>NC_134103.1:40661303-43061303 GCF_000715075.1 Nicotiana tabacum
AATGTTATGTTAGAAGGACTATTTTGGTGAACTTGCAACAAGAAGCGTCGATGGTTTGAAATACAAATTAGAATATGCATCAAATAACTTATTGTGAAATCATGATAGATTACATTTACCCCCTACTAATGAGTGGAAGGGTTTTTAAATTTTTGACTTAATAGAATCAGTTCCATACTAAGCTAAGGACACTTTTATCTTCAGGTAATGAATGTGTATAATTACTGATTATTGTAATTAACTCGCCATCTTGAGCAGAGGTTGGTGGATAATATTTGCTATTTTGCTAGGACTATCCAACTTTACAACGGACAAGTTAATTTCATCCTCTCAAAGGTTGAATACTTTTATTCACGTGACTACCGTGCCACATAGAACAACACGGCACATATGACATAACCAGCGTCCAGCGAGCTGTTATGCATGGAGCCAGGTCACTTAGCTTGCCCAACTACAGCACAATTACAAAGAACAAGGAAAAGAAAGATAAAGTACTTTAACAATGGATATGACCGTCAGTATTTTTCTTAATGAACTTGTGTAAATCATATAATAAAGTATTTCTATCTTTTATCAATATAAATACCGGATAACTTTACCTATTAAGCTTAAGCAAATATAAGAAAATTATCTAACATTTTTTTGTCTCGTTTTTTCATAATTTTCACCAAGTTCATTGATAGTTACGTCATAAAATGACACATGCTAGTCAGTTTTCGGACTGATAATTGAAAAATAATCAGCGTTTGTAAAATTATTAAAAAATAGCCACTTTTTTGCTGATACACAGAAAGTTCCAGCATAATATGCTGGATTATGGAGCTCTTGCGTATAAACTTCCAGCATATTATGTTAGAACTCCAGCATATTATGCTGGAATCTCATATGTAAAAAATTCGAACCCCAGCATATTATGCTGAAAT
This sequence comes from Nicotiana tabacum, assembly GCF_000715075.1. Taxonomy (NCBI): domain Eukaryota; kingdom Viridiplantae; phylum Streptophyta; class Magnoliopsida; order Solanales; family Solanaceae; genus Nicotiana; species Nicotiana tabacum. Next base: position 40,662,227 of record NC_134103.1, read on the forward strand.
TTTTCCCAATTTTTAAGGATATTTTTATTTAAATTTTATCTTTATATGAAAATGTGGCTAAATTTTAATTATTTTTTAAACTGTAGCTATTTTTCATTATTGATGGGCTTATAAAATAACTGCATTTGAAAGTCCTTAACTTTCTTAACCTCTTACAAACCAAAATTACACGTTGGGTTTAGCTCAAAAGAAGGAAGCTGTTGCATATTGGGCCTAATATAGCCCACCAAAACTGAGGCTCAACCAAATTCAAGCACTTGTATCATTACAAGTCACCGTAGTGGTTAGCCATCTGCAGTCCACAAGACTTACCTTTTTCCTTTTGTCTTAAATACACGTAATCTCAATTTCAATTCAACAATTTTGTCTTCATTTTTTTCCCAATATAATTTTGTTATCGTGATTATGCAGCTTTTGGCCGTTTCTCTTGGGGTCGTTTGGTTACAATTGATAATTTGGCCCTTTTTCTTGGGGTCAATTGGTTATTAGAATTAGGATATTAATTCCGATATAAAATTTAAAATTATATTTATTTCGTATTTGGCTGTTGGTACTAATTAAAATCAGTATATACTATTTTATATTAAAATTTTGATATGTTATTTATCTTTGTTCCGAACAAAACGACCCTAGTTTAGTAATTAGTAATAGAAAAAGTAAAATTGTCGTTGGCAAAATGAGGGCGACATCAATATCAAGAACCAAAACCACAACTCTATAGTTTGAAGCAGCACCACGATTTGCTTTATCTCCAAACTTGTGATTGAATAATAAAGTTCAAAAATCTAATGTACAGAATAATCCATTCTACCAATTGTTCAGTGGTTGTGGTTTCGCCTTGGAATTTATGTCTTGACACTTGGCCACATATACACATATTATAAAATTATCCTATTTGGCTCACACCCAAAACAATTGCACTTCTCATTTTCACTTCAAACAGAATTGACTGACTTCTGAGTTCTGCACCAGGGCTCAGACAACACTTGGCTCTAACTGTAAGCGATCCCCCTTTTTAAGTTCCTCTTGAAGTTGTTTTTTTATTATTTAAAATAAACCCATTTCGTGAAAACTTGGGGGTTCTATATGTGAGAGTCCAATACTTTTAAGCTTCGTAACAAAATTTTATGTTTTTTATAAAGATGGGTATTTAAAGATTTTGTTTATTTTTGTGATTCTGCCTATTCTTTGTGTGTTCTGTTGATGTTTAATTGGCTTGAAAAAGAATGCTTACGTACAAAGATTTTTGTCTTTCTTCTATGTATACTGGAGGTTTTAGTGTCATCTTTCTTGATTTCGTCGTGTTGTGAATGTGTGATTGATTTCTCATGCGTTCATATCTAATACTTCTGCATAAAACAGCTTTTTTTTAGGAGTTTTATTGGCTACTATTTGTTTCTTCAAAGAGTTTGTTAAATTCTGTTTTTTATAACGGTGGTGTTGGCCAGCTTGGGCGCACTTTACTATTCCACATTGCTGCCTCCGACCAGCATATGTGTTGGGTAACTCTGCCCACTAAGGTTTAGGCAGATGCAAATAAATCGCCTCGCGTCTTTTGTTGTAAACCGGGGCAAAGCTGCCCTTGTACAACGAGAGTCAATTGACACCTCTTTGCCAAAAAAATACTGTGTAGATAGGTCAATTTTATAAAAATCTATATATACTATATGTTGAATCCCTTCGCATACTTCACGTGTTTACTTCTTTATAATTTGAATTACCTTAGTGAAAAATCTGGTTGTGCTACTGTTTTTCAACCCTGGCCTTAAGGTCTGCACCCACTTTATTAACCATTAGGTCCAGCCTTGAGTGCGCGTTTGTTAAATTTTGTAAAAGGTCTCTGTTATGATACTCAGTGAATGCAGATTTTGATTTAGGCGTGTGTGGTCACGTGCATTGTTGTTTTGCCAGTTCCCAGCTCATACTATTACAGTTTCCTTTTCAATTTCTATTGTTTCTAAAATTGAAAGCATGGACCTACTGATAGATTGTCCATACATTATATGTAACTCTATTGCCACTTTTCTTGCGCATAATAATTTTTGATCGCATTTGGGGTTTTTATATCGGGAAGTTGTGGTATTATAATCAATGGGCTGAGCATTATGGTCAACGGAGTATCAAGTGATATGTTTAATCTTTTTGGTTTTTGATTTCGTGTTGCTTTGCAGTCATTGTTCCTTTTTACTGCTTATAGTTTCTTCCTATAATTGTAGGTTTTGAGCTAAGCTGCTAGACTGCCGGTACGGGCAACACTTTCTTTGGAATTTGAACAAAGAGAAAACTCTAATTCCTTATAATGTCTTCTAAGCCATTAGACTATGACAATCTGAATGAAAATGTGAAGAAGTGCCAATATGCTGTCAGGGGTGAGCTTTACCTTCGAGCTTCTGAGCTTCAGAAGGAAGGCAAAAAGGTATAAGTAGTCAACTTATTCATATCTTTTTCCTATAAGAGATTCTACATGGTGACATTTTAAAATAGGTATTATTGTCTATTTACCCTCTTTCAGTCACTCATAGTTCAACGTTCCAGCATGCACTAGGATTATTATCTATTAGACCATTATAATCAGGGAACTATAAGCAAACTTTAGGCAATTGGAAAGATTCTAAACATTGATTAAGTCATCTGTATAGAGCATGAATTGTTGCCAAAACCTATTTGAATCCCACGGAAATTCATGAACTTGAAATTCATCATCTAAACAATCCTGATCTAGTATGTTGAGACAGTACATGCTCTTCTGACATGATGTCACCATTGAACGATTTATACATTAATACTGATTAATCTATTCCAGAGTCCTCTGTACCAGGAAGAATTATCTAAGTCCTAATATTTTTTGGGAATCGTTTGAATGAAGACCATTTAGTGGCATATAACTGGGAAAACACGTCAAAGCATCACGTATCTCTTATTTAATTCATCCGAAGCACGTGTATACTATTTCATTATTCCTCTTATTCTGCAGATCATCTTTACCAATGTTGGTAATCCCCATGCTCTTGGACAGAAGCCACTGACATTTCCTCGCCAGGTTTGTCGCATTTGCTGAATGCCTGTTCTATAAGATGCTTGAGGTTTTGGTACATGTATAAACTTTGGACTCTATATTTCAGGTCATTGCTCTGTGTCAAGCTCCATTTCTACTGGATGATCCTAACGTGGGATTCTTATTCCCTGCTGATGCAATTGCAAGGGCTAAACATTATCTTGCAATGACTTCTGGAGGTCTAGGTATCCTTCTCAGATAACCTTTAATTGTTGGATTGCACCTTCTTGTGCTATCACTCTCTTTCTCCTCTCTTCCTTTCATGTCAGAAGTTATTCATTTCTTTATTTTCTTTTTGTATTTTAATGATTTTCATATTTTTGTTTTACCTTTTACTCTTTGGTCCTGCTTATAGTTTGTCCATTGTGTTTGTGAAATCTACAATCTTCCTGATGAGAAGCATTGGTGTTATTTCACGTGTAACTGCTTTAGTCTCTGTAATTTCTTATATGCTAAAGGACTACCAACTTTTTATCCCTTGGGAGGTGATAGTTGGAGTGTAACTTCGGAACTGTTGATATTAGGGGTTATGAAATTATCCCTTCCTCGATGCACAAAAGCTAAATTAGACTACAGCCACTTGACTTTGTAGCTGAAATCCCTGTCTCACTATTGATCTGTGCTCTTGTTATTGCACTCAATTCCAAGCAATATAAATGATTTTGGCACAGTTTTGTGACAGTAACTTTTTAGCTACGGAATGATGTATTCTATATTGCTGGTCAATTAGGTGCTTACAGTGACTCCCGTGGCACTCCTGGTGTAAGGAAAGAAGTTGCAGAATTCATTGAGAAACGTGATGGATATCCAAGGTTATAAATTGCTCTATCCATTTTACTGTCTGGTTTGATTTCTTCAATTTGATTCTTGAACTGACAGTAGTAGTTATTTTGTTTGACAGTGATCCAGAACTCATATTTCTCACAGATGGTGCTAGCAAAGGTGTGATGCAGATCTTGAATACTGTCATTCGCGGCCCAAGTGATGGGGTAATTGATAATTTGATATGAATAGCACGGATTTCCTCTTCATATTCTCTTTCTGTCTCCCTTCATATATCTGGTTTTAACTTAAATAGTTCCTTCTTTTAGCACCTCCTGGTCCTATGTTTTACATGCATTATCATATTTTTTAATGAGTGCGTATTTGTTGCTAGATATTGGTCCCTGTTCCCCAGTATCCGCTATACTCTGCTTCAATACAATTATTAGGGGGTTCTCTTGTGCCATACTACCTTGAAGAGACTGCAAACTGGGGTCTTGATGTTAATGACCTTCGCCAATCAGTTGCACAGGCACGATACAAGGGAATAACTGTGAGTTTGCTGTGCTTCTGCTTTCATATATATGCAGACAAACATGATGTGTGTGTGAATTCTGAGTATGGTTCACTGAAATTCACTTTTATTAGCAGCTTTTAGGCTTGGTGGACATTAAGCACACGTAAGGTTCACTGAAATTCAGTTTTATTAGCAACTTTTAGGCTTGGTGGACGTTACGTAAGACTGAATACTAGAAATATTTTCAGAAACAGGCAAAACTTAAAACCTATTCTATGGGGACTGATTCCTTTTACCCACACAAACATTTGGATAATGCTGCAAATAAAGGCTGAACTACTTTTCGCTTTTGATATCTTAAAGCATCTTGTGTTTGTATTTTTAATTAGCCATACATTTTTTTTTTGTTTCTGCCTAGGTACGGGCTATGGTGATTATAAACCCTGGAAATCCCACTGGACAATGTCTTAGTGTGGCAAATCTTAAGCAAATAATTCAATTCTGTCACCAAGAGAGTTTAGTATTACTTGGAGATGAAGTTTATCAGCAAAACATTTACCAAGATGAGCGCCCCTTCATAAGTGCAAGAAAGGTACATGTGCTAAATTTCTGCTTAACGAATTTAGTAACCTACCAGTATCTTCAGATCCTACAATACTCATTTCAAATGTTATTCACCAAATATGAAGGTTTTGTTGGATATGGGCCCACCTATAAGCAAGGAGCTTCAGCTTGTTTCATTTCACACTGTCTCCAAAGGATATTGGGGTGAATGTGGACAGCGTGGAGGATACTTTGAGATGACCAACATTCCTCCAAAGGTTTGTCTTTTGCTTCCAATTCAAACTGTAGGGATAGGAATATAATAGATAATTCTTGCTTTTAGTAAAGTGCTTATCCCTCGGTGCCAAGTTGTGTGTCGTGGTTTACATAAGCAAAACTCTTGTAGTGATAGTGAAAAATGTCGTGATCTGAAGACAAGTTTTACTGGGGGGTGCCGTAGTAGGCTTTTCTTTGTAGTGTGCATAGATGACTCATTTTCACATTTTGGGAAAGTCTTAAAAGGCTTACATTCTCAAAATCAATGTGGATTAGCTAAAAAAAGAATAGAAAGAAAATGGATGATCCATTTATGAGATACCAACTAGTTGGATTAAGACTTAGTTGTTGTTAGCACACTCAATTTAGGTTCAGCGTTTGGCAGGAGCTTTATAAGTCTAGTTAAAGACTTGTATGCCAGTGTAAAAGGGGTGAGATTTACAATATTACTAGCTCTAGATAACCCTGATGCCTTGAAACAGAAATTGTTATATTGGAACCAAAAAGGCCCCGAATAGGGCAGGGTGGATAGAGATGATTTGTATCCCCATAACTAGTTTAGGATTGAGACATGGTTCGTCAATTGATTAGAATAATTTGAAAGAGATTAGATTGGATCATTTAAGTGGACACCATTTCGTACTATTCACAATGGTGTAGTTCATTGTTATCTTTTTAAAAAAAAAGCTATTCACAAGGGTATACGTTATGAAACTTCATGGTCATATTATAGTCTGACAATGTAAGTTTTTCTTGGATTTGGACTTTATGTACCTAACACAGCTTTTTTGGTATTGGAGTCTATGTACCTAAGACAGAGCCTTTCCTTTTTTCGCATTTGATGTTTGCAGTCTGTCGAAGAAATATACAAGGTTGCTTCAATATCGCTCAGTCCCAATGTACCTGGACAGATATTTGTAAGTCAATTTTCACTTGTCTCCTCTGGATAATCTTAATTTGCTTTAAACTGAGCAACATCTTATTTCCAATACCAATCCAATATGTTAGCTCCAGTTTGCCCTGTTCAATTCACATCTGACAAGAAATGTCCCGTTCCTTTGTATCTTACAGATGGGACTAATGGTAAACCCCCCTAAACCTGGAGATATCTCATATGACCAATATGTCAGAGAGAGGTATGACTTCTGACATCAGTCCTTGATGAAATTCTTGAACTTCTTTTAAGGAATTTAGATATTGACCCAAAAAAAAAAAAAACTTCATCCTTTTCGATGGATTTTGGATATGGACTTTTAAACTAATTGGTCCCTGAGTTGCTCTTATCTTTGAACTAGTGAGTTCTAAAGAAGTTTAAAGTTATAAATACATCTGTGACTTTAATAATGCATTAGTATGAGAACATTCATATAAGCAGAACCATTAGAATTTCTATGGTCATTCGAACTTTGTCAAAAGAATGCACTTCTCCCCAACATAACTCCCAGCATTACAATTACCTGGGGGTCATTGATCACATTGCAACTTCATGTTTACTCCTAATCGTCTGGAGTCACGTACACTGAATTAAAGTAGCTGGGGATTAAAGTCACAAGCAGCACAATTCACCGCTTTTTCTTCTTGTCTTTTGGAAAAAATGGATTTATATCATTATCTTTCTACTGTTATCGAGGATTTGAAACACTTGTAAATCTACTGCTTAATTTAATTTTTTCTTTTTCTCTCTTTTGGTAATCTGTATCATCTTTCCGCACATACAGAAACACTTTCTCGCTTTTGGCGATGAATACTAGTTTATTCTGATTGCAGTAAGGGTATCCTCGAGTCATTAAGGAAGAGGGCACACATGATGACTGATGGTTTCAACAGCTGCAGAAATGTTGTTTGTAATTTCACTGAAGGCAAGTCAACAGCTCACTGGATCTAGTTCTTGTGTTCTATCAATGCCAAATGAGCTCCCACTAACTTTCTGAGGAAATCTTTTCAGGTGCAATGTATTCTTTCCCACAAATACGACTGCCTCCAAGAGCAATTGAGGCTGCAAAGAAGCTTGGGAAAGTTCCCGACGTGTTCTATTGTCTCAGGCTGTTGGAAGCGACTGGCATCTCCACTGTCCCTGGTTCAGGATTTGGTCAAAAGGAAGGGTGAGTTTATTATCCTATCCATTCGCAAACCTTTTCAGAACCAAAATGCCCTTATATTCATTACATACCTCAGCTATCTCAGAAACTCCCTTCTCTCGGGTTTCCTTCACTTAATTAGCTGTTAAACCTCAATTGCCCCTCAGTATGTTTTAAGCCGTTGCAGCAGGTAACCTACATTATTTTTCAAGTTACTGACCCCACTTATTATGGACGGTTACATATAGTTGTTTTATAGATGAACTGATAGTGTTAAAATTCTTTCACACTGTCAGTGTGCAGAAGTTAAACTCTATCGTAAACCACTTATAGCTTCTTATGTGGGATATTGTAAGTTTTGGGCTCAAAGATAAGCGTGTGTGTGTAGGGTGTTCCACCTAAGGACAACCATATTGCCAGCTGAAGAAGACATGCCTGCAATAATGTCAAGTTTCAAAAAGTTCAACGATGAGTTCATGGAGCAATATGAAGACCACAGAGGCTATTCCAGGATGTAAAAGGAGTATTTATTGTATATTGTTTTACAATTACTTCAATTCTCATAAACAAAAAAATTATTGTACACTACTTGACCGTAACATTTTCCTTTCCCCCCTCTATTTAGCCTTCATTTATGTTATATAAGACTTATTAGATATACTTTGTGGTGTATAGATTTGCTTCATAAATTTTCCATGTCCATTCTGCATTTAATTGAATTAAGATAGTAATTAAGACCATATTAAAACCTCGTTGACTTTAAATATTGATGGTAGTACTACGTATACTTTTGTAGACCGTCTCCTTTCGTTAACTCTATTTTTCAGCATCATGGAAGTGAGATGGATTCAAATTAATAGACCATAAAATAAATTTTCTTCTTAAATCCAAAAGGTTTTTTGGGAAATTCATCTAAATTGAATACAGTATTAATTTGTCGAAGTCCGGAAAATTCTGAATTTAACATGGATACTAATATACATTCGTGTGTAGGACCCAAAACTAAGCAGTCCAAATCCTGCCCCTTCTATATATGTAAGGAAACTGAAATAAATCTAAATTTAGGTGAAATTTTTGTATCTGCAGTCAAAAGTTCATGTATGAGCCTCTTTGGACAACCTTTTCCAATCATAAAAGCACTTTTTTTTCAACAAAATTTTTTTTTTTTTTAAAAGTTGAAGTGTTTGGCCAAGCTTTTGGAAGAAAAAAAGTGTTTTTGAAGAGAAACAGAAAAAAATAGCTTCTCCCCGTAAGTACTTTTTTGAAAAACACTTTTGAGAAAAATACACTTAGAAACACTTTTTAAAACCTTGGCCAAACACTAATTGCTACTCAGAAGTGCCTTTCAAATTAATTAGCCAAAAACAAACTGCTTTTCATTGAAAGTACTTTTGAGAAAAACACTTTTAAGAAAAAATATTTCTCAAAATAAACTTATTTTAGAAGCTTGGCCAAACAAGCTAAGGTTAGACTATGTTATATATATGATTTAGTGATTTTTATTTTGTAAATAAACAATAAAAGAGACTTTCTTGATACTTTTGGAAGTTATGTTTTTTAGAAATAACCTTCATGGTTTCTTTTTAGCTAGGTACATATTATTGGGATTTTAAGCTTGTGTAGCTTAAAGAGGGTGAATGGGAAATGGAGGAAAAATGAAATATTTGAGTTTGCCCTCCTTGGCAAAGGGACATTGTCCCATATTGGAGGAAGAAAAGGCTTTTGATGAGTATATATATAATTGCTCTTCTTCTAGCTCTTAAAGAGTTAAGAAGAAGGCAAGCCTCACGCCGCCGTCGTCGTCGTCGCTCGCTTGCATCTGGATAAGTAAGTTTCCCTTTGAACTTTCCGTAGTGAACTTATATCGGATATACTCGGTCAATCGATAGATTTGATATCTTTGAACCGTCGAGCTTTGTTGTATACCTAGACAACATAAGTCACACAATCAATCCTTAACCATCTATGGTTCTCACGGTTGTGTTCGTTTCAGCCATGAACACCGCCTGGTTTCATGAGTGCTTAGAGAATGAGCCTTTACTTTCATTCCCCTTGAAGCGGCTTACACTTCACACTCACATAGGTGATTTCTAAACGTGTAATCCTATAGACACACTATTTGGTCATATCCTGCCAGACTTAGCAAATCATTAAAAACCTTTAAGCTTTGTTCACTCATCAAAAAGCCTTAATGCTTTACCTCGATTCATTCATAACTTTGTTTGATCTCTTTGAACCTAGCTCGTAGGATCTCCAGTCTGCTAGGTAGAGTTACCGCCATGATGACTTATCCTAGACCTTAACCCCATTCCCTTTGATGATCTTTCAACTGCCTCTCTAGATGGGCCTTTTGTAAGTGGATCTGACACGTTATCTCTTGACTTTACGTAGTCAATTGTGATAACACCACTAGAGAGTAGTTGTCTAACGGTATTGTGTCTCCGTCGTATATGACGAGATTTTCCGTTATACATAACGCTCCCTGCCCTACCTATTGCCGCTTGACTATCACAATGTATACAAATAGGTGCCATAGGTTTGGGCCAAAATGGAATATCTTTCAAGAAATTCCGGAGCCATTCAGCTTCTTTACCGGCCTTATCTAAAGCTATAAATTCAGATTCCATTGTAGAGCGGGCGATACATATTTGTTTGGATGATTTCCAAGACACTGCTCCACCCCCAATTGTGAAAACATATCCACTCGTGGATTTAACTTCAGATGATCTAGTGATCCAATTTGCATCACTATATCCCTCGATCACAGAGGGATATTTGTTAGAATGCAAAGCGTAATTTTGGGTATGTTTGAGATACCCCAAAACTCGTTTCATCGTCATCCAATGTATGTGATTGGGATTACTTATAAACCGACTCAGCTTACTAATAGCACATGCTATATCTGATCGCGTACAATTCATGATATACATCAAACTTCCCAATACTCTTGCATAGTCCAGTTGTGAGTCACTTTCACCTTCATTATTTTGAAGTGCATAACTCACGTCAATTGGAGTCTTGGCAATTTTGAAATCCAAATACTTAAACTTGTCAAGTACCTTTTCAATGTAGTGAGACTGTGATAATGCTAGACCTTGTGGAGTCTTGTGAATTCTGATTCCTAAGATCACATCAGCAACTCCTAAGTCTTTTATATCGAATTTGCTAGCCAACATGCGCTTAGTCGCATTTATATCTGCCATGTTTTGCTCATTATCAACATGTCATCAACATATAAACAAATAATGACTTCATGACCTGGAGTATTTTTAATGTAAACACATTTGTCGCACTCGTTGATTTTAAACTCACTTGCCAATATTGTTTGGTCAAATTTGGCATGCCATTGTTTTGGTTTTAAGTCCATAAAGCGACTTAACAAGTTTGCACACTTTCTTTTCTTTACCAGGAACCACAAAACCCTCAGGTTGTTCAATGTAAATCTCTTCCTCTAATTCTCCATTTAAGAAAGCTGTTTTAACATCCATTTGATGGATTTCAAGACCATACACGACCGCTAGTGCCACTAACACCCTAATAGATGTTATCCTCGTTACTGGCGAGTAAGTGTCAAAGTAATCAAGGCCTTCCTTTTGTCTATAACCTTTGACAAGAAGTCTTGCCTTATATTTGTCAATAGTGCCATCAGCTTTCACTTTCCGTTTAAAGATCCATTTCGAACCTAAAGGCTTATTTCGCGGAAGAAGATCTATCAATTCCCATGTATGGTTATCCAAAATTGATTGAATCTCATTATTGACTGCCTCTTTCCCAAACGCTGAATCAGAAGATGACATAGCTGCTTTAAAAGTTTGAGGCTCATTTTCAAGCAAGAATGTCACAAAATCTGGTCTAAAGGAAGTAGATGTTCTTTGACGTTTGCTACGCCTTGGATCTTCTATACTTGTAGTATTTTCCTTTGGTTCTTCCCACGGTCATTTAGGTCTTTCACTTAACGACTCACATTCAATTTTATATGGATAGATGCTTTCAAAGAATTCAGCATTATCTGATTCCATTACCGTATTAACGTGAATTTCGGGATTATCGGATTTATGAACCAAAAACCGACATGCTTTACTGTTTGTAGCATATTCAATGAAAATGCAATCAACAGTTTTTGGTCCAATTTTAACCCTTTTAGGTAAAGGAACTTGTACCTTTGCTAGACACCCCCACACTTTGAAATATTTCAAGTTGGGTTTTCTTCCTTTCCATTTTTCATATGGAATAGATTGTGTTTTGCTGTGGGGTACTCTGTTGAGTATTCGGTTAGCTGTAAGGATAGCTTCGCCCCACAAACTTTGCGGTAATCCGGAACTTATTAATAAAGAACTCATCATTTCCTTTAATGTCCGATTTTTCCTTTTCACAATTCCATTGGATTGAGGTGTGTAAGGTGCAGTAGTTTGATGGATAATTCCATATTTCGAACATATTTCTGCAAACAGAAATTCATATTCTCCACCCCTATCACTTCTAATCATTTTGATCTTTTTATTCAATTGATTCTCCACTTCATTCTTGTATTGCTTAAATGCTTCAATTGCTTCATCCTTTCTATTAAGCAAATAAACATAACAATATCGAGTGCAATCGTCAATAAAAGTAATAAAATACTTTTTCCCACTTTGAGATGGTGTCGACTTCATATCATAAATGTCAGTATGAATTAAGTCTAAAGGATTTGAATTCCTTTCAATAGACTTATAAGGATGTTTTACAAACTTAGACTCAACACATATTTGACATTTTGATTTATTACACTCTAATTTAGGCAATACTTCTAAATTAATTAACTTCCGCAAGGTTTTGTAATTGACATGTCCTAAACGAATATGCCATAAATCATTTGACTCCAATAAATAAGAAGAAGTTAAAATTTTATTCATACTATCAACAACCATTACATTTAGTTTGAAGAGGCCCTCTGTGAGGTAGTCCTTTCCAACATACATTTCATTCTTGCTTACAACAACTTTATCAGAAACAAATACACATTTGAATCAAATCTTAACAAGCAAAGAAATAGAAACTAAATTCTTCCTAATAGTAGGAACATGAAGAACGTTGTTGAGCGTTAACACCTTGCTGGAAGTCATCTTCAGGAATATCTTCCCATAACCTTCATTCTTGGCTGTTGCAGTATTTCCCATGGAAATCTCTTCTTCGGGACCAGCAGTAGAGTAAGTCGCAAATGCTTCCTTGACAGCACAAACATGTCGAGTGGCTCTAGAGTCAATCCACCACTCATTCGGATTTCTAACTAGGTTGCATTCCGAAAGCATTGCACACAGATCATCAATGTCATCATTCTTCTCCACTATGTTGGCCTGTCCCTTCTTCTTATACTTTTTCGGGAGATGACAATCAGGGGCTTTGTGACCGATTTTTCCATAATTGTAGCAGCTGCCCTTGAATTTCTTTTTGTTCTACTCCTTAGTCTGTCCAGAAGACCTCTTTCTCTTCTTACTTTTTGGAGCAGTCTCCTCAACGATATTAGATCCCATGATCGTTAAATTTCCACGAAGCTTCTTCTCGGCTGTTTTTTTGTCTTCCTCAATCTTGAGACGAATCACAAGATCTTCCAACTTCATTTCTTTGCGCTTGTGCTTAAGATAGTTCTTGAAATCTCTCCACGAAGGAGGCAATTTTTCAATCATTGCAGCCACTTGAAATGCTTCATTTACGACCATACCTTCAGCAATAAGGTCATGAAAAATAAGTTGAAGCTCCTGAACTTGGGTTCCAACAGTTTTGCTGTCTATTATTTTATAGTCTAGAAACTTGGCAACCACGAACTTCTTCAAGCATGCATCTTCAGTCTTGTACTTCTTCTCAAGTGCGTCCCATAATTCTTTCAAAGTATTCATCGCACTGTACACATTGTACAAGTCATCCTCTAAAGCGCTTAAGATATAGCCTTTGCAAAGAAAATCTGCCTGCTTCTACGCCTCAACAATCATGAATTTCTCGTTGTCCGGCATATCCGCAGCAGGCACTGGAGGTTCTTCACTAGTGAATTTATGCATACCAAGTGTGGTAAGCCAGAAGAACACCCTTTGCTGTCATCCTTTGAAGTTGGCTCCGAAAAATTTCCCCGGTTTCTCTGCCGGTGGAACAGCAGTCCGGCTTGACGAGGCTATCGTCGTTGCCGCAACAGTCGCAGAAGAATTTCCGTTATCAATTGCCATTTCTCACTGTAAACATTAAATTTTGACATATGCCCATTGGAGCTTTTGCGGAGAAGGTGGAGCAAATTTACTATATCATCCAAAATTAGGCCAAGGTGGAGATTTGTAATATGGCCATTATTTTGTCAAATGGAGTCCATCTCACATAAGCATAAGCATCTTTGCAAAGTGTAGACTTTGTTGGCAATATTCTTTGGGACCCAAAAATATTGCATTGTGTGTTGGACATCATTTGCACAAGTTGTATCTCTTCTTTTACACCTAAGAGGTCAAGACTTTTTTGCCTATAAAAGGGAAGGTCATTAGTTCATTTTAGACACACCAACAAGACTTGTCTTCAATTCTTGTTTTTTTCTTTCTTTCTTTATTAAGGGTGTTTTGTATGAGATTTAGTGTTGGGAAGCACTTGTGTGAACCCTTTCTTTGGAGTGATCTTGTGAGGTTATTCTCTTAGGGTATTTGGGATTAATTAGAGTGTTTACTCTAATTTTGTACTCTCTTTTGTACTCTTATTGTTATAGTAAATTGCTCCTCTCCGCTTGTGGACGTAGGTCACTTTGACCGAACCACGTTAAATTTGTGTCTTCTTTATCTACTTTAATTGTCGTTGTTATCAACTTTCATTGTCTTTGTTATTTTCATTATACCGTTGTTTGGCTAAATTCCGCACTACTCGGGTTTCCGATCCTAACAAATTAGTATCAGAGTCGGATCTAACCGGGTTAGTTTCAATAGCCAAAATGACTCTAACAAAGACCTATGTTGAGAAATTTGACCGAAGTGCAAACTTCGGAATGTGGCAATTAAAGATGGAAGCTATCCTAATTCAGGATGGCTTGGACTTGGCGTTGCAAGAAAAGGAGAAGAAGTCGGATAAAATGACGGACGAGGAGTTTGCCATCATAGACAAAAAGGCAAAAGCAGGTATCATTTTAAATCTCTCAAATGAGGTTTTACGTGAAGTTTCTGTAGAAACCACAGCTAAAGGCATGTGGAAAAAATTAAAAACCTTATATATGAAGAGGACGGTAGAAAATAGACTTTACCTGAAGCAGAAACTTTATACAATTCGTATGGGTGAAGGTACCTCTATTCTCTCTCATTTTGACACCTTTGATTCCATTCTTATGGATTTGAGTAATATAGATGCTGAAATTAAAGATGAGGATCAAGCCGTGTTACTGCTTTGTTCTCTACCCCCATCTTTAAAGCATATAAGAGATACTATGCTTTATGCAAAGGATAATATCTCTTATAAGGATATTAAATCTATCTTAACATCAAAAGAACAGATAGATAGTGATATTACTGGGGAAGCTAGTGAAACTCAAGCGGAAGTTGGCTTGTTTGTTAGGGGCAAATCCGACTCCAATTCCAGATACAATAATTTAGAGTGTCGCTATTGTCATAAGAAAGGTCACAATATCTCTGAATGCTATAAACTGAAAAATAAAGAAAAGCACAAAGAAAGAAAAAATGAGCACAAAAATACTGACACCGCCGAAGCTAGTGTAGCAACTGATGAGATTGAGGGAACTATATTTTTAGCAACTGAAACTAGTTTCAGATTAGACAATGAGTTAATTTTAGATTCCGGTTGTTCATATCATATGTGTCCTAGCAATGACTTGTTTTCTACATATGATTCAGTTGCAGGTGGAGTTGTCCAATTGGGTAACAATGTTACTTGTAACGTTATTGGCAAAGGTACAATTCGGGTCAGAATGCATGATGATGTGGTAAGAACTCTCACCGATGTTAGATATGTTCCTGAGTTGAAGAAAAATCTCATCTCTCTAGGCACTTTAGAATCCCATGGGTGCAAATTCACTGGTGAAGGTAGAGTTCTGAATTTTTTTCAAGGTGCTCGTTTGATCATGAAAGCACACAGATCTGGTTCGTTGTATACTTTATTGGGATCCACTGTTATAGGCCCTACTACAGTTTCGGTATCAGACAATTTGTCTGATTTTGATGACATTAAATTTTGACATATGCCCATTGGGGCTTTTGCGGAGAAGGTGGAGCAAATTTACTATATCATCTAAAATTAGGCCAAGGTAGAGATTTATAATATGGCCATTATTTTGTCAAATGGAGTCCATCTCACATAAGCATAAGCATCTTTGCAAAGTGTAGACTTTGTTGGCAATATTCTTTGGGACCCAAAAATATTGCATTGTATGTTGGACATCATTTGCACAAATTGTATCTCTTCTTTTATACCTAAGAGGTCAAGACTTTTTTGCCTATAAAAGGGAAGGTCATTAGTTCATTTTAGACACACCAACAAGACTTGTCTTCAATTCTTGTTTCTTCCTTTCTTCCTTTATTAAGGGTGTTTTGTATGAGAGTTAGTGTTGGGAAGCACTTATGTGAACCCTTTCTTTGGAATGATCTTGTGAGGTTATTCTCTTAGGGTATTTGGGATTAATTAGAGTGTTTACTCTAATTTTGTACTCTCTTTTGTACTCTTATTGTTATAGTAAATTGCTCCTCTCCGCTTGTGGACGTAGGTCACTTTGACCGAACCACGTTAAATTTGTGTCTTCTTTATCTACTTTAATTGTCGTTGTTATCAACTTCCATTGTCTTTGTTATTGTCATTACACCGTTGTTTGGCTAAATTTCGCACTACTCGGGTTCCCGATTCTAACATACTGTTTCACAGAAAATGATAAAGTTTTTTATGTTCTTCAAATCGTTTTTATGAATTTCAATACTCTGATGAAGTTTTTTATATCTTCAAATCAGAATAGTAAAATTCAGAAGGAGTAGAAAACCACACAGGTTTTAATCTCCACAAACAAAATACAGAATCTAATAAAATAATTTTCTTAAGAACACACTGTGTATTCAGTGGGCTCGGTTTATTCCTATATTATTTTTCCAGAATTTATTTCGTTAAACAAGTATTACTAACTTTCTGTTTTGTTTATATATTTCAGAAAATTTAATGGTTTAATTATTTATTACATCAATACAGATTTTATAACACATATATAATACGAGTAGGATTAGCAGTGCCAATACTTGTATGTCACAGTGTTTTCTTAACATCAAACGATTTTACTAGTAAGAGACACTTCTATTTTGGACGAATAAAGCTCTATAAACTCTAAACTTACAATACAAATAAAAAAAGTAAGTAATTTTAATTAAGAAATTGGTATTGAGTACTTTTTATGTCTAGAGAGCTAAACTACTATTTCTATTGATATCATATCAAAAAAAAAGTAACTGAACTATGTCTAGAGAGCTCATCTATACAGTAAAATTCATTCTACATAATCATAGAGGTCCAAAGCTTGCACTCAAGAGGAAATACCAAAGTTAAACTGGGATTATAAGCAAATGGTGAAACAATATGTCGTTGTAGAAAACTCTTCTTTCTATTTTATTTTATTTATATTGCAATGGCGTTCGAATAATTCATAGCCGCATAACTTAACTATTATATTGAGTACCTATTATATCTTATTTACACAAATATTGAATAATTCTGTTTACAAAAGTTTCATAATTTGACGGCTGAAAAGAAAGAAAGTAAACTTGCGCTAAGGAATCTAAATAAAGCCAAGACTATCAAATCTTTACTTACTACTACTCACCTTTTTTTTTATTTAAAAAAAGAACACTTTATTCTTTTACTACTGTGACACTGCCCGTGGTCAGGAAATTCTCACGGGCACATTCACTCCTTTTGCTCTCCATGCCTTTAATTAAACCTTTTTTTTTTTTTTTCTAGCTTTTGTTTAGGTCACGGTTTCCCCGAGTTCTTTTTTCTTCCCCCCCCCTATACTATAATTTTTGTTTCTTTAGGCAATGCAAAATTTAGAGTAAAACAAAGGG
Source organism: Nicotiana tabacum (assembly GCF_000715075.1). Lineage (NCBI taxonomy): Eukaryota > Viridiplantae > Streptophyta > Magnoliopsida > Solanales > Solanaceae > Nicotiana > Nicotiana tabacum. The sequence continues at coordinate 40,679,504 of NC_134103.1, forward strand.
AACATTAAAAGAACTTGTTTAATCTTCAACTCACATCCTCATTTAATATTCTCTTTCTTCTTCCTCTTCTTCTTTAAATAAAGCTTCCATAGCTTAAAAATCAAGCTCAAAGACCCTTTTCATATCCCTAAAACCCTTTCTTCTCTCTTTCTCTTCAAGATTTTTCCTACTAGAGAGGAGAATATATTCTCTTCCCAATACAAGGGAACACAAGAAATCTTTTTATCTTCTTCCTTTTAACTTTTCATCTTCTATATATACGAGCCCAAAATTTTGATTCTTAAATCAAGTTAATTAATGGGATTTTCCAAAAAGCCAACTAGTCATCATCCAATGGATGGAAATATTAAAGAGTCAGAAACCAAAGGATGGATCATTGCAGGAATTACATTAAGGAGTCCATTGAAGCCCATATTCACAACCAAGAATAAGAACAAACATGTTGAAGAAAAAGAAGAAGAAGAGTTTTCGACTACTCCAACGTACGAAGAATCTAGGTTATCATCTTTAACATGTCCACCTGCTCCTAAGAAGAGAAAAACATCTTCAAGGTGTAACTATAATGGTCATGTTAGGGAGTTGTTTCACCCCCCACTAGACTTGGAAACTGTTTTTATACGCAGAGTTGAATTTTGAATAAAGCACTCACTTAGAAGATGATTAAACTGATTTTATTCTAATTATTTTGTTTTCAGTTTAGTCTCTCTTTCTTATTCAAATTAGTACTTACCAGCTAGCTTCTAATCTTGTTTGGTTTCCACGATTTCGTGTATACAAGGTTCTCTATGTATAAATAAATAAGATGTTAATTTCATCTACGTACCATATTTCTGCCTCGTTTCCACTTTACGTTGAATTAGTGTCTTTCAATTACTATTTCGGCCAGTAACTAATAAGAACTTGACGTCCAAAGTGACATCTCTCCTGTTTTCTATTGACGGTTTTATAATTTATAAGTCGTGCCATTACTTAAATAGTCATTCAACTATTAGAAATTATCTTGTAAAGTCATTATGCCTATAACATTCAGAAGGTCACTCAACCTGATTTCTTAAACTTTTGATTGTCAAATACCTATTTTACCCTTTAAATTATCAATTTTTATCTTTTTTTAATACTTTTTAAATCAACATTATGGATTTACCTATAAAATAAATAAATTTTATTTAAAGATAAAAAATTATTTTCTAGCATATATAATATCGGAATAATAATATAATTGAGCATAATTTTCAAGAATATATAATGTGTATTATAAAAATATCTTTATTTAAACAATTATTTTCTATAGTACGTGTATGGACTATATATTTTAAAATTTTTATTTTCTTTCGTTCTCAATTGTGTAAATAAATTTTTGAGATTTTGATGTTAATATCAAAATTTTTATTACAACCAAATTGTTCTAATTAACTTTCTACTATGCTCAATATTTTATTATTCCAACATTATATATGCTTAAATACTATTTTTATTTTTTTAATTTATAAATAATATTTATTTATTCTAAGGTAAGTCCATAATATAAATTAAAAAGAGAAATTTTAATATTAAAAAGCTAAAAAAATAAAAAGAAGATCAAAGTTGATAATTTAGAGGGTAAAATAGGTATTTGGCGATAAAAAGTTTGACAAATTCAGTTGAGTGACCTTCTGGATACTATAGGCATAGTTAAGTGATTTTGCTGTTACAAACGGAAGAAAAAGACTTTGATAGATAATATCGGATAGTTGAGTGACCATGTGAGTAATGAGCTCGTGTTTTAGTACCAAAAAGGAAAACAAAATTTCGACATTTAATACTTATTAACTACATTTGATAAGCTAAATCAAACGAACTGTTTCTTCTTCACTTCGTTTCTGAAATGGTCCATATTATAACAGCAGCTAGTACTATTTCTCCTTGAGCTTGAAAATGAAGGTAGATACATGCACATGCAAGTCAATACATGTTGAAAAAGACGTTATATACACGCGGATAACGTAAAGATTTTTACACTATCATTAATTATACGGAAAATGTCAAAATATGTTCTTGTACTATACGAAATTAAGCACATTTGCCCTTCGTTAATACTTTAGCTCAAAAATGCCCTTACCGTCACATAGTTGTCCATATATGCCCTTAGAGTCACACAGTTGGCCCATATATGACCTTTTCGAAACGGAATCCACTCAAACTAATTAGCTCTTTCGTTAATTGTATTAAAGTGTATTACAAACACTATTTCCTTTTTATTAATACTTGTGTTTCTTTACCTTTCTCTTTTTTTTCTTCTTTTTTCTTTTCTTCTCTTTTTTTCCCCTTTTTCTTTCTCCCTTTTCCGATTTCCTCCATTGCTGATGTCTTCTCCATTTTCGTCACCAATTTCACTTCACAAAACTCATGAATTCCACTTACTAAGAAAATTCTCCCATAAGGTAATCAAGTTCCAATTTCACTCGCCCTCTAAATAAACGAAATTAAATTATTCCAAAAATTATGGTTTAAACTTTAAAATAATAAAAACATCTCAACCTTTAACAATACTCAAAAAAACAAAATATTTAAATTATTTTCAGAAGGATAATTTAATGATTAAAAGCCCAAAGTTCAAGTTCTAGTGTTATAAATTTGAGTTGTTAGTCTTTTTTCATCTTTTTTCAGCTGGATATTTTTTATTTTTTTATTAACTATGTAAATTAGGGGCGTACATGGAACGGGTTGGTCCGATTTTTATCAAAATCAAACCAAACCAATTATATCGGTTTGGATTGTTCGGTTTTGTTGAATTTTTCGGATTTTTTGTTGCATAAATATTATTTCAATCTTACTTTGTTAAATTTTTTAGAACTAAATATATGTTCAATAAAAATTAAAAAATTGACAAACATATGATCTATTAAAATATTCTTATGGGAGAAATTTCTTAGTAATTGGAATTCATGAATTTTGTCAAGTAAAATTGGTGATGAAAATGGAGAAGATATCAGCAATGGAGGAAATCGGATAAGGTAGAAAGAAAAAGGAAAAAAAAAGAGAAGAAAAGAAAAAAGAAGAAAGAAAAGAGAAAGGTAATGAAAAAAATACTAATAAAAAGGAAATAGTATTTGTAATACACTTAAATACAATTAACGAAAGAGCTAATTACTTTAGGTGGATTCCGTTTCGAAAATGGCATATATGGGCCAACTGTGTGACTCTAAGGGCATATATGGACCAACTATGTGATGGTGAGAGTATTTTTGAGCTAAAGTACTAACGAAGGGCAAATGTGCTCAATTTCGTATAGTACAAGGGCACATTTGGACATTTTTCGTTAATTATAATTTAACCTATTATAGTATATTAAATACTATTTTTATCAAATTATTAATTAATTCAAACTTATCATCTCATAAGTGAGTTGATTATGTAAATATTCTTTTACAATGATTAAACTCATAGTGTGGAAATTGAAACCCCTTTATATATTCTTTCACTTTCTTTTTCCCACAAGGTATGAGATGCTGGGAACAAAACAATAGATGCTTTAAAGCTGATTGAGTATGACAAACCTCTCACATATACAGTAAATTAGCCTTTGATTTGTACTATCTGTCATTATCTTCTTTAGTCTTTATTTATTATCACACATGCACAACAATGACTGCCATTCACTCAACTAGGGCTCTACTCAGTTTAGGGTAATGGGAAGTTTCTCTGTGGTGCTTTTGCCATAATTAAGTTTGAAACCAAAAGACAAATACATATCAAAGAAGAAAAACAAAATACATATCAAAGTGTATGGGCCATTGGATAAGAATCCTAGGTAAACTTATTTTTAAATGCTAATTCATATTTCTTCCCCCTTCACTCTATATAATTCGTTTTTCATTATGTCATATCACGTCTTTTATAAGGATTAAGTTTTATATATTGATAACGTGAATTAAGATTTTCAAATATTAGCAGTAAATTTTCATATGTAATAAAGAGTAACTTAGTTATCATTTTTATTAATTTTTCTATCTAGTAAATACTTTTTGGTGCGTAAAGCTTAAAATTCTTATAATAAAACTTTTGTGTGGTGATACCACTGATCCACAAAATAAGTTTCTCGAAATCGTGTCACTCGAACTGCTTTTCATAAAGTCGTGTCCTCTCTCTCTCACACCCACTCTCTCTCTATATATCTTCTATAGTGTTGAGCTTTGACATTATATAATCTAATTTTAATGAATTCTTGAAATCTATTCTGCGGATTGTATCACATTTTCATTGTTCTCATTCGAAATTCAGGCTAACGCCGTTTGCAAACAAGATAATTGGAGAGAGAGAGAGATTGATTTTGATTGATTAATTAGAGTTTGGCACCTTTATCTTTTCTAGGCTTAGATATACAATGACCTACTTTAACATACTAAATTAATTATACTGTACTAGCGTCATGTTTTTTGATTGGTTTATGGAATGTTAACCACAAATTGGCAGTAAAATACACCATTAATTAGTTAAATGAGTGGGAATATTGAGACGGATCAAGTTGAGAGCATTAATTCTTTTGATAAAATACTGGTTTATGGACAAGGGGGAGTTCACCTAATATAAGGCTTGTCAATTTGTATACACCAATAAACAAAGAATTCTTGGGATCAGAGACAATGAAGAGGCAATTGTTTTTCAACACGTATTAAGAAAAAATAGTGCTATGTAGTTTATTGTACTTGGCATGTAGTGAGCTCTCCTTATTGGGGTTTAAAGATAAGATTGCGAAATCTTCTGAATTTTGATGCAATTATTGGAGACAAGCACATGAGGGGAACTTCTGATATGCTTGACATTAATTAAATTACTTACATTAATTTTTAATTTATTAACTGAGCATTAATTTTTGAGTCATTCTTCACCTCAATTCATATCTTAAAAGTTCTATTCTCCTTTTATTTGCTAATGCAAAGAAGAAATGCAAGTGGATCAAAATTTTTAGGCTCTTTCTTTTGTTATTGCACTAGTTAGGGGTTTAACTGGAAAATCGCACCAAGCCAATTTAAAAACCCGACTAGGTTTGGTTTGATTTGGTTTGGTATTAAGGAAAAAAAATTGAACCCAACCGACATATAAATATATAATTATATATATATTTTTAAGATTTTATATTGAATTTTCCTTAAAAAATATTGAAATATTTTGGATCCTCTCATGTGTTAACCTTGAAAGTGTACATTAACAAAAATTATTGTTATACGACTAAGAAAATAACTATCATGTGTTACTAAAAAAATTCTCCCATTAGAATATTTTAATAGATCATATGTTTGTCAATTTTTTCAATATTTACTAAACATATATTCACTTTATCAAAACTTTATCTATAACTTTAACAAAGTAAGATTGGAATAATATTTATGTAACAAAAAAAAAACCGAAAATCCGAACCAATCTAAACCGATATAGTTGGTTTGGTTTAGTTTTGAAAAAACCGAACTAACCCGGTCCATGTAGTAATAAGCACACTAAACGCCAAAGTATTTGATTTCGAACTAAAAGTGCTGATTGCAATCAGTCGTGTGTTTTTTCCTTTTTAATTTTATTTTAAACCCATTTAGAAAACTATATACAACTGTTGTTGGTCAAGTATTTTCTCTAATAACATTCCTTATACGAGAATTCTTATCCCATTAATCATGCCATTGTTGATAGGGACGGAGCTACAGTCGTGAGTGCGGGTTCGTGTCTTTTCATTGTCCGCCTCCGCCCGAACAGATACGCACTAACCCACCTGAAATAAGGTAAAAGCCTTCTTTCCAACCCTTTGTACGAGACTCCTTTCTTCGTACAAATGCTCGTAGGCGAAAGAGACCTGGGCGAATTCAGTGACTTTTTTCGGAACTCTGTATTTGTATTGAAATATTTACTAAAGCTATATAAATATATACTGCCAAACCCAGTAACAAAAGGGGTCTTGGTTCAATGGTAAGGGTTATGGGTTCGCTGAAAAAGATGGAGGTTCGATTCCCTCTGAAAGTAGTGTTTTATTTTAAAATTTAGAACCCCCACACACATCAAATTTTAGCTCCGCCTACTGCTGCAAAATTCTTCACTGTATTTTCCGTAGAAACTACACTACACGTCCAATCTCATAGTCATGCCATTGCATGTGAATTCTACTTTCTAGCATAATTCTTAACCTTTTTTTGTTAGCTTTTATTCTTTTTCAATTCCCTACAGCCTGATGAATCCTTCAGTTCTTGTCTGTATATACTGCGAGACCGTGAGTATATGAATGGCAGGTAGAATATACCTTAGTAGTTGATATATTTTATTATCTGAAAGTAGAGGATTACGTGGTTTATTTTCTACTTTTGGTCTTATATGTGGTGTACCCTATATATACTTATACTGGTCGTACAATATGTAATTGTTGATATTTTATTTACTAATAATTGGTACGTCCACGGTCCAACATGTTCAGATATTTACATAAATTCCTCTCCCCAATCAACATCTAAAAGGTGGAAGCTAAGGTGGTAATAGTGTGCATCCTGCTCAATTATTCAACTTTGATGTAGAACCAATTAAGGACCACTTTTGCTCACAATTGTTTTATAGGAATAGTATCTAATACATGAATCGAGCTAACTTACATCAGTGCCATTTTTTTTTGGGCTTTGAAATGGAACGTCCAATGGGCCATTACAATCGGCAAATTCAGGCCTATATCGTACAGTAATTTGTGACGACATGAAAATATTTAGAAAAGCATACATCTGCATAAAATAGAAAAAACTATAAATAGAAAATTAGATTAATGTTGACCAATACATCAAGATTATCATATAAATATTCCGTCAATTGTTGTTAGAGGTGGATCACAAGCGCTCCAATTTAATATAATATCTTCACATAAATAGACGGTCCAATTCATTGTTAATTTTTTAACTGGTATACATAGATTATATACTAATTATGCACGGTTATATATGGAGTATACATATATTATATATTCAGTGTCTATTTTTTAATTTAAGCAATTGGGTGAACGACTATTTAGGTTAATTCTTCTTTAATATATTAATAATTAAATGGGAAAAATGTTCAAAGCATCACGAAATTGCTCAATTTTGTTATTATTACACTTTTGATAATCGAACTCTGGCTTGAAATGGATGGACTTCGAGTGTTTAAATTTTTGAGGAAAAAAGTTTAATTTACCCTTTAATATTTTATTAAGGTTTAAATTTTCCTTTAGTTGGGGTTCTGTTAGATATCTAGGGTAAAAACTAGCCTTTTTTCTCATAACGGAGTTAGTATAAGACCAAAGGTCCAAATGGAGACAAAGTTGCTCAATTTAGTATTATACATGGAGAATACTGAACTATGATTCTTGTTGAATGTGATATAAAACGGACAATGATAACAACAGGGTTAAAAACTAATAAAATTAAACTACTTTGTAAATTGCACTCTCATGCTTGCCTCCATTTATATGTTTATGTTGAGCGGATTTTTTTTTTTTGTTGACAGAATTAAATGGTGCTTTAACAATATGTGACTTGTATTCTTATATTTTAAATACTTCATTAATTAATGGCTTTAATAATGGGAAACTTTCAAAAATGACTACCTTTTAAGGAGCTTTTAACCATCCGTAGCTATATTTTATATATTTACGTAGCTAGTTTTGGACAATTCGATGTATTTGAGTGTATTGGAATACACTGTTAAGCTGTATTTTTTTTATATTTTTTTTCCATGTGTATTTGAATAAACTATTCAATTATATCTAACCTTATTTGATGTGGCAAGGTTGAATATATTTGACTGTATTTGAATGTATTTACACAAAAAAAAATGACGAAATGAAGAATACAGTCAAATCCGATCAAATCTCCGGCGAAAAAATAAAATACACTATATTTAAAAAGGAAGAATACAATCAAAACCAATCCGGCGAAATATAAAATACCACTGTATTTACACTAAAAAATGAAGAATACATTCAAGTCTTTTTAAAAATTAACTGTATTGAACTAAAAAATGATGAATACAGTCAAATATCCGACAAGAATACAAAATATATTGTATTTAAAAATGGAGAATACAATCAAACCCCGTCGGATCTCCAACGAAAATCCAAAATACACTTTAGATCTCTCACGAAAATACAAAATACACTCTATTTATATATCGATTTTTCGACGTGAAAGGTAGTGAAGAAGAAAGAGGCGACTTCTTTTTCCGGCGTGAAGAATAGTGGTGGAGGAATAAATCTCAGGTCAGACGAATACACTCAAATGTGAGATACAAAGAAGAAGAAACCATGGTTTCCGGCATCTCTATTGAAACCAGATCCGGTGATGCCTCTGATCTTCCTCCTCCATTGTTTTCTCCGTCGGTAATGGATTGATCTCAACTTTATGATTTCAGATCTGCATCTGACGGTGAGTGACAACAATGTTTAAGGGAGAATCGCGGTGAAGGGGGTATACTGTAACGATCCGACCGATCGTTTTGAGCATTTGCACTTCGCTCGGTAGTTTACGGGCATGAGTAGCTTCGTATGATGTATTATGACTTATGTGAATCATCAATTTTGATTTTCAGGTTATTCGAAATCGGATTGGAAGAATGGATTTCATGGTTGAAGCTTTAAATTGAGAGAGTTGACCAAGTTTGATTTTTTTGTGAATTTGAACCAGGAACAGAGTTTTGATGGTTCTGGTAGGTCCGTTGGGTTATTTTTAACTTAGAAGCGCGTCCGGATTGTGATTCGGAGGTCCGTAGTGGAATTTAACTTGAAAGGGCAAAATAGAATTTTTGAAAAGTTTGACCGGGAGTGGACTTTTTGATATCAGATTCGAATTGTGATTCCGGGAATTGAAATAGCTTCGTTATGTTATTTGGGACTTGTGCGCAAAATTTGAAGTCATCCCGGATTGATTTGCTATGTTTCGGCACGAGTTATTGAATTTGAAAGTTCAAAATTCATAGATTTTGATTTGAGGTGCGATTCGTCGTTTCGATGTTGTATGCGTGATTTGAGGCCTCGAGTAGGTCCGTGTTATGTTATTGGACTTGTTGGTATATTCGGACAGGGTCTCGAGTGGCTTGGGTGAATTTCGGGCGAGGTTCGGATCACTTTCGTTGCATAGTGTATTATTAATGGCTGCTAGTTCTGGTGTGATCGTACCTGTGACTCGTATTGTGTAGGTGCGATGGTCACAAAAGCGTTGTTGGAGTCGCAGAAGCGAGAAGAGGCTGGGCCAGGAAGACCGCAGAAGCGGATTTTTGTAGCGCACCTGCATGCGCGCAGATGCGAGACTGGAAGCGCAGGTGCGAAAATCTTCGCAGAAGCGGAATTTGATGTCCGCTAGTGCAGTGGTTGCTGGGCAAGGCTATTTTCGCAGAAGCAAAGTTTTTACCGCAGAAGCGATGGTCGCAGATGCGACGATCAATCCGCAAATGCGAAATTGCTGGGCAGAATGTTATAAGTTCGAGGGTTGGTCATTTTTATCACATATTGAGCTATGGACTTCGGAATGGAGCGATATTTGGAGTAATTTTCATCACAAGGAATGGGGTAAGTGTTCTCTACTCGGTTTGGATTATATTTCATGAATCTACCTTCATTTTTGGTGATTGGATTGTGAATTTTAAAGAGGAAATTAGGGGTTTTGGCCTAAAGTTTCATAATATGAAAATTTGAGTTTTGAACATCGAATTGGATTCGGATTTGAGTGAAATTAGTATGGTTGGACTCGTAATTGAATGGGTTGTTGGATTTTGTAAATTTTGTCGGGTTTCGAGGTACGGGCCCGGGTTGAGCTTTTGGCCGGTTTTGGGCTTTTGATTCAAGATTTGATCTTTTTTGATCGGGATTGGTTCCTTTAACATTGTTTGATGTACTTGAGTTATTTTTGGTTGGTTTCGAGCCGTTCGGAGGTCGGAACGTGCGGGATGGAATTTTGGAGCATCGCTTGGCTTGCTCGGTGTTGGAATTAGCTTGTTCGAGGTAAGTAACTCTTCTAATCTTAGTGCTGAGGATATGAAACCCCGAAATACGTGTTATGTGGTTGGTATTGAGGTGATGCACATGCTAGGTGATAGGCGTGTGGGCGTGTGGGCATGCACCATGTGAATTGGGACTCTGTCGTTTCCATAGCACTGTATAGTGGTCGTACTTTGTTGATATCCGTATTTTCACCCTGTGATAAAGTAGTTAAGCTGTCAATCATGCTAGATATCATGTTTAGGCATTATGCCGATACTGTTTGGACCCATAGTGGTCGTTTCTTATTGTCATCTCACTGATTTTATTGATATTTCATACTCAGTCACATCCATGCATTCATACCATATCTCAGTCTCAGTTATTATTTATTGATACATCATATCATTATTGTCGGGCTAGTTTCATGACATTGTGAGCCCGTGAGAGAGACTGGAGAGATTGATGACTGAGTAAGGGTAACATGTTATATTGATTACATATTTTGGGATCGGGCTGCACGCCGCATCATGTTATATTGATTACATTTTATGGGATCGGGCTGCACGCCGTAACGATATATTGATTACATTATATGGATCGGGTTGCATGCCGCAACGAGCCTTATGGCTACTTATATGATTTGGTCGGGCTGCACGCCGCAGCGATATAGCGCTTGGGTTGAAAGGAGCCCCTTCGGAGTCTGCACACCCCCACTGAGCGCGTCGACTATAAATAGGGATCGGGCTGCACACCGCAGCGGGTATTGTACACCACTAAATGATTGAGTGTGCTCAGCATAGTGAGAGAGAATGCGAGACAGTGAGATTGAGTACTCTGAGAGTGTGAGTACATGAGCTCATTATCGAGATGCATTGCATTTGACATGCATACTTGAGATACATGCATAGAGGTGCATTTCCTTATGCTACCCAGTTTTGGGGACATTTATGATTTTACCTGTATCTTGACATGTAGGCATAGAGAAGTACTTTCCTCATGCTATATGAAAATTATACATCTTACTATTTGTTTAAAGGATTTTTGGAAAAAATCACAGTTTTCAAACTTACTCGTATATTGGCTTTTCGGTAAAAGATTTGGATTTTCATTGAGATACTTGAAAAGAAATGCCTATTTTTCTGGAACTGTGAACGAACTGAGCCTTTTATTTCTAAGATTCTTCTTTTGTTATTGTACTATGCTGTTATGAACTGTTGTGGAATATTGGTGTTGGACCCGACCTTTTGTTATCTCGTCACTACTTTCAACCTAAGGTTAGGTTTGTTACTTATTGAGTACATGGGGTCGGTTGTACTCATACTACACTTCTGCACCTTGCATGCAGATGTTGGCTGCTGATGTTGTTGTGTTCGATGGGAGTTGGATTTGAAGATGTACCTGCATCCCGATTGTAGCCGCCTCTTGTTTGTGGTAGCCTTAGATCTATAAAACTATGTTTATCTACTTTTCAAACAGACAATGTATTTATTTTAATTTTCGCTTTGTAAACTCTATTCTTAGAAGTTCATGATTTGTACTACCAGTTCTTGGGGAATGTATCAGATTCAGATAATTTCTTTACTTAATTGCTTTATTGATTGTTATTGTTTAGTGGTTAACTGGCTTACCTAGCGGGTTGGGTTAGGTGCCATCATGACTAGTTGGATTTTGGGTCGTGACAGGTGGTATCAGAGCTCTAGGTTCATAGGTTCTACAAGTCATGAGCAAGTGTCTAGTAGAGTCTTGCAGATCGGTATGATGACGTCCATACCTATCTTCGAGAGGCTACAAGACATTTAGAATATACTTCCCATCTTTCTTTCCTTATCATGTGGCATTGATTCAGCTTGAAGCGTAATCCTTTGAATTCCTTCCACGCATTCGTATGCGCAAATGAGCGCTCGGTATCAGCTGTGCCACAACGACTTTTGATTCCATGGTTGAAGTTCGAGATATAATTTTGGCATGCTGACGATGGGCCAGTCTGGAGGACTTGAGGCCGGGTTTTGACTGTAGCCTAAGCACGGAGATTTCGATTATGTGAGCATGTACTTTTGGGACTTATATGTCCGTTGGTGTCCCTATTAGTGAAAAATATGATTGGATGACTATGTGGTGAGTATGATGTGAATACGATATGTGTTCAGATTGTTCGAATGTGACGGGAAGAGTTTAATTGAGATGTAGCAAGGACTATTGGGTGTTTGATTTATGTCTTGATTTGGCATATGACCTCGAGTTATGGGTGTGTTGAAGGACCTCTCATGTTGTTAGTTGTAGATTGATGTAGATTTTCATGTCGTGTTATGAGTTCAGACTCAGGGAGATTAAGTGATTGCTTAGTAGTTGTAGCTGTGAAAGGGTATAAGAGATGTCGGTTTGAGGCTAAGTAGGTGGGTTATCTCATGTGAAGTGTCCAGAGGTTGTGTGATCCCTATTATATTTTGTAGAGAGTTCTCTTTTAGCAGTGAATGATATATGTTGCAATTTGAGTTTGGATCGCTTGTGGAAGTTGGCTTAACTATCACGAGGATGAATGCGAGATTTGCAGATGATTTGAGGTATTATATGGTTTGTGTTACATGAGATTACGAAGGATTTAGTTGAATTTCAGTGCGGGATTCTGGCAGTAATAGAGTATGGGTATCGTGATGTTATCGAGTGTTTTGTTCTGTGGTTTTGAGACAAGTGGGGGAGTCTTCTATCGACGAGTTTATTGCACGGTTATGTGTTGTATTGTTTTCGGTTCGGGGTATAATGGTGAATCAGTTATGAGTTGTAGAGGTCAAGATCGAGGATGACTCGAGTAAAGGTATTTCTGGATACAAGTTGTATTACACTCTATGGGTATATGAGAATCATAAAATAGTTGAGTGGTTATTCACAAAGGATGTAGTGTACATGGATTAGGAATTTGCTCGGTTGCTTAGGAGTGTGGGTTACTCCCTTGGGTGTTGGTGTACTAATGGGGCACAGGTCGTTCGGTCTGTTTGGTCAGTTTAATTGAGATTTGAGTAGAGTGGATGACTCTCGAGAATGGTTCTGATGGATTCACGATTTATATGTATCGATTTGGAATTTTCAAGATTGGTATATGGCTAGAAACTGAGAGTTACATTGGACAGTGTCGAGACTTGTGGCATTTTTATATCATTAGGGATTATGCATTTCAGTATCAAGAAGGTGAAGGAAACAGTTTTAGGTTCATATAAGGTCTCTTTAGAGTGGGTGTCTCGGGGTGCTTAAGAGGGAAGTCACCGGTTTATGGGCCTTAGGGCGTTGTGGTATTATACTAGGGTCTCATGTGTGGTGAATTTTTGTTTAGGATCGTGGTGTTCCAGCAAGGAGAAGTATCAGTTTGAAGGTAATTTGGACGGGACTTGGAGAAATAGGACAGCGTGGTAGTAGGTTGGATCAGCACAGTAATGGATATAATCAGTTCTTTGGGTACTTATGATGTGGCTAGTCTCCATAGGTGTTTCGTGGCAATGCTCTTGGGTTTTGGCGACTTGCGTGGCTGGGTTGAGTTAGAAAGATTAGGTTTGGATAGCTTGGTTATGTGCAAATGAACTTCAAAGAGTTCTCAATGGTTTTTACCACGGTTCGAGGAGTATATTTCTTACCGGCATGAGGAATATGTTGCTTATTGGGTTTTTCTCTAGGATGAGATCAAATGGAAGGTTTCTGACTGATCGGGTATGTATTCTGCTTGTGACTCAGAGTTGATTATGAAATTCTTGTACTCTTCACAGGATGGCATGGTAGATGCAGTGTGTTGTGTGGGATTGAGATTTGCATGTGCAAGGTCACAGTTCAGTTTTGAAGGAAAGGACATAAATTCGTAGGCAGCATGGACGGTTGCAGATAACTAGGTAAATGATATTACTAATCGGTATGGCCTGATGAGAGTATACATTTCATAAGGGGCAATGTGTTTTGATTTATGGATACTTCACTGGTATTGCAGCACTCTCCTGGTTGATCGACTACTGATATTCAAATTTTTCCATGTGGCACGGAAGAATTTTAGAAGTATTCCTCGTGGGATGATCGTGTATGAGAGACGTGTTAGACATTCTGGCGGTGGAGTTTGGGATCAAATATGGTGATTCATGTGTTCTATGGATTTGGAGACTGGGAGTTCTCAAGAGCATGCTGTTTTCATGGTTGTGGACTGTGAAGTCATGGACGTAGCTAGCTAGACGGTAGTATGTGTTATGATTCAGTCATTGTGGGCTATCGGAGGATTATTTATCCATGTGTGGGTTCCCGGAGTTGATTTAGGGGTCCATTGGTAGGCCCAATTAGGATGTGTATTCTACACCGAGCCAGATTGGTTGGCTCCATACTGCTATTGTTGAGGGATTGTCATTCGGTTGTTGTTGAGCTTATTCGTGTTCTGTTGTGTTCGGTGAGTTACTCTTATATGCTACGAGGAGTTGTGATTCATTGGTTATAAGCACACCTGGTGCAGTTCTATTGGGGCCTTATAGCGGAATTTGCGCGAGAAGGGTATTTGGGTGATGCATGAGTGGTTGCGCATTGGTTATGTTCTTTAGGGTTTGTGTGGCATTGTGTCATTTACTTCTCCATGGTTATGGTAATGCACTATGAGTACTTGATGTCAGATTGTGCATAGTTATTGATTTTGAGCATGGTGGCTGAGGTTTTTCATATGGAACATTGTTTGGATGGGGTCGCGCATTACGGCAGAGTTATATTGATATATGATCCTTTGTGTTAGATTCATATGTTACGGTTCTATGGTGTGTGATGGGTTCTTAGTATTGCATTGGGGTGGTACCCGTCGAGTTTGCGGGGCAGTTCTTTTGTTTGAGTCATTTTCGTGATTGAGTACATTTGGAATGCTGCTTATTGGTGCACGAGTTGCACAGGTTGTGGCTTTAGATAGTATTGGTGTGGCATGCCAGTAAAGTAGCTGGTATTTGATAAGACGAAGTCATCGGATCTAGGATGGGTGCTATCGGATTTGATTGTGGTATATTTGGAAGGATAATATCGAAAGTCGGCTTGGAAATTTTCTATGGTTCTTGTCGAAGGAGAGGGAGTTCCATGACTGGTGGATCTGATGAATGGTTACGAGTTTCTGCGTGTTTTCTTCATCATCGGTAGTGTACGAAGGTTTGAGAATGGAGTCTTTTTTGATATGAGGTTTATTACTAGCATTGGGTTGTTTTGAACAACTACTGTGATTAGAAATCATTGCTTCGCGCATTTGAGCTATGTGGCATTTGAGTTTTGAGTATTTGGGTTATGGTTACGGCTTTTGGTACGACTTGTTCATATTCATACAGTATGTAGGTTGGGGGATTCATATCTTATAAGAAATTTTGGATGTTGGAAAAAAAACTGGATTCTAAGGCTTGTGGGCTAGGTTGAATTAAGAAATTTCAGTTATGTGGTGTTATCAGACCTATATGGGATAGGGTGACGTGGGGCCACCCCCGGGTACGTGCATGGTAAGATGGAATAGTGATGTGGTGGCTTGGAAATAACTCCTGGCACGTTCGAGGACGAATGTATGTTTAAGTGGGGGAGGATGTAATGACCCGACCGGTCGTTTTGAGCATTTGCACTTCGCTTGGTAGTTTACGAGCATGAGTAGCTTCGTATGATGTATTATGACTTTATGTGAATCGTCGGTTTTGGTTTTCAGGTTATTCGGAATCGGATTGGAATAATGGATTTCATGGTTGAAGCTTTAAATTAAGAGAGTTGACCAAGTTTGACATTTTGTGAATTTGAACCCGGAACTGAGTTTTGATGGTTCTGGTAGGTCCGTTGGGTGATTTTGGACTTAGGAACGCGTCCGAATTATGATTCGGAGGTCCGTAGTGGAATTTGGCTTGAAAGGGCAAAATAGAATTTTTGGAAAGTTTGACCGGGAGTGGACTTTTTGATATTGGATTCGGATTGTGATTCCGGGAATTGGAATAGCTTCGTTATGTTATTTGGGACTTGTGTGCAAAAGTTAAAGTCATTCCGGATTGATTTGCTATGTTTCGGCACGAGTTATTGAATTTGAAAGTTCAAAGTTCATAGATTTCGATTTGAGGTGCGATTTGTCGTTTCGATGTTGTTATGCTTGATTTGAGGCCTCGAGTAGGTCCGTGTTATGTTATTGGACTTGTTGGTATATTCGGGCGGGGTCCTGAGTGGCTCGGGAGAGTTTCGGGCGAGGTTCGGATCACTTTTGTTGCATAGTGCATTGCTGATGGCTGCTGGTTCTGGTGTGATCGCACATGCGATTGGTATTGCGCAGGTGTAATGGTCGCAAAAGTGCTAGTGGAGTCGCAGAAGCGAGAAGAGACTGGGTGAGGAAGACCACAAAAGCGAATTTTTGTATCGCACCTGCGTGCGAGCAGATGCGAGACTGGAAGCGCAGGTGCGAAAATCTTCGCAGAAGCGGAATTTGAGGTCCGCATGTGCGGGGGTTATGGGCAAGGTTATTTTTGCAAAAGCAAAGTTTTTACCGCAGAAGCGATGGTCGCAAATGCGACGATCTGTCCGCAAATGCAGAATTGCTGGGCAGAATATTATAAGTTCGAGGGTCGGTCATTTTTATCACATATTGAGCTATGGACTTCGGAATGGAGTGATATTTGGAGCAATTTTCATCACAAGGATTGGGGTAAGTGTTCTCTACTCGATTTTGGTTATATTTCATGAATCTACCTTCGTTTTTGGTGATTGGATTGTGAAATTTAAAGAGGAAATTGGGGGGTTTTGGCCTAAAGTTTCATTATATGAATTTTTGAGTTTTGAACATCGAATTGGAGTCAGATTTGAGTAAAACTAGTATGGTTGGAATCGTAATTGAATGGATTGTTGGATTTTGTAAATTTTGTCGGGTTCCGAGGTGCGGGCCCGGGTTGGGCTTTTTGCCGATTTTGGGCTTTTGATTCAAGATTTGATCTTTTTCGATCGGGATTGGTTCCTTTAGCATTGTTTGATGTACTTGAGTTCTTTTTTGTTGGTTTCGAGCCGTTCGGAGGTCGGAACATGCGAGATGGAATTTTGGAGCATCGCTTGGCTTGCTCGGTGTTGGAATTGGCTTGTTCGAGGTAAGTAACTCTTCTAATCTTAGTGCTGAGGGTATGAAACCCGGAAATACGTGTTATGTGATTGGTATTGAGGTGACACACATGCTAGGTGACGGGTGGTGGGTGTGCACCATGTGAATTATCTCTCTGTCGTTTCCATAGCACTGTATAGTGGTCGTACTTTGTTGATATCCGTATTTTCACCCTGTGATAAAGTAGTTAAGCTGTCAATCATGCTAGATATCATGTTTAGGCATTATGCCGATACTGTTTGGACCCATAATGGTCGTTTCTTACTGTCATCTCACTGATTTCATTGATATTGCATACTCAGTCACATCCATGCATTCGTACTATATCTCAGTCTCAGTTATTATTTATTAATACATCATATCATTATTGTCGGGCTAGTTTCATGACATTGTAAGCCCGTGAGAGAGACTGGAGACATTGATGACTAAGTGAGGCCGAGGGCCTGAGTGAGAGAGATATTTTGGGATCGGGCTGCACGCCGCAGCATGTTATATTGATTACATTTTTATAGGATCGGGTTGCATGCCACAATGATATATTGATTACATTCTGTGGATCGGGTTGCATGCCGCAACGAGCTTTATGGCTACTTATATGATTGGGTCGGGCTGCACGTCGCAACGATATAACGCTTGGGGTAAAAGGAGCCCCTTCGGAGTCTGCACACCCCCACTGAGCGCAATCGACTATAAATAGGGATCGGGCTGCACGCCGCAACGGGTATTGTGCAACGCCAAGTGATTGAGTGTGCTGAGCATAGTGAGAAAGAATGCGAGACAGTGAGATTGAGTACTTTGAGAGTATGAGTATATGAGCTCATCATAGAGATGCATTGCATTTAACATGCGTACTTGAGATACATGCATAGAGGTGCATTTCCTTCTGTTACCAAGTTTTGGGGATATTTATGATTTTACCTATATCTTGACATGTAAATAATAAAGAAGTACTTTCCTCATGCTATCTGAAAATGAAACATCTTACTATTTGTTGAAAGGAGT
The DNA here is from genome assembly GCF_000715075.1 of Nicotiana tabacum. Taxonomy (NCBI): domain Eukaryota; kingdom Viridiplantae; phylum Streptophyta; class Magnoliopsida; order Solanales; family Solanaceae; genus Nicotiana; species Nicotiana tabacum. Next base: position 40,697,554 of record NC_134103.1, read on the forward strand.
TTTGGAAAAAATCACAGTTTTCAAACTTACTCGTATATTGGCTTTTCGGTAAAAGATTTGGATTTTCACTGAGATACTTGAAAAGAAATGCCTATTTTTCTGGAACTGTGAACGAACTGAGCCTTTTATTTCTAAGATTTTTCTTTTGTTATTGTACTATGCTGTTATGAACTGTTGTGGAATATTGGTGTTGGACCCGACCTTTTGTTATCTCGTCACTACTTTCAACCTAATGTTAGGTTTGTTACTTATTGAGTACATGGGGTCGGTTGTACTCATACTACACTTTTGCACCTTGCGTGCAGATGTTGGCTGCTGATGTTGCTGTGTTCGATGGGAGTTGGATTTGAAGATGTATCTGCGTCCCGGTTGTAGCTGCCTCTTGTTCGTGGTAGCTTTAGATCTATAAAACTCTGTTTATGTACTTTTCAAACAGACGATGTATTTATTTTAATTTCTGCTTTGTAAATTCTATTCTTAGAAGCTCATGATTTGTACTACCAGTTCTTAGGGAATGTATCAGATTCAAATAATTTCTTTACTTAATTGCTTTATTGATTGTTATTGTAATTGGTTAGTGGTTAACTGGCTTACCTAGCGGGTTTGGGTTAGGTGCCATCACGACTAGTTGGATTTTGGGTCGTGACATATACGCACTACTAGAAAACTGCCAAGAGTCGTCCAAAGCATACCGATCGAAATCGGTCGGAAAAAGTATTGTTGACGGACAATTTTGACCCTCTCTTTTAAAATTAATTAATTTATACTTAATAATTTACGATTAATGTTTTGAAAGTATTTTCTATCAATAAATATTTATTTTACAAAATTAACCAGGTATTAGTAGTTTTGAAATTTATAACTTAGTATGAGTATTATGTAATTACAAATACACTTATTATTTTTAGATTATTTACATAAAATACACCACATAGGTTTTATAATTAATTTAATGGATTATTTCTCAATTTAGTTAAATAGGTCACTATGTTAATAATTCGGAGTTAGTGTCATAATTTTGAAGATAAAGTATTTTACAAATAATTACAATAATTAGTAGTATATTTGATAATTATAATTTTACTATATTTTATTGGAAATTAATTAAGTTCAATTAAATCAATTTTAAAAGGGGTTAATACCAAAAGTCTGCAATTGCAATTCCTAATTAAAATACAAGTGACTATTTCCTAAATCAATTCCAGCCCAAAGACAAGCCCAATCCGAAAAATACCCAGTCCAAACACCCCATCTCTTTCCATCTTGGAAATCCGGGTCACTCTTCCTAAACCAATCCTAACCTGCCACGTCACTTGCCTCTCTCACTCACCAAGAAAGCACAATCAATCTGGACCGTTGATCTATCAGATCAACGGCCCATGTTTTATCCCCATTGTTTCCTCTAATTTTAGAAACTTACCAGACTCAATCTCAGTCGTCCAAATCCAACCATCCAACGGCAGTGACCTTATCACATTTTAATTCTTTAATGCCCAAATTATCAGGGTCGTTGATCAGTAGATCCAAAGGCCAGATCCCATCTCTGTAACGACCCGACCAGTCATTTTGAGAATTAGCATTCCGTTCGGTGTTATGACTTGCGTGTGTGGTCGAGTTTGGTTTTTTGGATGTTTCGGGATCAATTTGGAGGAACAATTCTTGTTTTAGAAGCTTGTGAAAAGAGTTGACCAGAGTTTGACTTTTATGTAGACGACTCCGAAATGGTATTTTGATGGTTCCAATAGCTCCATATGATAATTTTGGTCTTAGGAACGTGTCCGGATGTTGATTTGGAGGTCGGTAGGTCATTTCAACATGAATTGGCAAAAGTTGAAAAAAATGGAAGATTTTGGAAAGTTTGACCGGGATTTGACTTTTTTGATGTCGGGGTCGGATCCCGGTTCCAGAAGTTGGAATAGGTCCGTACTGTCATTTATGACTTGTGTGTAAAATTTGAAGTCAATCATAGTTGGTTTGGTGTGAATCGTCATTAGTTTTGGAATTCGAAAGTTCATAAGTTTCTTGGGCTTCAATCGATGCGTGATTCTTGATTCTAGTATTATTAGAGGCAATTTGAGCCTTCGAGCAAGTTCGTATCATGTTTTGGGACTTGTTAATATCCCATAGGGCTCGGGTGAGTTTCGGATGCTTGAATTGTGCCGCGCTCTTACTTAATATTTTGGCGTCGTTTCTTTTGGCATAAAGGGTACCACATTGTTCAAACGACCTTTGATTTGTGATTCTATTGAACCATCGGATCTGTATCATAATTGCAAAATCATAGCAACAAGAATCATCGCATTCCAAGATCGTATGAGAGAGTTAGTCCCATTTCCATGTCGGAAAAGACTGCTTTTTTAGGGTGTTTGAGGGAGCAGAGGCAAATCGCAGGCGTCAAATGCGATTTATAAGTCTCAGAAATACGATTTATAAGTCTCAGGTGTCAAATGCGATTTATAAATCTCAGGTGTCAAATGCGACTTGCATGGAGAGGTTTTTAAAATCGGGGGTTTCACCATTTTTAACATATTTTGTGTAGTAGACCTCGGATTTGGCAATTTTTGAGGGGTTCTTCATGTGTTCGATTGGGATAAGTGTTATATATCCGAAATTGATTTCATTTCATGATTTTATGATAATTTTGGTATTGTTGAACTCATTCCGAATGCGTATCCGGATTTGGTGAATTTTGTCGGGTTCCGAGGTGCGAGCCCGGGGTTGACTTTTTAGTTTTTGTTGAAGATTGAAGCTTTATTATCCAAAATTATTTCCTATGAGTTTTATTTATGATTTGAAGTTATTTTGGCTAGATTTGAGCCGTCCGGAGGTTGTTTCACTCGAGAAGGTTATTTTAGAGTATCAGTCTAACTTTTTTGAGGTAAGTATCTTGCCTAACTTTGTGTGGAGGAACTACCCCTTAGGATTTGAGTCATTTGTGCTAATTGTGTCATGTGACGGCCGTGTACACGAGGTGACGAGTATGTACTCGGGCTTATTTGTGAAATTTTGACTGTTTGGGGCTCTTAGGTTCTTATGTTCACTAGGTGTGAAGTTGTTTTAGCATGTTAAATCCTCCATTTACTAAAGTCACCCTTACGTGTCTTATTTGGATTTGATTGATTCATGTTCTACCCTTGTTGCCAATTAAACTCTTATGTTCCTTAATTGAAGTTGTTGCCTCTTTATTGCCTTGTTGTCTTTTCCATAGTTGCTTAACCTTAATAGAGTTATTATTATTTCTTCCCTAATTGCTTAACCTTATTTGAAGTTATTATTATTTCTTCCGTAATTGCTTAACCTTAATTGAAGTTATTATTTATTTCTTTCGTAATTTCTTAACTTTAATTGAAGTTTTGCCATCCGTTTCATTGTTGACGTATTCTTATTTGGGGTCATTGATTCATGCTATCTCTCTTATCGTCGAATTGTACTTTGTGGAATCATTGATATACACTATCTCTCCCTTGTTGAGCTATTCTTGTTGAGATCATTATTCCTTGTTGTGTCTTTTTTTGTGAGTTCGTTCTTCCGTTTCTTTGTGTTCTGGAGTTCTTGTGTTGATTTACTTGCCGTACTCTCGTGTTATTATTGTTGTTGCTGTTATACTCAGTGTTGTTGAGCCGAGGGCTATGTGTAGTTGTGGTATTTAAACTGTTTTGAAGAAATATTGTGGCATATGGGCACATATTGTGAAAGTCATTTTATTGTGTTGTTATCTTTTGGCACACGTGGTATTGTTGAGATGATTGTCTAGGGGTTCACACGTGAGTTGTCCGTGCTGTTATTATTATTGATATTTGCACATGCGGCGTGACAAGGCGGGCATTTACTTTATTGTTGCGCATGTGGAGAGACAAGGTGGGCTATGTCGGGAAATGATTTATGATGACTTTTGATGGCCTGGGGGTACGTGGCATCATTTGTGACTTGTGTGTAAAATTTGAGGTCAATCGAACGTGATTTGATAGGTTTCGGCATCGTTTGTAGAAGTTGGAATTTCCTTAGTTTCAATAGGCTTGAATTAGGATGCAATTCGTGTTTTTGATATTGTTTGATGTGATTTGAGGGCTCGACTAAGTCCGTATCGTGTTTTAGGACTTGTTGGTATAATTGGGTGAGGTCCTGGGGGCCTCGGGTGGAGTTCAAATGGTTAACGGATCAAATTTGGAGTTTGGATGATTGCTGAAGCTGGGAGTCTGCTGGTGTAATCGCACCTGCGGAGCTTTGATCGCAGGTGCGAGCTGTGTTGCGCAGAAGCAGCCAAGAGTGGAGCTGGGCATTGCTTGCATGTGCGAAGAGCTTGCCCGCACCTGCGAAGTCGCAGGTGCGAAGAATTGAGCGCAGAAGCGGAAATGAAGATGGGGGCTGGGTCCGCAGAAGCGGTAGCGTGGCTCGCAGAAGCATGTCCGCTGGTGCACTGTTATGGTCCACAGGAGCAGAGGGGACTACAGAAGCGGGTGCTGGATAGCTTCCGCGACACCGCAGAAGCGGATAAGTGGTCGCAGTTGCGATGAGGCCTGGACAGTGTTTTAAAAACGAGGGTTCTGTGATTTTTACCATTTTTAACATTTTAAGCTCGAGATTTGGTAATGTTTAAGAGGATTTTCGGGGGATTTCTTAAGGTAAGTCACTTGTGGTCTAATTTACTCAATAATTATGTTTTCCCATTGATTTTCCCACCTATATTGTGTGGTTTTGAGGTGTAATTTAGGGGTTTGGGGCTAGGGATTTGGAGAGTTTCAATTGGGGATTTCGGTGTCGATTTGGTGTTGAATTTTGGTGAATTTGGTATGGTTGGACTTGTGGTTTAATGAGCTTCCGGATTTTGTGACTTTTATTGGGTTCCAAGATGTGGGCTCGGGGCCCGGGTTTTTTGCTGACTTTTGAATTTGATTCAGAACTTAGTATTTTCTTATGGAATTGATTTCTTTAGCTCGTGTTGGTTGTATCGAACTGTTTGTGACTAGATTCGAGGCATTCAGAGGCCGTTTCGCGAGGCAAGGGCGTGTTGGAGTAGATATTTTCACAGTTTGAGGTAAGTAACACTTCTAAACTTGGTTATGAGGGTATAAATCCCTGAATTACGTGTTATATGATTGGTATAGAGATGACGCACATGCTAGGTGACGGGCGTGTGGGCATACACCATAGAAATTGTGACTTAATTGTTCCCGTGGAGTTGCATAATCAAATAATCATGTCAATACCCCCACACCCTCCACATGTTAGAGAAATATAGCTGAGACTCATGTTCAAATCATACTTAGGCTAAGTGCCGATAGTTTTAGGACCCACAGAGGTCGTGATGCTGTTAAATTACTTATTTAAATTACAATTAATGTACTCAGTAACATTTATCATTGCATATTATATCTCAGTCTCTGTTGCCATTCATTGATACATCATATCATCATGTCGTGCTAGTTTTCATGACGTTGTGAGCCCGAGAGACTGGAGAGGTTAATGACTGAGTGAGGCCGAGGGCCTGATTTTGAGTGATATTCATGGGATCGGGCTGTACGCCGTATCATGTTTTATTGATTTATGCCTGGATTTGGCTCATTATAGCGCTTGGGTTGAAGGGGCCCCTCCGGAGTTTGCACACCCACAGTGAGCACAATTGATATTATATTGAGGGATGGATCTTCCCTGGGCATAGATCTTGCCTAATTATTTTTATTGAGGGATGGATCTTCCCTGGACTGGATTGTCCATATATAGAGTACTGAGTGATTGAGTATTCAGATAGTGTGAGTTCACGAGACTTCCATTGTTGTGCATCCCATACATCATGTACATTGGCATGTAGATATAGAGAGTTCACATTCCTCATATCATTCTGAGTTGATCTATCTTTCTTGTATTGAGTTATCTGTTGAACTTGAAAGCATGCCTACATTTATGTACTGTTAATTCAATATCGAACTGTACCTACTGAGCTCGTCACTACTTTCAATCCAATAGTTAGTCTTGTTATTTATTGAGTTGGTTGTACTCACGTTACACCTTGCACTTCGTGTACAGATTCACGCATTTCCGGGCACGACGGTCGTTGATTGCGGACTTCGGACATTTGGAGATCATCGATGTAGCTTTTGGGCATTCGCAGACCTTGACTCTCCTCCCTTATCTTTCATGTTATTTATTTCAGTTTTATTCTATAGACGGTGTACCAGACTATATCTTTTTGTAGATTCTCATGTACTCGGTGACACCCTGATTTTGGGAGAGATTATGTATTGAGTTATGACTTCCTATCCTATTTTTAAAAGATGTTCCTTTAATTAAGCTGTTTTCATATCTATCAAAGTTTTAAAGTATTGAAAATGTCTGAGTAGTCGGCTTGCCTAGTACTATGATAGGCTCCATCACGACGGGTTTGTTTTGGGTCGTGGCAGTACCTATGTGGTGTACTCATGCTATGCCTTTTGCACATTTTTGTGCAGATTCAGGCACTCGAAGTTTGTTGATCATTAGCTAGTCGATCGGGCATTGCTGTGGAGACTCAAGGTATACCTGTTGTTGCGTTCGCAGGCCTCGGAGTCACCTTCTGAAATTTTATTTTGTACTATTTATTTCTATTCCGGAATAGTTGTACTTAGAGACTTTCTAGTAAACTCAGTAGAGCTTATGACTTGTACTACCGGTTTTGGGATTGTAAGCTTTGTATAGAAAAAAATATGTTCATGTTTAATAGTTTCTGGTTGAGTTTGCCATTAATTCAGTAAGTATTAGGCTTACCTAGTCCTAAGACTAGGTGCCGTCAGGACATCCTACAAAGAGAACTTGGGGTCGTGACAAGTTGGTATCAAAGCTCTAGGTTCATAGGTGCTAAGAGTCATAAGCGAGTTTAGTAGAGTCATCGGATTGGTACGGAGACGTCTGTACTTATCTTCGAGAGGCTACAGAACTATTAGGACAGTTTCACTTCTTTCATTCCTATCGTGCGTATTTATTGATATCAGAGTTTGAGCCTTTGTCATTCTATTCTCTCACAGATAGTGAGGACACGAGTTGCAGTTACTGATGACACTGCCCCCAGAGCCGGTGTTGCTAGAGGCCAGGGCAGAGGCAGAGGTAGGGGCCGAGGAGGAGCACGTGCTATAACTAGAGCACCTGCCAGAGTAGCTGTTGAGGAGCCGCCAGTAGCTCCTGTTGTGGGACAGGCACCAGAGGCGCCTGTTGTTGTCCTCGGACTTCAGGAGACCTTAGCACAGTTCCTAAGCATGTTTGGTACATTGGTTTAGGCGGGGTTGATTCAGGTTGCACCAGCTACTTCACAGACCGGGGGAGGATCTCAGACTCCTGCCGCCCGTATTCCCAGAGCAGCAAGTCCATGTTGGTCAGGTTCCAGGTATCATGCCGACACAATCTGTTTTTCCAATTCAGCCCGTGGTTAGGGCAGCAACATATGAGGAGGAATAACTTAGGCTTGCGAGGTTCAAGAAGTATTACCCTTCTACCTTCAGTGGTTTGGCTTCAGAGGATGCACATGGTTTCCTATAGGAGTGCCACCGCATTCTCCACACTATGGGTATTGTGGAGACGAGTGAGGTTGTTTTTACTACATTCCAGCTTAAGGGAGCGGCATATTAGTGGCGGCGAACGTACGAGTTGGGTAGCCCGACCGATGCAACTTCACTTTTATGGACTTGTTTCTCAGAGATGTTCTTGAGATAGTTTGTTCTCCAGACTTTTTAGGATGCCTGGCGCACGGAGTTTGAGCAGCTGTGCCAGGGCACTATGTCAATGTCAGAGTATGCCGTTAGATTCAGTGATTTGTCCAGATATGCACTTGCTTTGGTTTGTACAATTAGAGAGAGAGTCCATAGGTTCATTGGGGGGCTCAGTCATGATATTCGGTTCAACATGGCTCGACAGTTGGAGACGGATGTTCAATTTCAGCAGGTGGTAGAGATCGCTCGCCGATTAGAAGGCATGCAGGACCAGGAGAGAGGGGACATGCGGGGTCAGGAGAGAGAGGACAGGGAGGCTAATAAGCCTCGTGGACCAGGAGGATCTACTAGTTAGCTTGGGGCGCAGGTCAGGCGAGTAGAGGGCACCCAAGAGAAAGAGGCCCGACCCGTTGATGTGCTTTCCACGGCAGGCTGAGGCCGTTGCACCAGATGGTGTCGTTACAGGTATGGTTTCGATTTTTATAGAGGAGCATCATTCTTATTTTGAATTGGTTCTGCTTATCAGGGTGAGTCCTCTTACTTGCTTCATATATGGGTGAGTTTAGTGATTTGTTACTCTGATTATGTGTTTTCCCCTATTGGGAGATTCTATAGTGGTAGCCCGTGTCTATCGTGTTGTTTTAATTCATTATTAAGAGCTATGAGACTAGATGTGACTTTTTGTTACCCATTACGGTAGGTTTTGATGTGATTTCTGGGTGATTGGTTACAATTTATGATTTAGATGCTCTACCGGTGTGGGAGTTCAGTATGTGTTGTGATTTTGTTAGCGGAGGTGAATTAGTGGAAGGTTTTGGTTGGTATGATGGGTATACTACTTGTGATTCAAAGTTGAGGATGGGGTCCTCGCATTTCCATGAGGTTTGTTATGTTTGGACCGGATAGCATGCCGCGGTGGAGTTATATTAGGATGAGATCCTTGTGGTTAGTTCATATGTTTTGATTCTCCCTTGTGAAATTTAATTCGTAGTTTGCTACTGATATGGAGTTGTGCCTGTCGGGCTTGTTTGATAGTTCTTTCATGTGTTTCCTTGTATATTCAGTCATATTCGTGATGTACTTATTGGGTTTTAGCTTGCGAGGTGTGTGCCGAGGCGGCGTTAGATGTGATTTATTGATTCGGGTGAATAGTTGTGAGGTCTTCATGTTCCTCGCATCGTTGTCAGTGTTATGAAGGTTTGGAATAGGGTTCTAGCGAATATGAGGTTATTTGCCGGTGCTGGACTTGATTATAGGTAGCTATGGTGATAAGAGATGTTGTTATGGGCATTTGTATGATGTGTTACATCGTGTGGTTGTACCTGGTGGGTGTAGGCATGAGTTGTTGCAGCTGGTTGAGGCTGATACCGTGTGTCGGTGTGGGAATCAGGTCTTTTGGAAATGATCGGAAGGTGAAAAATTTGGTTCTAAGGTTTATCAGTGCGGGTGGAAGGAATAATTTTCAGTTAAGATGGTGTTGTCGGCCTTATGCTGATTGGGGTGACGTGGGGTCACCCGCGGGTGTATGTATGGTAAGTTCACACAGTGATTTGATGACTTCGAAATAGTTCTTGGTACGTTCGAGGACAAATATTTGTTTAAGAGAGGGAGACTGTAACGACCCGACTGGTCATTTTGAGAATTAGCATTCCGTTCAGTGGTTTAAGGCCTCGAGAAACTTCGTATTATGTGATATGACTTGCGTGTGTGGTCGAGTTTGGTTTTCCGGATGATTAAGGATCAATTAGGAGGAACAATTCTTGTTTTAGAAGCTTAAGTGAAAAGAGTTGATCGGAGTTTGACTTTGTGTACACGACTCTGCAATGGTGTTTTGATGGTTTCAATAGCTCCGTATGGTGATTTTTGTCTTTGGAGCATGTCCGGATATTGATTTGAAAATCCGTAGGTCGTTTCAGCATGAATTGGCAAAAGTTGGAAAAAATGGAAGATTTTGGAAAGTTTGTCCAAGAGTTGACTTTATTGATGCCAGGGTCGGATCCCGGTTCCGGACGTTGGAATAAGTCCGTAAAAGTCAAAATTTGAAGTCAATTGGAGTTGGTTTGCTATGAATCGACATTAGTTTTGGAATTCTTAGGCTTGAATTGATGCACCATTCGTGATTCTAATGTTGTTAGATGCAATTTGAGGCTTCAAGCAAGTTCGTATCATGTTTTGGGACATGTTAGTATACTTGGTTGGGGTCCCATGGGCTCGGGTGAGTTTCAGAATGGTTTGGATTGTGCCGCGCTCTTATTTGATATTTCGGCGTCGTATTTTTTAGCATAAAGTTCACCACATTGTGCAAATGACCTTTGATTTGTGATTCTACTAAACCATCAGATCTGTATCATGATTACAGAACCATAGCAACAAGAATTGTCGCATTCCGAGGTCGTATGAGAGAGTTATGCCCATTTCTGTGTCTGAAAAGACTGCTGTTTGAGGGAGCAGAGACATATCGCAGGTGTCAAATGCGATTTAAAAGTCTCAGAAATGCGATTTATAAGTCTCAGGTGTCAAATGCGATTTATAAATCTAAGGTGTCAAATGCGACTTGCCTGGAGAGGTTTCAAAAAACGGGGGTTTCACCATTTTAAACATATTTTGAGTTGTAGACCTCAGATTTGAGCGATTTTTGAGGGGTTCTTCACGTGTTCGATTGGGGTAAGTTTTCTATATCCGAAATTGATTACATTTCATGATTTCATACTTATTTATCATCATTAAATTAGTAAATTGAATGGAAGAAAATGAGAAATTTTGTAATAATCTTTCAAAATGTAAAATGAGAATTGGAAGGGTGATTCGATGTCAGAAATTGATAATTTTGGTATGGTTGAACTCGTATAAGAATGGGTGTTTGGATTTTGTGAATTTTGTCAGGTTCTGAGATGCGGACCCGGAGTTAACTTTTGGGTTGACTTTTTAGTTTTTGTTAAACGTTTAAAGCTTTATTATCCGGAATTGTTTCCTATGGGTTTTATTTATGATTTGAAGTTATTTTGGCTAGATTTGAGCCGTCCGGAGGTTGTTTCACTTGAGAAGGTCATTTTAGAGTATCAGTCTAGCTTCTTTGAGGTAAGTATCTTGCCTAACTTTGTGTGGGGGAACTACCCCTTAGGATTTGAGTCATTTGTGCTATTTGTGTCATGTGAAGGCCGTGTATAAGAGGTGACGAGTACGTACTCGGGCTTATTTGTGAAAATTTGACCATTTGGGGCTCTTAGGTTCTTATGTTCACTAGGTGTGAAGTTGTTTTAGCATGTTAAATCCTCCATTTACTAAATCCACCCTTACATGTCTTATTTGGAATTGATTGATTCATGTTCTACCCTTGTTGCCATTTAAAATCTTATGTGTCTTAATTGAAGTTGTTGCCTCTTTATTGCCTTGTTGTCTTTTCCATAGTTGCTTATTCTTAATAAAAGTTTTTATTATTTCTTTCGTAATTGCTTAACCTTATTTGAAGTTATTATTATTTCTTCCATAATTGCTTAACCTTATTATTATTTCTTCCGTGTTTGCTTAACCTTAATTGAAATTATTATTATCTCTCCCAAAATTGCTTAACCTTAATTAAAATTATTATTATTTATTCTGTAATTTCTTAGCCTTAATTGAAGTTTTGCCATCCCTTTCATTTTTCACGTATTCTTATTTGGGGTTATTGATTCATTCTATCTCTCTTATCGTCAAATTGTACTTTGTGGAATCATTAATACACATTATCTCTCCCTCGTTGAGCTATTCTTGTTGAGACCATCATTCCCTGTTGTGTCTTTCTTTGTGAGCTCGTTCTTCTGTTTCTTTGTGTTCTGGAGTTCTTGTGTTGATTTACTTACGGTACTCTCGTGTTATTGTTGTTGTTGCTATTGTACTCAGTGTTGTTGAGCCGAGGGCTATGCGTGGTTGTGGTATTGAAACTGTTTTGCGGAAATGTTGTGGCATATGGGCACATGTTGTGAAAATCATTTTATTGTGTTGTTATATTTTGGCACACGTGGTGTTGTTAAGAGGATTATCGGGGGGTTCGCACATGAGTTGTCTGTGCTGTTGTTATTATTGATATTTGCACATGCGTCGTGACAAGGCGGGTTATATATGTGGGTTTGCGCATGTGGCGAGACAAGGCGGGAATATTATTATGCGCATGTGGCGAGACAAGGCGAGCATTTACTTTATTATTGTGCACGTGGCGAGACAAGGTCGGCTATGTCGGAAAATGATTTGTGATGACTTATGATGGCCTGGAGGCATTGTTATTGTTGATATTTTTGTAGTGGTGTGCCTACCTTGTGTGAGTTATACCTTGTATATTTTGTGGTGATCGTTTCTTATGTGCCATTTATTGTCTCTACTCTTACTTGTTAACTTGAATTGGGATAGAACACTTGCATAAGCATGCACGTAATTAATCACCCATATCGATTTAAGAAGATGAATCCTTATGTTATTGATCATTTACATGTACTCCCATTTACTTGCCTTATGTGTGAGAGTTATTCTATTGGCACGTGAGTTGTCCGTGTGGTCATGAATTGTTATTATTGTTGGAACGTGAGTTGTCCGTGCGGATATTTGATATTGTCACTCCCTTGGCACGTGAGATGTCGATACAATTATTAATTGTAATGTAGGCACGAAACGCCAAGTGATTAGGGTTCATGAGTTGGGACCCGTGAAATATGACTATAAGGTGAAGTACCTCGGGAAAGTCCTTGAACAAATCTTGTGAGAAAGTTGTTGATCTTATTGAGTGTTACTTGTTTTTCCTTATTTGGTTTCACTGGACTTATACTATATTCAGCTTACTCTACGACGTTATTACCTATTGTGTCTCATTGCTAATTGCTGCTTTTAGTTTCCTATTACCAGCATTGTTTCATTATTGTTATCATTCTTAGCTTTAGATTGATATTATTCCCTGTTAGTTTCACATTCATACTTGTACAAGTTATTAAGTCTAGTAGGTGTCTTGACTGTCCCTTGTCACTACTCTACCGAGGTTAGTATTGATACTTACTGGGTACCGCTGTGGTGTACTCATGCTACGCTTTCTGCACATTTTTATGCAGATCCAGGTACTCAGAGTTTGTTGATCAATAGCTAGCTGATTGGGCATTGTTGTAGAGACTCGAGGTATACCTGTTGTTGCGTTCGCAGGCCTCGAAGTCACCTTCTGAAATTTTACTTTGTACTATTCTATTCCGGGACAATTGTACATAGAGATCTTCTATTAAACTCAGTAAAGCTTATGACTTGTACTACCGGTTTTGGGATTGTAAGCTTTGTATAGAAAAGAATTCTGTTCATGTTTCATAGTTTTTGGTTGAATTTGCCATTAATTCAGTAAGTGTTATGGTTACATAGTCCCTAAGACTAGCTGTCATCATGACATCCTACAAAGGAAAATTGGGGTCGTGACAATCTCCCTCTCTTAAACTTAAAGACCAGCCCCCAATACCCCTAACCCTAAATCATTTGCTTCAGAGATCGGCCGCCTCTCTTTCCCCTTTCGTCTTTATTCTGTCAAACTTGCAACCCCATCAATCTCCGAAAAACCTTGCACAAATCTGTGCAAGGTCAAAAATCGACCAAGAAATCATGTTTTTTTTCTTCCTAGCCGTGAATCCCGCCGATACCTTCTCCGTTTTGTCGCTTCATTTCAAAATCCCTCAAATCCGAACCCTAACCTTCAAAGAAGAAACATCAACTCACCCTCGATCTTTCAAATCCATGGCATGTATGGTCATTCGTTCTGTCTCAGTACTATGAAAGTCATCACTTTCTTTCAATTTTCATTATTTAATCTCAAAATCCCTACTCGAAGAAGTCAGACCAAAAGGGTGAAACTTCAAAGCGCCAGATCTCTTCCTCCATCTTTTCATCGAAGCGAGTCTGAGATGCTAGCTGGCTTCAATGTTGATATTCGATGCCCAGAGGTCAAATGCAATGACCTCTGGGTATTAGGGTTCTGAGCAGTGGTCTCTCGTGCCTCAACGGTTAGCTTCCCTCCTCTCAGGTAAAATCCCTAATGATTTCCCCTCTGCTCACTCTAATTTCACTCGCCTATGCTTGCATCATCTAGTAGTCGTCATCTTCCACTATTGAATTTGAATTATGCTGAAACTCTAAGCCATTAATGGCACTATAAAAGGTCCTTTCAATGTTCTCACCTAACACACAACAAGAAAAACCTAACATCTTCAACCTACTGAGCTAACACACTCAATAGACACAAAAAGCTATCACGAAATTACTTAGAAAAATCTCGCTTTTAGTTTCGAGTAGTAAATTGAACTAGGGTTCTAATTAGTTTCTGGTTTCTCTCTAATTCTGAGTATTGCACTGGTCGGGTGAGTTCTTGATTCTATATGACTAAACAAGAGCCTTTTGTTTGGTTTGCTGCTCAAGAGGAGGTCAGTATACCTCCACCCTCTCTCTCTTAATTGTTTCATTTGAAAATCATGAACGTGTTATCGTTTTGCTGATTAACTGCTTAGTTTATAATTATTATTCAGCCTTTAATTGTTTATTTTGGTTCACCATGACTTGTTAATAATCTATGATAAGCTGTTGTGTTTATCTAATGCTAATTAGGTAGCTGTGTGACTCTAATGACCTCAATTTCTATATTGAACAACCTATGTGTTTGAGTTGCTTAATCTGCCTTGATGATTTCTCACATCTGCCTAAGATTTCAGATCTTACTCTAATGTTCTGTTATAAGTCTTCATGATTCATCATGTTATATACTCCTGAGTTCTGTTACTCTGTATTTAGGTTCTGCTATAGTCTTCATGCTCAACATGCAACACCCTTCTAAGTTGCTATCCTACACTAAGGCTTTTTTGTCCATCATGCCATACTCTTTCAGTTCTGTTATGCTACACTTAAGGTTGTTGTTGCAGACTTCATATCCATCATGCTATATTCTTTGAGTTCTATTATGCTACACTTAAGGTTGTTGTTGCAGCCTTCATGTACATCATGCCAGATTCTTTGAGTTTTGTTATGCTATACTTAGAGTTGTTATTGCAGTCTTCGTTTATCATGCCGTGTTCTTTTAGGTTCTGTCATTCTAAAATTGGAATATTGTTAGATAAATTTAGCTTGGGTATATTTGAAAATACATAGGATAACCCTGCCTCACTAGGTTAAGGCATTAGTATCTGTATCCTAAAGCTGTTACAATTCCAAACTATGTGACTTATTTGTCTGTGAGATGTATGATTCTTGTTGTCTGATTTTTAGCAATCACAACATAAGTGTACCTGTTGTTATATGTGCTTAGAAGTCTGATTTTGAAAACCTGTTCAAATGTATCACTTAATGCTGAATTATAGGGTCTGTTTCTATGTGTCTATTTCTATATTATTCCGCTAAGGAAAGTAGGCTTCTGTGGTAGGAAATGTCATAGTGGTTGGTTTGCATTGAAAGGGTCTCATTAGCATTCAAACCTATAGGGAAGAGTTAGTCATTAGTGGTTAAAGGTATTTGAGAGTACATTTTAACTCTAGGTTGGGCTGCTCTCCCCGACACAAGCATTGCCCTGGGTCTTTAGACCCTTGGGAACTTTGAAGTGTCAGGGGATTCAAAGGGGGCATCGACCTTGAGTAGAACTCTCTCCCTGGCCTTTAATTCATTGACACTTATTACTCTCTTTGAGTTTGGTGTTTAATGGCAACGAAAGGTATTCAATGCGGATCATTCACTATACACAACCTCCACATTAGCATGATTCCCTTAGCATTAGGTACTATCAGTAACCTCTTCTTTTAATCCTTGCTTAGTATGATTCCCTTAGCATTTAAACATTGTCAATGATTTCTATTTAGTCTTTGTTTACGAATTTTATATATAGATATGTATATAATACTGTTATTCTAATGACCTTCTCTTTTATTTTTGGGTATGTACAATGATTTGGGCCTGTTGAATTCTTTAAGAACTCAGGCCCAGGTTCAACTCTACTATGGTCCAAGAGTCTGCCGTCGCTCGTCATTGTTACTGCTGGGCCTGCCTTTTGAGGCCCAAACCTCCCAGAGTCACTTCTTTCCCTCCACTTCTTTACTTGCTATTTTTGTTATTCGTCAATTGCACTATGTCATTGCTCATTGTTGTTTTTCCTGTTGTTATATCTCATTATGTATATGACAAGCATATATTGGATTGAATATTTATACTTATCTTTTAATTCATAAAATAACTTAGGCAAGCCTTAAAGAACTTAGGATTAAAAAAGCCTTAGTTAGCAATTAATTCTATAACCACTAATCACGAGCTTGTTATCAATTCATTATGCCTCGCTAACCTTCTCCTTAAAGATTTTTGAAGCCCAAAGGCTTAACAAAGGTGGCAGCCCTCTTTACAAAGAGAAAAACAGAATTGTCGCAATTTAATCTTCCAAAAAAGGGAATCAACTATTTTGAAGGATTAAGGTGCTGCTGCCCTAAAACAAGGGCTTTCATACAATTTTCTACTTAAAAACCAAGGAAATAAAGTGCTTTAATTTGGCTTCCACTTCACATTTATACAAACGTTCCATCTCTTAAAGTTCTTTTTTTTTCCCAAGTATATATATACTAACATTAATTTCCCAAAGGCTTTTCTTTAAATCTATCTTTTAAAACCATACTCTTCCTTTATAGATATTATATCCTAATGTTATGGTAAGCTGTACTCTTTTGAACACTAGTTAAAGCTTAGTACAAATAATTAGTCCAAATCTAGTTTAAGTCCTATGAAGCTACTCAGGTAGATTTTAAGGGGTGCCTAACACCTTCCCCTTAGAAGAACAAGAACCCTTACTCTTAATCTCACCGGTTAGCAGACCAATAAAGAATATAACTTTTAGTAATTAAATAGGTACCCTAGTATACCTTTAAATATTAGGTGGCGACTCTCTTTCATCAACAACAGATAAATCACAAGTTGAATCTTATTTTGACTAGTGCAAAATAGGGTGCAACAAGTATAATTTGGTCACAAAAGTCAAATGACCAATTTCAATAAAATATACCGACCACCATCGATCAGTAAATATTGTCCCACAATATCGAAATACTGTATCATCTAACACATTTCACATTTTGTGATGACCCGATAGGTCATTTTGAGATTTAGCTTCTATTTCTGTGTTTCGAGACCTTGATTAGCTCCGTTTAGTATTTCTCGATTTGCGTGAGAAGTCTGAGTCTTTTTCCAAAAAATTTATATGTGAAACATTTAAAAAATATGAAGTTTTGTCTTTAAAAATGACTTGAATTGACTACGATCAATATTTTATGTAAACAGACCCGAATCGGTATTTTGACGGTCCCGATGGGTCCGTATTGTAATTTAGGACTTGGGCGTATGCCCAGATTTGAATTCAAAAGTCCCTAACTTGTTTTGACTCATTTTGCCAAAAATTAGCATTTTTGAAAGTTGAAGAATTACTAAGTTTGACCGGAAGTTGACTTCTTAGCTAATGTGTTCGTATTTTGATGTTAAAACTTGCAATAGTTCCGTATTGCTATTTGAAACTTGTCTGCAAAATTTGGTCTAATTAGGAATTGATTTGACATGATTTGGACACTTAAAAGTGATTCTAGTATTCTTGAGTTTTACTTTGAAAGTTCATTCGTTGTGAGGATTGATTCATAGATTTAAATGTTATTTTGGTGATTTAATTGCGCGAACAAGTTCGTATGATGTCATTACACTTGTGTGCATATTTAGTTTAGAGCCCGAGGGGCTCGGGTGAGTTTCATACGTGTTTCAGATGAGTTTGGTTAAGGTTAGAATAGCTGGTGCTGATGCTCTGCTGCAGATCTCGCATTTGCAAGGTCTGGCTCACAAGTGCGAGCCTCGTTTTTGTGAACAATGATTCGCATTTGCGAGCATGGGCTGAATTGGGTGAAACTCGCATTTGCGAGATTTCGTTCGCACTTATGAATGTGGACCTTCGCATTTGCGAAGGAGGTGGTCGCAATTGCGATCATTGACCACCGTTGACTGCTTCACTTTTGCGAAGAGTTTGGTCACATTTGCAAGGGCTCTAGGTTTGCATTTGCGACCAAAATGTCGCATTTGCGACGACTGTTCTTCCGAGATAGGCTTCACATTTGCGACCCCTTTCTCGCATTTGCGATATTTGCAATTGCTAACATGACATTGCAATTGCGACATCCGCAACTGGGTAAGAGGGAAAAAATAGGATTTAGCTCATTTCTCACAAACTCTCAACCCCAAACACCCTAGAGGCAATTTTCCAAGACACGTTTCTTCCTAAATGCATTGGTAAGTGACTTTAATCCATTTCTTTTTAATTACCCATTACATTTCATGAGATTTCAACATCAAATTTAGGATTTCCATGGTAGAAATTATGGATTTGGGTAGAATTGGAATTTTTTGTAAAATTGAGATTTAGACCTCGAATTGAGGTCAGATTTCAAAACAAATCACATAACCGGGCTCAGGGGTGAATGGTTAATAGGGTTTTGGTACGAATCTCGATTTTGACCAAGCGGACCCGAGGTTGACTTTTTCAAAAATGTTCTGAATTGTACTTCTTTCATTTGTGGGTAGTTTCTAAATCTTATTTTGAATCATTTGGTCAATAATTTGCTAGATTTGGTTGGTTTGGAGGCTTGTTCAAAAGGCAAGGCCGTGATTGATTGATTTCTTGAGTGGCGGAGTGAGGTAAGTGTTGAGTCTAACCTTGATTTAAGGGAATTAGGAACCCTTGAACTATATGTCATGTGAATTACGTGCGTAGTGGTGTATATGCGAGGTGACGAGTGTATATAATAAAAATAATTGTTCTCATGTCTTCCTCGTATTTCATGAATTAAGTCACTCTATACCTTAACTGTTACATGCTTTAATTGCCTTCTATGCCGTAGTTTGTTACTTGTCATTAATTATTCTTGTATTACATTGTTCGTTCCTTCCATGGCTCCATGATTAATTGCTACTTGCCTTAATTGTCTTACTTGCACACCTTAACTGTTATGTACTTGGCTTCTCTTGTTGCTTTTGTATTAATTGTAGCATTCTTTTGAATGGTATGGGTTCCTTTATTATTTTGCTTTCATATTCCCTAGTTGTAGAGGTTCTTGTAAATTAAGCTTTTGAATTAATTGCTTTTATTGACAATATTTGTGGATCGGGTTGCACGCCACAACGATTATGATATGGAGGAATAAGGGAGGATTTTGATATTGATTATAATGATATGGTGGGATCGAGTTGCGTGCCGCAATGGTTGTGAATGTGATACTTGATATTGATAAATTATGATATGGTGAAATAAGGGAGGAATATGACATTGATTATGATGATATGGTGGGATCGGATTGCGCGCCGCAACGGATTTTATATGTGATTCTTGATATTGATAAATGATATTATGGTGGAATAAGGGACGATTGTGTATGTACGATAGGATCGGGTTGCGCGCCGCAATGGATTGTATATGTTGTAGTCATTGTGTTATTATGTTAGTTTTCAGCCTTTTTATATGATATTTTGAGGTCTGATATTCTAGATTCTCTGGTTGCGAGGATGGATCTCATTTTTATAAATTAACTGCTTTACCGTCATTTCCCATCTCCTTCCCTATTATTATTATTATTATTATTATTATTATTATTATTATTATTATTATTATTATTATTATTATTATTATTATTATTATTATTATTACTGCGTAATAGGTTATTGTAAGTGTCCCACCTTAGCCTCGTCACTACTTCGTCGAGGTTAAGATCGGCACTTACAGAGTACATGGGGTCGATTGTACTTATACTACACTCTGCACATCTTGTGTAGATTTCGGAGTCGATCCTAGTGGCGGTCAGTAGATTGCTCGGATCCAGTGCTTGACAGAGACTTGAAGTACAGCTGCACAACGTTCGCAGCCCTGAAGTCCCCTTCTACATTACTCTAGTTATTTATTTTAATTCAGACAGTTATGCTTTCATTCAGACTATTGTTTGTAGTACTTTAGACGCTCGTGTATTCGTGACACCAGTTCAAGGATTTGTATTTGGATATCGCTGTTTATCAGATTTATCTACTTTATTTCAGTTTATTTAGCTTATTGATTTTCATTTGATTTAAATTATTAAAAATGGTTAATAACTACATCTAACATTAGCTTTCCTAGCAAGTGAAATGTTAGGCGCTATCACGGTCCTAAGGGTGGAAATTCCGGGTCGTGACAAGTTGGTGTCAGAGCACTAGGTTGCCTAGGTCTCATGAGTCATAAGCAAGCTTAGTATAGTCTGAAGGATCGGTACAGAGACGTCTATACTTATCTTCCAGAGGCTATGGCATTTAGAAATAATTTCCCTTATTTCCTTCTCTATCATTCGATTTTATTCAATCATTGATGATTGAATCATTCTATTTTTGTTCTCTCGCAGATGGCGAGAACACACACAATATCTGCAGCTGGATAAGAGCCAAAGCCTGACGCTACTATCAGGGGCAGAGGTCTAGGTAGAGGCAGAGCTCAGCCTAGAGCTCGAGTAGCAGCACCTGTAGTGGAGTCTCAAATTGATCATGAGGAAAAGGTCCCAGCTCAGACCATGCCCGTCAGACCAGCTTAGGTTCCGGAGGGATTCATAGCCACTCCAGTGCTTCAGGACGCTCTAGTCCGCTTGGTGGGCCTTATGGAGAGTGTGGCCCAGACTGGTGCATTCCGGTGGCACCAGTCGTCTCTCGGGCTAGGGGAGGATCACATACTCTCGCTACTTAAACCCGGAGCAAGCGGCTCCCTTGTATCAGACTCCAGCAGCCCAGCCAGTTGGGGTGGTTCAGCCAGTTGTTACGGCACAGACGGTGATAGGCCCGCTATGTGTTTTGAGGCCTTTTTGAGGTTGGATAAGTGTACCAAGCTCTTTCATGTTTATTTCAGTGGTCCACCTTATAAGGACCCATATGATTACCTAGACCGTTGCCACGAGGTGTTGCACAACATGAGTATAGTTGAGACCAATGGGGTCGACTTTGTAGTGTTTCAAATGACTGGTTCTGCCAAGAGATGGTAGAGAGATTATATGTTGACTAGACCAGCTGGTTCGCCTGCATTTACCTGGAATCAATTTTCACAGCTATGTCTAGAGAAGTTCATTCCTATCATTCTGAGAGAGGATTACCGCATGCAGTTTGAGCGTCTTCAACAGGGTAGTATGACTTTTACCTAGTATGAGACTCGATTTGTGGAACTAGCTTGCCATACCATTATCTTGATCCCTACGGAGAGGGAAAGAGTGAGGAGATTCATTGATGGGCTCACTTTCACTATCAGGCTACAGATGGCCAAAGAGACTATATCTCTTTCCAGAGGGTCGTAGATATTGCTAGATGGATCGAGATAGTTCATGGTCAGGAGAGGGGGCTGGTGTCTGGTAAGAGGCCTCGCCATTCTAGTAGTTTTAGTGGTGCCTCATCTAGAGGCAGGGGTACTTTGGTAGAGGCCATCCTCCCAGGCCATTTCAGTTGGCGCTTCAGACATCCCACAATGCTTCAGAGAGTCGTGGTCCTTATGTATCTCATTCTAGGAAGCTAGCCTATAGTGCACCATTAGCTCCTATCAGTGCGCCTTCAAATCAGAGCTATCACCGTGGTTATCCGGCCTGTTTGAGTCAGCTTCAGCAGCCACAGCAGCAGGATGGATGTTTTGAGTGTGGAGGTACTAGTCATATCAGAAGGTTCTGTCCGAGATTGTTGAGCAGCATGCCACATCAGAGTTCTCGTGCCATGGTCCCGGCACCAGTTGCTCCACCGCCCACGTAGCCAGCTAGAGGCAGGGGTCAGGCAGTGAATGGTGGAGGTCAGGCCGTTAGAGGTGGAGGTCAGGCCGTTAGAAATGGATGCCTGTCAGCTAGAGGTTATCCAAGAGATGGAGGTCAGAGTGGTGAGGCCCAACCCTGATTTTATGCATTCCCAGCTAGACTTGAGGCCGAGTCATCTGACGCCGTTATCACAGGTATTGTTCTAGTTTTCCATAGAGATGCTTCAGTTCTATTTGATCCGGTCTACTTATTCCTGCGTGTCATCCTATTTTTCTTCATATCTGGTTGTGCTTCGTGATTCTTTGAGTGCCCCTGTGTATATGTCCACTCATGTGGGAGATTTTATTGTTGTAGATCTATTGGGAGTCTTGAGACTAGTATAGATCTCCTACTTCTTGATATGGTGGACTTAGATGTTATTTTGGGCATGGATTGGCTGTCACCTTATCATGTCATATTGGATTGTCACGCCAAGAAGGTGACCTTAGACATGCTAGGTTTACCCTGATTAAAGTGGAGAGGGACTCTTGACCATTCTACCAGTAGGGTTATTTCTTATGTCAAGGATCGACGTATGGTCGAGAAGGGATGTCTAGCTTATTTGGCCTATGTTCGCGATTCTAGTGGGGTGGTTCTTTCCATGGATTCGGTACCAGTTGTGCGTGAGTTTCTAGAGGTGTTTCCTGTAGATCTGCCAGAGATGCCACCCAATAGAGATATTGACTTTTGTATTGATTTGTCTCCGGGCACTTAGCCCATTTCCATTCCACCATAACGTATGGCCCTGCCGGAGTGGAAGAAATTGAAGGAGTAGTTGTAAAATTTGTTTTATAAGGGATTCATTAGACCTAGTGTCTCGCCCTAGGGTGCGCCCGTGTTGTTTGTGAAGAAGAAGGATGGTTCAATGAGGATGTGCATAGACTATCGACAGCTTAACAAAGTCACTATCAATAACAAGTATCTATTGCTGAGGATTGATGACTTATTTAATCATCTTCAGGGTGCCAAAGTGTTTTCGAAGATTGATTTGAGGTCTGGCTACCATCAGTTGAAGATTAAGGCATCGGATGTCCCTATGATAGCCTTTCGGACTCGGTATGGGCATTATGAGTTCCTAGTGATGTCATTTGGGTTGAAAAATTCCCCAGCAACATTTTTGGATTTGATGAATTGGGTATTCAAGCCCTATTTGGATTCTTTTGTGATCGTATTCATTGATGATATCTTGATCTACTCCCGCAGTCAAGATGAGCATGAGAAGCATCTTTAGATTGTACTTCAGAATCTAAGAGATAGTCAGTTATATACCAAGTTTTCAAAGTGTGTATTTTGGTTAGACTCAGCCGCCTCTTTGGGGCATGTTGAATCGGCAGAGGGCATAAAAGTGGATCCTAAGAATATTGAGGCAGTTCCGAACTGGCCTAGACCTACTTCAGCTACGGAGATTCGGAGCTTCCTGGGTTTGGCGGGGTATTATCACCGGTTCATGGAGGGGTTTTTGTTCATCGCATCCCCATTGACTAGATTGACCCAGAAGGGTGCTCCATTCAGGTGGTCAGATAAGTGTGAGTTGAGTTTTCAGCAGCTCAAGAATGCCTTGACTATAACTCCGGTGTTGGTATTACCCACATGTTCAGGATCCTATACGGTGTATTGTGATGCATCTCGTATTGGACTCAGTGCAGTATTGATGCAGGATGGCAGGGTGATTGCATACGTGTCACGGCAGTTGAAGGTTCATGTGAAGAATTACCTTATTCATGACCTAGAGTTGGCAACCATTGTTCATGCGCTGAAGATTTGGAAGCATTACCTCTATGACGTGTCATGTGAGGTGTTCACGGATCATCGGAGTCAACATTATTTATTCAAGCAAAATGATCTCAACTTTCGGCGGAGGAGGTGGTTGGAGCTGTTGAAAGACTATGATATTACCATTTTGTATCACCCCGGGAATGCCAATATGGTGGCTGATGCCTTGAGTAAAAAGGCTTTGAGTATGGGTACTACTTGATGATACTTTGTTAGTTGAGGGTGGATGGATGGTCATGTATATGATGTTTGGAGTTATGGATTGTTCAAGAATGATGGTGGGATAAATTATTGGTAAATGGTAGTAATTGGATGAACTAATTTTATGGGTAAGATATGTAGAGATTCATGCCTACTAGGTGTTTGATAAAATGCATAAATGGTCTAAACTATGGAATTTGTTACTAATATTGGTTCCATTGGATGTTGTCATTGTAGATTGAAGTTGCTTAGTATAGTAGATCGTTGTAGAATCATTAAGAGAAGGATTGATGTATGTATGGCTAAACCCCCTTCTTCTTAGAATCGAATTCCACGGTGTTCATGTAATTGAAGTAAGACCTTGATCATTATTGAATTGGCTATTCCTAATGTGGTTGTGTCGAAGGAAATATGTTCAATATTTATTTAAATGTTTTTATCATGTCATCTTGCCATTTGAGGATATGTTCAAAATGTGGAATATGTGTTAGAAATGTTATGACTTCATGTCAAGATCGAAATAAAGGTTGTTATGCAAAATTACATGAAAAGCCTCTATGTGCCTAAGATTCCAAATTTGTTGTGTTATGTGAACTTACTGTCTTGAATGGAAGCCTTATTGTTGTTGATAATGATTATGATAATGATATTTGAATGTGGAAAAATGGACTGAAATTATGAAAACTGGCCAAGTGCCAAGAATGATTTTATAATCGTGATTACTAGTGCCAATGAATTGAAAGAATATGAAAGAATTATGATGTGAGATAATTGAAATTGTGGTTATGGTTGATGTCTCAAGTGAGATGGCCTAGCCGATCGGGCCGTGATCGGACGCCATGCCGCACACATGGTGGTAACTGTGCTGGAAATGATAATTGAAATTATAGATATGGGTGATGTCTCAAATGAGATGACCTAGCCGATCGGGTCGAGATCGGACCCCGTATAAGAACACGGTAGTATTGTGGATTGTGGCATATGGCACTAAAGATTACCCAACCTAATAAGATGGAAATTAACTTGAGAACTTATGTGAACCTTACTTGATGTTTTAGTATTGTTTTAAAGCTTTTATTGCCCTTTGTATTATTGTCCATTCTATTGAGACGGTGTTTTAGCTTTACATACTAGTACTATTCGACGGTACTAACGCCCCTTTTGCCGGGGGCGCTGCATCTTTAAATGGATGTAGGTGGTTACATAGCATACAATGTTGATCGCAGTTAGTGTTACATCATCATCTTCTCAGCAAACTCGGTGAGCCCCATTTCATTCCGGGGTCATGTATTGTACCTTTTGTTTATATTATGGTCACTTTTGAGGTATAGCCGGGGACTTGTTGCCGGCACCATCTTTACTCTCTTTTGTATCTTTAGAGGATCCGTAGAAACTATGTGGGTTGTATATGGGTGTTGGGAATGTTGAACCAGTTATGTTGTGTTTGATCACTTGTTCCATTCGAACTATAAGAAATATGTATTCTGAGACTTAAAGGCGCAATAGCTAATCAAATGATTTAGCATCGTATGTATGAACTTCTTGCTGTATAATTTATGAAATCATGTCTTTTCTTGATTATGGGTGAATTGGGGAGAAAGAATCTAACAGGCTTGCTCGGCCGGGTTTACTCGGTTGAGCGCCGGTCGCGCTCCTCGGTTTTGGGGTATGACAAATTTGGTATCAGATCCTAAGGTTTTAAAGTGTCCTAGGATGTCTCGGAGCCGTGTCTAATAGAGTCCTTACTATCGGTGTGTTGTCGACCACATCTATAATTCGGATGCTACATGGGCATTTAGGAATAATACCCTTTTTTGATATTCTGAATCGTGCGATGAATCTGGTTGTGAAAATGTTCTTCCTCCAACTCGTGCTTTGAGGTTCAAGGTAAATTTAAATGCTCTTTCGGTTTATTCCTTGTAATGTTGTCATGTGGCATGGCGAATGGGTAAAGGCCTGAATATTAAACAGATGGCACATGTATCATGTTGAATGAATAGTATGACCATATGAGACAAGTATATAGTACCATGAGCATACTTTATAGGAGAAGGGTTCTAGAAGTGATTACCCACCTCCAAAGAGGCATTGACCTGATAAATGAGACCTAAGCTTAACTAGTACATGTGGATAGTGTGGGAACCATGTGTATGATTCAAAGATATAAATTTGTTACATAGGCACGTGATATATGAAAGGCATGGCCTGGAGAGTAATGATAAATGTGTAGGTCTCTCACGGGAGACAAGAAGTTATGAAATGAGAGTTAAGTGAACCCACAATGAGAAGACCCTAGCACTATGAATGTTATAAAAATCCCAGGAATGTGCGAAGTGGTGTTTACACTCCAAAAAGGATATTGACACGAGGGATTTGGATCCCAAGCCTATGTGGCTGAATAAGAGTAGAGAACTTATGAGGTTAATACCATGGGGACTTAAATCTCCCTAATATTCAATCATATACAAGAGGACTAGAGATGTGAAACATGTGTCCATCCAATTGCTAAATTCAAGACTTGTGTCAAAATGTAAAACATTCACCCCAAGTGGGGAGGGAAGGGCCATGGTGAGGCTACTTAAGTGCAATAAAATAAGAGTAGGGCCATGTAGCTATGATGTTTGGATATTTTTTGAAGACAAGTGTAGTCTAGAAAAGAGATAATGGGTAACGTGATTCTCTGAAAGGATATGCTAATGATAGACAACTAGCACCCCAATAAGGTGGAAGGTTAAGGAAGGTAAATTCTCCATACATGGCAATGTGAATGACAGGGTCAACGATCCTAGAAACTAAGAGTATGTTTATAAAGGGATTTATACTTATTAGAGGGTCAGGAACAATGGAACCTAAGGAAGTACTACAGATCAAATGTGAAAGGCTTGCGAGTTCTTAGAATGAGTTAATCACAGATTTGCGAATTAGCTAAAGTTCCAAGGCTTTAAGAAATACGGAGTGAGTGGGAGAGATAAATGTGATGTGATAATAACCCAAGAGCGCATCTGGACTTGATGGAGAGTCTCTTAAGAATCTTACAAGCAAGGAAGTGTTAAGTGATACATGGATGAACACACTTTCCCACGAATATCCCAACAAGTGTCGAGAGGCGAGCAAGATGAATTTCCAACTAAGGGAAAAGACCACGTAGCGTATGGAAGAGCGCATAGCTATTCACTAACTGGGAAGAATGAGGCGAGAAGAATCAGAAGAAAATCTATAAATTGAGATGGTCATGGTTATCGCAAAATAGTTCGTATTAGAATGGTGGACTCGCCTAGAGCACAAGTGTTAATAGAAGATATAAAGGATCATCTGTAATGCAGCCGACTTGGGTGACGCCAAATATCAACTAAAATATTTAGAGGGAGTTCATGTCTACATATTACTTTGGAAAGTGAAACTACAGGTGATGAAGTGGTGGTGTGATAAACTTAACAAACCAGGCACAATGATACTACGAGTTCATGGGAGGCAGACAAGTGTGTGGCACAATAAGGCTGCCAACTATGAATTAAGGTCAAAATGAATGGGAACGAATGCTCCAGTCACAAAGGAAATATAGTACCAACATATTGTCTAGACTAAAGGGGAAATGTTCGAAATAGATTGAGAGAGGATGAACACTTGTTACGAACCAAACATGTTTAACATGATAGCTCTTAGGTTGTAATACTAGGAAACACTATTGGTGACTACAATACGGGGAATAAGGTGAGTTACTCATCGAGGATGGAATCAGGTGGACTAAGTCCTACACTTATAAGGATAACAAGAAGTCGTCGTTGAAGAATTAAGGAGGTTCTCAAGTTTCAGAAAAGGCCCTGTTTGGGCCAATGACTTTTGTTGAAGTGAATATATATGAAGGGTATTGATATGTGTTTTGGGAAGTGTTTAGCAGTAAAGAGGAATCGTGAGAATGTTCACCAGGGAAGTAAAGTGGTTTCTTAAAATCCTATAAGCCTTATAATGAGGAAAGAGGATGGCTAAGAAAGGTCTGAGCACGATGTTACTTCATATATTGAGGCAATGCCATGCAGGTTGATGTTATCAGGTGTGCGCGTAAGCTAGTAGATGTTATTCATTTGAAACAGATGGTCCCATAAGAAAACTGACCTAGTAATGTCTTTTATTGAGAAATTTGAAAAAATAAGTTGCAAGTACTAATAAGATTGCAACCGTATCAAGGAAATTTTTGTAGAACACAATTCCTAGGAGGTTATATGTAAGAGAAATGTGATATAGATGTTCGACTAATGATGAAATATGGAAATATAATCATTTATTCCTCCAGGAAACTCAAGAATCATGAGACAAATAATCCAACAAATGACTTAGGACTTGTGGCTGTGATTTTTACATTAAAGGTTTGGCGTCGTTAATTGTATGGGGTCCAGGTGGACATATTCACGGACCAAAAGATCCTTCGATACATTTGCAAATAGAAAAAAATGAATCTAAGGTAGAGAAGATGGCTTGAGTCCCGAAAGGATTACGACATCAATATTCTATATCATCCGGGGAAGCCAATGTTGTGGCGGATACTCTTAGCCGGAAATCTATGTGTAGTTTGGCTCACTTGGAGGCATGTCAAAGGCCTTGGCTAAGGAATTTCATTGATTGTCTAGTTTGGGGGTTCGTATTGCGGACTCTAATGAAGGAGGGGTAATTGTACAAAATAGGGCCGAATCATCGCCTGTTTTGGAAGTCAAAGAGAAGCAATACAACGATCCATTTTTGGTACAATTGAAGGAGGTGATTCAAAAACATAAAACTATAGCTTTTATCTTGGCATGTGTGATGCTACACTAAAGAACCAAAGGGCGTCTATATGTTCCAAATGTAGATGGTCTCCGGGAAAGAATCGTGACAGAGGCTCACACCTCTAGGTATTCCGTGCACCCGGGTTCTACGAAAATGTATCATGATCTTAAGGAAGTCTACTGGTAGAATGATATGAAGAGGAATGTAGCGGACTTTGTGGCAAGATGTCCAAATTGTCAGCAAGTGAAGGCCGAACACCAAAGGCCCGGTGGTTTGGCACAAAACATAGAAATTCCAATGTGGAAGTGGGAAATGATTAATATGGACTTCATGATAGGATTACCTCGTACTCCTCGTAAGTTTGACTCAATTTGGGTGATTGTGGATCGACTCACGAAATCAGCACATTTCTTGCCGGTTAAGGCTACCGATACAGCGGAACAATATACTCAGTTGTATATCAAAGAAATAGGCAGGCTGCATGGTGCTCCGTTTCTGTCATTTCTGATCATGGAGCACAATTCACTGCTAATTTTTGGAATAAATTTCAGCAAGGTTTGGGTACTCAGGTGAATCTTAGCACAACCTTTCACCCGCACGCTGACGGGCAGGCAGAGCGGACTATTTAGACGCTTGAGGATATGTTGCGTGCTTGCATTATAGACTTCAAAGGTAGTTGGGATGGTCATTTATCACTCATATAATTTGCCTACAACAATAGTTATCATGCTAGCATTCAGATGGCACCGTTCGAGGCTTTATATGGACGAAGATGTAGATCTCCCATTGGGTGGTTCGAAATTGGGGAAACAGAGTTGATAGGTCCAGACCTCGTGCATCATGCTATGGAAAAATTTAAAATCATTAAGGAGCGGTTGAAGACTGCTCAGAGTCTTCAGATGTCCTATTCAGATGTTCGTCGTATGGATTTAGAGTTCAAAGAAGATGATTGGGTATTCTTGAAGGTTTCTGCCATGAAAGGTTTAATGCGATTTGGTAAGAAAGGAAAACTGAGTCTGAGGTATGTCGGACCGTACAAAATCATTCAGAGGATTGGTGAGGTGGCGTACAAACTTGAGCTACCACCTGAGATGTCGTTAGTGCACCCAGTATTTCATCTGTCTATGTTGAAGAAAGTTGTTGGAGACCCGACACTCATTGTTCCAGTAGAGACTATTGAGGTTAATGAGGAATTGACTTATGAAGAGATTCCAGTTTCTATTATTGATCGGCAAGTCCGAAAGTTGAGAAATAAAGAAATTACCTCCGTGAAAGTGTTATGGCAAAACCAGCAGGTTGAAGAAGCCACATGGTAGGCCGAGGAAGAAATCAAGAAGAAGTACCCTTATTTGTTTGAATAGCTGTGTAATCGTTCTATGAAATTGTTCCCTGTGAATTACATATCATTTCTACAGCTTATGCTAAGGGTGTTCCTTTTCTGGTAATATATTTTGCTTTTGAAGCCACGACTGGTGTTGTTTTCATGTTTTATTGCGTCATTGGATTATGTATATGTTGTAGGATTGGTTTCTGAGATTCTCTGACAGGTGAATAGGCTTAGTCACAGGGAGACTCTGGCGAAATATTTGGAGTTAGTAAAAATTGGGAACTATTGGAGTGTGGATGAGGATTTAAGTCACATTGGGTGTCTATGGCGAATTCTAACCCTTATTCGAGGACGAATGATCTTAAGTAGGGGAGAATGTAAGGCCCCGTTAAAATTTTCAAATGATTTAATATTTTAAAGTTCGACAACGGTATTCGGGAATAACGTATTCGAGTATCAAAGGAGACCTATGGGGTGGAGCCGCATTATTTTGACACCAAAAGTGTTTCAACGACGTCGTTTCTTCGCGTATATATGGTATACCATTTAGCAAACGAGCTACAAATTCAGTTTTTATTGAATAATTAGATCCGTATTGAAATTATGGAGCCATAGCAAAAAGAATCGTCGAATTCGGACATCGTATGAGAGAGTTATGCCTATTTTCGGGAGAAATAGAAAAGATTTCCCATCGCCAGTGCCCAGGATAGCGTGGGGCGCTAGCCCTGGCGCTGGTATTTTTGAGGTTCTGGAAATTGGGCCACAGGTAGCGACCCACGCTGCTTGTGACGCCCGAAATGTTATATACTCATTCGGGGTTCATTTTACCCCATTTTTCTTGACCGAACTTTGGGGTTTTCCTCCACTCTCTCAAGACCTCCAACTCCCTCCATCTTCAAGGTGAGTAATCCCTACTAATTTGGTGTTTCATTCCATCAATTCCACCCTAAAACTAACTCAATCCTCCATAAAATACTTAGATATTCAAGAAATTTTTTCAAGAACTCAAACGAGGGTTTTCGCAAGATTTCTTAAGACAGTAAGTTCACATAACACAACGATTTAGGAATCTTAGGCACATAGAGGCTTTTCATACAATTTGGTATAACAACCTTTATTTCGATCTTGACATGAAGTCATAACATTTCTAACACATATTCCACATTTTGAACATATCCTCAAATGGCAAGATGACATGATAAAAATATTTAGAATAAATATTGAACATATATCCTTTGACACAACCACATTAGGAATAGCCAATACAATAATGATCAAGGTCTTACTTCAATTACATGAACACCATGGAATTCGATTCTAAGAAGGAGGGGATTTAGCCAAACATACCTCAATCCTTCTCTTAATGATACTACAACTATCTACTATACTAAGCAACTTCAATCTACAATGACAACATCCAATGGAACCAGTATTAGTAACAGATTCCATAGTTTAGGCCATTTATGCATTTTATCAAATACCTAGTAGTCATGAATCTCTACATCTCTTACCCATAAAATTAGTTCATCCAATTACTATCATTTACCAATAATTTATCTCACCATCATTCTTGAACAATCCATAACTCCAAACATCACATACATGACCATCCATCCACCCTCAACTAACAAAATTCCATCAAGTAATCATCTTTCAATCTCTACAATGGTTATGTATTTGAATTGGAAACTTAAGGCATTCCATCACCATACCATAAGTTCCAATACTTAATTCATACTCATATTCTCATAATATATCCATACATGTAAGTGTAAAGGTGTAGGATTACCTTTTGGAGCCTTACTGTTGTTGATAATGATTATGATAATGATATATGAATTTGGAAAAAGGGACTGAAATTATGAAAACCGGCCAAGTGCCAAGAATGATTTTGTAATCGTGATTACTAGTGCCAATGAATTGAAAGAATATGAAAGAACTATGATGTGAGATAATTGAAATTGTGGTTATGGTTGATGTCTCAAGTGAGATGGCCTAGCCGATCGGGCCGTGATCGGACTCCATGCCGCACACATGGTGGTAACTGTACTAGAAATGATAATTGAAATAGTGGATATGGGTGGTGTCTCAAATGAGATGACCTAGCCGATCGGGTCAAGATCGGAGTCTGTGTAAGAACACGGTGGTATTGTGGATTGTGGCATATGGCACTAAATATTACCCAACCTAATAAGATGGAAATTAACTTGAGAACTTATGTGATCCTTACTTGATGTTTTAGTATTGTTTTAAAGCTTTTATTGAACTCCTGACTGCTTCCCCTTTGTATTATTGTCCATTCTATTGAGATGGTGTTTTAGCTTTACATACTAGTACTATTCGACGGTACTAACACCCCTTTTGCCGGAGGCGCTGCATCTTTAAATGGATGCAGGTGGTTACATAGCAGACAATGTTGATCGCAGTTAGTGTTACATCATCATCTTCTCAGCAGACTCGGTGAGCCCCATTTCATTCCGGGGTCATGTATTGTACCTTTTGTTTATATTGTGGTCACTTTTGAGGTATAGCCGGGGACTTATTGCCGGCACCATCTTTACTCTCTTTTGTATCTTTAGAGGATCCGTAGAAACTATGTGGGTTATATATGGGTGTTGGAAATGTTGAACCAGTTATGTTGTGTTTGATCACTTGTTCCATTCGAACTATAAGAAATATGTATTTTGAGACTTAAAGGCGCAATAGCTAATCAAATGATTTAGCATCGTATGCATGAACTTCTTGTTGTATAATTTATGAAATCATGTCTTTTCTTGATTATGGATGAATTGGGGAGAAAGAATCTAACAGGCTTGCTCGGCCGGGTTTACTCGGTTGAGCGCCGGTCGCGCTCCTCGGTTTTGGGGTGTGACAAATTTGGTATTAGAGCTAAGGTTTTAAAGTGTCCTAGGATGTCTCGGAGCCATGTCTAATAGAGTCCTTATTATCGCTGTGTTGTCGACCACATCTATAATTCGGATGCTACATGGGCATTTAGGAATAATACCCTTTTTTTGATATTCTGAATCTTGCGATGAAACTGGTTGTGAAACTGTTCTTCCTCCAACTCGTGCTTTGAGGTTCAAGGTAAATTTAAATGCTCTTTTGGTTTATTCCAAGTAATGTTGTCATGTGACATGACGAATGGGTAAAGGCCTGAATATTAAACAGATTGCACATGTATCTTGTTGAATGAATAGTATGACCATATGAGACAAGTATATAGTACCATGAGCATACTTTATAGAAAAAGGGTGCTAGAAGTGATTACCCACCTCCAAAGAGGCATTGACCTGATAAATGAGACCTAAGCTTAACTAGTACATGTGGATAGTGTGGGAACCATGTGTATGATTCAAAGATGTAAATTTGTTACATAGGCACGTGATATATGAAAGGCATGGCCTGGAGAGTAATGATAAATGTGTAGGTCTCTCACGGGAGACAAGAAGTTATGAAATGAAAGTTAAGTGAACCCACAATGAGAAGACCCTAGCACTATGAATGTTATAAAAATCCCAGGAATGTGTGAAGTGGTGTTACACTCCAAAAAGGATATTGACACGAGGGATTTGGATCCCAAGCCTATGTGGCTGAATAAGAGTAGAGAACTTATGAGGTTAATACCATGGGGACTTAAATCTCCCTAATAGTCAATCCTATACAAGAGGACTAGAGGTATGAAACATGTATCCATCCAATTGCTAAATTCAAGACTTGTGTCAAAATGTGAAACATTCACCTCAAGTGGGGAGGGAAGGGCCATGGTGAGGCTACTTAAGTGCAATAAAATGAGAGTTGGGCCATGTAGCTATGATGTTTGGATATTTTTTGAAGACAGGTGTAGTCTAGAAAAGAGATAATGGGTAACGTGATTCTCTGAAAGGATATGCTAATGATAGACCACTAGTACCCCAAAAGGTGGAAGGTAAAAGAAGGTTAATTCTCCATACATGGCAATGTGAATGACAGGGTCAACGATCCTAGAAACTAAGAGTATGCTTATAAAGGGATTTTATACTTGTTAGAGGGTCAGGAACAATGGAACCTAAGGAAGTACTACAGATCAAATGTGAAAGGCTTGCGAGTTCTTAGAATGAGTTAATCACAGATTTGCAATTTAGCTAAAGTTCCAAGGCTTTAAGAAATACGGAGTGAGTGGGAGAGATAAATGTGATGTGATAATAACCCAAGAGTGCATCTGGACTTGATGGAGAGTCTCTTAAGAATATTACAAGCGAGGAAGTGTTTAGTGATACATGGATGAAAACACTTTCCCACGAATATCCCAACAAGTGTCGAGAGGCGAGCAGGATGAATTCCCAACTAAGGGAAAAGACCATGTAGCGTATGGAAGTGCTTATAGCTATTCACTAACTGGGAAGAATGAGGCGAGAAGAATTGGAGGAAAATCTATAAATTGAGATGGTCATGGTTATCGCAAAATAGTTCGTATTAGAATGGTGGACTCGCCTAGAGCACAAGTGTTAATAGAAGATATAAAGGATCATCTATAATGCAGCCGACTTGGGTGACGCCAAATATCAACTAAAATATTTAGAGGGAGTTCATGTCTACATATTACTTTGGAAAGTGAAACTACTGGTGATGAAGTGGTGGTGTAATAAAATCAACAAACCAGGCACAATGATACTATGAGTTTATGGGAGGCAGACAAGTGTGTGGCACAATAACGCTGCCAACTATGAATTAAGGGAAAAATGAATGGGAAGGAATGCTGCAGTCACAAAGAAAATATAGTACCAACATATTGTCTAGACCAAAGGGGAAATGTTTGAAACAGATTAAAAGAGGATGAACACTTGTTACGAACCAAACATGTTTAACATGATAACTCTTAGGCTGTAATACCAAGAAACACTATTGGTGACTACAATAAAGGGAATAAGGTGATTTACTCATCGAGGATGGAATCAGGTGGACTAAGTCCTACACTTATAAGGAAAACAAGAAGTCATCGTTAAAGAATTAAGGAGGATCTCAAGTTTCAGAAAAGGCCCTATTAGGGCCAATGACTTTTGTTGAAGTGAATATATATGAAGGGTGTTGATATGTGTTTTGGGAAGTGTTTAGCAGTAAAGAGGAATCATGAGAATGTTCACCAGGGAAGTAAAGTGGTTTCTTAAAATTCTATGAGACTTATAATGAGGAAAGAGGATGGCTAAGAAAGGTCTGAGCACGATGTTAATTCACGTATTGAGGCAATACCATGCATGTTGATGTTATTAGGGTGTGTACGCAAGCTAGTAGATGTTATTCATTTGAAACAGATGGTCCCATAAGAAAACTGACCTAGTAATGTCTTTTGTTGAGAAATTTGGAAAAAAAAAGTTGTAAATACTAATAAGATTGTAACCGTATCAAAGGAAATTTTTTAAGAACTCTATTGCTAGGAGGTTATATGTAAGAGAAATGTGATATAGATGTTCCACTATTGATGAAATATGGAAAGATAATCATTTATGCCTCTAGGCAACTCAAGAATCATGAGAAATATAATCCAACATATGACTTAGGACTTGCGGCTGTGATTTTTACATTAAAAGTTTGGCGTCGTTAATTGTATGGGGTCCAGGTGGACATATTCATGGACCAAAAGATCGTTCGATATATTTGCAAATAGAAGAAATTGAATCTAAGGTAGAGAAGATGGCTTGAGTTCCGAAAGGATTACGACATCAATATTCTATATCATCCGATGAAGCTAATGTTGTGGCAGATACTCTTAGCCAGAAATCTATGTGTAATTTGGCTCACTTGGAGGCATGTCAAAGGCCATTGGCCAAGGAAGTTCATCGATTGGCTAGTTTGGGAGTTCGTATTGCGGACTCTAATGAAGGAGGGGTAATTGTACAAAATAGGGCTGAATCATCGCCTGTTTTGGAAGTCAAAGAGAAGCAATACAACATTTTTGGTACAATTGAAGGAGGGGATTCAAAAACATAAAACTATAGCTTTTCTCTTCGCATGTGTGATGCTACACTAAGGAACCAAGGGCGTCTATGTATTCCAAATGTAGATGGTCTCCGGGAAAGAATCATGACAGAGGCTCACACCTCTAGGTATTCCGTACACCCGGGTTCTACGAAAATGTATCATGATCTTAAGGAAGTCTACTGGTGGAATGATATGAAGAGGAATGTAGCAGCCTTTGTGGCAAGATGTCCAAATTGTCATCAAGTGAAGGCCGAACAGCAAAGGC
This sequence comes from Nicotiana tabacum, assembly GCF_000715075.1. Classification (NCBI taxonomy): domain Eukaryota; kingdom Viridiplantae; phylum Streptophyta; class Magnoliopsida; order Solanales; family Solanaceae; genus Nicotiana; species Nicotiana tabacum. The sequence goes on from NC_134103.1 coordinate 40,733,344, forward strand.
CCGATGGTTTGGCATAAAACATAGAAATTCCAATGTGGAAGTGGGAAATGATTAATATGGACTTCGTGATAGGATTACCTCGTACTCCTTGTAAGTTTGACTCAATTTGGGTGATTGTGGATCGACTCATGAAATCAACACACTTCTTGCCGGTTAAGGCTACCGATACAGCGGAACAATATGCTTAGTTGTATATCAAAGAAATAGTCAGGCTGCATGGTACTCAGGTTTTCGTCATTTCTGATCGTGGAGCACAATTCATTGCTAATTTTTGGAATAAATTTCAGCAAGGTTTGGGTACTCAGGTGAATCTTAGTATAGCCTTTCACCCGTAGACTGATGGGCAGGCAGAGCGGACTATTCAGACGCTTGAGGATATGTTGCGTGCTTGCATTATAGACTTCAAAGGTAGCTAGGATGATCATTTACCACTCATAGAATTTGCCTACAATAATAGTTATCATGCTAGCATTCAAATGACACCGTCCAAGGCTTTATATGGAAGGAGATGTAGATCTCCCATTGGGTGGTTCAAAATTGGGGAAGTAGAGTTGATAGGGCCAGACCTCGTGCATCATGCTATAAAAAAATTTAAAATTATTAGGGAGCGGTTGAAGACTGCTCAGAGTCGTCAGAAGTCCTATTCAGATGTTCGTCATATGGATTTATAGTTCAAAGAAGATGATTGGGTATTCTTGAAGGTTTCCCCCATGAAAGGTTTAATGCGATTTGGTAAGAAAGGAAAACTGAGTCTGAGGTATGTTGGACCGTACAATACCATTCAGAGGATTGGTGAGGTGGCGTACAAGCTTGAGCTACCACCTGAGATGTCGTTAGTGCACTAGGTATTTCATGTGTCTATGTTAAAGAAAGTTGTTGGAGACCCGAAACTCATTGTTCCGGTAGAGACTATTGAGGTTAATGAGAAATTGACTTATGATGAGATTCTAGTTTCTATTATTGATCGGCAAGTCTGAAAGTGGAGAAATAAAGAAATTACCTCCGTGAAAGAGTTATGGCGAAACCAGCAGGTTGAAGAAGCCACATGGGAGGCCGAGGAAGAAATCAAGAAGAAGTACCCTTATTTGTTTGAATAGCTATGTAATCGTTCTATGAAATTGTTCCCTGTGAATTACATATCATTTGTACAGCTTATGCTAAGGGTGTTCCTTTTCTGGTAATATATTTTGCTTATGAAGCCACAGCTAGTGTTGTTTTCATGTTATATTGTGTCATCAGATTATGTATATGTTGTAGGATTGGTTTTTGAGATTCACTGACAGGTGGATAGGCTTAGTCACAGGGGAGACTCTGGCGAAAAATTTGGAGTTAGTAAATATTGGGAACTATTGGAGTGTGGATGAGGATTTAAGTCACATTGGGTGTCTATGGCGAATTCTAACCCTCATTCGAGGACGAATGATCTTAAGCATGGGAGAATGTAAGGCCCCGTTAAAATTTTCTAATGATTTAATATTTTAAAGTGCGACAACGGTATTCGGGAATAACGTATTCGAGTATCAAAGGAGACCTATGGGATGGAACCGCATTATTTTGACATCAAAAGTGTTTCAACGACGTCGTTTCTTTGCGTATATATGGTATCCCATTTAAAAAACGAGCTCCAAATTCAGTTTTTATTGAAGCATTAGATCCGTATTGAAATTCCGAAGCCATAGCAAAAAGAATCGTCAAATTCGGATATCGTATGAGAGAGTTATGCCTATTTTCGGGAGAAATAGAAACTATTTTCCATTGCCAGCGCCCAGGGTAGAGCAGGGTGTTATCCCTGGCGCTTGGATTTCTTTCATGTACTGGAACCAGCGCCACAAGAAGCGCCTCCACGCTACCTGTGGCACCCGAAACGCTATATACTCATTCGGGGTTCATTTTACCCCATTTTTCTTGGCCAAACTTTGGGGTTTTCCTCCACTCTCTCAAGACCTCCAACTCCCCCCATCTTAAAGGTGAGTAATCCCTACTAATTTGGTTTTCATTCCATCAATTCAACCTTAAATCTAACTCAATCCTCCATAAAATACATAGATCTTCAAGAAATTTCTTCAAGAACTCAAAGGAGAGTTTTTGCAAGATTTCTTCCAAAAGGTAATCCTACACCCTTAGACTTACATGTATGGATATATTATGAGAATATGAGTATGAATTAAGTATTGGAACTTATGGTATGGTTATTGAAAGCCATAAGTTCCCAATTTAAATACATAACAATTATAGTTATTGAAAGGTGATTACTTGATTAAATTTTGTTAGTTGAGGGTGGATGGATGGTCATGTATGTGATGTTTGGAGTTATGAATTGTTCAAGAATGATGGTGGGATAAATTATTGATAAATGGTAGTAATTGGATGAACTAATTTTATGGGTAAGAGATGTAGAGATTCATGCCTACTAGGTATTTGATAAAATGCATAAATGGCCTAAACTATGGAATTTGTTACTAATATTGGTTTCATTGGATTTTGTCATTGTAGATTAAAGTTGCTTAGTAGAGTAGAACGTTGTAGTATCATTAAGAGAAGGATTGAGGTATGTATGGCTAAACCCCCTTCTTCTTAGAATCGAATTCCATGGTGTTCATGTAATTAAAGTTAGACCTTGATCATTATTGAATTGGCTATTCCTAATGTGGTTGTGTGGAAGGATATATGTTCAATATTTATTCTAAAAGTTTTTATCATGTCATCTTGCCATTTGAGGATATGTTCAAAATGTGGAATATGTGTTAGAAATGTTATGACTTCATGTCAAGATCGAAATAAAGGTTATTATGCCAAATTGTATGAAAAGCCTCTATGTGCCTAAGATTCCCAAATTGTTGTGTTATGTGAACTTTCTGTCTTGAATGGGAAGCCTTATTGTTGTTGATAATGATTATGATAATGATATTTGAATCTGGAAAAAGGGACTGAAATTATGAAACCGTAAGTGCCAAGAATGATTTTGTAATCGTGATTACTAGTGCCAATGAATTGAAAGAATATGAAAGAACTATGATGTGAGATAATTGAAATTGTGGTTATGGTTGATGTCTCAAGTGAGATGGCCTAGCCGATCGGGCCGTGATCGGACGCCATGCCGCACACATGGTGGTAACTGTGCTGGAAATGATAATTGAAATTGTGGATATGGGTGATGTCTCAAATGAGATGACCTAGCCGATCGGGTTTAGATGGGACTCCGTGTAAGAACACGGTGGTATTGTGGATTGTGGCATATGGCACTAAAGATTACCCAACCTAAAAAGATGAAAATTAACTTGAGAACTTATATGATCCTTACTTGATGTTTTAGTATTCTTTTAAAGCTTTTATTGAACTCATGACTATTTCTCCTTTGTATTATTGTCCATTCTATTGAGATGGTTTTTTAGCTTTACATACTAGTACTATTCGACGGTACTAACGCCCCTTTTGCTGGGGCGCTGCATCTTTAAATGGATGCAGGTAGTTATATAGCAGACAGTGTTGACCGCAATTAGTGTTACATCATCATCTTCTCAGCAGACTCGGTGAGCCCCATTTCATTCCGGGTTCATGTATTGTACGTTTTGTTTATATTGTGGTCACTTTTGAGGTATAGATGGGGCCTTATTGCCGGCACCATCTTTACTCTCTTTTGTATCTTTAGAGGCTCCGTAGACACTATGTGGGTTGTATATGGGTGTTGGGAATGTTGAACTAGTTATGTTGTGTTTGATCACTTGTTCCATTCGAACTATAAGAAATATGTATTTTGAGACTTAAAGGCGCAGTGGCTAATCAAATGATTTAGCATCGTATGTATGAACTTCTTGCTAAATCATGTCTTTTCTTGATTATGGGTGAATTGGGGAGAAAGAATCTAACAGGCTTGCTCGGCCGGGTTTACTTGGTTAAGCGCCGGTCATGCTCCTTGGTTTTGGGGCGTGACAGTTACTTACCTCAATCCGAGCAAATTTCTAGTCCAACACACCCTTGCCTCACAAAACTGCCTCTGAATGCCTCGAATCTAGCCATAAACAATTCGATATAGTTAATACGGGCTAAAGGAATCAACTCCACAAGAAAATGCTAAGTTATAAATCAAAAGTCAAAAATCGACTCAAAAGTTGGCCCCCGGGCCCACGTCTCGAAATTCAATAAAAGTCATAAACCCCGAAAGTCCATTCAACCACGAGTCCAACTATCCCAAATTTATCAAAATCCGACACAAAATCGTAACCCAAATTCCCAAATCAAACTCTCCTAATCCCTTGCCTCAAAATCTCAATTTACACCTTAAATATACACCAAATAGGTGGAAAAATCAATGGGGAAGCAAGATTATTGATTGAAAATGTGCACAAGAGACCTACCTCAAGAATCCCTTCGAAAATCCTCTCAAGAATCGCCAAAACCCGAGCTCAAAATGTTTAAAATGAAGCAAAATCGCGAACTCTTGTATTTAAGTGTTCTGTCCAGCACTTCCGCTTCTTAGGAAACTTAACCGCTTCTGCGATGTCGCATAAGAGACCACTCACTCGCATCTGCGGCTTCGTCCGCTCCTGCGGTCTCTCACTCTGTTCCTGCGGACTCGCTTCGAGCCTCCAAGCCGCTTCTGCGGAACCCAGCTCCCCTGCCCAATTCCACTTTTGCGGTCCCCTTGCCGCATCCGCGGTCACGCAAGTGCGGCAAATCCCTCGTACATGCGGCCACCTGCACACACCCCTCCAAACTCGCCCCTACGCTACTTAGCCCGCACCTACAAGCTCGCACCTGCGATCAAAGCTCTGTAGGTCCCGTTAAACCAGCAGAGTCCAGCTTCAGCAATCTCTCAACTTCAACCATTGATCCGTTAACCATCCAGAATCAACCCGAGGCCCCCAGGACCTTAACCAAACATACCAACAAGTCCTAAAACCTCATACGAACTTAGTCGAGCCCTTAAATCACATCAAACAACTTCAAAACACGAATCGTACCCCAATTCAAGCCTATTGAAACTAAGGAATTCCAACTTCTACAAACGATGCCGAAACCTATCAAATCACGTTCGATTGACCCCAAATTTTGCACACAAGTCACAAATGACATTACAGACCTACTCCAACTTTCGAAAATCGGAATTCGACCCTGATATCAAAAAGTTCACTCCCGGTCAAACTTTCCAAAAATCCAACTTTCGCCATTTCAAGCCTAATTCCGCTACGGACCTCCAAATCACAATCCGGACACGCTCCTAAGTCCAAAATCCCCCAATGGAGCTAACAGAACCATCAATACTCTATTTTGGAGTCGTTTACACATAAGTCAATATCCGGTCAACCATTTCACCTTCAAATTTTAACCATAAGACTAAGTATCTCAATTTATTCTAAAACCTCTCCGGACCCGAACCAACTACCCCAGCAAGTCACATATAGAAAATGAGCATTAAATCTCCCATACAAATCCTCACACGGAGCCATCTGAATGCTCGAGTGGTAGCTGTTGTTGTAGGCAAACTCTACGAGCGGCATAAATTGATCCCATGAACCCCCGAAATCAATGACACAAGTACGTAGCATGTCCTCCACTATTTGAATAGTGCGCTCGGACTGTCCGTCCGTCTGAGGGTGGAATGTTGTACTCAACTCAACCTGGGTGGCCAACTCTCCCTGTACCGCTCTCCAAAAGGGCGATGTAAACTACGTGTCCTGATCTGAAATGATGGACACCGGCACACCGTGAAGGCGAACGATCTCGCAGATGTAAATCTCATCCAACCGCTCTAAAGAATAAGTAGTCCCAACTGGAATGAAGTACGAAGACTTGGTCAGCCGATCCACAATCACCCAAATAGCATCGAACTTCCTCGAAGTCCGTGGGAGCTTAACTAAAAATCCATGGTGATCCGCTACCATTTCTACTCTGGAATCTCTAGCCTCCGAAGCAATCCGCCCGATCTCTGATGCTCATACTTTCCCTGCTAACAGTTGAGGCACCGAGCTACAAATCCCACTATATCTTTCTTCATTCTTCTACACCAATAATGCTACCTCAAGTCTTGGTACATCTTCGCGGCACCTGGATGAATAGAATACCGTGAACTGTGGGCCTCCTCAAGAATCAACTCACGTAGCCTATCTACATTAGGCACACAAATTTGACCCTGCATCCTCAATACCCCATCATCCCCAATAGTAACATCTCTGGCATCACCATGCTGAACCGTGTATATAAGGACAAGCAAATGGGGATCATTATACTGGCGCTCTCTGATACGATAATATAAGGAAGATCGAGAAACCACACAAGCTAGAACCCGACTGGGCTCCGAGACATCTAATCTCACGAACTAGTTGGCCAAATCCTGAACATCAACTGCAAGAGGTTTCTCACCAACAGGAATGAATGCAAGGCTACCCATACTCACCGCCTTTCTACTCAAGGCATCGGCTACCACGTTAGCCTTCCCGGGATGATACAAAATAGTGATATCATAGTCCTTTAGCAGCTCCAACCATCTCCGCTGCCTCAAATTTAGATCCTTCTGCTTGAACAAATGCTGAAGACTCCAATGATCTGTAAACACCTCACAAGACACACCGTAGAGATCATACCTCCAAATCTTCAATGCATGAACGATGGCAGCAAACTCCAAATCATGAACAAGGTAGTTCTTCACATGGGGCTTCAACTAACACGAAGCATAAGCAATCACTCTACCCTCCTGCATCAAGACACATCCAATATCAATCCGAGAAGCATCACAATATACTATATAAGAATTAGAAGCTGAAGGTAGAACTAGAACTAGAGATGTGGTCAAGGCAGTCTTGAGCTTTTGAAAGATCTCCTTACACTCATCCGTCTACCTGAAAATAACACCCTTTTGGGTCAATTTGGTCAAGGGCGATGCAATAGACGAGAAACCCTCTACGAAGCGACGATAATAATCGGCCAAGCCAAGAAAGCTCCGAATCTTCGTGGCTAAGGACAGTCTGGGCCAACTCTGAACTGCCTCTATCATCTTCGGATCCACCTGAATCCCCTCACTGGACACCACGTGCCCCAAGAACTCCACTGAACTAAGCCAAAACTCATATTTGGAGAACTTAGCATAAAGCTTCTTCTCCCTCAACCACTGCAACACAATCCTTAAATGCTGAGCATTCTCCTCCTGGCTACGAGAGTATACCATGATTTCATCAATGAACACTATGAAAAATGAGTCAAGATAAGGCTGAAATACATTGTTCATCAGATACATAAATGCTGTTGGGGCGTTGGTCAGCCCAAAAGACATCACGAGGAACTCATAATGACCATAACGGGTCCTGAATACTGTCTTTAGAATATCCGAGTCCCGAATCTTCAACTGGTGATACCCAGACCTCAAGTAAATCTTAGAGAACACCCTCGCTCCCTGAAGCTGGTCAAATAGATCATCAATGCGCGGCAAAAGATACTTGTTCTTGATTGTAACTTTGTTCAACTGCCTGTAATCAATGCACATCCGCATAGTGTCATTCTTCTTCTTCACAAATAGGACTGGTGCACCCCAAGGAGACATACTGGGTCTAATAAACCCCTTATCAAGAAGTTCCTGAAGCTGCTCCTTCAATTCATTCAACTCAGCTGGTGCCATACGATACGGAGGAATAGAAATGGGCTGAGTGCCCGGCACCAAGTCAATCCCAAAGTCAATATCCCTTCCAGGCGGCATGCCCGACAGGTCTGCTAGAAATACATCCGGAAAATCTCGCACCACCAGAACATAATCAATAGTAGGAGTATCAGCACCAACATCCCTTACGAAGGCCAAATAAGATAAACAACCCTTCCCAACCATCCGCTGGGCCTTCAAATAGATCAAACATAGTCTAGATAACCTCTCCACTCAATCATTGTCAACCCCGGTATCACCAACATCACGGTCTGAGCGTGACAATCCAGAACAACATGATATGGAGACAACCAATCCATACCCAAGATCACGTCGAAGTCCGCCATACTAAGCAATAAGAGATCAACTCTGGTCTCCAATCCCCCAATAGTCACTACATACGACCGATATATACGGTCCACAACAATAGTATCGCCTACTGGCATAGATACATGAATAGATGAAACTAAGGACTGATGAGGCATATCCAGATAATGAGCAAAATACAATAATTCATACGAATAAATGGAACCAGGGTCAAATAATACAGAGGCATCCCTGTGGCTTACTAAGACAATACCTGTGATAACTATATCGGAAGCAACAATATTTGGCCTGGAAGGAATAGCATAGAATAAGGCCTGGCCTCCACCTGATCGGCCTCCCCTTCTTGGGCGACCTCTAGCTGACTGAGCCCCACCCCGAGCTGGCTGGGCGGGTGGTGAAGTAACTGGTGCTGAAGTCGCAGCTTGACTCCTCTACTTCACTGGACCTCCTGGGCGACGAGGACACTACCTCCACATATGCTCAAACTCCCCGCACTCAAAGCAACTCCCCGGTGCTGGTGGTGGGGACTGAAGGGAGCCCCGAACACCAGGATAACTGCTAGAAGGACCCGGCATAGATGAACCCTGAGCCGATGGAGCACGGGACAAACTCTAAGCTGGAAGGGCACTGAGAGATGATTGACCTTGATGAGAACTGTTTGAACCATGGCTGGATAATGCACCACGGTGAACTGGACGAGCCGTTTGAGCGTGCCTATAAGTACGACCCCTGCCATGGTAGTACTGACCTCCAGAAGGAACACCGGTGAAACCAGCCGATCCATGAGGCTGCTTGGCCTCCCTCTCTCCATGCTCATGGCCATGGACCATCTCTATCTACCGAGCAATGTCAACCACTTCATCACAAGTAGCACCAGACACCCTCTCCCGAGTCATAAGAAATCGTAGCTGATATGTGGGGCCATCAATGAACCTCCTAATACTCTCCGTATCAGTGGGAACCAACCAAACTGTGTGATGAGCTAACTCAGAAAACCTCATCTTGTACTGTGTCATAGACATGCCCTTCTGACGGAACAGCTCAAACTGTCTATGCAGCTCCTCCCTGCGAGACTGTGGCACGAACTTCTCCAAGAAGAGAATAGAGAACTCCTGCCATGTAAGCGGTGCTGCACCGACCGACCTGCGTCTCTCATAAGCCTCCCACCATCTGATGGCAGCCCCTGTGAACTGAAAAGTAGTAAACGAGACCCCACTGGTCTCCAGAATACCATCCATGTGAAGAATCCACTGGCACTTGTCCAAGAAGCTCTGAGCATCCTTTGACTCAGCACCGCTAAATGATGGAGGCTGAAGCCTCCCAAATCTCTAAAGTCTCGTTTGCTCATCATCATTCATAACGGGGACCACTTGGTCCTGAGCAGCTGCAACCATCTGGTTGTACTCACGCTACACCCTTCACTTTCTGTGCATATCCAGGTATTTTCGGACACGACGGGTGTTGATTCCATCGCACAGTTGATCTTTTGGAGATTCCAAGGTAGCTGCCCGATATTTCGCAGACCTTGTATCTCCTTCCCTATCTTTTTGTTTATTGTATTGAGTTTTAGACTATCATAGACAGTATTTTTTTGACTTGTGATGTATAGATGCTCATGCACTCTGTGACACCCCGATAGTTGGGAACTTTTGCTTTGAGTTTTGGGTTTCTATCCCTGTTTATGAGATCTTTTATTATTTAAACTACTTTAATTCATTTTCTATTAAAAGTGTTGGAATTATTTCATAATGTCGGCTTGCCTAGTACCACGTTAGGCGCCATCACGACAGGTTAGGATTTTGGGTCGTGACATGCGCCAACCAAATCATCTCTATCGTCATCCTCACTCTCCACATCCGTCTCAAAGCTCCCATCAACTTTTAAAATCATTGTCCTTATATTAGGACATTCAGAAGCAATATGCTCAACCTCATGACATTTAAAATATTTAGTATCTCTGTTTCTAGTATTAGTATGGAACAAATTAGTACCTTGAGCTTTTTTTTCCTTGATTTTTTCTTGTTTAGGCCTTTGGACAGCTCTATCATCTCCTGGCTTACTCCAATTTCCCCTCCAAGAAGTGTTGCCCATATCCTTTGATTTTTCCCAACTTGGACTAGGAGTAGGCTGCTTGTTTTGACCCTTGAACTTGAGCTGCCTTTAGAATTTTACAGCCATGTGCACAAGTTCCTCCATCTCCACATAATGTTTTAAGTCTACAACATTTGCAATTTTTCTATTCAGTCCACTAATGAGCCTTTACATAGTTACCTCACGATCCTCTTCAATGTTGGCTCTAATCAGGGACATCTCCATCTCTTGCTAATACTCCTCAACACCTTTTGTACCTTGGTATAAGGTTTGAAGCCTCCTATGAAGATCTCTATAGTAGTGTGAGGGAATAAATCATTTTCTCATAATAGCTTTCATCTCTTCCCAAGAAGAAACCGGCCTTCCCAAATTTTTACTTCTATTCACCACTATCTTATCCCACCATGTTGAAGCGTAATCGGTGAATTCGATAATTGCTAATTTTACCTTTTTCTCCTCCGAGTAATTATGGTAATCAAACACCTTCTCAACCTTTCTTTCCCAGTCTAGATAGGCATCTGGATCACTCTTCCTTTGAAAGGAAGAGATGTTCATCTTAATACTACCCAAATTTCTATCAACCCCTTCTTCATTCCTAAGTCCCCTTTGTGGTCTTCCTATTCTTCTACCCCCTCTTTGACCATGTCCTCCCATATAAACATAGTCATTATCACTATCTTCTTCAATGACATCGAAGTGTTCTTCACCAACCTGTGATTGTGCATGTGGTTGTTCTTGCCTCCTTTCGTTCCCTGGGACTCTTCTCCTATTTTCATTTTCTTCCAGCCTCTCTTCCATATTATCTAATCTCATACTCATCCTTGAAAATTCTCGTTGCATTGCTTGAATGGCAACCAATATATCTAGATTGGCATTTACACTTCCTGTGCTTTCACCACCATTGCATGCGTGCGACATGCTTATACAAAAAGAAAAAGTTAGGGCCTCATAACACTGCCTCATGTGTTTACACTCACTCAATGTCACACAACCCTCGTGTTTGTCCCTCAATAATTTTGGCTTTTTTTTTTAAATCTCTCCACTCATACCTTTTACTACTATAGAGTTTTCCTTTGTAGTTCTGCCAAGTAACTAAATCTGGACGACTCCAAAAGAACATTTCTATTGTAGAATTCTAATATAAAGAGCTCACATGTTGACAAGAGAAGAAACAATGATGCTAAAAAATAAAACTAAGGGAACAAAAAAATTCAACAAGAATAGCTGAATACACAGGATTGACTATATGGATTTAATCATAACTTAAGCTACATGACTAAAATGATTTGATTCAGAGAGACAAAAAAGATCACAATAGGTAGTATTTAAGTAAAATACTACTTGTTGAATAAGAAGAATAGATGACAAAAAAATCCAGAAACAAAAGACTGCTCTAGATTATAGTATTTTTGGACATTTTTTTTTGTTTTTTTGTTTTTCAAATAAAGAGATCAAAACTTGAACTAATATAAGATAATATAATCAACTAGGCTCTAATACCAAATGATGCGGAACCCAAGATCAAAAGATATATGATGTAAATATGGTAGGAAGTGACATAGGATAATAAGAATTAGTATGGAATTGAAAGAAAAAATTACGAAGCTTACAAGGAGATTAGATCCCAAGATTAGAAGCGCAAGCAACTATGGATATATTAAATACACAACCTCAAGAGCAGTAATCAAGTAACCTAATCTATCACCTAAGATAGAAGATTACTTACAAGGAGAAACTATCCTTGAAGCAATCAAAGACAAGTTCTTGGTAGAACTTAAGGAGAACTCTCCTAAACTCTCAAAGAGATAAATATATTTCATATAACACTCAAAGGTATGATGATCTTACAATGAAAGAGTGATGGTTATTTATAGAGTCATTTCAACTACTCTTTAGCAAGCTACAAGTGTACATGCAATCTTCAACAATGGAGGCCTTAAAGTCATCCAAGAAATCTTATGGAGGCCTACAAACATAGTCATACCATCTAACTACTTGTTGCACCTTTTAAATGAGTTCACAAGAATAATTCAATTTAATGTTTTCCACCAAGTATGAATGGTTGAATCTCTTGTATTGAAAATCTCAGCATATTGGTGCAGTCTTGGTAGAAAATCTATAATTTTATCTAGGAGTGTTTAAATTGCATAATTATTGATTCTATAAAAATAAGACATATTAGGCTAAACTTTTGGTAAGTTTCACAGCTAAATTCATCTTATACTGAATTAATTTTTTGCCACCCAGGTTCTGTGTTATTTTTTCATAACTAATATAATTTTTCAAAAAGATTTGATGAAGTTCCCGACTGATATCGGTCGGTATTAGTTGTCAAACATATATAGATTATTGATGCGGCGTGCAGCCCGATCTATATATATATATATATATATATATATATATATATATATATATATATATATATATATATAATTAAGACGTTAGATCAATTAGATAATTAATTAAACATTAAATATTACTTATTTAAAAGCAATTTTGATAAATTGATTTTATAATTAAATTATTTTTAAAAAAAATTAAAATGAAAATACCGACTGATTTAGATCGGAAATGTTGTAGTCAAACGGTCAATTGGTCATTTAAATGTACCGACTACAATTTTTGGCCGAAGTCGGCCGAAAATCTTTAATTTAGGGCTGCAAGAGAGGGTTTCTTCTCCATTTCTCTCTTTTTCCTTTCTCTCATTCTCTCTTTCAAAGGTGCGATTTCACCCAAAATCCCACCCAAAATCAACTCATCACTCCCTTCTCATACATAATCAAAGCCCCCCTTCGTCTCTCCCCGCCCGCCGTCGCCGCCACCATTGCTCGCCGGCCACCACTGCCGCGCCACCACTGCTCGTCACCTCCGCTCACTGCCATTTTCACCCAAAATCATACCCCTCTCCTCTCTTTGAAGGTTAGTTATCTGTATTTGTTAATTTTAGTTATTTAAATTCTTTCAATTGTATAAACTAGGGTTTACTCTTATTGATTTTGGGATTTTGGGATTCTTTCAATTGATTTTTAATTCTTTAGATTTAGGGTTTACTCTTATTGATTTTATTTATGATAGCATGTAATGTACTTGGCTTAGCTAATTTAGAAGATATTATGTTAGAAGGTTATGATTATGCTTTGCTTAGCTAATTTTAATGTTTTCAATTTTATTGATCATGATTATGATAGAGTTTATTTAATTATAATTTAGGGCTTACTAAATTAGATTTAGGGTTTATTAATTATGGTTAATACTAAGTGATTTAGTCTAATTGAATGGCTTAACTAATTCATTGTTCTAGCTAGTAACAATATTGTATTCAAATTAATAAGTACTCAAGTTATTTAAATTTACTAAATTGTTACTAAAATTTATTATGTAACTTAAACTATAAATTAATTTGAATACTTAATTAATTTAACATGCAATTTATTTGTTCATTGTTTAGATGGAATATCGTAGTTGGATGTATAATAGGAATTATCTTAATCGTCAATTTTTGAGGGAGAAATTTATAGAAGGGGTTAATGAATTTATTAGGCATGCAATGTCACTTGAACCATTTCAGTTTGGAGGGATGATTAGGTGTCCTTGTGTGAAGTGCAAGTGTTTGCATTTTTTTTGGCATCGAAGAATGTTAAGACTCATCTTTATAGAAAAAGGTTTATGGATAATTATTTTGTGTGGACTAATTATGGAAAGGTTGATGGTAGTGATGGTGTATTTCATAACTAGCCACAACCACAGAATCAACTTCAACAACACATAAGTTACACAAACTTGAGGATACAAATTGGAATTACCTTTGTTAGCATACATAGACATAAGAAGTAAGTTGAGTGCCTTATAAAAAGCCCTATCTGTCATAAGATTTTCTAACACAAATGAAATGCATATTAGGTAAAAGACAAAGAAATCAAACCCTTTGGAGTAACTCTCCGGGCTTCAATATCTATTTATTTATTTAGCAAAATAAAAATTGTTTTGAGTAACATCCACCATTAGTAAAAAGTTGGTAATTTGTAACAAATATACCACTATCTAATGCTTGGAGACGCGAACCGTGAAGCAAAGAGGAGTAAAGAATTATAAATTCTACAGTCTTTTTGTAACGACTCGAACGGTCATTTTGAGCTCTAGCGCGTAGTTCAGCGGGTTGAGGCCCTGAGCAGCTTCACTTCAGGTATTATGACTTGTACGCATGATCAAAATTTAATTTCGAGAAGTTCGGAGTTGATTTGGAAAGAAAATTCTCATTACGGAAGCTTTAAGTTGAAAAGATTGACTAAGGTGTGATTTTTGAGTAAACGACCTCGGAATCAGGATTTGAAGGTTTCAACAGGTTCGCATGATGATTTTGGAATTGGGCGTATGTCCAAATTCAGTTTTGGATGACCAGTGAGCGTTTCGACGCCTATTATGGAAGTTGGCATTTAGGAAGCATTTCATAAATTTGAGTTGAAGTGAATTTAAATGTTATCAATGTCCGTTTAGGATTTCGAGTCTGGGAATAGTTTCGTATGGTGATTCTGGTATTGGGAGCGCGTCCAGATATGGATTTGGAGGTCCGTAGGTCATTTTGAGGTCATTTTGAGAAAGTTGGAATTTGAAGGTTTTTGAGAAGTTTGACCGGGAATGGACTTTTTGATATCAGGGTCGGATTCTAATTCCGAAAGTTGGAGTAGGTCTGTAATGTCAAATGTGATTTGTGTGCAAAATTTGAGGTCAATCGAACATGACTTGATAGGTTTCAGCATCAAATGTAGAAGTTTAATAGGTTGGATTGCTGGTTCTGGTATGATCGCAATTGCGATGTTTAGGTCGCAAATGCGGCCATCGCATTTGCGAGGAAGTGTTCACAATTGCGAACCTGGGCTGCTGATGGAATGGATCATATTTGCGACAATATGGTCGTTTTTACAAAGCCTGAAGAGTTCGCATTTGCGAACTCTGTATCGCATTTGCGATGAAGGCCAACTCTGTCAGGGGTCGCATTTGCGATGCTTTCTTCGCATTTGCGAAGGTCGAGCCAAGGGCTTTTTATTCCGAGACTTGCTCATTTCCCTTATTTCCCACTTGGACTTAGGTGATTTTTGAGAGCATTTTGAGAGGGGGTTCCATCATCATAAAGAGGTAAGTGAATTCTTCTAGTTGCGAGTTAAATACAAGGTTTATATATGAATTTAAACATGAAAATTTATAAAAATTTGGGATTTTGAAGAAAAACCTAGAAATAAGTATTTTTTGATTTTTACCGCGAGTTTGGGCATGGAATTGAGAATAAATAATATCTTTGAGTTTGTAATGTTATGGGTAATGTTTATCTTTGAATATTTTTAGAATCCGGGCATGTGGGCCCGAGGGCTGCTTTATCAATTTTTCGAGCGAAGTTGGAAATTATTATAAATTGATCAATTATGAGTATTAGAGTATGTCTTGATTGGGTTGCATCTTATTTGACTAGTTTTGGATCGACGGTCACCGGGTTGAGGTGTTAGGGCGGCGTTGGAGTCGGTTTTGGAACGTTAGAGTGAGGTAAGTCTCCTGCCTAACTCTGTGAGGAGAAAATTACCCCTAGGTGTTGTATATTGATGTGTCCTACTTGTTGTGGGGGCCACGTACGCGTGAAGTGATGAGAGCCCGTACGTAGCTACATTCATGTTATTGTCCAGGTAGGCTTAGGTTCACATCATGCTATAGCTGTATTATTTGAGCAGTCTCTCGCCTATTAAATTCCACTATTTTACATTACTACTTGAGACTAGACTTGCTATTGTTGAGACTTCACGAGTTCATGATTAGTCACCGAATAATTTTACTCCTCTTACGACATGTTTCTGTGGTATATATGTTTCATTGAAAGGTTTTTGTTAAAGAAATTACAACTCACACGTTTATTTGTGAGTGGGGTCAAGGACCCGTCAAAGCCTCTTATTCTTATGGGATTGGGCCGTTCGCCTCGGCAGGATTTGAATTCCACTTCTTATGGGATCGAGCCATTCGCCTCTGCAGGATTTATGTACCACACTCTCATGGGAGCGGGCCGTTCGCCTCGGCAGTTTAATAGATATATCTAAGGTTCGGGTCGTTCGACCCTCGGCAGTGCACAGTTTAAATATTTATTTTGGATCGGGCCGTACGCCTCGGCATTTCCTATATCACATTCCCATGAAATTGTGCGTAAAACTTGGCAAGAAGCCAGTGTATCTGTAAATTTCGGATTTGAATTATGGTAGCCACTTGATGAGTTTCACTATACCTATATATATGCTTCGGTTAAGGAGGGAATTTCTAATGAAGAGCTTGAGTTCCTCGTAAAGAGAGGGGATTTATACCATGTGATTTATATTTGTCTATTTCACTTACTTACTCTGCCTCATACTTGCTACCTTTTTACTGTACCTTATGTTGTTGGACCATTAGTGAGTGTTGATGTCGACCCCTCATCACTAATTCTCTGGGGTTAGGCTAGATAGTTACTGGGTACACATTACTTACGTACTCATACTACACTTGCTGCATATTTTTGTGCAGGTACGTATATGTCTAAAGGCCCTGTGAGAGCAGAGGCGTGTGTATATGCGGGGACCTAGGTGAGCTACATTCCTTTTGTCGACCGCAGCCAGCATTCTTCTTCAGAGTATTTATATTTTTCTATCCAATTTGTATTCCGGCAGTTGTTGTATTTTATTTTATTTTATTTTTCCTAGTTAATACTCATGCACTTGTGACACCGAATTTTTGGATAATTATGGGTTGTTCAGTATTTAAATTGTTAAAAGTATTATTATTTACTTTGTAAATCCCCATGCTTTACTATTTAAATTGAAGGAAAAATATGATTTCAAAAATAATAGAATGAGAACCAAATTAAGTATATATTATTGGCTTGCCTGACAGTGGTGTCCGGCGCCATCATGACCTTAATGAATTTTGGGTCGTGACAACATGATATCAGAGCACTAGGTTCACGTAGGTCTTACGAGTCATGAGCAAGTCTAGTAGAGTCTTGCGGATTGGTACAGAGACATCTGTACTTATCCTCGAGAGACTACAGGGCTGTTAGGAGAACTTCCCTTCTTGATTCCTTATTATGTGATTTGATTCCTTTGAGGCTTATGCCTTTATTTTCTTCCTACTCATTCTTGTACGGTGTTGGGCACTCGTGTCAATTGGGCACCAAGGAGTTGCAGTGGTACTACAGACGTGGAGCAGGATGTTTCTCCCTGCATATCTGATTGGGCTATTGTTGTCGCCTTGCAAAAGGCCGTCCTATCATTTCAGCTCAGCATCAGTGTTTCCTATGGTTTTGATATTTGAGCATTGATTGTTG
Source organism: Nicotiana tabacum (assembly GCF_000715075.1). Taxonomy (NCBI): domain Eukaryota; kingdom Viridiplantae; phylum Streptophyta; class Magnoliopsida; order Solanales; family Solanaceae; genus Nicotiana; species Nicotiana tabacum. Next base: position 40,750,722 of record NC_134103.1, read on the forward strand.
TGACGATTCATGCGTTGTTATCACACCATGTTGGTGTAATGGTAGGGTTCTTGTTTATGTGACGAGGCAGTAAATGACTTGTAAGGAGGTTTACTCAGTGCATGATTCAGAAGTTCAGCATTTTATTTCTGGCGGAGGAAAGGCAATCAGGCTAGGAATGTTTAGATTTGGGTTGATGGAATAACGGTACTTGGTATTTTCGAGCGCGGTAGAGTTCTCAATTGTGATGCGGTGTCATCGTCCTTGTTGAACGCGTTAAGGTTCACCGATGTTATGGCCTTCTTCAAATCGCCTTTAGGGTAGGGTATTGTGAAATAGTGCCGGGGAAGCGGCTGTCAGAGATCATAGTGTGCAGTGGTTCAGGATTGAATCGGTGTTCCGGGTGTTGAGGTATCAAGGAAGACGATCTTCGGGGAGGTTTAAAGTTGGTGGCTATCTATTGGTTCAAGTGCTACGGAGATAGATATTGATTTAACGAAACAATTGGGCAGTGAAGGATGAGGAAGGACATGTAGGAGGTGTCTGGTAGTGGATAAATCTAGAAGGCCAAGTTTGAGAAACACGAGTCGAGTAGTCGTTTAAAGGAGAGGGTTCGACCAGAGCGGGAGAGTGGTAGAGTGGCATATGGGTTCTGTGGTAGGATAGCTGCACGCCTTGAGGAAAGTTAGAGTGATTTGGGATTCACGGTGGACAGTGACTAGGTCTACGGGCGTAATTTTGGAATATTGGCTTCCATGCGGAAGAAGGTTGGATACGACGGAAATGAGTTGCTTGATATGAAGAAGGATACAACATGAACTTGGAGTGGAATGTATTGTCGCACCTTTAGTTGATGTCCGCGAGGAGTGAGCAGACTTTTACAACTGGTGAATGAGCACGAGCTCAGAATAGTTTAAGGATTTCATAGTAAGAGTACTCAGTGCAGCTTCGTTGGAAGATAGTGGCATGTAATTTCCACAAGTGGTTTATCTCTTGTGACCAGGTTAGCGGTCTTGTGGTGTTGACACAGCTTCTATGAAGGATTCTACTGGCTATTCGGTAAGAGGTCGGATATGTAAATGTGGCTAGTGATTCAGAGCGTTCATGAAATGTTAACAGAAGGATTTCGAGGAATTTGGTGGGTTGATTGTGCAAGATCATGTTGATGGGGGAGAAGGAATCTTGGTGGGTTCCAGAGTTATGCAATGGTAGCTTCAAGCTAAATAAGAGAGCCCCACCGCCTACGATTAGATTGCATGGTTGTCTATTTGTGGGGGTTTATGGTTATCCGTATATTGGTGGGTTATTACGACTAGGGAAATAGGACATCAGTGCTGATTTGAGCAGAGGATTTGAGGAATATGTGCTACAATGGGCCTTATCAATTTATGATCAGGCTTTGGGAGGACTCAAGATTTGTGCTTCGTGTAGAGGTGATTTACAAGAAAGGTGATTCGCCTAGGTGTCTCTTTGAGACGGTGTTCATGTGCTAGCAGGGCCTTGGAGTTTATTATATTTGGGACCGAGTCAGAGTGGGTGACTCTCGACAATGGTCCTAGTGGATTCAAAAGTTAAAGTGCGGTATCTAAGGATTTTGATTCCGTAGTATGGCTGAGTATCGAGCTTTTGTAGCAGGTTATGAAAAAGGGCTTGGAGTGTTTTATGTTGTCTTCGGTCTGCGATGTATCATTGGAGGAATAGGAGAAAATAACTTCGGATTCATAGGGGAATTATCAGAATGGGTGTACCCTATTAGTGGTTCATGAGTTATGATGAAATTCTTGTACTCTTGCGTATTGGCATGATTAAGTGCAGTGGGTAGCATGGGGATTGGAAGTTGAGGATCAAAGTTGCAGTTCGGTGTTGATAAGAATGTCAAGAGCTCGGATGAGCAGGGAAGAATTCAGATGTTTAGAGTGAGCTGGTATTGCCTTTAGCGTCACCCGAGGTCAGTGTCTCGTGTAAGGGGATTTGTGTTCTGATTTGCGGATTCTCGATTTGATTTACAGCCTTAGTATGACCGTTGGTATGGATGTGCAGACTTGTTACTTGGTGCAGAAGGTCGTGGGAGTGTATCCCACGGGAAGATTGTATAAGTATGACATGTAATCACTGGATTGATTAAAGATTTAAAACCAAGTATGGAGATTTTTGTACTATCGCTAATGTGAGAGTTTTGGCCTGGAAGACGCTCTATTCATTTGGTTGCGGACTGTGGGTGTTTTTGCCGGATTGACGGTTTTTCTTGTGTGTCATGGGGAGAAAAAGGGGTTATTGTGGATCCTTGAAAGGTTATTAGCTTAGTGCGGTACGATCAGAATAGACTTGAGGTCCGTGGATGGATCTAAGTATGAATGTGGGCTCTATATCAGGCCGGATGTGTTAATTTAAGCATAACGTTGTTTTCGGAGGGGTCTCCTGGCCTTGGATGTTATTTCTGTCATCGGCTATTTAATGTAATACTCTATTGTGCCATGTGGGTTGTGAGACGGTTTGATTATTCGCACTCGTATTGAGATCCCATGTAGTTTGTGGTATTATGTGAGCAGGATGGCTCCCGTGATGTAGACCAGATATCGCACCTTAGTTGTACTTGAGTTTTATAGCGTATGATGCTACCCCTATCCGCAAGATTTGTATTATGCACTTGGCGTGCTTATGGTTGATATTCAGGCATTTTGTGAGTATAAGCATTACGGCTCGATGTGTGTTTTTGTTAGATTATTATGTGTGGATCGAGTGGCACGCCGCCACGGGTATATGGTTGGATCAGGTGGCACGCCGCCATAGATATGTTGTTTGGATCGGGTGGCATGCCGCAACGGGTATCATGGTTGGATCGGGTTGCACGTCGCAACGGTATCATATGTGGATCGGGTTGCACGCCGCAACAGTGTGATGTTGAGTACAGTTTCCCATTTCTATTAGGCAGAATAGCCTGACAAACACTTCTACATATTTCCGTTTGTCATCCCGGTCCCTATATTCAATAAAGTTTCATCGAGACACTTATAATTGTTCAAAGTCAATATTTTAAACACCTTTGACATTGCGTGTCTCTCAATTACATGATGCTAGAATCCACGTCATATAAAATATGCTACATCACCTTTTCTTTTTAGTTTTACATGAAAAAAGAAATAATACCATCACCTTATCCATCACTGTCATGCCACCAGATCTGGTGAACACCATGAACACTCCCATTTTCAGTTCCTCTATAAAAAACCTTCTTCCAGCACTACCTAAATCCTGTCGGCGTTCAGCAAGGCAGTTATAAACATCACTCAAAACTTCTCTGCTGACCAAACCCTTTAGTCACTCTCTGTGATTAGTGGATTTTGTCCCTCGTCCCTTTTGTTCCTTATAACTATACATTTATAGTGCTCACGGTCCCTCAAAGTTCCACCATGTGCGGCGGCAAACACTAGTGAGCCTGTTCGAACATCAAAGGAATCGCACTTCTGCGGCATTCGGAAGCGGCCATGGGGGCGGTAAGCGGCGGAGATTCGCGATCCATGGAAGAAGCCTCCATTCCTTCACTCATCACTTCTCGTCCCTCTTCCATTAAATCACGCTTCTAGAAAAAGGATTCCTAATATTACACTCCATCAGATTTGGGTAAATTTAACTTCATACATATATAACAACAACCATAATAAAAAATAAAGATTTCTATCAATCAAATTGCACGATTTTATATTGAAAACAAACATTGACAAAGCAAAAAATAATGGCAAACAAAGAATTAACTAGATCATGCAAAAGGAAATCAGATCTATCAAAGCTATTTTGAAAAGAAAAAGAAAAAGAAATGGGGAAGGGGCTGGGGAAAGAACGAGAAGGGGAGAAAAAAGAAATGGAGCAAAGGGCAGGGGGAAGAACGAGTAGGGAAGAAAAAGAGAAAGAAATTAAATGGGGGATGGGCTGGGTTAAAGACGGGAAGAGGAGGAATAAAGAGAAAAATAACAGGGGAGGGAGGGGGTAAACTGAGAAAGAAACTTACAGTATGTTTTTTTAATTTCTTTTATTTTTTTCATTTTTATTTTAATCATTTTTATTCTAAAATTTTATATTCACTCTCCTTGAAACTTTGATAAACATAGGGACCGGGATGACAAACATGAATAAGTACAAGTATTTACTAGGCTATTCTGCCTATCTATTATTGTGTGTTTTGCTTCTCATTTTTCGAGGAAGGCTTATAATATCTTTTCGGTTGTTTAAATTAGTTATGTGGGTTGTGTAGTTCTTTCCAGAGTTTATTCCATTATGTATCATATTCGAGTTTGTAGCTTGTTGGCACATTGTGGCATTATATGAGACTTTTGGCAGTGTCTGAGGTGGCTTATTGTCTGAGCAGTTTGTACTAGGTGAGATGAGATTATTGGACCTGGGATCAGTGCGATCAGATTTATATGAGGCACATTAAAGAGTAAATATCGATATTCAGTCCAGAATGAGGTAATGATTCTTGTCGGGAGGAGATACTCCATGAATTATGATTCGGCAGGTTGTTATGAGTTCCTACACATCTCTTCTATCGTGGCAGTATTGTGAGAGTTGGAACGAGACTTATATGCTTCATGAGGTGTGTTGTGGGCATCAGATTCGTGGAATTTTGGCTATTGTTGTCAGAGGATGTTATTATGGTCATGTGAATAATGCAGTGCATGGTGTGAATTCGGTAAGAGTATACAATCATGTATTAGTACATCATTTTGTGATTGATAAGGTGTTCGTATGTTGGGAACGGACTTGGTAGAGAATTTTCGATGTTGGAATTTGGCTCTAAAGCTAATTTGACTATATAAAAGGGAGAATTTTCAGATTTGCTCAAGCTAATGTGCTTAACTGAGTTGTGGTAGCACGGGTGGGTGCACGAGGTGTTAAATAATGATTTCGGACAACTCCAGAGTAGTTCTTAGCACGTTCGAGGACGAACGCATGTTTAAGTGGGAGAGAATGTAATGACTCGATCGGTCATTTTGAGCACTAGCACGTCATTCAGCGAGTTGAGGCCCTGAGCAGCTTCACTTAAGGTATTATCACTTGTACGCGTGGTCGAAATTTAATTTCGGAAAGTTCGGAGTTGGTTTAGAAAAAAAATTCTCATTTCGGAAGCTTTAAGTTGGAAAAATTAACTAAGGTGTGATTTTTGAGTAAACGACCTCGGAATCGGGATTTGAAGGTTCCAACAGGTTCGTATGATGATTTTGGACTTGGGCGTATATCCGGATTGTGTTTTGGATGAACCGGGAGCGTTTCGACGCCTATTATGGAAATTGACATTTTGGAAGAATTTCATAAATTTGAGTTGAAGTGAATTTCAATGTTATCAATGTCCGTTTGGGATTCTAAGCCTGGGAATAGCTCTGTATGGTGATTCTGGTATTGGGAGCGCATCCGGATGTGGATTCGGAGGTCTGTAGGTCATTTTGAAGTCATTTGGCGAAACTTGGAATTTGAAGGTTTTTGAGAAGTTTGACAGGGAAGGGCCTTTTTGATATCGGGGTAGGATTCTGATTTCGGAAGTTGAAGTAGGTCTATAATGTCAAATGTGACTTGTGTGCAAAATTTGAGGTCAATCGGACGTGATTTGATAGGTTTCGGCATTGAATGTAGAAGTTTTAAGTTCTATGGTTCATTAAGCTTGGAATGCGGTGCGATTCATGAATTCGACGTTGTTTGATGTGATATGAGGCCTCAAACAAGTTCGTGTTATATTTTTAGACTTGTGTGTGTGTTTGGTTTGCAGCCCTATGGGCTCGGGTGAGTTTCAGAGTGGCTTCAGAGTGTTTTGCTAAGAAGTTAGACTGCTGGTTCTGGTATGATCGCAATTGCGATGTTTTGGTCGCAAATGCGGCCATCGCATTTGCGAGAAAGTGTTCGCATTTGCGAACCTGGGCTGCTGAGGGAATGGATCGCATTTGCGAAAATATGGTTGCTTTTGCAAAGCCTGAAGAGTTCGCATTTCCGAACTCTGTATCGCATTTGCGATGAAGGCCAACTTTGTCAGGGGTCGCATTTGCGATGCTTTCTTTGCATTTGCGAACCCCCTGTCGAAAATGCGAGATCTGCGATTGGAGCCAAGGGCTTTTTGTTCCGAGACTTAGCTCATTTCCCTCATTTCCCACTTAGACTTAGGCGATTTTTGAGAGCATTGTGAGAGGGGGTTCCATCATCATCTAGAGGTAAGTGATTTCTTCTAGTTGCGAGTTAAATACAAGGTTTATATATGGATTTAGACATGAAAATTTATAGGAATTTGAGATTTTGAAGAAAAACCTAGAAATTGGTATTTTCGGATTTTGACCACGAGCTTGGGCATGAAATTGAGAATAAATCATATCTTTGAGTTCGTATTGTTATGGGTAATGTTTATCTTCACAAATGTTTAGAATCCGGGTAGGTGGGCCTGAGGGTTATTTTATTGATTTTTCGAGCGGAGTTGAAAATTGTTATAAATTGATTAATTATGCGTATTAGAGTATGTCTTGATTAGGTTGCATCTTATTTGACTAGTTTTGGATCGACGGTCACCGGGTTGAGATGTTAGGGCGGCGTTGGAGTCAGTTTTGGAACGTCGGAGTGAGGTAAGTCTCCCGTCTAACTCTATGAGGGGAGAATTACCCCTAGGTGTTGTATATTGATGTGTGCTACTTGTTGTGGGGGCTACGTACGTGCGAGGTGATGAGAGCCCGTACGTAGCTACATTCATGTTATTGTCCAGGTAGGCTTAGGTTCACATCATGCTATAGCTGTATTATTTGAGCAGTCTCTCGCCTATTAAATTCCACTATTTTACATTACTACTTGAGACTAGACTTGCTATTGTTGAGACTTCACGAGTTCATGATTAGTCACCGAATAATTTTACTCCTCTTATGACATGTTTCCGTGGTATATATGTTTCATTGAAAGGTTTTGGTTAAAGAAATTACAACTCACACGTTTATTCGTGAGTGGGGTCAAGGACCCATCAAAGCCTCTTATTCTTATGGGATCGGGCCGTTCGCCTCGGCAGGATTTGAATTCCACTTCTTATGGGATCGGGCCATTTGCCTCGGCAGGATTTATGTACCACACTCTCATGCGAGCGGGCCGTTTGCCTCGGCAGTTTAATAGATGTATCTATGGTTCGGGCTGTTCGACCCTCGGCCGTGCATAGTTTAAATATTTATGTTGGATCAGGCCGTACGCCTCGGCATTTCCTATATCACATTCCCATGAAATCGTGCGTAAAACTTGGCAAGAAGCCAGTGTATCTGTAAATTCCGGATTTGAATTAAGGTAGCCACTTGATGAGTTTCACTATACCTATATATATGCTCGGGTTAAGGAGGGAATTTCTAATGAAGAGCTTGAGTTCCTCGTAAAGAGAGGGGATTTGTACCACGTGATTTATATTTGTCTATTTCACTTACTTACTCTGCCTTATACTTGCTACCTTTTTACTGTACCTTATGTTGTTGGACCACTAGTGAGTGTCGATGTCGACCCCTCGTCACTACTTCTCTGGGGTTAGGCTAGATACTTACTTGGTACACGTTGCTTACATACTCATACTACACTTGCTGCATATTTTTGTGTAGGTACGTATATGTCTAAAGGCCCTGTGAGAGCAGAGGCATGTGTATATGTGGGGACCTAGGTGAGCTGCACTCCTTTTATCGACCGCAGCCAGCAGAGTCTCCTTCAGAGTTTTTACATTTTTTTTGTCCAATTTGTATTCTGACAGTTATTGTATTTTATTTTATTTTTCCTAGTTAATGCTCATGTACTTGTGATATCGGATTTTGGGATAATTATGGGTTGTTCAGTATTGAAATTGTTAAAAGTATTATTATTTACTTTGTAAATCCCTATGCTTTATTATTTAAATTGAAGGAAAAATATGATTTCAAAAATAATAATATGAGAACCAAATTAAGTATATATTGTTGGCTTGCCTGATAGTGGTGTCCGGCGCCATCACGACCTTAATGAATTTTGGGTCGTGACACTTTTAGCTAAGATAATATAGGCAATGAAAGACAACTTTTTGTCACTCCTCTTTATGCTACTATAGAAAGGTATATCTGTACACAAAGTGTAACGACCCGATCGGTCGTTTTGAGCCCTAGCGCACCTTTCAGCGGTTTGAGGCCTTGAGTAGCTTCACTTAAGGTATTATGACTTATACGTGTGGTCATAATTGAATTTCGAAAAGTTCAGAGTTGATTTGGAAAGAAAATTCTAATTTCGGAAGCTTTAAGTTGGAAGAATTGACTAAGGTGTGAATTTTGAGTAAACGACCTCAGAATTGGGATTTGAAGGTTCCAATAGGTTCGTATGATGATTTCGGACTTGGGCATATGTTCGGGTTGAGTATCGGATCACCCGGGAACGTTTCGGCCCTCAGTATGGAATGTTTCAGCGTTTGAAGTGAGATTTTAATGTTCTCAATGTACGTTTGGGGTTCCAAGCCTTGGAGTAGCTTCGTTATGTCAATTATGACTTGTGTGAAAAATTTGAGGTCAATCGGACCTGATTTGATAGGCTTTGGCGTCGTATGTTGAAGTTTGAAGTTCTAAAGTTCATTAAGCTTAAATTGGGGTGCGATTCGTAGTTTTAGCATTGTTTGATGTGATTTAAAGGCTTGACTAAGTTCGTATGATATTTTAGGACTGGTTGGTATATTTAGCCGAGGTCCCGAAGGCTTCGGATGGATTCCAGATGGTTAACGGAGTGATTTTGGCCTTATGAAAAGGGCTAGTGGAAGCATATCTGGTGTAACCGCACCTGCGATGTTTTGGCCGCAGGTGCGGAGCCGCAAAAGTGGCACTGTGGCCACAGAAGTGACCTTTGGACTAGCTGGGATGGCCACAGATGCAAGTGTATTTCCGCATCTGCGAGGGGTGCTCCGCAGAAGCAAAAAATGAGAGGGACAGCTGGGTCGCAGAAGCGTTGGGGTATCCGCACATGCGGGAGCACAAAAGCGCGTGGTTGGCCGCAGAAGCGGTCACGCAGAAGCGAAATGTTGTCTACAGAAGTGGATTTCGCCTGGCTTGGAGGGAACCACACCTGCAATGGATTTTCCGCAGGTGCGACTGGTGTCTGCAGGTACGGAAAGTCGCTTGGCAGTAAGGTTTTATAAAAACGGGACTTGGCCCATTTTTCTTCGATTTTTCACTTGGTTGAGACGATTTTGGAGAGCTTTAAGGTGAGATTTTCATCAAGCAACACACAGTAAGTGATTCCCACCTATTACAAGGTAAATACATAGTTTGTATAAGGATTTAAACATGGAAATTAGTAGAAATTGTGGAGTTTTTGTAGATAACCTAGAATTTGGCATTTTTAGAATTTGACCACTAAATTGGACATGGAATTAGGTATCAATTATATATTTGAGTTCATGCTGTTATGGGTAAAGCTTATCTCCGAGGATTTTTGAAATTCGGGCGCGTAGGCCCAAAGGTATATTTTTATAGACTTTTCGAGCGGAGTTAGGAATTTGTTTCAATTGATTAATTTTGGGTATTAGAATATATTATGACTGGTTTGCACATTGTTTGAATAGTTTTGGATTGACGGGCTTTGGTTTGAGGTTTTAGAGAGGCCTTGGAGCCGGTTTTGGAACTTCGGAGCGAGGTAAGTCTCCTGTCTAACTTTGTGAGGGGGAAACTACCCCTAGGTGATGTATTTGTTATGTGTTACTTATTGAGGGGGCTACATACGCACAAGGTGACGAGAGTCCGCGCGTAGCTAGATTCATGTTATGTCCGGGTAGACCTAAGCTCACACCATGCTATAACTGTACTACTTGAGTTGTTTCATGTCTATTAAATTCCTTTATTTTTATGATGCGGCTTGAGAATAGACTTGTGTAGAGTAATGGACTTGCCATCGTAGAGATTTGACGGGCTTCATGATTAGCCGCTATATAATTTTACTCTCCTGAAATTCTCCCGTGTTATGCGTTCTCATCGAAATGTTCCCTTAAAATCTATAACTCACACAACTATTCGTGAGTAGGGTCGAGGACCCGTCAAAGCTTCTTATTCTAATGGGATCGGTTCGCCTCGGCAGGATAGATACATCTATGGTTCGTTCCATTCGACCCTCGGTAGTGCGCACACTAATGGGATCGGGCCGTACGCCACAACACGATTTATGTACCACACTCTCATGGGAGCGGGCCGTTTGCCTCGGCAATAAAGTAGATGTATCTATGGTTTGGTAATGTTATGATGGATCTGGCCATACGCCTCGTCATTTCTGTGAAATACTATCATGAAATCATGCGTAATAATGAGAAAGAAGCCAGCTTATCTGTGAGCTTCCCCTGATTGAGCTATGACGACCTACCTGGTAAGGTCCACATTATATATACTATGATTGATGAGGTAACTACTTGCTGAGAGCTTGAGATATCTTTGAGAAGAGAGCTGTACCATGTATTTACACCTGTTATTTTTGTTTACTTACTCTGATTCACATATGTTTACTCCTAATACATCTGTCTTACTGGACCTCTAGTAAGTGTCAATGTCGACCCCTCGTCACTGCTTCTCTTTGGTTAGGCTAGATACTTACTGGGTACGCGTTGATTTACGTACTCATGCTGCACTTGCTGCACTTTTTGTGCAAGTACTTATATGTCTGATGGTCTTTTGGGCGCAATTGTGCGACTATTGCGGGAACTTACCGTGAGCTGCTTTTCATGTTACGCTTAGCAGCCTACAGAGTCTCCATCAGAGTTATTTATATTTTTTCTGTCTAAATTTGTATTCTAGACAGATGTTGTATTTTATTATACCTCCTAGTTGATGCTCATGCACTTGTGACACCAGGTTTTGGGGGTTCCTACTTTTGTTAGTCGTTGCAGATCGCATAGTTATTAACATTTTCCCTTATATATTCCATTTTATACTATTTAAGTAATGGAAACTACGATTTCAAAATAATAAAATGAGTAATTAAATAATTCAATCATTGTTGGCTTGTCTGACGACGATGTTAGGCGCCATCACGACCTATAGTGGATTTTGGGTCGTGACAGCTTTGTATCAGAGCATTAGGTTCACTTAGGTCATGCATAACAACACAATCCGCCCGGTGTGGTCACAGGCATAACAACACAATCCGCCTGGCGTGTTCATAGGCATAACAATGCAATCCGCCCGGCATGGTCAAAAGCATCCAGTCAAAATCATATCACACAGAAGCAAGTATACAAGAACACATATATATATGATGAATAATTATCAGATTTCCTGCTTCTGAACTGGTATAATAACATGATAAAGTGTAGGCATGTGAAAAGTATGCTATCATAGCTCAAATCGGTAATGTTTTCCAAAACATAGCAATTACCAAGTTTATTCAGGGAATTAGCCTCTTCGTAATCTCAAACATGGCTCAAATAGTTCACAACAATGAACAAATATGAGAAACATTATAGCTTAAAGCTTAACAGTCAACTCTAGGCATATCATAGTCTAAGCAGCACCCCGAGCATGGATAAATACCCCAGTGATCACACTTGGGATCAACCCCACACATATGCACACCCATAGCACGTAGCTATCACAAATAATTCAGGCAACGAGTGTTTCAACCAAGTTTAGATAAGATATTTACCTCAAACAAGCCAAATCAAATACCGAGCAAGCCAAACAATACTCAATAAGCTCCACCCCGCACAAATCCACCTCTGAATAGCGGGTTCTTACATGCACGGTCTCTCGGTCTTCATTATATGAGAGCATCAGTATGACGACCCCCATTTGCTTGTACTTAAGGGAACGATGCAGCGCGGTGATGCCAAGCGGGTTACTATCTGAGATAATGAGGTGTTGTGGATGCAGAGTCGGATTTGTGTGCCCAATATGAATGGGCTTCATGAGTTGATTCTTGAGGAGACCCACAGTTCGCGGTATTCCATTCATCTGGGTGCCGCCAAGATGTATCAGGATTTGAGGCAGCAGTATTGGTGGATAAGAATGAAGAAAGATATAGTTGTGTATGTGGCTTGGTGTTTGAATTTCCAGCAGGTAAAGTATGAGCATCAGAGGCCCGGCGGTTTGCTTTAGAGACTTGAGATTCCCGAGTGGAAGTAGGAGCGTATTACCATGGATTTTGTTGTTAGGCTCCCACAGAGTTTGAAGAAATTTGACACAGTATTGGTCATTGTGGATAGGTTGACCAGGTTGGCGCATTTCATTCTAGTGGAATCTACCTATTCTTCAGAGCGCTTAGCTGAGATCTATATCCGTGAGATTTTTCGTCCTTACGGTGTGTCGATGTCCATTATTTCTGACAGCACGCAATTCACATCGCACTTCTGGAGGGCCACACAACATGAGTTAGGCACACGAGTTGAGATTAGTAGAGCATTTCACCCCCAGATGGACGGACAGTCCGAACGCACCATTCAGATATTGGAGGATATGCTTCACGCATGTGTTATGGATTTTGGGGGTTCTTGGAATCAGTTCTTGCCGCTTGCGGAGTTTGCCTACAACAACATTTACCGATCGAGTATTTATATGGCTCCTTATGAGTCCTTATATGGGAGGCAGTGTCATTCTCCAGTTGGTTGGTTTGAGCCGGGAGAGGCTCGGTTGTTGGGTAAAGATTTGGTTCAAGATGCCTTGGAAAAGGTCAAGATGATTCATGATTGACTTTGTACAGCACAGTCTAGGCAGAAGAGTTATATCGATCGGAGAGTTCATGATGTTGCATTCATGGTTGGAGAAACGGTTTTGCTCCGGGTTTCACCCATGAAGGGTTTGATGAGGTTCAGGAAGAAGTACAAGTTGAGCCATAGGTATATCGGACCTTTTGAGATCTTTGAGAGAGTTGTTGAGGTGGCCTACAAGCTTGCATTGCCACCTAGCTTATCAGCAATTCACTCGGTGTTCCATGTCTCCATGCTTCGGAAGTATCACGGTGATCCGTACCATGTATTAAACTTTAGCTCGGTCCAATTGGACAAGGATTTGACTTACGAGGAGGAACTGGTGGCCATTCTAGCACGGTAGGTCCAGAAGTTGAGGCCTAAGAGTTATCGTTCTGTTTGAGTGAAGTAGAGAGGTCAGTCGATTGAGGCACCTATGTGGGAGTCCAAGTCCGATATGTGGATTCCTTTTCACCAGTTCAGCTACCTTTCTATGTCCATTCGGGGACGAACGTTTGTTTTAGAGGTGGAGAATGGATGACCCGATAGGTCATTTTGAGTTTTAGCCTTTATTTTCGTGTTTTGAGACCTCGATTAGCTCCGTTTAGTATTTCTTGATTTGCGTGCATAGTCCATGCCTTTTTCCTGAAAGTTTTTATGTGAAATATTGAAGAAAACATGAATTTTAGCTTTCAAAATGATTTGAGTTGACTACGGTCAATAATTTGTGTAAACGGACCCAGATCGGTATTTTGACGATCCCGATGGGTATGTATCGTGATTGTGGACTTGGGTGTATACCCGGAATTGAATTCGAAAATTCCTAACTTGATTTGGTGTGATTTGTTGAAAACTAGTAATTTAAAGGTTTAAAGAATTTCAAAGTTTGACCGTAGGTTGCCTTTATTGCTACTGGGTTTGGATTTCAGTTTCAGAACTTGGTATAGGTTCATTATACTATTTAAGACTTGTCTGCGAAATTTGGTGCAAAACGGAGTTGATTTGGTTGGATTAGGATGCTTGGTTGTGAATTTGGAAGTTCTTGAGCTTCTTTGAACATTTTATGCATTTTGATGTCCAATTCATAGTTCTAAGTACTTTTTTGATGTTTTGATCGCGCGAGCGAGTTCGTATGATGTTATTACACTTGTGTGCATGTTTGGTTTGGAGCCCGAGGGGATCGGGTGAGTTTCGGGCGTGTTTCGGATGAGTTTGTGTAGTGCAAAGGATGCTAGTGCAATGCCAGATCTAGTGTCTGAGGCAAATATCGTATTTGTGAGGTCTGGCTCGCATTTGTGAGCCTCACTTTTGCGAACAAATGTTTGCATTTGCAAGCAGGGCCTGGGATTAGGTAACCTCGCATTTGCAAGGAAAATATTCGCAATTCCGAACTGCTCAGGATCGCTTTTGCAATCACCTAGTCGCATTTGCGATGCCTGGCAACAGTAGGGCATCTTCGCATTTGCAAAGCTTTTGGCCGCAATTGCAAAGGTGGTATCTTCGCATTTGCGATCTCTTGGTCACAATTGCGACTTCAGGACCTCTGTGACAGGGTTTGCATTTGTGACCCCTGTCTCGTATTTGCGATATTTGCAATTGTGAATAAGACTTCGCAATTGTGATATCTGCAGTTGGGTAAAAGAGGCGAAAAACGGGACTTGGCTCATTTTACACCATTTTTCAAACCTAAACACTCCAGAGGCAATTTTCCAAGAGACCTTTTCTTCCCAAATTCATTGGTAAGTGACTCTAATACATTTTCTTTCAATTACCCCTTACTTTTAATGAGAATTCAACATCAAAGTTAGGATTTCCATGGTAGAAATTAGGGATTTGGGTAGAATTGGATATTTTTATCAAAATTGAGATTTAGACCTCAAATTGAGGTCGGATTTTGAAACAAATTACATAACCGGGCTTGGGGGTGAATGGGTAATCGGCTTTGGTCTGAACCTCGGGTTTTGACCAAGCGAGCCTGGGTTTGACTTTTGTTGACTTTTTCAAAAATGATCAAAATTGAACCTCTTTCATTGATAGGAAATTTCCAAAGCTTATTTTGAACCGTTTGATCTATAATTTGCTAGATTTAGTTGGTTTGGAGGCTTGTTCAAAAGGCAAAGCCATGGTTGATTGATTTCTTTGATTGCAAAGCGATGTAAGTGTCATGGTTAACCTTGACTTGAGGGAGTAGGACTTGTTGGTCTATTTGCTACCTGTTTTATGTATGGGGACAACGTATATGTGAGGTGATGAGTACTTATGCATTGTCATTGGGTTAAAGCATGCGGGTGGAACTTATTTCTTTGCATTATATTATTTTGTTTATTATGTTATTGATGCCTTCGTTAGATTATTACTTCTTTAATTATTTATTTCGTATTTATTGCTTATTATAATGATGTTGAATATTTTAGAAGTTGAAGTTTGATATCATGGCACCATATTTGAAGTTAAATTATTTTCCCGCATTGTTCATTATTCGGATTCATATTATTACATTGTGAGGATAAGAGTAAAATCACGAAGGGTGATTCCATGCCATTTCATTCATATTTTTAAACGGCGAGGATGAGAGTAAAAGCATGAAGGGTGATGTCATGCCATTATATTCATATTATTGCATGATGAGGACGAGAGTAAAAGTACGAAGGGTGATGTCGTTCCATTTTCATATCATTGATTTGACTGATTTCCGGTTTGGTGATCTACTTGGCTATTTCGTGTCTTCATACTTGTCGTATTTATTATACCTTCCCCTTTTTGCATGTCCCTTCCCAGTTAATATTTTATCATTCTTTGTTATTATTGCTGCTTTATATACACTTGTACATGTTTATTTACGTAGGTGTCTTGTCATATCCTCATCACTACCTCGTCGAGGTTAGGCTCGATACTTATGGAGTACATTGGGTCGGTTGTACTCATACTACACTTCTATATTTCTTGTGCAGATACTGGTATTGGTCCTAGCAGTGCATGAGGTGCGTCAGCTCGGATCATTTTATATGGAGACTCGAGGTATATCTGCTGATGTCTGCAGACCTTGAAGTCCCCTTCCATTTCCCACTTTTACTGTTTATCTCTTTCGAACATTTGTATTTATTTCAGACTTTTTTGTAGATATCTAGTTGCTCGTGTACTCGTGTACTCGTGACTTCGGATTTCTGGGAGTAGATATTATCACGTGGTTTATATTAGCTCTATGTTAGACTTGGCTTTTATTTCTCGTTGAATATCATTATTGTGCTTTTAAATGTTAAAATTGGTTATTTAATTATTTCACGTTGGCTTGCCTAGCAAGTGGATGTTAGGCGTCATCACGACCCCGAGGTTGGGATTCCGGGTCGTGACAAGTTAGTATCAGAGCACTAGGTTGCGTAGGTCTCACGAGTCTTGAGCAAGCTTAGTAGAGTCTTTAGGATCGGTTCGGAGACGTCTGTACTTATCTTCTAGAGGCTATGGAGTTTTAGGAAAAATTTCACTTCTTTCTTCCCCTATAGTGTGATTTTATACTATCATTGATATTTGAATCATTTCATTCTTGTTCTCTCCCAGATGGTGAGAACACACACATCATCTATAGCTGGACAGGAGCCAGAGCCCCATGTTGCAGCCACTACCAAGGGTAGAGGCCGAGGTCGAGCTAGAGTCCGAGGCAGAGGCAGATCTAAGCCTAGAGATCGAGCAGCATCACCCACAATGGAGCATCCGATTGATCATGAGGAGGAGATCCCAGCTCATACTACATCAGTCAGACCCGCTCAGGTTCCAGAGGGATTTATAGTTACTCCCATGCTTCAGGATGATCTAGTCCGTTTAGTGGGCTTTATGGAGAGTGTGGCCCAGACTGGTGCATTTCCGGTGGCACCAACCATCTCTCAGGATGGGGGAGGAGCACAGACTTCTTCTACTCACACTCCAGAGCAGATGGCTCCCATATATCAGACTCCAGCAGTCCAGCTAGTTGGTGTAGTTCAGCCTGTTATTGCTGCACAGACCGGGGAGAGGCCCGCGATGTCTACTGAGGGATTGATAAGATTCGACAAGTTCACAAATCTCTTCCCTATCCACTTCGGTGGTGCACCTTCTGAGGACCCACAACATTACTTGGACTATAGTTGATGCGCAACATGGGTATCATTGAGACCAATGGGGTCGACCTTGCGGTGTTCCAAATGACTGGTTCTGCTAAGAGATGGTGGCGGGATTATGTGTTGACCAAACCATCTGGTTCACCTTTGATTACCTATGATCAGTTTTCGCAGCTACTTCTGGAGAAGTTTAATCCTTTCACTCTAAGAGAGGATTACCGCAAGCAGCTTGAGCGCCTTCAGGAGGGTAGCACGACAACTACCCAGTATGAGACCCGATTTATGGACCTAGATCGCCATGCAATTATCTTACTCCCTACTGAGAGGGAGAGATGGAGGAGTTTCATTGATGGAGTTACTTTCAACATTAGGCTACAGATGGCCAAAGAGACTGGAGATGATATCTCTTTCCAGAAGGCCGTAGAGATTGCTAGACCGATCGAGATGGCTCGTGGTCAGAAGAGGGGGTGGTATCAGATAAGAGGCCTCGTCATTTCGGAGGTTTCAATGGTACCTCATCTGGAGGCAGGGGTACTTTTGGTAGAGGACCTCCTCCCAGGCCATTTTAGTCATCACTTCAGGCATCCCATGGTGCTTTGGGTAGCCGTGGTCCTTATGTATCTCATCCTAAGCAGCTAGCCTATAGTGAACCATAAGCTCCTATTAGTGCACCTCCGATCCATAGTTATCAGGGTGGTTATCCAAGTCGATAGGTCCTGATCAAGGGTCAGCAGCTGAGTGCTTGTTATACTTGTGGAGATCTGAGGCACCTTTCTAGATTTTGCCCCAGGTCATAGGGCGGCATGCCACTGTAGAGTTCTCATGCAATAGTTTCGGCACTGGTTGCTTCATCGCCCGCTCAGCCAGCTAGATACGGGGATCAGGCTGCTAGAGGTGGAGGTCAGGCCATTCGAGGTGGAGGCCAGCCAGTTAGAGGTCGTTCGAGAGGCAGAGGTCAGAGTGTATACATTTCCAACTAGACCTTAGGCCGAGCTATCTGACGCCGTCATTACAGGTATTGTTCCAGTTTTCCATAGAAATGCTTCAGTTCTATCTTATCTAGGCTCTACTTATTCCTACATGTCATCCTATTTTGCTTCATATCTGGTTGTGCCTCGTGATTCTTTGAGTAATCCTGTATATGTTTGTAGGAGATTCTATTATGGTAGATCGTGTTTATCGCTCGTGCGTGATTTCTATCGGTAGGATGCTTAGTATGTTTTTAATACTCCTGGCATGGTGAGTTAGGAGAGATGCTTGAGAAATTCATCTCTATTTGATGTGTAGTTTGTATTGCTCGAGGATGAGTAATGGCTTAAGTGTGGGGTGTTGATGGTAGGCTATGAAATCATATTTTTAGCTTTTTCACTTTAATTATTTCACTTTAATTGTGTTTTAGTCTAATTGCTAGTACTTTTTACTAATTACGTGTGTTATTTTATGTAGGATATGATTCCGAGTTGAGAAGAAATTTTGAAGCTAAAACAGATGAATTAGAATTTTAAAGTCTGAGTAAAAGCCTAAAGAATTAAATCGGGATCGTGTTTGGGGTTAGAGAATCAAGTCTGGATGTTAAAAATTAAAGAAAACTAAGTAATGCAAAAAATTGCACTAATGCACTGCATGGGGCGCCGCATGGCACGCTAGTGTAAAAGTGGTTGTTCTGACAAAAATCAAGTTCTCCGAAAAAGTCCACAAGTGCGGCGCATGGCGCAGCGCGCCAGTGTTTTTTTTTTCGCTAGTGTTTTTCATTTCTGCTCAGATAGGGTAGCTTGATCCCGGTTTGTTCCTACTTGGTATAAATATACCAAAATATATTTTTGAAGGGACCTTGACCTAGGGAGTTATTGGAGAGCATTGGAAACTTCAAAACACAAGATCTCATCATCCCTCTACCAATTCAATACGCGAGTTTGGATGTAAATGGAGTAATATTTTCTTATTCTTTAACTCTATATATATATATATATATATATATATATATATATATATATATATATATATATATATATATATAGAGAGAGAGAGAGAGAGAGAGAGAGAGAGAGAGAAAGAGAGAGTAGTTTACCTTAAGATTTGATATGATTTAGTGACTTGGTTGTTATTTATGGATTTGATTATTGTTTAATTGCTTGAATTTGTTGGAAGAGCTTTAATCTTAATTGTGATTTTATTTGTTATCTTGTTTAATCGAAAGACAAACACTTTATTGAATACTATTGCAGCATATGCCTTAATTTATTTTGGCAATTCTTTAAAGTGATCGCAAGAGCTTTGTTATCTACCGTTTAAATTAAGATTGAGAAATATTCGCGAGAAACTTCTCTTAGACCATTCCTACCAATAGATTCTTGCAAGTTTTACCGCACTTCACATTAGCTTATTTGAGCAGTTCAGGTTTAATCGTGAGAGGAGTCTGAATCAGAATAATAAGATAATAACATGTTGAATTCTTGAGAACCAATAGAACCTTAAGAGTGAAAATTAACAGTATCAAATCCTAGACAGCAATCTTGCACCTATCATATTATGACCCTTATTTCTCTCACTAATAACAATCCAAGTTTTCTACTATCTAGTTCTCTATGATCAATTATCAATTGCTTTAATTTTAATTAGTTAATTGAAGTTCATAATTATCCCAAATCAAAGTGTTGAACATCCTGAATAGCATTTAACTCAGAAATTACTTGAACATTATTTAAATACATTTCTTATGGAGACGATATTTTACTATACTATCTTTGACTAGCGAACTTCAGTTTTTACAAGCCGATTTTTTGTTCGCCGGCTAACTTTCTGAATTATCACGATCCAAAATCCCACCTTAAAGATCGTGATGGTACCTAGTCTCTAAGACTAGGTAAGCCTAACACATGCTGAGAATTAAAATAAATAACCAACTTAACTGCAAAATATTAACCGATAACTGACATAATATAGCTGAATCGGACAACAGTCAAGAACCCCAAAACTGATGGTACAGAGTCATAAACTCTACTGAGTACACTAAAAATCTCCAAATACAATAATGTTATGGGAAGAGAATAAATAGTAGTAATGAAAGACAACAGAAAGTGACTCTGAGGCTTACGAACGTAATGGAAGGTATACCTTGAAGTCTCCGCAACAAATCACAAGCAGCTAACAAACGTCTGGAACGCTCCGAGGTACCCGGATCTGCATAAAAATGCGTAGAAGCGTAGTATGAGTATACCACAATGGGTACCCAATAAGTTCAAGACTAGCCTCGGTGGAGTAGTGACGAGGTCAAGTCAAGACATTCACTAGTCAAATAACCTGTACATAATATCCATATAAAGCTAACAATGAAAAAGCAAGGTAAATAAATGGCAACGAAGGGAAATCATGTGATAAAACAGCAAAATAATCAAAGCACATATATAATGCAAGTGAAGGCAATTATGGGAAAACAACAACAACAGATCTAATCACTAAACCGTTCTGACACAAGGTTTATAACAAGAATCACCCCGAGGTACCACACTTCATAATCACAAGTCACAAGTCCCAACTCACAAATCATATACACATGGCACCTCGTGCCCACATTATCAATCACAACCGCACGGATAATTCACGTGTTGCACGGACAACTCACGTGCCAATATCACAATCTACCCAGTATGGTCACAAGCTCAATATCCAATCTGCCCGGTGTGGTCACGGGCTACCAGTCCAACCATAACGCAGAGAAAGAAGACATACAAGAATACATGTACATGATCAATGAACATCAAGTTCCATACTCCTAGACTGGTATAAATTATATATTATGGTGTATCCATGTGCAAGTGTACTATCACATCTCAAGTCAACAGGTAATATCGGAGACACCGAGTAGTACATTAGAAATAACATTGCAAATCACGTAATATGCATGACACACACAAGGAAGTCACACCACCACACGAATATCATCAATAATATGCCCCCAGACCATCACATATCATCCCTAACATAGCCCCCCTTGACTCCCGGCGTGCACAATAATATAGTAAATGTCTGCCTTGTCTCGCCACACGCGCATCGACAATTATCCCACCTTGTCTTGCCACATGCGCAAATATATATATATATATATATATATATATATATATATATATATATATATATATATATATATATATATAGAGAGAGAGAGAGAGAGAGAGAGAGAGAGAGAGAGAGAGAGAGTTCGAATATTAATAATAACAATAGCACGGCAAAACCTCGTGCAAGCACCCCGACAATCCTCTCAACAATTCCATGTGTCAACTCGCACCACGCGTGCCCATATACCACAACATTGTCAAAACAACAATACCAATATCACAACAACGCATAGCCCAAAGCTCAACAACAATGTATACAAGAGTCTCAACAATAACACAATAAAACGGAAGAATAAACTCAACAATGAAGGATATAACATATAATAACAACTTCAGTTAAATGCATATAAGAATAAACTTGACAATGGAATATATAACATGTAATAACAACTTCAAGTAATTGCATAAAAGTAACCTAAGAGTCTAAACCGGTCAATTTCTATATATAAGCCCGTGTACACACTCGTCTCCTTATGGACACATGTTCCACATAATTCAAATAGTGCAATTAAACTAAATTCTACGAGGTAGTTCCCACACACAAAGTTAGGCAAGATACTTACCTCAAAAGCCCTTCAATCATCTAAAAATGATTTTCCTCTAAAATTCACCTCTGATCGGCTCAAATCTAACCAAAATCGACTTAATAACATCAAATAATGCAAGAGAAACCAATTCTAATAAATAAATTTAAGATCTTTAAACAATTCCCCAAAAGTTAACAAAAATCAACCCCGAACCCGTCAGGTCAAAACCCAAGTCCAAGGGTAGATCTCGACTACCCATAACCCCATGGTCTATATATAGATTTTATTTTGAAATTCGAGTCCAATTCGACTCTCAAATCTCAAAATTTTATTTTTTAAAACATAGTCAAAATACCCCAAAAATTCTCTTAGATTCTCATGATTTAAATGTTAAATCTCATAAACAATCATGTCATTTAATCAAAAATGGATTGAAAACACTTACCAATGGTTTGGTATGAAAATCTCTCCTCAAAATTGCCTCCCAATGAGTCTAGAGCTCAAAAACATGATAAAATGAATCTAAGTCCCGAAATCCCAGCTATATGTTCAGCTGCAGAAGTCGCAAATGCGACCCAGGGTTCGCAAATGTGAACCCTCGCAATTCCGTTATAGCCATCGCAAATGTTGCGTCTAATGCTCCCAGGGAAAGTCGTAAATGTGATCCAGACTTCGCATTTGCAAAGTGAGGCCCTTCGCAAAAGTGATCATGAGATCTCAAATGCGACAGTCCCATCCGAGGAGTCCCAATCGCAAATGCGATCCGGAGTTCGCAAAAGCGAACTCTACAGTCCTCAGCCAACTTCGCAAAAGCGAAAAGTAACTCGCAAATGCGACCAACTCCTTGCAAACGCGAGACTTGAACACCAGCAAAAATCTGAACCTCTCAAACTCTCCGAAACGCATCTAAAACTCACCCGAGCCCCTGGGGCTCCACACCAAATATCTCCACAAGTACAAAAATACCATACAAACTCTCTCGCGCGATCAAAACACCAAAATAACATCCGGAACCACGAATCGAACATCAAATCACATAAAATTTCACAATGAACTCAAAAATCACAACCAAGCGTCTGATTCCTATCAAACCAATTCGGAATGACGCCAAACTTTGCAGACAGGTCATAAATGACAAAACGGACCTATTCCAAGTCTCGAAACCAAAATCCGAACTCGATAGCCAATAAGTTAAACCATGGTCAACCTTAGTAAAAATTTAAACCTTCAAATTGCCAACTTTCGGCAAAACAAGACAACTCAACCGAGGAACCTCCGAATTCAAATCCAGGCATACGCCTAAGTCCAAAATCACCATCCGGACCTAACAGAACCATCAAAACTCCGATCCGAAATCAAATACGCAAAAGTCACACTTGGTCAACTTTTCCAACTTAAAACTTCTAAAATTAGAATCATTCTTCCAAATCAATCCCGAATCGCTCGAAAACCGAAGCCGACCATACAAGCAAGTCACAATACATAATATGAAACTACTCAGGATCTCAAACCACCGAATGGAATACCAAAGCTCAAAATGGCTGGTCGGGTCGTTAGACGAATTAATATTAACTAGATTAAAAGTGATAAAGAGATTACTAAATATTCGTAATATTGAAGGTCAAATAGTGGCTTATTATATTAGTTATCGGATATTTAATTATACGGTCCCTGCCAAAGTTGTTCGTGTATTGCTAGTAACCCTCCTCCAGAAATTAATGGTAATTTTATAAATGGACACGCTCGAAATTAGAAGATGGACTCTCCGAGTAGCAATTGTTTCTCACTCGTTTCAATCTTTGGATTTGGCACTTGGCAGCTCCTTGATAGGAAACGATTGGTGAATTTAGTGCTCTTTTTGTTTAACTAATTTGGACTTCACTTCATATAATTATTGAGATTTTTACGAGGTTGCTCCCTTTTTAAAAACTATTCTCATAAATTATAGTAGGCTTTGTTTATTCCAAAAACGGCATATGTTTTTACTTTTTTAACACTTTTACATTGATAACTCAATTAACTAATGGATCTCTCTACATTAATACACTTTGTACTACATTTCATTTTCCTTCACTCTTCCGTAATTTCGTTTCTCTTCCATAAATAACACTTACCAAAATATATCAATGATTCTGAAAGAAGAATATCTCAAAAATAATTCTCTCTTCACACTGAGAATTTTAGTTTTTTTTTTTTTTTGAGTTTTAAACTTTTTTTCTGTATAATTTTATTTTAACTCAAAATATACCTTTAATATATTTCAAGTATATTATATTGTGATAATTTACAATGTAAATATTCCATCAATATGTCATATATATTTTTTATATGTATTTATACCACATATATAACTTATATATATACATCATAATACATAATACATAATTATATTGATATTATTCAAAGTATATTGCTAGCAAATACTTTACATAAAATTTAATCTAAAATATTAACATGCCACTAATAAGTATATAGAAGAAGAAAAAATATGTCACATATACTGTTTATATACAGATAATTTATACAAATATGCATGTTATATTAGTGCAAAATATAAATGGTATATTAATAATATCTATTTAAATATAAATAAGTGTATAAATAACATATGCATATATACATGATTTTTCCTTAAAAAATACATGATTTTTCCTAAAATAAATACATGATTTATAATATACCACAAACATACATTATATATTTTTCACGAAATATATGTATTTTACTTCATTAGAATATACAGATATATAATTTTGCACAGATTAAGTTGAATAAAAAGGTCCATGTATGAAAAGAAAATAATTTGTTATGGAATGGATCGATGATATATTATTAAATATAAAGACGTATATAAACAACATATGCATATATACATGAAATTTTTCTAAAATAATACATGATTTATAATGTATATATATCACAAACATACATTATATTTTTTCATGAAATATATGTATTTTATTTCATTAGAATATAAAGATATATAATTTCGCTACATTACATTGTATAAAAAGGTCCATGTATAGAAAGGAAAAAATCTGTTATGGAATAGATTGGTTTCCAACGAAAACATAAAACACTTTATGGAATGGAGAGAAGAAATAGGGAAAGATATTAAATTATAGGAGTGCCTTTTTAAGCCGCATGATTCTTGCTGATTTGAATTGAATGAAATCTGCTATATGTATAAATATTTTACGGTCACATTTGTTAATCATTAATTAATGCTAATCTTTTGTATTATATTTTTAATAATCTGCTATTAATGAAAGTAGTAATTATTGCACAATGAGTTTAACTAATAAACACAGGATTGTACAATAAATGTTTACGCTAATAAGTCGTTCAAAAAATATTTACAAGTTACCCTCCAATTATGTAATTTAGAAAAAATCACAGAGTAATATTTTAAAAGATTTGATCAGAGCAAATTAAACGTTGTAGCTTCGGTACCTTCACACAATCAAACAACAAATGGAACTTACCTATACCCTCGCATACCATGAACAAATACGATAAAGCTTTATCCCTTTGGTCATGAACTATACTTATCAGTATATTTTCATCCTACAGATTATCGAAGTTACTCGCTCTATTTCAAAAGGATTATCACTATTTTCTTATTAATTCGTCTTAAACAGATCGGCATATTCCAATATTTTCTTAATAAAAAGTTTATAGTCATACAAATATTATAATTTATTTAGGACCACAAGTTTTAAAAATTTTATTGCCAAACAAATATTATGGCATATTTAAGGCCACAAGTTTCAAAAGTCTTATCTCTTTATTAAATTTGTTTGGTATATTTAAAACCACAAGTTTCATAACTCTTATCTCATTATTAAATTTTATATCAAGTCAAATCAAGACAAACAAATTAAAACGATGGAGTAAGTTGCAAGATGATACTCCCCTCGTTCAAATTTATATAAGGTAAATTATTGTAATGTTTAAGGAAGTGTGTACATTATCAAAAATATACTCCTATTACCCAATGGAAAACATTAAGAAATAAAATTCAAACATGGATATTTTTTTTCTTTTATGTGAAAAGAAAACACGGTTCAAGTAAAAGAGAATGGGAAGGAAAGGGATACAGGGAAACAGAAAAAACTGCGAAACCCAAGAAAATACTTACTCAGATGTTTCCCTTTGGAAAAGAAAAGCTTTCATTTTCATGAATTTATGTGTTTTTCCAAGGAGTACCTCCACCTTTAAACTTCAACCATTAGATTGCTGTTAGTGACGGTATTTGACTCCACATAAAATTTAAGAAAGAAAAAAATAATTTTGAAATATATAGTCTAAAATAAGTCATAGATATTTATTTGACTTAAATTATCTCATTAAAGATATAATAAGAAGTTTAAAATTAAATTATTACTAAATATAAAAATATGTCATTCTTGTTGGGACTAATTAAAAAAAAAAATCACATAAATTAGATAGAAGTGGTAGATGATTTAAGTTATATACATTGGTAATCGGTGATACAAAGCAAAAATGTTGACACTATTAATGTAGTTTAATCCACTATTTTTTTAGGTAACTATTAAGTAATACTTATAATAAAATAGCTGTAATTATGTAATTTTTAAAAAGTTTTAAAATATTATTTTAAGGTATTGTTGTCACGACCCAAATTCCCTCTGTAGAATATCGTGACGGCACCTAGTCTCTAGGACTAGGTAAGCCTAACAATTTTGCGGAATAACAGAATATAAAACTGAACTCAAACCTTAACATATGAAATATATAAAAACTGTGGTTCAACATAATTACAACTTCCAAAACCCGGTAGAAATAAGTCGTAAGTTTCTAAGAGAAATACTAAGTGTCTCTATACATCAGAGTCTAAAGAGAATAAGGAAAAATAACATAATAAGGAACGAGGGGGACTCCAAGGTCTGCGGACGCTGGCAGATGTACCTTGAAATCTCCATGTACAGGCTATCTCACTGGTATCTGGCCTGGTAGGAAGAACCTGGATCTGCACAAAAAGATATGCAGAAAAATAGCATGAGTACACCACAACGGTACCCAATAAGTGCCAAGCCTAACCTCGGTAGAGTAGTGACGAGGTCAGGTCAGGGCCCTACTGGAATAAAAAGAAAACAAGGCAGAAGATATAATAATATAATGAAACAACGGAGAATTTAACAATGAGAAATTACAGAAAGGTAACAACACAGCAAATGGAGGTAAACAACAGGGGCAATCCCGAGGTACCGCCTCGTAGTCCCAAATGTAAATACCCAACAGGGGAGCTTCCGAGGTACCGCCTCGCAGTCCCAAAAGTAAATATGCAACGGGGAACTCCCGAGGTACCGCCTCGTAGTCCCAAAAGTAAATACGCAACTCATAACTTATGGAACAACGAATTTACGGCAAGGAATCCTATAGTTAAAGACTGAATACAATAATCAAGGAAACAGATAATTCAACTAAGCATGTTGCACAAATTTCAAGTAAGAGTTAAGATACGTAGACATGCGATATTAGGCTAAACGTGACAGTTACACATGTTAAGGCAACTCAGTTAAGGAATTTAAAAGAAGAATACTCAGCAAAAACCGAAATTTTCACATTTAGCCCGTGTACACACTCATCACCTCGTGTACACGGCGCTCACATATCACAAATTGTTACAACAGTACCAAATCCTAAGGGGATTTCCCCCACATAAGGTTAGACAAGTCACTTACCTCAAACCAAACTCAATCAGTCAATAATAATGCATTTTCCTAGATTTTCCGACTCCGAACGGACCAAATCTAGCCAAAAGCAATTACACACTATAAATACAACTACAATAAACTAATTTAAATAATGAAACTATAACTTTAGCAAAAAATCAAAAAATCGCCCCAAAAAGTGGACTCGGGCCCACATCTCGGAATCAGGTAAAAGTTACAAAATACGAACACACATTCGATATCGAGTTCACCCGTACCAAAATTTCTCAAATCCGACCTCAAATCGCTTTTAAATTCCCAAAATTTCGGTCTAAGAACTTCCACCTTTTTTCCCAAATTTCTCAACCCAAATTCTTAATTAAATGAAGAAATAATTGATAGATTAGTGGACAGTAATCAAAAACAAGTCAAGAATCGTTACCCAAATATTTTCTCTGGAAAACCCTCGAAATTTCGCCTCAATCTGAGCTCTCTAGGTTCAAACACCGAGAATGAAATTAAATACTTGGAATTAGCCCTTTTCTGCCAAGCAATTTCGCTTCTGCGAGGCCTTAGCCGCATCTGCGGCTCCGCACCTGCGGAAATTCCATCGCAGGTGCGGCCATTACTTAGGCCACAAAATCTCGCTTCTATGGCACCCTAAGCGCACTTGCGCATGCGCTTCTGTGAAGAGACAGACGCATTTGTGCTCCCGCTTCTGCGGAAGATTTCCGCTTCTGCGATCACCAGGCCTCCCTAGACTTTCCGCTTCTACGTTCATTCCTCCACATAAGCGACTTCGCTTCTGCGGCCTTCACGTCGCACCTGCGACCACAGGACACTTCCTCCAGCCTCGCATCTGCGCCCAATGGATCTCTTTTACGAGCTCGCACCTGCGGTCAATCTTGCGCATGTGCGATTGCACCAGAACTGGTGCCTTCAGCCATTCTCACAAGTCTAAATTTGATCCGTTAACCATCCGGAATCCACCCGAGGCCCTCGGGACCTCGACCAAATATATCAACCAGTCCTAAAACATCATACGAACGTAGTCGAGCCTCTTTAAATCACATCAAACAACGCTAAAAATACGAATTGCACATCGATGCAAGCCTAATGAACTTTAAAACTTCAAACTTCTACATCTGATGCCGAAACCTACCAAAAAGCTAAAAACTTCAAACTTCTCCTTCCGCATCTGCGCCCAAAAAGCCGCATTTGTGGTGCCGCACCTGCGGCGACGCATCTGCGGCCATTCCCACCGCAGGTGCGAACGCACCAGATGCCTGAAACTTCAGGAAACACTCCAAGACCAAAATTAATCCGAATTCAACCCGAAATACATTCGAGGTCCCCGGGACCCCATCCAAGCATATCAGCAAGTCCTAAAACACAATAAACTCGCTTGAAGCCTCGAATCATATCAAACAACGTCAAAACCACAAAACGCACATCGATTCAAGCCTAATGAACAAATGAACTTCCAACCTCTAAAACTAATGTTGAATCATATCAAACCAATTTCGATTGACCTCAAATTTTGCGCACAAGTCATAAATGACACAACAAACCTATTCTAACTCTCGAAACCAAAATCCGAACCCAATATCAACAAAGTCAACTCTATGTCAACCTCTCAACCTTTCAAACCTTCAACTTTTCAACTTTCGCCAAAACACACCAAATCAACCTACGGCTCTCCAAATCCAAATCTAGACAGACGCTTAAGTCTAAAATCACCATACGAAGCTATCGGAATCATCAAAACTCTATTCTAGAGTCGTTTACACAAAAGTCAAACTTCGTTCAACTCTTTCAACTTAAACTTACAACCTTGGGACTAAGTGTCTTAATTCACTCTGAAATATCCCTGGAACTAAATAAACCACCTCGTCAAGTCACGTAACCATAAGTGAATATAGAACGAGCAATAAACAGGGGAATGGGGCTACAATACACAAAATGACTGATCGGGTCGTTACAGTTTATGTAACTTTCGAACAAAAGTTGTATATATTTCTTTTACCAGCTTTATAAATCCAAATCATAGTGGCTCATGACTTGTATTACCAGTCCTTGGGATAGTTATATTGATTATTTTGCGGTTTTATTTATAACATTGATGATTTCTCATTGTAGTAGTAACTTATACTATTTGGCTTACCTAGCAGGTTAGACTAGGTGCCATCACGACTTGGTGGGGTTTTGAGTCGTGACAAGTTGGTATCAAAGCTCTAGGTTCATAGGTTCTATGAGTCATGAGCAAGTGTCTAGTAGAGTCTTGCAGATCGGTATGATGACGTCCATACCTATCTTCGAGAGGCTATAGGGCATTTAGGAAACTTCCCTTCTTTCTTTCCTTATCGTGCGACATTGTTTAAGCTTGAAGCATGTATCTTCAATTTCTTCCTATTCACTCATAGGTGATGTTGCGCACTCGGTACCAACTATGCACCACGACTTATGATGTTGCAGATGGACTACAGAGACTATGGGTGCTTGATTATCATCTCGATGTGTTTTCTAGACTTAGAAGCGGATGCGGTGATAGATCTTTCAATTGTTCCTTTGTGGTATGCAGCAGATTCTTGTATCTGGTTGGTGAGTACGTACTCGGGAGGATTAATTGGTTGCCTAGTTATTTTGACCGCGGAAGGGTCATGGGAAGATGTTGATTTGATGTTAGCCGGTGGATTTGAGGTTGTGTGATTTGTATGATGCTTCTATACAGTAAAATGCATATACTACAATTTCGGAAGGCTTGAGAAAGTTTGTGCGACTGTCATAAGGATGAGTATACATTTAGCAGAGTCCTTTGAGTGTTTATGACTAAAGTCACCTAAGTTTATGAAGTATTCAGATGATTAACAGTGAGAGACCATGGCAGCTACGAAGAAGGGGGCACTGTGGATTACAGGTGATGTGTTCTATGGCTTCGAGCCAAGTGGGGAGTATTCTATCGACGATCGGATTGCACGACCGTGCGTTATATTAGTTCTTAGACTAGGATGTGCTTGCGGGTTGGCTATGATTTGAGAAAGATTTCATCGAGGTTGATTTAGATCAAGGGATCGGTGGATGTATGATGTACTGCACTTTATGGGAATATAGAGGTCTTGGGATGATTCAGGTTTGATGCTCGTTGTGGATGTTGTGTACAAGGAAAAATGAATCGCTTGGTTGCTTCTTTGGATATTCATGAGCTTGTGAAGCACGGATTTTTCTGTGCGTATTGGCGGTGTAATGGAGATTTGATCAAGGTGAATGACTTTCGAGGAGGTTCTGATAAGTTCCATGTTCATATATGACATTTAAGGATTTTCGAATTTATGTATGGCTAGGGCTTGGAATCGGTAGTGGATGGTTCCTGGATTGGCAGTACTTCTATATAAACCAACACTTTACTAAAAAGTACTTTTAAAAAAAATATTTTTTAAAATAAGTTTGATTTTAAAAGCATGACCAAAATGCTATTACATTAATGTAAGTTTTCTATTTTCTATTACATTAATTAACGTAATAGAAAAATCTTACGTAGTAACAGGTACAAACCAGATAGAATTAAAAAATGTCATTTCACACTATACGTGTTAATCGGGCAGGGCTGACCCGTTTACAACCCGGTTCAGTCCGGTACTGTAGCGTAGGGGGCGGGTTAGGATGAGTTGGGC
Organism: Nicotiana tabacum; assembly: GCF_000715075.1. Taxonomy (NCBI): domain Eukaryota; kingdom Viridiplantae; phylum Streptophyta; class Magnoliopsida; order Solanales; family Solanaceae; genus Nicotiana; species Nicotiana tabacum. Next base: position 40,781,450 of record NC_134103.1, read on the forward strand.
GGGAAGTGGGTTTCAAATGAATAGTTTTTTGATACCGGTGCACCGGAATCCACTAAGCCCGTTAATCCGTTAACGGGTTTTTAACGGGCTACAATCCGGTTCAACCCGGTATCCGTTATAATTTCTTTTCTTTTCTTTTCTTTTCTGGTCATGGTAATGATTATTTGACTGTTACATGTCATTAGATAGATGATAATTTTTGTATGCAAAAATATATTATTGCTTTTAAATATGATGAAGATCAAAGTCATACTGGTGCATTTATAAGTAATACTATCCATGAAGTTGTTATATTTTATAATCTTGCACAAAAAATTTTGTGTGTGTCATTTGATAATGCTTCTAACAATAATGTTGCTATTACAATATTAAAATTACATCTACGCCCACCACTTCCTGAAATATTTCATGTTAGATGTGCATGTCATATTTATTATTTGATTGTGAAGAGTGGCCTTGAATTATTTAGAGATGATATCACTTTAGTTAGAAGAGTTGGTGTAATTCAAGGAAATAATAGAAGTGCTAGATTAAATGCATTTAAAAAAATGTGTACACTATGGACTAAAACCAAGACTCATGCCTGAAGAAATAGTTACTATGTGGAATTATACTTATTTATTCTTAAAATGTTGTTATAAATATAGAATGCATATAACTGAAGTTGCTAATTCTCATTGTACCGATCCTAGCCGTTTGTTAACATCTAGAACTCGGGATGTCATTGAAGATGTTGTAAAGTTTTTACAAAAATTTTATGTGGCTACACTTAAGTTTTTTGGAGCTTATTATCCTACTATTGCAAATGGTTTAGTTCATATTGCTGAAATTTCTCTTTTACTACATAATTTGAAGAAGAAAGAAGGATATATTTCTGTTGTTGAATCTATGCTAGATAAGTTTAAAAAATATTTATACTCAATCCCCCCTATTTACCTAATTGATGCTATTTTAAACCTTTCTATCAAAATGGTCATTTGTCACCAATTAATCAGTGCTTTATATTCTTATATGGATATTGGACCAACTGAAACTCCTGATATTGACACTTGTATTTCTGATCTATACAAACATTTAGAAACATTATATAATTATTATGCTAACATTGTTGATGATTCTTCTGTTGTAGATGTAAATATTTCTTCAAGTTCAGTTTCAACATCTGGGACCAGTGCTTTGGATGATAATGATGTGTTAAAGATTATTTGATTTGGTCTACACTAGGGGAGCATGATGTTCCATATTGCCTTCGGAGCTTGATCCTTACATATTGCCTATTGGTTTTATTAAATAATTTTTTGTAGCCACTTACTTTCAAATTTCAATTTTAAAATTGTAAAATTCAAATTTCAAATTTAAAACTTTAAACTTCAAAGTTTAATTCTAAACCTTAAAAGTTTGCAAACACTTAAGTATCAATAACATTGAATAAGAAAAATAAAATTTACTTTAAAAAAAATTACACGGCCCGGTCCAGCCTGCTAAGTCCGAACCCGGACGGACAAAAAAATCCGAAAAAGTACAGCCCGCTAATTCAGCCCACTAACAATCCGGAACGTTAAACGAACGGGCTGATTTTTTTTGTATACAACCCGTCCCAACCCGCCCGTTAAACACCCATATTTCACACTCTGAGAGGTTGATGGATAGCTCTCCCAGTGAATGACCCTTGGTGTTAAGCCCAATGCTCTGATTTCTACTGAAAGCTTGTTTTCTCACCTCAGACCTGCCATTACCTTAGTTGCCGACACTTTAGTAAAATGAAATTTCAAGCCCACTATTAATGGGCCGAGCACAAAAATTCTCATGTTGGACTTCTCATTTTATTTGTTAAATATTTGACAAAAACCACCCTAAGACTGAGAACTGATAAGCTCCAGTGTGATTAGATGAATTACATGTAATGTCTTGTAAATCCACTTGTTAGATCATATTGAGAATTTGAAACTAAGGGTATTTTATTACCTTGCACCAAGGATCAGCGCTCAATACTTTCCTATTTGCCTTGGCAATGGACGCTCTGACGCACCATATTCAAGGAGAGGTGTCATGGTATATGTTATTTGCTGATGATATAGCCTTGCTTGATGAGACGCGAGGCGGTGTCGGCGAGAGGCTAGAGGTTTGGAGACAGGCCCTGGAGTCTAAGGGTTTCAAGTTGAGCAGGACTAAGACAGAATACTTGGAGTGCAAGTTCAGTGACATGACGGGGGAAGCAAATAGTGATGTGAGGCTTAATTCACAAGTCATCCCCAAGAAAGGGAGTTTTAAGTATCTTGGGTCTAGTATCCAGGGGAACGGGGAGATTGACGAGGATGTCACACACCGTATAGGGACGGGATGGATGAAATGGAGGTTAGCCTCTGGCGTCTTGTGTGACAAAAAGGTGCCACCAGAACTTAAAGGCAAGTTTTATAGAGCGATGGTTAGACCGGCTATGTTGTATGGGGCAGAATGTTGGCCAGTCAAGAACTCTCATATCCAGAAGATGAAAGTAGCAGAAATGAGGATGTTGAGGTGGATGTGGGGGCATACTAGGTTGGATAAAATTAGGAATGAGGATATTCGGGCTAAGGTGGGGGTGACGCCTATAGATGACAAAATGCGGGAAGCGAGGCTTAGATGGTTTGGGCACATGCGGAGGAGAAGTCTTGACGCTCCGGTTAGGAGGTGCGAGCGGTTGGCTTTGTCAGGTATGAGAAGAGGTAAAGGGCGACCTAAGAAATATTGGGTAGAGGTGATCAGGCAGCACATAGCGCGACTCCAGTTCAGCTAAAACATGACCTTAGATAGGAAGGCTTGGAGGGCGAGCTTTAGGGTCATAGTAGGTAGTTGAACATTTTTCTTCCTTGTTAAGGGTGTTAGGCTAGTTTGTAGTATCTTGCTTTAGATTGTTAGTGGTACTTGTTGTGTTTGTATTGTTTTCTGCTCCGATTGCCTAGTACCTTTCCATTATTCTGATTATTGATATTGCTTTTTTCCATTTATTTTTTTGATTCTTATGTTGGTGGCATTGTCTTCTTGACGTATGTGGTTGTTATTGTTCCATTGCCTCTTTTTCATCTTCTTGTGCCGAGGGTCTTTCGAAAACAGCCTCTCTATCCTCCGAGGTAGGGGTAAGGTCTGCGTACACACTATTCTCCCCAGACCCCACACATAGGATTATATTGGATTGTTGTTGTTGTTAAACAAACAACAATTTTGAGGTTGCCAAGATCCTACAGCTGAGTTAAAAATATATTCAAATATAGTATGGCTTCATTTGTAATTATTTCTGTTTTCATGAGTAACTTTCACGCTATAGGCTTCAAATTATCTATATCATCAGAAATTGGCCCTAGTGTAGAAGTAGAACTAGTAATATCTACTTGTCAAAATGCATACAAAACAATAGTGCGAAATTATAATGAAACTAAATATTTAAAAGTTAATAAACTTTAAAAAGTATCATTTCAACATTAAAGAATTAGATTGCTTGCTACTTAATAAATCCAGTATAAGCAAATCACTGGTAGCACATCACCTCGTCTTCTCTCTCTTTCATCTGCTCACGAGACAGCAGAGGTTTATCCTACAATGTGGTTACCATTGACACCTGTGGCAGCGGATATAAATAGATCTTACAATCGTTATAATATGAGTACCACAGAGAAGAAATACTGGTAGAATCATTTGGTTGCTGGTTAAAGTTATGCATGTATTAGTATTGTAGAGATTAGTTAGATAGGAATTAATTATGCAAGATTTAATTGTGAAGGGATTAGTTATATAAAGATTAGTAATGCATGGATTGTAATGTAGAGATTATTTTTTGTTGAATATTTACTTTATCCTGATTATACAATATGTAATTTAAAATAAATGAGGGTTTTTCGATCATTTGATTGTTTAATACATGTATTACTAATACATGTATTAGTTATTCCATCTTTTACCTTGCATAAATAATACATAGATTTGTTGTATAACTTATCCATGTATTACTTATACTGCCAATGGAAAAGCAATCAAACATGACATTAGTTATGTTGATTTTTGTATAAAGTAACTAAAGGCTACCAAACATGGTATTTGTTATGTTAGTCCTAGTGTACATGAATAACTTACCCTGTAATTAGCTACCAAACGACCCCTTAATGCACAATTCCACTGGAACACGAACTATGACTACAAAATTTGCTATTACAAGATCAAAATTAGTAATAGCCTGTTTGGCCAAGCTTCTCCAATCCTATAAGCCCTTTTTTTGAAAAAAAAATATTTTTTTTTTCAAAATTGAAGTGTTTGGCCAAGCTTTTGGAAGAAAAAAAAAATGCTTTTGAGAAGAAGCAGAACCAGTTTTGGAGAAGCAGAAAAAAGTAGATTTTCTCCAAAAGCACTTTTTTGAAAAGCACTTTTGAGAAAAATACACTTAGAAGTAGTTTTTAAAAGCTTGGTCAAACACTAATTGCTGCTCAAAAATATTTTTCAAATTAATTAGCCAAACACAAACTGCTTCTCACCAAAAGTACTTTTGAGAAAAGCACTTTGGAGAAAAAGCTTTTCAAATAAGTTGATATTTGCACCTTGGCCAAACAGGTTATAAGGTTGTTTTGCTTACATGTCCATTTCATTCTAGCTAGCGAAGTCTGGCGCATATTTTGAGAAACATATCTTACCAATTGAATTTCGCAGCCACTTAAAGCAAGCATTTTGATAATTGTAGAATTACGGAATACAATCTCTCATTGTACTGCTGTCCGTCTTTCACCCGTATCCTCATGCTCAACCTATAGGAGATAAAGACAAAAGGTGGGTTTTCACAAAGATTGAAGTGTGTAAAAAGCATATAATGTTTTTTTTTACCTCCACAAGCACTTTCGCCTTTTTCTTTGAATTTGCACTTGGCTCATCTTTCTCTGCTCTTCTTCTAGCTAAAACAGAATCTTTTCTACCCCTCTTCTGATGAACTGCAACAGCCTCTTCATCATCATCCTCGTCCTCGCCGTCCATTCCAACTGCCACATGGTCAAACGGATTTACAATTAGTTCAACAATTATGGCTATGAAAGACACTTCCTCACCACAATGGACATGAACAAATGCATCAGACAGAGATAAAATGGATGTATCAGCACCAATACACCAAAAGGATGTGACTGGTAGCAATTTGCAACTTCTACTTCAATTTGTTCCAAATAGTACTCTTTTCAACTTAAAATGCTCTTCTTTTTCAACTTCAGCCTAATATTGTCCGAATGCCAACTAAACATTATAGAATACAAATGCAAACTCGTTTGTTCCTGGTGTTTAGGTAAAACCTATGGAGACTCTTAAGCCTGAGTTAAATATGTGCATTGCGTCCTCACTCAAAGGATGATGTTGGCATTAATTTATTACACTAATGAAACACTGGGAATAGGATGAGCAAAGCAGAGCACATCCATTAAGAGCTTTACCAGTATCATCATCCAAGCCACTGTCTCTAATTCCAAGACCATCAAAATCTTCCATATCATCTTCCTCTTCAAGATCATCATAGCCTTCAACATATTCCACTTCATGTTCCTGCTTATTTCAATCATTAACAGCAGAATGAATAAACGACTCATCTAAATGTATCAGCCGAAGTTAACCAATTTACTTAGAAAGGCTCTGCCAGAGGAGGGTAGTCCCAGGCTCCAAGCTGGCACAACCCACCCAAACCCCCAAAAACAAGGGGGAGGGTGGTGGGGGAGGTAGCAACCAAGAGAAGAAAGGGAAACTAGAAAAACGAGAATATTTAAGAGACAACATAACAGGGGTTTTGATCAAGACCTCCTCATCTTCTTCTTCACTAACCAACTGCATTGCTTTCCTACCAAGAATCTCTAGATACTTCCGCTCAGGATAATTGTATATATCACCATACACTCCTTTAGAAAGGCGTTCCAGCAGTTCCTTCTCAATGCTCTGCAGAGTACAAATAGCATGTCTTGTAAAGGAAATAGCCAGATGACCTACCAAATTAAGGGAAAAAATGCTACCCCCCCGAACAAGAGAAAGAATTACAAGCTTAAACTTACTTTATCGAGAAGAGCTGCTTTTTCAGCCTTTTCCTGTCGGCGAGATTCTCTTTTCGTTTCTTTCCTAGGTGTGGTCATTATCTTCTCCCTGGAGACACAACAAATTAGAGCATATAGCGAGTGCAGGAAAATGCTTTCAGTCAAACATCCATAAGCAAAGATTTATTTCCTCAAAGGGAGATACCAAAATATGGAAGTAAACAAGTCCCATCTTGAAAAAGTTGGGAGGAAAATTTATGACTGTTCTTGAGCACAACACAACTGTTACCGTTACATTTTTTGGGATAAAGCAAGCTTTCTAAGTACTAGTTTGAATTAGGATAAAATGGAATATTCTCCAATACCATCTCACCTAATTGCCATGGGAGATTGATCCCCCTAGAGAAGTTTGAAACTGTGCAGCTGTTAAAAAGTCCATTATCATATCAACTACTAACTGGAAGAATATAGTATCATTACATAATCTGGCCAGGACACCGCCATCTTCAAAAAAATTATATATATATATATGTTGTACATAATCTAGACTGGAAAGGAATAAAAGAATGCCCACGCCTTTGCAGCAGCAATGACCGCAGATACTATCATAGAGGCAGGTTATTTGAACTATCTAATTCGAGTCAAATGAGAGGAGTCCCTGCAAATAGCAATAACTATGCAATTCCAAGAAAACTATGCGTGGTACTTCCATATTTGCTCTGCAATTTATGCCCTATATTTAAAACTGGAAGAATATAGTATCATTACATAATCTGGCCAGGACACCGCCATCTTCAAAAAAATTATATATATATATATGTTGTACATAATCTAGACTGGAAAGGAATAAAAGAATGCCCACGCCTTTGCAGCAGCAATGACCGCAGATACTATCATAGAGGCAGGTTATTTGAACTATCTAATTCGAGTCAAATGAGAGGAGTCCCTGCAAATAGCAATAACTATGCAATTCCAAGAAAACTATGCGTGGTACTTCCATATTTGCTCTGCAATTTATGCCCTATATTTAAAAAATCTGCTTAATACAAGTCAATGGCATTGCATCCTTGACACAAGACTTATGATCTGAAATGGTAATTGAGCTCATTGCCCGTCAATTTTGGGCTTCCTGTGTTAAGGGCCCAAATTAGGGGGAGAGTATGTCTATTTAGCAAAATCCCTCCACCCTGATTCCAGAAACAATTCCACCACCATGAGGTATTCTAACAGTTGTAGGGCTATGGGATAGAGGGGAGGCAGGTTTTTGGGTCAATGAGGGCAAGGGTGAAGACCATGAACTAGTTAGGACAGTGGAGGAGGGATTTTTATGAGAAATAACAGTGGGGAGATGCAGTGACCGAGTGGATGGGGAAGGCATGTCAGCTTAGGAGAACCACAGATACCACAAGAACAGTTAGGAAGTTGCAGTGTTGGGAAAAACGGAAGAAAAGGGTTAGAAGGGGGCTATACGAAGGCAGTAGTTGGGGATTGTGGAAAAGGGGGGTTTACATAGAGGATGCGGTTAGCAGGCATATGCCAGAGACTAAATTAAAACCTAGTACATTCATTGTGGGTAAAAGCTGCAGCTAAACTATTCTAACTGGATAAGATGGGACAATTATGATTCGATCCGCATCTAGCAGTCATCTCATCCTTTGCCTCATTAACAAGCCAAGAGATTACTTGTTTGTATTGGTTCTTCTGGAAGCCAGGGTGTGAGAAGGTGAAACGGGATGAAGAGCCAGATTGTAAAACAAACAAGAATGTATAACTTTCAAGCATGCACCTCAAATTTCCTCTATAATAATGCTCAAGACCGTAAAAGAGTAAGACTAAAAAGTAAACTTGAGACAATAAATCACCAACCATATATACATTTAAGTGTTTAGGAGAGAATTTTAACTGTAAACCAAATTTCTGAGAAGGGAGGTCTGAACCTTGTTTTCAAAGCAAGCTTCCTCATTCTCATTCGCATCTGAGTCATTTTTGTTAATCTTTGTTTTGCCTTGTGGACAAGAAACTTTGGCCAGTACTTCTGTGGTAGTTGAGAGAGAGGGAAGGAGGGAGGAGGGAAGTTATTGCTTTGAAGAACAACAAGCATACAAAGGTAAGTGAAAAAAAAGTTAATTTCATTACCAAATGTTTATCAATGATTTCAAGAGCCTTTTCATAATTTCTTGGCAATTTAACTCTTTCCCAAAGTTTGTTTGGCATGTGAGCCCTTTCTATTGTTTTCATGTACAAATAGGACACTCCTGCATAGCACAAAAACAACTCAGAGGATCCAAAAGAAAATTCTAATTCCTCCTACAAAAATTCAGTAATTAATAAAAACTACAGAACCAGAAACAAGCAGTTTTGGAGAACCCTCCAATGAAACCAGACTGTAGATTCTTTAGACAACTTACTATGAATATCAGAACATTTTAGGATGACCGTATTAGCTTATCCCATCAAGAAAAAGTTAAATTACCCTCATGATTCATAGCTTAAAACCCAGACGAAAATGATAAATCAATATAATCCAAGTATATGGTAATTCCCCCAAGTCAATTAGCCAGACAAAAAGGGGTAAACAGGACAGGCACTTCACAACCAAAGAAACATTTTCAACTAGAACCTAGCATTTAGCACTAGTATAAAATACTCTCTAGGAATGGAAGGGTACAAGTAACACAAACCGAAAGGTAAAAATCCCTTTTTCTATTGCAGCCAAGTTATTCATTAATGATCATAAATAAAACAATTCCAATTGCAGCCAGCCAAACCATTAACTCATACATCTTGTATGCCCTAGGATCGCGATTACAACCATTTTCTTATATTTAAAAAATGAAGGGGGAAAAAAAAAAAGAAGAAGCTATAGCCTCTTGTATATCATTTCAAGAAAGACAAGAAATAAGCTGTGCATAAGTACCATCATGATCCCGAATGGTGGCGTACCGACTATTAGCCAGAGGACATGAGCTACGGTTGCAAATCCCAGTTACATTATATGGATTTCGACAAAATATCCCTGTCTCAATTCTGTCAAAAAATGCAAAAGAAGAAGATGAGAAACAAATGGTATACGAAGTGAGAATCAAATTAAGAAAAAGATCTGACTTGGCCATGAAGCTGCAATGCTTGTGTCTGATAACTTGCCATATGACCTCATCGTGCTGCATTTTTTCTCACTCAACCCTAATTAAGAGACAATGAGTGCGCACTCACTCTATAACTTAACTGCAGAAAGGTTTTGTAAGAAAATTGGTATATCATCACAACTTTGAGCAATATTATAACATGTAATGCAAATAAGAACATACATGAACTTGTAAAAGAGACGCAAACACAGTTATTACAGTACAATTCAATAAAAAATTTGTCTTACTATTAAGAATTACTGTAAGAGGATAAAAGGAAAAAAGAGGACATACAGTTTGATTCGGAGTAAAGAGAGCAGAAGAGCGTAACTGCAGACGGAGGTGAGGGTTTTGGCCCCTCAGAGTTAAAGCAGGGTTTTGGCAAGAATGTTAAGCTCTTCGAATTTGGGCTCGCCTTACAAGATTATTAACAATAACTGCAACTAATTTTATCATTACTTTTAGTTAGGGCGGTTGGAATGGCAGTTGATGAACGAAATTTTATAATTAATGACTTAACGATTTGAAGGCGGATTACTAACCTTATCGGATAAACTGTTAACATGTTAAGAATTTTTATATTTATACTTTTACCTCTATGTATATAAAGTAATATTTATTTGCCGATCCCAAGTATATGGAACCCGTCATGATCCGGTAACAGATGTAGACCTTGATGTAAAATTAAATTTAAGTTAGTTGGGGCAGAGTAGTACTGCTAGTCTACTACTTCCATATATACAAGTGTATGATTTAAGCTAAAGGTTGTTGATAATCTTGTTGCCCAAATATTACACCCACTCCAGCTTTGAATGAATTTGATTTGCAAAGACAAAGCAAAGTCAAGAATTTTAGCCTTACTCATTTAGTTCAGCTTTGAAGAGCGCATTTATTGGGGTTCAATTTCTATTTTCTAATCTTACTTATTTAGTTCAGTTTTTAATACAATGGGCTTCATTTACTTTATCCAGAATCATTACGAAGACAAAGCAAATGTGATGTTTTACTCCAACTTTTTCCTTAATCGATAATCCGATAACCGCTCGATAATCGCTAATTCGATACCAATCCGCCCGATGTCTTATTGGTTGGCTAGCAGATTACTATATTTATAAATAGGATATTTACCTTCTTATACACTATTTGAAACTTTATTACCCTCTCTACTCAAGTTTCAATTTAATTACATAGGCATATACAATTTATCAATTATATACATTTTAGGAATTAAATGAGTTTCCCTTTATATTAGGAATTGAATAAGGAATCAATTATTTCCCAACCTTATTCTCTCTCCCTCCTATGCGCGCGCTCTCTCTCTCTTCGTCTCTCTCGTGTGTTCTCTCTCTCCATCTCTCTCTGTTTCTCAATCTCTTATTCTCTGTTCTTTCCCCAATTTTTCTTCCTCTGATATTCTCTATTTTTTATCCTTTCATGTTATATATATTTTTAATGGAATTCATCAATGGATTTCAATCGTTTTACTATAAAGTTTTAACTTATCAATTTCCTTTCATGTTGCACAATTATTGTTCAAATTGAAATTGGCAATTAATAAATTTTGAAGGTGTTTGACTCTCCACCATTGACAGCCATTAAAAAGCTTTGAAGCTTTGAATTCGAATTTGGATTTTCAAAAACCATTATTTGTTTGGATTGAGTGTTGTTGCAAACAATTGAGAATATTGTTTGGAGTTTATATCTCAATTTTGAGGGTGTTTGGGTGAAGATTAGACTTGATTTTGGCTGAATTTCAGATTGAAACTCGAAGAAGAAGAAGAAGAAGAAGAAGAAGAAGAAGAAGAACACATGACATACCATATACTTACGAAATTGTAGTAAAATTGTAGTATAATTGTATGTAAATTGTATTCTGCTATAGTTATATATTTTTTATTATTTGAATGTTGTATGAAAGTTGAAAAATAGTTGTATAATGTATAAATCGTTATATAAAATTTGTATTTAAGTTATCATTACTATCTTTTTTATATAAAGTTGTTGATATGTATCAAAATTGTATTAAAAGAGAAGTTTTGATTGAAATTTTAGAGAGGAAGAAGCACACACCACATACAAAATATATACAAAGTAGATACAAAATATATACAAATTATGTACAAAATATACAAAAGACATATTGTATAAAATTTGAATGAAAATTGTATTTAAGTTGTATGATGTTGTAGTTAACTTGGTAAGAAGGATGTATGAAAGTTGTAGATAAGTTGTATATTGTATAATTAGTTGTATGAAATTTATTTTTATTATGTATGTTATTGTAGATATATCAAATTTTGTATTAAATTTGTATGAAATTTATTTTTAATTTGTATGATGTTGCACCATGCATTATTCTTTTCTTGAAATAGGATGTGTTGATTAAAGGCATTGATTTTTGTAAACTAGGGGTTGTGTTTTAGTTTTCTTTTCTTTCTTTTTCTTATTAAACCTGTGCCCACTTTTGCCCCAGCTTATAGATGTAAATTGATTTCTTTTGTTGGTAAATTAAGAGGGTCCTCCTTTTTTGGCCTCTTTGCCATCAAAGTTTTTCTTACGAGAAGCATAATATGACGTATGTATTTTATTTATGGATAAGTGATAGAAGATATCAAACTATATTCTAATGAGATGAGATTTTCGTTAAAATCATTAGAGAAATTATTGAAATGTTTCCAGCTTCACTTGTCTGCATCTTAACATTGCTACACGATCATTGCACTGGTTGAAGCAGTTTTCTTTCTTCTTTTGTTTCCAAAATTCAGACAATATGCTTGTCTACAAAAAAGATTTTAAAGAAAGAACAATTAGGGTGACATTTGCTTAGAAGTATTATTTATTTTGTACTCTCCCGTCTGTTTGTTTTCTTTTCTTTTCTTTTTTTAAAAATATAGTTGATGAGGGAAGGGAAAGGTGGTGAACACCATTGTTCCCTTAAGTTATGCCTTTTTTCAAGCAAAGAATCTCTTAATTTAAGGCACTAAAAATGGATTGAGAGCCTTTTAAGGTGGAATGTATATAATTTGTAAGTAATCTTTGTTTAGGGCGGGTAATAAACAAAATTAGAATAATTTTGATAAATAAGTTTCAAATATTATATAGGAAGGAAAAAATTCTTTTATAAATCGATAACCGATAAGTTAAATTGTTAGCATAAATATCCGCCCGATAAGCACCCCTACTTTTAGTACAATACTGTGAGACACCCAAAAAATCCTATTCCATCTCACTGCCGAAATTAAGGAGTTTACATTACAATAAAATTCCTAAATTTAAGCTTCTCAATTAATTCCCAATAACAATCTTCTCTAAAAAGTAGAAATGAAGTTAGAAAAACACCCCACCATCAGCTTTGATACGTATATGCTTTTGTTTCGGTAATATGAAATATTATTTACTCAAAAATAGAAAAAACATTTTTCTAATTTCGTATATAAATAGTATTTTTCATTAAGAAACTTCTTTATTCTCCCTTTTTTGTGTGAAAAAAGTGGATATTATAATGGCCACCAACAACAGTCTTTTGCTAAACAACAGTTTCTAAAAAATAATATTTGGTATATGCTTTTAATAATAAATACAATAATGGTATATATTTGATAAAATATACATATATGAATAAATTATGTCACATATATTACTTATATACATATAATGTATACCCACGACATTTAGAGTAATATATATATAAATTATGTCACATATATTACTTATATACATATAATGTATACCCACGACATTTAGAGTAATATATATATATATATATATATATATATATATATATATATACTGTCACGACCCAAACTCACAAAAGAGCCGTGATGACACCTAACACTACTTTCTAGGCAAGTCGCAATTCCACAATAACAAGAAAGCTCAAATAACAAAACTTGATAATCTCAACAACGTTATTATCATAACATATATGAGAAAAACCAACAGCAACACACCTACAACTATCCCAAAGATCTGGTGTCAACGAGTACATGAGCACTACAGAATCTCAAAATACGTAGCGAAATCCTCAATACAAACTCTGTCTGAACGATAGAACAATGATAATAGAAATAAACAAAAGAGAACTTCAAAGTTTGCGAAATACAACAGCTACCTCATAGTCTCCACAAGCTGGTACCAGTGCGACTCTAGCAATCACCACACCCGGAAGTACCTGGATCTGCACATAGAGTGCAGAGTGTAGTAAGTACAACCGATCACATGTACTCAATAAGTAACAAATCTAACTTCGGACTGAAAGCAGTGATGAGCTCGAAGAAAGTCAGGGTCCAACACCAATAATCAATAACAATTCATAAGATAACGAAGACAGTAAAAGTAAATAACTCAAAAGATATCATGTTCAGATCGTTCGCAATTACGAAAAAATAGACATGCTGCCCAATCTTCCACCAATCTAAAATGTGAGTTTATCAAGGAAACGGTGATTTTTTAAACTTTCAACAATAGATACGGTATTTCATTTACCAGCTAGCATGAGAAAAAGACATCTACATACCTATATGTCAAATATACATGTCAAATCAATAACATCACAGTCAAATCATCAAGTACACACACTCTCAGCACACTCACAGTGCCTGACACAAATGCCCCCCACCATCACACACACAATCACACTCAGTACTATAAGAGTATCTAGTACAAATGTCGCTCACCAAAGCACATATATATCATTGTGCCTGCCTCATTGTAATATCAGACTCCGTAGGGGCGGATCCTGACCCAAGCGCTAATCAATAATCAATATAATCATTGCAGCGTGCAACCCGATCTAAATATCAATCTATTGCGGCGTGCAACCCGATCCAATATAACTCACAACACGGTTCTATGGCCCATATCATTTATCAACCGTTCAAGTCTCAATGGCTCACATCTCATAGAACTCAGCCCAAACAGTATCACATATGGCAACAACAACATGTGATATGACAAACATGGGGATTTAGGGGGAGGGGGGAAGGGGAGGGTGAGGAGAGTAGCATAAAAAATTATTTTTCGAAAAAATATTTTCTACCCTCTAACCAAACACTAGAAAAAAAATTTCGGAAAAGTTTTTTCATTCACCAACCAAATAAGGGAAAATAAGTGATAAAACCACTCATTTTCCATGAAAATATTTTCCATGGAAAACATTTTCCTTCGTACCAAACACACCCTCATTCTCTACTTTACAGTAGATGCATCAGATTTTCATGCTTTTTTTTTATATATATATATATATATATATATATATATATATATATATATATATATATATATATATATATATATATCTAAGAATCCATTTAAATAGTTTTAGGAACTTAGCACCTAATATACAGAGGAAGAGCGGCCTAGAAAATAAAGGAAGAGTTATCTCCATAAAATTTTGGTCTTATGGTTTTTCCTTGGATAATCCATTTTACCTGAGGAAGTTTTGTGGAGAATAAAATGGTGCCATCGTTTTCATTGAATATCCTTTTAGATTTTATAATGCTTGTTGGAGTAGAACTAATGGATGATTGTATTTTGTCAGTGGCATTTTTCTATGTGAGATGTGAAGAAAAAGAGAGAGAGAAGCTGCAAATTCCTTTAATTTAGAACGTGGTTAGTTTGATTCAAGTGTCAATTAGTAACTTCTTATCCTTTACTTGTATTTTACTGCTATATTTAATTTTTCCATTTTTATATTATGGTTATGAGAATTGGCTGAATAGCAGCTAATTCTGTTTCAGGCCTGAACAAATTGAATCTTCTCAAGTTAATAGGTTTACATTTGTGTTTATGTTTCGCGCTGTGTAAAATGTGAAACAGAATAGACCTCAAAGTTTCATATGTTAAGGTTTACATTTTGTGTTTAATCATGGTTGGAGGTAGTGGTGGCAAAATGATAAAAAAATAGTTATCCATTCATATTGTCCACTAAAAAATTGATTTGGTAATGAACTTTTTGAAAAAATGGATAATCAATGAGTTTAACTTTAACATTTACAGTTTAACTTTAACATTTACAGGGACTCAAAGTGGGGATTCCTCAAGTTTGGGAGACCAGAAATTCTCCCAAAAGTGATCATATTCAAGAAGTTATGGATAATATGGATATCCATATTATCCGCCGGTTAACTCAATTTCTATCCGTATTAAATATGGATTGCATCAAATATTTTATCTATTTTCTACTCGCCCATATCCGATCCGACCCGCCGGTTTGTTGGAAGCAACACAAACACACACTAATTAGCAACCAGTTCAATTTGGACATCGAAGATAAGTTTAATGTATCCAAGTTTAATGAAGATATTGCTCATCACTGATGTACAATAAATAGTTGCTGCTCTTTTCTTTGTCATCTGTTAAGAAATAAACGAATTAGGTTGCTCATTGCTTTGCTAGAGCATCTATTTCTATGTCTGGTTCGACAAAGTGGGATACTACCCCTCCGTCTCTCAATGCTGATATACTCGCGTTTGATTTAAATAATACATGATAAAAAAGTCATTTCAAAAATTATATATATATATCGCTCAACAAAGAGCTAACAAGATCCACAAGCATTCTAATTTGCATTTTATGGAAGATATCTCGATGTCTTTTAATTCAATTCAACCTAAATTAAATTTTTTTTTTTAAAAAGAAGAAAATTTCTATATGTGATGACTTTTTATTAGATTATTAATCTATCTTTGTGCATTTTATTACACATAATGATAAAGTTAGCTTACTCTATCTTACGCTTAGTTAAGTTAGATCGCTATAGACAAGAGTGAGTTTCTCTAGTGGTAAGCATCCTTCACTTCCAATCAAGAGGTTGTGAGTTCGAGTCACCCTAAGAGCAAGGTGGAGAATTCTTGGAGGGAGGAAACTGAGGGTCTATCGGAAACAGCCTCTCTACACCAGGGTAGGGGCAAGGTCTGCGTACAAATTACTTTCCCCACACCTCACTAGTGAAATTATACTGGGTTGTTGTTATTGTTGTTGTTAAGTTTGATCGATACTCTATCCATCTTTATCTCAATTTTTATTTATAAAGTAATGAGAGAATTATATAGAAGTAAACTCATTGTGTACATGTTTTTAAATTTTTTATCTGTGTAGCCCATAAAATACTGACAACATAGCATCACCATCTAATATCATTCTTCTCACATATCTTTTTTTTTTTTTTTCATTCTCTTATTTTTTTTCTTTTCTCAAGTTTCTGTTACTCTTTGACAGAAAAGTCTAAGTTTGATGTGATTTCACAATCCCAATATTTTTTTTCTCTCTTCTCCTTCTTTTTGTATGAAATTTATCAATAGAAAAAAACATAATATGTAACGATTCGATCAGTCATTTTGTGTATTTGAGTTCCATTCTCCCTATTTGATGCTTTTCATATGCGTGTTTGTTGTTTTCTGACTTGTGGGATTGGTTAGTTGGGCTTCGTGAAATTTGAGAATGAATTGAATACTTAGTTTTATTATTGGAAGCTTAAGTTATAAAAGTACACCTCATTGTGTACATATTTTTAAATTTTTTATCTGTGTAGCCCATAAAATACTGACAACATAGCATCACCATCTAATATCATTCTTCTCACATATCTTTTTTTTTTCATTCTCTTATTTTTTTTTCTTTTCTCAAGTTTCTGTTACTCTTTGACAGAAAAGTCTAAGTCTGATGTGATTTCACAATCCCAATATTTTTTTTCTCTCTTCTCCTTCTTTTTGTATGAAATTTATCAATAGAAAAAAATATAATATGTAACGACTCGATCAGTCATTTTGTGTATTTGAGTTCCATTCTCCCTATTTGATGCATTTCATATGCGTGTTTGTTGTTTTCTGACTTGTGGGATTGGTTAGTTGGGCTTCGTGAAATTTGAGAATGAATTGAATACTTAGTTTTATTATTGGAAGCTTAAGTTATAAGAGTTGACTAAGGTTTAACTTTTAAGTAGACGACCTCGGATTGGTGATTTTATGGTTTCAATAGGGTTGTATGGTGATTTTGTACTTAGGCGTATGCCCGAATTTGGATTTGGAGGTCTCTAGTATGTTTTGGCTTTATTTGCCGAAAGTTGACAATTTGAAAAATTGGAGAAGTTCATAAGTTTGACGGGGAGTTGACTTTGATGATATCAGATTCGGATTGTGGTTCAGGAATTTGGAATAGGTTTATCTAGTGGTTTGAAACTTGTGTGTAAAGTTTGGTTGTGATCCGAGTTGGTTGGGCATGAATCAGTCGCTTGGTTGAAAGTTTAAAGTTTTTGCAAGTTGAGTTTTGATGTATGATTCGTGATTGTGGATGTTATTGTGATGTTTTGAGCCTTGGAGTAAGTTTGAATTAGGTATTCTGACTTGTTGGTATGATTGGAGGGAGTCTCGAGGGGCTCGGATGTGTTTCGAATGGGTTCCGGACCATTTTGGAGTTGAGTGGCAGTTCTGGTGCTGGTGTGTCCCATGCACGCGCGAGGTTTAGTGTGCAGGTGCGATGTTGCACCTGCGGATGAGGAGCGCAGAAGAGAATTCATAGAGGCGGAGATATGTTGAACCTGCATGATCGCAAAAGCAGGGTTTAGCTCCGCATGTGCGAGGATTCAGTTGGTTTAATGAAACTTGAAAATGTGAGGTTTTGACAGCAGAAGCAGCATCGCAGAAGCGACTCTGAGGTCTGCAAATATGAAATCACTAGCAGCCTCTTTTATTTCGAGGGTTTCGCTCATTTCTCATTATTTGGAGTTTTGGAGCTCGGTTAAAGGCGATATTTGGGGAGATTTTCATCACCACTTCGAGGGTAAGCATTTTCTACTTGGATTTGATTATGCATCTCAATTTCTCCTAGATTTGTGCACGTAGAACATGGATTTGAAGGAGGAAAATTGAGGTTTTTGTGCTAGATTTTGAAAAGTGAATAATGGAGATTTGAACTCCGATTTAGAGTTGGATATGGATGAAATTTATATATTTAGACTCGTATTTGAATATTTAGTCGAGCCTTTTGAGCCATCAAAAAGCTAAATACGGATATGGAATTGGCGGGTGAAAAGAGGTTTCTCCAACTCAAGGAGCTAAATGAATTCAGGCTAAATGCATATGAGAATGCTAAGTTATATAAAGAAAAGACCAAAAGGTGACATGACAAATACATCAAGCATCGCTATTTCGAGCCGAGCCAGTTGGTATTGCCATGCAATTCTAGGTTGAAGTTGTTCCCTGGAAAATTAAAGTTGAGATGGTCTGAACATTTTGAAATAATGCGTGTGACACCACACGGGGCTATAGAGTAAAACTGCCAAATTCTGAAAGGACATTCTTAGTCATTGGCAAAGAGTCAAGCGCTATTGGCGTGGTGATGTGGTTCATCACAAGTCCTCAATTGCCTTGAAAGATGCTTAAGAATTGGTATCATCGTGCCGCGAAGTTAAATCAAGCGCTTCATGGGAGGCAACCAATGGTGATGTTGTAAACGTCATGCAAGACATTAACTAAGGTACTTGTTAGGAGACAACCCCCAATTCATTGATTAAAGTAGTTTAATTTGATTTTTATTTTCGGTTATGGGCACTAACGAATTGATTTTTTCTATTTGAATAGGCGCGGGAGCAAAATCGGGAGGTCGATACACATGAAGAAGTCCAAAAACATGAATGAAAATCATTTGAGTGCACTCTGGATCTCGCCTAGCGAGGTGGTGACCTCACCATAGGCCTGGTGTCACGATCCCTGGTGCGAGCTCTGCCTCGCGTTAACCCAGGCGTCACCCAGTATCTTCAGCACGACAAGCCTGGAGTCGCGCCCAGACGTCTGAAGAATCCCATGTTACACCTCTCCCCGCCCAGCTTTTTCCTCGCCCTATCACCCGCGTCGCCGACCCAGGAGCGAGATGGGCCTCGCGTCAAAGATCGCAAGGCCAGGTAAGTTTTTGTTTTCCTTTTTCTTTTAAAACCCCACGCCTCCCTCTAAAATTCCCCCACTCTCAAAACCCCCTTCTCCCCCGCTCATACTCACTGCCCAGCCCCTCCCCTTCTCTCTTTCACTTTCACTCAAACAAAAATCTCTCAACTTCTCATGCACACTCATAGGCCCGATCTTACCACTAATTGAAGATCACTCCTCCATTTTTCAACATCTAACGTATGATTTCTTGTTTGTATTTCTTCTATTTGGAATTATTTGAGGTGAATTGAAACATGCAACCTTTATGAATGTCTTGAATGGTGAAATTATACATGCTTGTCCCTACCCCATGAACCCCATAGGATTGATATTATTGTTGCTCAAAAGAGTGTTTACACTCGAATACCAAGCCAATTTGGGAGGGTGAGGCAATCCCTCACCCACATGGCAGCTTCACCCTAACTAGTGCGTACCATTTGTTTGTTAAAATGCCTCAAAGGCAATTTTTGCACCAATTGAAGCCCGAGTCTCTGGGATTGATACACTAGCAGGTTGTAAGCGTAACTAGCATGAAAATTAAGTGTGGGGTGGCTCACCGGAGTCAGGGTGAAGGGTTAAAGTATGGTACATACATTGTCCTATGACTACAACCATGCTTAAATTCAAGAGATGAAGTTTGAGTAGCCTCAACTTATTTGAAAACCATGTGCTAAACTCTTAAGTGTGGGGTCGTTCAAATAACTTTTTGTTTTGATTCATAGCCCTCCGAGTTAACAAACATACACATATACAGGTACATAAATTGTGAACCCAAATCCAAATACACAACCTACAGATAAGGAAAGGGGCAAAGTTACATCCCCCACTAAAGGCAAAACATATTCTGCACTAGCACCAAAAAGCGAAAATGAGGATAGGCTACTTCTAGTAGTAGAGTTGAGGGTTTGCAGGCGGTTGTGGCTATGGCAGCCTCCAGACCAAGGCCAAGGAGTGAGCATGAATATGGGTTCAAAAACATATCCCTATCCACCGAGAAGTGGCACAAGCTTTGTACGCTAAAGTACATGCACCAAAACTTAAAAGTGGAGGAGCACCGGTTGCGCTCTAAGCATCCTACAACTTGGAAATATATACATGATCTGTGATTGAGCTATATCTTCAAGACCCCAGGTGACGTCAATATAAACCTAATTCGCGAGTTTTATAGAGAATAGGATCCAGATGATGAGGAGCATTTGGTGCCCATTCGGGGAAGGTCGATAGACATCTCTGTGTCTGATCTTTGTGCTCACTTTGGAGTGCCTCATGTTCCACATGCCCCACTGGGAAATTTTATTTCTAGGACTACTTATCTAGAGCTCTGACACACCTTGTGTGGTGTCAATTTTGTTGCTGTTTGGGTCAGTGATAGAAGGACTCATCTCCACCTAAATTTCTCGAAGAAGAAGCTGAAATTGGCGGCCAAAGTTTGGTTGAGGTTGATCAATTCTAGATTGATGCCATGTGACCATGATACCCACGTGGGGCATGAGAGAGTGTGCATTTTGTATTTATTAATGGAAGACCAAAAGGTGAATGTGGGCCAGTTGATACGCCACCAGATTGCGTAGGTGCGGAGGAGTATAGATTGCTCTTTAGGAATCTGTTAACTGAATATTAGAGGATGGAGGAAGTGGATGAGGAGCCTGAGTTTGATATGGTCATCCCGAAGGCACTTCGAGGGATTGACATCACCAGAATACAGGCGAAGAAGGATAATGATGGGACTATACTTACCGGTGCCAAGCGTCATGCTCGTGATGATAGTTTCAAGGCCCATTTTTATGGGATGCTCGACTTGCAGTTGTAAATTGGGGGCGGCTAGCTACTCTAGAGGAGCGTGCCAACTTGAATGAGAGTTATCCACTCAATGATCCTGCCTAGAATCTGGTTATCCTTGGTGAAGGTCATAGGTTACCCGATGATGAAGATGTGAATGCACCTGAATGCTCAGAGCCCGAGCCAGAGTAGCCCGAGGAGGAGGTTGATGATGGGGATGATGATGATGCCTGGGAGGCAGCCTAGAGATCCTTCTATGATGAGGGAGATGACGAAGAATGATCAGGAAGTCTTCTTACCACCCTTCTTGATTTTAATTGTTTTATATATGGATTTAGGACATTACATACTTTAAATGTGGGGTGGGGGGATTCTCCGTGATATGTAAATAGTAGGCTAATTTTTAGCTTCTTATTTTCATTTTAATTTAGTTAGATTTAGATTAACTTCTTGTATAGTTTATTTAGTGGTAGTTTTTAGTTTGATTCAGTTCTAGTTTAATTTGATATGTTAAAAAAAGCAAGAATACAAAAAACCAAAAACAAAGTAGAAAACATTTGGACTATTCCCGACGATGGATCTCCTAGACATTTTTCTTAAGGGATTAATGTCTAACCAAAAACACACAAAAAATAAAAAAATAAAAAATCGAAAAACATATCTTTTAGTTTTTTTTAGGTAGTAATAATCCCTCGTATTTTTTTTTTGTGCCTCGGTTCTTTTCAGGGATACAGTTTGAACCAAGTAGTAGTTTTTAATTTATTTTTAGAGTAGGTTAGAATTTAGGGAATAAAATAAGGAAGAACGATGAACTTAGGCGCCTTTGACTTTTTTGACAGTAGCATATTTAGGTTTTGGCATGTGTGATAACTTCCCTCCTTTTGAAATTTCTCATGATGTCATGTATGCTTGCATAGCATGTCTTGCGATACCTATGTCTTATTTCCTTGACCTATGTTCACTTTGTATTTAATGCTTAATATCTCGTGGCTTAGTGAATACTTGCGTTAGTTGAGAGTTGTAATAGGACCATCCGTAGTGAGCCATGTGCCATGTGTGGTGAGATTTTGCGTAGTCCATGTATTGCATTTGAGTCTAGAACTTTTCTCGCATGTGAGTTGAAGAAAAATTATAGGTGATGCTAGGTTTAAAAAATAATTTTAGGCCTTCTTTGATCTTTTTGAGATTTATACTTATCACAAATAAAATTTATCCCTAGTTAACCCTTTTGAGTCCATAGACTTTTATTTGGCAACCACATTACAAGCCTATATCCCTTTTTGTTCTTAATTATCACTTTTTTGATACTTTTACCTCTTAAAGCACTTTAATTGTAAAATAAGCGCTAGAAGAAGTAAGCAGGGAACTTGGGTGGCTTTTGAGTGGAACCAATGAAAGGAAGAAGGGTGCACTTATTTTTTAAAGAAATACACCACTAGTAGAAATTATAGAAGAAGAGGAAATTTTTATCGAAAGAAAGAAAAAAGAAAAAAAGAAACAAGAGAAGAAAAAAAACTGTGTAGATAAATAAATTGACATCTTGTATTGCTAGTGGGTGTAAATCAAAGTAGTGCTTAAAGAAAGAGGGAACGTTGGAGGTGATATTGTTTCTAGAATTGAGGTTGGAATTGAAGAATTTGCGCTTAAAGAAATATGTGATGTGTTAAAGTACTTAGGAGGGTTAGTCATTATTCATAAAATATATCCTAATCGTCACGTATCCCACATTACAACCATGAAAAAGTCATAATTGATTTTAGATTGAGCAAGCCTACATTAGTAGAGGTTTATATAAAAGGCAAGCCTATGGTACTAATTACATACATGTGACTTCTTTGTGAGAGTGAATAATTTTTTTGATATATGTGAATCCTTAAAATATAGTTGATCATCAGATTTAACTGTGAGGATCCTACTTACTCTCAGTGATTTTGTTGTGAGGGCATATGGCTTCGTTATGGATAGGTAACATTATTAGACTTCTCTATGATGTTGGGTGTTCAAGTCATGAGTACATTATGACATTGTGTCGATAAATTAGAATTTGCTTGATTTAGTTGATAATTGATCACAAGTCCTCATGGGAACGATACTCTACTCCCTCTTTATTACTTAATTGACCACGTATACTTGCGTGTGCGATTTAGGGCAACACTCTCAGCAATGAATTCAAACTCTGATCCATCAGAACTATGCTATAATCCAATACATGGGACCTTTCGGCATAGTACCTCTGGAGCATAAATATGTGGAATACCGTATGAACTCCTGATAGGCTAGGAGGCAAAGAAGGAATGTATACAACCTTACCAACTCGCTCCAAAACCTTGAACGGACTAATGAACCTTGGACTCAACCTGCCTCTTCTTCTAAACCTCATGATACCTTTCATCGGCAAGATTTTCAAAAGTACCTTCTCGCCCACCATAAATGACATATCACGTGCTTTCTTATTTGCATAACTCTTCTGCTTGGACTTGCTGTGTGAAGCCGCTCCTGAATCAACTTTACCTTATCCAAGGCATCTTTTAACAAATCAGTACCATATAACCCAGCCTCACTGGGCTCAAACCAACTGATGGGGAACGACATCGTCGACCATACAAGGCCTCAAATGGATCCATCTCCATGTTGGACTAATAGTTGTTGTTATACAAAAACTTGTCCAACAGTAAGAATCGGTAGGGGTGGGCGTTCGGGCAATTTGGATTGATTATAAAAACTTCGATTTGGATATTTGGTTTTCGGAATAAATAAATGACAATCCCAATCCAATCCAAATAAGCTCGAATTGGATCAGATTTTTTAAGTTGGGTTTTGGATTAATCGGTTTGGATATTTCAGATTTTCGGTTTTGAGCCTATAAATATATATGTTTCTTCTTCTTCCAAAAATAAATACCTAAATAAAGTATTCATGCTAAATTACTTAAAAAGTTTCGCTTTCTCATTGCACTCATCTAAATAAAGTATTCAAGTAATGAAATCATTATCAAAAAAATATAATAAAGATATTAATAAGGTCAATAGGAAGTAGCAACACTAAATCTATGTCCAAATAAAATGTATTCTAATAGTAACTTAGTAATTAGTATTGAATATATGAGATAATGTCTAATGGGTAGGGAGTTGGACTTATTACTATTGGTACATGGCTAATGGACTAAATATAAAGTATAAAAATTTTGGATTTTCGGATATCCACAAATCTGAAGTACCAAATCCAATATCCAATCCAAAATTCAAAAAGTTTAAAAACTAAATCCAAAATTCAATCCGTAATTCAAAAATTCAAACTAAAAATTCAAAAAGTTCGGATTTCGGTTTGGATATCGGGTTTGCCAAAACTATCGCCACCCCTAAGAATCAGTCCCACTGCCCTCCGAAGTCAATAAATCATGCTCTGAGCATATTCTCCACAATCTGAATTGTCCGCTCTCACTGCCCATCGGTCTGCGGATGAAAGGACTTGTTGAGCTCTACCCAGGTACCAAACTAACTCTATGCTACTCTCCAGAAATGCGAAGTGAACTGAGTGCCTCGATCTAAAATAATAGAAATAGGCATGCTATGCAACTAGACGATCTCCTGGATATAAATCTGGGCCTATTGCACCCTATTTTGCACAGGTCATAACAAAATACAACTTGTGGTTTTCCTGAAGTTGATAAAAGAAGAATCGCCAACTAATATTTTAAGATATACTAGGGTACCTATAAGTATATAAAGATCAATATCGTAATAGTCTGCTAAACTAGTGAGAATTTGGGTAAGGGTTCTAGTTATTCTAAGGGGAATGCGTTAGGCATCTCTTAAAATCTACATTAAGTAGTTCCTTAAACTTAGGCTAAGCATGGGGAAACGAAATTTTTATATCCTAGTTAATTTTAAAGTTACTACGTGGATTTTATGTGAAAACTTATATAAGTGATGAAGTATTTGCTGAAAACTGGATCCACAAAGAAATGTTTGGTTTAAAACAATGTCATATGACTTATTTGAAAAATGGGGACTTGTTTCAAAATGCAATTTTGTGTTGATGTTCAAACCTTTCGTGTATCATAGGAAATGTGAAAATGAGTTATACCTTGCGCATTTTTGAAGACTCATTTAGTATAAATCCTTTCCATCTTTCAAAGTTATTGTTCATCTTTATGAAATCCGGATTTGAGTTGCATTGTATAGTTTCTACTCTTTCCAAAATGTTTTGACCATTGAGTTTTGTCTAAGGCATTCACCTGAAGACATTTTCCAAAAATCTTTTTTTCATTTGAATTCTACAAGTATCCTTATCAGTAAGATACGTTAGAAAATACGATTGGGCGAAGGGCTTTAGCAATTGAAATATACATTAAGATTATGAGAATTTATCATCTTATGAGATAGAAGATCACATTACCTCCTATCCTATAAGATTAGTTAACCTAGGGTCACGTCTAAATAATCACAACAAAGAAAAAAACGTAAGGACATATAATATCAATGTTAGTATTCCAAATACAATATGTATAAAAAACACGCCAATGATATGTAAAGTAAGTGAGGGAATGGACTCTGTTGTTAGGCTGACAATTAGTTAGGCCCAACTTCAAATTCACGCAATAACAAAATTCCAGCGGACAACAAATGCAAGCGACGGAGACGGCCCAACTTAGTGGTTATGGTCTTGGGCTAGAGTTCACCATGAACTCCACAGGCCCATTGATTCATGCAAAATAAGAAAAGAAAATTTTATTAGCACTCGCATATGAGACATATAATATACAGAATCATGAAAGAAAAATATAAACATAATCTACAGAAAAAGACTAAGTAGAGAATTTATTTGTGACACCCCTGTATGGATTAGTCAAAGACAATGGACATTGGCTAGAATGAACCGTATTCACCTACAAAGTCTCCCTATGAACCCCAGGAACATAAGAGTTCACGAGGGTCTCTAGGATCCCGAGCAGTGCATGTGCCAAGGAGGGATTACTTAATAGTGAAGTCAAGCTCATAACAAAAGCCATTGACATTGAACCTTGCTCCTCCATAAAGGTTTGACCCATAAAATCTTGCCTTAGAGTTTTTTACACAAACATATTGGTTAAAGAGGCTCAAAAAACAACATGAAACAAACTTTCAACAACACAGGAGGCCCAATGTGATGTCTCAAACTATATCCACATGACATACTTTGAGAATTCAGTCAAGTGCATGTACAAACAGTTTCAGAGTAACACATACATATCCACAAACAATCATTTAGGAATTGAAACACATACTTCGGTAAAATACCATAAACAATCAAAGTATTAACACATGCTTCAACATTAAAAGTATCCTTAGTAGGTTAGAGTACATGGTGCAGAGCAATATCATCATAAAATGGTCATAGGATCTCAAAATATTTAAAGAAAACTTCAAGGGGGCTTAGAATTCAATTCAGGATCATGCAATTTCACCTACATAATTCTCTTAGGGACCACTGCCCCAAACAAACATGATAAAAAGAGATTCACACGGTAAGGGTTGTCAATCATATGCTCCTATAAGCATGTTTGTTTCGTTAAAGATGCTTTCAAGTTTAAGATATTAACTAAAGTTTAGCAAGAAGTGGACATTCCAAGCACGCACTCACCTATTAGGTTCCTACAGAGGCATAACACTTCATTAAGATTAGACAAGAATACAACAACCACAAACATGGCCTTTCACACTTAGCAAGTCTAAACCATCATGAATCAAGACTTATAGGAAACCCAAACAGTCTCATGATAGTCATTTAACAACAGGTAGACACTAGTTCATGATCACTCTTTCAGTGAGTGTAAACAGTCTAGGTTAAGAAAGTTCAAACTTGAAAGTAATCTCACAAATGGGTCATGCTAACAGTGAATAACAGAAGCCTTCAACAAGGTAAAACAATCAAGTCATTTGATCTTTAAGCAAAGGTCCTATAGGCATGGTATCTACAATATGATAGTGCATAATAAGAAAGATATCATTTTTAACTAAACTATCAAATAACTTAGATCAACAATACTCAATCAATATGCCAGGTAGTGTTGCCTCATGTCATTAAGGTATTATAGACATGGTTTCTACAAACATAAACAATCAGTAGGATAAAGAAAACAACAGGTATGGTTTCAATAAATAAAGTAGGATTGCTAAACATGTTAGGACATGCATTCAAATTTCATCGCATACTCTATATTCGTATTAACATGATGAACAAATACTACTGCTAACAAGACTTCAATCTGTCAAGCATGCTAACATGATAGGGCACACGTACTACTAATGAGAGACACCAATTGAAGTAGTGGTTAAGCAGAAATAATCATAGGAAACAAGATTCAATGGTCACCAAGAGACTTTTGTTGACTAAACAAAACAACAAAGCTGTTAACAGGGAATATCAATTAGTTAAGTAGAAATCAACAAGAGTAGCAAAACACAACTGAGAGATATATGTTGACTAACAGAATAACATGAGAGAGGGTAAACACACTATTAACAGAGAAACATCCCCTAACTAAGTAGAACTAACATGAGAAAAGCTATAAGCAAATCTGACTTATTTAAATAGAATCATAGGTTTACTAACCATTTTAGGGGCAGCAAACCAGGTAATTACTCTCAAACGTTAAGAACCAGTACTTACAGCCAATTCCAATCAGTTAAACTCAAACAAAAATGAAAGAGAAAAAAATGAAAATCAAACAAACTCACTTAAAGATTTAAAGAGAATTTAAGTGCAGTGCATTTACTATTGTTTGATTGTAGTTCTGTCTGTTGGTGAGAGTATTAAAGCCCGATATTTATAGCAACGATTGGGGCTTTAGGGTTTGTGTTTGAATTTTGAAAATTAGTAGAAGAGATAAAATGATGATGAATACTGATGAAAGATTCAACTAATAGATGATGAAATCAAGAGGGGAAAAACAAAAGAGTGAGAATTTACCCTTCAAGGATGACGACATCGACGACCTTTGAGGTCGAAGACCATCGGACTAAACTATTATCCAAATGTCCCTTCATTTGACCTCTCGATCGTCATATGTCACAGTGACGTAGGCGAATCCACAGAAATCTGGAATGCATGCGATGTATTGATGGTGATTGATTAGCAAAGGGTGTGATGATGAGATTCAGGCGTTCATGTTTTGGTGTAGGGTTTAGGGAGTTGATATTTGAAAATAGATGATGGAAAGGGGAAGTATTCGGCTGGATTCTCGGCTTATCAAGGAGAATAATAGAGTTACAGTTGTCTATTGGTGACCTTGCACAAATTTGTACAAGGTTCCAGAGATTTGTAGGGGGGACGAAGAGAGTGAGAGAGGAAAAGGGAAAAGAGGCGGCTGGTGCGATGAGGAATGGCTTAGGGTTTTGAGGGGTTTGGTAAGTTTAAAACGGGAGAAGGATCCTGGGCCGTTAGATCGTTTTGATCAATGGCTCAGGTTTTTAGCTCATAGAATAAAAAAAATAATTACAGGATTAAACGGGGGCCGTTGGATCACTTTGATCCAACGGTTGAAAAAAGCAAAAGAGATTAAATTTATAGGAAACAAATATAATTAATATGGACCGTTGATGAACTTGATCAACGGTCCTAGTTCATTATGTTTGCTCTTTGAGGGATTTTAAAGGGATGACATGGCGTAACGGGATTGGTGGAGAGGAGATGGCGCAAATTACCAAAGATGACAAGGTAATGTGGGCTTGGCCGGGTCAAGTGTGCTTTGGGCTAGTGTTTGGGCCAAATGGATTGGGTATTGAAGAACTAGGCTGAAAAATAAAATTATTATTTTGGCCATTCTAGTTAAAATCCACCCATTGCAATTATAACATGTTTTAAATCTTAAATCCCTTTTTATAATTAAATTAATTAAACTATTAATCCCAATAAAATATAATAAAGTATAATTAACAGATGTATTATTAATTAACTATTATAAGCTACTTTTATATTATCAAAATAGTTAGAAATCAAAATGTTTAAAATACTCATATATTAAATTATGAAAGCCAATTGTTTGATTAATTAAAGTAATAAAGGTGGTATAATTATAATTATTTAAGACCAAATTATTACTATATAATTTTGGGCATATAATTAATATTAATAACTATTATTACTAATATAATTTACTTATTATATTATTTATATTCCTGAAAAAATAGATAATTTGAGTAATAATTCTAAAATACCTTATTACGTTATTGTAGATCAATAAGCGTAAGAATTTAATTAAAAAAAAAGGAGGGTCAAAATTAATCGTCAACATGGCCAACCTCTCGACAATGACCCAAACAACATCGAATTTCCTCAACGTCTGTGGCAAACCAACCACAAAATCTATAGTGATGCGCTCCTATTTCCATTCGGGTATAACCATATGCTGAAGTAAGCCACATGACCTCTGTTGCTCGTACTTAACCTGCTGGAAATTCAAACATCTCGCCACATACTCAACTATGTCCTTCTTCATCCGACGCCACTAGTAATGTTGCCTTAGGTTACGATACATCTTTGTGGTACCTAGATGAATGGAATAATGCAAACTGTGTGCCTCCTCTAGAATCGACTCCCTTGGACTATCAACATTAGGAACACATAAGCGTCCCTAGAGTCACAGAACACCATCATCCCCGATAGTAACCTCCTTGGAATCACCTCATAGTACCGTCTCTCTAAGAACCAACAAATGCGAATCCTCATACTAACGAGCCTTAATACGCTCGAATAAAGAAGACTGAGCTTCAACTCATGCAAGAACTAGACTGGGCTCAGAAATATTCAACCTCACAAGTTGGTTAGCTAAGGATTGAATGTTCAAAGCCAATGGCCTCTCCTTTGCTGAAATAAATGCCAAACTACCCATACTCTCGGCCTTTCTGCTCAAGGCATCCATGACCACATTCGTCTTGCCCGGATGATAAAGGATGGTAATATCATAGTCCTTCAGTAACACAAGCCACCTGCGCTGCCTCAGATTAAGATCCCTCTGCTTAAACATATGTTGCAAACTGCGGTGATCAGTGTAAACCTCACACGACACTCCATAAAGGTATTGCTTCCAGATCTTGCAAGCATTAACTATCGTAGCAACTCCAAATCGTGCACATGGTAATTCATCTCGTGGGGCTTCAACAATCATGAAGCATATGCAATAACTCGCCCTTAATGTAACAATACACCACCCAACCCAATGCTTGAAGCATCGCAATACACAGTGTACACCCCTGAATCGGAAGGCAAAACCAACATTGGTGTTGTAGTCAATGCGGTCTTGAGCTTCTGAAAGATCACCTCGCAATCATTGGACTATCTGAACTGAACACCCTTCTAGGTCAATTCAGCCAAAGGAGCTGTAATAGACGGGAAGCCCTCCACGAACCGACGATAATAACTTGCTATCCCCAAGAAACTCATGATCTCGATCGTTGTGGTAGGATGAGTCCAACTCTGAACTGCCTCGATCTTCCTAGGATCTATCTTAATACCCTTACATGACACAACATGCCCCAAGAAAGCCACATAATCTAACCAGAACTCGCACTTTGAGAACTTAGCAAATAACTTTTGTTCCCGCAAAGTATGAAGCACTATCCTCAAATGCTTCTCGTGCTCCTCCATGCTACGTGAATAGATCAATATGTCATCCATGAAGACAATGACAAATAAATAAAGATATGGCCTGAATACCCGATTCATCAAATCCATAAATGATGCCAGAGCATTAGTCAAGACAAAAGATATAACTAGAAACTCGTAGTGCCTATATCTAGTCCGGAAAGCCATCTTCGAAATATCTGAAGCACGAATCCTCGGCTGATGATACCCAGATCTTTAGTCGATCTTTGAGAACACTCTAGCACCCTAAAGCTGGTCGAATAAATCATCAATGTGCGGCAACAAATACTTATTCTTGATGGCGACCTTATTCAACTGGCGGTAATCAATGAACATTGCATATTCCCATCCTTCTTCTTCACAAATAATATCGGTGCACCCCAAGGCGACACACTCAGCATGATGAATCCCTTCTCGATCAACTCCTGAAGCTTCTCCTTCAACTTTCTCAATTCCACTGGAGTCATACAATAAGGAAGAATAGAGATAGGTTGGGTGCCTAGTGCCAAATCAATACCGAAATCGATATCACGGTCCGGCGACATGCCTGGTAAGTCAGTAGGAAATACATTAGAAAATGCTCGCACCACAAGAACAAAATCTAATGTGGGATTCTCCACAGTAGTATCTCGAACATAGGCCAGATAGGCTAAACAACACTTATTGACCATATGTCAAGCCTTTAAGAAAGAAATAACCCAACTGGATGTACTAATAGATGAACCTCTCCATTCCAGCTTAGGCAACTCTAGCATCACCAAGGTAACAATCTTAGCATGGAAATCAAGAATGGCATGGTACAAAGACAACCAGTCCATGCACAGGATAATCTTGAAATCAATCATATTGAGCAATAAAAGATCCGTTCTGGTCTCATACCCATAGAAAGTCACTATACAAGGCTGGTAAACCCAATCCACCATAACAGAATCACCCACTAGCGTGGACACATATATAGGAACACCTAAGGACTCATGAGATACATCTAGATAAGGAGAAAAGATAGAAGAGACATAGGAATAGGTATACCCTGGATCAAATAGTACCGAAACATCTCTACAAAAAATAGAAATAATGCATATGATCACGGCGTCGGAGGCTACTGCCTATGGTCTGGCTGGAAACGCATAAAATCTAGACTGAGCGCTACTTGACTGGACTCCACCTCTAAGGCGACCCCTACACATCTGCCCTCCGCCTCTGGCCGGCAGGACGGGCGGTGCGACAACTGCTGCGGTAATCATGGGCTGATGGCTCAGCTACACTGGCTTGCCCCAAAGCTTGGGACAAAGCCTCCTCATATGACTAATCTCCCCTCACTCAAAGAAACCTCTTAGTGCGAAAAACTACTGACCTTGGGCCTAGCCCTGATAGCCTGAGTACCCACTAGACAAACCCGGAATAGCTGGCGGATGGTAGGTGCTCTTAGGAATGGTGCTGAAGTAAGGTCGCGCTGGAGCACCTTGAATAGGCTATGGTGCTGAATACATGGCCCTTCTAGGATGGCCCCTCATGAACTAACCTCTACCCCCATACGGGGCACCACTGAATCCACCAGAATGTCGATGCATCTTATCCCTCGACATGAACTCTCTGCGCTGGTTGCATATACACTTGATCCTCTGAGCTATCTCTACAACTTGATAGTAAGGAGTTCCCATCTCTGCCCCTCGGGCCATAAAGACTTGAATCCCTTAGTGCAAGCCCGCAATAAACCTTCACACTTTCTCTATATCTGTGGGAAGTATGATAACTACATGACGAGACAACTTAGTGAATCTTGCCTCATAGTCAGTCACCGACATCTGACCCTATTTGAGACACTCGAACTGAACCCTTAACTCCTCTATATGTGAATCTAGAATATACTTCTCCAAGAAGAGATGCGTGAACTGATCCCAAGTCAAGGAAGGTGAACCTGTTGTCCTACTCAGGAGATAAGACTGGCACCATCTATAGGCCATCCCCTCCACTACTCAGCTTCCACACCTCACTAATCACCTCAAAACAACGCCGAGCAACTCGAAACTAGTCAAAGGACGTACAAAACAATCAATATATGCCCAAAAACTTATAATTCAACTATTAAAGTCAATTCTCAACCCCACTCGAAAAGTCAATAAAAGTCAACACCACGTGCCCGGATTCCGAAAATATTTGAAGATAAATGTTACCCATGGTATTACGAACCCAAATATATAGCTTATACCAGTTCCATAATCAATTTCATGGTCAAATCTCATTTTTACCAAATTCTTGGTTTGTTCAACAAAATCCCAAAAATTCTACTAATTTCAATGTTAAAATCCACACACAATAGGTAGAAATCACTTACCCTATGATACTTGATGAAAATTCCCCTTCAAAAAACTCCCAAATTGCCCAAGCCAAGAGAAAATGGATTGAAATGAGCCTAATTCTCGTATTAAAAATCACATTCTGCCCAGGCATCCTTCATCGCAATCATGGAAAAAGCCTCACGATCGCGAAGTCCAAGCTGCCCCCGCCCAGAAATCCATCATCGCATTCATGATGACTAGGTTGCATTCACGATTCACACAGCCCCCACCACTCCGTGTTCGCGGTCAACCCAACAGCATTCGTGAAGGCCTAAGACTTCCAACCCCTCCCGCCTATTCCTTCTATGCATTCGTGAAGGAAGCTCCGCGTTCGCGAAGAGGAGCTATGTCCTCCATCACGTTCGCGGGGCCACCCTTGCATTCGCAAAGAGCAAACTACTTCCCCTTCTACAAACCTTCTTTGCGATTGCGGAACCCTGTTCTTCTTTTGCTTGCGCACCAGTGAAAGGGCGTAGTGAAAGAAGGGAAAGATATCTTTCAAAGATATTCTACCCATAAAGGCAGTTCTCCTTCGCGATTGCGGAGCACACCAGTACCAGCAAAATCTGCCAACTTTCACATTGCTCCGTGTGGTCCAAAACTTACCTGAGCCACATAGGACCCCATCCACTTATACCAATAAGTCCATAAACATAATCTGGACCTACTCGAAGTCTCGGAACACATAAAATAACATTTGAATCAAGAATCACACATCAAAACCAAATTAATCAACTTATAAACTTTAAACTTCTTCCAACTCACTCCGAACCCGACGAATCATATTTAGACAACTCGGAATGACACCAAATTTCACACACAACTCCAATATGACGATACAAACATATTCCCTAACCAGGAATGCCAAATGGAATCTGATAACACCAAAGTCTACTACAAGTCAAACTTAAAAAAAATTCTAAAACCTTCAAAATGCCAACTTCCAACAGTAAGCATTGAAATACTCCCGGTCCACCCAAAACTCGATCCGAACATATGCCCAAGGCAAAAATTCACATATGAACCTATTGGAATCTTCAAATCCTGATTCGGAGGTCCTTTACTCAAAGTGTTGACTTAAGTCAAACTTGGCCACCTTAAGCTACTATTATAGAACCAAGTATTCCGAATTCAACCTGAACCCTTCCCAAACCAAACCAACCCCCCTCGCAATTTATAAAATAGGAAAAGAACATACAGAAAATCATAAATAAAGGAACAGGGTTCTAGAAAGCAAAACGAATGACCGGGTCGGTACACAACCTCTTGCCACTCTTCCCATGAGTCTCGTTGCTCCCGCTGCTGTTCCTCGGGATGAAGCTAACCCTTCCAACAAGGGTGAAATAAATAAAGTTACAATTAAAGTCCCCGAGTGTATGAATCTATCGAGGAAACTTAACCAGGCTGTTGTTTGGTTAAAACCTCTAATTGGTCCTCTTGGAAGGGAAAATATAGACTCTCATTCTTCTATTACCCTTATGAATGACGTGATTCATTCTGCTCTTAAGGTATATTTCCCTACCTTTAATCCTTTTATTTCTCCATTCCTCAGGTATATAATATCTTTCATCTTTCTTTCCTTTTTGTTGATCAATTTAGCAGATACAAAGATAAGGAGAAGGTTAGCTTGGACTGAGCTACAGGTTGTGGAGATAGGCACGGAGGCTGATAAATGGAAGGAAAATTTTGAGAGCTTTCGATTGGAGGGGGATGTCTGGGCCGACGATAAGGAAGCTTTGGAGCAATAACTCAGGCTAGCTACTACTGAGTTGAGTAGTGGTGAAAGCATTAGTAGATCAAGCAGAGAAGGAAAAAGCTAGGATGGAGGCTGTCTATGCTCAGCACCATTCAAAGGCAACCACAGAGATTCAAAGTTTGAAAGAACTTCTAAATAAAAAAGAAGTGTATGCGGGTGAACTAGTTCGAGAGTTAACCCAAGCTCAGGAAGATCTTTGTGCCTCCTCCAGCAAAATTAAGCTCCTTGAGTCTACACTAGAGCCTTTGAAGGTTTCGTATGATGCCACTGAGTTGAGAAAGAAAGTCTAAGGGATGAAGTTGAACAACTAGAAAGGGATTACGAGGCTCTAGAGGATAAGCTGATTTTGGATGTTAGCTGGGCTTATCTCTGCACTCGCCTTGAAACTTTGATCGAGGCTAGACAAGAAGGCTTTGATCTCGAAGTTGAACTTGCCAAGGCTAAAGAAGCTATCAAAACTACTCAGCAAACTCAAAGTTTTTCAACATCTGAGGATGAAAGATCCAAGAGTGATTTTAGCAAGGGAGATGCTGAGGCAAATCCTTAGTCTTCAACTTCAAGTCCCCCAGCTGATCTTTGTTCAGCTGGCAACCTTCCTCCCCAAAATGCTCCTTGGTTTTTTTTTTATTGAAGTTTTTTGTTTGTCTTTTGAAG
The DNA here is from genome assembly GCF_000715075.1 of Nicotiana tabacum. Classification (NCBI taxonomy): domain Eukaryota; kingdom Viridiplantae; phylum Streptophyta; class Magnoliopsida; order Solanales; family Solanaceae; genus Nicotiana; species Nicotiana tabacum. The sequence goes on from NC_134103.1 coordinate 40,816,670, forward strand.
ACTTTTGACAATATCAATATCAATTTTCAACATATTTTATATATGCTTTATTTTTGCTCTTTAATTTCTCGAGCATTTTATTGTATTATCTTAGTAGAATGAATGCTTTAATATGCCATGACTAAATATACACGGACTTAGTTATAAAAGAGGGCCCTTTTATGAAATCGACACTAATGAAGATGACGTCTCATCTGCTTGTTGGTGTAAAAATATGAAATAATTTGAGAAATTTTATTTGAACTTTCAAGTTAAATACTCATATACATCATTTTAAAACTGTTTTTTGTGGTAGAATTACAAGTAGATTTTGGGAATATTCATCTCGTGACGATTTTCGTAGTCTCAACTTAATAACTCTTGGGATTTTTTTTTGAATCTTCAATTCTTCACTTCTCATTTGATCTTCGAGCTTGAAATTTTTCTTCTTCAAAATTTCTTTGAGGATTGTTATTCAAATTTTCTTTAAATTCTTGAGATATTTTGTTCAATGCTTCTTCCATATCTTCTTCCATATAGTCCCACCAGTGTTTGAGTTTGAAGTATGAAAATTTGAACACTGGATCAACTTCTCTCCTTGGTCCTTTTCCTGAAAAGGAATTACGCACTTGACTCGGGAGTATTTTTTAGATGAAGACTGCTTAACCCTTCCCATTAGAAAATGGTAATCTTAACTGCGAATAATTAAATATTTCGCGTGTCGTTTTGGGTCTAATGTCATCATCTGGTTTAGGTTAGCTTTTTTTCTATCATCTAAAAACGTTATTAAAATTTATATGAACAAATAAATTATGAATTAAGAGACACCTGACTGTGGGTACTTGCTCAAAAGCAGTACTTCTTCAAGTATATCGCATTCCAATTGGAAGTTAACACTTTTCTGTCCATGGTTTCCAACCCGTACGCTCCTTTTCCAGATATGCCTCGGACTCGATATGGCCTTCCCAGCTCGGACCTAATTTCCCTGTATTCAGTGCCTGTGTTGACTGAAATACCTTCCTAAGGACGAAATTCCCAATCTTGAAATACTGGAGATTTGCCTTTATGTTATAATATTGTTCTATCCTTTGCTTTTGAATTGTCATCCATATTGAAGCTGACTCCCTGCGTTCTACTGGCAAATCCAGATTTGTACGAAGCTCCTCATCGTTGGATAATTCATTCGTACGATTAAACCTCAAGCTCGAATCTCCTATCTCTATCGGTATTAAGGCCTCAGTATCGTAAACAAGTGAGAATGGAGTTTCTCCCGTACTTGTTTTGGATGTCGTTCTATAAGCCCGTAATACCCCCGGAAGCACCTCGAGCCACCTGCTTTCTGTTGCTTCTGAATGCTTCTTCATACTGTTGACAATTATCTTATTTGTTGATTCTGCCTACCTATTAGATACGAGATGATATGGCAATGACATTATTCTCTCGAATTTCCAACCTTTGAAAAATTCAGTTGTTTTTTAACCCACAAATTGCGGTCCATGATCACATATGATCTCTGTTGGAACCTCGAATCTACAAATTATATTCCTCCAAATGAAGTCTATGACTCTTTTTCTCGTACCTGTTTGAACGCACCTTCTTCCACCCACTTAGAAAAATAATCAGTTAAAATTAATAAAACTTGTACCTTTCCTGGTGCTTGCGGTAAAGGACCTCCAATATCCATCCCCTATTTCTTAAATGGCCACGGTGTGATAATTGAATGCGGCAGTTCCACCGGTTGATGCAAATTATTTGCATACTGTTGATATTTATCGCACTTTCTTATGAATGTTTCGGCTTCATCTTCCATTTTTAGCCAATAATATCCTGCTCTTATTAGTATTTTTACCGATGATCTTCCACCAACATGATTTTCACAGTGGACTTCATGTACTTCTCGCATCACATATTCAATTTGTGAGGGCCTAATACATCTAGCTAGAGGTCCACCGAATATTTTTAGATACAAATTTCCTTCTATCAAATAGTATCGGGTTGCTTGCACTCGTAACTTTTAAGATTTCTTTTTGTCCTCAGGTAATATTCCATATGCAAATAATTCATGAATTTACTTCTCCAATCCCACATTGAATAATTAAAATTTGCCTCTTTCTTGGTTTGAGCGAGTGCTGAATGAAATAAATGTACCACAATTGCATTTTCAAAATTCGTCACATCAGTTACTGATCCCAGGTTTGCCAACGTATCTACTTCTGCATTCTCTTCTCTTGGAATTTGAATGTCTTTACACACTCGGAATTGATGCAACAAGTCTCGCACCTTTTCTAACTATTGATGCTTTATGTTCTCTAGCCAAGTAGTTCCCTTGCATTTGATTAACTACTTGTAACGATCCGACCGATCGTTTTGAGTGTTGTAGCCCCGTTTTCCTATTTACATCTTATTATGTGCTCAGTTGTTATTATGTCACTTGTCGGGGTGGTTGTTTCGGTTCCGAGGATGTTTCATAATAAATTGGGACACTTAGTCCCAAGGTTGGAAGCTTAAGTTGAAAGAGTTGACCGAATATTGACTTATGTGTAAATGACTCCAGAATGGAGTTTTGAGGGTTTTGATAGCCCCGTAGGGTAATTTGACTTCGGAGTGTGTTCGGATATTGATTTGGAGGTTTGTAGGTGATTTTGGCTTGAAATGCCGAAAGTTGGAAAAAAATGAATGTTTGGAGAGTTGAGAAGTTTGATCGAGAGTTGACTTTGTAGTTACCAGGCTCGGATTTTGGTTCCGAAAGTTAGAATAGATCCGTTGTATCATTTATGACTTGTGTGTAAAATTTTAGGTTAATTGGATTTGGTTTAATATGTTTCGGCATTAGTTTTGGAAGTTAGAAGTTCATAAGTTCATTAGGCTTGAATCGATGCGCGATTCGTGGTTTTAGTATTGTTTGATGTGATTTGAAGCCTCGACTAAGTTCATATGATGTTTTAGGACTTGTTTGTATGTTAGGTTGAGTTCCCTGAGGCCTCGGGTGTGATTCGGATCACGTTCGGCGCATTTCGAAACTTTGAAGACTGCTAATTTTTATTGTTGCTAGTTTCCTTATATGCGATCGTGAGTGGAGGACCCGATCACGAAGGGTGTTTGGCGACTGGTCGAGGATTGTGCTATGCATTCGCGAAAAGGTGTATGCGATTGTGAAGTTTGGGAAGGCAGTGCTTCGCGAACGTGTGTTTTAGGTCGCGTTCGCGAAGAAGAAAGGAGGAAGCTGGGAGTCCACGTGACTTGTTCTTCGCGATCGCGTGAAGGGGGTTGCGATTGCATAGGTTGAATATTCTGTGGGTCGTGTTTGCATATGGGGCTTCGCGTTCGTGGTGAGTAATTTTGGCACCTTGTGAATTTTTGCTTCGCAATCACGAAGCATTTCTCGCGATCTCGAAGAAGAGTATCTGGGCAGACTTTTAAATATCAAAAACGAGGATTAGAGTTATATTTCATAATTTGCTTTTGGGAGCTAGGATTGAGGCGATTCTTGGAGGGATTTTAAAGGAAGTGATTGGGGTAAGGGATTCTAACTTGGATTTGGTTAAATTACATGAATTTATCATTATTTTTATCATTTAATTAGTGTTTTGGGTTGGAAAAATTGGGAAAAATTATAAAAACTTCATAGGCTTTAATTTTAGGATTTGAAGGTCGAGTTGTGATCGGATTTGAGTAATTTTGATATGGTTGGACTTGTGGTTGAATGGGTGTTTGTATTTTTTTAATTTTGTCAAATTCCGAGATGTGGGGCTGGGGTTAACTTTTTCAGTTGACCTTTTGACTTTTGCTTAAGAACTTAGCTTTATCATATGGGATTGATTCCTATAGCATTTGTTGATTGTATCGAGTTTTTTGTCGCTAGATTCGAGTCGTTCGGACGCCGATTCACGAGGTAAGGGCTTGTTGGAGTAGAGATTTGCACAGTTTGAGGTAAGTAATATTTCTAAACTTGGTTCTGAGGGTATGAATTCCTGAATTGCGTGTTATGTGGTTGGTGTTGAGGTGACGCATATGCTAGGTGACAGGAATGTGGGTGTGCGCGGTAGGAGTTATGACTCGGTCGATTCCGTGGAACTGTATAGTCAAATAATCTTGTTATTATCCATATATTCTCTATAAGTTATAGAAATTGAGCTATGATTCATGTTAGAAATTATGCTTAGGTTATATGCTGGTACTGTTAGGACCCACAGAGGTCGTGTTGTTGTTGAATTACTTGCTTTTTTTTGCAATCATGTACTCAGTCACATCTATCATTTGCATATCATATCTCAGTCTCTGTTTCCATATATTTATACATCATATCGTCATTGTTTGGGCTGATTTTTATGATATTCATGAGCCCGAGAGACTGGAGAGATTGATGATTGAGTGAGGCCGAGGACTTGATTGTGAGGATATTTATGGGATTGGGCTGCACGCCGCATCAGACTTTATTGATTCATGCTATGATTGGCTTATTTTAGCACTTGGGCAGGATCCGCCCCTCCGGAGTCTTACTTACCAACAGTGAGCGTAGGTACCTACTGAGTGCGAGTGCCGAGCGTGAGTGCCAAACGATTGGGAGGATAAAGTGACTGTTAAGATTGAGTGACTGTTAAGATTGAGTGACTGTGAGGACTGAATGAATTGATACTCCGAGAGTATGCATATGATTTTATCACTGCGTTGCATTATAGTTGGCATGCATAATTGACATGTAGATATAGTGATAAATCATTCCTCATCTCAGTCACACTTGGCATATTTTATCTGTTTTGAGCTTAAACTGTTGAACTTGAAAGCATGTCTACATTTCTGTACTGTTAAATTATGTATTTGGAATGTACCTGTTGAGCTCGTCACTACTTTCAGCCCTATGTTAGTCTTGTTACTTATTGAGTATATTAGGTCGGTTGTACTTATACTACACTCAGCACTTCGTGTGCAGATCTAGGTACTTCCGGGTATGGTGGCTGTTACATTTTGGAGCTTTATCTATTGGAGACTATCGAGGTAGTTGCCTTGGTGTTTGCAGACCTTGACTCTCCTTCTTTTTAGTTATTTGTACTGTTCTATCTTTCTAGACGATGTTTTTAGCAGTCATACTATGTTGTCAATTAGATGCTCATGTATCGAGTAACATCCGAATTTTGGGTGAATTTTATTGAGTCGTGATATTTTCTCATCCGTTATTTATGAGATTTTACTCTTAAGCTGATTTCATTATCTTTTTCAAATTTAATGATGCGCGGTTTATTGTGATTATTAGCTTGCCTAGTATTGCAATAGGTGCCATCACGACATGTGAGATTTGGGTCGTGACAAGCTGGTATCAGAGCCTAGGTTACATAGGTCTCATGAGTCATGAGCAGGTTTAATAGAGTCTTGCGGATCGGTATGGAGACGTTTTTACTTATCTTCCAGAGGCTGCCGAACTATTAGGAAAATCTTCACTTACATGTATTCTTGTCGTGCAAATTTGTTGATTCCGGAAACTAAACTTCTGTTATTCTATTCTCTCACAGATGATGAGGACACGTGCTACCGAGCCGGGAGGACGGCCACCAATACCACCAGCTAGGGCCACGAGAGACCGGAGCCACGGTAGAGGCCATGGTGCAGCTTGTACTGCAGCTAGAGCAGCACCTATAGACCCACCAGTTGCTCTTGTTCAGGAGCATATTCAGACGCGGTTAAGCCGGTGGGACCAGCTCAGGCACCAGTTGTGCCCATTTGTGATTCCAGGCCTTTAGGAGGCTTTGGCCCAGATATTGAGTGTTTGCGCTAGCATTGCTCAGGAGGTTTCAGTTTCGGCCGTGCCAGCCACTTCTCAGGCCGGGGGAGTTGCTCAGACTCCCGCCACCCATACTCCAGAGCAGGTGATGTAGGGACTTTAGACACCGGGGGTACTACCAGCCCAACCGGTTGTAGTAGCTCAGGCCCAGGTGAGTCCCATTATGAGTGATAAGGAACTTAAGAGACTAGAGAGATTTAGGAAGCTCAAGCCTCCATCATTCAGTGGGGCTGAGTCAGAAGATGCTCAGGACTTCTTGGATAGCTGCTAGCGGATTCTTCGCACGATGGGTATTCTAGAGACTAGTGGGGTCTCATTTACTACTTTTCAGCTGACGGGGGCAACCTTTAGATGGTAGGAGGCCTATGAGCGGAGCAGGCCAGCTGATGTTGCACCACTTTCATGGCATGAATTCTACTTTCTCTTCTTGGAGAAGTTTGTGCCATCGACCCGCAGGGAAGAGTTGCATAGGTAGTTTGAGCAGCTATGCCAGGAGGGTATGTCCGTGACCTGATACGAGATGAGATTTTTAGAGTTATCCCGTCACGCGATCTGGTTGGTTCCCATAAAGAGGGAGAGGACTAGGAGGTTCATTGAAGGCCTCAGCTATGGATTGTATTTTGTTATGACTCGGGAGAATGCATCAGGTTTGACGAGGTGGTTGATAATGCTCAGCGACTAGAGCTAGTCCGTAGTCAGGAGTGTAAGGAGAGGGAGGTCAAGAGGCCTCATGGTTCGGGTAGTTTCAGTAGTGTCCCTTCTGGGGGCAGTACTACCACAACATGGGTCGTCCTTATAGGCCCACTCAGATGATTCGTCCGGTTCATCGTGGCTTATCAGTTAGCCATGATTCATATATTGCTCGTCCGGGTCAGTCATCTATCGATGCTCTCCCAGCTCAGAGTTCATCCCGTGCTCTATCGGTTTAGGGTTCATCTGTGCCAGGTCCTTCTATCAGTTATTCTGGTACTCGGGGCCCGATTCAGTCCCCACCAGCGGGGAGTTGCTTCTAATGGGAGGTTCCCTAGATTATGTTCCCAGTAGGTTGATTTCTTATCTGAAGGCCCAACGGATGGTTGGGAGGGGGTGCTTGTCATATTTGGCTTTTGTGAGGGATGCTGGTGCTGATACTCCTACTATTGATTTTGTTCCGGTAGTGCGAGACTTTTCGGATGTGTTTCTTGTAGACCTGCCGGGCATGCCACCCTACAGGGATATTGATTTTGGTTTTGACTTGGTGCCGGGCACTCTGCCCATTTCTATTCCTCTGTATCATATGGCACCGACAGAGTTGAAGGAATTGAAATAACAGCTTCAGGATCTTTTTAATAAGGGGTTTATTAGGCCTATTGTGTCGCCTTGGGGTACACTAGTTCTGTTTGTAGGGAAGAAGTATGGTACTATGTGGATGTGCATCGACTATAGGCAGTTGAACAAAGTTTCAATCAAGAACAAGTATCCTCTGTCGTGCATTGATGATTTATTTGACCAGTTTCAGGGAGCGAGGGTGTTCTCTAAGATTGATTTGAGGTCTGGGTATCACCAGTTGAAGATTCGGGACTCGGATATTCTAAAGACAGCATTCAAGGCCCGTTATAGTCACTATGAGTTCCTTGTGATGTCTTTTGGGTTGACCAATGCCCCAGCAGTATTCATGCATCTGATGAATAGTGTATTCCAGCTGTATCTTCATTTATTTGTCATAGTATTTATTGATGATATCCTGGTATTCTCACGTAGCCAAGATGAACATGCACAACATTTGAGGATTGTACTATAGAGGTTGAGAGAGGAGAAGCTTTATGCCAAGTTCTCCAAGTGTGAGTTTTGGCCCAGTTCAGTGGCGTTCTTGGGGCACGTGGTGTCCAGTGAGGGGATTAAGGTGGATCCAAAGAAGATAGAGGCGGTTCAAAGTTAGCCCAGACTGTCTTCAGCTACTAAGATTCATAGTTTTCTCGGCTTGTCTGCATATTATCGTCGCTTCGTGGAGGGTTTCTCATCCATTGCAGCGCCTTTGACTAGGTTGACCTAGAAGGGTGCTCCATTCAGGTGGTCGGATACGTGTGAGGAGAGCTTTTCGAAGCTCAAGGCTGCCTTGACCACAACTCCAGTTCTAGTTTTGCCTTCAGCATCGGGTTCCTATACAGTGTATTGTGATGCTTCTCAGATTGGTATTGGGTGCATCTTGATGTAGGAGGGTAGAGTGATTGCCTATGCTTCATGCCAATTGAAGCCCCATGAGAAGAACTACCCTGTTCATGATTTGGAGTTGGCAGCCATCGTTCATGCATTGAAGATTTGAAGCCATTATCTCTACGGTGTATCTTGTGAGGTATTTATGGATCATCTGAGTCTCCAGCACTTGTTCAAATAAAAGGATCTAAATTTGAGGCAGCGAAGATGGTTGCAGTTGCTAAAGAACTATGATATTACCATTCTGTATCATCCCGGGAAGGCCAATGTGGTGACCGATGGCTTGGATAGAAAAGCGGTGAGTATGGGTAGCCTTGCAATTATTCCGATAGGTGAGAGACAGCTTGCATCAGATGTTCAGGCCTTGGCCAATCAGTTCGTGAGGTTAGATGTTTCAGAGCCTAGTCAGGTTCTAGCTTGTGTGATTTCTCGGTCTTCCTTATATGATCGCATCGCATTATAGAGCGTCAGTATGATCACACTCAATTGTGCCCCCAATGTGGATGGGCTACGTGAGTTGATTCTTGAGGAGGCCCACAGTTCGCCATATTCCATTCATCCCGGTGCCAGAAAGATGTATCAGGACTTGAGGCAGCATTATTGGTGGATGAGGATAAAGAAAGACATTGAGGTTTGTATCTCGGTGCCTAAATTATTAGCAAGGTGAAATACGAGCATCATAGACCGGGCCGGGCAGGAGCGTATCACCCTGGACTTCGTAGTTGGGCTCTCATGGACTTTGAGGATGTTTGATGTTATTTGGGTGATTGAAGATCGGTTGACCAAGTCCGCATATTTTATTCCTGTTGGGACTACTTATTCTTCAGAGCGGTTGACTGAGATCTACATCTGTGAGATTGTTCACCTTCACGGTGTGCTCGTGTCTATCATTTCAAATTGGGGCACGCAGTTTACATTGCAGTTTTGGAGAGCAGTGCAGCAAAATTTAGGCACACGGGTTGACTTGAGTACAACATTCCACCCTCAGACGGACGGACAGTCCGAGCGCACTATTCAGATATTGGAGAATATGCTCTGCGCTTGTGTCATGGATTTCGGGGGCTCTTGGGATCAGTTTTTGCCGCTTGTAGAATTTGCCTAAAACAACAACTACCAATCGAGCATTCATATGGATCCGTATGAGGCTTTGTATGGGAGACGGTATCGGTCTTCAGTGGGTTAGTTTGAGACAAGTGAGGCTAGGATATTGGGTACTGACTTGGTTCAGGATGCTTTGGACAAGGTTAAGTTGATTCAGGATTGGTTTCACACGGCGGAGTCTAGACAGATGAGCTACGCCGATTGGAAGGTTCATGATGTTGCTTACATGGTGGGAGAGAAGGTGCTGCTCAGAGTTTCACCCATGAAGGGTGTGATGAGGTTTGGGAAGAAGGGCAAGTTGAGCCCTCGGTATATTAGGCCTTTTGAGGTGCTTGAAAGGATTGGAGAGGTGGCTTACAAGCTTGTATTGTCGCCTAGTCTGTCGATTGTTCATCCAGTGTTTCATGTTTACATGCTCCGAAAGTATGTCGGCGATCCGTCTCATGTTTTAGGCTTCAGCACGGTTCAGTTGGATGGTGATTTGACTTATGATGTGGAGCCGGTGGCCATTTTGGATCGGCAGGTTCGAAAGTTGAGGTTAAAGAACATAGGTTCAGTGAAGGTGCAGTGGAGAGGCCAGCCAGTTGAGGAGGCTACTTGGGAGACCGAGAAGGAGATGCGGAGCAGATATCCACGCCTATTTGAGACTCCAGATATGATTTTAGACCCATTCGAGGATGAACGTTTGTTTAAAAAGGGGGAGGATGTAACGACTCGGCCGGTCAAGTGTTGCTGTTCCCCCATTTACTTCTTATTCTGTGCTCAATTATTGTTATGTGATTTGCTGGGGTGGTTGGTTCGGTTCCGGGGATTTTTCGGAATGAATTGAGGCACTTAGTCCCAAGGTTGGAAGCTTAAATTGAAAGAGTTGACCGGATGTTGACTTATGTGTAAATTACTCCGTAATAGAGTTTTGATGGTTCCAATAGCTCCATAGGGTGATTTTGAACTTAGGAGTGTGTTCGAATATTGATTTGAAGGTCCGTATGTAATTTTGGCTTGAAATGGCAAAAGTTGAAAAAAAGAAGTTTTGAGAGTTGAGAAGTTTGACCGATAGTTAACTTTGTGGTTACCGGGCTCAGATTTTGGTTTCAGAAGTTGGAATAGGTCCGTTGTGTCATTTACGACTTGTGCACAAAATTTGATGTTAATCGAAGTTGGTTTGATATGTTTCGGCATTATTTTTGGAAGTTAGAAGTTTATTAGGCTTGAATCGATGGGCGATTCGTCGTTTTAGTGTTGTTTGATGATTTGAGGCCTCGATTAAGTTCCTATGATGTTTTAGGACATGTTGGTATGCTGGGTTGAGGTCCCGGTGGCCTCGGGTGTGATTCGGATCATGTTCGATGCATTTCAAAACTTTGAAGACTGCTGTTTTTTGTTGTTGCTGGTTTTTGGCGACTGGTGGAGGATTTTGCTATACTTTTTCCAGAAGGTGTATGTGATCACGAAGTTTAGGGAGGCAGTATTACGCGAACGCATGTGTTATGTCGCGTTCGTGAAGAAGAAAGGAGGATGCTGGGAGTCCACACGACTTGTTCTTCGCGATCGCATGAAGGGGGCCGCGATCGCGTAGGTTGAAGATTCTGTGGGACGCGTTCACGTGTGGAGTTCCACGTTCGCGAAGTGTAATTTGGCTGCTTGTGAATTTGTGCTTCGCGATTGCGAAACGTTTCCCGCGATCGTGGAGCATCTGGCCAGACTTTTAAATATAAAAAATGAGGGTTAGAGTTATATTTCATTATTTGATTTTGGGAGCTCGGATTTAGACGATTTGTGGAGGGATTTTCAAGGAAGTAATTGGGGTAAGTGATTATAACTCGGATTTTGTTAAATTACATGAATCTATCATTGTTGTTATCATTTAATTAGTGTTTTGGGTTGAAAACATTGGGAAAATTGTAGAAACTTCATAAGCTTTAATTTGAGGATTTGAAGGTCGAGTTGTGATCGGATTTGAGTAATTTTGGTATGGTTGGACTCATGGTTGAATAGGTGTTCGGATTTTGTTAATTTTTTCTGATTCTGAGACATGGGCTGGGGTTGACTTTTGCTTAAGAACTTAGCTTTATCATATGGAATTGATTCCTATAGATTGTATTGATTGTATCGAGTTTTTTGTGGCTAGATTCAAGTCGTTCGGAGGTTGATTCGTGAGGCAAGCGCTTGTTGGAGTAGAAATTTGCATAGTTTGAGGTAAGTAACACTTCTAAACATGGTTATGAGGGCATGAATCCCTGAATTATGTGTTATATGGTTGGTATTTAGGTGACGCACATGCTAAGTGACGGGCATGTGGGTATTCACCGTAGGAGTTATGACTCGGTCGATTCCGTGGAACTGCATAGTCAAATAATCTTGTTATTATCCATATATTCTCCATGAGTTAGAGACATTGAGTCTTGATTCATGTTAGAAATCATGCTTAGATTATATGTTAGTACTGTTGGGACCTACAGAGGTCGTGTTGCTATTGAATTACTTGCTTAATTTGCAATCATGTACTCAGTCAGATCTATCATTTCCATATCATATCTCAGTCTCTGTTGCCGTATATTGATACATCATATCGTCATTGTTTGGGCTAATTATCATGATATTCGTGAGCCCGAGAGACTGGAGAGATTGATGACTGAGTGAGGCCGAGGGTTTGATTGTGAGGATATTTATGGGATCGAGCTGCACGCAGAAACAAGCTTTATTGATTCATGCCATGATTGGCTTATTTTAACGCTTGGGCAGGATCCACCCCTCCGGAGTCTGACTTACTAGCAGTGAGCACATGTACCTACTGAGTGCGAGCGCGAGTACCGAGCGATTGGGAGGATTGAGTGACTGTAAGGACTGAGTGACTGTGAGGACTGAGTGAATTGATACTCCGAGAGTATGCATATAATTTTATCACTGCATTGCATTACAGTTGGCATGCATAATTGACATATAGATATAGTGATGTATCATTCCTCATCTCAGTCATACTTGACATATTTTAACTGTTTGGAGATTAAACTGTTGAACTTGAAAGCATGTCTACATTTATGTACTGTTAAATTTTTGTATTTGGATTGTATCTATTGAGCTCGTCACTGCTTTTAGCTCAAGGTTAGTCTTGTTACTTATTGAGTACATTGGGTCGGTTGTACTCATAATACACTCTGCACTTCGTGTGCAGATCCAGACACTTCCGTGTACGGCAGCTGCTAGCTTTTGGAGCTTTATTTGTTGGAGACTATCGAGGTAGTTGCTTTAGCGTCTGCAGACCTTGACTCTCCTTCTTTTCAGTTATTTGTATTGTTCTATCTTTCTAGACAATGTTTTTAGCAGTTAGACTATGTTGTCATTTAGATGCTCATGTACTTAGTGACACCCAGATTTTGGGGGATTTTGTATTAAGTTGCGATATCTTCTCATCCGTTATTTATGAGATTTTACTCTTAAGCTAATTTCATTATGTTTTCAAATTTAAAGATGCATGGTTTATTGTGATTGTCGGCTTGCCTAGTATTGCGATAGGCGCCATCACGACATGTGAGATTTGGGTCGTGACACTACTAGCTGAGAATTACTTTTGATTTTAATTTGGTCAATTCCCATCTCTTTTGCAATCTCCAGAGTTGCAACCACTGCCTCATACTCGGCTTCATTATTAGTAATAGGGTGACATTTTATCGCTAGTCTAATAATCTTTCCTGAAGGTAATATTAATACAATACCTAAACTTTCTCCCTTTATATTTGAAGATCCATCGGTGTATAGAATCCAAGTCCCCATATTAGATCCAGTGGACGCACGTACCTCATTTTCAGCCTCAGGAAGTAGGCTTGAATTAAAATCTGCTAGTACTTGTGACTTTATAGCACTCCTTGACTGATAAACAATATCATATTTGTTGACGGTCAATTTTGACCCTCCCTTTTAAAGTTGTTTTATTTATACTTAAATATTTACAATGAATGTTTTGAAAGTATTTTCTATAAATAATTACCTATTTTTACAAATTAATTAAGTATTAGCTTTGAAATTAATACCCTAGCATTAGTATTATGTAATTACAAATATACTTATTATTTAATATTATTAAAATATTTTTTAAAATACACCATAGAGGTTTTATAATTAATTTAAGAATCACTTCTCAAATTTTAATTAATTAGATTACTGTGTTGAAAATTCAAAACTAGTGTTGTAATTTAGAAAATAAAGTATTTTATAAATAAATAATTACAATAGTTAGTAGTGTATTTGATAATTATAATTTTACTATTTTTATTGGAAATTAATTAAGTTTAATTAAATTAATTTTAAAAGGGTTAAAAACTAAAAGACTACAATTGGAATTCCTTAAGTAAATACAAAGTGACTATTCATTAAATTAATTTCAGCCCAAATACCCAAGCCCAATCCAAAAATGACCCAGGTCCAATCCCCTCCCTCTCTACTTTGGCAATCCATGCCATTCCCATTGAACCAATGAGATCGTGCCACATCACCCGGCCTTATCACTCACAAAACAAACACAAATCATTTGGGTCGTCCATTTCCATGATCAACGACCCATGATTTTTACTCTATTTTCTCTTTAATTTCTAAACACCCAAAAGATTTAATCCTAACCATTGGATCACAAGGATCAACGGACACCAAAATTTTCCATAAAAATTGTTAAATCCCCAAAAATCAGGATCGTTGACCATCAGATCCAACGGCTCAGATCTCGCCTCTCAAGTTTAACCTTAGATACGGCCTCCCAGCCCCTACCCCTAAAATCATTTCCCCAATTCCTGGCGCCTCTCTTTCCCCTTGCTCTCTCTTTTCTCTCAACCTCACAACCTAAATCAAAAGACATTGCACAAATTCGTGCAAGTTAGTAAATTCATCAAGAGATTCATCCTCCCTGTCTCCCACATCCGTGATTCTCGCTGAATCTTTCCTCTTTCATCGATCAAGTCTAAAATCCTCAAATCCGAACCCTAACCCCAAAGATAAAACCTTAAATCGCCAGTTATCTTTCAAATCCATGGCATGCATGGTTATCCATTTTTCTCTTGTACTTCAGATCTTGTTGTTCTTTCAGTTTTCACCATTTTATTTCAAAATCCTAATTAAGGAGTCGCAGACCAAAACGTGAAACATCAACTCGTCTGATTTCTTCCTTTGTTCTTTCAAATCGAAGCAAGCATGAAGACATTAGATGGCTTCATCATTGATATTCGATATCTAGAGGTCAAATTCAATGACCTATGGGTATTAGGGTTATGACCGATGTTCTCTCATGCTTTAACTCTCGGTCTCTCATTTACCCATGCCCAGGTAAAAATCACTACTGATTTCCCTATGTTTTTCCAAGATTTTCACTCGATTGTGCTTGTATTACCATTCCTCTGTCACTCTCCACTATCGATTTGAATCTGGAACCCTAATGCTTCACATCCACTATAAATAGGGACTTTTAATGTTCTCACCTAACAGACTTAACATACAGAAAGAACACAAGCAACTGTACCTCACATCATCGAGCAACCTACCAAATAATAGTCTAAAATTTCATACGAGAGGCTAGGTTTTCTTTTTCTGATTGATCTCTATTCCTTTTGTTTTCTGAGTTTCTTCACTGCTCAAGAGCTTGAAATCTTGTTTTTCATACGGCTAAGTTAGAAACCCTATTTGGTCTGCTGCCCTAGAAAAGGTCAGTGTACTTTTACCCTCCCTTTGATTGCTTCATACAAAAATCATGAGTGTACTACTGTTTTCCTGTGAACGGTTTCATTTATAATGTTTGCTATTAGTTTGTAATTGTCTATTTTTAGTTCACCATGACTTTGTTGCCGATCTATGGTCAGCTATTATATTTCACTAGTATTGATTAAGTAGCTATGTGACCTTATGACTTCTGTTCTGTATTAATAGCCTATGTGATTAAGCTGCTTAAGATGTTTTAATGACTTCTCACATCTACCTAGACTTCATACTTTCTTCTAATGATTCTGTTATAATCTTCAAGCTTATCATGCCATGTTCTTTTGAGTTCTGTTATTCTATGCTTGGGATTGCTGTTATAATCTTTATGCTTATCATGCCATATTCTTTTGAGTTCTATTATTCTATACTTGGGGTTACTGTTAGATGATTCTAGCTAGGACATACATGAAAGTACATAGGGTACCTCTGCATCACTTGGTTAAGATTTATGAATCTTAAATATTAAAAAATGCTCTCCTTCTTTGTGTAAGTGCTTGTTAACATTCTCTGAGTCATCACTATGAAAGCTTTATATCTATTCATAACTGTTAGTTGTAAACAGTCTCACTAGGATGAACTTTCTGTGAACATCAGCGATCATTCTGCATATATTTTGTTATGATCAACCCACCTCTTATGGATTAGATTGTAGTTGTGTCTGATGTAGTTGAATACTAACTATTTTTGTAACTTGAATATAACTCCACCATGCCTAACTACTAACCTTAGTCTGAATAGATGAGTTAAGCCTGTCTAGTATGACGTTTCCCCCTGTTTTTAATCCCTTAATAATATTGATAATTTGATTTTTTAATGTCTGAGATTCATCCTATCTTGTGAGGTCATAAATTCCGTTGAGATCTCTGTATGTGTGGATGTTTGGCATGAATCTTTGTTTATCCCTCATGACTTCACACTTTTGAACACTATTTTGAAACTGTGCTCAGTTCTCTCTTTCCCTGCTAATATGAATTAAATCTAGGTTTGGAGAAACCTCTTATTGTTACTGATTGAGCACAATAACCTGCCTCTGTCATCGTCTGAATCTTTACTGATGTTTTCAAAAGGTCCCAAGTAGTATTGTTAACCTATGTGTGTGTTAATAACAAGATCTGATGCTAAACTAATTTGTGATCAATCTGTTGAGGCACTAGCATCTGTATCCCAAAGCTGTTGCAGCTCTAAACTATGTTCTATTCATCTATCTCTAAGACGTTTGATTCCAATTGTTTGGTTCTTTAGCAAAAACATTATGATGTTCCTGCCTATGTGTGTATTTGGAAATTTGAGCTTCATGTCTGTCTAGTATGTTAATCCTGGAACTAGAAGTATTATTATAAGAAATGGTAACTATTCTTGTGTTCTTCATGTTATTCTGTTAAGAAGAGAGTATGCTTCTATGGTAGGAAATGTCATTGTAGATGGTTTGCATTGAAAGAGCCTCATTGACATTCAAACATATAGGGAAGAATGAGTTGTTAGTGGTTAGGAGTATTTGGGAGTAGAGTGTAACTCTAGGTTGGGCTTCTCTCCCCGGCACAAGCATTGCCCTAGGCCTTATGTAGCACCCCGAAAAGTTTTGAAGTACTTAAGCGCTATTAAGAAAGTTGATGTGCGCTAATTATATTATTTTATATGTAGACAAGGACTATTATATGAATGATATCAATTGATCATGATAATATATGTATGATGTACATTAAGAATGGTTTATGGTCTAAAAAGAGCCCCAAGGCTAAGTCAAGTTAAAATTTTTATGATGCGATAAAGTTTCAAGTGAGTTCGCACAAGATCCTACTTCAAACGCATGCTGCTACCAAATTATAACAACTTAGGAGATGATATACCTATCAAATTAAAGTCCTTTGAGTATAGTTTCCAATACTTCAAACTGTTCGTCATTTGGACACTCCTACAAGAAGTTATGACCAAATTACCAAAGGCTGGAAAAATGAGATTTTGCGATCGCAGAATAATTATGCGATCGCGAAAGTGCTGCTGCAATCGCAAATTGGTCACAGAATGGACCAGTACAACCCAGTTTTTGGCACCGATTTTGCGGTGCATTTTGCGACCCGCATAGCCATTCTGCGGTCCATTATGCGACCGCAGACCTGCTTTCGGAGGATTAATTTTTTTATTTTCATAACCCGACCCCATTTTGATAAATAGGCTTGGGGTTTATTTTGGGGAAATTATCTAAAGTTTTTTAGAGAGAAGTGAGAGTGTTCTAGATAGAGGAAGTAAATGAAGTGTTTTGTTCATCAAGATCTTGTCCAAGCTTTGAAATCCAACAAGGAAATCTCATATGTTCTTCATCTAAGAGGTAAGGTTCCATACCATAGTTTTCAATTTCGGATTGGGTAGAAGATGGTTGATTAGGAGTATGATTCTTAGGTATGAGAGTATTATTTATACATGTATGTACCAATAAGGTTTGTGGAAAGATTGTTGAGCTCAAATAAGTAAACATTGGGTTGTAGAATGAAGGAAATCTTGTAGAAGAACCTTGTAGCCAAATTTGCACACCTAGTGTTTGATAAAATGCTCAAACGAGCTGAAACCATGAATACCTTCCTAATTTGTGTTCAATTTTGTTATGTCTCAAAATAGATTGGAATTGCTAGAATTTTCGGAATGTTGTAGTAATTTAAGGAAAGCTCAAAGCAAGGTATGTTGGCTAAACTTTCTTCTTAGAATTGAATTCAATGATGTTCCCGTAAGTTTCAAGTATGGATGTCTCAAGTTCCTTATTCTATGTTCCGGGTTGTTCCCAATAATTTTGAATGTCCCAAATAAGCAAAGTGTCGAGAATTATGTATTCAAAACGTGTTCTGAATGTTCCTATCACATTATGTTATCTTTTGGGAATGTGTTCAAGAATGATATGTGTATTAAAATACTATGTCTTTTAGTGGTGTTTCAAAGGAGGGTTATGATGTCAAATTGTGTGAGAAAACTCAATATACTTAAGACTCTTAATTTCTCATATGTGTACTTAACGTATTGATTGGAAATGTCTTAATGTTGATAACCTATAAAGATGGTTGAAAGTGAAATAAGTGAATTGGGGATATAAAGTGTGGCCAACATGCCAAGAGTGAAAGTTATACTTGTGGCCAATGGTGCCCATGAAATGAGATGATGTGAGAAAGATTATGAAATGAGCTTTGATTCAACTATTCTAAAATTGACTTTGAAAATAGAATTGCCTAAAAACTTATGAACTCACGTGATGCCTATATGTGGTTGTTTTAGCTAATGCTATGTTTAGTGACTATTTTCAATGTGTTTTGCATTCTTACATATTCGTGAGTGGAAATTGTGTGTTGTCTTTTTTGGGAAAAAGTAATTCAAGAAGAAACGATGTGTTACTTGTTTATCATTTTAACTTGTGCTTCGATTGCCAATCATTTTACACCATTTCTCGAAAAGAAATTCATTGTGTTTAAAGTCTTCACTACTAATGAACCTAAAGTTATTATTTCCGGAATATTGTATATATTGATATTTAGGATGATGATCCATGAAAGAAAGATATAAAAGTGTGGAATATGAAATACGGTCATTGTTCCATGAAAAAAAAATCATATGTATGGCCAAGAGAGCCAATAAAATAATAATGTTGTAAATAGTTGAAAGTATGAATTAAGTGATATAGGGTGTGAAAGGTTATGAGATGTACATATTTGTACTTTTGTTTCCAATGTGTTATAAGCCCCTACATTCTTGCGAGTAAAGACTATGATGTTCCTAAATGTTCTAAATGCTCTTAATGCTCTATGATCACCCATGTCAAGTACAAGTAAGTGATAGTATGAACATGAAAGGTGATAGTTGCCTAAATGAGAATTTCGAAGTGTCCCAATGGTTTCAACTATAGTTGTATGCTTCAAAAATAATATATGTAAATGACTTCGATTGTTAAGTCCCCAAGAGTCATGAACCTAGATAATGACCTCAAGAGGTCAAGGGAGTGAATAATGAGATGTCCTTTGTTAAATGATGATGAACCTTAAGAAAAGGAATTGGTCTCATGTGCCATTGAAATCGACTTATTGATTTACCATGCATGCGCTAATGTAATGAGTTGTGTTTCTCCATGATGAGCATGAACATGAAGTATTCCAATGATAAGAGTAATTATGACGTTAAATGTAATGACAAACTATGTTGCTTTGAGTTTATATATGGTATTGTGATTGGGAATATATCTCCACCCGCATATATTGGGATGAGGCGGCATGACCGCTTTGTGTGGGGATTGTGGTATTGTGGAATACACCTCTACATGCATATATTGGGGTGAGGAGACATGACCGCTTTGCGTAGGGATTATGGTATTGTGGAATACACCTCCACCCGCATATATTGGGGTGAGGCGGCATGACCGCTTTGTGTAGGGATTGTGGTATTGTGGAATACACCTCCGCCCGCAAATATTGGGTTGAGGCAGCATGACCGCTTTGTGTGGGGATTGTGGTATTGTAGAATACACCTCCACCCGCATATATTGGGGTGAGGCGACATGACCGCTTTGTGTGGGGATTGTGGTATTGTGGAATACACCTCCACCCACATATATTGGGGTGAGGCGGCATGACCGCTTTGTGTAGGGATTGTGGTATTGTGGAATACACCTCCACCCGCATATATTGGGGTGAGGCGGCATGAGTGCTTTGTGTAGGGATTGTGGTATTGTGGAATACACCTCCACCCGCATATATTGGGGTGAGGCAGCATGAACGCTTTGTGTGGGGATTTTGGTATTGTGGAATACACCTCCACCAGCATATATTGGGGTGAGGCGGCACGACCGCTTTGTATGGGGATTGTGGTATACACCTCCACCCGCATATATTGGGGTGAGGCGGCATGACCGCTTTATGTAGGGATTGTGGTATTGTGGAATACACCTCTACCGGCATAAATTGGGGTGAGGCGGCATGATCGCTTCGTATAGGGATTGTGGTATTGTGATACACCTCCACCTGCGTATATTGGGGTGAGGTGATAGGACCGCTTTGTGTAGGGATTGTGGTATTGTGGAATACATCTCCACCCGCATATATTGGGGTGAGGCGGTAGGACGGCTTTGTGTAGGGTAGTTATAAAGGATCCCCGACTTAATATCGATAAATTTTAATGAAAGCTCTTAATAATTTGCTTGATGTTAATGGCTATCTAAGCCCATTTATTGTTACCATGATTCATCATATTTATGTTGTATTTCCAAGCCATTGAATAGGTGTATTTGTATTGTGTAAGTGAACGATGTGAATGGTCTATGAGATGAATAGGTGTATTATATGATATGTGAAAACTAAGGACGGTGTACGAAATATATATGTGTAAAATAAGGGAGGAAGGTGCCACTTTCATTGGCATTGTTTGTACATGTTGTTACAATTACATTATATTATGTATTCCATGTATAGTTCATATGGCGCAGTTGATCCTAAAAGAAGGTTAGAATGACGAAAGTATAATAAGACTTTAAATGGGATTTTATTGGATGTTTCGTAGTTTCTTGATGTACTTTATTTGCCTCTTATTTGAGTTACCGTATTTTCATATGTTGTTTTGGCTGCCATACATACGAGTACTATTCCACATGTACTCACGTCCCTTTTGCCGGGGGCGCTGCATCTTTTAATTGATGCAAGTATACTTCTACAGGATGATATGGATCTTTGATAGGGATCTTCTTCACTACTTAGCTTATGGTGAGCCAGCTACAGTTCTAGTGGGTGTTTGGGTCTAGTTCGTTTTATGTATATAGGTATCCATTATCATAGAAGCTACATGTACACTGTGGGTCATGTAATTAAAGATTTGAGTTTTGTCATGTATTTATATTCACAGTATTTACAGCTATTTATAGAGATGTGTAACCACCACAAGAAAATATGGGCCATTGAGCCAAGTGTATTTAATATGAAAGCCAAGATCTTATTATGTTATGGTAAATCATGCATGAGTAATGATGAGAGGTTAATGTAAATTAGGCTTGCTCGACTGGGTTTACTCGGTTGAGCGTCGGTCGCGCTCCTCGATTTCGGGGTGTGACACCTTGAGACCCTTGGGAACTTTGAAGTGTCGGGGGATTCAAAAGGGGCATCGATCTTGAGTGGAATTCTCTCCTTAGCCCCTGATTTATTGACACTTGTTATTCTCTTTTGGTTTGGTGTTTAATGACAACTAAAGGTGTTCAATGTGGATCATTTACTATACATAACTTCCACAATTGCATGACTTTCTTAGTGTTTAAATACTGTAACTGATCTTTCCTTTATTCTTTGCTTGCAAATTTCATATATGGGCATATATATGGTATTGTTTTCTAATGACTTTCTCTCTTCTATTTTGAACATGTACAATGGCTTGGGCCTGCGGAATTCATAAAGAACTCAGGCCCAAATCCATCATTTTTATATCCTGGGAGTCCAGAGTCAGCTATCGTCCCTGTTAATACGGGGCCTGCCTCTTTGAGGCCCAAATACCAGAGTCCTTTCTTTTCCTTCACTCCTTTATTTACAGCTTTCGTTATTCTATAGCTGCACTATGTCGTTATTTTTCACCGTGTTTCTGTTGTTTTATCTCACATGTACATGACAAGTATATATTGGATTGAATGCTTTACTTTATCTTTTAATTCATATAAAAGTGACTTAGGCAAGCCTTAATAAACCTAGAATTAAAAGAAGCATTAGTTAGTAATTACTTCTACAACACTAATCGCGAGCTGTTTAATAATTCATTATGCTTTGCTAACTCTTTTCTTAAAGATTTTGAAGCCCAAAGGCATAACAAAGGTGGCAGTCCCTCTTTCAAAAGGAAAAACCAGAACTGGGTCGCATGCTTAATTTTCTAAAAGGAAATCAACTCTTTTCGAAAAGAAGAAGGTGTTGCCGTCCAAACAAAGGTTTTCAAACATTTTCATAACATTTTCACCTCACTAGAGTAATATGAATTTCCATGATTCAGGAAATAAAGTGCTTTAAATTAGCTTCTCTTTTACACATTTTTCATACCAACATCCTATCTTTCAAAGCTCTTTTCAAGCATATGTATACTAACACTATTTTCCTAAGGCTCTTCTTTAAATCCATCCTCTTTAAACTACACTCTTCCCCTATAGGTATTATGCCCTAATATATGGTAAGCTACATTCTTTAAACACTAATTAAAGCATAGTACAAACAATTAGTCCTAAATCTAGTCTAAGTCCTATGGAGCTACCTCAGGTAGATTTTAAGGGGTGCCTAACACCTTCCCCTTAGAATAACAAGAACCCTTACCCATAATCTCACTGGTTAGCAGACTAATAAAGAATATGGCCTTTAGTAATTAAATAGGTACCCTAGTATACCTTTAAATATTAGGTGGTGACTCTCTTTCATCAACAACAGAGAAACCACAAGTTGAATCTTGTTTTAAATAGTGCAAAATAGGGTGCAACAATATTCACTAAGTTTGATTGCCCACTTGGCTAATCTTCTTGATAATTTATTTTTATGCAAGATGTTTCGTAATGGGAAAGTGGTTACGATAGATATAGGATGATAGTGAAAATAAGGTCTTAATTTTCTTGATGCCATTATTAATTTCAATGCTAATATTTCTAAATCTAGATATCCTATTTCAGCTTCTAGTAACGATTTTGCTAACATATTTGTCATGACTCAGAATTCCAACCTCGGGTCCATGATGGCGCCTAACATCTACTTGCGAGGCAATCCAACGTTAGATTATCAATTAAAAATTTTAACAATTTAAAACAAAGTAATAACAATTATTAACGATTGGTAAACCGAAATACATAATATAAATCCATAATATAACACAGTCTAGTCTAATCCCAGAAATCTTGAGTCACCATTACATGAGCAACTAGAATACTACAAGCATGGTCTGAACGAAATACCACTTTTTGAAATGAAATAAATAGTAAAGATAGAATAGAAGGGGACTTCGGGGACTGCGAACGCTAGCAGCTCTACCTCAAGTCTCCGTTGTAGATATGATCCGAGCAAAAGCACTGGTAGACACCGGTGGGACCAATACCAGAATCTGCACAAGAAGTGAAGAAGTGTAGCATGAGTACAACTGACCTAATATACTCCGTAAGTAACAAGCCTAACCCCAACGAGGTAGTGACGAGGCTATGACAAGACACCTACTAAAATCATGTGCATATATATACATAAAGCAACAGAAATCACAAGTAGAACATTTAAAATAATAACAGGGAGGGAACATGTAAAAAGGAAATAAGATAAGATCGATAAGTACCAAATCACCAAGTAGCCTTTTTCTGAAATAATTAACGATGCAATCAAATAAATCATGAATCCGAAAATCAAATAAAATAATAAAGTCATCAATGGCACGGCATCACCCTTCGTGCTTTTACTCTTATTCCCACCATGTAATATCATAAATGGCATCACCCTTCGTGGTTTTACTCTCATCCTAACCATATGATAGTGATATGATAAATGAAATAGCACGGCATCACCCTTTGTGCTTTACTCTCATCCTCACATGATATAATAATTGATAAGAAAGCAATCAAGTGCACGGCATTACCTTTCGTGCTTTAATCCTCAAAATCTCTCAATCAATGATAGTAATATGCAAATAAGGTACAACAACACCCTTCGTGCTTTTCACTCCTCCTCACCAAGCAACAACAATAATCTAACGTACCAATGCAAGGTGGGAAGCAAATTTCACTTCAATCATAGTGTTATGATAAACAAACTCAACTTTCAATATCCCAACAACTTCAAAATAAACAATAAATTCAAAGGCGAACAATTAAAGAAATAATAATCCGCTAAGGCATGGAAAGCATAGTCAATGGAACAATATAGTACAATAAATTAATTTTCACCTGCATGATTTAACCGAATGACAATGCATATATACTCGTCGCCTTACATATACGTCGTCCCCACGCATAACTCACGTAGCAAATAAATCAACAAGTCCTAATTCCTTCTAGTCAAAGTTAACCACGACACTTACCTCTTCCCGCAACCAAATCAATACTCAACCACAGGTTTTCCTTTAGAATTAGCCTCCAAACCAATCAAATCTAGCCAAATATAGTTAAAATAATCAAAATACGCTTTAGAAACTACCTACGAATGAAAAAGATTCAATCTTTAATGAATTTGAAAAAAGTCAACCCCAGGCTTGCTTGGTCAAAATTCGAGATTCGGACCAAAACCCGATTAACCATTTACCCCTGAGCCCGGTTTATGTGATTTGTTTCGAAATTCGACCTCAATTTGAGGTTTAAATCTCAATTTTACAAAATTCTTAATTTCTACCATGGAATTTATAGATTAAAGGTTAAAATCAATGGGTGATTATGGAAATACATCAAAACTAGTTAAAATCACTAACCAATAAAGTTGGAATGAAAATCTTCTCAAAATCCCTCTAAGCAGAGCTCTAACTTTCAAAAATGGTGAAAAGTGACCAAATCCTGACTTTCAGCTTTTAGATTGCCGAGCGTCATATGTTCTTCACGTTTGCGAAGCACCTGACGCATTCGCGAAGAACACAGGCCTTTTGGACTTCGCATTCGTGAAGCCTCGATCACGTTCGGAAGGCTTATTCCACAACCTGCCTTTACATTCGCGTCCCGTGGTACGCGTTCGTGATGAAGACCAACCCCTCCCTTCCCAGACCTCCCCAAAGCATCACGTTCGCGAGGGGTGAGACGCGTTCACAAAGGGTAATCCCCCCCCCCATGCTTCGCATTCGCATCCTAACTCTCGCGTTCGCAAAGAGTAACCAACCCCCAACCCAAGTTTCCCCTTCCCGATCACGAGAGAGCCTTCGCGATCGGGAAGTACTGTGCACCAGAAGAAAAACCAGCAGTTCCGCAACTCTAAAAATGGTCTGAAACTAAACTGATACTCACTCAAGCCCCTCGGGCTCCAAACGGAACAAGCACACAAGTATAAACATATCATACGAACTCACTCGTGCGATTAAAATACCAAAATAACATCCCAAACCATGAATCGGATATCAAAACACATGAAATTCAAAAGGAAACTCAAGAGTAACTAGAAACGCAGCCAAGCATTCAATTCCTATCAAACCAACTTGGAATTAAACCAAATTTTGCAGACAAATTTTAATTAGAAAAAACGGACCTATTACATGTCCCAAAACCAAAATCCGAACCCGAAACCATAAAGTCAACCTACGGTCAAACTTAAGAAATTTCTAAATATTAAAATTGCCAATATTCGGCAAAACAAGTCAAATCAACCTAGGACCTCCAAATTCAATTCCGGGCATACTCCCAAAATCAAATCACAATACGAACCTACCGGAATTGTCAAAATACCAATCCAGGATCGTTTACCCAAAATGTTGATCGTGGTCAACTCTAGCCTCATTTTTAGTCAAAAGTTTCATTTTCTTCAAAATTTCACATAAAATCTTTTCAAACAGCAACACGGACCACGCACGCAAATCAAAAAAAATAAATAAAGCTATCGAAGGTCTCGGATCCTGAAAATTAAGACTAGTGCTCAAAACGACCTATCGGGTCGTCAAATTCTCCACCTCTAAAGGAAATGTTCATCCTCGAACGGACATAGAAAAGTAACTGGATTGATAAAAAGGTGGGGGTATCTACTCCGCATATCGGGCTTGGACTCCCACTTAGCCTCTTCGATAGACTGACCTCTCCATTACACTTTCACATAAGGAAAACTCTTGGATCTCAACTTACAAACCTGTCGATCTAGAATAGCCACTGGCTCTTCCTCATAAGACAAATTTTAATCAAGTTGCACCGACTTGAAGTCCAAAACATGTGAGTTGTCCTCATGGTACTTCTGAAGCATGGACGCGTGAAACACATGATGTACCTTTTCTAGGCTAGGAGGCAATGCAAGCCTATAAGCAACCTCCCCAACTCTCTCCAAGATCTTAAATGGGCAAATAAACCTCGGGCTTAACTTTCCCTTCTTCTCGAACCGCATCACGCCCTTCATAGGCGACACTTAGAGGAGAACCTTCTCACTCACCATATAAGCTATATCTCAGACCTTCCGGTCTGCATAAATCTTCTGCCTAGACTGAGTTGTGCAAAGTCGCTCTTGAATCACCTTAACCTTCTCCATAGCATCACAGACCAAATCAGTGCCCAACAATCTATCCTTACCGGTCTCAAACCAATCAATCGATGAACGACATCGCCTCCCATATAAGGCCTCATACGGAGCCATCTGAATGCTCGACTAGAAGCTGTTGTTGTAGGAAAACTCCGCTAGCGATAAAAACTGGTCCCATGAACCACTGAAATCCATTACATAGGCGCATAACATGTCCTCCAAGATGTGAATAGTGAGTTCAGACTGTTTGTCCATATGAGGATGAAACGTTGTGTTCAGCTCGACCCGTGTGACCAACTCACGTTGTACGGCTCTCCAAAAATGCAATATGAACTACGTGCCTCGGTCAAATATGATGGAAATTGGCATGTCGTGCAGGTGGATAATCTCCTGGATGTAAATCTGTGCCAACTGCTCTGAAGAATAGTAAGTCATCACCGGAATGAAGTGCATGGACTTAGTCAACCGGTCCACAATAACCCAGATTGCGTCTTTATTCAAGGTTTGTGGTAAGCCTACCACAAAATCCATAGTGATGCGATCCCACTTCCACTACGGTATCTCTAATCTCTGAATCAATCTACCCGGTTTCTGATGTTCATACTTCACCTGTTGGCAATTCAAACACCGAGAGACATAAGCAACAATATTTTTCTTCGTTCTTCGCCACCAATAGTGTTGTTTTAAATCACGGTACATCTTCGTGACACCTGGGTGAATAGAATAGCGGGCACTGTGAGCCTCCTCAAGGATAAACTCTCTCAACCCATCATCATTTGGAACACAAACCCGGCCTTGAAGTCGTATAACACCATCATCTCCAATAACAACCTCCTTAGCACCACCCCGTTGCACAGTATCCTTCAACACCAACAAGTGAGGATCATCAAACTAACGAGCCTTGATATGCTACAACAACGATGATTGTGCCACAACACAAGAAAGAACCCGACTAAGCTCTGAAACATCCAATCTCACAAATCGATTGGCCAAGGAATGAACATCCATAACTAGTGGCTTCTCCACTACCGATAAATATGCCATACTACCCATGCTCTCATCCTTCCTACTCAATGCATCGGCCACTACATTGGCCTTCCCCGGATGATATAATATGGTGATATCATTGTCTTTCAGCAACTCTAACCCTCTCCACTGCCGCAAATTAAGGTCTTTCTGCTTGAACATGTGCTGGAGGCTCCGATGGTCTGTATACATCTCACAAGGAACACCGTACAAATAGTGCCTCCAAATCTTCAGCACTTGAATAATGGCGGCCAACTCTAAGTCATGAAAAGGGTAATTCTTCTCATGGACCTTTGACTGTTGAGATGCATAAGTAATCATTATACCATCCTACATCAGTACCGCGCCAAGCCCAATACGCGATGCATCATAATACACGATGTAAGATCCTGAACCTGTAGGCAACACCAACACTGGGGTTGTAGTCAATGCATCTTGAGCTTCTAAAAGCTCAACTCACACTCGTTGGACCATTTGAAAAGAGCACTCTTCTGGGTCAACTTGGTCAATGGGGCTGAGATAGATGAAAACCCCTCTGTAGGACTAGGCCAGTTCTGAACTGCCTCAATCTTCTTTGGATCCACCTTAATGTCCTCGAAAGATACAATATGGCCCAAAAGGCAACTAAGTCCAACTAGAACTCACACTTTGAAAACTTGGCATATAACTGAAAATCCCTCAAATTCTGAAGTACGATCCGCAGATATTGCTCATACTCCTCTCGACTGTGAGAGTAAACCAAAATATCATCAATGAAGACGATCACAAAAGAAACCAAATAGGGCTTGAACACCCAGTTTATCAAATTCATAAAGGGTGATGGGGCATTAGTCAAGCCAAATGACATCACTAAGAACTCGTAGGGACCATACCGAGTACGAAAAGATATCTTAGGGACATCTGATGCCCTAATCTTGAACTGATTGTAGCCATACCTCAAATCAATCTTCGAAAACACCTTGGCATCCTGAAGCTTATCAAATAAGTCATCAATCATCGACAATGGATACTTGTTCTTGATAGTGACTTTTTTCAACTACGATAATCTATACACATCCTCATCGTTCCATCCTTCTTTTTCACAAACAACATCGGTGCACACCTAGGCGAGACACTAGGTCTAATAAATCCCTTGTCAAGAAAATTCTACAACTTCTCTTTCAATTCTCTCAACTCAACTAGGGCCATACGGTATAGTGCGGTAGAAATGGGCTGAGTACCCGGAACCAAGTCAATGCAGAAATTGATATCTCTATTAGGTGGTATCCCTGGCAAATCTGTAGGAAACAGCTCTGGAAACTCGCGCACAACTGGTACCAATTCCGTGGAAGGAACCTTCGCACTAGGGTCACGAATATAGGCCAAATATGCTAGACATCCCTTCTCGACCATACGCCAAGCCTTCACATAAGAAATGACCTTACTAGTGCAATGACCACTAGTCCCTCTCCACTCCAATCGAGGCAACCCTGGTATAGCCAATGTCACAGTCTTGGCGTGACAATCCAAGATAGCATGATATGGCGACAACCATTCCATGCCCAAGATAACATCAAAGTCCACCATGTTGAATAAAAGAAGATCTACCCTTATTTTATAACTCCCGATAGAAACTACTTGTGAATGATAAACATGGTCTACCACAATAGAATCTCCCACAGGCTTAGACACATAAACAGAAGCACTCAAGGAATCACGAGACACATCCAGATATGAAGCAAATTAGGATGACACACAGGAATAAGTAGAGCCCGGATCAACTAAAAATGCATCTCTATGGTAAATTGGAATAATACTTGTGATGACCGCATCAGATGACTCTGCCTCAAGTCTAACAGGAAATGCATAAAACTGGGGTTGAGCCCCACCACTCTGACCTTCGCCTCTCAAACAACCTCTCTCTAGATGACCTCTACCTCTAATAGCCTGACTACCACCTCAGGCTGCCTGACCCCCGCCTCTAGCTGGCTGAGCGGGCAGTGGGGAAACCAGTGCCAGAACCATGGCACGAGTAACTTGTTGTGGCATGTTGCCCTGTGATCTAGGGCATCAACCTCGTGACGTGCCTCAGATCTCCAGAAGTTTAACATGTCCTCGCCTGATGTGACTGCTGACCCTGGAACTGCCCATGTCGACCTGAATAACCACCCAGATAACTCTGAATTGGAGGTGCACTGATCGGAGCTGAAGGCACGCTGTAGGCTAGTTACTCAGGATGATACCCATAAGAACCACGACTACCCGAAGCACCGAGACATACCTGAAGCAATAACTGAATCGGCTTGGGAGGATGGCCTCTACCAAAAGGGCCCCTGCCTCCAGATGATGCACCACTGAAACCACCGAAATGGCGAGGCCTCTTCTCAGATACCGCCTCCCTACCCTGACCACGGATCCTCGTGATCCGCCTAGCAATCTCTACAACCCGCTGGAAAGAAATATCACCCCCAATATCCTTGGCCATCTGTAGCTTGATACTAAAAGTAAGGCCATCAATGAATCTCCTCACTCTCTCCCTCTCAGTAGGAGTAAGACAATTGCATGGCAAGCTAAATCCACGAATTTGGTCTCGTACTGGATAACAGTCATGCTACCCTGATGGAGGCACTCAAACTGGTTGTGGTACTCCTCTATTAGAGTAAAAGGGATAAACTTCTCTAAGAATAGCTAGGAAAACTGATCCCAAGTGAGTGGAGGTGAACCTGTTTGTCTGCCTCGAACATAATTTTGCCACCATCTCTTGGCGGAGCCATGCATCTAAAATACCAAAAGGTCAAATCCATGGGACTCCACTACACCCATGTTGCTCAGGATCTCGTGGCAACGATCTATAAAATCTTGTGGGTCCTTAGAAGGGGTGCCACTAAAGCGAATAGGAAATAACTTTGTGAACTTGTCCAATCTCTTCAACCCCTCAGATGACATAGAGGGCCTCTCCCCAGGCTGTGTAGTGATGACAGGCTAAACTACTCCAATTGCTGGAACTGTCGGAGTCTAATATCCGTGAGTCATCAACTCTAGTGTGTGAATAGCGGGAGTTTGGACTCCTCCCCCAGCCCGAGAGACAGTTGGTGCTACAGGAAATGCACCTACTTGGGGCACACTCTCCATAAGGCCCGCCAGACGGACTTGATCATCTTGAAGTACTGGGATGGCAATAAACCCCTCTGGGACCTGAGGTGGTCTAACTGGCATAGTTTGAACAGGGACCTCCTCCTCCTGCTCGATCTGAGGCTCTACAATAGGTGGTGTTACACGTGCTCTAGGCTGAGCTCTGGCTCGACCTCGGCCCCGACCTCTACCTCTGGTAGTGGCAGCCACTTAGGGCTCCGTCTCCTGACCCGCCGTGCATATCCTCACCATCAGCGAGAGAACAAGAATAAAATAGATCAAACTCCAGTGATAGAATAAAGTCGCACGATAGAGAAATAAAGAAGTGACATTTCCTAAAGCCTTATAGCCTCTAGAATATAAGTACAGACGTCTCTGTACCGATCCTCCATACTCTACTAAGCATGCTCATGATTCGTGACACCTAGGCAACCTAGTGCTCTGATACCAACTTGTTACGACCTGAAATCCCAACCTCGAGGCCGTGATGGCGCCTAACATCTACTTGCTAGGTAAGCTAATGTTAGATTATCCATTAACCATTTTAATAATTTATAACAGAGTAATAATAATTAATAACGATTGGTAAAACTGAAATAAGTAAGATAAATGCATAATATAATACGGTCTAGTCTAATCCTAAAAATCTGGAGTCACTAGTACATGAGCAATTAAAATACTACAAACATGGTCTAAATGAAATACTACTGTTTAAAATGAAATAAACAGTAAAGATAGAATAGAATGGGACTTCATGGGCTGTGAACGCCATCAGCTCCACCTCAAGTCTCTGTTGTAGATATGATTCGAGCAGAAGCAAAGCTAGACACCGGTGGGACCAACACTAGAATCTGCACAAGAAGTGCAGAAGTGTAGCATGAGTACAACCGACCCAATGTACTACGTAAGTGTCGAGCCTAACCCCGAAGAGGTAGTGACGAGGCTATGACAAGACACCTACTAAAATCATGTGCAGATATATACATAAAGAAATAGAAATAACAAGTAGAACATTTAAAAAAAGAACGGGTAGGGAACATGTAAAAAAGGGAGTAAGATAAGATCGATAAGAACAAAATTACCATGTATCCTTTTTCCGAAATAAACAACGATGCAACCAAATAAATCACAAATTCGAAAATCAAATAAAATAATAAAGTCATCAATGGCACGGCATCACCCTTCGTGCTTTTACTCTCATCCTCATCATGTAATATCATAAATGCAATGGCACGGAATCACCCTTCGTGCTTTTACTCTCATTCTCACCATATGATAATGATATGATAAATAAAATGGCACGGGATCACCCTAACCAATAAAGTTGGGATGAAAATCATCTCAAAATCCCCTCTAGGCCGAGCTCTAGCTTTCAAAAATTGTGAAAAATGACAAAATCCCGACTTTTAGCTTTTAAATAGTTGGGCATCAGGTGTTCTTCGCGTTTGCGAAGCACCTGATGTGTTAGAAAGGAACACATGACTTTTGGCCTTCGCTTTCACGAAGCCTCCATCGCGTTCGCGAAAGCTTATTCCCTAGCCTGTCATAGCATTCGCGATGAAGACGAACCCCTTCTTTCCCAGACCTCCCCAAAGCATCGCATTCGCGAGGGGTGAGACGCGTTCGCGAAGGGTAATCCCCCGAATGCTTCGCATTCGCGTCCTACCTCTCACGTTCATGAAGAGTAACCATCCCCCAACCCAAGTTTTCCCTTCGCGATCACGAAGCACTGTGCACTAGAATAACAACCAGCAGTTACACAAGTTTAAAAATGGTCCGTAACCAATTCAAAACTCACCCGAGCCCCTCGGGCTCCAAACCGAACATGCACACAAGCCTAAAATCATCATACGAACTCGCTCGCACAATCAAAATACCAAAATAATATCCGTAACCACGAATCGAACATCAATTCAAAAGGAAACTCAAGAGTAACTAGAAACACAACCAAGCGTCTGATTCATATCAAACCAACTCGGAATTACACCAAATTTTGTAGACAAGTTTCAAATAGAAAAAACAGACCTATTCCAAGTCCCAAAACAAAAATTCAAACCCGATAACCATATAAATATAAATATTTCTTCCTTTTGAAGAAAAATAGACTTTCAAACTAAATAGATAGTTTGAATTTAAATCTATGTTGCCTTCGGGCCTTATGGGTAGTCCCCTTTGCTTTATCGGGCTCGAACATCCTTCAGCTTAAATAGTCATGTGTTCATTTGAATTCAAATAAATGAGTAGTTTTGCTCGAAATAATATAGCCCGTAGACGTAATGGTCGAGTGAGTGCTTGCTTCAAATCGAAATAAAAGTAGCCCGTAGGCTTAGTAGTCGAGTAAACGATTTGAACTCGAAATAATGTAGCCCGTAGGTGTGATGGTCGGGTGAGTGCTTGCTTGAACTCGAAATAAAAGTAGCACGTAGGCTTAGTAGTCGAGTGAATGATTCGAACTCGATGCAATGTAGCTCGTAGGCGTAATAGTCGAGTGAGTTCTTGCTCGAACTCGAAATAAAAGTAGCCCGTAGGCTTAATGGTCGAGTGAGTGCTTGCTCGAACTCGAAATAAAAGTAGACCGTAGGCTTAGCAGTCGAGTGGATGATTCGAACTCGATGCAATGTAGCCCATAGGCATAATGGTCGAAGTAGCCCGTAGGCTTAGTAGTTGAGTGATTGATTCGAACTCGAAATAATGTAGCTCGTAGGCGTAATGGTCAAAGTAGCCCGTAGGCTTAATATTCGAGTGAGTGCTTGCTCGAACTCAAAATAAAAGTAGCCCATAGGCTTAGTAGTCGAGTGAATGATTCGAACTCGATGCAATGTAGCCCGTAGGCGTAATGGTCGAAGTAGCCCGTAGGCTTAGTAGTCGAGTGAATGATTCGAACTCGAAATAATATAGCCCGTAGGCGTAATGGTCAAAGTAGCCCGTAGGCTTAATGGTTGAGTGAGTGCTTGCTCGAACTCGAAATAAAAGTAGCCTGTAGGCTTAGGAGTCGAGTGAATGATTCGAACTCGATGCAATGTAGCCCGTAGGCGTAATGGTCGAAGTAGCCCGTAGGCTTAGTAGTCGAGTGAATGATTCGAACTCAAAATAATGTAGCCTGTAGGCGTAATGGTCGAGTGAGCGCTTGCTCGAACTCGATCCTGTTTGCATAATAAATTTTGAACATAGAATATCGGTAAAGAAGTTTATCTTTGAAAGTCATTATACATGTGTTCATGTTTTGCGTCAGGGCTCGGGCCAACTACATAAGCATGGTTCGTTTTGATCATTTGACTCTTACAATGTTTCCTGTTGAGACACTGTTTGTCATAACAAAGTAACTTCCTTTGCACCGAATTTGATAATCATCACAGATGCGTTCAATGATAAATCCCCCCAGTATACGAGGTTGATTTTAAAGAGGCCTCGGATACTCAGCAGTAGTATCGTTTTCGCTATATGGCTGGTATCGATCTCTGGTCGATTTTTGCTTGGTAGTTCTTTTCATAACGGACCTAGAAATCAACTGGTCATCTTCGACTCTTATTTTGGATTGATATCGATTGTGCACATCGGTCCAAGTAATAGCTGGGTACTCGATCAGATTTTGCTTCAGTCGTCGTGAAGCCATCGAGCTCCGCTCGTTCAGACCTTGAGTGAAAGCTTGAACAGCCCAATCGTCTATGACTGGTGGCAGATCCATTCGTTCCATTTGAAAACGAGATACGAACTCCCTTAGTATCTCATTATCTTTTTGTATTACCTTGAACAGTTCCGACTTTCTGATTTCGACCTTAATGGCTCCGGCATGTGCTTTTACGAAGCAATCTGCGAGCATAGCAAAATAATCAATAGAGTTAGATGGTAAATTATGATACCATACCATTGCCCCATTTGACAGGGTTTCGCTGAATTTTTTCAATAATACAAATTCGATCTCATCATCTTCCAAATCATTGCCCTTGATGGCACACATGTAAGAAGTGACGTGCTCGTTGGGGTCAGTCGTTTCGTTATATTTGGGTATTTCGGGCATACGAAATTTTTTGGGGATTGGTTTTGGGGCTGCACTCGAGGAAAGAGGTTTTTGAATGAATTTTTTCGAATCTAGCCCTTTTATCATTGGTGGAGCTCCCGGGATCTGATCGACCCTGAAATTATATGTTTCTATTTTTTTATCGTTGGCTTTGACTCGTTTTGTGAGTTCCTCGAGCATTTTAGTAATTTCGGGAGTAGTCCCCGATTCTTGCTCATTTGACTTCAATATGGCTGGTTCCGTTCTGTGGGTGATTTCTCGAAGCGGATTGGGCTCTGGTCTGCTTTGTACCTGAGTTTGGCTCTGCAACTGAGCTATCGCTACTTGTTGGGCTTGTAACATCTCGAAGATCATCCATAAGCTGACTCCGATCTCCTCCACGTTATGGGTGTCTCGAGCTACGGATCGAGTACCGCCCTGAATGCTTTTTTCCGGTTCGGAACGTTGGTTCGCCTCAAGAGCCACTTGTGAATTGATATCTAGCGGTACTTCGACTCGAGCTTCGGTGACATCGTTAATTCACCTTCTGGCCCTGGGTGTCAAGTTGTTGGTTTTATCTTGAAGGCCGGCTTCGTGGTCAATAGGTAAATCTATCAGTCGAGGGTTTGCCATTGTTGATTTGAAGTTGCAAACTGGTGTATATTGCAGATTTGTATCAAATAACCACTGTTACCCTTAGCCCCACGGTGGGCGCCAAACTGTTTACCCGAAAAATTGGATAGAGTTAAATTTGTGTATGGTTCTAAGGATATATGATATAATTTAATACAAATCGTATAGAGAAATAGAAATATGTGTATTCTTGACTATGAGAATGAGAATAGTGAGAAGAAGAACGAATAAGATAAAGGAAAAAAAATATAAGGGGATATCTTTCAATATGAGAAAAAACTTTTGTTATCCTCTCCGCTTGCTTACAATCCATGCCCCCCTTATAGTAGATGGATCCTATTTTATATACAATAAAAAATACGTAGTGAAAAGCCCATGATGTACTGTCTTTTCCTCGATTTCTGCCAAGATTCTCTCCTATAGTGCGGTTGCAACGGCCTTTGTCTGCGAGCTCGATACTGGCTCGAGCTCGGTATTGGATCGAGCCCTCGGCCTTGGTCCGAGCTCGATTCTGACTTGGGGTCTCGGTATTCGGGGTGAGTGTTGGTCGGTCTATGCATCTTCGATAATCTCAGCTTTGCTTCGTAGTTCGATTTGGATATGAGCTCGATAATGATACCGAGCTTGTCATTGATCGGTCTTAGAGCTTGAAGCTCGACGCCCTTACTTCGGACCTTGACCGAACTTGTCATGCAAATATCCTTTGATCGAAACATTATCGTCTCGATCAATTTGTACGACTGAATCAAATCGATTTTGACCGAACACAGAACTAATCGTAAAGGTTTCAATATTGAAAAAGAAAGCCTTCGCATATTCATAATTACGAGTAATCCAGATTCATTGATTGATCGTTTCCCAATCCCAAAGAAATAAAAGAAGCAACTGTTTGCTAACAATTACTCGTATTAGTTGCTAATCAATCAGGAGAATGTTCACGCGCCATTTTATTTGTTTGAACCAAACTTCTCCACTAAAAACTTTTTCTCCATTCGTTTAAATCTATGTGAACCCGTTTAACTGGATACGAAATTTAAGAAAAGAAGACTTTTGAACTTGTGGTGTAAAATGAAACACATATATTTTGTGTGGTTATAAATCATTGCATAAAGGTAAATTGTTTCTAAATAAGAAAATAGGTCATTCTTTTTGGCACGGACTAAAAAAGAAATAAGTTCACATAAATTAAAAAAGAGGGAGTAAAAGATTGTGTCCCTCCTAATTCTTTTTTTGTTTTCCACAAAAATTATGATCTCATTCTTAATAATTTATGGGTTTTTGATGCAGACATACCACCATCTTAGTCAAAAGAGAATTCGAAACTTCTTTTGCTCTCTACTGAGAGCAGAAAAGATGAGGCAGTGGTGGGGCAGGTTAACCTTAAACCACTTTTTCTTTATCTTCATCAATTCATCTTCCTCCTCTCTCCGTTTTTTTTGGTTTTCTATTCTATTTTTAATAAATATTTGCTTTATTGATTTGATGTCTGAATTCTATCTTTTTCCTTCGAGTGCTACATGAATGGATTGTGGAGTGGCTAACTCCATAATTTATGGAGCCATTATTCCTCCACATCTCATCGGTCAAAAAGAAAAAAGAAGTCCTTTTCTTTTCTTTTTATTTTTAATTATATTAGTATAATATTTGGACCTTTTAATGTGTTTGAAAATAATGGATCCTTTCTTTTACAACTGTCATGGCCCCATGGTGATGACACCACGTTCTTCACTTCAATAAAGTTTTCAAAATTATTATAAAAAGAACAATTATTTATTTCCCTCTAACTGCCACATCCAATAAATCCAATTAAGTTGAATTCATTTTGGAGCTTTTGGTCACCAAAGCTCTTTCTTCTTCACTTGAATCTGCTCATAAACGAAAACCACCAGTTGGTACACTTGGCCAGGAATGTTTTATCACCAAGCAACTAAATATCATCCTTTGCAATAAACTAAAGTAAGACAAAATAGGAGGCTAAATATCATGATTCTTTCACAGGTTCTTCTAATTAGGAACAAAGTTTTGGTCCTCTCAATTTCAATGGAAGAACAAAGCCGCGAAAGTTGGCTGTCTAGGAAAAATGTTGGCCTTAAATTCAGATTATCCACAAGAAATTTAATATTGACCATTAGGATTAATGAATATGCGTAGTTTCTTATTTCTTGTGAAGGATCATGAGTTGAGATCCATAATAAGCGTCTTCGACTGACTAGTATTGCCCTATCAATTTCGGGCTAATTTCTATTGAAATCCATGATAAGGGTGTTCAGTAAGGGATATTACGTCATAGTTTAATTTCTTTTGAAGTTCACATCAAATGAAGCACAAGTTGCACCATAAGATGATTGAAATACAGGTACTTCAGAAAATCAATGCTGAATTGCTGATATATCCTAATATCTAAAATAAGATGTTCGCACATTATAGGCAAATGTTGTTTTAAAACTAGTACTTCATTATCCATTTATCATGTGAAGTATGTACTTTTTAGGATTTTACTTATCTACACTTACATTCACAAATTTCACATTATTGTAGCAACCAGCAGGGCGTGTATGTGGATGCAGGGGAATGACCCAATAATGTAAATATTTTTACATTGTTAGCTATAGAAGTTATAGAACTCTGCCTTTCATGGCAATGATTTAGCAGCTACATGGAATAGTTAATTATGTAAATATAACGAAGATTTTATAGACATAACAATAATATAATTTGTATCGAATTTGTAAAATGAACTTGGAGAAACATTTCAGATAATCACCTATATATGTGCGGCATTTAATATCCATCTTAAGGTCACTAGAAATTCCCCGTTAATTGCTTTTCATCCTATACCTGCAATACACAAAACAAGATAGATACTTAATTAGCAAAAGAAACAAAAGGAAGAAACGATATATACCATAGTACAATATACAAACAGAGAGAAAATGAACAGACAAAATATATTAAAGAGGTAAAAATGATTACACATGATGACTCGATCACTTCTAGGATTTGGCAATGGGAAAAATGTCTAGAAGATAAAAGAAAAAACGAAAAAGAGATTAAACGTCGAACGCATCAATCACATAAAGAGGTGAGGTAATTAATCCGCGGTACACAGTACTATATATCAAAAAATTGGGACTCATTTATATTTCTATTGAATTTGCTAAGAACGGATTGACACAAAAATATATATCAATCCTGTTAATGACAAACACTCTTCATACATCAAATATATTATATATTCTTCCATCCTCTGTTCTTCTTTTTATTTATTTATTTATAAAAGTATATATGTTCCGAGTAGTCCCATTTGCTCTCTCCCTTGTCCGTGGAAAATAGCTGCTATTATTGCCAGTGGTGGCCATGGTGAATCAAGTAAATATGGCCACTGTTATTCCCATGACCATGGTAAACATATTGAGGAATTTTTCCGGCAACTTTCTCGTGACACATGAGCGGTAATGATCTTGTTCTAGTATGACGGACGCACGAATATGATGTTTCTTTATATGATCTTGGACAATTTTTATATTTTGATGAGTTGAGGATAGTAGAAGTACTAGCAGATGTGGAACAAAATGACGACTCCGGTGACGTGGCATCATGATTGCTAATGGTGGTGTTGGTGGATGAGGTGGAAGAAATGGAAGGTGGAGGAGATACAAGTTTTAATTTTGTAGATTTGGGTGGTAATAAAAAAGCTCTGATCTTGAGAGATGACGATGGAGTTGCAGCATGATCATATTCTTCAATGAGATTGGCTAGATCTTCATCACATGTGATAGACACAAGAGCATCTAAATCTTCACTTGGCAGTTGACACCTTAAACTCACTGATGCTCCACACATCTCCCCTAGCTTCACCATTAGCTCTATAACAACAATCAAAAATATAAAATTAATTAAAAGAATAAGAAAAAAATAAAAAACTATCCTTTTTGTATTTGATTTCATATATGGTGTTGGTTTTTTTAAAAGATGAAGCAACAAAAAGATTTAAAGTATTGATTGAAAAAAAAATTCAATAATTTTATTAAGCATAACAAGGCTTTAAATAGCTAATTAAGGACAAAAAATTCACATAATTTAAAATTCAAAAAACCTAAAATATCTCAACTAACTTAAACAATCTAATACAACAACAACAACCCAGTATAATCCCACTACTGAGGTCTGAGAGGGTAGTGTGTACGCAGACCTTACCCCTACCCTGGAATAGAGAGGCTGTTTCCGATAGACCATTGGCTTCCTCCTTCCAAGAACTCTCCACCTTGTTCTTGGGGTGACTCGAACTCACAATCTCTTGGTTGGAAGTGGAGGGTGCTTATCACTAGAGCAACTCACTCTTGTCTTAAACAATCTAATAGAAAGTTTAAATTAAAATTCATCTTAAAACTAAGCAACTTATGCTAAAAAAGTTGCAAAATTTCAACATAGTCTAAAAACATAAACACTTTTTTAACACATGTAAAAGGTACTCTTAATAAGAACTTTTATTTTTAAAGAAGTTATGATATTTTTACACTAACATGTTAATAAGAATACAATGAAAGTTTAAAAAAATTTAGAATACAAA
This sequence comes from Nicotiana tabacum, assembly GCF_000715075.1. Classification (NCBI taxonomy): domain Eukaryota; kingdom Viridiplantae; phylum Streptophyta; class Magnoliopsida; order Solanales; family Solanaceae; genus Nicotiana; species Nicotiana tabacum. The sequence goes on from NC_134103.1 coordinate 40,855,945, forward strand.
ATATGTTACTTTAAAAAACAAAATTAGAAAAGCATCATATAAAATAAAACAGACAAGGTGAAATTTTTATAAACAACATAAATAGTTTTTCATTATAAGGAATAGAAAAAGTAATTACCTGCAAAAGAAATGCAACGATGAACGGAGAGGACACGAGTTTCACCACCATAGTAACGGAGTTTGCCATCGGTGTGACGGGGGATAATCTTGCCACCATAACTACAAAGGAATTTAAGAGGAACGTTACGGGAGTTAATGGATGGACCAACCATTCTATTTTGCAACTGTAGTAATCGATTGGAGAGATGGGTCCTCTGGTTGTTTCTTTAGATAATTTGGAAGAGACTAGAGAGGTATGAAAAGTGGCTTTGAAGAAGCTCTTTTGTCGATTGCTCCTCAAGCCTATGTAAGGATCCCTTTACTACTTATTTATAGAGTTGGCTTGGCCCGATAGAATTGGACTCGGGTTGTGTTGGGTCGGGTCGGGTAGGGAAAACCATTTTGAACACGTCACCTAAGATTCCCATACAGATGGGCCCCGCCTGACTTCTGATTTCTTTTTTCTTTTTCTATCTTTCCAACAAGTGTGTCCAGAACAGATGAATTGTCATCACAATTAATAGCATGAGCACCTAATTGGTTACTAGATTACGTACTTGTGTTCCATACTCTACAGTTAATATGTATGACACGCCCGTTATAGCATGATGTTTACTTCATTTTTAGATCTCCCAATTACAACTGTTATAGCAATTTACAAGTTATTATAGAACATCTTAACCTAATGATATATGATGGACTTTCAGTATGAAGAGGATAGGTCACGTACATTAATGGAATATGTTGGATATCCGGTCAATCAAGGTTAAAAGTAAGGGTGGTAAACGGGCGGGTCGGTTCAGATATGGGTCGGGTTGAAAACGAGTAATGCAAAAACGGTTAAATTATCTGACCCGACTCATATTCAATACGGATAAAAAACGGGTTAATCGATGTGACTTCTTGAATATAATCACTTTAGGAAAAATTTCTAGTCTCCCAAACTTAAGAAACCCTCATTTTTTAAAAAATATTAAAATTAAACTCATTAATTATCCATCATTGGTTAGAAAACTTGAGGATATCTCGTCGCAAAGCTGATCTCTTTTACTCTACGACAAGTAGATCTCTTTTACTACGACTTCGATTGCCGTATCGGTAAAAATAACTCTCACTTAAGTGGATGAGTTTCTTTGATCTCCACAGACAATATACTTTCTGCGTCAGACAATATACCTTCTTCGTAAAGACTGCAGAAAGTATATCTAACTCTGGCCTTTTATTACCCAATGAAATTAAGAATTTCTTTTCTTTACCCATAAATGGTGTATTTATAAATACATATTTATGATGTTAGATGGAGAATTAGCTAATAAGCTAATTAGCAACCCATAAGTTGAATGCGACTCAATAAAAATATTCCAACAGCATATACAATAGAAAGAAGAAGAGGGCGAGTTAGCATCCTGAACCTCAATCATGTAAAATAGAATTGTTTAGTCTAAAAAAAATGGATAACAATTGAATTTATATGCGGTTTGAAAGATATGTAGACTAATTCAATACACCTGATTAATAGCATTAGATGAGCAAATTAAAGATAGAATAAACAGCCAAACCAGTAGTAGCGTTGAGTTCAAGCTCGGTTGTGGGCCTAACAATTAGCCTGCCTTCGGTTCGGAACCAAACACTTATGAAGAACTATGAACAAAATTAAGAACTTTGAATAACCTTTAGCACCAGAGAAAACAAATGTACATTCCCTTGATATACATGTTACAATGTCCCTATTGAATAATCAGCTTCCCCTTTATATAGTAGGGAAGTTTTACCATAAGTACAACTCTAAAAAAGGTAAAAATCTTCCTTTTCGCTAATCACTTATCTGCTGCCGATACGGCCGAGATTCACGCCGTGATATCCGGTTGGACACGGATATCACAACTCTTTGTTAATCGTGTGCGGTCGTTTGGTAATATTTTTCGAGGTCTTGGAACTCGAACCGAACCCGGGGGCGTGATCTCAATGGCTCCGAGGGAAGGTGTTTTGTTCGGGCCTTGTTACGAGAGGCTCCTGGCTTCGATTCCGATTCCTTGTAGTCATGTCCTTGATTCGTTTTCCTCACCGAAAAATCGGGGTGCTCATTAGCCTCAGTTTTACACGTATACAGATAGTCCCCTCGTTTCTCAGAGAGTAGGTTTGCCGAAACGATGAGAAACGATAGATGTTCTCTGGTTCCTTCCTCCGTACGTTACGACGAAGAAGTCGAAACGTCCCATCAGTCGCGTCGTTCTGACTTCGGACACGTGTCAATCATCGGCTGGTTACCTCCAAAATGTTAAGTGTCGCCTACTTCCCCTATAAAAGCTCCTACCCCCTGTTCTTTCTCCACTTTTCGATCAAGCTTCTACCTTCGAATTCTCTAACTATCACCAATTTCCTTCAAACCTTCATATATTCATCTTTGATCTTCAAATCCTCATAGTTGTTCTTAGGTTTTTACCCAGATTTTCTTCGAATCTTCTTACTCTATTCTTCAGCCTTTAAACTTGTTCCTTCAAACCTCTATACTTTTTCTTTAAATCTTCAAACTTTCTCAGATAGTAATGGCAAAAATTTTCAAGTCAGTCCCTCAGTAGGCTGCCTCTTCATCTTCCAAATCGGCCGCCAGTACTGAGGCGGTCGCTCCCGAAATAATTCTCGAGACAGCTGCTCTCGAAGTGGCTGCCACCAAACCAACTCCCGAGCCCCCCTTGAAAATGTATATTCTCAGGGGTTGTTCAATTGCGGACGACTTCAAGGTCGAGAAACCCTCATCCAAATAGGACCGGGGTGAAGGAGCATCGAGGTATATATGCTCCGTTACCGAAGACGTCCTTCCCGCGATCCGAGAGGATTGTAAATGGGAAGTCAAGGACGTATAGTCCCCGAGCCCGAGGATGCTATTACTACCCGCGTGGAGAGGTACTTAAGTGTTTACACTTACCCCTTCACACTGGACCCGGTCAACCAAGTTGTTTCAGATTTTTGCAAGAGATACGAGGTGTGCATTGGGAAAATCCACCCGTATCTATGGAGGATCGTATCCTCCTCTGTTACTTTGTGAATAACATCAAGTCTCGTCAGTTCACCATCGACCACCTGCTCCGCCTATATAGTCCTCGAATTTTTCGAGGGGGACTAATCAAGCTTACTCATCGAGCCAGCAAGGCCCCATTTTCGAGTATTGACGAAGATCGAGACCGAGCCTGGCAGGGGCTCTTCGTTCGGGTGAAGACCGAAGATCTGATCCCTCCCGAGTTCATGCCATTCCCCGAGAAGTGGAATGCATCTCGTAAGTGCAACCCTTCCTTAAATGTCAATTTCTCCTTCAAATAGCTATTATTGTGTCCTTAGATCACATCATACTAACCTTTCTTCTTTCTTTTATAGGTTTTCCTAAGAATACCGAGCTTGGGCCTTTGGAAGAGGACGAAGACGCATCCTTATCTGTTGATCCCTCCATTGCGGGACAGCCCGGGGCTACCGCGGGGGAAAGAAAAATAGGAAAAGAAAACCTTCGGGCTCCCCAGGTCCTAAGGTGAAACCAAAGAAGAGGGTGGTTTGCAAGCCCAGGAAGAGCACCAACTCCCGGGTGCCAGACTCCGATTCGCTTCTCTAGCTCAAGGATGAATCGAAAGAAGACCTCATTTTTATCGCCCATGAAACGACCCCTCCCGGGGAGCAGGTAGCAGCTGAGGGGGAGACTCGTGAGGCTGACCTCCCTCAGACTCGAGAGGTCGATATGGAGACAGGGGTGCTCTGAAGGAAGTGCCCGGTGTAATAGAAATTATGGCGACGCCCTCCTACACCGAGTCCATGCCTGAGGAGGCCCAAGCAGGAAAAGAGAAGTCCAATGAAGAGGTTCATGGAGCAGACGATCCCCTTCATTCTTTCTTTGATAGCGTGGAATTGTCTACTTTGAAAGATTTTTCCGGGCTGAGTGACCTGGAAATCCCGAGGAAGGATACATCTTTGGAAGCTGGTGGCCCGAGTTCGAGCCCAAAATTGATTAATCAGTTTCTTGTTCCGAGTGTGGACCCTGGTCAGAAGAGATCGGTTGTCCTTACTTTCCCAGAGGATTCCCGAGTTCTATCTGCTCCCGTGGAAGTAGCCAGCCACCTCTGATGCCTGGTGACCGAGGAAGACCAGGAAAAAATGAATGAGATGGATGTGCCGTGTCTTTTCAATGTGGCACAACATACGCTGAACCGGGTAAGGCATCATTACGTCTTTTTAAATTTTACTTAGGTTTTGATATCTCTCGCGACTTTTATTACTTTGCAGGCCTCGGTACTTCACCATGAAAGCTTTCTCTAGTACCGTGTCGAGGTCAACCAGCTCGAGCTTGAGCTCAAGGAGCAAGCTCAAAAAAGGGATATGTACAAGCTCCTCAGTGAGCAACAAGACGGGGTCATCAAGGACCTTTAGGTCGAGCTGGATAGGGCTCAGAAGGAAGAATCGGCCCTGAGGCGAATATGCCGACTTGGGTAAAAAGGTAAAGGTCTTTAAAGTTAGAAACGAGGAACTAGTCGTAGTGGCTAATGATAAAACCTCACAAGTCCAACAGAAGATCGACCAGGTCGACCAACTCCGAAAGGAGATGAACGAGATCCAGGCCATGGCTGATGGGTGGAAGAGCAAGATGGATCTGTTGGCTTCGGAGAAGGAAACCACCAAGGCAAAGCTGTCTTTGGTAGAAGTTCAAATTCGGGTGGTGAAGGAGAAAGCTGACAAGCGGGCTCAGCTGAATAAAGATCTCCGAGCACAACTGAACTCGGTTGTCGCAGCACGGGACGCCCTCGATAAAGAGCTCGAAGCAATGAAATCCAAGCTGGAGACAACCTCTGCCGATGTCGAGGAGATGGTGGCCCAATACAAGGCTGACGTTGAAGTAGCCGAGGCCCGCCTGAAGACCAATGCGGAATACGTGAGGCGACTATTCATGCCCGAGGCTTCGACCTGTCAGCCGAGATCGAGGAAGAAATAAAGCTTGAGGCTGAGGCAAAGAAACTTTTCGAGCCCGAAGGTGCAGAGGGCTCTGAGGGTTCCGAGGGATCCGAAGGCTCTGACGATTCTAGCGGCGAATCGGGCCCCGGCAAAGATCAGGCATGAATGCCTTAGAACTTTTTTAGTTTTTGTATTGTGTATATATTTTGTTTATTTTGAGGCCGTTTTTATTGTGCCTTTGTAAATACATTCCGGAATATATGAAATTTCCCTTTTTGGCAATTTCAAGTCTCTACGTTTTTTAGCATCTTTTCATAATTTCTACTCTTGAAAATATTTCTAATGCCTTAGCATAGAATCAAATGTAGTAACAAGTCGTTTGTTTTTCGGAGGTCCGAACATACCCTGACTTCGATGCAAATTTATTTGCTCGAGGCTTTGAAAACTCGGAGTGACCGGAAGTTTTCCCAAGATGCTTAAGTGATTTTAGATAATGCTTTTGCCGAGGGTAACCTTTTAGCAGGTTTTAAATTTTTATAAAGTCCTTATGTTCTGATCACAAACTTCGGACATCTCCGAGTCGATTTTTGGGATGGTTGTAGTCTTTCGTGTTCAGGCACTACCTAATAGGTTTTGTGCCTCCGGGATTTGGTAGCCCGGTTTGCCCGAACTTATTTCGGATGACAGTCCCCGAGTAGAGGTAGCCCTTGGGCTCGATAGTCCCCTAATAGGGATGGCCCTTAGGCTCGATAGTCCCCGAATAGGGGTAGCCCTTAGGCTCTATGTTTGAATAGGCAAAATGTGTAATAGCAAGGTGGAAACTTTCTTTTATTTATGTGTGTAAAGTACATGATCGAAAGTGTGTAAAAGCTTGTATTATGGCTAAGGTAGCCTAAGCGAGCACGATTCATTTGACTGTTTGGCTCTTATAATAAATCCTAACCACCGAGCCTAAGCTATTCAAGTATAAAGTTTTCTTCTTTCCTTAACAAGATCCTTAACCCGAAGGTGATGGCCCCCAGTATTCGAGGTCGATCTTGGCAGGGCTCGGATATTGTTGATGCGCCCATTGCCTTTGATTTAAAATCGGTTTTTGAATCTAAGTTAACATGATTTACTGTTGCCTCGTTAAAAACCTTGCCAGAAAACCCAATTGGGACATAACCGGTTCAAGGGAAAAAGAGTGCAATGCGTGCTTTCTGACCTAATAGTCACATTCTCCTTTGGCTGTTTCCAGCAAGTGTTAGCCCGATTCATAACATTATAAAAAAGTAAATGAGATCGTACCTTAGCAGTAGTATCGCTTTAAGTGCGTCACGTTCCAGTTATTCGGTAGCGATGCACCATTTCCTACTTCGAGTTTGTACGAGCCCTTGCCGGCAATTCTGACGACTCGATATGGTCCTTCCCAATTCGGTCCTAATTTTCCCTCGTTCGGGTTTCGGGTATGCAGTGTTACTTTTCTTAACACCAAGTCCCCAATCTTGAAGTGTCAGAGGTTGGTTCTTCGATTGTAATATCTTTCTATCCGCTGTTTCTGGGCGGCCAACCGGACTAGTGCGTCCTCTCGTCTTTCATCCAATAGTTCCAGGCTCGTACTCATGGCCTCACCATTTGATTCTTCGGTCGCATATCGGAACCTGAGTCTCGGTTCTCCCACTTTGACCAGTATTAATGCATCGGCACCGTAGACCAATGAAAACGGGGTGGCCCTGGTACTAGATTTTGAAGTTGTACAGTATGTCCACAAGACTTCGAGCAGAATTTCCTTCCACTTCCCTTTGGCATCGGTCAACCTCTTTTTCATATTTTGGAGTATGGACTTGTTTGTAGATTCTGCTTGTTCGTTCCCACTATGGTGATAAGGTATGGAGAGTATCTTTTTAATCTTGTGGTCTTCAAAAAACGTATTTACCTTGATGTCGATGAATTGCTTCCCACTATAACACACGATCTCGGCCGGTATCCCGAACCGGCATATTATGTGGTCCCAAATAAAGTCAATGACTTCCTTTTTTAGACTTTCTCAAACACTTGAGTTTCGACCCATTTAGAGAAATAATCGGTCATAAACAATATGAATTGAGCCTTACCGGGTGCCCACGGCAGGGGACCGACGATGTCCATTCCCCATTTCATGAACGGCTATGGGGACAAAACTGAATGGAGTAGCTATCCGGGTTGATGGATCATCGATGCGTGTCTTTGACAGCCGTCGCATCTTCGTACAAAGTCCTTTGCATCTTTCTCCAGGTCGATCCAGTAATAGCTGGCCCTGATTATCTTTCGAACCAAAGATTCCGCCCCCAAATGATTTCCTCATGTTCCTTCATGAACTTCTCTCAAAACATATTCGGTATCTCTCGGCCCCAAGCATATGACGAGCGGGCCGTCGAATGTTCTTTTGAACAGAGTCCCTTCGGACAGGCTAAACCTGGCCGCCTTCGTGCGTAGAGCTCTCGATTCTTTAGGATCCGAGGGAAAATTCCCAGTCTTTAAATAATCTATGTATTTATTCTCCAATCCCAAGTTAAACTTGTTGATTTTATTTCGGCATGGCCTTCTTCCACTACCAATTTCATGGGTTGTACGACTTTTTGTGAGCTAAATTCATCATCATCAACCGATGACTCCAAATTAGCCAAAGCATCAGCCTTGCTATTTTGATCTCGGGGTACATGATGTAGGGTCCACTCCTTGAATTGATGCAACGTTACCTGCAATTTGTCTAAATACCTTCGCATTCGTTCCTCCTTTACTTCGAACGTCCCATTGACTTGATTTACCACAAGGAGAGAGTTGCACTTAGCTTCAACCACCTCGGCCCCAAGGCTTTTAGCTAATTCGAAACCTGCAATCATGGTCTCATACTCGGCCTCATTGTTAGTCAATTTCACAGTTCTAATAGACTGCCTAACTACATTACCCGTAGGCGGCTTCAACACGATGCCGAGTCTGGACCACTTTGCGTTCGAAGCATCGTCCGTAAAGAGGGTCCAGATTGCCGAGGAGGTCCCCGAGGTTAACAACGATTCCTTTTCGACTTCGGGTATTATTAAGTCCGACGTAAATTTGGCCACGAAGTCTGCCAAAAATTGTGACTTGATGGCAGTTTGGGGTCGATATTCGATATCGTACCTGCTAATTTCTACGGCCCATTTGGCCAACAGGCCCAAAATCTCGGGTTTGTGCATTATGTTCCTTAGTGGGTAAGAAGTTACGACACATACGGGGTGGCATTGAAAATACGGCTTTAATATTTTGGAGGTGCTTAACAAAGCGAGCGCTAGTTTTTCCAGGTGAGGATACCTTGTTTCGGCCTCGCCTAGATTTCTACTAATATAGTAAATAGGAAATTGCGTACCTTCCTCTTTTCGGACAAGGAATCCACTTACCGCTACCTCGGATACCGCCAAGTACAGGTATAACTACTCATCCGCCTTTGGAGTATGGAGAAAGGGTGGACTCGAAAGGTACCGTTTGAGTTCTTCCAAAGCTTGTTGGCATTCCGGGGTCCAAGAAAAGTTATTCTTCTTCTTCAATAATGAGAAGAACCGATGGCTCTTATCTAAAGATCTCGATATGAACCAGCCCAGGGCAGCTATGCGCCCAGTTAGCCTCTGAACGGCCTTGACACTGTCCACCACAATGATGTCTTCTATAACTTTGATTTTATCGAGATTGATCTCAATCCCTTGGTTGGACATTATGAATCGAAGGAATTTCTCGGATCTGACCCTGAATGCGCATTTCTTCGGGTTCATCTTCATATTGTATCTCTTCAGTATGTCAAAGGTTTCCTGCAAACATTTCAAATGGTCCTCTGTTCGCAGGGACTTAACTAACATGTCGTCAATATAAACTTTAATTAATTTTCCCATTTGTTCTTCGAACATCCGGTTTACTAGGCGTTGATAAGTGGAACCGGCGTTCTTTAGTCCGAACGGCATTTCGTTATAACAATAGGTGCCAAATTTAGTGATAAAGGAAATTTTTTCTTGATCGCCCAGGTCCATCCAGATTTGGTTGTACCCGGAATAGGCGTCGAGAAAGTTGAATATCTCATGCCTGACCGTCACATCGATCATGCGATTGATGTTAGGCAAAGGAATAGAGTCCTTAGGGCACGCCTTGCTCACGTCTTTGTAATCAACGCACATTCTTAATTTATTTCCCTTTTTAGGCATTACCACTATGTTAGCTAACCAATCCGGGTACTTAACTTCCCGAATGGAACCTATTTTAAGGAGTTTGGATACCTCGCCTTTGATGAATGTGTGCTTGACTTCGGACTGAGGCCTCTCTTCTGTTTAACCAGGTGGAACTTTGGATCCAAGCTCAACTTATGAGTTGTTATTTCTGGCGGGATCGTCGTCAAATCAAGATGGGACCAAGAGAAACAATCTATGTTAGCTATAAGTAATTTAATAAATTTTTTCCTGAGCTCGGGAGTTAATCTCATGCCCAGGTATACCTTTCGATCGGGCAAATGTTCGATCAATATGACTTGCTCCATCTCCTCGGCCGTTGATTTGGTGGCATCGAAATTATTAGGCATGATGAACAACCTAGGGACTCCGTAATCATCATCCTCACTTGCTTCTTGCTTCTCCGGTTCGGTCGGGGCCAGTATCAGTGATTGCTATTTAGTTTCTTCCTTCTTAACTGGCTCCGCATTCTTTGATGTCAAGAGTGCGGATATCGGGATCACCTCATCGATCGCGAACTTTTCTTTTGTGACCAGCTGCTCTCCGTAAACCGTCTTGATTCCTCTTGGTATGGGGAACTTCAATGCCTGGTGTAGTGTCGAAGGTACTTCCCTCATGTTGTGAATCCATGGTCTTTCAAATAGAGCATTATATCTCACATCCCCCTCGATCACATAGAATTTTATTTCCTGAATGGTCCCGGCGGTGTTCACCGGTAGGGTTGTCTCCCCTTTAGTAGTTTCGCATGCCATGTTGAATCCGTTTAAAACCCTGACTGCCAACACTATTTGGTCTTGTAGACCCAACTGCTCTACGACCCTCGATCTGATGATATTAGCCGAGCTACCTAGATCAATCAACACACTCTTAACTCGAGATTTATTAATTAGTACAAATATTACCAGTGAATCATTATGCTATTGCACGATGACTTCGGCATCTTCATCGTTGAACGAAATGCTACCCTTCAGGATATAATCTTGGGTTCATTTTTTCCTTGTGATGGACACCATAGTGCACTTTAGCATTGGTCCCTGGGGGTCGTCGACTCCACCAATGATCATGTTAATGACGTGTTGAGGTTCCTCTTGTTCGGTCTGTTTGTTGGAGTCCCTATTCCTGAAGTGATTTTTGGCTCGATCACTCAGAAATTCCCGTAGATGCCCGTTATTGAATAGCCGGGCCACTTCTTCTCTTCACTATTGGCAGTCCTCGGTTCTATGGCCATGAGTGCCATGATACTTACACATTAAGTTAGGGTCTCTCTGGGTAGGGTCAGACTGCAATGGTCGAGGTCACTTGGAATCTTTGATGTGCCCGATGGCAGATACGATACTGGCAACATCGACATTGAAGTTGTATTCCGATAACCTTGGTGCCTCCCTGGCCCCGAGTGGCCTATCGAAACTGTTTTTGCTCATGATTCCCCGGCTATTGTGGCCTCGATCGTTTCTCTTTTCGTTTCTCGTAGGGTTGCGCCCAGATCCGTTACCCCTTCGATCCCCGCTATACGGTTGATACCGGTCTCTGCCCGGTCTTGGTTCATTATCGACGACCCTCTTAGGCCTGTCATTAGTTCTGATGGGATAAACGGACCTTGGGGGCACTAGCTGATCGCCCTCAACTCTGAATTTTGACTTGTACCTGTTATGGATGTCGGACCAAGTTACCGCTGGATACTCTATCCAATTCTGTTTAAACTGCTGTGAAGCCAAGGAGCTTCGGTGTTTGAGTCCTTGAGTGAATGCCTGAACGACCCAATTATCCGCAACCGAGGGCAGATCCATCCGTTCCATTTGAAACCTCAATACAAATTTCCTAAGCATTTCGTTATCTCTTTGTTTTACCTTGAAAAGGTCTGATTTTCTGGTCTCTGATGACGACCATAACACACCTCAATAAGAGATATGACACGGTCGTATGCAATAATAATTACCCAATTATGAGTAGGGGTCGAATCCACTGGGAGTTATAAGGGGTGTCAGGAGTATATATTTGAAGTAAGTGAATGGACTACCCAAATTGCACTTCCACAACAAAGTTTTGTTTTCTACTTCTACTCTTACTCTAAAGAATGCAAGCTAAAGAGGATAGATTAGAGATAAATGTTTTTGAGGTTTTTCCAAATGAGTTAAAGGCCTAGGGCTGTGACCATAACCTAGGTGTTTGCCTAATAGGATAAAGACGTTAATGCTTGTTTTGTTGATTGGGGTATATTATAACTCTCAACTCTACATTACCCACTCAATACCTCTCGGTCAGAGAGTGATTTTGCCCAATTTGGCTTTCTCAAGTCCAAATGGGTATCAACCAAAATAGTTGATAAGAGCACAAGTCGGGTTCTTACTATCTCTAGTTTGAACCCTTTAATTAGGTTAATCAATCTCTCAATTAACCAAATTCCTTGTTAGCTAAGTTGTCCTAGACTAGGTACTTATTTCTCAAGTAGAGACTAAGTCAAATAGGCATGAATCAATTTTCGCAACCATTAATTCTAAAATTGAAACATGAACTAAGCTAAATAATCAACACTTAATCATAAACAAGCATAAAATTAATCACCCATAAGGTTTACACATTAGGGTCAACCCTAGTAAAAATCTAGCTACTCATAATGAGATTTAAAAAAATAAAGAATAAAAGCTAATTAAACTCATAAAAAATGATGAAATCTAATGTTAAAATACTCAAATAAGCTAAAACTTCCTAAAATAGTTTTAAAAAAAACGGCTACAGCAGCTTTGTATGTTTAAACTTGACTTAATTTTGTTAAACTCATCTATTTATACAGGGCCAAATATCGCAGACAAAAATGACCCTCGGGAGGTTCTTCGGCCGCACAATTCCATGTGTGGTCCGCAGATTTCTTCAGTTGGTAGGAAAGAGGATTCTACGGCCGCACATTTCTGAATTGCGGCCGCGAGGCAAACTTCTATGGCCGAACAATTCTTGTGCGGTCCGCACTTCACAAAGGCTTCAGGACTTGGTCTTCTTGCATATTCTCTGAACTTTACATCTTTATCAGTAAAAGCCCAGTTCTGCGGCTACACAATTCATGTGTGGTCCGCACATTGCTGAAAGTCCTGTTGGATTTTTCTTTTTGGTTTGCGGCCGCAGATGGAATTCTGCGGTCCGCAATTTCTTTTGCGGACCGCACATTTGTGCTTTTGCACCCTTTATTGCCTTGTGCTTAGGAATACTCTTTTATCAGTCGGATTTCATCTCGGGGGACCAAACTACTAACATTCTTGCAATTTGCACAATTTTATTAGTTTCGGGAACACAATTCAATACTTTCGGACTAAAATAAAAGCTAAAAGGTGCTAATAAGCAGTCAAAATCCCCACTTATCAGTCTCGACCTTGATGGCCCCAGCATGCGCTTTCACAAAGGCGTCTGCAAGCATAGAAAACAAATCAATAGAATTTGGGGGGGGGGGGATAAGTTGTGGTACCATATCATTGCTCCTTTCAATATCGGGGTCGCTCCTGGAATTTGATCGACTCTAGAGTTATAGGTCTCCACTTTTTTGTCGTTGGCCTCAATTTTCTTCTCCCTCGATTCCACCCACTTTGTTAGTTCCTTAAGCATTTTTATTATTTTGGGGTTGGCCCCGGGCTCAACTTCACCCGGCCTTTCTGTGGCGTGCTCACTCCTTCGGGTGCTTTCCCGGGATGGTTCGGGCTCAACTCTACTGGGAGCGCGGCTTTGATTCTGCAGCTGTGCTATCGCCGCCTCTTAGTCCTGTAACATTTCGAAGATCACCCTAGATTGATCCATTTGCCTTCACCTTCGGGCGTACCTCGAGTCGTAGGTCGGGCTCCTCCGTGAACGCTGTTCTCAGGGTCGATCGGTAGGTTAGCGTCGATGGCCACATTGCGAGTTGGCATCAACTGGGTCTGCAACCGGGACTCCGTTGGAATAAGCAGGGGCACCTCGTTTCTAGGCACCATATTGTTGTTTTCGCCATGATGGCCAGATTCAGCATCAACGTTCAAGTGAGCAGACTGAGAGTTTGATATTTTTCGGTTGACCTGAAATTAAAATCTCAAAGAACAAGCGTAAAACAGAGAGTGCTATGGAAATTTGTATCAAATTACCACTATTATCCTTAGCCCCACGATGGGTGCTAAACTGTTTACCCAAAAAATGGATAACAATTGAATTTATACGCGGTTTTAAGAATATGTAGACTAATTCAATACAAATGATGAATAATGTTAGATGAGCAAATTAAAGATAGAATAAACAGCCAAAGTAAGAGTTGAGTCCGGGCTCGGTTGTGGGCCTAACAATTAGCCTGTCTTCGGTTAAGAATCAAACACTTATGAAGAACTATGAACAAAATTTAGAACTTTGAATAACCTTTAGCAGCAGAGAAAACAATTGTGTATTGCTTTGATATGCGTGTTATAGTGTCCCTATTGAATAATCAGCTTTTCCTTTATATAGTAGGGGAGTTTTACCTTAACTACAACTCTAAGAAAGATAAAAATTTTCTTTTCGCTAATCACTGATCTGCTGCCGATACGGGCCGAGATTCACGTCGTGATATCCGGTTGGACACGGATATCACGGCCCTTTGTTAATCGTACGTGATCGTTTGGTAATGATTTCGAGGTCTTCGAACTCAAACCGGACCCGGGGAGCGTGGTCTCGATGGCTCCGAGGGCGAATGTTTTGTTCGGACCTTATTACGAGAGGCTCCTGGCTTTGATTTCGATTCCTTGTAATCATGTCCTGGCTTCGATTTCGATTCCTTGTAATCATGTCCTTGCTTCGTTTGCCTCACCGAGAAATCGGGGTGTTCATTAGCTTCGATTTTACCCGCATACAAGAATAATAAGTTTTCAACTAATAGCTACAACTCAAATGTGAACAAATATTCTATGAATATGTTATTGGCTTGTGCCAGAGAATTAGTTTCATTAATTCTGGTAGGAGTATTTTATTGGATCTGTCCACCTTGGAATGTGGGTACGTGGAAACTGTTAGTAGCGCCATGCCGTGGCTATGTTGGATTCATCATTTCATTTTTGAACTGAGATTATGCTATCACTTTGATGAATTTTGGACGATTCCTTTTGTCCAAATCTCATATTAATAGCGTTGCGTATTGTAATTCATATACTCCTTCCTTTTCAATTTAGTTTAAGAAGAAAAAAAAAAAATTGAAATTTGTGATCTTAAAAGCTTAAGGGATAAAAACTTTATGGGCCATAAAATTTGTGTAATTATAGAAGGTTTTCATTAAGGATAAAATAAAAAGAATAAAGTTGAATTATTTCCAATTCATTCTTTTTGAAACGGATTAATAAGAAAAGTGTGTCATCTAAATTGAAACAAATGGAATACTCCATTATAAAAGCTACTACCTCCGTTCCAATTTATGTGAACCTATTTTCTTTTTGGTCTGTTACAAAAAGAATGACCTCTTTCTAAATTTGGAAACAATTTTGCTTAAAGTTACAATTCTACCCTTAATGAGAAACTTTTATAATCACACAAATACTCTGGGTCCTTTTTGAATTATTTAGGACCACAAATTTCAAAAGTGTTCATTTTTTCTTAAACTCCGTGCACAGTTAAACATGTTCACATAAATTGAAACGGGGGAGTATAATATATACAACAACAACAACAACAATGGGGTCTGTGGAAGATAGGCTGTTTCCAATAGACCCTCGGCATCCTTCCCTCCAAGAACTCCCACCTTGCTCTTGGGGTGACTCGAACTCACAACCTCTTAGTTGGAAGTGGAGGGCGTTTACCATCAGAGCAACCCATCTTGTCTTAGTATAATATAATATATATATTAGCATTGTACCCATTTATGTTTTTTCTTAAATGCCCCTATCAGTGTATTGCAACACATTCATAGAGAAGGTTTTTTGGTCATTCTAGAAAAAAGTTAACCCAGAAGCTTTCTGTAACCCCCGGTTCCCTCCCACCTATCTTTCTCCTTCTCTCATTTTCCCAATTCAACATAGCTTGAAGTTTTGATTTCCTGATTTATGGGCAAATCACAAATGTAACTTAGCTATTTTCCAATGCAATAACAAATGTATCTTAGAAAGCTATCTCTTGATGCAATTGCTATCTGAATGCTTATGTCTGCACTCAGGGACACTCCTGAAGTAGTTCATTGGAGGAAAACTGGGGTTCTTAATTTTTTGAAATTAATGGACGATTTAGATCGGCCTACTGAACCCAAATCAACAGTAATTGAGGCAACAAAATTTCAGGTTCTATGCGTGACAAAATTTCATGCCCGCCTTTCTTCCTCTTCTCTTCTCTTCCCTTCTCAGAGAACAGCCAGTCCTGATTTCTTTTTACCATTTTTTCCTTTGTTAAGAAAGTTGATCGGAGAAAAAAATAATCTTTCGCCGGCGAGAGAGAGAAGGATAAATACATAAAGGGCCGAAGGAATCCGAGCTCTTGCCTTATGAAGAAAATGCTTTGGATTGAGAAGTAAGAATTTGATGATTAGAATGACAAAAAAGTCCCTTCAATTCATGTGTTGCTGATGTTATGTTAGGGGCATTTAAGAGAAATCAAAATATATACAATGCTAACTTGAAAGGTGTTTTATTTGCTCGCAGTTCCCGTTTGATACCGAATAAAGCAAATCTTAATTGTCCCAGAAGATAGATTGTTACGAGCTATACTTGGTATTCAAGTATCTACTTCAAAAGAAATTTGTTTAAAACTACCTATAGGTTCAAGATACTTTGATTTCTTATGTGCAAACAAGATCATACCTTATGCAGCAAACATGCTAAGGGGTAGTATAGGAATAATCACCTGTTGTCTATCAACTATGCCTTTCGGCCTGATCTTAGGCCTAACTATTTACAACTTGACAATTAAAATAAACTTTTAACCGAAAAAAATAAAAATATTATTTAATGGATGAAAATATCTTATTTATTAATCTCGATCCATATCGTAACCACAATCTTTTTACCTGGAAGACACATTGCATTTGCTCGAATTCGAAAAACACTTTCCTAGTCTGGTTTCTAAAGTTATTTTTAGGTGCCCAAATATTTCTCTTTCTAACCAAACAATTACTAGTACACATATTGTAATTTCTAATGCAAGAGTCAAAATACGGACAAGCATCCATATGCACGTGCGGCTCGATGATATTTGGGGTCTAAAGCCAAACTTCAATAAAGGCCCCCTAAGTTTTTCGGCATTAAAAAAAATACTTAGTGAGCGTCTGAACATAAGAATTGTAAAATTTTAAAATACGGAAAAAATAATTTTCAAGTGAAAATAGTATTTGAAATTTAGAGTTGTGTTTGGAGATGAATATAATTTTGGGTTGTTTTTGAAGTTTTGTGAGTGATTTGAGTGAAAATTTTGAAAAATAACTTTTTGGAGTTTTTCAAATTTTAATTTTTTTTTAAAATGTATCTTCAAGTGAAAATTAAAAATTTTATGAACAAACACTGATTTCGAAAAAAGTAAAAATTGTTTGAAAAAAAAAAAAAATTCTTATGTCCAAACGGGCTCTTAGTAAAATTTTATTTGACGTTTATTTTTTTAGCTTTTTAAGATGTAAATTTATTAATACTCCACTTATAATCGATATCTTGACTAGGATGATATATGTTTCTAGGATATTATTCAATTCTTTTAGAATTTCCTGACTTTCTAAAAGATTTATGTTAGATTTCTCACCTAACTTCTTCTTCTTCTTCTTCTTCTTCTTGGATTTCATTTTCGGCTAGCTCAATTATACTAGTGATTTGTTCGTCTACCATAAATTCTTCCATATTTTTTGATTTAATATTTTTATAGTTCACTAAAAATTTATCAATGTTCCTTTTTGGTATTGTATTAAAGTTTCAACCCTTCCCCCTTTTTTTGACTTTTTGAATATGCGAATTCATATTTTCCTGTTGATATATTAAAATTCTAATAAATAAATAAAAAGACAATATATACTTAGGAACAAAAGATATCAATAAAATAACAGATTTTAGATTCAAAGTGATAAGAAAAATATAGAACGATGGAACCTGGTTTAACTAGTTCATATATAATGATATTACTTTTGCTGCTTCAATAATTTTGATGCAACACCAGGAAATCTTGAAAAAAATAGTGTTCGCAATTGCTTTCTGCTCTCTTATTTACACCCGAACTCGAACCCCCTTCGCCGAAAAATTACACTATATATAAGGCAAAATCTATTTTTTACCTCTATATATTATGTTTTGAATCCCCTTGACACAACCTAAAAGCTTAGCTTAGTGGCTAAGGGGTTTCAAAACCTTTGTAAGGTCATTGGTTCAATTCCCCCACTAACTTACAATCTTTTTTAACTTTTTTTTTTGAATCCCCTTGGCGTAAATATTGCGTCCGCCACTGGTGACCTGACGTGGGAAAAGAAAAGAAAAGGACCATGTAAGAATGGAACGTTTAAAATTCATTCTGGACTTCAACAAGTACTGAACTTTTACTAACTCCCGTAATCCTTTTCCTCAAAACTATTCTCCCTCAATATATATATACATATTTTTTTGGTTTCATAAATTGCACCTGTGCTTTCACTGTATACCTATGAGTCCATAAGTAGGAATAAATTTTTGTAAATGCTAACATATGCATGCATACATAAATCTGAACTAAATAAATAATGGTTGCCATTCTTTCAGTATAATAGTATTAAATTTTTGAGAAAATGCCAGGGTGGGGTATTAAGTCCAGAAATTCAATATTACTTCAACATCTACTCCATGGACCTCAGCCTTGTGGTCCCTTTTAACCCACTGCCAAACACGTCCTATCCCATAAGCTTGGAAATGGTAAATGGAATTTGGCTTGTGTGTGAATTTGGCTTGTGTGGGGGCAGAGGTTGGGGGTTGGTAGACTTCAAAATGAATCAAGCTTGCGTGCATTAAATGGTTAAGATTCTACATTTGGAGGCAGTGCCACAAAATAATAATAATAAAAAAAAATTGGCACTAGCCGTGACTTATTGAAGTGTAATTTTGAATAAATTAGCAATTGAAAGAGAAAGGTAAATATATTTTCTTAATAATAGAGTTGTATACGGTCAAAATCGGACTTCCCTAATTTTGTATGACTAATCGAAATCGGGGTGACTTGGCACAAATCAGAAAAATAAGTAAAAATATATCGAATATTGACTGGTAAAGAATGAAATATGAACCAATATTGAACTAGAAAGCGATTTTCTGAACTAGCAAAGTGAATTAATGTAAAAAGCTTACAAGAAGATAATGTCTACTCTGTGTCTCTGTCAATAGTGATATCTGAATATAAGAATGCATGTATGTCTTAATGTTCTCCCTTACATAAATATAGTCATCCCTCTTATAGTGGAGGGGTCCTACTTTAGATATAATTAAAAATACATAGTGGGGAACCCATGATAAATTAGTTTTTTCCTAATTCCTGTCAAGATTCTCTCCCTTAGTGCGGCTATAACGGCTCTTGTCTATGAGCCCGGTCTTGATCGGATTTGATATTGATCGGTCTCCAAAGTCAGAGCTCGATATTGACTCAAGTTAGATATTGATTCGGGGCCCGGTATTGATTCGGGCTCGGTATTGGTCGGTCTCTGACTCTTAAGCTCGATAACACCGCTTCGCATCAGAGTACGATTTGGACTCGAGCTTGGTAATAATGACTTCGAGCTCGGTATTTGATCGGTTTCTGAAACTCGAAGCTCGGTAACCTGGCTTCAGACCTCATCTTGATATTATGAAGACGCTATTCGGTCCATTAAATTCCCATCTTGACCAATCGTACGAAGGTCGAAACCGGTTTGGACCATATACAAATAGTCCCCTCGTTTCTTGGGAAGGATGCGGCGAGAAACGACATAATTTTCCAATGGTACGATTAGATATACACTGACATTTGCATCGAGTCCGACCATGACGTATGTGATATCTGTTCCGTCGGTTCAGTTTACCTAGGCATTAGATGTGTCTCAGGCTATGGTCGGCCACTGCTGGTATTGAACCGCCATTGCCCAATCTATAAATAGCCCCTCTTTTCACTATTTTTTACTTTCAGATCTCCAAATCTTCTAAGTTTCTTTTCGCATCTTCTGAGTTTTTCGTCTGCAAATCTGTGATTTTCACTGCAAATTTCTTCTCAAAACACCAAATATTCCTGATCTTCGTTCACAGATTTTTAGATGGCAAAAATGTCTAAAACTATTCCGCAAAAAGAGGCCGCTTCTTCATCTCGACCCGCCGGTGGCGAGGATGTGGAGGAGCCCCGCCCTGAGAAATTCATTTCGGTAGTGTGTTCAATAGTAGGTGATTTTAAAATTGAAAAGCCTTCTCCGGTACCCGGTCGGTGTGAGCCGATGTCGAGGTATCAGTGTTCAATTACCGAGAAAGTTCTCGAGAAAGTCATATAAGAATGCAATTGGGATAATAAACTCATAGTAATCCCATCGCCCGATGAATCAATTACTACCCAAGTCGAAGGGTTCTTAAGTGTTTACACTTATCCTTTCATGTTGGGCCATCTAGACCCCGTCATCGTTGCCTTATGCAAGAGGTACGACGTGACCCTCGGTCAGATTCATCCTTCCTTTTGGAGGATAGTGATTCTTCTTCGATTTTTCTCGAGCAAGATCGAGGGGCGTGTCTTCACCCTCGATCATCTTATGCGCCTTTATAGTCCCCGACTTTACCGAGGAGGGTTAATCAAGCTTGCTCGCCGAGCAACCAAAGTGCCGTTCTCGAGCATAGATGAGACTCGGGATCAGGGTTGGATGGGCCATTTTGTTCGAATCAAAACCTCGGACCTGATCCCTGCCGATGACTTGCCATTTTCTGAGAAATGGAATATGAGCCGTGAGTAAACGTTTCTCTTTGCCTGTTTTGATTTTGTGATTGCCTTTCATTTTGTTGATCCATTTTTCTTGTCTTGTCACAGCCGTAGCTCAGATGCCGGAACCGATTCCGGATCTTAAATAATGGGTTGAAGGTATGGTGCTGCAGAGACCATACTCCGAGCGTGCTTGGGTCGAATTGTCAAAGGGTCGATGGGAGGCCCGTAGTCATGGTAAGTTTCTTTCTCGATTTATCTGTTTTTTGTTCTTCTTTATTTACTTATTCCCTTTTTCCCTTTGTAGGACTCGGGAAGGATGTAATCATGAGGCCCCCATCTGGTGATGAAGAGATTCCTACCTCGAAGCAGGTTAATGAAAGGAAGAGAAAAGATGTACCGAGCTCCCCGAGCTTGGAAAAGAAAAAACCGGCTAAGAGATCTCACAAGCCAAGGGGGCTTCAGTGTCGTGCCTTCGGAAGTGGTCCGCCAATTGAGGGACGAGCCTGAAGAAGGAGAGGAGGATTTAGCATGTGTACGGGCTAATGTTGTGATACAATACCCTTCCAATTTGGCGGAAGCAAACCAGGGAATCCTGGCCATAATCCCAAAACAAGAAGAAGCCGAGATTATCCCTTCTCGAGCTAAGATGATTGAAGAGGAGACCGAGGGTAGGACTTCTCAAGTAGTAGAAGATATTTCGAGGAATGAGTTTGGGATAGTTGATATTAGTGGATCCCCTCCGATTTCAGATGCCATGATTTGAGAGGCCAGCATGTTGGAGGGTCGGTCCTATGAGGGCATTTGGGAGTCGACCGATATCCACGATTTTCTAGAAGGGCTCGAGTTAGCTGCCTCAGAAGAGGTTATCGGTTTTGGTGGAATGTCGATACCCAAAAAATCATCATGGTCGGGTCATGACGAGCCTTCATCGGTTCACAAACTGGTGGACCGATTCCCAGCCCCGAGTGTCGATCCCGACCGTAGGCGGAAGATAGTGCTCTCCATACCTAAGGATACCCGAGTTTTTTATCCCCCCGTGGGGATTGCCAGTTATCTTCGGTCCTCGGTGACTGAAGAGGATCAATCAGTGATGAATGAGGCGGGGACCGCATGTCTCTTCAATGAGGCCCAACACGCTTTGAATCGGGTAACTCTGATGGCATCTTTGCTATTTCTTTTATACTTAGAATTGTAGGTAATTCTAACATTTTTCCTTCTGTTTGTAGGCTTCGGTGTTACATCACGAGGCCTTTCTTCGAATCCGAGAGGAGCATGATGCTGAGGTTCAGAGCCTCACTGAAAAGAGTAACTCTTACAAGCTCCTTAGTGAAAAACTTCGAGCAGATTTGACAGCGGCTCGGGAAGAGCGTGAGGAGATGGCTTAGCAGGTATTCCGAATTTTCCATGATAGTGAGATGGGCTACTAACGATCCGATTCTACAGGTTCGACAGAGGATCGAGCAGATCGAATGGCTTAACTCACAGGTAGATGGGCTACTGGCCAAGGCAGAAGAATTTAAAAAGAGCATGGATACCCTTGCCTAAAAAAAGGAAGCCGTTCAAGCTGAGTTGGATTTGTCTGATGCCCAACTTCGATCTGCGAAAGAGAATTCCTCGGGGCTTATCGAGAAGATGAAAGAGCTTCAACATCGGTTGGATTTGGCCATTTCTGATAAAGCGGGCTTGGCTAATGAACTTGAAGTGGCCAGATCTGAGGTGATCGAGGCCAATAAAAGAGCCGATGCTAAAGTGGCTCAGTTCAGGATTGATGTTGAGGTTAACCAATCCAAAGCCAAGAGCATGGTCGGACATGCAAAATGGCAAGCTCGGAGAGAAGCTCTCAAGGAGGCCAGTGCTCAAGGCTTCGATGTTGGGGCCGAGATTGAAGTTGCCATGGCGGAAGAGAACAAGGCTCGAAGGTTGGCCTTTCCTGAGGAAGACTCCGATAGCTCGAGTGAGTCTAAAGATGAGAAAGATGCCGAGAGCATGGCCTCCGATGAAGATTGAGCTATTTAGGACCTTAAGTAGTTTGTTGTGTTCTTTTTAGGCCACTTTCGGTCTTTGTAAAAGAACTTTCTTTTGGCTGAGTTGCCTTTGTACAAGATTTGTAAATATAAAACTTTTCTTCCTTTGAAGCAAAATAGCCTTTTAAGCTAAATAAATAGTTTGAATTTTAATCACTGTTGCCTTCAGGCTTTGTGGGTAGTTCCCTTTGCTTTGTCGGGCTCAAATAGCCATCAGTCTTAAATAGTCGAGTGTTTGTTTGAACTCGAAATAATGAGTAACCCTTTGAACTCAAAGTAATGTAGCCCATAGGTTGTAGGTTTTATGGTCGAGTGAGTGATTGCTCGAACTCGAAATAAGAGTAGCCCTTAGGCTTAATAGTCGAGTGAGTGATTTCTCGAACCCGAAGCAATGTTATCCCTTAAGCTTAGTAGTCGAGTGAGTGCTTGCTCGAACTCAAAGTAATGTAGCCCGTAAGCTTTATGGCCGAGAGAGTGATTGCTCGAACTCGAAATAATATAGCCCGTAGGATTAGTGGCCGAGTGAGTGATTGCTCGAACTCAAAATAAGAGTATTCATAGGCTTTATAGTCGAGTGAGTGATTTCTCGAACTCAAAGTAATGTTAGCCCTTAGGCTTGGTGGCCGAATGAGTGATTGCTCGATCTCGAAATAATGTAGCCCGTAGGCTTAGTGGCCAAGTGAGTGATTTCTCGAACTCGAAATAAGAGTAGCCCGTAAGCTTTATAGTCGAGTGAGTGATTGCTCGAACCCGAAGTAATGTTAGCCCTTAGGCTTAGTGGCCGAGTGTGTGATTGCTCGAACTCGAAATATGAGTAGCCTGTAGGCTTTATAGTCAAGTGAGTGATTGCTCGAACCCGTAGAAATGTTAGCCCTTAGGCTTAGTAGTCGAGTGAGTACTTGCTCGAACTCGAACTCGAAGTAATGTAACCCGTAGGCTTTATGGCCGAGTGAGTGATTGCTCGAACTCGAAATAATGTATCCCGTAGGCTTAGTGGCCGAGTGAGTGATTGCTCGAACTCAGAATAAGAGTAGCCCGTAGGCTTAGTGGCCGAGTGAGAGATTGCTCGAACTCGAAATAAGAGTAGCCCGTAGGCTTTATAGTCGAGTGAGTGATTGCTCGAACCCGAAGTAATATTAGCCCATTGACTTAGTAGTCGATTGAGTGCTTGCTCGAACTCGAATTAATGTTAGCCCTTAGGCTTAGTAGTCGAGTGACTGCTTGCTCGAACTCGAAGTAATATAGCCCGTAGGATTTATGACCGAGTGAGTGATTGCTCGGACTCGAAATAATGTAGCCCGTAAGCTTAGTGGGACTTGATTTCTTTGCATTTTTGGCCGGCAGTCCCTGATTTATGGGGTAAAGGTCAGTGCTTAAGCCTGGTTGCATAATAGATCACGAAGTAGAGGATGGATTCTGAGATATGAGATATCGGTAAAAAAGAAAATTTCTCTTTATGTCGTTATACATGTGTTCATGTTTTGTACCAGGGATCGAGTAAACTACACGAGCATAGTTCATTTTGACCATTTGGCTCTTACAATATTTCCTATCGAAACCCTGTTGTTATGGCGTAACTTCCTTGCATTGAGCTTGATAATCGAATTTGATAATCGAACTTGATATATTCGAGGGTAATGCCCCCAATATTCGAGGTTGATTGTAAAGAGGCCTCAGATACTATGGAATTGTTCTAAGTTAACACGATCAATGATTGCCTCGTTAAAAACCTTGCCGAAAAACCCATTTGGGATAAAACCGGCCTAAGGGAAAAAGAGTGCAACACGTACTTTCAGGCCTAAGGCTTCAAGTTGAATAATCCATCCTTGTTCCTGGTCGAACTCCTGCAAGGGTTAGTTTCGAAATATAAATGAACATAGGAGGGTCGTACCTTAGCAGTAGTATCGTTTTAGGTGCGACACGTTCCAATTGCTTGGTAGTTGTTTGCAGTTTATCACACCGAGCTTGTAGGATCTTTTACCGATGATTTCGAGAACCTGATATGGTCCTTCCAGTTCGGACCCAGTTTTCCTTCATTTGAATTTTGGGTGTTGAGGGTGACTTTCCTTAGCACTAAGTCCCCGATTTTAAAATGGCGAAGATTGGTTCTTCGATTATAGTATCTTTTGATCTGCTATTTTTGGGCGGCCAATCGAACGAGAGCTGCTTCTCATTTTTTGTCCAATAATTCGAGGCTCGTGTTCATCTTCTCGTTATTTGATTCATCTGTTGCATATCAAAACCTGATGCTAGGTTCTCCGACCTCAACCGGGATAAGAGCTTCGGCGCCATAAACCAACGAGAACAGTGTCGCTCCGGTACTCGATTTTGAGGTCGTGCGGTATGCCCATAGGACTTCGGGTAGTATTTCTCTCCATTTTCCTTTGGCGCTGGTTAATCTTTTCTTAAGATTTTGGATGATGGTTTTGTTGATTGATTCAGCTTGGGGATGATATAGTGTCGATACGATCCTTTTGATTTTGTGGTCTTCAAGAAATTTTATCTCTTTGCTTCCGATGAATTGTTTTCCATCATCACATACAATCTCGGATGGCATCCCGAACCGATATATGATGTGGTCCCAAATGAAGTTTATCACCTCCTTTTCTCTGACTTTCTTGAAAGCCTGTTCTTCAACCCATTTAGAAAAATAGTCAGTCATAAATAAAATAAACTGAGCCTTACCTGGGGCCGATGGGAGGGGGCCGACGATGTCCATTCCCCATTTCATGAAAGGCTAATGAGATAGGACCGAATAGAGAGGTTCCTCGGGTCGATGAATCATGGGCGCATGTCTTTGGCATTTGTCATATTTTCGAACGAACTCCCTGGCATCTTTGTCCATATCGATAGACTAATGAATTGGCACCTGAATGATTCCCACAAGTGCCCTCGTGAATCTCATGTAGGATGTAGTCGGTATCTCCCAGTGCCAAACATATTGCCAGTAGGCCATCGAACATCCTTTTGAACAACGTTCCATCATTGGATAAGGTAAACCGTGCAGCTTTTATGCATAGAGCTCTCGATTCCTTTGGATCCGATGGAAGTTTCCCATTCTTGAAGTATTCTATATATTTGTTTCTCCAATCCCAGGATAGACTCATGGAGTTTATCTTGGCATGACCTTCTTCGGTTACCGATTTCATGAGTTGTACGACAGTCCCGGAGTTGAGTTCGTTATCCTCGACCGAAGAATCTAAGTTTGCAAGGGCGTCAGCCTCACTGTACTGTTCTCGAAGCACATATTGCAAAGTCCATTCCTTAAACTGATGTAGAGTCACTTGTAATTTATACAAGTATCTCTGCATTCGATCTTCTCGGACTTCGAAAGTCCCGTTGACTTGATTTACCACAATGAAGGAATCATATTTGGCCTCCACGACCTCGGTTCCCAAGCTTTTAGCTAGTTTGAGACCTGCAATCACGACCTCATATTCGGCCTCATTATTAGTCAATTTTGTAGTTTTAATAGACTGTGTAATTACATTACCTGTGGGCGATTTTAGTACGATGCCCAGTTCGGACCCCTTTGCGTTCGAGGCTCCGTCCGTAAAGAGGGTCCAGATTCCCGAAGAGGTATCCGATTTTATCAGTAATTCCTTTTTCAATTTCGGGTACCAAGGCCGGCGTGAAGTCAGCCACGAAGTCCGCTAAGATCTGAGATTTGATAGTGGTTTGAGGTCGATACTCGATGTCGTACCCGCCGATCTCTATGGCCCATTTGGCCAATCGACCTGAAAGCTCAGGCTTGTGTAAAATATTTCGTAGAGGATAAGTTGTCACAACATGTATCGGATGGCACTGGAAATATGGTTTTAGTTTCCTAGAGGCACTTATTAAAGCAAGCGCTAATTTTTCTAAGTGTGGATATCTAATTTCGGCCTTACCTAAAGTTCGACTGATATAATAAATATGGAATTGCGTACCTTGTTCTTCTCGAACTAGGACTCTACTTACCGCTATCTCCAAAACAGCTAGATACAAGTAGATATGTTCGTCTGCCTTCGGGGTATGAAGCAATGAAGGGCTCAATAAATACCGTTTTAGCTCTTCCAAAGCCTGCAGACATTCCGGAGTCAATGCAAAATTGCTTTTCTTTTTAAGTAGAGAGAAAAATCGGTGGCTCCTATCCGAGGATCTCAAAATGAATCGTCCTAGGGTGGCTATCCGCTCTGTTAGCCTTTGCATGGCCTTTATATTATCTACCACTGTGATGTCCTCGATTACTTTGATTTTATCAGGGTTAATCTCGATTCCTCGATTGGACACCATGAAGCCGAGAAACTTGCCCGAGCCAACCCCGAAAGCACATTTTTTGGGGTTGAGCTTCATATTGTACTCCCTTAGTATGCGAAAGTTTCCTGCAAATGCTATAAATGGTCCTCTGCTCGCAGTTATTTAACTAACATGTCATCAATATAAACCTTCATTATTTTTCCTATTTGTTTTTTGAACATTCTTTTTACTAGGCGTTGATAGGTTGCACCAGCATTTTTAGGCCGAATGGCATTACGTTATAACAATAAGTTCTGTACTTAGTGATAAACGAGGTCTTTTCCTAATCCTCTGGGTTCATTTGTATTTGGTTATACCCGGAGTAGGCATCGAGAAAGCTGAGAGTCTCGTGGCCGGGCGTGGCATCGATCATACGATCGATATTAGGCAAAGAAAAAGAATCCTCACGGCATGCTTTGTTCAGGTCTTTATAATCTATACACATTCTAAGCTTGTTCCCCTTTTTAGGGACTACCACCACATTTGCTAGCCATTCAGGGTACTTTACTTCCCGAATGGACCCTATTTTGAGAAGTTTGGTTACCTCGTCTTTGATTAAGGCATGTTTGACCTCAAACTAGGGCCTTTTTTTTTTGTTTTACCGGGTGAAACCTTGGGTCCAAGCTTAGCTTATGAGTGGTGATTCCCGGTGGGATCCCTGTCATGTCAAGATGGGACCAAGCAAAACAGTCTATGTTAGCTATAAGAAATTAAATAAGCTTTTTCCCGAGCTCGGGATCTAACCCCGTGCCCAGGTATATCTTTCGTTCAGGCCGATATTCGATTAGTATGAGTTGCTCCAGTTCTTCGATCGTAGATTGAGTAGCGTTAGTATCATCGGGGACCACGAAGGATCGAGGGATCCCATGTTCATCATCTTCGTCAGTCTTCCGATTCTCTAATTGGGTCAGAGCTAACGTTTGTGATTGCTATTTTGTATTCCGTTTTTCCTTCGAACCCGATCCCTTTGTTGATGATAGTGAAGATATCAAAGTTGCTTCTTCAACGACAAACATTTCTCTTGTGGTCGGTTGTTCTCATTAAACGGTTTTGACTCCCTCTGATGTTGGGAATTTCAGAACCTGGTGGAGGGTCGAAGGCACAACTCTCATATTGTGGATCCACGGCCTTCCAAAAAGGGAGTTGTACCTCATGTGGCCTTCAATTACGTGAAACTTCGTTTCTTGGATGGTTCCGGCCATGTTTATTGGTAGAATTATCTCGCCTTTGGTAGTTTCACATGCCATATTAAATTCGTTTAGAACCAAGGTTGCGGGTACGACCTGGTTCTACAGGCCGAGCTGCTCTACGACCTTCGATTTAATAATGTTGGCCGAGCTACCTGGATCAATTAACACACGTTTGAATTTAATTTTATTCATAAGTACAGATATTATCAATGCGTCGTTGTGAGGTTGCGTGACTCCTTCTGCATCTTTATCATTAAAGGACATGGTTCCTATGGGTGCGCAATCTTGAGTTTGAGATCGTTTTTCTCTTATAACCGATATCTTAGTGCGTTTAAGCACCGACCCCTGAGGGGTATCGATCCCACCGATGATCATGTGGATGATATGTTGTGGGTCTTCTTGTTCGTTCTGTCTATTGAAATCCCTGTCTTTGAAATGATTTTTGGCCCTGTCACTTAAAAATTCTCGAAGATGCCCTTTATTGAATAACCGGGCTACCCCCTCTCTTAATTGTCTGCAATCTTCCGTTCTGTGGCCATGAGTGTCATGATATTTGCACATTTGATTGGGATTCCTCTGGGCAGGATCGGTCTGCATAGGTCGAGGCCATTTAGTATTTTGATGCGTCCGATAGCTGACACGATAGCAGATGCATCGATGCTGAAGTTGTACTCCGATAACCGAGGTGCTTCCCTTAGTCCGGCATGCCTATCGAACCCATTCCTGTTCATCAACCCTCGAGACCCTTGGCCTCGATCATTTCTCTTTTTACCTTGTACGGGGTTACGTGTAGGTTCGCTACCCCTACAATTTCTGTTATATGGCCGATATCGATCCTTGTTCGCCCTTGGTTCTCGGTCGATATCCCTTTTAGTATCGGACCCAGAACCCAACTGGTCATCTTCGACTCCTATTTTGGATTGATACGGATTGTGCACATAGGTCCAAGTAATAGCTGGGTACTCGATCAAGTTATGCTTCAGCCGCCGTGAAGCCATCGAGCTTCGCTCATTTAGACCTTGAGTGAAAGCTTGAACAACCCAATCATCTGTGACTGGTGGTAGATCCATTCGTTCCATTTGGAAACGAGATACGAATTCTCTTAGCATCTCATTATCCTTTTGTCTTACCTTGAATAGGTCCGACTTCCTAGTTTTGACCTTTATGGCCCCGTCATGTGCTTTTATGAAAGAATCTGCAAGCATAGCAAAAGAATCGATAGAGTTAGATGGTAAATTATGATACCATATCATTGCTCTCTTTGACAGGGTTTCACCGAATTTTTTCAACAATACAGATTCGATCTCATCGTCCTCTAGATCGTTCCCTTTGATGGCAAATGTATAAGAGGTGACATGCTCGTTAGGGTTGGTCGTTCCGTTATATTTAGGAATCTCGGGCATGCGAAACTTCTTTGAGATTGGTTTAGGAGCCGCACTTGGGGGGGGGGGGGGGGAGGGGAAGGCTTTTGTATGAGCTTTTTGGAATCTAAGCCCTTCAACATCGGCGGTGCCCCCAGGATCTGATCAACCCTGGAGTTATATGTTTTCACATTTTTGTCGTTTGCCTCGATCCTCCTTTCTCCTGACTCTATTCGTTTTGTCAGTTCTTCGAACATCTTAACAATTTCGGGATTAGTCCCCGATTCTTGCTCATTTGACATTACTATAGCTGGCCCCGTTTTGTGGCTGACTTCTTGGGGTGGACTGGGCTCAAGTCTGGTCGGTGCCTGGGTTTGGCTCTGCAACTGGGCTATTTCTACTTGTTGAGCTTGCAACATCTCGAAGATCATACGCAAGCTGATTCCGTTTTCCTCAGCGTTTTGGGTATTTCGAGTTGCAGACCGAGTTTTACCATGAATGTTATTTTCAGGGTCGGAACATTGGTTCGCCTCGATGGCCCCATGTGAATTGACGTCTGTTGGCTCTTCGACCCGAGCTCCAACAGGATCGACGAGTGGCCTTCAACCCCCAGGGGTTAAGTTGTTGTTCTGATCTTGAAAGCCAGCTTCGTTGTCGATAGGTAGGGCCATTAATTGAGAATTTGTCGTTTTCAACCTGAAATCAAAGATACTTTCAAGAGCAAGTGTAAAATGGTGTGTTTTGTAGAGATTCGTACCAAACAACCACTGTTATCCTTAGCCCCACAGTAGGTGCCAAAATATTTATCCGAAAAACGGATAAAGTTGAATTTATATGTAGTTCTAAGGGTACGTAGTATAACTTGGCACAAATCAGAAAAGTAAGTGAAAATATATCGAATATTGACTGCTAAAGAATGAAATATGAACCAATATTGAACTAGAAAGCCATTTTATGAACTAGCAAGGTGAATTAATGTAAAAAGCTTACAAGAAGATAATGTCTACTCTGTGTCTCTGTCAATAGTGATATTTGAATATAAGAATGTATGTGTGTCTTAATGTTTTCCCTTACAGAAGTATAGCCATCCCTTTTATAGTGGAGGGATCCTACTTTAGATATAATTAAAAATACATAGTGGGAAACCCATGATAAATCAGCGTTTTCCTATTTTCCGCCGAGATTCTCTCCCTTAGTGCGGCTGTAACGACTCTTGTCTATGAGCCCGATCTTGATCGGACTTGATATTGATCGGTCTCCAAAATCAGAGCTCGATATTAACTCGAACTAGATATTGATTGGGGGCCCGGTATTGATTCGGACTCGGTATTGATCGGTCTTTGGCTCTTAAGCTCGATAACGCCGCTTCGCATCAGAGTTCGATTTGGACTCGAGCTTGGTAATGACTTCGTGCTCGGTATTTGATCGGTTCCTGAAACTCGAAGCTCGGTAACCTGGCTTCAGACCTCATCTTGATATTATGAAGACGCTCTTCGGTCCATTAAGTTCCCATCTTGACCAATCGTACGAAGGTCGAAACCGATTTTGACCGTATACAAGTAATAATAATAATAAAAAATATTAATAATCTAGAAAAGGGTTAGAACTAAAATAATAAAATTGGCACTAGCCGTGACTTATTGAAGCGTAATTTTGAATTGCTTAGCAATTGAAAGAGAAAGGTAAATATATTTTCTTAATAAAAGAGTAACTTCAGCATTTTGATGATAGTCAAATTAAAGATTGATTTAAGTTCTAAGGACATAATCCCGAAGAGCTAAAATCTTCTAACGAACTTACTTTGCTACAACTATGATATTAGTTGGCTAGTGAAATTCGGACCAATAGCTCCAACAAAGGAGGATCAAAAGGGAATCAAAAGGAGGGAAATAAAAAAAAAACCGAAAACAAATCAATGGTTGAAAGGAATAAATTGAAGATTGATATTCCCAAAATTGGAGTCCCTTTCAAGTGGAAAATGGCATGCCACTTGACCTGTGAACATATATGCTAATATGCCTCCGTGGCTCCCACCTTTTGGGGGCCAAACTTTGCATATCCAAAGTTCCAAAACGACTCCACTTCCCATTTTGTTCCTTCGTTCCTCTCTTTTCTTTTTCTATTTTTTCTTTTTACAATGCGGATTCAATATTTTAAGTCGGCGAGAACGAAATATCATTGCACCAACTCTTCTTTTTTGATAATAAATTCGTATTTTGTTTAATAAGTATTCATTTGGAAAAAACAATAGACGAGTCCACATCCCTTGCTTATATGCGTGCCCGGTGTGTTTGTTTGGGTTTTGCCTAAAAAAGGATCTTAGGATATCCACAATTTATCTTCTTATCCATTTTGAATTAGGGGATTGTCGCACGTTGCTAGGTTCAATACGTGGACATATCAGCATGTAAGAAAGCTAATAGTGTGAGTAGCTCCCATTTATATAGATGAAAAAATTAGTAATCTCATTAACATTAAATGTGATATTTTGCCTCCTATTTCTTGGATAAGTTATAATTGTAATATTTTAGTTAGAGTAGTGGTTAGTGGAAAGTTATTAATTATGTTGTGGGTAGCCATATGAGAAAAACTAATTAACTTGTGCTAACGGATAATCCATGATGTCATTTTAATTTGAATATTTATGTTGACATGAATATGTTTCTTATCAAATAAAGAAAATTAGAAATGGTAATGTAGCAGTTTCGATCATACATCCAAACTCTGCCATCAATATTTTTAAGAGGATGGAGCGAATACTTAATTTGGCTTATGATAGAAACTCAAAGTTCACCATACAGTATAGAGAACCAGGTTCTCTATCAGTTCCCACAGTAAACAAGCTGTAAGTACAGAACAAGCGATATTTACGTGGAAAGCTTCCTGCTCAAGGGATTAAAAATCACGACATTCTCCAGTAGGATTTGAACTCCATTAAACTGAGCAACTTTCAAATTACAACCTATTGCAATCTAGGAATTAAACTCTTAATTCCTCACCCCTTACAATAACTCTATTGTAAGCTCTTTGTAACAACTCTATTACAAAGAAACACTCTTTGACTAACACAAGCCAAATAACCAAAACAACAATGGTTGAATAATGTCCTACAAAATACTTCTAGAAAGCCATCTAGGTTTACAAGTAAAGAACAAAAGATAAAGATTCAACGAACTTAAGGACTCAAGACATCTTCAGTGTTGGGATCTGGTCCTTAGTTTGTAGCAGCTTTGTTCTTGAGTGCACCTGAAGAAAACAGTGGCGGCTGGCACTTGAGATGATAGGTTTTTCAGATTGTCAAGTGTTAGGTCAAACCTTGTATCATGTTCTATATATATGAGAGAGCATGTGAGAATAGACAGAGACAATACAACTTTTGGTTTGGCCTCTAGCAGCACTGCACTCCTGCCAGTTGGTATAGTGAAACAGCTATAGGATTGACTGTACCTGGGGAACTGATCATATCTGATATTTGGCTTGAAGTATGCGTATTTATATGCATGTTGCTTCATATTTTACTCGTATTTCGTAGATTTTATTTGTGTAATGTAATATTTTATGCTAATGTGTGGTATTTTTATGTATAGGAGTCACCCGAGAGCAATATGGAATAAAAGTGCATGACTTGAAGCAAACAGAGAACAAAAGAATAAAAATCACCCAGGCTAGCGCCCATGCCAGCACGTCACGCTGCCTGGGGCGCTAAAACCAGACGTGAAAAATTTTGGGGTAACGGCCCAACGTAGGGCCAGCGCGTCGCATTGCCCTGGATGCTGGGCGGCGGGGACATTATCCACTTCGCCCGGGATAAGGTTTTTCGGCCCTGCACACCCCCAACTCGCATAAAAATAAGTCTAAACTTATTTTGGAGGGAGAGACGTCGTTTTGAGAGGAAAACACAAGCACAACACACTTGGGAGCGAGGATTCTCAGTTTTTCTTCATCTTTCTTAGTATTATCAACAATTCAAACACTTGTGAAATTGTTTAACATTATCATGAGCGGCTAAGACCCATTTGTTCTGGGGTTGTGATTTAACAATGAATATTGTTGTTCGACGTTAGCTTCTTCTTGATTATATTTAGCTATTATATGGTTGTTTCTTCAATTTTATGTTTAATTACTTGATTGTCTGGCCAACGGTCAAGTTCTATCAACTATTTGAATTATGATTAGGAAAGCTATATTTAGATTTGAGAAGAATCGAAGAGGGCATGATCTTAACTCTAAAGTGGGGGTGGATTTGTGGCTAGGATAAAAATATACTTAATCACCATGCTTAATTTAATATCGTAATCTTAATGTATTCTTGATAGATTAATTCCATAGGAATATCAGTATTAATCTAATTTGAATAGGCGAGTAGTAATTCGGGAGAATATTACGAGAACACTTACTCGATTAATTAGCAACCATAAGCGAATTGCATGAAAATAAAAGTTAATTAGAACACAATGGGATTGGTGAATCAATCATAACCCTGGAATGCTTATCTCTACTGAATTCTCAACAACCATTTCTTGCTTGCTAAATTAGTTAATTGTTACATTCTCTGCTTTGTTATAATCACACCATTCAACTTCGATCTTCTCGACTGAATAACAATTTGAGTGAAATTAGTAGGTAGTTAACACAAGACTTTGTGGGTTCGATACTCTACTTATCAATATATTACTTGTTGACCACGTATACTTACGTGTGCATTTGGGAGCAACAAGTTTTTGGCGCCATTGTCGGGGACTTGGATATTGACTACTTTACTAGTTTTATCTTTTGTTGTTTATTTCGTCAAGTCTAACATTTCTTATTGGTTACTCTGCTCTCAGGAACTTTGAGATGGCAGACGAGCAACATATGGCGGTTCAAGAGGTGGCGATGCCTAGAATTGGTAATGTCACCTCCAACATCATGAATCCCAGAATCATTGGGAGCTTTGAACTGAAATAGAGCATGATCCAGCTGTTACATGTAAAGGGGCAATTCATGACTCTACCACATGAGGATCCACAGCAACACATTCTAAACTTCTTCGAGATTAGTGATACTTAAATCACTAATGGAGTCACCTCGGATTATATGAGACTCACACTATTCCCTTTCTCTCTATTGGGCGAAGCGAAGAGGTGGTTGAATGCGGAATCGGTTAACTCTATTACATCATGGAATGATATGGCTCGAAATTCTTTGGCACATTTCTTTCCTTCGGGCAAGAATGCAAAGATCAAAAGTGAGATAGTCTCCTTCAAATAGAAGGAGGGCGAGTTTTTGTACTCAACTTGGGAGAGGTTCAAGGGGCTACTTCGGGATTATCCTTATCACAACCAAACTAATAAAGTGTTGGTGCATACCTACATCGATGGTTTACACCCAGAGACTAAGATCGTGGTAGATGTTGCAGCAGGTGGTAAAGTATTGGAGAAGAGCTTTGATGAGATTTATACACTGTTGAATAAATTCTCCAAAAGTAATCTTGACTGGCAAGGAGAGACGGGCAGACACACAGTTCACAAAATTGAAGGGGTCCTTGAGTTAGATGTTGTTTCTGCACTATCAGCGCGGGTTGCCACATTGGTCAACCAGTTCAATAAGATGTCTATGGTACTCAACAGACGGCAAGTTGAGCCAGTGTAACAGGTTTATGCATTTTGTGATCTATGCCCAGCAAATTCAGAGTTTGTATGTTTTGTGGGTAAAGTAAATCGGGGCCAGGAAAATTAATATGGGAACACCTAAAATCCAAATTGGAGGCCACAAGCTACTCAACAACAGTTTCGCCCACCACAAGAAGAGCCGTCTGCAAATTCGATGGGTAACATTGAGGAGATGCTCAAGAAGATTATGGCTAAAAATTAGAATCAGGCTACTGCGATTCAAAATTTAAAGCGACAGATGGGGCAACTTGCCAGTGTCCAGAACACCAGACCAGCGGGAGCACTACCTAGCAACACTAAGGCTATTCCTAAGGCTCCTATTAATGGTGTATCCCTGCAGAATGGGAGAGAATTAGAAGAAGTCCCATCGAAGAAAAGAAAGCAAGTAACCTTTAATGAAAAACAGGCTAACACAACAGTTGAATCAGGAACTGCAGAAGAGTCAGAGAAGCCAGTTGAGAAGGCTGCGGCAAAGCAAACCACAATCCATAGTTGCCAAGCCACAACCTGCGTTCTGCAAATATTGCAGGAATTGAAGGATAATGTATCATATAAGAAGTTCCTCGATATTTTGAAGAAGGTGCAAATGAATATTCCGTTGGTAGACATCTTGCAGGAAGTGCCCAAATATGCAAAATATATCAAAGACATAGTGGCAAATAAGATAAGGTTAGCTGAGTACGATACCATGGCACTCACAGAAGAATGTAGTTCAAGAATTCAAAGCAAGCTACCTCAGAATTTGAATGATCCATCTAGTTTCACTATCCAGATTTTGATTGATAAGCACACAGTCAAGCGAGCCTTGTGTGATCTTGGAGCGACCATCAATTTGATGTCGCTATCTGTCTTTAGGCAGTTGGGGCTAAGTGAGCCGCGACCGACTACTGTGATCTTGCAATTAGCGGATGGCTCCCTTGCTAGTCTAGAAGGGGTGATTGAAGATGTGTTAGTACAAGTGGGTTATTTCATATTCCCCGTTGATTTAATTATCTTGGACTACGAGCCTGATCAGGAAGCCCCATTTATTTTGGGGCGTCTATTCCTAGCCACGACCGAGCTATTATTGATGTTTGTTAACAAAACAATGACAATGCGAGTGGGTGATTGAATGGAGGTCTTCAATATTTACAAAGCTCTCAAATTTCCAGTCTACTATGAAGAGCTGTCCATGATTTCTGTGGTGAAAAATGATGTGACCTTAATGATGCCGTATATGAGCCCCACGGACTCCTTTGAACGAGCTTTATTGGGGGATGAAGAGTAAATTGAAGACGAGTTGGTGGAAAGAAATTGAGAAAGCCCTTAACATGACTTGCAAGAATGTTCATGGGCTTGGATGATTTGAGGAGTTAGATCGACAAGTGACATTGGCTCCTCCTAAACCGTCTGTTGAAGAAGCTCCGAAACTGGAGCTCAAGCCTCTACCGACACATTTGCGTTATGCCTACTTGGGGCATGCTAAAACATTGCTAGTGATTATTTCACCCAGCTTGACCAATTTTCAAGATGAAGCTTCTAAAGGTGCTTCGTGAGCACAAAAAAGCTATTGGGTGGACAATTGCTTATATTAAGGGAATCGGTCCATCATTATGCATGCATAAAATTTTTTTGGAAGAAGGACACCGCCCAAGTGTTGAGCAATATAGAAGATTAAATTCCATTATGAAGGAGGTCATGAAGAAGGAAGTAATTAAGTGGCTTGATGCAAGTATCATATTCCCCATTTCTAAGAGTAATTGGTTAAGCCCAGTGCAATGTGTTCCTAAAAAGGGATTGTGTTAGAGAATGAGAAAAATGATCTAATTCCGAATCCCACCGTGAGGGGTTGGAGAGTCTGCATTGATTATAAAAGGCTCAACAAAGCAACCCGCAAGGATCACTTTCTACTTTCATTCATTGACCAAATGCTGGATAGGTTGGCTGGGCATGACTACTACTGCTTCCTTGATGGGTATTCAAGGTACAATTAGATTGTCATAGCCCTAAAGGATCAAGAGAAAACAACCTTCGCATGCCCTTATGGTACTTTTTCCTTTAAACGAATGCCATTCGGTCTTTTTAATGCATCGAAAACTTTTCAGAGGTGCATGATGGCCATTTCACCGATATGGTAAAAATATTTGTAGAAGTCCACATGGATGATTTTTTAGTCTTTGGGTCATCTTTTGATGATTGTTTGAAGAATTTGGCCAAAGGATTGGCACGATGTAAAGAAATGAATTTGGTACTGAATTGGAAACAAATGTCACTTCATGGTGCAAGAGGGCATCGTTCTGGGTTATAGAGTCTCAAGGAGTAGCATTGAAGTTGATAAGGTAAAGGTGGAGGCAGTTGCGAAACTACCTCCACCTATTTCTGTGAAGGGTGTCCGGAGTTTTTTGGGACACACAGGTTTTTATAGATGTTTTATTAAAGATTTTTCTAAGATTACTACTCCTTTGTGCAGGTTGCTCGAAAAGGATATGACATTCAAATTTGATGAAGCCTGTTTGAAGGCATTTGAGGAGCTTAAGTAGAAGTTGGTGGCTACACGAGTTATTGTGGCACCCAATTGGTCCTTGCCATTTGAGCGTATGTATGATGCAAGTGACAATGCTATTAGGGCAGTGCTAGGCCAGAGGAAGGACAAGATGTTTTACTCCATATACTATGCAAGTAAGACTCTTGATTGATGTACAGACGAATTCCACCACCACTGAGAAAGAGCTGTTGGCAGTTGTGTGGGCATTTGAGAAACCTAAGTGGCTGACCACCTATCCCGACTGCAAAAATCATGAGCACGTGGAGGAGGGTGGACAAATTAAGAAAACATTCCATGATGAGCAACTTTTTTTCATCACCCATGATCCTTCCCTGTGGTACGCGGATTATGTGAACTATCTTATATGTAGAGTTCTGCCTCCTGAAATCCAATCTGAGGCTAGGAAGAAGTTCTTGCATGATGTAAACTTTTATTAGTGAGATGAGCCATTCTTGTACATGTAGTGCGCCGACCAGTTGATGAGGAGATGCATTCCTGAAAAGGAGGTGGAACAGGTGTTGTATGATTTCCATGCCTCGCCTTATGGGGGTCATCATGGAGGTGATAGGATGGCTGCAAAGGTGTTGCAGTCAGGTTTTATTGGCGAATACTATTTAAGGATGCCCATGTATTTTTTAAGAAGTGTGACCAGTGCCAGAGAATAGGAATAATCACGAGAAGGCATGAAATGCCTTTGAATAATATCCTGGAGGTGGAGATTTTTGATGTGTGGGACATAGACTTCATGGGACCATTCCCATTATCAAGAGGAAACAAGTACATCTTGCTAGTGGTGGACTACGTATCCAAATGGGTGGTGGCTGTTGCATTGCTGACCAATGATGCCAATGTGGTGGCCACTTTTGTGAAGAATAACATATTATCGAGGTTTAGGACTCCACGTGCTTTGATTAGTGATGGAGGAACACATTTTTTTAATCGGTTGTTGAATAAACTTCTAGCCAAATATTGGGCCTGCTAGAGAATCATCACTGTATACCATCCACAAATAAGTGGACAAGCTGAAGTGTCAAACATAGAAATAAAATAAATAATAGAGAAAAAAGTGATTATGAACAGGAAGGATTGGGCTTCAAAGTTAGATGATGCCTTGTGGGCATATAAAACTGCATGGAAAACTCCAATTGGAGCATTTTCGTACAAGCTTGTGTATGGAAAAACATGTCACTTGCCGGTTGAAATTGAATATAAGGCGTATTGGTCAGTCAAGATGTTGAATATGGAATTGGAAGCTGCGGGCGAAAAGAGGCTATTACATTTGAATGAGTAAGATGAGTTCACGATGCACACTTATGAAAAGGTAGCATGACAGGCGTATCATACCCCATCATTTTCCATCATTTTGATCAGGCCAAAAGGTACTATCATTCAATTCCAAGCTCAAGCTATTTCTTGGAAAGTTAAAATCGATGTGGTCAGGTCCGTTTGTGGTGGTGAAAGTCACCCCATATGGTGCAATAGAGTTGCACGCTTTAAATGGAGAACGATAATATTTGGTGAACGGGCAAAGGGTCAAGCACTATTGGGGAGGTTTCATTGATCGTCAGAAGGGCAAAGTGATACTCACCGATGAGTGAGTGAGGCCCTGTGTCATGCCACGATATTAAATCAGGCGTTTATTGTGAGGCAACCCAATTTTTATTGCTTTCGTATATTGGATTTTTCTCTTTTTAGTTAGAGTATAGTAATGTTTTTTTTCTTTGTAGTCATAGATATCGTAGGCAGGAGTGTTGTGGAAAGTGTAATAGATATATAAAATGTTCGGGGGGAACTGGGATTAAAATAAATGTATGAACCAGCGTCCAGGCCAGCGCGTCGCACTACCTAGCGCGTTGAAACCAGACGCAATTTGCCACCCCTGCGCACAGGTAGCGCGTCGTGCTAGCCTGGC
This sequence comes from Nicotiana tabacum, assembly GCF_000715075.1. Taxonomy (NCBI): domain Eukaryota; kingdom Viridiplantae; phylum Streptophyta; class Magnoliopsida; order Solanales; family Solanaceae; genus Nicotiana; species Nicotiana tabacum. The sequence continues at coordinate 40,894,951 of NC_134103.1, forward strand.
ACCTAGGTAAGTTTTTACTTTTTTATTAATTTATTTTTTGTTTTATTTTTTAAGTAACCCGTTGACCCTGACCTGAATAACCATTTTAAATCACCTTTTAACCCATGTCCCTTTACTCATTTCCACCCCGATTCAAATTAAAACACAATAACCCAACTCCCCTTTTTGTTTTTCACCCGTCTGTTGCTCTCTCTCCCCGTTTTTGTTTTCTCTCTCCCCCCCTCAATTTCTCAATTCTCTCTCTCTTGTTTCACCCCCCATGCATAAGTATATTTTTTTCTTTCTTTTTCTTATGTTTTCTATTAGTTTGCAATCCCCAAATACCCCCTCCCACATCCGAACCCCAATCCCTAAAATTCCCATTAGTTCTTTTGCACTTGAGTTATGTGGTGACTAGTTGGTTGTGTAGAAATGAAATTGGGTTCGTGAAATTGGTTGTGAATATGTTACACAAAGTAGTAAACTACAAGTCCCTCTACTTCATTCAAATTTGGGAGGGTAAACATACTACACCATTATTGAATTAAGATGAACACACTTGATGCCCACCACATATTTGAAAAATTATTTGAATGAATAATTTGTGCACCGGTGAAGTCTGAGTAACCTAGCATTTTGTATGATATTTTTGGCTAAGTATGGGGATTCTTGGGGTGGGTTGACATCGCCCAAAGCGTGTAACAATGAATGCCATGCCATAATCACCCTACCCGCGACCTTTTGTATGTATCATGTATGTTGTATAATATTGTTAGGTTAGGATAGTGTATTGTATTACTTGTCGTAATTGGGGGTCATGCTTTTCTTGGCTAAAATACTACTAAGTCACATTGTTATAGTCGACTACTTTCTTTGTTAGGGTATGACATATGGAATTTGTTTGTGTGGCATGGGGAAGTCTTGAGTACCCATTACCTTTGTTGTGCAACCCTTGTGCACTTGCTATACAATATTTGTGGGCATATTGCATAGAGCCTTCGGTTCTAAGTGTGGGATCATCTTAGATGTTCACTTTAACCTTAGGCATAATTCTTGATTAATTCTCATATTCAAGTTGATTGTTTTGTAGGTTGTCATGGCTCGTGATGGTGCAAGTAAAGTAAATAGAGCGGGGAAGTTCTCTACCACTACTACCCCTCCCAAAAAATACAAGCAATGTGAGGGGTCTTATAGGCAAGTTAAAGGGAAGCAAGTTGCTGAGGGGTCCGAAAATTTACCCTCGGTACTACGAACCAAGTTGAAATTGGTTCGCGAGAATGCTAGCTAGTGGTATCACAACTTAGAGTCGTATGGGAGATATGTTTCAGAGATAGGGATTAATGTGACTGCTTTGGACGGGAATTTCCCTCAGGTGCTAGAGAGGTTAAAGAGCTTGAAGATGGATAAATTGCTTGAGTGTCCTGGATATGAGAACTTGAGCATGGTGAAGGAGTTGTATGCAAATTGGAACGAGCACATGTACATGTCATGGGTGATAGGAAAGGAGGTGCGAATGAACATGGAAGTGTTATGCAAGTTCTTAGGGGTTGACTGTCCGAACTTAAAGATTTTGCCAAGGTTTGTGCGGACCCCAACATACACTGCTATTCGTCACACTCTTTGTGGCGTGGATTCAAATGCCAAGTGGACAAGGACCAACGGTCATGCCCATAATGAGCTTCTCCGGGTGCATTTCAAGAAGACTACCATGGTGTGGCAGAATTTTGTGCAAGCTATGTTGATGCCAATGAAACACAACACGAGATGCACTCGTTCTAGGGTGTGCCTAATTTTTTGATGACTGGGAGGCCAATCAATGTTGGTGATATCATGCTGGGAGAGATGGCCCGCACGCGGTTCGGGCGGAAGGTAAAAAGGTTTTTCTGTGGCAATCCTTTGACTCAATATATGTTATATCTTGAGGTTCCTGAGTACCAGGGGTATGATGAGGTGGTGGAAGCTCCTAAAGTATTGATGGATATCACGGCATTGTTGGACATCACTTTCAAGCTGAGCCCGACAACTCGTAATGAGTGTGGGGAGAACTTTAATAGATATATCTATGGGTCGCTGAATTTGATGATGCGCCGGCTTGGAGTGACTGATGAGGAGTGGATACAACTGACCACTGAGTTGTCTGGTTCTATGAAGGAGATGTTGGGGATCGCACCTGGCAGTCCCATTCACCCATTTGAAGATCTGAACACAAATGTTGGATCAGATAATGAGGTTGATGCTGATGCTGAGGTCACAAGGCCGATGGCTTGGGTGCCGCTTGGTGCGGATGATGATGAGCCCGGAGCTTCGGACGATTGGCGGTATAATGATGATGGTTCAGAGTATGAACCGGATGGGTCAAATTAGCAGGTAGTTTATCTTTCCACCTTACATTTTTTTGATATCTTATATGCATCGAGGACTATGCATGATATAAGTGTGGGGGTGCGGGAATTACTTTCTGTGTAGTGTAATTGTATAAACTTTGTCATTTTATTTTCTTATATAACTTGTAGTTTAGTAGTAGTGGTGTGAAGAGTAGTAGACAAATTTTGAAGAAAAAGAAAAAAGAGAGAAAACTTTAAAAATTGAAAAAACAATCAGAAAAGCTCAGACTTTTCCCAACGATGGATCTCTTGAATAGCTTTCTTGAGAGATTAAGGTCCGATTAAAAATACCAAAAAGATTTTCTTTTATTTTTATTAGGATTGTTAGGTAGTAATTCCATTGGTTTTTCTTTGGGCGCCGATTCTTTTCCAAGAGTTCAGCTTGAACCGGGTATTTTATTTTTATCTTTTTAGGAGTAGGATATGAAAGAAACTGAGTTGCTCTAGAAACTTGTTGACATGTTTGATGCTAGCACATTTTGGCTATGGCATGCGCTCTGTCTTCATGTTGTATTTGATTTGAATGTGATGCCTAAGTGAAAATGAATAGCTTATTCTGTGACGCTTTTTCTCAGTTGCTTGATTCGTATGTCATCTAGTGCATTTGTCTGTGTAATGTAATGTTTTATGCTAATTTATGGTATTTTTATGTGTAGGAGTCACCCGCGAGTAATGTGGGATGAAAAATCGTCCAGGCCAGTGCATCACGCTGCTTGGGCGCTAAAACTAGACGTGAAAAATTTTGGGGTAACAATCCAGCGCAGGGCCAACGCGTTGCGCTGCCCTGGACGCTGGGTGGCGGGGACTTTTTTCACTTCACTTGGGACAAAGTGTTTCAGCCCTACACGTCCCCAACTCATAGAAAAAGAAGTCTAAACTTATTTTGGAGGGAGAGACGCCACTTTGAGAGAAAAATACAAGCACGAAACACTTGGGAGCAAGGATTCTAAGTTTTTCTTCATCTTTCTTAGTATTTTTAAGAATCCCAACACTTGTGAAATTGTTTAATATTATCATGGGTGGCTAAGACCCATTAGTTCTGGGGTTGTAATTTAGTCATGAATTTTATTGTTCGATGTTAACTTCTTCTTGATTATAATTCGCTATTATATAGTTGTTTCTTCAATTCTGTGTTTAATTGCTTGATTGTTTGGCCAACGGTCAAGTTTTATGAATTATCTGAATTATGCTTGAAAAAGCTACGTTTAGATTAGAGAAGAATTAAAGAGGGCATGATCTTAACGCTAAAGTGGGGGGAGTGGGGGAGGGCGGATTTGTGGCTAGGATAGGAATGTACCTAATCACCATGCTTAATTTAATATCGTGATCTTAATGCATTCTTGAAAGGTTGATTCCATAGGAATAGGCATTAATATATTTTGAATAGGCGCGTAGTAATTCGGGAGATTACTACGAGAATACTTACTCGATTAATTAGCAACTATAAGCGAATTGCATGAAAAAAAGAGTTAATTAGAACACAATAGGATTGCTGAATCGATCATAATCCTGGAATGTTTATCTTACTAAATTCTCAACAACCATTTCCTTCTTGCTAATTAGTTCATTGTTACATTCTCTGCTGAGTTATAATCATACCATTCAACTTTGATCGACTTGACTGAATAACAATTTGAGTGTAATGAGTAGGTAATTAACACAAGTCTTTGTGCGTTCGACACTCTACTTATAATTATATTACTTGTTGACCACACATACTTGCGTGTGCATTTGGGAGCAACAATATCTATTCCCTTATCTGGTTCCTCGAAAATGTTTGACCAGACATCAAAACATATCACAACAGGCGCAAAGGAACTGATCGCATCAGGTTCCTATCTGGTTCCTCAATAGAGTTTGACAAATCATCAAAACCCACAATAGCATAACTTATCGATTCCTCCCTTTTTGATGATTACAAACCTAGAATAAATATTCCTCTTGAGAACCAGATTCCCAACATATTTCCCCTACAAATCAGGCCACTGTTACTAGATTTGATTCAACTGTTACCCCCTCTCAATTATCTTCCCCTTTTTGGCATCATTGAAAAGAATGACAGAAATAGCACAAGTAAAAAAGAAGTTCAGGAACATTAACTAATGCCATTTGTGTGCATACATACATGGTTATAAAGAGAACACCAAGAGAGTAATATTGCACAAAATATATAATAATTGCTCATTAAAGATAAATATGAAACAGAGCAGTAGCAGTACCAACAACATAAATATTACAAATTTAAAAAGCCAACATGCCAAATTCATTACCATCAACATCAAAAGGGACAGAATATCGATAGGATAGAAGAGGAATAGAGATAGGAAGCACTGGGCAGGAGAAAGTAAAGATCAAGGAGCAAAGGCCTTGAGGAGTTTGTCCGCTCTATCATTTGCAGTTTGTTGAACAGTGATCATCTGTTCCTTCAAATCCTCGACCTGTTTCCTCAACCTTCCATTCTCAGTCTTCAACCGATAATTCTCCTCTGCCATGGAACCACTGGAACTAGGTTTCGTGCTCTTCTGAGTGAGCTTGGACCTCAAGACAGTATTTTCAGCCTGAAGCCGCTTGATCTCTATAGTTGCTGACTCTTGAGCCTCAATCAGTTGGGAGATAGTTGAATTGCTGCCCACTCCTCCTTTTTTCACTACACATTAACATTCTTCAAGTGTGCTCATGGTGAATAGTTGCTTCCTGGTTCTCACAGTAGCTTTTCCTAATGGGACATCAAAATGCTCAAAGACTCTGGTGAGGAGGAACCCATATAAAAGACCATGCTTTCGGTCCTTAAAGCTTGCCACCTTCATCATATGTTCATGAGGACTGATAGAAGTGAAAGAAGCCAGTGCCTCGATGCGAACCATGTCTAAAATGGAAGCTATAGATCTCCTCTCAGACCAAGGCAACAACACCTTTTTCACCATCTCGAACAATAGCTGATACTCTGGCTTAAGTTATTTCTTATATAACCCCTCCCCTGACAGAATGTCCTCCCTTTTCAAATTCAGAGTTTTGAAAAAAGAGGAAGCTGTTCCCTCAACTGTTCTCAGCCCATCTGTGGGAACTTCAAGAATTTCCCGAAGCATGTCCTCATCGAGGACAAAATCCTTCCCATTGATAGTCAGACATAATGTGGTCTCATCCATAACAAACAAACCAACATAAAAACTTCTTACCTCATCCTCACACACCTTTGGAATTGGGGGTGAAAAGAGATGGCTCCACTTTTAGAACTCTACAATGTCCACTAGTTCTTTCATCCCTGCCTGTTCAGCAATCTCAGGGTAAAACATTCGACCCAGCAACACCTTTTGAGTTTTGAGATTGACTTTTTTTTTTCAACTCTTGCAGCTCCACCCTTGCCTTCTTTGAGGAACCAGGTTCCTCGCTAGTACTCTTCCTCTTCAATTTCTAAAGGAACACGAATGGGGGGTGTGAATTGGGGTGATTCAGTACTGTCCGGTTTAGGCCTTGTGGAACTTGGTGTCTCATACCAAGTAGGAGCAGTAAAATCTCCCTCGGTAGAGGGATGGGGTTCCTTAATCGGTTCCCTTGCATTACCCACAGTCACATGTTCCCCTCTGGATCATCACTTCCCCCTGACTCTGTAGTTCCCCTTGAGTCCCTTCACCACTACCACTCGCCCTTAAGGCCTCAACAAAACCTTCCACAATTTCAGATTCACTTATAAGTATATTCGATTTCCCCCTTTCTTTGTCACTTAGATTTCCCTCAAACTCCATAGACTTTATCCTTTTATCAGTAGGAAGAGAGGTAAGATTACCTAATTCAGTAGCAGTACCTTGAATATCTCCCTCAGCAACCTGATCTCCATCTTTCTCATGTGCATGCAATTCCAAAATAGCACCAGAACCCACTTGTTCCTCCAACCTTACTGCCTCTGTCGCGGCAGTCTGACTTGTCACTTTTACAGCATCATCGTCTTCTCCAATTTCCTTTGTGTTTTGAAGAAATCAAAAGGCGGACATTGTTTGCTCAGAGTCGGGCTTGTCATTAGGAACAGAAAGAGAGAGAGAGATGAGACAATATTTTTAAGAGTTTGGTTTTCCGGCTTCGTTGGGGACCAGAAACAAATAGTTTGGAAGGAGTGACAGTAGGGTTAGTTTTCCTGGGAAATTGGGGCTTTTGGGGGTAAATTATTTGGCTTAGATTCTGATAGAGATGCTACATTAAAAGGTGACAAGGCTGTGTTATCTTCAAACATTTTGGGAGAATGAGTTTCTTGTTGAGACATTGTCGGATTTACTTAGGAAGAGACGAGAAGAAGAGGGTTCGAAAAGAGAGAGAGAGAGAGAGAGAGAGAGAGAGAGAGAGAGAGATAGATAGAGAGAGAGAGAGAGTTATGAGTTTGGAGTGAAGAAGGAGACAAAAATTTAGGTTTAGAAAAAGTAAAGGGAGCATTTACAAATGGGTGTGAGAGAAAAATGGGGCAATGAGTCGGTTTAGAAAGGATGTAACGTTTGGGCTTAAAAGAAATTGGAAGAATCGGGAAACAATTGATGATTGATGTTTCAGCATTTGAAAAAGTGTATAAGTTTTGAAGGAGCTACTGACCAGAGTCATATGAACTAGGTTCCTTGACGGTTTTTGAAAATGTGAGAAAAAACTTCTAGTTGTGCAATGTCATTCTTCAATTATTTTATCCCGAGTCTCCCATGTAAGTATACCTGTAACAATATAGATTTGAGTTAGATGTCGCCAAAAAATACCTTTTAGCATTGTACCTTTACTTCTTTAAATATCCAATCATTGAGGGACAAGGTTCTTTGTTGTTCTTGATCAACCCCAACTCCAAACGATTTCTTTCAAAATGTTCCCTGCTTAGTGCCTTGGTGAAGATATCTACTACCTGGTCCTCTGTCTTATAGAACTTCATACAAATTAGACCCTTTTCAATATTATCCCTCAAGAAGTGATGTCTCACATCAATGTGCTTGGTCCTTTTGTGATGCACCGGGTTCTTTGCCATGCTGAGAGCGCTTGTGTTTTCATACAATAAGGGTACACAATCCGTAAATACACCAAAATCCTTAAGTTACTGCTTGATCCAAAGTAGTTGTGTACAACAAGAGGCAGCATCCACATACTCAGCTTTAGTAGTAGAAAGTCCCCTAGAGTTTTGCTTCTTTGTACCCCATGAGATCAAACATGATCCCAGAAAATGTGGCATTCCAGAAGTACTCTTCCTATCTACCAAATATCCATCATAATCCGCGTCAGCATATCCAATCAAGTCAAAATTATCTCCTGAGGGATTGAAGAGGACTAGGTCCCGCGTTCCCTTGAGATAACTCAGAATCGTTTTGGCAGCCTTCAAATGGGGTTCTTTTGGGCTTGATTTGTCACGACCCAAAATCCCGCCTTAGGCGTCGTGATGGCACCCAGTCTCTAAGACTAGGTAAGCTGATTACTTACAATAATTAAGCCAGTTTAACAATGACATTTTGAAACAAAGTTTAATATAAAAACTGAAATAAAGGTGAAACATGCCTACGCGGCAATAATCACAACCTCCCAAGACTAGGTAATACAGAGTTACGGACTCTAGCTGAATGCATAGAAATATCTTCAAACAAAATACAATACTGTTCAGATAACAAATTGACAGTACAATAAAAAGGGAAAGGACTCCAAGGGACTGTGATGGCCAAGCAACTCTACCTTGAATCCTCGCGATCAAGAAGCTAACACCGCCTGAGTCCGATATCTCTAATACCTGGATCTGTACAAAAATGTGTAGAAGTATGGTATGAGTACACCACGGTAGGTACCCAGTATCAAGACTAACCTCGGTAGAGTAGTGACGAGGTACAAGTCAAGACACCTACTAGTCAAAATAACATGTGCAGTAGAGAACTATAAAGCTAATAATGAAAGCAGGAATCGGTAAATGGTAACAAGAATCAACATGTGATATAAACAGTAAAGTAATAAGAACACTGTTAAAGTACCAGTGAAAACAAATAAGGAAAACAAATGACAACTAATTAATCAAGTCGTTCTAACACAAGTCTCACAACGAAATTACTCCGAGATACCTTATGTCATAATCAAAAGTCATGAGTCCCAAATCACGAATCATACGCTCACGACATCTCGTGCCCATATTTCAATCACCACCACATGGAAAACTCACGTGCCAATATTGCAATCTGCCCAGCATGGTCATAGGCTCACAATCACAGTGAAATCAAATAATACAAAAATATACGGGCATGGTTAATGAATGTCAAGTTTCATACTCCTGAACTGGTATAAGTTACATGCTATGGTGTATGCTTGTGCGAGTGTACTATCACAGTCCAAGTCAACAAATAATATCAATGACATCAAGTAGCTCAGTGAAAGTAACACAACAAGTCATGTAAGGTGCATGACATACACAAGGAAAGTCACACCATCACACGAATATCATCAACATAATGCCCCAGGCCATCACATATCATCCCTGACATAGCCACCCTTATCTCTTTATATGGATAACATCATAGTAGCCACCCTTATCGCTTCGCCCAGACATTTAACATAATAGCCACCCGTATCACTCCGATAGCCGCCCGTATCACTCCTCCCTGGCAATATCATTAGCCACCCGTACTACTCTACACAATCATCAACAGTTAGATGACACCCTTATGCTTTGCATAACGACAATAATGAGATGCCACCATTATGCTCCGCATAACAACAATCAATCCACACAACAAATTCACAGGTGCTAACATCATAACAACACAATATATTAAATCGTACCACAAGTGCCCATAGGCAACAACCTCTTAAAAACTACAATAATAATATCACCACAACACATAGCCTATGGCTCAAATACGATGTGCACAAAATATCAATAACAACAAAATGAACAGGGAAAGTAACTCAATAATGAACAACACGCCATTAAATAACAACTTCAACTAAAACAAATTAATGACTTTCAATAACTTCAACTTCAATTAATTGCTTAAGAACAAACTCAATAATGAAGGTATTTTCCATGAAATGGTCAACTTCGAATTCTAGTATGTGAAATAAGCTAACCATGAAAGAGATGGCATAAACTAGTAACTACGTCTAAATGCATGAGAATAACCCGACAACAAAAGGATATCATGTAACAACAATTTCAATTAAAAATAACTCAATAATAAAGGAGGTCACATTACACTAAAAGTGGTAACATAACAAATAAAAGATATAAGCATGTGAGAGTAAACATAACAAATAAAGGATATAACATGTGATAACAATTTAAAGTAAACACATGGAAGAATCCTAAGAGTCTAAACCGGTCAATTTCTACATATAAGCCCGAGTACGCACTCGTTACCTTGTGTACACGTCTTTCACATAAGTCAAATAATACAATCAACCCATATCCTAAGGGGTAGTTCTCCCACACAAAGTTAGGCAAGATACTTACCTCAAAGAAGCTAAATCAATACTCTAAAATGACCTTCTCGTGTGAAACAACCTCTGGATGGCTCAAATCTAGCCAAAATAACTTAATGTCATAAATAAAATCCATTGGAAACAATTCTGGATAATAAAGCATGGTGGAGTGCTAGATGTTGTGCAAAGCTTAGGCCATTATTTCAGGCAGTTCCAGCAATTATCACTTGGGAGCTTTGGAAGAGGAGGAATACTATGAAGAATGGAGGTACAGTTTCATATCATAGGGTGGTGCGTGAAGTTAACAAAGCACTATACTTTCTAGCAAAGTGGAGGTATCCTTGGAATTCTAACATTCCATTCCTTTGGCCGGACATGATCACATACTTTGAGAACTATAAGCCTGTTATCGTGACAAGAAGAGTAACTTGGTAGTACCCTTATGAAAGATGATATAAATGCAACACGGATGGGGCTTCTAAGGGTAATCCAGATCCTAGCTCATTTGGTTTTTATGTGAGGGACTGTTCTGGGGATCTAGTATATGCCAAGGCAGTGAATATAGGAGATAATACCAACATTATGGCTGAGGCTAAGGCAATTGTTGAAGGGATATCTTATTGTGTAGAACAACATCTCCATCCTCTTATTATTGAAACATATTCATTGGTGATGAAGAAGATTATTGAAGGGAAATGGGAGCCTCCTTGGTGCATTGGGACAAAAGTGAAGAGGATAAAGGAGATGAAGAATAAATTCAATGTGATCTTTTTTAACATGTGTTAAGGGAAGGCAACATTGTGGCAGACTTTTTATCTAACCTTATTTTTTCTTTTGCAGGTACACTCAATTTTAGCTCATTCAACGAATTACCTAGTGAAGGAAAGACATTGATCAACATGGACAAAGCTCAGATGCCTAACCATAGGGTTAGGGTTGCTAAGAAAATTTCTCCAGATTGATGAATACTCTACGAATGATGTGGCCTGCTTGTGCTTCACTTTGCTGCTCAGTTCTTATTCAGACAGTGCCAAATTGTTTTCCAGTGGTATTAGCATATATACATGCTCAGCCTGGAGATAGAATGACACTGCCTGGATCTCACAAGACTAGCAGGCATATGTAATATCTACTGGAAAGCTGCAAATTTAAACTGATGGTACCAGTTGTTGAGGACTATAGTTGGTTCTCACTCCAACTCCTAGCGATGGTGGTAACTACACATGTGTTAAATGTATGTTTCTTGGTAAGTTATTGCATCTGCAAGCTGCCTGTGTGGAGTGTCTTCAAGACTGTATGGTATCATATCATCTTCCAGTGGTATTAGCACGCTATCATGCTCATTATGGAGATGGTGTGGCACTATATAGAATTGCTAAAGGAAGCAGGCAGGGTTTGGTACTGCAAGAGCACATTTATGCCTTATTGGACTATATTGATACTACTATTAGCATGGAACACATATGTGTGACTATGCAGGTGAAGCATGAAAGGATCAGGAAGGAGCGAAGTTGCAGCCAATTAGTCTTATGGTTAATGCACTCAAGATATACATATTCAAATTTCTGAGAATTCTGGATGGCTTCTAAGAAGTGGTGTGACTGTCTTGAATCCACATTTGCCTTGTCCTTTGGAATTCTGTCCTTAGGAATGCATAACATGGCACCTAGTGAGAGCTTTAGAGGTGCTACTTTATGGTTATTGCCCTTGGCCTTTGGATTCATTAACACAACTACTCTATGGAAGCCTGCATCCTACCTTGATGTAATAGCTAGATCATTTTTTATTGTACTAGCTAGGGGTAGAATACTCATTTTAGCTTTGTTTGATCATCTTGTAAGACTTAGACCCATTTTGGGATTATACTACTCCGCGTAGTAGTATATTTGATTTAAAAAAACTAAAAAGTCAAGCCAAAAAGTCAATCTTGGGCCCGCACCTCGGAACGCGACAAAACTCATAAAATCTGAACACCCATTCCAATATGAGTCCAACCATATCGAAATTATCTAATTCTGACATCAACTCTGCCTTCAAATCATCATTTTACATTTTAGAAAGTTTTTACAAAAATCCTCAATTTCTCCAATTCAAATCACTAATTAAATGATAAAAACAAAGATGGAATAATAAAATATAACCAAATCCGGGACAAGAACACTTACCTCAAACCAACATGTGAAAATTCCCTTCAAAATCGCCCAAATCCGAGCTCTCTAACTCAAAAAGTGATAAAATAACAAAAGCCCTCGAAATAGAGTAAATATAAGCCTGCCCAGGTGTTCCTCTTCGCGATCACGGAACATGCTTCGCGATCGCAAAGCACAAAAATATAGGTTGCCAAAAATATCTTTGCGAACACATGATCTCAGTCGCGAACGTGACTCACAATCTCAAGCAAAACTTCGTGAACGTGTTATCTCTCTCACGAACACGGAGAGCAAAACCCCTGATGACCCCTTCCAGTTCCTTATACGCAATCGTGTAAAATCGCTCGCGAACGCAATGGCAACAACCTTCCCAGCTTCGCGAACGCGGTCGCCTCTTCACGACCGCAAAGAACAAAATACATGATTCCACCATAACACTGCGCAAATGCGGAGGAACTGACGTGAACGCGAATAAGAAGACACCAGATGATAGAACAACAATCCAAAATGGGAGGAAATGGCCCGTAGCCCATCCGAAACACACCCGAGGCTCCCAAGACCCAGTCCAAACATAAAATGGGAGGAAATGGCCCGTAGCCCATCCGAAACACACCCGAGGCTCCCAAGACCCAGTCCAAACATACCAACAAGTTCCATAACATAACATGGACCTGATTAAGGCCTCAAATCACATCAAACAACATCAAAATCACGAATCGCACATCGATTCAAGCCTAATGAACTAATGAACTTCCAACTTTTTAAACTAATCCCGAAACATATCAAACCAATTTGGAATGACCTCAAATTTTGCGTGCAAGTCCCAAATGACACAACAGATCTATACCAATTTACGGAATCATAATGCAAAACCGATATCAATAAAGTCAACTTCTGGTCAAATCTCTCAACCTTCCAAACCTTCAACTTTTCAACTTTCGCCAAAATGCATCAAATCAACCTGCGGACTTCCAAATCCAAATTCGGACATATGCCCAAGTCCAAAATTACCATACGAAGCTATTGGAATCATAAAAATACCATTCCGGAGTCGTCTATATAAAAGTCAAACTCCGGTCAACTCTTACCACTTATGCTTCTAAAACAAGAATCATTCTTCCAAATAAATCCGAAATCATCCAAAAATCGAACCCGGCCTCACACACAAGTCATAATATACAATACGAAGCTACTCGAGATCTTAAGCCACCGAAAGAGACTCTAATTCTCAAAATGACCAGTCGGGTCGTTACATGATTGGAACCTAGAACCTAATCCAATACTAAAGACAATATCAGGTCTGCTAGCAGTCAGATACATAAGAGATCCAATGATACCCCTATACATAGTTTCATTGACAGGAGAACAATGTTCGTCCATGTCTAATCGAGTAGCAGTGGCAATAGGTGTATCAATGGTTTTAGAATTTTCCATCTCAAGCCTTTTCAGCAGCTCCTTGATGTACTTCTATTGACTGATCTTGGTGCATTTTGAGGTTTGCTTCAATTACAACCCAAGAAAATATTTTAGCTCACCCATCATACTCATCTCGAATTTACTTCCCATGAGCTTTGCAAACTGGACAAAGAGAATCATTTGTTGTACCAAAGATGATATCATCAACATAGACTTGCACTATTAACAAATTTTTCCCTTTTTTCTTCAGAAATAGATTCCTCTAGTGAAGCCATTCTCAAGAAGAAATTTTGATAATCTTTCATACCATGCTTGAGGGGGTTGCTTCAAACCATATAGAGCATTGTCAAGCTTGAAGATATGCTTAGGATGCTCATGACATTCAAAACCAGGAGGTTGCTTGATAAATACTTCCTTCTTCCAATATCCATTGAGAAAGGCACTTTTAACATCCATTTAGAACAATATAAATTCCATATAAGATGCAAAAGCTATAAGAATTCTAATAGCTTCCATCCGAGTAACAAGAGCAAAGGTCTCATCATAGTAAATTCCTTCTTCTTATTATATCCTTGGCCCACCAGCCTTGCTTTATTTCTTATTGTATTATCAAATTCATCAAGCTTGTTTTTGAATACCCATCTGGTTCCAATCATTGTTCTATCTGAAGGTCGAGGAACCATGTGTTAAATTTATTTCTTTTGAACTGCCGGAGTTTATCTTGCATAGCAGCTATCCAGTCAATATCTTTCAATGCTTCCTTGATGTTTTTAGGTTCGATTTGAGACAGGAAGGCTGAGAAAGTAAACATGTTTCTTGCCTTAGATCTAGTTTGAATACTAGAATCTAATGGTGTGATCACATTTTGAAGGGGATGTGAACTCTTGTGCTTCCAGTTGAATACTTGAACTTCGAAATTTGAAGGACCATGTTCCTCCATAGCTGAACCATCATTGACATCAACAGAAGTATGACTTCCACTCCTTTGTCCTGCATCAGGAGTACCTGATACAACATTAGCAACCCTATGCTCAGCTTCAGTTGAGGTAATCGAGGGACCATGTTACTTTGTGTCTGCTAGAGGTTCTGCTACATCTTCTTAGTTGCTTTGATTGACTTAACTCATCAAGCCAGTCTTTCCATTTGCAATATCTATGGCTTCTCCAGGAACTTTTGAAAATTCTCCATCTTCATCTTCCTTGTTATGTGACCCTTTCCCACTTGATTCACGGGATTTATCAAAGATCACATGCACACTTTCTTCTACACATTGGATTATTTTGTTGTATACTTTGTATGCCTTAATTTGAGAGGAGTAACCAAGAAAATTTCTCTCATCACTTTATGCATCAAATATTTCCAAAGCCTCCTTACCATTGTTGAGAATAAAATATTTGCATCCAAATTCTCTCAGGTAAGTTAGTTTGGGGTTTCTCCCATTGAACAATTTCTAAGGAGTCTTCTCAAGCAGGGACCTGATCATGCACCTATTAATCAAGTAACAAGAAGTATTGATTGCTTCAGCCCAAAAACCTTTAGGCACACCACTGTCGATCAATATTGTTCTGTCAATGTCTTCAAGAATCCTGTTCTTCCTGTCCATAACACCATTTTGCTGAGGTATTCTAGGATCAGAAAAATTGTGGCTTATACTATTTTCAGCACAAAACTCATCGAATTTGGCATTGTCAAATTAAGTACCGTGATCGGATCTGATACTCACAACATGATTTTCTAGATTCAGTTGAATTTGCTTCACAAATGTAACAAATGCAGGAAATGTTTTATATTTGGTCCTTAGAAATAGTATCCATGTGAATCTCGAATAGTCGTCCACAATCATAAAGATGTACCTTTTTCTTCTTCTACTTGGAATCCTCATAGGTCCAAAAAGATCCATATGAAGAAGACCAAGTGGCCTTGAGGTATTCACTTCTTTCTTTGGTTTAAACAAGGACCTGACCTGCTTCTTTTTTGCACAGGCATCACACACTCTGTTATCCTTGAATTTTGACTTGGGCAGCCCACGAACCAGGTCCTTCTTGATCAACTTGTTCAGTAAGGTAAAACTTGCATGCCCCAATCATCTGTGCCATAGCTCAGCATCATCATCAATGACACTCAGGCATGTTAAATCACCATCATTCAGTGAGCCAAAGTCTGCATCATAGATGTTCTTGAACCTTTTGGCTATCAACACTACTTCACCAGTTTTAAGATTGGTGACAATGCAAGATTTGGGCAAGAACTTCACTTTATTTCCCTTGCCATAGATTTAGGACACACTTAACAGGCTATATTTTAATCCATTCATATAGTACATATTTTCAATTGTATGGGAGAGTATTTTGCCAATTTTGCAAACACCAAGAATATAACCCTTCTTGCCGTTTTCAAAGGGGCACACTCCCACCTTGGAAGGCCTTGAGTGAGAGGAAATCATTCATTCTTCCAGTCATATACTTCGAGAAGCCACTATCCATGTACCATTTTTGACTGCTTCCTCTCACTCTAGCCTTCATACAAGATCACTGATTATACTTAGGAACCCAAGCCAGCTTGGGCCCCTTGTAATGATAGAATGAGTGAATCAAACTTATTTTTGCCCATGCAGGCAACACATATTTTCTTTTCAAAGAACTAAGTTCCTCAACAACAGGCTTCTTTCAACCAAAACTTTATTTTTCTGCAGAGACTGAATTTTAACTTTACAAGAATCTTTGTAATGGCCAGGTTGACCACAATGAGTACACAATCAATTATCAGCCATAATTACATACTTGCTATGGGGATTATAAGGGGTTTTAGCCTTTTGGAACCTAATTTCTTGCCTGCCTCCACCATTACTCTTGTACATAGATGTTATTACATCAGAGGACCAGGTCCAGTTAAATGACTTATCAAGATCATTTTTAACCATTTTTAGATCCTCCTGAAGTTGTCTATTCTTTTCTAGCTCAGTTGCAAGACTTGTTTTAATTTTCTTAAGCTCGCTCTCAAGCTCAAGTTGAGCATCACTTGCCACTTCTTTCCCTTTAGGGGTTTTCATCTATTTTTCCATTTAATTTTTCAACAAGATATTTTTTTCAAGTTATTTCTTCCACTTGTTTCTTCAATTCTATAATTGTAACTACCATATCATCCCTCTCATATTCTACATCACCAATTTCTTCAGTTAAGGCATTTTTTTAATTAATAAAACTATGATAGGCATCAATCAACATATATGCTAATGACATCAATTTCTTTTGAGAGTAAGTTTTCAAGTTTCTTTGAACATCAAGAAAATTTACCTCATCTTCCTCCTTGTCTTCATCATCATCAGATTTCGCCATGAGTGCAAAGATAAAGTCATATTCGGAGAATTCATTTTTAACAGCCATCATGGATGTATCTCCTTTGTTATCTTCACCTTCAGATTCTCTAGAGGAATCTCCCCATGCAACTAGAGTTTGCTTTACCATGTTGTTAGCATCATCTCTTCTTTTTAACTCCCTGTCAGGGACCTGGTTCCTCTTAGTCGCCTTATCAATGTTAGTTTTGTAATGATCCTACTTATGAAGAGGACAATCTTTAATAAAGTGTCCAGGCTTTCCACACTTATGACAACAATTATTTTCTTTACAATTCCTGCTGGAACTTCCTTTCTTAGGGATCCCACCATTTCTACAAAACATCTTTTGGAATCTTGGAGTGAGATATGCCATGTCAGATTTATCACTGCTAGAGTCATTATTGGCAGCCTTTAGAACCAGGTTCTTCTCCTTCTTGGGCTCTCTTCTTTCAAGATCCTTCTTTCTCTTCATCTCATAGGTTTTGATATTTTCAATTAACTCATCAATGGTCAACTTCTGCAGGTCCTTGGCTTCAGTGATGGCATTCACTTTACTTTCTTACGAATTTGGTAGAACGATGAGTATCTTTCGGTCCAGCTTATTTGTTGTAATGATTTCTCCAAGAGAATGAAGCTCGTTGATAATAGAGGTAAAACATGTATGCATATCTTGAATGGACTCATCCTCCTTCATTTTGAAGAGCTCTTACTTAGTGGTAAGCATGTCAATCTTGGCATACTCACATGTTGAGACACGATTATATTCGTCTGGTCCAATACCAGATACAAGAATCTTCTGTGCCTTGAAGTTCATTTCAGTAGCCTTTCGATCAGCATTATTGTACTCTTTTCTAGTCTTTGGGACAGTTCGTGTTCCCTCTCCAACAGCTTTCATGAAAACAAAAGAACCATGACAAATCACGTCCCACAACTTGGAGTCCTCAGCCATGATAAAGTCATGCACTCTTGTTTTCCATCATCCATATTACTTGTCATTGAATCTTGGAGGCCTCTTGGTTGATTGTTCTTCCTCGAGGTTTGGTGGAGTAACCATGATGTAGATCCTTTCTAGGTGTTAACCTTTTAGAAAGAACCTACTCTGATACCAATTGATAAAAACTCGGAGTCCACCAAACAGTATAAAAAACCAGGTTCTATATAAGTTCCCACAATAAACAAGCAGTAAGTAAAAAACACACAATATTTATGTGGAAAGCTCCCTGCTCTAGGGATTAAAAACCATGACCTACCCCAGTAGGATTTCAACTCCACTAAACTTAGCAAACATTAGATTACAATTTATTGAAATCTAGGAATTAAACTGTTAATCCCTCACCCCTTACAATAATTCTATTGTAAGGTCTTTGTAACAACTCTATTATAAAGCAACACACTTTGACTAACTCTAGTCAAATAACCAAAATAACAATAGTTGAATAATGTCCTACAAAATACTTCTAGAAGTTTACAAGTGAAGAACAAAAGACAAAGACTTAACAAACTTAACGACTCAAGACATCTTCAGTATTGGGATCTAGTCATTGGTTTGTAGCAGTTTTGTTCTTGAGTGCGCCTAGAGAAAACAGTTGCGGCTGGCACTTGAGATGATAGGTTTTTCAGATTGTCAAGTGTTAGGTCAAACCTTGTATCATGTTCTATATATATGAGAGAGCATGTGGGAATAGATAGAGACAATACTCCTTTTCGTTTGGCCTCTAGCAACAGCAGCTGTGCCGTTGCACTGCTGTCAGTCGGTACAGTAAGACTGGTTTTACAACTGTAGGTTTGACGGTACGACATCTGGGGAACTGATCATATCTATTTCCTTATCTGGTTTCTCGAGAATGTTTGACCAGACATCGAAACATATCACAACAGGTGCAAAGAAATTGATCGCATCAGGTTCCTATCTGGTTCCTCAATAGAGTTTGACAATTCAACAAAACCCACTGTAGCATAACTTATCGGTTTATTTTATGAATTCAGCTACAAGTTGAGTTTTCTTTTTCTTTATTTTTTTCTGGCACTTCATGTTAATATTTTACTTCTGAAGTAGTTTGGACGTACGTTCTTCTAGTTCTCTAATTTATTGCGGAACGGTTTAAAAGGTGAGTTAATGGGTTATGAATCTGATCATTTTATCTGTAAATCACTACGAATTCTTGTTACATGTTGCAATTTTACCACTCATAAAAATTTTCCATTTCTTTTCCTTCTTTTTATCTACCCCACCATAAAAGAACTCTGTATCACGCACTACTTATACATTTTTTCTTCTTAATTAGGGCAAAAATTATTAAGTTAAAACCAACGCATTTGTAATTAGTTCTGCGCATTACATTTTGCACAAAGTTTGGACCACTCGTATGTACAAACTTTGTAGATGCTGTAAGCATGTACATTTAAATAGCTTAAATTTTAAAACTTTGAAGGATAATCATAAATAATGCGCCTTATTATCTTGATCTATTTTTAGGGAGACTCATTTTTCACCAAAGCTGTGGAGATAGATACAATTTTGAGAATTATTTCGTCCACCGAAATGATTGACTCTGACCTAATTGTAAAGATTTCAATATTGAAAAAGAAAGCCTTGGCATATTCATAATCCAGATTCATTGATCGAATGTTCGCAAAGAAATAGAAAAAGTAACTGTTTCCTAACGATTACTCCTATTAGTTGCTAATCAATCTGCATTAAGTGAAAATGACTTAAGTTCGTATTTAAAATGTCCTATTATTTTTCACTTTTGTCGCATTAATACTTCAACTTAGACGAGAATTTAATCACTTCAAGTCTCTGATCTTATCTGTTTGCTGGAAGGACATATGAAAATACTAGGGTTAATTTCACTGATGTCATCCAACTTATCATTTATTTCATAAAAATCACTTATCTATTTTTCATCACTTAAAAGTCACTCAACTTTACCTTTGTAACTTAAAAGTCATTATAGTTCAAAACCTAATATGACATGGCATTAAATTTAATTAAAAAACCTAATTATAGTGCCACATAAGCTTAAATGGACCACACCCAATTTAGACCCATTTCATCCACAATTTGATTTGACCCATAACTCAAATGTATTTTAATATTTTGAACATTTGTCTATTAGTATTGCTTAATAAGCAATATTTTGACTTTAATGGAATAGTAATTTATGAAAATAGGTTCTTATAAGCTTGTTGTTCTTGTCTGTTAATGGTACATTTATATGTTATGTGAGATCGATATGGTAGTATTTTAACTTCATGAAAAATTATAAAATGATATCTATAATTAGATTTTTTAATTAAATTTAATGTCATGTCATATTTTTATAGGATATTTTATAGGTTTTGAATTAGAATGACTTTTAAGTTACAAAGATAAAGTTGAGTGACTTTTAAGTGATGAAAAATAGATAAGTAATTTTTGTGAAATAAATGATAAGTTGGATGACCATTAGTGAAATTAACCTAAAATACTAGACAATAAGAAAGGACCCAAAGACAAATTGAACTAAGATCCTGGTAAGTTTTGTGGATTTTAAACTCCTCTTTCTTTGTGTTATGATTTATCACTACTTACATGTGTTAGTAATACATGTATGGTGCCACTTTTAAAGAGTGAAGTATAAAAACCACTTGTAAAAGTTCATAGTATTATTCAAAAATTGTCGTCCTTAAAGATGATCTGATGCAACTATTATGTATTAAGATTCCTATAATGTAAATTTAATCTACCTTAGCTCTGATCTTTTTCAACTTGATTATGAGTCTATCACCCTATTGGCCATTATTTGGTATCTTTTAAGAACGAATCGCTATATGGTAATAAGAAAAATTAGGTCCATACAGATATTGTATAGACCAGTGAAATGTTCCTTAGTTATAATTGACTATGACCAGCTTTTGTTATTTGGACAACTGATAAAATAAATTGATATACTTGTTGACATGCCATTGGATATTTGGCGGATATATAATTGCCACGACCCGAAATCTCCATTGCAGGGCCGTGATGGCGCCTAACATTCACTTGCTAGGCAAGCCAACATTAGTACATAATTAATCATTTTAAAACTAATTTGAAAGCAGTTTAATAAGAAATAAAGCTATTAGAATTCAAAATAGATATAATAACTCCAAACGCTGACTAATCATATCCCGGAATCTAGTGCCACAAGTACATGAGCATACTAGAAGTACTACAATCACATGTCTGAATGAAAATGCAATTGTTTGAAACAAAATAAACAGTAAAACTAGATAATGAAGGGGACTTCATGGGCTGCAATCGTCGTACAACTATACCTCAAGTCTCCATGAAAAGGCTAATCTGAGCAAGCCTCCTCTAGTTGCTGCTGGGACTAACACCAAAATATGTATGCACAAGAAGTGCATAAGTGTAGCATGAGTACAACCAACCTCATGTACTCTGTAAGTGTCGAGCCTAACCTCGACGAAGTAGTTACAAGACTATAACAAAGCACTCACTATAAACATGTGCGAATATACAGTCAAACCTCTCTATAGCAGCCTCATTTGTTCCGATTTTTTTCGGTTGTTATAGCGAAGTGCTGTTATATAGAACATATATTATAACATAGCATAAACATTAGTTCCTTAAAAACTCGGCTTTTATAGTGAATGGTTGTTATATAGTGATGTTATTATAGAGAGGTTTGACTGTAAACAAAATAATAGTCGAAATAGAGAAAACCAAGAATTTAACATAAAACCGGAACTGAAAACACATAATAGAGGGTCCCAGAATAACACTTATGCTCAACTTCTCAATTCAACACGGATACAGTAACAACAATTTGTCACGCCCCAAAACCGTGGAGTGCGACCGGCGCTCAACCGAGTGAACCCGACTGAGCAAGCCTGTTAGATTTCATTCTACTCAAATTCATTCGTGAATAAAAAGGAGATGTACTCCGTTAATCAATTACTGAAGAGATTTCATTAACCGCTTCTATTCCATTCCCATTAACAGCATCATTCAGTATTTCCAAAATAGTACGAGTTTATAGATTTAATGAAAAATATGTTGCCAAATACCAACAGTTCTACTCCAATTCCCAACATCAAATACCACCCACAACCTGTATACGAAGCCTCTAAGTTAAACTGAAGAGTAATATGGAAATGCCGGCAACAAGGCCTCGGCTACACCTCAACCACAAGGTACATGATAAACAAAAGATACATGACCCCAAAATAAAGTGGGGCTCACCAAATCAGCTTAAAGGAGTGTACTGCTATCACTGATCAATGCCACCTGATGTAGAACCACCTGCATCCATTAAAGATGCAGCGCCTCCGGCAAAAGGGACGTTAGTACTGTCGAATAGCACTAGTATGTATATCTAGAAATCCTCTTTCAAAATAGAATGCTCATATGATCTATACGTGAAACACATAATATAATGTAATTGTTACAACCTGTACAAACAAGGACAACAAAAGGGGCACCTATTGTCTGCATTAATAATGTATCTCATTAGACCGTCCTTAGTGTTCACATATCATATTATACACTTATGCATTTCATAGACCGTCCATAGTGTTTATTCATACCGTACATCTATACCTCTTATACACAATGCACCTATGCGTTTCATAGACCTTCCACAGGATTTCATATCACAATAGATTTCATACACAATGCACCTATGCGTTCATAGACCGTCCACAGGATTTCATATCGCAATGTACCTATGCGTTCATAGACCGTCCACAGGATTTCATAACACAATGCACCTATGCGTTTCATAGACCGTCCACAGGATTTCATAACATAATATACCTATGCGTTTCATAGACCGTCCATAGGGTTTCATAACACAATATACCTATGCGTTTCATAGACCGTCCATAGGGTTTCATAACATAATATACCTATGTGTTTCATAGACCATCCACAGGATTTCAAAACACAATATACCTATGTGTTTCATAGACCATCCATAGGGTTTCATAACACATTGGAAACAAAAGTACAAATACATACATCTCATAACCTTTCACGCCACATATCACCTAATCCGTACTTTCAACTACTTACAACATTATTATTTCATTGGCTCTCTTGGCCATACATATGATTCTTTATTCATGGCGCAATGGTCGTATTTCATATTCCATACTTTCATTTCTTCTCTTTCATAGATTATCATCATAATTATCAACAAGTAGAATATTCCGAAAATCACAACTTTAAATTCATTAGTAATGAAGGCTTTAAATACGATCGATTTCTTTCCAATAAATGGAGTAAAATGATTGGCAATCGAAGTACAAGTTAAAAATCATACACAATTTCCACTCACGAATATGTAAGAACGCAAAACACATTGAAAATTACTTTCAAAGCATAGCATTAGCTAAAACAGCCACATATGGGCATCACTTGAGTTCATAAACTTTTAGTCGATTATATTGTCGAAGTCAATTTTGGAATAGTTGAGTCAAAGCTCATTTCATAATCTTTCTCACATTATTTAATTTTATTGGCACTATTGGTCACAAGTATAACTTTCACTATTGGCACGTTGGCCACACTTTATATTCTTAATTTACTGATTTCACTTCCAACCATCTTTATAGGTTATCAACAATAAGATATTCCCAATCAAGACTTCAGGTACACATATGAGCAATTAAGAGTCTTTAAGAATATTGAGATTTTCTCACACAATTTGGCATACTAACTTTCATTTGAAATACGATTCAAGCCACCACATTTTAATACGCAACCCATACTTTGAAACTCACGAAAACATTATGGAATTCAATTCCAAGAGAGAAAGTTTAGCCAACATACCTTAATTGATCTTTTCTTAAATTGCTACAACGTTCCGAAAATTCTAGCAATCCCAATCTATTTGAGACATAACAAAATTGAACCATAATTAGGAAGATATTCATGGTCTCAGCTCATTTGAGCATTTTATCAAACACTAAGTGTGGATTAAGGTTCAAGGTCCTTTTATGGAGGATTCCATCATCCCACAACCCAATCTTTATCATTTTTAGCTCAACAATCTTTCTACACACTTTGATAACACATGCATGTAAAATAAACAACCCTCTTGCCCAGAAATTATCTTGCTTATTACCCATTTCTAGACAAAATTTGAAATTGAGGGTTAGGGTGTAGAATCTTACCTCTAGGATGAAGACCTAGTGAGTTTCCCTTCTTAATCTTCCAAAACTTGAGCAAGAATTGAAGAATCAATTGTTGAGGAACACCTTCTCACTCTAGGGCACTCTCTCTCACTCTAAAATATCAGGTTATACCTCAAAAATGACTCAAAGAGTGTATATAACGAAATAGGATCGGGTTTTAAAAACTCAAAAATGAAGCTCCGGAACAGGTTCTGCGGTCGCTTATGCGACCGCATAATGGTTATGTTTTCCGGGGTGTTACACTTAAGTTCTTCAAAAAGTTTCGGGGTGTTATACAATTAAACACAAAAATATGTTTTCTCCGTTGCAGCACGCAACCAGAGTCACAAATATATATAAATAACGAGTCTTCTCCGTTACGGCGTGCAACTGACCCACAAATATATATATAAATAACAAGTCTTCTCTGTTGCGGCATGCAACCCGATCCAGAAATATATATAAATATCGTTGCAGCATGCAACCCAATCTCAAACAGTAATACCAATATCTGTTGCGACGTGAAACCCGATCCCACACAATAATACCAATAACCGTTGCGGCGTGCAACCTGATCCCACACAATAATAACATAAATGAACATCTACAACCAACTACGGCGTGATTCAAATAAAACGCAATAAAAAACTTGCATAATTAAAGACATAAAACATATAAAAGTAGCTATCTAATAACACGCAAGATCAAAAGAGCAAGTAATGACAGTTAATAAATAAAGACACGGATACATAGAAACAATTAGCAATTAAAGCATGTAACGGATATAGGCATGAATTTAACAAATAAAGGCAAGTAACAATTAAAGCATTTAACAAGCAATAACATGGATTAAATAAAGGCGTGAAATAATTGAAAACAATATATAAATATCTCAACGTGCATGCTTAACCCATGACTACGTTTATATACTCGTCACCTTGCATATACGTCGTTCCCACACATAAATCATGTAAAACATAAAGCAAACAAGTTCTAATTCCCTCAAGTCAAGTTTAACTACGATACTTACCTCTTCCCTCAACCAAATCAATGATCAACAATGACTTTTCCTTTAGAATTAGCCTTCAAATCAATTAAATCTACCCAAATATAGTTCAAATAATTTAAAATTGTCTTTAGAAACTACCCACGAGTGAAAAAATTCAATCTTTAATAAAATTAGAAAAAGTCAACAAAAGTTAACCTCGGGTCAGCTTGGTCAAAACCCGAGATTCGGACCAAAACCTGATTAACCATTCACCCCCGAGCCCGATTATGTAATTTGTTTCGAAATCCGACCTCAAATCTTCTCAATATCCTCTCTAGCCAGAGATCAAGCTTTAAATAGTGGTGAACAATGACCAATTCCCGACTTTCAGCACTTTAAATAACTGGGCATCAGCTGTTCTTCGCGTTCGCGAAACACCTGACGCATTCGCGAAGTGCTCTGGCCAATGGTATTCGCGTTCGCGAATCCCACATCGCATTCGCGAAGGCTTATTTCCCATCCGGCCTTCGCATTCACGTCCCACGTTCCGCGTTTGAGATGAAGACCCCTGCCATCCCCCAAGTAATTCCCCAAAGCTTCGTGTTCGCGATGAGTCAGTCGCGTTCATGAAGGGTAAGCCCTCCAACGCTTCGCATTCGCGACCTTCCTTTCTTGTTCGCGAAGAGCAACCAAACCGAGCCCAAACTTTCTCCTTCGCGATTGGGAGAAAGCGTTCACGATCGCAAAGCACTATGCACCAGATGAAAAACTAGCAGTCTTTTAAGTCCAAAAATGGTCTGAACCCTATCGAAAACTCACTCGAACCCCTCGGGCTCCAAATCAAACATGCACACAAGTGTAATAACATCATATAAAGCTCTCTAACTCAAATCATCAAAATAACATCAAATAACAAGAATCGATCATCAAAACTCCAGATTTCAACTTGAAAACTCATTTTTCACAATCTTTCACAAAATACACCGAAACTCACTCGGGTCACCTTGGACCCCAACCAAACGTGCGTACAAGTCCAAAAATATCATAAGAATCTACCCGAATCGTCAAAACAACGATCCGAGTTCGTTTACCAAGAATGTTGATCGTGGTAAATTCAAATTATTTTTAAAGCCAAAAATCATATTTTCTTCAAATTTTTACATAAAATCTTTTAGGAAAATGATACCTACCACGCACGCAAATCAAGAAATATCAAACAAAGCTAATAGAGGTCTTGGAATACAGAAAAAGGACTAGTACTCAAAAAGACCTATGGAGTCGTTACATTCTCCACCTCTGCAAGAAACATTCGTCCTCGAACGGATATTAACAAGTACCCGGACTGGTAAAAAGGTGTGGGTATCTACTCCACATATCAGACTCGGACTCCCACGTAGCCTCCTCAATCGGCTGACCTCTCTATTGCACTTTCACAGAAGGAAAACTCTTGGATCTCAACTTTCGTACCTGCCGGTCTAGAATAGCTATTGGCTCCTCCTCATAGGCCAAATTCTCATCAAGTTGAACCGTGATAAAGTACAACACATGTGACCGGTCCTCATGGTACTTCTGAAGTATAGACACGTGAAATACTGGATGTACCCCTGCTAGGCTAGGAGGCAATGCAAGCCTATAAGCAACCTCCCTAACTCTCTCCAAGATCTCAAACGAGCCAATAAACCTCGAGCTCAACTTGCCCTTCTTCCCGAACAGCATCACGCCCTTCATAGGAGACACTCGGAGGAGAACCTTATCACCACCATGTAAGCTACATCTCGAACCTTACAGTCTGCATAACTCCTCTGTCTAGACTGATATGTACGAAGTTGCTGCTAAATCAACTTCACCTTCTCCACAGCATCACAGACCAAATCAGTGCCCAACAATCTAGTCTCTCTGGGCTCAAACCAATCAATCAGCGAATGACATTTCCTCCCATATAAGGCCTCATATATATCCATCTAGATGCTCGACTGGTCGGTGTTGTTGTAGGCGAACTCTGCGAGCGGTAGAAAGTGATCCCACGAACCTCTGAAATCTATAACACAAGCGCGTAACATGTCCTCCAAGTCTGAATAGTGCGCTCGGAGTGTCCATCCTTCTGTGAAATGCGGTACTCAGCTCAACCCACGTGCCCAACTCACGCTGCACAACTCTCCAAAAATGCGATGTAAACTTCGTGCCTCGGTCAGAAATGATGGAAATGGGCACGCTGTGCAGGCGGATAATCTCCCAGATGTAAATCTGATCCAACCGCTCTGAAGAATAGGAAGTCATCATCGGAATGAAGTGTGCGAACTTAGTCAACCGGTCCACAATAACCCAGACTGCATCATATTTCTTCAAGGTCCGTGATAAGCCTACCACAAAATTCATAGTGATGTGCTCCTATTTGCACTCTGGTATCTACAATCTCTTAGTCAACCCTCCCGATTTCTGGTGCTCGTACTTCACTTGTTGACAATTCAAACACCGAGAGACATAAGAAACAATAACTTTCTTCATTCTTTGCCACCAATAATGTTGTTTCAAATCACGATACATCTTCGTTACACCTAGCTGGATGGAATAGCTCAAACTGTGAGACTCCTCAAGGATCAAATCTCTCAACCCATCAACATTTGGAACATAAATCCGGCCTTGAAGCCGCATAACACCATCATCACCAATCACAACCTCCTTAGTACGACCATGTTGCACTATGTCTTTCATCACCAACAAGTGAGGATTATCAAACTAGCGAGCCTTGATCCACTTAAATACGACCATGGCACAACACAAGCAAGAAACTGACTAGGCTCCGAAATATCTAATCTCACAAGCTGATTGGCCAAAGCCTGAAACATCCATGGCTAGTGTCCTCCCTGCTACCGGTAAATATGCCAAACTGCCCATGCTCTCAGCCTTCCTACTCAATGCATCGGCCACTACATTGGCCTTCCCCCGATGATATAATATGGTGATATCATAGTCTTTCAACAAATCTAACCTCTATGTTTCCACAAATTAAGGTCTTTTTGCTTGAACAGGTATTGGAGACTCCGATAGTCGGTATAGACCTCACAAGGAATGCCGAACAGATAGTGCCTCAAAATCTTCAGTGCGTGAACAATGGCTGCCAACTCTAAATCATGCACATGGTAATTCTTCTCATGAAACTTCAACTGTCGAGACGCGTACAAAATCATCCTACCGTCCTGCATCAACACCACATCAAGCCCAATACGCGACGCATCACTATAAATGGTATAAAATCTCGAACCGATAGGCAACAACAACATTGGGACTATAGTCAATGTAGTCTTGAGCTTCTAAAAGCTCGCCTCATACTCATCGGACCACCTGAAGAGAGCACCCTTATGGGTCAATCTAGTCAATGGAGCTGCGATGGATGAAAAACCCTCCACGAAACGACGATAATAACCCGCCAAACCTAAGAAGCTCTAAATCTCTATAGCTAAAGACGGTATGGGCCAATTTTGAACTGCCTCAATCTTCTTCGGGTCTACCTTAATCCCCTCACTAGATACCACATGGCCAAACAATGCCACTGAATCAAGACAAAACGCGCACTTGGAGAATTTAGCATATAGATTCTTCTCCCTCAAAGTCTGGAGCATGATCCTCAAGTGTTGCTCATGATCCTCCCAACTGCGATAATACACCAATATGTCTGATAGAAACAAACCATATTTTTCTGTAAAAGGAATAAAAGAAAGAAGATAAAAGAAGTAAAAGAAGACAAAGAGAAAAAGCAAGAATGAAAATAAATAAAACGTGAAAAGAAAGGAAAAGTCAAAGTTGGTGGGCTGCAAATGTGAAAGAACAAATTCGGCGCACACTTTGCGGTGTCGTCCTGTTCGTATTCACATTCGATTAATTTTTTTCAGCAAATATTCTGTCTATAAATAGGCATCCCCTTCTTCAATTGTAATCATCCTCACTACATTCTTCTTTCTCTTAATATCAATAAAGTGATATTCTTTGTGTGGCCATGAAGTAGGCAAAAATTATCGAACCACGTAAATCTTATTTTGTCTTGTCTTGTGCAATTTATTGCTTTTCTCTTTTAAATTTTTTCCCTTCTATTGGACTGACATGCTTCCCAATAACTGGTATCAAAGTACAGACAGTGTAATTCTAGTAGAAAAGTATAGTATTGGTGCAGGTACCATTCACAAGAATAGTGCGACACTATTGATCCTTAATACTAACGCTATTCATAATAGTAAAGTACTATTTATTGATAGTGATAGTACTATCCACCAATAGTGATTGTTGTCTGCCTTATACAGTTGGGACATTGTTCCTTACACGGAGTAGTATTTGCGGTTACTATTCACATACACTATTCACATAAATTATTATTTTTTTGGTGAAAAATGGCATCGGAAGAAGGGAAGGTTAAGATTGACAAGTTCAATGGCAAAGATTATGGATTCTAGAAAATACAAATATATGATTATTTGTACCAAAAAAATTATATGTACCTCTGATCGGGGTAAAATCAGAGAATATGGCCAAAGTGGATTGAGATCTATTAGATCGCCAAGCTCTTGGTGTGATTCGTTTGACGCTGATACACAATATAGCATTCAACATCATTAACGAGAAGACCACTACAAGCCTGATGAAGGAATTATCAAATATGTACGAGAAAATATCTGCTTCAAACAAAGTCTATTTGATGCGCCGATTATTCAACTTGAAGATGACAAGAGGTGGATATGTTACGGAAAATATCAATGAGTTTAATGTAATATTAACTCAGCTGAGTTCTATCAATATAACATTTGATGACGAAGTTAGGGCATTGATTCTACTATCATCTCTACCAGAGAGTTGGTCTGCAATAGTAATTGCAGTTAGCGGTTCATCAGGAAGTACCAAACTCAAATTAGATGATATTAGAGACTTGGTTCTAAGCGAAGATATTCGCCGACGAGAATCAAGTGATTCCCTAGGTTTTGCTTTTAATACCGAAAGCAGGGGGAAAAGCAGCCAAAGAGGATAAAGTCATGGTCGTGAAAGACCAAAGTCAAGGAGAAGAGGGCAATCCAAAAATCGCAAAGACATTACTTGTTGAAATTGTGATAAAAAGGGTCACTACAGTAGTCAATGTAAAGAGCCAAAGAAAAAGAATAATTGTCACGCCCCAAACCTGGGGAGGCGTGGCCGGCACTCGGTGCCATATTTGGCCCGAGCGTACCACTCTATAACTGTGAACTCTGGAGGGGTAACCCTTAACTTAGGCCGATGAGGCCATATTCTGAATCATCTAAAAACATCGTCTCTCTTATCTGAGGGGTAAACATACCCAAAAGATCATATATATATATATATAAACATACCCAAAAGCTGATATATATAACTTTGCAGGACAACGAAGCTGCCATGAACATCTACTGATATACAAAATATACAGGACTCGTCTACAAGCCTCTAGAGATAACTTAACTGTATCATGGTCGGGATAGGGCCTCGACCTATCCATCTAACCTGTATATATAAAATAGACTCCAAAGTCTAGACCTGGTAACCCCAAGGAAGTGGAGCTTACCAACCGAGCTGATGTTTGACTTTTTCTACTGGGAAGGTCTATCCAGCTGTCTACCAGGACATGCAAGCATGAAATGCAATATCCCCAACAAAAGAGACGTCAGTAAAAAATAATGTACCGACTATGTAAGCCATTAGAATAACTGAAAGCTGAAACTGAACTGAAAATATAATAACTAAAAGTAAATGGGAGTCAAAGATGATCTGAAGATATGCTTACCTAGTGATACTGACTCAACTCTCTCAATATACTATGTAAAATAGTTGTCCGGCCCTATAAGGCTCGGAACGTGTAACTGCTTGGCCGTAGTAGGCTCGCTCATAGTGCTTGGCCACATTCTAGGCTCAGTATCTCGGCCATTCCGGGAAAGCTCATAGATGCTCGGCCACAGTAGGCTTGGTGTATAACGTACCATCTGATCAGAGGTTGCCCAATAAGGGCCTGCCCACCGATTATAGCTTGATGGTGGTAAAAATATTGTAATACTGTAATACTGTATATATATATATATATATATATATATATATATATATATATATATATATAGACCCTCTGCTCTCTTGACTGGAAGAAGACAATACTTAATTGAATATAAAGTCCCAATAAGGGAGAATACTGTAACTTATGAGACTAGGATAATGTTACTAAGTTCAGGAATATGAACTTCTCTTCATGTCTCCTTATCAAACATATGTAGTTACGAGATCATGCCAAAATGAAGAAAAGGTCTAGCTTTAACATACCTTATCACAATATTTACAATCACCACATTGAACTCGCTTCTTCGCAACTTAATCTACATAATAGTATCATTAAGTTACGAAAGGTACAACTATCGCACAATTAACGACAAGCTTATTTTGTTTTAAAACTGGCAGCATCTCCCCTATAATCCTTACTTCCTCCAGATTCAAGATAACACCAACAACACAAGAACACAACAATAACAACATATATACATTATTTTTCAACTTTATATACACCACAAAATACTACAAAATAGCCCAACACACCCCAATCTCTTTATACACAAAACGACCACCGTAGTACTGTCAAATATCCCGAAAATGTTACGACGAATGACCAGCCAAACACCCTGCCATATGTGGTGTTTCTCCACACCCTTTATCCTCCAAAACTCCATAAAACAGTAGCAAAACACGCAATCCAACAGCAACACGAAACAACCCCCAAAACAGTCTGCCACAAGTTGAATAACTCGAACTCACGACTTCCGATCACCGTCCTGTGAGTTCTTACAATTATAAAACGACTTTCCATACATTTCCAGCAGAAAAAATGCATTAAAGAGAGCAGTAAACTTATGCTATTTGTTGAATATCTCAGCTCCTATCTTGGTTCTTCAAACTCTAGGTTTTTCCTCCAACTAAAACTTGAAAAGGAGAAAAAATCAATTAGGGTTTGTGTGTAATTTTTGGGAGGATTTTTGTAGGGGTTTATGTCTGGTTATTGTGCTATATAATGAGTGTTATATTTACGGATATAAGCCCTTAAATGGTCTCATTGGACTACCCTAAATATCCCATTTTTGGGCATATTTAATCCACTCATTTAAGCAAGTAGGTGACACACCTACTTGTCACCTAGCATTATGCGCAGTCTCGCAAAAACTCATATATCTCTCTACTGCGATGTCGTATTGATAAAATATTTAATGAGTTAGAAAATAACTCATATATCTTTAATTTGATGGGTGGAAAACCCTGTAACTCTAAGAAAATTGGGAGAAAATCACAGTTACATATGACCCAAAGTTCAGTAAATCTTATGAACGTAACTCGCGATGACTTTTATCGACTTTTGTTTCACAACTCGCTTGACTTCAAAAATTAACACATGACTATCATAAAACTAAAATACATCATAAAATAACACTCTTATCATATTAAGTACCCTAGTCTCACCGCAAAAGTACGTGTTATAACATTCCCAACTTGTCAATTTTCGACGAACCATTATTTTCTTCAATTCCTTTAGCTTTTGAACCTTCAAACCCTCTTTATACTTGTTGTTCATGATCTTCAATATTTTTAACCTCCGAGGTAACATGATAACTTACTTTATATACTTTTAAAGATAATCTCATTTTTGGTCTTACATCAATTGACTTACGACGTACTCTCACATACGAAAACATGGGGTATAACAAGAATGATCAATACAAGGATGATAATTCAGCAAATGCAATTGCTAAACAAGTCAGTGATGCACTAATTTTTTATGCAGATAGTCCAGTTGAATCTTGGATTCTGGACTCAGGAGCATCCTTTTATTTTGCCGCATGCAAAGAATTATTGCATAATTATATTGTTGGAAAATTCGGAAAGGTTTATCTAGCAGACGGTGAACCTCTAGATATTGTCGGAAAAGGTGAAGTTCATATAAAGACTTCAAAAGGGACGCTATGAAAATTGCAAAATATCTGACATATTCCTTGCCTCAAGAAAAATCTGATATCTATGGGTCAGATTGATAGTGAAGGATATACAACGGTATTCGGTAATAGATCATAGAAAATAACCAAAGAAAATTTTGTTGTGTCATGAGGCTTCAAGAAGGGAACATTGTATGCAACTGCAATAGAGAGAGATACTATAGCAATAGTCGATCATGGTTGTATACAACATTGTGACACCGGAGGCTCGGACATATGAGTGAGAAGAGAATAAAGTTGTTGGCATCCAAAGAAAAGTTGCTAAATGTTGACAGCCAATTTTGACTCTCCCTTTTAAAATTAATTAATTTTTACTTAATAATTTATAATGAATGTTTTGAAAGCATTTTCTCTCAATAATACCTATTTTCACAAATTAACTGAGTGTTATTAGTTTCGAAATTAATAATTTTAGAACTGGTATTATATAATTACAAATATATTTATTATTTCAAGATCATTAAAATAATTTTTTATATATACATAACATAGGCTTTATAGTTAATTCAATGAATTACCTTTTAATTGATAATTAATTAGATTACTAGGTTAATAATTTAAAATTAGTGTTATAATTTAGAAAACAAAATATTTTATAAATAATTAATCATAATAATTAGTAGTATATTTGATATTTATAATTTTACTATATTCTATTGGAAATAATTAAGTTTATTTAATTTAATTTCAAAAGGGGTTAAAAGGCTAAAAAGCTACAATTGCAATTCATAATCAAAACACAAAATGACTACCATTTAAATGAATTTGGCCCAAATCACCAAGCCCAGTCCGAAAATACCCAATCCAATAACCCCTCCTTCTCCACTTTGGCAATCTAGTCACTCCTATTAGACAAATCGGACCTCACCACGTCACTATCCCAATCACTAACAAAAGAAACACAAAATTATCTTGGCCGTCCATTCCATAGATCAACGGCCCACAATTTTAACTCTCAAAGTAATCGGAGCCGTTGATCAAATGATCCAACGACCCCCGTTCAGTCTCTCATTCTTATCCTCAGAGATGGCCTCCCCAAACCCCAAAACCCGTAATCATTTCCTTTGTTGCCCAGTTCCCTCATTTCCCTGTTCTTTCTCAAATCTCTCAAACGCTAGACCTAATCATCAAAGAAACCTTGCACAAATCCGTGCAAGGTCACAAATCAACCCTGGCATCATCCCTTCTGTCGCTACCAGCCGCGATTTGCCCCGATCCCTTTCCCGTTTCATCACTAGAAATTCAAATGCCTAAATCTGAAACCCTAGATTCAACGATGCAACATCAAATCGCCAGATTTTTCTTTATACGCTATTAAATCTATGGCATGAATGATTGTATCTTCAGTATTATCATCATTATTCTTGGTCTAGAGGTCAAGCGTAGTGACCTCTGGACATTGGGCCTTCTACCCGATGGTCCTTTGCCTTAAACGTCCAGTCTTCACTCAGGTAAAACATCTTCAACTATTCTCCCTCTGCTCTTTCTGATTTTACTTCCTTTGCTATCATCATTCATCCTTCATCATCCTTCACTACCATAGTTTGAATCTGGAACCCTAAGGTTCAATGGCTAGTATAAGTAGCAGTCTTAAATGATCTCACTAGACACACCAACTACACCTAATATTTTTGAAGAAATTAAGATACAGTAGAGTGTTGCTTAGGTTTTTTTCGTTTAAAATTTTGTGTTTTTATTCAACCTCTTCTTCTCTCTTTCTTTTGGCTCTGAGTTTGTCACTGGTTAAAAGCCGAGCTTTTGGTTTTTCTAAACGGCTAACTTGAGTACTCGTTTGGTTTGCTGCCCTTGAGGAGGTCAGTAAAATCTTAAACCTATTCTTCTTTGTTCGTTTAAATTACTAAGTGTGAATTGTTTTGTTATTAAATGATGCCGTTAATAATGTATTCATGATTAACAGTTCTATGTGCATATTAATGACATATGGTTGTTAAATAGGTTCTGAGATCATGAATTTCCTTTGGTCATTAAAATTAGAGTTCTATAACAATTCTCATGAACATGTGATGGCCCATCTCTATTGTTAAGTCTTGGAAATAACCTAATAACTCTAAAACTATCTTTATGTTTGTTTTTTGTTGGATTTCCTTCATGTTCTGTTAAGTAATCTCATTCTGCCTTAAGTGTTATATACATTTTTAGTAGCTCACCTAATAAACTAGACTTAAACAAATATGAATCTATTTTAGTGATAAGGTGAGGTTGTCATTTTGGTTTGAAGATTTTAGTTTATCCTCTCCTTTAGTATGCTTCTGTTAATCTCGTGAACTCTCTAGAATGTCATTGATTCTCTGATGAGCTCATGGTTGTCTGATCACACTGTATAAATATGATTTGAGCATACTACACCCCTGCATCATCTTTCTGTGCATTTTGAAGTGCATCACATGCTTGACCTATGTTATGAGAGTTTGTGTAAGTTCTGGTATTCTATCTGTCAAGCTAATATGCTAAAACCAAGCTCCACTATGCCTGAAATCCTATACTTGACCTGCTTGACAGATTTTCCCAATGTGATAACATCCCTACCCTTTTCTGAGATCCATGTAGTGACACTGTTAGCCTAATGATGATAACACTTTTGAAATAGTATGATTCTATGTTATATGTCTCTTGTACATGTGACCCTGCATTCATTTGACTCTTCAATACTTTCTGCCTGCCTTCCATAACCATGTATATGTATATATAATGTCCTTAGATATTCACTGAACCTATATGAATGAACCGAACCTAGTTATGAGCTTTGAATGAACCTTCCTTTGCCATTGTTTGAGTATAACATCATGCTTTGCTTTCCACATGGATTAGTATAAATTTGAAAATACATAGAAAGAGATGATCATGTTCCGAATCTTAGGGTAAGGAAGACTGTTAGCTTAAGATTCTGTTGGAGGTTTAAAATCTGCAACCTCCTTTAGGAATCCTAATTATGGTCCTAAGTTTGTTGATGTGCTTTAGAAGTTCTAATTAAGGCCTGTTAATCTGCAATCTTGTTAAACTTCTTGGATGTTCTGATTGAAGATGTGAGTCTGTGACCTTGTTAATATCTCTTAGAAGTTCTAACTGTAGTTATTAATCTACAATTCAGTTAACACTATTTAGGAATGATGATGGTTTGATAAGGATACCTCTGTCAGTACTTTTTAGGAACTCAATTGATGTAGTCAACCTACATCTCTGTTAATAGTAATTAGATATTTCTGTTGGAGCTGTCAACTTGTATATATATGTTAGAAGTTGAGACTTAAGCTATTAAAGAATGTGCTCATGCCCAGAACTTCATATGTTTAAGCCATGCACTTACTTCATTCTTGAAATGTAGGATATAAGTGTTTGAGTTCCTAACAATGACCTGATGATGCCTATATCTCTATGTGTGAAACTGATTCTTTTAATCATGTCTAGCATATCATTTACATTACATCATATGCTATTTTAGATAGTGATTACATCAGGAGGATTGGTTATTTTTCGATCCGATAAGTACTTTGTATTAACTGTTATGAAAGTGTACACATACTTTTGTGGCATGGTGTCACTGTGATATTGAGATTCACATTGAAGTGCCTCATTGGAACTTAAGCCTATAGGGAAGAGTAAATGTAAATAGTTAGGGGTATTTGAGAGTAGAGTTTAGTCCTAGGATGAGCTGCTCTCCTTGGCACAAGCATTGCCCTGGGCCTTAAGACCCTTGGGAACTTTGAACTGTCAAGGGTCCAAAGAGAGCTTTGGCTATTAACGGAGCTCTATCCTTAGCATCTAATCTATTGACCTATATTACTCCCTTAAAGTTTAGTATTTAATGGCAACAAAAGGTTTCAATATAAATCGCTTTGCCACATGTTACCCCAACATTAGTGAAATTCCTATAGCTTGAATTATCATTAATTTTTATAATTTTTTTAGACCCTTACTAGTTTGTTTCATATATAGTTATATGCATATAATAGAATATCTAATGACCTTATTTCTTTTTTGAACATGTATTATAATTGGGCCTGCTATGTTTCCCAATGAAACTCAGGCCTAAATCATGCCCCAGCGCATTCTGGGAAGTTTGAAGTCAGTCGCTATCCGTTTTTTGCTATCCATTGGGCCTGCCTCTTTGAGGCCCAAAACTAGAGTCCATCCTCTCCCTTTACTCCTCTACTATTTACTGTTTCACTAATTTGTAGCTTTACTGCTTTACTGCCTTTGTTGCGTTTTGTTATTTTTATATCTCACATGTATACAACAATTATCATATTGGATTGATCGCTTTACTTTACCTCTTGAATCATGTAAGCAACTTAGGCAAGCCATAAAGAATATAGAATTAAAAGAAATATTAGGCTTAATAGTAATTAGTTTTCATTCGTTAATCATACATCAGTCCCTCTTTTCAAAAACTAGAAACGGAATCCAAAATTGGCCTTCTAAAAAAGAGCAAATCTTTCTAAAGAAAAGTGCTGCCACCAGCAAAAGGTTCTTAAACGTTTTCGTCAAAATTAAGATTTGAAAGATAAGGTACATCTTGGACTCATTTTCTCACAACACTCTTATTTCATTAGAGTTACACAAATAGCCGCACCCTTTAAACACAAAGCATTTTATAACTCAGCCCTTTCTCACATGTTTCATAAATACAGACATCATGCACATCTTTTTAAAACTCTTTATATTATATATACCAACATTATTTTCTAAGATTCCTTTATAAACCTATATCCTTTTAAAACTATATACATCCTCTTTGTAAATATCATGTTCTAATATATAGTAAGTCATACCCCTTTAGCACTAGTTAAGCAGAATACAAACAACTAATCCTTTAAATCTAGTCTAAGTCCTATGGAGCTACCTCAGATAGATTTTAAGGGATGCCTAACTCCTTCCCCTTAGAATAACAAGAACCCTTACCCAAAATCTCACCGGTTAGCAGACCAATAAAAATATGACTTTAGTAATTAAATT
Source organism: Nicotiana tabacum (assembly GCF_000715075.1). Classification (NCBI taxonomy): domain Eukaryota; kingdom Viridiplantae; phylum Streptophyta; class Magnoliopsida; order Solanales; family Solanaceae; genus Nicotiana; species Nicotiana tabacum. The sequence goes on from NC_134103.1 coordinate 40,932,765, forward strand.
GGTACCCTAGTATACCTTTAAATATTAGGTGGCGACTCTCTTTCATCAACAACAGAGAAACCACAATTTTAATCTTGTTTTGACTAGTGCAAAATAGGGTGCAACAACATGGCGACTCTGCTGGGGATTCACACTTAGGTTTTGACTCTTAGCAGAATTAGACTGAACTTGGAACTTAGATTTGTTTGTACATTGCTTTAACTGTATTTAATTTGCAATTACGTGCTTACCGGCTTTAGTTGCTCATTATGCTTGCTTATTATCATGGCTGTCATTAATACACCCTTATCTGTTACCGCTTTATATATACTGTTATCACACTTCTTCCTATTGAGTGTTGGCTACACTATCACATATAATGGCATGCGAGGGTTGTATTTTACACCCCTCTGAATCTTCTTTTCAAAACTCTTTGGTTTCAGAGAATGGCTTTGTCAGGTAAACTAACATAACTTCTTGCAGTCTTCAGTCCAATTCGAAAGTAGGAAACACTCTACTCTAGAAAATATAGGTCATATTGCATAAACCTTAGGTGAGTCAGTCCTTGGCATCGACACATAATTAGGAAAGCCACCCTAATGTCAACGGGTCATGCACCCAACAATATGACATTTGTGGAAAGACAAACAAACCTGACAAGACACCTAAAGATCCGAAAAAACACTTATCAAACCCTCTGTTTACCCACTTCAGAAATGGAAATCAACCAAAACATCCCCGAGATCAATATGGTGATGGGATCACCACATAAGCTTAAGCAGTGGTGGAAGAATATCTGCCGAGAGAACAGAAAAGAAATTCGAACACACCTAGAGGCATTGACTGCTTTTCTAAACATCCGAGCTGACAAGGTACTTACTCGCCTGCTGATAGAATTCTGGGACCCGGCCAAGGTGATGTTCAATTTTGCTGATTGTGAGTTAGTGCCGACATTGAAAGAAGTTACCAGTTTCACGAGGCTGCCATTTACAGGAAGGAAACCGTATTGCTAGTCACCATGCCCGATTATAGGTTTTTTTATGCTCTGGGTCTAGCAAATAATTGAGGTTTGAGAAACATCAAGGACGGATAGGTGAGCCTAGATCAATTGTTCGATAGGTTCGGACATCATGAAAGATATGAATGGTCTTTGGGAGAATTTTAGTGTGATCAGGCAACATGGGAGATTCTCAGGCCCATAACTTTCTCATTGGCATTGTTAGCATTGTTGGTTTTCCTGCAAAGAAGAGGTCGGATCAATATCAACTTGTTACCCGTGGTTCTGGAAACATTCCATGGCAACCTCCAAGCTACTCTGGTACCGATGGTGTCAGCTGAGATTCTAAGGACTTTGTCTGCTTGTGCACGAAGGTATGATTTCCTTAAGTGATGTAACTTGCTGCTTCGAATCTAGACCACCGAATATTTCTTTCAGCGAGAGGCCATAATTGACTACTTTGTAGGCGTCAATAACATGATCTGTAACCACAAAGAGAGGATGAGACATTGGGTCTCCCCACATGGACAAGAAGAGTGGAGAGAAATACTGACTAATCTAAGTGGAGAATGGGTCAATTGGAAGTTGTCATGGTTATGTGGGAGGGCAATCCTAAGGACTTCTCAGAAATACTTCATTGAGCTGATAGGACTTGAGGGCATCCAACCATACTCACCCTTCTGGGTTCTCAAACAGTTCGGGATGATCCAGGATGTGCCTCTATAGATGAGGACAATAGTATATGAGGATGAGTACAACAGACATATTCCAATACCAAGGATAAGAAGGCTCCAAGAAGAGTGGAATGATCTGGTCACAATGCCAATGGGTCAAAACTCGTGGTGCACTCCAGAGTATTATGTCTGGATTAACGAGAAAGACAAACTGGCCCGGCCAAGCAGAGAGGGTGTAGCCTGGTTAGAGGACGCAGTGGCTGCTTTGAAAATAAACTATAAGATCCTGCCACATTACCTTGTGAATACTTCAATGCACCGTCAAGTAGTCCCATGATCCATTGATCACATGTTGCCACCTGTTGAAGATGATGATCGAGTAGTGGAGTGCATCTAGATAGAATTCGAGACAGAGCCAGAGGAAGATCCAGAGGTAGATTCTGAGTTCAATGATGATAGAGAGGAATTTGAAGAAGATCCGGAGGAAGAGCCAAAAGAGGAAATGAGATAGGTAATGATTCCAAGGATGGTTACTAGAAGTTGGTTGATTTTCCCTTCTTTCCCACTTTGTATCTTTATCCCCAATTTTTTTGTTTTCCCTAAGGGCGAGTTGTTCAGGCCGATGCAGTTCTGTGAATGTTGGAAACAATGATGTAACCTCTGCTCCCGCATATCTTAATCCAAACACTATCAATGAAAATAAAATTTGCTTCGGATCTGAATGTGTCAAAACTGATTGTTTGTCAAATATTCGTGATTTAGGCCTACCTCCAGCAATGAGAGGTCCCATGAATTTAAGGAAAACACTCTTTCCTGAGTACGTGAACTAATTGATCTATGTGACCTTTTACTCGTATAAATGAAGAAACTGACTTTTGTTTCTTTTTATTTTTTCTTTCGTTTCTTACTTTATTATTACTCCCAAAAGAAAAGTTAGTTTGTGTCGACCCAAAGCTGGCGGAACCACCGTACAACCCAAGATCAAAGAGGAAGATGTCTGTTACAGATAACCCGATCGAACATGCTTTGGTAATAGCCGATAGCCCGGGTGATCAAGAGAGAAGGACGATACAAAATCTTGTCAAGCTAACAACACCTCGTCTTAGGTCCCCACCACTCAAATCATACCTCTAGTAACCCCTGCAAACCCACCAAATACCCCTATCCATACTCCCTACGTACCACATTACGTTTAAATGCCACAAAACCCACCTGTTATCACTAACACAGTACATACCTCTCCTCGTGGCGGAGTCACTTTTACTACTCACCAAAATCAACACATACCCTGGACTACGAGGATCTGTGAATCCATCTGGATGTGGATATGCCAGCATGGTAGAAGCCTCCAAAGTTCGATATCTTTGACAGGACGGGAATCCCCACTCACATTTGAGGGCATATTGTGACAAGTTAGTTGGAGTGGGAAGAAACGAGAAGCTGAGGATGAAGTTGTTCATAAGAAGCGTGAAAGGGGAAACACTTACCTGGTATACTCGACAAGATCCGCGAAACTAGAGGACATGATAGAATATGGCGGAAGATTTCATGAATCGCTTCCGATTCAACATAGAGGTCACTCCCGACAGGTTCGCACTGGTAAACCTACAAAAGAAGCCGTCTAAGTCGTTCCAAGAATATGCACGCTGATGGAGGTCGGAGGCCGCCAGGGCACAACCTCCGCTGGATGACAGTGAATTGACTAAGTATTTCATCAGGACCCAGGTTGATGGGCATGATGGATCAGAACTGGTCAAAATGGGAGATTTCTTAGAAGAAGGTATAAAATTTGGCAAAGTACAATCCATGGTTGCACTGCAAGCAGCTAGCAAGGCAATCTAATTAGGGTCAATCAATAGCGGAAAGAAGAAAAATGAAAAAGTATCAGCAGTCGTCCTTTACTATTAACCCAGCCCACATCATGGGAACACTTCTTATTCGCCAAACAACCATTCACAACCACCTGCCTATGCTCCAGTCTACAACACTCAGCCATATTACCATCCCCAACCTCAATATAAGTCGCCTCGAGCCCATAACAACCTAAACCCACAACGACCATATGCTCCCGTCCAAACCACTACTCATCAAAACCAACCCACCTATGCACCGTACCCTAGCCCAAAGTTTGAAGAGAGGCCCCCCAGAAATTATACCCCGATTGCTGAACCTCTGGCTCAACTGTTTGAAATATTGAGGAGAGCAGATTTGATACGTCCAGTGGAAGGAAGGGTTCCTGAGTGTCCCTCAAAGTATTTTGATGCAACCAAAAGGTGTGTATACCATTCAAACATGCTTGGGCATTGTTGACGACCAATTTTGACCCTCCTTTTTAAAATTAATTTGCTGTACTTAATAATTTATTATAAATAATTTAGAAGTACTTTCTATCGATAAATACCTATTTTCACAAATTAATTAAGTATTAGTTTTTAAATTAATCACCCAGTATTTGTATTATGTATTTACGAATGTACTTACTATTTTAATATTATCAAAACGAACTTTTATACACACCACATAGGCTTTATGATTAATTTAACAAATTATTTCTCTATTTTTGTTAAATAGGCTGTTATGTTAATAATTTGAATTTAGTGTCATAATTTAGAAAACAAAGTATTTCATAAATAATTAATTACAATAATTGGTAGTATATTTGATATTTATGATTTTACTATATTTTATTAGAAATTATTTAAGCTTAATTAAATTAATTTCAAAAAGGTTAAAAACTAAAAGGCTACGATTGCAATTCCTTAATTAATTACACAATGGCTATCTTTAAAATAATTCCAGCCCAAATACCAGGCCCACATCCGGATATGGCCCCGTCTAAACAAGCCTTTCTGTCCAAGCTGGCAATCCGCCCCAACCCATTTGAACGAATCAAAGAACGCCATGTCATTCGTCTCTATCACTCACAAAAGAAGCACAACAGATCCCAACTGTCCATCCTACAAATCAACGACCCTCATTTATCTCCGCTTTTCTTTAAATTTTAATACCATATTTGATTTAATCTCAACCGTTAAAATCAGAAGATCCAACGACCTCTATAATGCTTTAGTTTTATTATTTAATCCCTGAATTTTTGGGCCGTTGATCTAAATAATCAACGGCCCAGATTCTATCTCCAAACTTTAACCCTTAGAGACCCTCCCTAATCTTCTAACCCTAATCCATTTGCAAACTCCTTCAATCGCCTCTCTTTCCTATTCTACCTCTCCTTTCTCTCGATCACTCATGAATGTCAATCAACAGACCTTGCACAAATTCGTGCAAGGTCATGAAATCTCTCACCAAATCGTCCTCTCCTACTTCCTTATCCGAGAATCCCGCTGACCTTTCCCTTTTTGTTCTTCAAATCTGAAGTACCAGACTCTGACCTTAGCATTGAGACATCATTTCGTCTTCGTTCTCTCAAGTCCAAACTCAGAGAATCATTCGCTTTGTCCCTACGCTATGAAGCCCGTGATTCACTTTCCATTTCATCGATTGAATTCAAAAACCCCAAATCTGAAACCCTAGACTCAAAGGTGAAACTTCAAATCTCCAGATTTCTCTTATGCTCAACATGCATGAGCGTATCTCGAAGCCTCATTTTGATTATTTGAGGTCCATAGGTCAAATGCAAGGACCTCTGGACACTAGAGCTTTGACCGATAGGTTTTTCCTTCAACATTCAACAACTCTTCTTTCAGGTAAAAAACTCTCACTAATTTCCTTTTGTCTCTCTGATTTTCACTCCCCAATGCTTGCATCATCTAGTAGTCGTCACTCTCCACTACCTATGCTTGAATTTTGATGAAACCCTAAGCCATTAATGGCACTATAAATAGAGTCTTGATTGGTCTCACCTAAAAATCACCAACCAGACCTACTGGACTTAATAATAGCCTAAAATCTCATACAAACTAAGAATCTAGGTCTCTTTTCTAATTGATCTTTATTTTCCTTTGTTTCCGAGTTCATTCACTACAAAAAGCTTGAAGCTTTGTGTAAAGACCCGGCCTATTATTTTGAGAGTTGTAGCCCTATTCCCTCATTTACTACTCATTTTGTACTTTATAGCTGTCATGTAACTTGGCGGGGTAATCGGTTTGGGTCCGGTGAGATTTCAGGATGAAATGAGAAACGTAGTCTCACGGTTGAGAGCTTAAGTTGAAGTGATTGACCGGATATTGATCTTTGAGTAAACGACTCCAGAAAGGAGTTTTAATGATTCCATTATCTCCGTTAGGTGATTTTGGACTTAGGAGCGTGTCCGAATTGTGATTTAGTGGTCCGTAGTGGAATTAGGCTCGAAACGGCGAAAGTTGAATTTTTGGAAAGTTTGACCGGGAGTGGACTTTTTGATATCAGGGTCAGATTCCGATTCCGGAAGTTGGAGTAGGTCTGCGGTATCCTTTTTTACTTGTGTGAACAATTTGGGGTCAATCAGATGTGATTTGATAGGTTTCGGCACCGTTTGTAGAAATTGGGAGTTTAAAGTTCATTAGGCTTGAATTTATGTGTGATTCGTGTTTTGGATATTGTTCGAGGTGGTTTGAAGGCTCGACTAAGTTCGTATGATATTTTGAGACTTGACGGTATGTTTGGTCGAGGTCCCGGGGGCCTAGGGTGAGTTTTGGGTGGTTGGCGAATCATTTTTGGACTTGGCTTTTGGCTGAAGACTGCTGGTGTTTGCTGTTATTGGTTTCCTCTTGTGCGTTCACGAGGAAGGCTGCGCGTTTGCAAAGTGTATCTGGAGGCTGATGAGGGTTTCCTCTTTGCATTCGCGAAGAGGGGGTCGCGTTCGCGAAGAGGGGGTCGCATTCGCGAAGGTTTGGGCAGTATGTGCATCACGAACGCGAGAAGGGTCATGCGTTCGCGAAAAAGAGAGGAGGCAGCTGGGACCCCACACATTTTTTCTACACGTTCGTGGAAGGGTGGTCGCGTTCGTGAAGTGAGGGGTCAGCAAAGCATCGCGTTCGCGAGTGGTTGAACGCGTTCGTAAAGGAGGTTTTGGGAAGCAGACGAAATTGTGCTACGCGAACGCGAGGCGATGGTCGCGTTCGCGATGAAGGCATAACTGGGCATATTATAAGTTTCAAAAACGAGGGTTTTGGGTTCATAACACAAAATTTTTTGTGAGATCGGTAGAAGGAAATTTTTGGAGAGATTCTCACGTTGGTGTTTGGGGTAAGTGATTCCTATCTAGTTTTGGTTAATTTCCATGATTATGCCTTTGATTCCATCATAAAATTTGTGATTTTGGGTGGAAATCAGGAAAAATGAAGAGAAGTTCTTAGGCTAGATTTTTGAGGTTTTGATTGGGATTTTGATATCGGATTTGAGTAAATTTAGTTTGGGTGAACTCGTGGATGAATGGGTGTTTGGATTTTGCGAATTTTGTCGGATTTCAAGACGTGGGCCCGGGGGCCAGTTTTGAGTCAATTTTTGATTTTGATTAATAACTTAGCATTTTCTTATGGAGTTGATTCCTTTAGCCCGTATTAATTATATCGCATTGTGTATGCCTAGAATCGAGGCATTCAGAGGCTGTTTCGCGAGGCAAGGGTATATTGGAGTAGAGATTTGTTCGGATTGGGGTAAGTAACAGTTCTAAATTTGGTTCTAAAGGTACGAAACCCCATATTACGTGTCATTTATTTGGTTTTGAGGTGACGTACATGCTAGGTTATGGGTGTGTGGGCATGCACCTTAGGAATTATGACTTGGTCAAATTCCATGGAACTATGTAGTGAATAATCTGCTGTTATCTGTTATTTCTCCATGTATTAGAGAAATTGAACCACAAATCATGTTTAGACTACGTGTGTGCACATTGTAGGGACCTACAAAGGTTGTGTACATGTTGAATTATTTGCTAAATTACTGTTTTGTACTCAGTCACAGTTTATATGTATATTACATTTCAGCTTCTATTGTTCAATGTTGATGCATCATACCATTGCTGTCTGGGCTGCTTATTATGATTTCTGAGAGCCCGAGAGACCGGAGAGGTTGATGACTGAGTGAGGCCGATGGCCTGATTGTGAGATATTATACTATAGCACGCGAGTTGTCCGTGCAGCATGTGAGTTGTCCGTACGGATCCATATATTATGATACAACACGTGAGTTGTCCGTGCAGCACGTGAGTTGTCCGTGCGGATCCAGATATTATGTTATAGCACGTGAGTTGTCCGTGCATCACGTGAGTTGTCCGTGCGGATTATAGCGCTTGGGCTGAAAGAGCCCCTCCAGAGTTTGCACACACCCCAGTGAGCGCAGGTACCTATTGAGTGCGAGTGCCGAGTGCTGAGTGCTGAGTGAATGGGACGGTTGAGCGACTGTGGCCCTGAGAGGATGCGTTTGATTTCATATTTGTTGCACTTATCTTCCATGTATTACTGTTTTGATAAATTCTAAAAGATATTACACTCTGTTCAGTTGAACTTGACATTAAATTACTGTTTTGGCCTTAATTATCAAACTTGAGAGCATGCCTACTTTGTTATGTTGAAATCACTGTAATTGAACTATAACTGTAAAGCTCGTCACTACCTTCAATTCTTAATTTAGTATTGTTACTTGCTGAGTTGGTTGCACTCATACTACATCCCGCACTTCGTGTGCAGATCCAGGTGTTCCCGGACACAACGGGTGTTGATTTTCTCACCAAGTTGATCTTCTAGAGATTTCGAGGTAGCTGCGGCGTTTCGTAGACCTTGTTTCTCCTTCCCTATCTTTTCACTTATTGTATTTGGTTTCAGATTTTCATAGACAGTATTTTTGTTTTCTGACTTGTGATGTACAGATACTCATGTACTTAGTGACACCCCGATGTTGGGAATTTTCGAGTTGTATTTTGGATTTTCTATCCTGTTTATGAGAAGTTGTTATCCTTTAAAATGTTTTAAACTCGTTTTCTGTTAAGTGTTGGAGTTATTTCATAAATATCGGCTTGCCTAGTACCACGATAGGCGCTATCACGACAGGTTAGGAGTTTGGGTCATGACAAGTTAGTATCAGAGCCTAGGTTACATAGGTTTCATGAGTCATGAGCAGGTTTAGTAGAGTCTTGCGGATCGGTACGGAGACATCTGTACTTATCTTCGAGAAGTTGCCGAACCCTTAGGAAATTTCACATTCTTGTATTCTTGTCGTGTGAATTTGTTGGTTTCGGTAACTAAACTTATGTATTCTATTCTCTCATAGATGGTGAGGACACGTGCTACCAGACAGGATGGACAACCACCAGCACCACCAGCTAGGGCCACGAGAGGTCGGGGTCGCGGTAGTGGTAAAGGTGCAGCTCGTACAGCAGCTAGGGAAGCACCTACAGATCCACCAGTTTCTCTAGCTCAGGAGAAGGTTCCAGATGTAGCTGAGCCAGTAGGCCAGCTCAGGCATCAGCTGTGCCCATTGTGATTCCAGGCCTTCAGGAGGCGTTGGCCCAGATATTGACAGTTTGCACTGGTCTTGCTCAGGTGGTATCGGCCCAGGCCGTGCCAGCCACTTCTCAGGCCGGGGGAGGTACTCATACCCCGGTTGTCCATACTCCAGAGCAGGCAGTGCAGGGACTTCAGACACCGGAAGTACTACACGCCCAGCCGGTTGCGGCTACTCAGGCCCCGGTGGTTCCAGTTATGGCTGATGATGAGCAGAGGAGACTTGAGAGATTTAGGAGTCTTCGGCCTCCATCATTTAGTGGTGCTGAGTCGAAGGATGCCCAGGGTTTCTTGGACAAGTGCCAGCAGATGCTTTGTACAGCAAGCATTCTGGAGACCAGTGGGGTCTTATTCACTACTTTTTAGTTTTCTAGGGCTGCCTTCGGATGGTGGGAGGCTTATGAGAGGCGCAGGCCGGTTGGTGCAGCACCACTTACATAGAAGAAATTCTCCGTTCTCTTCTTGGGGAAGTTCATACCGCAGTCTTGCAGGGAGGAGCTGCGCAGACAGTTTGAGTAGCTTCAACAAGATGGCATGTCTGTGACCCAGTAGGGAAAGGATCATGAGGTTCATTGATGGCCTCACGTATCAGCCGCGGTTACTTATGACTAGAGAGAGGGTATCTGGTGCCACTTTTGATGAGGTGGTTGATATTGCTAGGTAGATAGAGATAGTTCGTAGCCAGGAGAGGGGTGAGAGGGAGGCCAGAAGGCCTCGAGGTTTGGGCGGCTTTGGTGGTGTACCTTCTGGGGGGCAGTCCTACCACAGTAGGGGTCGTCCTTATAGGCCCGCTGAGATGACTCGTCCAGCTCATCGTGGCGCATCAGCTAACCACGATTCTTACAGTGCTCATTCAAGCCAGTCTTAATTCAGTGCACTACCAGCGCAGAGTTCTTACCATGCCTCATCCGCTAAGGCTTCTACAGGTAGTTTCTTAGGTTATCTGGAGCAGTAGTTCTGTCACAGGAGGGGTTATTTCGAGTGCGGAGACTTTGGTCATACCTAGAGAGATTGTCTTAGGTTGTTGAGTAGGGATCCACAATAAAGTTCTCGGCCGATGGCACCAGCACCAGCACCAGCAGTTATGCCACCCACTCAGCCAGCTCGGGTTGGGGGCTAGGCAGCTAGAGGTCAACCTAAAGGGGGAGGCCGAGCAGGGGGGCAGTCAGGCCCAATTCTATGCTATCCCTACAAGACCAGATGTTGTTGCCTCTGATGCAGTGATCAGAGGTATTGTCTCAGTATGCCACAGGGATGCCTCTGCATTATTGGAACCTGGTTCTACTTAGTCATATATATCATCGTATTTTGCTCATTATATGGATATGCCCCGTGAGTCCTTAGTTTCATCTGTTCGTGTATCTATGCCAATCGGCAATACTATTGTTGTGGATCGTGTATATCGGTCATGTGTAGTGACAATTGGGGGATTGGAGACTAGAGCTGATCTCCTATTGCTTAGTATGGTGGACTTCGATGTGATCTTAGGTATGGATTGGTTGTCTCCATGACATATTGTTTTGGATTGTCATGCTAAGACCGTGACATTGGTGATGTCGGGGTTGCCAAGGATCGAGTGGAGAGGTTCTCTAGACTATGTTCCCAGTAGAGTGATTTCATATTTGAAGGCCCAGCAGATGGTTGGGAAGGGTTGTTTATCTTATTTGGCTTTTTGTGAGGGATGTTAGAGCTAATACTCCTACTATTGATTATGTCCCGGTGGTGCGCGATTTTCTAGATGTGTTTCCTACAGACCTGCCAGGAGTGCCGCCCGGCATAGATATTGATTTTGGTATTGACTTGGCATCGGACACTCAGCCCATTTCTATTCCACCGTATCGTATGGCACTGGCTGAGTTGAAGGAATTGAAGGAGCAACTGTAGGAACTCCTTGATAAGGGGTTTATTAGGCCTAGTGTGTCGCTTTGGGGTGCTCCTGTCTTGTTCGTAAAAAAGAAGGATGGTTCTATGCGAAGGTATATTTATTATCGCCTGTTGAACAAGGTTACAGTGAAGAACAGATATCCATTGCCACGTATTGATGACCTATTTGATCAACTTCAGGGTGCTAGGGTGTTCTCCAAGATTGACTTGTGTTCAGGCTATCATCAGTTGAAGATTCAGGAGCCAGATATTCCAAAGACTGCTTTTAGGACTCGGTATGGTCATTACGAGTTCCTTATAATGTCGTTTGGGTTGACCAACGCCCCAGCATCATTCATGCACTTGATGAACAGTGTATTTCAACTGTATCTTGACTCAATCATCATTGTGTTTATTGACGACATTCTGGTGTACTCCCGGAGTTGGGAGGATCATGAGCAGCACCTCAGGACTGTGCTCCAAGCATTGGGGAAGGAGAAGTAGTATGCAAAATTTTCGAAGTGTGATTTTTGGCTCGATTCAGTGGCATTTTTGGGCAATGTGGTATCGAGTGAGGGGATCAAGGTAGATCCAAAGAAGATAGAGGTGGTTCATAGTTGGCCCAGACCACCCTCAGCTACGGAGATCCGGAGTTTTCTTGGCTTGGCGGGGTATTATCGTTGATTTGTAGAGGGTTTCTCGTCTGTTGCAACACTTATCACCAGATTGACCCAGAAGGGTGCTCCATTTAGGTGGACCAAGGATCGTGAGGAGTGCTTTCAAAACCTCAAGACTGCTTTGACTACAGCCCCAGTGTTGGTGCTGCCTACTAGTTTGGGGTCCTATACCATATATTGTGATGCGTCGCGCATTGGTCTCGGCGCGGTGTTGATGCAGGACAGTAGAGTGATTGCCTACGCATCTAGATAGCTGAAGGTGCATGAGAAGAACTATCATGTCCATGACCTCGAGTTAGCAGCTATTGTTTATGCCTTGAAGATCTGGGGGCACTATTTGTATGGTGTTCCTTGTGAGGTTTTCACTGATCATCGGAGTCCACAATATCTGTTTAAACAGAAAGATCTTAACTTGTAGTAGCGGAGATGGTTGGAGCTGCGTAAGGATTATGATATCACCATCCTCTATCATCCCAAAAAGGCCAACGTGGTGGCTGATGCCTTGAGTCGTAAGGCGGAGAGTTTAGGGAGTTTAGCATATCTACCAGTAGCGGATAGGAGCCTTGGCCAACCAGTTTGTCAGATTGGATGTCTCGGAGCCCATTCGGGTTTTAGCTTGTGTGATTTCTTGGTCTTCTTTATATGATCGCAGTATAGAGTGCCAGTATGATGACCCTCATTTCCTTGTCCTTAAGGACATGGTTCAGCACGGTGATGCCAGAGATGTTTCTATTGGGGATGATGGGGTATTGAGGATGCAAGGTCGGATTTGTGTGCCTAATATGGATGGACTACGTGGGTTGATTCTTGAGGAGGCCCAGAGTTCGCGGTATTCCATTCATTCGGGTGCCACGAAGATATACAAGGACTTGAGGCAGCATTATTGGTGGAGAATAATAAAGAAGGATATAGTGGGTTTTGTAGCTCGATGCCTCAACTGTCAGCAGGTAAAGTATGAATATCATAGATCGGGCAGATTGCTTCAGAGGTTAGAGATTCCAAAGTGGAAATGGGAGCGAATTGACATGGATTTATAGTTGGGCTCCCACGGACTTCAAGGAAGTTCGATGCTATTTGGGTGATTGTGGATCGGCTGACCAAGTCCGCGCACTTCATTCCAGTTAGGACTACTTATACTTCAGAGAGGTTGGCTGAGATTTACATCCGAGAGATTGTTGGCCTCCATGGCGTGCCAGTGTCCATCATTTCAGATCGGGGCACGCGGTTCATATCGTAGTTTTGGAGAGCCGTGCAACGAGAGTTGGGTACCCAGGTAGAGTTGAGCATAACATTTTACTGTCAGACGGACAGATAGTCTGAGTGCACTATTCAGATATTGGATGATATTCTACACGCTTGTGTCATTAATTTTAGAGGTTCTTGGGATCCGTTTCTGCCACTCGCAGAGTTTGCCTACAACAGCTACCAGTCAAGAATTTAGATGGCTCTATATGAGGCTTTGTGTGGGAGACAGTGTAGATCTCTGGTGGGTTGGTTTGACCCTGGGGAGGCTAGGTTATTGGGTACTGACTAGGTCTAGGATGCTTTAGACAAGGTTAAGATGATTCAGGAGCGGCTTCGCATGACGCAGTCTAGACATAAGAGTTATGCAGACAGGAAGGTCCGTGATGCTGTTTACATGGTTAGAGAGAAGGTACTGCTCAAGGTTTCACCTATGAAGGGTGTTATGAGGTTCGGGAAGAAGGGCAAGTTGAGCCCTCGGTATATTGGTCCATTTGAGGTACTTCAGAGGAGTCGGGATGTGGCTTACAAGCTTGCCTTGCCACCTAATTTTTCAAGGGTGCATCTAGTATTTCATGTTTCTATGCTCCGAAAGTATGTCGGTGATCCGTCTCATGTTTTGGATTTTAGCACAGTTCAGTTGGATGGTGATCTGACTTATGATGTGGAGCCGGTGGCCATTTTAGATCGGTAGGTTCGAAAGTTGAGGTCAAAGGACATAACTTCAGTAAAGGTGCAGTGGAGAAGTTAGCCAGTTGAGGAGGCTACTTCAGATACCGAGCGGGAGATGCGGAGCAGATATTCACGCCTATTTGAGACTCCGAGTATGTTTCTAGACCCGTTCAAAGATGAACGTTTGTTTAAGAGGGGGAGGATGTAACGACCCGGCCATTCGTTTTGAGAGTTGTAGCCCCGTTCCCCCATTTACTGCTCATTTTTTAATTTATTGATGTCATGTAACTTGACGGGGTAGTCGGTTCAGGTCTGGTGAGATTTCAAGATGCAATGAGACACTTAGTCTCACGGTTGAGAGCTTAAGTTGAAGTGATTAATCGGATGTTGATCTTTGAGTAAACGACTCCGGAACGGAGTTTTGACGATTTTGTTAGCTCCGTTAGGTGATTTTGGACTTAGGAGCGTGTCTGGATTGTGATTTAGAGGTCCGTAGTGGAATTAGGCTTGAAATGGCGAAAGTTAAATTTATGGAAAGTTTGATCGGGAGTGGACTTTTTTATATCGGGGCCGGACCGATTACGGAAGTTGGAGTAGGTCTGTGGTGTCATTTGTGACTTGTGTGCAAAATTAGGGGTCAATCAGATGTGATTTGATAGGTTTCGGCATCGTTTGTAGAAATTGGAAGTTTAAAGTTCATTAGGCTTGAATCTATGTGCAATTTGTATTTTTGATGTTGTTAGAGGTGGTTTGAAGGATCGACTAAGTTCGTATGATGTTTTGGGACTTGATGGTATGTTTGGTTGAGGTCCCGGGGTCCTCGAGTGAGTTTCGGATGGTTAGCGGATCATTTTTGGACTTGGCTTTTGGCTGAAGACTTCTGATGTTTGTTGTTATTGGTTTCCTCTTGTGCGTTCGTGAGGAAGGCTTCGCGTTCGCAAAGTGTATCAGGACAATTATGAGGATTTGCTCTTTGCATTCGCGAAGAGGGGGTCGCGTTCGCAAAGGTTTAGGCAATGTGTGCATCGGGAACGCGAGAAGGGTCACGCGTTCGCGAAGAAGAGAGGAAGCAGCTGGGACCCTACACATTTGTTCTACGCGTTCGCGGAAGTGTGGTCGCGTTCGCGAGTGGTTGAACGCATTCGCGGAGGAGGTTTTGGGCAGCAGGTGAAATTGTGCTATGCGAACGCGAGGCAATGGTCGCGTTCGCGATGAAGGCGTAACTGGGCAGATTATAAGTTTCAAAAACGAGGGTTTTGGGTTAATAACACAAAATTTATTTGGGAGCTCGGTAGAAGGCAATTTTTGGAGAGATTCTCACATGGGTGTTTGGGGTAAGTGATTCGTATCAAGTTTTGGTTAATTTCCATGATTATACCTTTGATTCCATCATTAAACTTGTGATTTGGGGTGGAAATTGGAAAAACTGAAGAGAAGTTCTTAGGCTAGATTTTTGATGTTTTGATTGGGATTTTGATATCGGAATTGAGTAAATTTGGTATGGGTGAACTCGTGGATGAATGGGTGTTTGTATTTTGGAACTTTTTTCAGATTTCGAGACGTGGGTCCGGGGGTCGGTTTTGAGCCAATTTTTTATTTTGATTAATAACTTAGCATTTTCTTATGGAGTTGATTATATCGCATTGTTTATGCCTAGATTTGAGTCATTCAGAGGTTTATTGGAGTAGAGACTTGCTCGGATTGAGGTAAGTAACGGTTCTAAATTTGGTTCTGAGGGTACGAAACTCCGTATTACGTATCATGTATTTAGTTTTGAGGTAACGCACATGCTAGGTGACGGGCGTGTGGGCATGCACCGTAGGAATTATGACTTGGTCAAATTCCATGGGATTGTGTAGTGAATAATCTACTATTATCTGTTATTTCTCCATGTATTAGAGAAATTAAACCACAAATCATGTTTAGACTTCGTGTGTGCATTGTAGGGACCCGCAGAGGTCGTGTACATGTTGAATTATTTGGCAAATTGTTGTCTTGTACTCAGTCACAGTTTATTTGTATATTACATCTCGGCCTCTATTGTTCATTGTTGATGCATTATATCATTGTTGTCTGGGCTGCTTATTCTGATTTCTGAGAGCCCGAGAGACCGGAGAGGTTGATGACTGAGTGAGGCCAAGGGCCTGATTGTGAGATATTATACTATAGCATGTGAGTTTTTCGTGCAGCACGTGAGTTGTCCGTGATCCAGATATTATGCTACAACAAGTGAGTTGTCCGTGCGGGTCTAGATATTATGTTATAGCACGTGAGTTGTCCGTGCAACACGTGAGTTATCCGTGTGGATTATAGCGCTTGGGCTGAAGGAGCCCCTCCGGAGTCTGCACACACACCCAGTAAGCGCAGGTACCTATTGAGTGCGAGTGCCGAGTGTGCTGAGTGCTGAGTGAATGGGAAGGTTGAGCGACTGTGGCCCTGAGAGGATGCATTTGATTTCATATTTGCTGCACTTAGCTGCCATGTATTACTATCTTGATAATTTCTGAAAGATATTACACTCTGTTCAGTTGAACTTGACATAAAATTACTGTGTTGGCCTTAATTATCGAACTTGAGAGCATGCCTACTTTGTTATGTTGAAATCACTGTAATTGAACTATAACTGTAAAGCTCATCACTACTTGCAGTTCTTTATTTTGTATTGTTACTTGTTGAGTTAGTTATACTCATACTACACCCTGTACTTCATGTGCAGATCTAGGTATTCCCGGACACAGTGGGTGTTGATTTCCGCGCCCAGTTGATCTTTTGGAAATTTTGAGGTAGCTGTTAGCGTTTCAGAGACCTTGTTTCTCCTTCCCTATATTTTTATTTATTGTATTTGGTTTCAGATTTTCATATACAGTATTTTATTTTCAGACTTGTGATGTATAGATGCTCATGTACTCAGTGACACCCCGATGTTGGGAATTTCCGCGTTGTATTTTGGATTTTCTATCATGTTTATAAGAAGTTGTTATAATTTAAACTGTTTTAAATCCGTTTTCTGTTAAGTGTTAGAGTTATTTTATAAATGTCAGCTTGCCTAGTACCACGATAGGCGCGATCATGACAGGTTAGGAGTTTGGGTCGTGACACTTTGGTTTTCATACGGCTAAGTAAAAAATCATGTTTGGTCTGCTGCCCTAGAAAAGGTTAGAGTACCTTCACCCTGTCTGTTTGATTGTTTCATTCAATGACCATGAACATACTACTGTCTTCTTGTTAATTGTTTTGTTTATAATGTTTGTTACTAGTCTATAATTGTTTATTTTGGTTCACCCTAGCCTGTTATTGATATGTGATTAGCTATCATGCTTTCATCAGTATTTGATCGAGTTGCCATGTGACCTTAATGTTTTCTATTCTGTGTCAGACAACCTATGTGATTATGTTACTTAATATGCCTTAATGACGTTTCATGTTTGCATAGGCTTCAGTTTTTCTTTTAATGATTCTACTATGATCTTTATCCCTGCCATACAGTTTCTGCATTTTGTTGTTGAGGTTGTTGTTTGATAACCCTAACTAGAATAAACATTAAAGCTCACAGTTTCATCCTTCATCACTTAATTGAAGTACGTGAAGTTTAAGTGTTTAAATGCTCTCCTTCTTTGTGTAAGTGTTTGGTAACTTGTAAGAATTCTGTGAGTCATCACTATGAGAGTCTTATGCATGTGCTTAACTGCTAATCACATCTCTAAGCCTCTTCATATGGAACTGTTTCACTAAAGTAATTAGGTCAACTTTTATAAACACCAGAAACTATTTTTTGCATATGTTTGTTATGATTTGGTTATCTTTCATAAATTAGGTTATAGTTATGTTGAATGTTAATTATATTACAAGCTGAGTATAACTACATCATGCTCAGATGTTAATCTTATTCTATACAGCTTGGGTTAAACTTGTTTGGTATAATATCTTCCCTGTCTTTGACCTTTAATGACATTGTTAGCCTGATTTTACAAAGACTTAAACTCATCCTGTTTTTGTAAGACTATGATATTAGTTGAAATATTTATATGTATAGTTAAATGAAGGTTTTGTATGTATCTGTGTATATTTCTCATGATTTCATGCTTCTGTACACTATCTTGAAACTGCATACAGTCTTCTCTTTCCCCTTTAATCTGAATTGAACCCATTCTATGAAGTTTAAGAGAAACTCTTTGTTTCTACAATTTGGACATAATAGTTTGCTTATTTCATAACAATATTAGTACTCTTATAAAGGGTTGGTTCTGTCATCAATTTCAAGATTAAGTAAGGCTGATAGTCTGTGATCTTGTTAAGCACTCTTAGGTGTTCCATTTGAATCTGCAAACCTGTGATCATGTTAAAGTTTCTAATTATATTTTGGTAGCTCTAATAGCCCATTTAGAAGTTCTAACTATGATTGTTTGCCTGAACCTTTGTTGATACTTTCAAAAGTGCTAAACAGTATTGTTAACCTATGTGTGCAAGACTTGAGTCAAACTAATCTGTGATTAGTCTATTAAGGCAAAAGCATTTGTACCCTTAAGTTGTAGCTGCTCTAAACTATGTGCTCTTTATCTGTTCTTGAAGATGTATGATCTAGTTGTTTAGCTATTTAGCAATAACAGTATAATAGTTCCTGCCTCTATGTGTGTTTGGAAGCTTGACCTTTAGATTTGTTCAATGTGTATTTCATTCACATAGTAATGGAAACCTAGTCATGAAAAATTAAAACTGCTTTGTGTTATTCTGTTAAGAAAGGCTATGCTTCTGTGGTAGGGTGTGTTATGGTAGTTGGTTCACATTGAAAGAGCCCCATTGGCACCCAAACCAATAAGGAAGAATGGGTCGTTAGTGGTTGAGGGTATTTGGGAGTATAATTTAACTCTTGGTTGAGCTACTCTCCCCGGCACAAGCATTGTCTTGGGTCTTGATACCCTTGAGAACTTTGAAGTGTCGGGGGATTCAAAGGGGGCATCGACCTTGAGTGGAATTCTCTCCTTAGCCCTTAATTCATTGACACTTGTTATTCTCTCTGGGCTTAGTTTTTAATGACAATGAAAGGTGTTCAATGTGGATCATTTGCTATACATAACCACCACATTGGTATAACCTTCTTAGTGTTTAAATATTGTTAGTTATCCTTCTTTTATTCTTTGCTTGCAAGCTTCATGTATGAGCATGTATATAGTATTGTCTTCCTAATGACTTTATCTCTTCTTTTTTAAACATGTACAATGGCTTGGGCCTTCTGAGGCATTGCTATATCCTGGGAGTCCAGAGTCAGTTGTCGTCCCTGTTACTGCTGGGGCCCAAAAACCAGAGTCCTTTCTTTCCCTTTACTCCTTTATTTATTGCTTTCACTATTCTATAGCTCTACAGTGTCATTGTCCTTTATTGTGCTCCTGTTGTTTTATCTCATATGTATACAACAATTATATATTGGATTGAATTCTTTACTTTATGTCTTAAGTCATATAAAACAACTTAGGCAAGCCTTAAAGAACCTAGGATTAAAAAGAAGCATTAGTTAGTAATAAATCCTACATTGATCAATCATAAGTTGTTTATGTTATTAATCTACTATGCCTTGCTAACTCTTCTTACATATTTTTGAAGCCCCAAAAGCCTAAAAAAAGGCGCCAGTCCCTTTTTCAAAAAGAAAACCATAACTGAATCGCGAGTTTAACTTTCTTAAAGGAAATCAACATCCTTTCGAAAACCAAGGTGCTGCCGCCCAAAATAAGGATTTTCAAATAGCTCCTTCAAGCCAAATATTTAAAGACCAAGGTATATCTTAGGCTTATTTTCATACACCTTCACTAGAGTAATATGAACTCCCATGCTTTAGGAACAAAGTGTTTTAACTTAGCTTTTCTTTTACACGTTTTCATACAAACACCACATCTTTTAAAACTTTTTCCAAACATATATATCTAACATTATTTTCTAAGATTCTTCTATAAACCCATACCTTTTTAAACTACACTTTTCCTTTATAAGTATTATGCCCTAATATACGGTAAGCCACACTTTTTAAACACTAGTTAAGCATAGCATAAAAAATTAGTCCTAAATCTAGTATAAGTCCTATGAAGCTACCTCGGGTAGATTTTTTAGGGGTGCCTAATACCTTCCCCTTAGAAGAACAAGAATCCTTACCCATAATCTCACCGGTTAACGGACTAATGAAGAATATGACCTTTAGTAATTAAATAGGTACCTAGTATATCTTTAGGTATTAGGTGGTGACTCTCTTTCATCAAAAAAAGAGAAACTACAAGTTGAATCTTGTTTTGAGTTGTGCAAAATAGGGTGCAACAACATGGCAACTCTGCTGGGGACTCACACTTAGGTTCTGACCTTAGCAGACTTAGACTGAATTTGGTACTTAGATTTATTTGTACATTGCTTTAACTGTATTTAATTTGCCATTACATGCTTACTTGCGTTATTTGTTCCATATGCTTGCTTATTATCATGCTTATTATTGCTTCACCCTTACCGCTTTACATATACTGTCATCACACTTCTTCCTATCGAGTCTTGGTCGTACACTATCACACACAATGGCATGGGAGGGTTGTCTTTTACACCCCTCCGAACCTTCTTTTCAAAATTCTTTAGTTTCAGAGAATGTCTTTTTCAGGTCAACTAACATAGCTTCTCGCAGTCTTCAGTCTAATTCAAAAGTAGGAAACACTCTACTCTAGCAAAAATAGGTCATATTTCATAAACCTTAGGTGAGTCGGTCCTTGCATTGACACATAATTAGGAAAACCACCCTGATGTCAACGGGTCATGCAACTAATGACATGGCTTCTGTGGAAAGAAGAACAAACCTAATGAGACACCTAAAGATTCGAAGCAAACACTTACCAAAACCTTTATTTACCTGCTTCAGAAATGGAAATCAACCAAAATATCCCCGAGATCAATATGGAAATGGGAGGGCCACATAAGTTGAAGCAGTGGTGGAAGAATATCCACCGAGAACATGGATATGAGATTCAGACACACCTGGGGGCACTGACCGCTTTTCTAAACATCCGAGCAGACAAGGTGCTCACTCGCCTGCTGATAGAGTTCTGGAATCCGACTAAGGTGGTGTTCAAGTTTGTTGATTGTGAGTTAGTACCAACATTGGAAAAAGTTACTAGTTTCACGAAGCTGCCATTTACAGGGAGGAGACCAGTACTACCAGTCATTATGCCCAGTTATAGGTTCCTAGATACTTTGGGTGTGACTAACAGTCGAGGTTTGAGAAATATCAAGGACGGATGGGTGAGCCTAGATCAATTGTTTGATAGGTTTGGACATTGTGAAAACTATGAGTGGTATTCGGGGGAATTTTAGTATGATCAAGCAATATGGGAGAGTCTCAGTCCCATCACTTACTCATTGGCACTGTTGGGATTGTTGTTCTTCCCACAGAGAAGAGGTCGGATCAACATCAACTTATTACCCGTGGCTCTAGTGACCTTCCGTGGCAACCTCCAAGCTACTTTGGTACCGATGGTGCTAGCTGATATGCTAAGGGCTTTGTCTGCATGTGCACTGGGGTATGATTTCTTTAAAGCCTGTAACTTGTTGCTTCAGATCTAGGCCACAAAACATTTCTTCCAGTGAGAGGCCACCATTGACTACTTTGTGGCGTCAGCAACATTATCCGCAGTCACAACGAGAGGATAAGACATTGGGTATCCCCACATAGGCAAGAAGTGTGGAGAGAAATGTTGAACAATCTAAGTGGAGAATGGGTCAATTGGAAGATGTCATGGTTATGCGGGAGGGCAATCTTAAGGACTCCGTAGAAATCCTTCATTGACCAATCTATGGAGGAGGATAGTGCTATATGAGGATGAGTACAATGGACAAATTTCAATACCAAGAATAAGAAAGCTCCAAGAAGAGTGGAACAATCTGGTCATAATGCCGATTGGTCAAAACCCATGGTGCACTCCGGAGTATTATGTCTGGATTAACGAGGAAGACGAGCTAGCCCGACCAAGCAGAGAGGGTATAGCCTGGCTGGAGGACGCAGTGGCTGCTTTGTAAATCTACCATAATATTCTACCACATTACCTTGTGACTACCTTGATGCACCGTCAAGTGATCCCAGGTTCCATCGTTCATATGCTGCCACCTACTGAAGACAATGATCGGGTAGTGGAGTGCATCCAGATAGAATCTGAGATAGAGCCGGAGGGAGATCTAGGAGAAGAGTCTGAGTTCAACGATGATGAAGATGAGTTTGAAGAAGATCCGGAGGAAGATTCGGAGGAAAAGCCAGAAGAAGAAGAGGAGGTGGGGTATGATTCCGGGGATGGTTACTAGAAGTTGGTTGATTTCCCTCTTTGTATCTTTATTTCTAGTTTTCTTAATTTTCCCTAAGGGCAAGTTGTTTATGGCCATGCAGTTCTATGAATATCATAAATAGTGATGTAACCATAGTTCCCACTTATCACAATCCAAACATTATCAATGAAATCAAAACTTGCTTAGGATCTAAATGTGTCAAGTCTAATTGTTTGTCAAACATTTGTGATTTAGGCCCACCTCCGGCAATGAGAGGTCCCACGAATTCTAGGAAAATGTGCTTGTCTGAATACGTGAATTAATTGCTCTTGTGTGATCTTCTGCTTGTATAAATGAAGAAATTGACTTCTGTTTCTTTTTCTTTCTTTCTTTTTCATTTCCTACTTTATTATTACTCCCCAAAAGAAAGTTGGTTTGTATCGACCCGAAACTGGCAGAACCACCATATAACTTAATATCAAAGGGGAAGATATCCGCTACAGAAAACCCGACCGAACATGCTCTGATCCCAGTCGATAGCCCGGGGCGATCGGGAGAGAAAGACGATACAAGGAATGATGAACTTGTGGCCAAGATGGCCCAGGAGATGGTGTCTTTAAAGGAGGAAGTACAACATATCAGGGAACTAGCACATCTGGTCGTAACAACGCTCCCTCAACCACCTCGCTTTCCTTCTTTGGATTCAATCCTTGACCACTTTCCTTCCACATCACGCCAAACCAACAACACCCCAACTGCAGTCTCCACCATTCAAATCATACCTCCAGTAACCCCCGCAAACGCACCAAATCCCCCTATCCACACTCCCTACGTACCACAGTTCGTTCAAATGCCACAAAACTCTCTTATTACCACTAACACAACTCATACACCTCCTCGTAACGAAGTCACTTTTACTACTCACCAAAATTAGCATATACCCATGGCACATACCGCCGCCCATGAGCGATATGTTCCTTCTGTATATGCCGTTTCTGAACCTACCTTTACAGTGCCTATCACGGTTAGGGTGCCTTATGAGATTGACCAATATGCTGAGATGAAAAGGGAAGCCAGGCGTAAGGAAGAGGAGTCAGTGTCTGAGCAGCTACAAATCTTGAGAAAACAAATGAAGAACCTCCAAGTCGCTCAGGGAAGTGAAAGTTTGGACTACGAGGATTTGTGTATCCATACGGATGTGGATATACTAGTAGGGTATAAGCCTCCAAAGTTCAATATCTTCGAAGGGATGGGTTCTCCCCACGCACATTTGAGGGTATATTGTGACAAGTTAGATGGAGTGGGAAGGAACGAGAAGCTGAGAATGAAGTTGTTCATAAGGAGCCTGACGGGAGAAGAACTTACCTGGTATATTCGACAAGATTCGCGAAATTGGAGAATATGGCAAGATATGGCGGAAGATTACATGAATCGCTTTCAATTCAACACAGAGATCACTTTCGATAGGTTCGCATTGGTAAACCTGCAGAAAAGTCCTTCCGAGTCATTCCAAGAATATGCACGTCGGTGGAGTTCAGAAGCCGCCAGGGCACAACCTCTATTGGACGATAGTGAATTAACCAAGTATTTCATCAGGGCCCAAGAAGGGATATACTTTGAAATAATGATGGGTATGATGGGACAGAAATTCCCCGAACTGGTCAAGAAGAGAGATTTCTTAGAAGAAGGTATAAAATCTGGCAAAGTACAATCTATGGCTGCACTGCAAGTGGCTAGCAAGGCAATCCAATCAGGGTCAATCGGTAGTGGAAAGAAGAAAAAAGAAGAAGTCCCAACAGTCGTCCCTTACTATCAACTCAACCCACATCATAGAAACATTTCTTATTCCCCAAACAATCATTCACCACCACCCGCTTATGCTCCATTCTACAATACCCAGCCATATTACCACCTCAACCTCAATATAACCCTTCTCGAGCCCATAACAACCCAAATCCACAATGACCATATGCTCTTATCCAAACCACCACTCACCGAAATCGACCCACTTATGCACCATGCCCCCGTCCCAATTTTGAAGAGAGGGGTCCCAGAAATTATACCCCGCTTGTTGAGCCTTAAGCTCAATTGTTTGAAAGAATTGAGGAGAGTAGGACGAATACATCCAGTGGAAGGAAGGGTTCCTGAGTATCCCTCAAAGTGTTTTGATGCAACCAAAACGTGCGTGTACCATTTAAATATGCTTGGGTATGATACTGAAGATTATTTTAAGCTGAAAAATGAAATTGAAACACTGATCAAGAGTGGAACCATTCAGTGCACTCTGGCTCCGCGCAATGTGATTCATAATCCACTACCAAATCACTGGAATCAGGGGGTCAACATCATCACCTTGGGCAAAGAATATGATTTGAAAGGAACGATTGTCACAATAGGAAATGTAGAGTCCGCAAGGATCCCACCTCAAAGGACTCTGATTATCAAAACACAAGTAAGATCCATTATGATAGTTCAGACTTATCAGCGACAACCTGCCGTTGCTACAGGGGACAAAGAGAATCAGGAATACAAAACTGTCCCATGGACATACCAACAAAAAGGGAAGGCCAAGATGGCAGACTTTGCAGCAGCCCACGATATGACTAGGTCAGGGTGATGTTACGCTCCTAAAGATGCAAATCAAGGGAATTTGGGAAGAGAGCAGATTCAAAGAAGGAACATAACTGACCCCGAAGCCATAGAATTCTGGAAGAGAATGTTGACCAAAAAGTACTCCGTGGAGGATCAGCTAATGAAAACTCTGGCGCAAGTATCAATCATGGACTTGCTAATGAGCTCCGAAAGTCATAAGGATGCCTTGATTAAAGTACTAAGTAGGGTAAGTGTACTAAACAACACCACCAGTGAGGCACTGGCTACAACAATTGGCAAAATGGTCGAAGCAAATATGGTCACTTTCAGAAGAGACGAGCTTCATGTCGAAGGCTTAAGTCACAACAAAGCTCTTCATATCACTGTCAAATATGGGGACAAGGTGGTGTCCCGAGTACTGGTTGATGGAGGGTCAGGAGTCAACATATGTCCACTCTCTACTCTGCGGGAGTTGGGAATCCATTTAAGGGAAGTCAAGGAAGGCCATGTGAGTGTAAGGGCTTTTGATGGTTCGCAGAAGGATGTTATTGGAAAACTTTATTTGGCTTTGCAGATTAGACCAGTTAAATTCCCCATACTATTTCAAGTGATGAATATTTCTTCTTTATACAACTTACTGCTGGGAAGACCCTGGATATACATAGAAGGGGCCGTACTATCCACCCTACACCAGTGCATGAAATTAAAGTAGGTTTGTCAAGAGATCATGGTCCAATGCGAATGGGGCCAATCAGCTTATCTGGAACACACAGTCTCGTTCATTGAAGGGCTAGACGGAGTTACTTTCCACGTAGTAGAGATCATACAAACCACCGAAATAAAAAAAAAATGAGCAAAACTTGGGAACGCAATCGTCGTATAGATCAAAGATTCCCATAAGGGAGATGATGAAATATGGATATAGACCAGGAATCGGGCTGGGATCCTGATCAGACGGGATTAGAGAACCAACTGAGCCAAATGGGCAGAGAGGAAGGGTTGGCATAGGGTATCAGCCTCCGATGGGGAAGACTTGTACCTGTAGCTCCAGGAAAAAGGCTTTTATGCCAGAGCATGTTTCGGGTACAGGCTAGAGTTCAGCGCCAGAAGAAGATATCTTCTATGGGATGGGAAGGTTGTTCGTGACTATGATTGAAGAATGATGTGAAGGAACTGACATCAAGACACCGACCATTCGAAATGTCAAACCAGGAGAGGAACTATGGAATTGGACTGCCAGCCCATTTTTGGTTTGCCGGGAGTCTTGGTAGTGTGGAATTGTAAAGTTTTTGAAAAAAAGTGCATGGTCAATTGAGGCATGAACTGTTTCTATACCTTTTTGTCATTTGCCTCTTTGAATGCTTAGGCGTTCCTCTTTTGATGAAATAAAAAGAATCGCTTTCTTAAAAAATATTGCAACTTTATTTACCGCTTCATTTATCCTTAGTTTTTCTTTTCAGTAATCAAAATGATAAAAACCCGTGTTCTGCAATTGTGACATGTAACAAAACCATCGAGCAAAATGATCCATATTACGAGGAATACGATGAGAGTATGATTCCAGACAATCGCTCATAAGAGATCAAACAACTGGAAAGCCAGAAAAAGTCCAACCTTGAAGAAAAAAAAGTGATCAATCTCGGAAGCCAGAAAGACGTGAAAGAAACCCGAATCAGCATCCATCTAGAAGCGGAGCAGAAGGAAGAGCTAGTTGAGCTCCTCCGACAATACATCAATGTATTCTCATGGTCATATAATGACATGCCTGGATAAAGTACTGATATCGTCTCGCATCGATTGCCTACCGATCCCGCTAGACTGCCAGTTAAGCAAAAACCTAGAAAATTCAAGCCCGGCCTGAGTTTGAGGATAAATGAAGAAGTAACCAAGCATATAGAGGCGAATGTAGTAAGGGTCTCCAATTATCCCAGTTGGTTAGAAAATATCATCCCAGTACCCAAGAAAGATTGAAAGATCAGGATATGTGTGGATTATCGAGATCTCAACAAAGCCAGCCCGAAGGACGATTTACCTTTGCCAAATATCCATATCTCATCGATAACTGCGCGAAGCATGAACTGCAGTCATTCGTGGATTGTTTCGATGGATACCATCAGATCCTGATGCATGAAGAAGATATAGAAAAGACAGACTTCACTACACCTTGGGAGTTTACTGCTACAGAGTCATGTCATTCGGCCTCAAAAACGATGGTGCCACTTACAAGAGGGCCATGATGACCCTCTTTCACGACATGATTCATAAGGAGAACGAGGTATATGTGGATGATGTCATCATCAAGTCTCAAAAAAGTTTAGAACATTTGGACGACTTGAAGAAATTTTTCGAGCGCTTGCGGAGGTACAACTTGAAATTGAACACGGCAAAATGCGCATCAGAG
Organism: Nicotiana tabacum; assembly: GCF_000715075.1. NCBI lineage: Eukaryota > Viridiplantae > Streptophyta > Magnoliopsida > Solanales > Solanaceae > Nicotiana > Nicotiana tabacum. The sequence continues at coordinate 40,959,578 of NC_134103.1, forward strand.
TCCCTACTAAAAAGTTATTAGGTTTTACCGTAATCAGAAAAGGGACAGAATTGGATACACCAAAAATCAAAGCCAATTAGTAGTTTCCACTGCCCAAGAGTAAGAAATATGTTGTAACGACCCATCCGGTCATTTTTAGCAATTGCACTTCGCTCGGTAGTTTGGGGGTACGAGTAGCCCTGTATGACATATTATGACTTGTGTGAATTATCGGCATTGGTTTTCAGGTGTTTCGAAACTTGTTTGGAAGAATGAATTTCATCGTTGAAGCTTTAAGTTGGAAGAGTTAACCAAGTTTGACTTTTTAGTATTTGACCTCGTATCGGAGTTTTGATGATACTGTTAGGTCCGGATGGTGAGTTTTGACTCGGGTGTATGCAAGGATTTGCATTTTGATAATTCTAGAAGGTTTCGGCACTAATTGGCGAAAGCTAGAAATTTGAAGGTTTGAAAATATTCATAGGTTTGACTGAGGTTTGACTTTATTGAAATCGGGGACGGATTTTGATTCCGAAATTTATAGTAGGTCCATTATGTAATTTATGTCTTGTGTGCCTAATTTGAGATCAATCCGAGGTGTTTAGGCTTGTTCGCCATTAGTTTTGAATTTTGAAAGTTCATTAACTTCATTAAGGCAATTTGACGAGCGATTTGTGATTTTGATGTTCTTAAGTGAGATTTGAAACATCGAGTAGGTCTGCGTTATGATTTGGAACTTGCCTGCAAAATTCGGGGTCGTTCAAAGTTAGTTTGATAGCATTCAAACGCTTGGTTGTAATTCTAGAAGTTCTTGAGTTCTCCCTTCAAATTTCATGTGTGTTGATGTCCGATTCATGGTATCGGGTGTTATTTTGGTGATTTGATCGCGCAAGCAAATTCGCATGATGTTTCTAGACTTGTGTGGATGTTTGGCGTGGAGCCTTGAGGGCTCGATTGAGTTTCGGGGTAGTTTTGGGCCATTTTTAGTTGCTGATTTTTGGCTATAGGTGTGTACATTGTGATAGCATGGATTTGGAAGTGATAGCAAAGAGAAAAATAGGAAAAATAGAGCGGTGAATCACGATCGCGAAAAACTTCAAGCGATCACATAGAAGAAAATCTCTGCTGCAATGACCCAACTTTGAAAGCTTATAACTTGCAATCTATTCCATTTGTCATTTGGAGTTCTGTACAAAAGGTTATGGCTAATACACTACAGCCTGTATGAGAAGAGTTTGGAAGGGTTAGATGGAAGTTTGTTCATTGCGATAGCGGGGAAATGGCTACGATCGCATAGGGTAAAAATTGTCCTACAAAATTTTGTAATCGAAATCGCGAAGGGTACCTATGGAACAGTGTATAAAGTACTCTATTTCGAAGGTTTCAGATATTTTTACATATTTGGAGCTATGGAGCTCGGATTGAGACGATGTTTTGAAGCAATTTTTACCATATGGATTGGTGTAAGTGTTCTCCACTCATTTTTTATTATATTTCGTGATTCTATATTCGTTTTTGGCAATTGTAAAATTTCATAGAGTGAGATTTTGAGTTTTGAACGTCGATTCGTAGTCCGATTTGAGTTAAACTAGTATGGTTGGACTCGTAATTGAATGGATTTTTGGATTTAATTAAAGTTTTGGCCGATTTTGTGCTTTTGATTAAGGATTTGATCTTTAACATTTAGAATTATTTCCTTAGGCATTAATTGATGTATTTGAGTTGCTTTTGGCTAGTTTCGAGCCGTTCGGAGGTCAATGCACGCGGGATGGCATATTTGGAGCATCGTTTGGCTTGCTCGGTATTGGATTTGGCTTGTTCGAGGTAAGTAACACTTCTAAACTTGGTGCTGAGGGTATGAACCCATGAACATACGTGATATGTGTTTGGTGTTGAGGTGACACACATGCTAGATGACGGGCGTGTGGGCGTGCACCGTGTGAATTGTGACTCGATTATTTCTATGGTATTGTGTAGTTACCTAATCTTATTTGTATCCATGAAATCTGTACGTGCTAGAGTAATTAAGTTGTGATCTATGTTAAAAACCATGTCTAGGCTATATGCTTATCCCGTTGGGACCCACTGAGGTCATTTCTGTTGTTGAGTTATGTGCTTACATTGCAATTACATACTCGGTCATACGCATTCATTTGCATATCATATCTCAATCTCTGTTACCATTTATTGATACATCACATCATCATTTTGGGCTGATCTTTCCTGACATTGTGAGCCCGAGAGACTGGAGAGATTATTGATTGAGTGAGGCCGAGGGCCTGATAGTGAGGATATTGATGGGATCGGGTTGCACTCCGCAGTAGGTATTATTGATTTATGATGGGATCGGGTTGCATGCCGCAGCATGTTTTATTGATTTATGCCATGATTGGCTTGTTATAGCGCTTGGACTGAAGGAGCCCCTCCGGAGTCTGTACACACCCCCAATGAGCGCAGGTACCTACTGAGTGCAAGTGCCGAGTGATTGGGAGGATTGAGTGACTGTGAGGACTGAGTGACTGGGAGGACTGAGTGAATTGATACTCTGAGAGTATGCATATGGTTTTATCACTGAGTTGCATTGCATTCGACATGCATACATGACATACATGCATAGAGATGCATTTTCCTCATGTTGTACGACATTGCGTCATTCTTGACTTCACATACACATTGACATGTAGGCATAGAGATGTAACTTCCTTGCCACTTGAAAATGAAATATTTACCTGTTGAAAGTTTTGGGAAAAATCATAGTTTTACAAACAAACTCATATTTTGGTGATTTCGGTAAAAGATTTGGATTTTCACTGACATACTTGAAAAGCATGCCTATTTTCCGGAACTGTGAATGAGCTGAGCACTATATCTCTGAGTTACTTCTTTTATCACTTTTGTTATGTTGTTATGATTTGTTGTTGGCTATTGGTTTTGGACTCCGACCTTTGTTTCATCTCGTCACTACTTTCAACCTAAGGTTGGGTTTGTTACTTATTGAGTACGTGGGGTCGGTTGTACTTATACTACACTTCTGCACCTTGCGTGAAGATGTTGGATGTTGATGTTGATGTGCACGGCGGGAGATGGATTTGAAGATGTACCTGCGTTCCGGTCATAGCTGTATGTTGATCTTGGTAGCTTTAGAATTTTAATCTGTTCATGTATATTTCAAATAGATTATGTACTTTATTTCATACCATCTTTGTAAATTCTAAATCTTAGAAGCTCATGATTTGTACTACCAGTCCTTGGGGAGTTGTATAAAATTCAGTTATCTCATCTTTGATTCACATCAGTGTTATTATGTTATGTTATTTTGTTAATTGGCTTACCTAGCGGGTTGGGTTAGGTGCCATCACGATGATTTGGATTTTGGGTCGTGACAGATGTGATGAGTTTCCTGGGTAGACTCAATTACATCAGTCATTTCATAGCCCAGTCTACAGTAATTTGAAAATCGATCTTCAAGCTGCTGAAAAAGGACGCTTCCACAAAGTGGACAAAAGAGTGTCAGAAAGCCTTTAACCAAATTAAGGAATATTTGTCAAATACACCAATACTAGTTCCCCTGAGCCCGGGAAGCCGTTGTTACTCTATCTGCTAGTCTTGGATAATGCCTTCGGATGTGTGTTGGGACAGCACAACAAAATCGGGAGAAAAGAGCAGGTCATCTACTACTTAAGTAAGAAGTTCACACGCGTTGCCAAATACACTTTGATAGAGCGCACTTGCTGTGATTTGACTTGGATCGCCCAGAAATTAAGGCATTACATGTCAGCATACACTATACATTTGATATCTTGGCTCGACCCGCTCAAGTATATCTTTCAGAAGCCGATGCCTACCGGAAATCTAGCTAAATGGAAAATTCTCCTCAGCGAATTTGACATTGTGTACATAACCCAAAAGGCTATCAAGGGGTAAGCTTTAGCTGACCACCTTGCAGAGAATCCAGTCGATAGGGATTACGAGCCGCTCACTACATACTTTCCCGACGAGGAGGTATTGTTCGTCGGAGAAGATATTGTAGAATCATACCCAGGATAGAGAATTTTTTTAGACGGAGCGGTGATTTTCAAGGGAGTAGGAATTGGAGCAGTCCTAATTTCGGAATCCGGACAGCACTATCCAGCATCAGCAAAGATTAGATTCCCTTGTACCAATAATATGGCTGAATACGAAACGTACATCCTTGGGATCAGGGTGGCCGTCGACATGAACATCAAAGAACTTTTTGTCATAGGGGATTCTGATCTATTGATACACCAAGTCTAAGGGGAGTGGTCTCCCAAAAATGTCAATTTTCTTCCGTACATGCACTATGTAAAAGAGTTATGCAAGTAGTTCACGAAGATTGAGTTCAAGCACGTTCCTAGGATCTAGAACGAGTTTGTCAACGCCCTTGAAACTCTATCGTCCATGATTCAACAACCAGACAAGAATTATATTGACCCTATCGAGGTAGAGATCAAGGATCAACATGCCTACTACCTATATGTAGATGAAGAGCCAGTCGGTAGACCATGGTACCACGATATCAAGAGATTCCTCGGGATAGGAGAGTACCCGGAGAGTTCTACTAATAGTTAGAAGTAAGCACTCAGGAGGTTGGCAAATCACTTTTTCCTTAACGGGGAAGTCCCATGCAGGAGAACCCCAGACTTGGGTTTGTTGAGATGTGTAGATGTCGCTGAGGCAACCAGATTATTGGAAGAAATACATGCAAGAACGTGCGGACCCACATGAATGGTTTCACATGAGCCAAGAAGATCTTGAGAGCCAAATACTTTTGAATGACCATGGAAAGCAATAGTATCCTTCACGTGCAGAAGTGTCACCAGTGCCAGATCCACGGGGATTTTATTTGGACTCCGCACAATGAGTTGAATGTGATGGGTTTCCTTTGGTCGTTTGCCTCTTTGGGTATGGATGTTATTGGACCTATAGAGCCTGCTGCAACAAATGGGTACTGTTTCATCTTGGTAGCCATTGACTACTTCACTAAATGGGTCGAAGCTTCTACCTACAAGGCTGTCACAAAGAAGGTAGTGGCGGATTTCGTTCGAAATAACATCGTTTTCCAATTTGGGATACCTTAGTCAATAATCACTGACTACAAATGAATGGGGCAGTTGAGGTATCCAACAAGAATATCAAGAGAATTCTCTAAATATAGTGGACAATCACAGGCATTGGCACGAGAAGTTATCCTTCGCCTTACAAGGTTATCGGGCCATCATGAGAACATCCACTGGGGTAACTCCATACATGTTAGTATATGGCACCGAAGTTGTGATACCCGCAGAGGTCGAGATACCATCTTTAAAAGTCATTCAAGAGGCCAAGTTGGATGATGCAGAATGGATACGGGTCAGACAAAAGTAACTCATGCTCATAGACGAGAAGAGAATGGATGCAGTATGCCATGGTCCGTTATATCAGAACAGGATGGCTAGTGCATTTAACATAAGGGTAAAGTCTTGATAGTTCACACCAGGGCAATTGGTTCTGATGAAAATCTTCCCCCACCAAGAAGAAGCCAAAGGAATGTTTGAACCGAATTGGCAAGGTCCTTACGTGGTTCACCGAGTGTTGTCGGTGGAGCTCTAATCTTGGCAGAAATGGATTGAAGAGTCAACAAGAAGCCCATCAACTCAAACACAATCAAGATATACTATGTTTGAAGTCAATAGAGTTAGGTTTTACTGTAACAAAACTACATTTAACTTGACTTACCACGGAGGGATACATAGGCAACCCACGTAGGGTTCGGTTTCTCCCCCCCCCCCCCACCCCCCTTTATTTTGTAATAGAAAATCCAAATATCACTTTGTATTGTATCCAGAACTACGCCATGACTTGATTTTCTCGGGAAGATATATGTAGGCAATCCTCATCGGATTCAGTCATCTTTTGTAATTGAACTAAGTTCTGGCCTGATTCCATTTGGATACATAGGCAATCTAAGTCAGACTCGGCCATTCCATTCTTAATTTCATCATTTTGCATTTATTGTAATCGAACTATGCCTTGACCTGATTCTGTTTGGATACGTAAGTGGCCTGACTCAGGCTCGGTCATATTTATCATATTTTCATCATCCACGAACTATGTTCAGACCTGATTCCATTTTGGATACGCAGGCGACCTGAAAGGGTTCGCTCGTAACCCTAGAAAACCTTTGTAATGCATTGCATTAGTTCGAATTAGGATGCAGTCGCAATGGCAAGCAGCCATATCGTCAGAAGCATCGTGGAAGATCGACATCAACGGGGTAGAATTTTCATGTAGCAACGCTCGCGTTTAAAGAACCTTTTGAAGTATGTCATAATCCAGAACAATGGAATTTGCGATAAAACAAAGATTTTCAAAATTGTTTTCTAAAATATAGTAATTTGTTACACTTACTGAACTTTGTGGCATAACCATATCAAGGGCCGGAGCAAAACCAATATTGTGGTCGACACAAACCGATGCGCCCCCTCCCCCCCCCCTCCCGCTAACAATTTTTCTTTTTAGTGCAGGTCCAAGAGGACGCAAGAAAATGTTGGGAATACACTAGGGAAAATGGCAGATCTTCCACTCTCTCACGATTATTACCCCTCTTACTTTATCTAAATATTTCCTAGTATAACTAAAACTAATTCTTGAATCCTCTACAGTTATCTTGGAATCAGACCGCTGGTGCGAACAAGGCATATTGTATAGAGAGAACCGACTGCTCAACCAATCGAAGCACCTTGTACAAACTGAGCCGCTGGCTTCGCCAATTATAGCCTTGTATATAGCAAACCGTCTGCTCAACCAATCGAAGCACCTTGTAAAAAATGAGCTGCTGGTTTTGCCAATTGGAGCCTTATATATAGCAACCCGTCTGCTCAACCAATTGGAGCACCTTGTACAAAATGAGCCGCAACCCGTCTGCTCAACCAATTGGAGCACCTTGTACAAAATGAGCCGCCGACTTCATTAATTGGAGCCCTGTATATAGCAAATCGATAGCTCAATCAATCAGAACATTCTGTACAAATCAAACGATGATTTTGCCAATCGAAGTATAGACAGTTGCGAATCTCGTCACCAACGTTTTGCCAATCGATGGCCGCAACTTAGTTTCACAGTCAAGATTATCTCTTGGGCATGCTTTCTTTTTTTCTTTATTATTATCTTGAACATTTTGACGTTTTGCTCATGCAGCTTATTGAAATGATTACGTTTTTCTTCAAGTCAATCGCTCTCATCAAGCGGAAATTACTTTACATTTTCTGTGCAAAGCTCTTCCAACAAGCAGAGGCGCACTCTACAAGTCAATCGCTCCCCAACGGAGATTACTTTACATTTTCAGTGCAAAGCTCTCCCAACAAGCGGAGACGCACTCTAAGAGTTCTCCCAACAAGCGGAGACACTTTTCAATGCAAAAAAACTCCAAACAAGCGGAGATGCATTCTACAACTACTCCCAACACGAGGAGACTTAATGCTCCGACAGCTGCAGAACGGTACACATCCTATCTAACAAATCGAGTCAAGTCAAGTATCCCATCATCCCGATCCCAAATAACGACTCGCCGGCAGCCAGGAATCATCATTCATGTATCTTTTACATCACATCTTAACATATTCTGAATTGCAATATATTGGTATGTGTGTATTTCATTTTTTGCAAGAACAAACATCACAATGTGAAACTCCTTCTAAGCAGCAAACCAAACTACAACGCTATGAGGAACATCAAACTCATTGGGGTTAAAGGATCCAAGCTCAAAATGATCAGTAGAGCTCTAAATTTTCAAATCTTTCAAGCCAAGCCTCAATTGTTAAGCTTTCATGAGTATCGAATCTTCCGACTCGCAGTATCGTCATAATATGATACTAGGATACTCCTGTAAGCATCGCTTCCTCAAAGTTTTTATTCCAGAACTACATGAGGCCTGATCCTCGTTAAGCCCGAGGTATGTAAGCAATTCGAATCCAGAATTCGGCCCCAACTCCCCAAAATTCTCCCTGAATCTCCTAGACCATAATCTTCGTGTCATTCCTACAATGTATGCCTAAAGTCGGGAAAAAATTAGCTTTGGTTCAATTTCTTTGCCCGAAAACTCTTTCATCGTCTCCGGTCAAAGAGAGGCAGTTGTTCACGGCCAATTTTGACTCTCTCTTTTAAAATTAATTTATTTATACTTAATAATTTACAATGAATATTTTGAAAGCATTTTCTACCAATTGTACCTATTTTGACAAATTAACTGTGTTATTAGTTTCGAAATTAAAAATTTCAGTATTGGTGTTATGTAATTACAAATATATTTATTATTTCAAGATCATTAAAATAATTTTATATATATACATAACATAGGATTTATAGTTAATTCAATTAATTACTCTTCAATTGCTAATTAATTAGATTACTATGTTAATAATTCAAAATTAGTGATATAGTTTAGAAAATAAAATATTTTATAAATAATTAATCACAATAATTAGTAGTATATTTGATATTTATAATTTTACTATATTTTATTGGAAATAATTAAGTTTATTTAATTTAATTTTAAAAGGGGATAAAAAGCTAAAAGGCTATAATTGCAATTCATAATCAAAATATAAAATGGCTACCATTCAAATGAATTTGGCCTAAATCACCGAGCATAGTCTAAAAATACCCAGTCCAATAACCCCTCCTTCTCCACTTTGGCAATCCATGCCACTCATATTAGACTAATCGGACCTCGCCACGTCACCAATCCCAATCACTCACAAAGAAACAGAAAATTATATCGACCGTCCATTCCATAGATTAACGGCCCACAATTTTAACTCCAGTTTCCTTATTTTTAATACACATCCATATCTAATCCTCAGAGTCTTAATCCAACAATTCAACGACCGTTAAATTTTATCCACAAATCATTTTTAAAATACCCAACTCTCAAAGTAATCGGAGTCGTTGATCAAATGTTCCAACGACTCCCATTCAGTCTCTCATTATTATCCTCAGAGCCCCCCCCCCCCCCCCAAACCCCAAAATCGTAAATCATTTCCTTTTTTGCCCAGCTACCTCCTTTCCCCTTTCTCTCTCAAATCTCTCAAACGCTACACCTAATGATCAAAGAAACCTTGCACAAATTCGTGAAAGGTCACAAATCAACCCTTGAATCATCCCTTCTGTCTCCACCAACCGTGATTCTCGCTGATCCCTTTCCTGTTTCGTCACTAGAAATTCAAATGCCTAAATTTGAAACCCTAGATTCAACGATGTAATATCAAATCGCCAGATTTCTCTTATACGCTATTAAATCTATGGCATGCATAGCTATATCTGCAGTGTTATCATCATTATTCTTGGTCCAGAGGTTAAGCGTAGCGACCTCTGGACATTGGGCCTTTTACCCGATAGTTCTTTGCCTTCAAATGGATAGTCTTTACTCAGGTAAAAATCTTCAACGATTCTCCCTCTGCTGTTTTTGATTTTCCTCCTTTGCTATCATTATTCATCCTCTGTCATCCTCCAATACCACAACTTGAATCTGGAACCCTAAGGCTCAACGACTACTTAGGGTTTTTTCGTTTGAAATTTCGAGTTTTCACTCAACCTCAGCTTCTCTCTTTTTTTGGCTCTGTGTTTGTCACTGGTTAAAAGCTTAGCTTTTGGTTTTCCTAAATGGTTAACTTGAGTAATCGTTTGGTTTGATGCCCTTGAGGAGGTCAGTAAAATCTCAAACCTATATTTCTTTGTTCGTTTAAATTACTAAGTGTGAATTGTTTTGTTACTAAATGATGTCGTTAATAATGTATTCATGGCTAACAATTCTATGTGCATATTAGTGACATATGGCTGTTAAATAGGTTCTAAGATCGTGAATTTCCTTGGGTCATTAAAATTAGAGTTTCGTAACCATGTATATGTATATATATATTGTCCTTAGAACTTCACTGAACCTATATGAATGAACTAGACCTAGTCATGAACTTTGAATGAACCTTCCTTTGACACTGTTTGAGTATAACATCATGCTTTGCTTTCCACATGGATTAGTATAAAGTTGAAAACTCTTAGAAAGGGATGGTCATGTTCTGAACCTTAGGGTAAGCAAGACTGTTAGCTTAAGATTCTGTTGGAGGTTTAAAATCTGCAACCTCCTTTAGGAATCTTAATTATGGTCCTTAGTTTGTTGATGTGTTTTAGAAGTTCTAATTGAGGCCTGTTAATCTGCAATCTTGTTAACCTTCTTGGAAGTTCTGATAGAAGATGTGAGTATGTGACCTTGTTAATATCTCTTAGCAGTTCTAACTGTAGTTGTTAATCTATAATTCAGTTAACAATATTTAGGAATGATGATGGTTTGATAAGGATACCTCTGTCAGTACTTTTTAGGAATTCAATTGATGTGGTCAATCTACATCTCTGTTAATAGTATTTAGATGTTTTTGTTGGAGCTGCTAACTTGTATGTATATATTAGAAGTTGAGACTTAAGCTATTAAAGAATGTGCCTATGTCCAAAACTTCATATGTTTAAGCCATGCACTTACTTTATTCTTGAAATTTAGGATATAAGTGTTTGAGTTCCTAACAATGGCCTAATGATGTCTTTGTCTCTATGTGTGAAACTGATTCTTTTAAGCATGTCTAGCATATCATTTATATTACATCATATACTTTATTAGATTATGATTACATCAGGAGGATTAGTTGTTTCCTGATCCTATAAGTATTTTGTATTAACTGTTATGAAAGTGTACATATACTTTTGTGGCATGGTGTCACTGTGATATTGAGATCCACATTGAAGTGTCTCATTGGCACTTAAACCTATAAGGAAGAGTAAATTTAAGTAGTTTGGGGTAATTGGGATTAGATTTTAGTCCTTGGATGAGCTACTCTCCTTGGTACAAGCATTATTGCCCTGGGCCTTGAGACCCTTGGGAACTTTTAAGTGCAAAGGCTCCAAAGAGAGCTTTGTCCATGAATAGAGCTCTATCCTTAATATCTTATCTATTGACCTATATTACTCCCTTAAGGTTTAGTGTTTAATGACAATGAAAGGTTTCAATGTAAATCGCTTTGCCACATGTGACCTCCACATTAGTGCAATCCCTATAGTTTGAATTATAATTGATTATTATAATTTGTTTAGACCCTTACTAGTTTTTTTTATATACAATTATATGCATAGAGTAGCATATCTAATGACCTTCTTTCTTTCTTGAACATATGTTATAATTGGGCCTGCCGAGTTTCCCAAAGAAACTCAGGCCCAAATCCTGCCCCGGCGCATTTTGGGAAGTTTGAAGTCAACCGCTATCCATTTTCTGCTATCCGCTAGGCCTGCCTCTTTGAGGCCCAAAACCAGAGTCCATCTTCTCCCTTTACTCCTCTGTTATTTACTGCTTCACTACTTTACAACTTTACTACTTCATTGCCTTTGCTGCGTTTTGTTGTTTTTATATCTCACATGTATACAACAATTATCATATTGGATTGAATGCTTTACTTTACCTCTTGAATCATGTAAGCAGCTTAGGCAAGACGTAAAGAACATAGGATTGAAAGAAACATAAGGCTTAATAGTAATTAGTTTTTATTCGTTAATCATATTCTACTCACGCTATTAATCTCTTATGTTTCACTAACATAATTATGAATACTTTGAAGCCAAAAATAGCTTAGCAGGGATGGCAGTCCCTCTTTTCAAAAACCAAAAATGGAATCCAAAATCGGCCTTCTAGAAAAGAGTGAATTTTTCTAAAGCAAAGTGCTGCCACCAGCAGAAGGTTCTTAAACGTTTTCTTCAAAATTGAGATTTGAAAGCTAAGGTACATCGCGGACTCATTTTCTTACAACACCCTTATTTCAATAGAGTTACACAAATAGTCGCATCCGCCCCTGAGAAAGCATTTTATAACTCAGCCTTTTCTCACATGTTTCATAAATACAAATATCATGCACATATTTTTTAAACTCTTTCAATTACCTATACCAACATTATTTTCTAATACTCCTTTATAAACTCATATCCTTTTTAAAATTATACATCCTCTTTGTAAATATCATGATCTAATATATAGTAAACAGTACCCCTTTAGCACTAGTTAAGCAGAATACAAATAACTAATCCTTTAAATCTACTCTAACTCCTATAGAGCTACCTCAAGTAGATTTTAATGGGTGCCTAACACCATCCCCTTAGAAGAACAAGAACCCTTACCCAAAATCTCACCGGTTAACAGACAAATAAAGAATATGACTTTAGTAATTAAATAGGTACCCTAGTATACCTTAAATATTAGGTGGTGACTCTCTTTCATCAACAACAGAGAAACCACAAGTTGAATCTAGTTTTGACTAGTGCAAAATAGGGTGAAACACCAAACCTAAATCATGTTGAATTAGGTTTACGCGAAGATTACATTTACGGGAAATAAAAGAGAGTTTCTCAAAGGAGGGAAGGGCGCCAAAGAAAGAGAAGCTGGGACTAGTGCATACAGATGTGTGGGGACCAGCTCCTATAACTTCTCTGGGAGGCTCATGCTATTATGTCACATTCATTTATGATTCCACAAGAAAGGTATGGGTTTATTTTGTGAAAAATAAATCTGATGTGTTTGTTACCTTTAAAAGATGGAAAGCTGAAGTTGAAAATCAGACAAGTCTAAAGTTAAAATGTCTGAAGTCTGACAATGGAGAAGAGTATGATAGTCAAGAGTTTAATTCATTCTTCTCTGAGAAGGGCATCAGAATGATCAAGACAAATCCTGGAACACCATAACAAAATGGCATTGCTGAGAGAATGAACAAAACCCTGAATGAACGAGCTAGAAGTATTAGAATACATTCTGGATTGTCGAAGTATTTTTGTGTTGAGGCTGTTAACACGACAGCTTACCTCATAAACAGGGGACCCTCTGTACCGCTGAATTTTAAAATTCCTGAGGAGGTATGGACAGGAAAGGAGGTAACTCTCTCACATCTGAAAATTTTTGGTTGTGTTGATTATGTGCATGTAAACTCTAAGGATAGAGATAAGCTTTATCCTAAAGCCAAGAAATGTTTCTTTATTGGCTATGGTGATGATAATTTTGGTTATCAATTTTGGAATAATCAGAATAGAAAGATGCTAAGACACAAGAATATCACATTTAATAAAAATGTGATGTACAAGGACAAGCTTGAAGTAGAACCAACCAGCACTAGCAAACAGACATAGGAAACAGTTGAGTTAGAAGAAATCTCAGAAAATGAAGTGGCTAGAGGAATTACAACTTATTCTGAAATTGAAAATGAAGAATCAGAAGCCAAATCTGGATCAAAACTAGAATTAGAGATAGCATCAGATGCAGAACCAAATCTGGAGTCATGACTTGAATCAAATTCGAGATCAATTACTCCCGAACCTACATTAAGGAGATCTAAAAGAGTCACAAATACTCCAGATAGGTTAACTCTCTCTATCTCTCTCTACTATTTACTTCTAACTTATGCTGGAGAACCAGAGCAGTTTGTCGAAGCAATGAAGGTGATAAACTCTGATAAGTGGAAGCTAGCCATGAAAGAAGAGATGAATTCTCTTCAAAAGAATAATACATGGATACTTACAGAGTTACCAAAAGAAAAAGAAAAAAAGGCATTGCGGAACAAGTATGTAAAAGCATGATGGTAAGAAGAGATACAAAACACGATTAGTAGTAAACGGCTATCAGCAGAATGAATGAATTGACTACACCGAGATCTTATCTCCTGTAGTATCGTAGCTGCAGAAATATTGCATTTGAAGCAGCTCGATGTTAAAACTACTTTCTTGCATGGTGACCTTGAGGAAGATATATACATAAAGCAACCTGATGGTTTTCAAGTTTCTGGTAAAGAAAACCTTGTGTATAAGTTGAAAAAGAGTTTGTACAGTTTGAAACAAGCTCCCCGACAATGGTACAAGAAATTTGATAGATTCATGCATAACAATGGTTTCACGCGATGTGAGATGGACCATTGCTGTTATATAAAAAATATTGATGAATCATATAGCATTTTACTATTGTACGTTGATGATATACTAATTGCAGAATCTAGCATAAATGAGATCAATAGGGTTAGGGAACAACTAGTGGAGGAGTTTGAAATGAAAGACTTAGGACCAGCCAAGCAAATGCTTGGGACGAGGATTAGTAGAAACAAGTCTGAAGGAACTTTAAAGTTGTCTCAAGAAAAGTACATACAGAAGGTACTAAGCAGGTTCAGTCTTTATGATGCAAATACCAGAAGCACTCCACTCGGAAACCATATTAATCTGTCGAAGGGCCGATCACCTAAGACAGATAAAGAAAGGAAGTACATGTCCAAAGTTCCATATGCTTCAGCAATAGGAAGTTTGATATATGCTATGGTTTGTACTAGACCTGACATAGCCCAAGCAGTTGGAGTTGTCAGTAGATACATGTCAGATCTAGGAAAAGGAGCATTAGGAAGGTGTAAAATGGATATTGTCATATCTCAAAGGCACCCCAGGTATGGCACTTTATTTTAAAAGGAGTACTATTATCTTACAATGTTTTGTTGATGCAAATTTAGGCAACAATCTGGATAGTCAAAAAAGTACCACAGGCTGCGTGTTCACCTTATTGGTATTGATGTTAGCTGAATGTCCAGACTTTAGAAAAGTGTTGCTCTATCTACCACTGAAGCAGAGTACATGGCAATATCAGAAGCTGGAAAGGAGATGATTTGGCTGAAGAACTTTCTAAAAGAGCTAGGTAAAAAGCAGGACAATTGTGAGCTTTTCAGCGATAGCCAGCAATAAGCAACTCAACATCTCAAGAGCCACATCGCTCAAACCTCGCCACAAAGCCCAAGAAAAACCATATTATGTATGTTAATAGTCAAAAGTCTCATAACCCATTGTAGCACAAGAGAGTGACACAGGGAACATATCAGGTCATGAATAATATCAACTCTAGTCGATGACACACCCCTAAATAACAACTGTGCTGAGTAGACAAACATGATCCAATGTAGATCCCACATTCTCATTAGGCCTACCAATAGGCCCTCAAATCAACTTCGATCATCCACAAATAGATAAAAATAACCCTCCAAAAAATCCACAGTAACCTAACCATAACATATACAATCATCCATCAAACTTTTAACATACCTTCATCGTCCGCAACCAAGGAACAATCTGCCTCTGAGAATGCCCGATCTCTAAACCTCAAGAATATAGGAATCTCCACATCCGATCTCAACTCCACCACTCAAATGACTAACGCATCCCTCATAGACAACCATCTCATGAGAAATACTCCCATGAATCCTCTGCGCCACGTAGCAAATTTTGAACATCAATAGTCAACAACCAGGAGATTACCGTAATACTAGTCAAACATCTCCAATTAAAAACACACTGGGCCTTTCTTAAATGCACACCCTTCTCAAGTGATACCAAATAGTGCCAGTATTCTTCTAAACATCTGAAACCGTCCATGATGTCTAGAACTCATGACCTCCCCTTTGAAACTGAATGACAACCTTGCACATGCAATCTCAATCATATACCATGCACTATATCTATCATCCGATCATGTGAAAAATATGAGAATCTCATTATAAACTCTGAATCACAAGTAGGATACACACTCTGTCATCCAGAAACCTTCTACTTGACCCCATCCAAGAGAAAAATCACAACATACAACAAACTCCCCATGCCAGAAGAAGACATTGATCTCAAGTCATGGTCGAAACAATCGAGAACTCTTCGGAACCCATTTGCACAAAACTAATCCATTAGAACTGAATCCCTCTAACTCAACCAAGTCATGCAGGTCACCAAACCCAAGAGTATTGCCACAAAACACTTGTAATGCCTCACTACACCGAAAGAACTGATCACTTCTATTACTATACATATCCAAACCACTATCAAGCTGACCTATTTCTTCGAGTTCCTCTTGACATGCCTTAAAGTTAACACTTATACTTGTCAGTACACTATGGTACTTAATTAAATCTCCCCCAAAAGATCCTAGCATGAAACCACGCAGTCCTAAGGCCCATAAGCCACTGTATTCCCTTTTAAGCACCCAATATTACCACAACTGAGGTGCCAACTCCAAAGACACCTTTTGTGAATTTAAAGTTGTTTCTTTAACTTCTCTGATACTAAAATGTAGAATCAATAATGAATAAGAAATATCGCAAGTCTCAGCACCATCCAATGCAAATCTCTGATCTTAGCCATATACAAATCTGGGGAATCCTCACATACCACATAGGAATCTTAAAATCCTTAGAACCTTCTCGAGAGTTATCCATTGTAATCTAATCTCCAATGTACTGCCAATACGAGCCAAACAACTTGTGCTCCATTAGCACACATATACCTAAGGAAGAAACCCCACCCTTAAGCAAATGAGTGAATCCCTTCTTCTTGAACACATCCACCATGAATAACAAACCCGAATCAATTCAAGATTTCCATATACCCATAAATTATAGTACATCATGCATCCAACGATTTCCTTCCCTGCATCATTATCGAAGTCAGCCCCTTCAAGTCATAACTAGTCGACAAGTATACCTCGGACCAAAACTAATATAACACGTAATCATGCGATCTGGTCGCCGATAGTAGACTCCCCTACTTGGCTCGAAGCCAGAGTACACATCGTCCGATAACCACGTTACTCTTCCTTTATAACTTTCATGATCTCGTACCGTTATTCAGCTGAATTCTTCATAAGCTCATGTAGCACTAGTCATAAAATACTCCAAATCATCTGCCAAGCATATATTCATCCTCGTGACAATTGTGCGAACTTCTACAAGCAATCCGAATGCAAATTGTAGCACATATATCCCACTAGGTAGAAAGAAAACTCTCCACAGAAACGTCATAAGGATCGCACAACTTCAGAACACACCGCAGGAGATAATCCACCTGCTTAGCCTCAAACTAGAAATTTTCTAAGCCCTATCATGGTTATAACCATTGAGCAACCACTTAATCCTCCCAATTCTGAACTCGTCAACAAGACATAAGAATATACTTCATTCTAAAAATGAACAACTGAAAGATCCCTCAACACACTCATAACCCGAGACTGTACAACACATCAAGATAGAAATCAAGCATCCATAGCCCTTTTTCGCCATAAGAAAATTCTTCACGTCACATCCGAACCATCTAAACATAGTCTGTAATCACATAATACACAACATATAGCTACCTCACAACTCACTAAGCCATCAATCCCACTAGGGACCCTACCAGACATATAATTCAGACTGCACATACTCACACAACCGAAACTACTGAACCCAAGCTGCGGTCTGAACCTGGCCCCAAGTCCTCCAGACTGGCCCACCTCCATAACATAGAAAACATATCTCGCACCTTATCCACAATATCACAAGCAGTCGATGAACAGTTGATACTGAGTGCTTAACATCACATACGAGTGAATGGAAAGAAATCGATGATATAAGCTTCAAGCTGAAATAAAGTTGCACAGTAAAGAATGAAAGATGGGAAGTTTCCTATATGCCTTGTATCCTCTCGAATATAGGTATGTATGTCATTATGCCGATCTGCAAGACTCTACAAGACACTTTCTCATGACTCGTAGAACATATGAACCTAGACCTTTGATACCAATTTGTCACGACCCAAAATCCCACCAAGTCATAATGGCACCTAACCCAACCTGTTAGGTAAGCCAAACAGTATAAGTCACTATATAATGAGAAATCATCAATATTGTTAATAAAACTGCAAAAGAAGTCAATACAACTACCCCAAGGACTGGTAGTACAAGTCATGAGCCACTATGATTTAGATTCACAAAGATGGTAAAAGGAATTAATACAACATATATTTGAATGTTACATAAACATAAATTAGGTCCTAATATACCATGAACAAATGGTAGCTCAAGGATGCAGCTACAACTTCAATTCCTGCCTTCGTCATCCACAGCAGTTCAACTCCAAATATCTGTACGCAAGGTGCAAAAATATAGTATGAGTACACCACGGTCGGTACCCAGTAAGTGTCAAGACTAACCTCGATGAAGTAATGATGAGGTTCAAGTCATGTGATATTCACTAGTCAAATAACCTGTGTAATATATCAAAGATTGGCAACAGAAAGTATAACAGAAAAGTAAAAATAGTAATTTCATCAGAATTGTAATATCAATTCAATGCAAATAAAGGCTCAGCTTTAGCAATAAGTCATCCACTAAAAATGCACACATATGGCACCTCGTGCCCACATAATCAGTCACACTCGCACGAAAAATCAACAATACCAATCACACTCGCACGTCAATGACCTCGTGCTTGCACGGCAAAGACTTCGTGCCAATATCAATCACACTCGCACGGCAATGACCTCGTGCTCACACGGAAAAGACCTCGTGCCAATATAATCACACTCGCACGGAAATGACCTCATGCTCACACGGTAAAAACCTCGTGCCAATATACTCACACTCGCACGGTAAAGACCTCGTGCCAATATAATCACACTCACACGGTAAAGACCGCATGCCAATATCAATCACACTCGCACGGAAATGAACTGGTGCTCGCACGGCAAAGACCTCGTGCCAATATAATCACACTCGCACTATAAAGACCTCATGCTCACACAGCAAAGACCTCATGCCAATATCAATCACACTCGCACGACCATGACCTTGTGCTCGCACGGAAAAGACCTCGTGCCAATATCAATCACACTCGCATGGCAATGACCTCGTGCTCTCACAGCAAATACCTCATGCCAATATAACCCCACTCGCACGGTAAAGACCTCGTGCTCACATAGAAAAGACCCCGTGCCAATATCAATCACGCTCGCATGGCAATGACCTCGTGCTCATATGGCAAAGACTTCATGCCAATACCCAAACAATCCCCTCAACATGTCCACATGTGCCACAAAATCACAAACAATAATGCCAAAGCTTTTATCACGGATATGAGTTCATAATTTATCAATAAGGTGCACAAGGACATGAAAAATAGTAAAATGCGGATGGATATTTAACAAATAAGGCATTACTACCGCTAAAAACAAGTGAAGTTATCATGCTCACATAGCCACAAAGTGATTAAGCATGTTTCATGAACAATACATCCTCAAATTAGAGCATATTAATAGCCTAAGGCTATTATGGTCATAAACCACACATAGTGCATGTGTACACACTCGTCACCTCGTGTGCACGTCACTTTTCATATAACACAAATAGGCAATTAAGGCCACATCCTAAGAGGTATTTCCTCACACAAGGTTAGGCAAGATACTTATCTCAACAAGCAAAAACAATACTCTAAAAATGCCTTCCCACACGAATCATCCTCAGAACGGATCGAATCTAGCCAAAAATAACTCAATAACATTAAATACTTCCATAATAATCAAACTCAAACGATTAAGGACGAATCTATAAGAATCAGACCCAAACGATAAAGGTCGAATCTTTAATCAAATACATAAATTTAACCAAAATGTCAACCCAAGCCCACACCTTAAAACCCGATAAAACTCACCAATTCCAATAACCCATTCGAATACAAGTCCAACCATATATGTTTCATCCAAATCTGACGTCGAATCGATGTTCAAAACTCAATTATTCACTTTAGAAAGGTTTTGCCAAAAAACCCAATTTCACTCTTAGATTCACCATTAAAATGTCAAAATCAAAGATGGAATTATGAATAATAATCAAATCCGAGTCAAAATACCCAATCCAAGTGGGTGAAAATTGCCTCAATCCGAGCTCCATATCTCAAAATATAGTAAAATGAGTTCCAAGTCCGACACTAAGACCGTATACCACTGCTCTAAGTAAACCCATCGCGAACGCGACATGTACCTCGCGTTCGTGATGCATAAAACGTCACTTCCCAAAGAATACTCTTCGCGTTTGTGGCACCTACCTCGCAAACATGATGCACAAAGATGCCAACCCTACGCGAACGCGAAGGTAACTCCGCTAGCTCCCAGCTCTCTAACGCGAATGTGACCATATTGTCACGAACGCGAACAGAAAAAGTATCGATCACGTCCAATTACCACACCAATTAGAGGAATAAGAAACAGTCATTACAATAATAAACTCAACGCGAGTCAGGATCGAATCCATAAGGAGTTTAAAATATGTGTTGAGGTAAATACTTAAGAAAGAAACTCGAAATAACTAGATTTAGCTTTCAAACAAAAGTGGGTAATAATTCTTGTAAATTAAACTACTAAAACAATTTACTAACTAATAAACAAGTAATGATTGAAATATTTTTTTTTAAGTTTTATCAAATAGAAAAAGTCATATGGTTGTAACCTTAACCCATGCGTTAACCTAATGGGTAGAGTAAATCTATGCTAGCTTGGTAGATAGGAGTTTTGTTATGACTCTCAATGCACAAATACACACTCAATACCTCTCGGTTAAAGAGTAATTATGCCCAAATTGTCTCTCTCAAGTCCAAATAGGTAGCAATCAAAGAAATTGAATATGAGTCCAAGTTAGATTATACCTATCTCTAGTTCAAATCCTTTAACCAAATTAATCGATACTTTAACTAGCTCAATTTCTTGTTTGCCAAGCTTTTCTAGACTAAATTCCTCTTTCTCAAGAACAAAGTCAAATAGGCATGAATCAATGTTTACAACCATTAATTCTAACTATAAAGCATAAACAAGGCTAAGTAACATTAACCCAATCAATAACAAGCATTAATATTAAACATCCATAAGTTCTACGCACTAGGGCTGGATCACAACCCTAGATAAAATTTAGCTACTCATAGCAATTGACATAGAAAAATGAAAAGAAGAAATTGAAGACATAAAACTAAATTAAAATGGAAAAGTAATCGATCCTCTCTAATTGTAGCTCAAAGTTTTCCCAAATGGCTAAGAATAACTACCAATCATTATTACAATACAAAAAGATGCCCTAAAAAAGTGTTTTATGTCTATTTATAGTGTTCTGAAATTCCTTACAAAAATACCCTTTGGAAGGTTCTGCGGCCGCACTTTAACATCTCCGGTCCGCACTTTGGTAAGTTACTGTTGCGAGTGCTTTTAGTTGGAGGAGTTATATGGTCGCACGTTAGTTTCTGCTGCCGCACTTCAGCCGCATTGAATTGCTACGAACTACACTTTGAGGAGGCTTCACACTTTGTTCGATTGCAACTTCTCTGATCTTTCAGGCTTGTCCGTGTGAACTTAATTGTGCGGACCAAGTGCGACCGCACTTTTTGGTTTGTCGATCGCACTTTTGCCAAAAATCCTTGAAGCTCCATATCTTTGTCTACGGTCGCATTTTATTTTCTGTGGGATGCATTTGCTTTTTGTGGCCGCAGATGAAATTATGCGGACCGCACATATCTTCACATTTTTACTCCTTGATGATCTTAACTGGAACATATCTTCTTTGAGTTATATTTCTTCGTTGAGCATACATTCTCCAGCACATCTGCAATTCACCCATTTTCATTAGATTCAGAGACAAAAATATTTACTTTCGGACTAAAAACTAAAGTATGTACTAATAAGTGGTTAAAATCCACACTTATCAACTCTCCCAAACTTAAGTCTATACTTATCTTCAAGAAACTAGATTAGTTCCCTCCTTCCCTTAGTGTATGATCATTTCAGGGAGTCACTTACAAGTCATTTATAATCAATCGGGACGAACGATTACCCACAATACTCATGCACTCTAAACAAAGTGGAAAATTTTTTCAAAAAGGTGCAACTTGCATGTAATTATAGTGTGACATTTGAGCCTCAAAAATTGACTTCATTCATCAAGGATTCTTGATCTTTCATGTAAATGATGGTGGACTCCAAACTCTTCCTCTTGTAACTTACATTTGCAATGCTCACTTAAAGTTTCAACACTCAATTTCAAGAGCAACAAAGGTGTCACTCTTCTCTCACAAAGGAATGCCACAAGTTAAGCTTCAAGTACCATAGGCTTGCCCCTCATGTAAATATGCACTAATGTAAGTATACTCGGTTCGAAATTAAATAGGACTTCTTTCGGGTTGTAATGAAGTCTTTTGATCGGGGGTAGGATACTATATGAGATACAAGTGGTTACACCCTTCCTTAAGCACATCACATCTCATTTCTTGGCTCACATTTGTCAAACTATTTAGAGGCATTTCTTTTTCTTGGAGGCTAAAGAGACTTACCGTCATTCTTTATTGACAATTTCAATCTTTTTCCCCCTTGATGTTTATACTAGAGGTACTTTCCTCACTCAATTTCATCAATCTCCCTTTTTGTCCCCTTTTTGGACTTCTCGCTTTTTTTCTTTTTTTTTAATCACTTTCTTTTCTTACTTTCTCTTTCATGGAGATCATTTATTTTCTCTCTTTATAATGCCTTTATAGCTCTTTAGATTTCTCAACTTTCCCCCTAAACTTAGGCTTTGAGCCATTTACTACATATGAGTACTTAGGAGGGTTCAGGTGCCAAGAGGAGATCATGTTCAAAATGGCTAAAGGCTTGTAGCATAGTTATTAACATAGAAAGGCTAAAGACTCAAATGGGTTGACTAGGGATAACGATCATTAGGTGGAAATTGAAAGCTCAAACGGTCCAAGGAAAACATACAATCATCTTTCAAACCAAGCAAACATAAAATTTTGCCTTGAAGCATATTCGGAGCAAGTTCTAGACTATTCACTCAAGTACGTGGACGAGCAACAAAATATCATCTCACCTCTCATGCAACTAGACCGTAAAAGAGGATATAGTCTAAAACTCACATCAATCACGGTCAAGTTAAAGATCACTGTAGTCCACTCCACCACCTAATGATTATCAAAGACAACTCAAGAGCCTCAAAGTCACTTTTACTGGAGTTACTTCTTTCAAAAATCTTGTTTCAAACCATAAGCCTGCATTTAAGTATGTTAGTGCCACATGAAGCATAAATAACTCATTGTCATAGACTAACTTGATCTGGGCTTTTATTCATCACTACTTACTACTACTTTTACCTAAACATGAAACGGGCTCATTCCCTTAAGAAAGTTATCACACTATCCATCCTCAGGAAGACTCACCCAGTTCACACAAAAACACTCACCTTTGGAAAGAACCATGGTATTAAGAAAATCAAAGGCTTATTATCAACAAAAGAAGGAAAAGCATAATACTTACACTACCAAAAAAATAGATTATTACTAAATATATCACACTATTAAAGATAAACAAAATAAACCATCCAATTATTACATCCCAGCGTCATCAAATGTATCAATCATCAAATATCAAATTCTCCACCACCACACCCCCCCCCCCAAATAAAAGGAAGCATTGTCCTCAATGCTTAGCAAAATAAGATCAAAGCGCAAAGATGGATGAACAAACTCCCTAAGGGTCCACGGTCATCAGGGTATCACCATCAAGATCAGTCCGAATCGACTCAGCTAACTGAATTGTATCATCATCCTCTAGGGGAGCTGCCTGAGAAGTGAACATATCAGGCACTGCAGTAGTAGTGCTGGATGCAAGGCAAGGCTCCTCAGCCTGAGCAGTAGGATCCCCATTAGAAGGTTGAGCTGGGTGAGGCTGGGTGGGGTCCATCAGCATGTCAAACGGCAAGTCTCCAGCCCTAGTTACCCTAGTCACCGACTGCTCGGAGTGAGTTAACTGACTTCTTGCTGGCATGTGTCTTTTGGCTCAAAGTGAGTCAACTGAATTCTTGTTGGCCTGTGTCTTTCTCATCTTTTTCACATGTTTGGTCAACTGCTTAATTACTACACCATGATGTACTAGTGTGTCCATAATCACTTTCTGGTTGTCCAAGACCTTGGGGAACTTCAAGCTTTGATGTAGTGGTCCGCATCCAGTTGTTGAGACTCTATAGCATCTGAGAAACCCGTAAAGCAAACAGTGGGCCCGTAGGCAAAGGCACTAGCCTCAGAGCTGGTGTAGGAAATGGAGTAGGGACTGATGGTGGCTCAGGAACAGCAGCTCTAGCACTGGTGGAAGGCTCCGCTGTAGTGGAAGGGATCTCAGAGGGACCAGGAGCTACTACTACTGGCTCATCAGACTGGCTAGTAGTAGTAGAAGTCTAACTGCTCTTCTTCGGGTTCCTTGGGTCTTGCAACTTGTACAGATAAAAGGGACCGGTTAGCTTGATCGTCGTATCAAATGGCTTGGACTGCACCTTGGAATATGTCAAGTACTCTATGATGGTACTGGGGTAGGAGGTGTTACTCTACTGAGCTACTAAAGTGATAATGGTCGACATCAAGGCACCCACATTGATTGGATACCCGGCCATGATAGAGGCTACTAGCACTGCTCTTGGCAAAGGCAAGTTGTTCTCGTTCAGGCATGGATCAAGTCTTGTACACATAAAAGTCTGCCACCCCTTTGCCTCGAAACTCAGAGTCTAGCGGAGGATCGGCACTATGGTACCTATCCAAAGGGGAGTAGGTCGAGGTGTAAGAATCTTTATGAGCCATGGTTTGACCTCCTCCTTCTTAGCCAACTTAGCCAAATACTCCTTCGGCTCCACATCCTCAAGTCCAAGGTAGGCATTCAAAGCACTGATCAAATCTGACTTTTAGGTTCCGCACTTTGGTAACTTAGGTCCCTTTTACAATATGTGTCATATTGTCATAGAATTCATTGACAAGGTGTTCCTTGACATCCACCAGTTTCTCAGTAAACTGCATCCACCCTTTCCTCTTTGTAAATTGCTCCAAGATTGTCGGATTGTACTTGTCTAAATCCTTGGTGAGGAATTTCCTTTCATGAGTAAGGGATCTTTCCTTCCACCACATTCAGAAGTCTGAATAAGCTTTTAGGCTCAAAAATCGGTCTTCCCATACCACCTTCTTCTTTGTTCTAACTACGCCATCTTTTGCAATTGTTTCCCTTTTCCATTATCAGGGGCATCATCAGAATCAGAGTCTTGAGCAACTGCATTTGATTCATGACTGGTCTAGGTGTGCCCTGGGATGTGCTCTAAGATGTGGAGGGTACAACTTGGGGCTCAGACTGCCCTTGTGGCCGAGGCTGCTACTCATTATGCTCTTCAAATAAAGACACAGAATTTCCTTCGGAGGCTTCCCAAGACGGGACATAAGAATCTGACTCTAAGAGGCTTCTACCTCTCCCCCGGCCTGTAGTAGTTTTCTTGGCGATTGCCTTTTGGGCACTTGGGTGCATGGCGCTTCTGCCTCTGCCTTTCCTTTGGCTACCCCATCCTTTGGATGTCTCTCATTTTCCTCTTGACTGCACCATTATCTATGTATGTACAAAGAGATTTGTCATTTATTATACAAGTAGCAAAGCAGTTAAGAAGTGCCAAAAATTGATCACGTCCAATTCACACCCCAATTAGAGTAATATGAAACGGTCATTACAATAATAAATCCAAACGCGAGTCGGGATCGAATTCACAAGGAGTTTAAAATAGTTGTTGAGGTAAATACTTAAGAAAGAAACTCGAAATAACTAGATTTAGCTTCCAAACAAAAGTGGGTAACAATTCTTCTAAATTAAGCTACTAAGAAATTTAACTATATAATGAACAAGTAATGAATGAAATATGTTTTTGAAGTTCTATCAAATACACTCGAGTGAGGATGGTGGGGGGGGGGGGACTCGAACCATTTCTCGGTTATGATAGGGTTGCATCAGGGGTCAGCACTTAGCCTGTTTTTGTTTGCTCTGGTGATGGACATACTGACGCGCCACATCCAAGGGGAGGTGTCATGATGCTATTTGCATATGATATTGTATTGATTGACGAGATGCGAGATGATGTGAACACGCAATTAGAGGTATAGAGGCAGACCCTGGAATCTAAAAGTTTCAAGTTGAGCAGGACCAAGACAGAATACTTGAAGTGTAAGCTCAGTGACGAGACACTAGGATGGGAAGGGGAGGTGAGGCTGGACTCGCAGGTCATCCCTAGGAGAGGAATTTTGAAGTACCTCGGGTCTATTATTCAGAGGGGTAGGGATATTGATGAAGATGTCGCACATCGTATTGGGGCTGGATGGATAAAATGGAGACTCGCTTCCGGTGTTTTGTGTGACAAGAAGGTGCTACCGAAACTTAAGGGTAAGTTCTACAGAGTGGTGGTCAGACCAACGATGTTGTATGGGCTGAGTGTTGGCTAGTCAAGATTGCTCATGTCCAGAAGAGAAAGGTAGCAGAGATAAGGATGTTGATATGGTTGTGCGGGAACACCAGTTTATATAGGATCATAAATGAAGTTATTCGCGATAAGGTGGGTGTGGCCTCTATTGAGAACAAGATGCGGGAAGAGCAGCTTAGGTGGTTTGGTCATGTGATGAGGAGGAGCACAGATGCCCCGTTGAGGAGGTGTGAGATGTTGACATTGTAGGGCCTACAGAGAGGTAGAAGTAGGCCAAAGAAGAGGTGGGAAGAGGTGATTAGGCAAGAGATGATGCAGCTTCAGCTGACCGAGGACATGACCCTTTATAGGAAGGTTTGGAGGTCAATAATTAGGGTAGTAGAGTAGGTAGTATAGAGTGTTCATAACATTAGTATTGGCACGCAGTCTCGTTTTCTGTTGGTAGTAGGTTTTTATGACTAACCGCTATTTTCTTTCATTGTTGATCACTTTACTGTCTTGTTGTTTTATTCTGCTTTTATATGGCTTTTTGATATTATCCCTTTTTGTCTATATTTATTAATGTGGTACTTATAATATCCTAAGCCAAGGGTCTATTGGAAATAGTCTGTCTATCCTCACAAGGTAGGGGTAACGTCTGCGTACATACTACCCTCCCCAGACCCCACGGTGTGAGATAATAGTGGGTATATTAGTGTTGTTGTAGTTATATCAAATAGAGAAAGGCATAGGGTTTTAATCTTAACCTAGGTGTAAACCTAATGGGTAAAGTAAATCTATGCTTGCTTGGTAGATTAAGGTTTTGTTATGACTCTCAATGTACAAATACCCACTTAAGACCTCTCAGTTAAAGAGTGATTATCCCCAAATTAGCTCTCTCAAGTACAAATGGGTAGCAATCAAAGCAATTAAATATGAGTCCAAGTTAGATTATCCATATCTCTAGTTCAAATCCTTTAATTAAACTAATCGATACTTCAATTAACTCAATTTTTTGTTAGCCAAGTTTTTCTAGACTAAATTTCTCTTTCTCAAGTAAGAACAAAGTCAAATAGGCATGAATCAATATTTGCAACCATTAATTCTAACTATAAAGTATAAACAGGGCTAAATAACATTAACCCAATCAATAGCAAACACCCATAAGTTCTACACACTATGATTGGATCACAACCCTAGATAAAATCTAGCTACTCATAGCAATTGACATAGAAAAATAAAAATAAGAAGAAATTGAAGACATAAAACTAAATTAAAATAAAAAAGTAATTGATCCTCTCTAATTGTAGCTCAAAGTTTTCCCAAATTGCTAAGAATAACTACCAGTTGCTTCTACAATACAAAAAGATGCCCTAAACAATGTTTCATGTCTATTTATAGTGCTCCAAAATTCCTGGCAAAAATACCCTTCGGAGGGTTATGCGGTCACACTTTAACATTTGAGGTTCGTACTTTGGTAGGTTACTACTACGAGTGCTTTTAGTTGGAGGAGTTCTGCGGCCGCACATTAGCTTTTGCGGTCGTACTTCAGCTTCTGTGGACACACTTAGTTGCTGCAGACCTCACTTTGAGGAGGCTTCAGACTTTGTTTCATTGTATCTTCTTTGATCTTTCAGGCTTGTCAGTACGAACTTGATTGCGGACCAAGTGCATCTGCACTTTTTGGTTTGTGGACCGCACTTCTGCCAAAAATCCCTGAAACTCCAGATCTTTGTCTTCGGCATTTCATTTTTTGTGGGCTTCATTTAGTTTTTGCGTCCGCAGATGAAATTATGCGGACCGCACTGTTCTTCACATTTTTCCCCTTTGCTGATCTTAACTGGAACATCTCATTTTTGAGTTATATTTCTTCATTGACCTCACATTCTCCAGCACACCTGCAATGCACCCATATTCATTAGATGCGGAGACAAAAAGTTTTACTTTCAGACTAAAAACTAAAGCAAGAAGGTACTTAGGTGGTTGAAATCCACACTTATCCAGTACTCAGTCCAACAAACACCCTTCGTGAACGCGGTCCTTCACCCGCGAACGCGAAGAATTAATATCCTCCAGTCCACTTTCCTAATTCGCGTACACGATGATACCCCCCTGCGGACACAATTTACAGCCGACACTAACAAAAACCAGTAATGCAAACATGAGAGAAATTATCTGAAACCACCCTAAAACTCACCTGAGCCCCTCGGGACCCCGTCCAATCATTCCCACAAGTCCAAATACATTATCCAAACTTATCTGAATGCTCGAAATACCCCCAAATAACATCAAAATCAAGAATTATCGATCAAGATCAATCTCTTAAGTGCATAAACTTTCAACTTCGAACTAAGCGACCGATTCAAGTCTAACCGATCCGGAATGAACCTAGACTTTGCAAACAAGTCATAAATCACCATACTAACCTATTCCAAGACTCGAAATCCCGAACGGATATCAACAACTATAAAGTCAATTATGGGTCAAGCCTATCAACTCTCCAAACCTTCAAACTTCCAACTTTCGACAATTGGCCTCAAAATAATCTAGGAACACCGGAACTCAAATTCGTCCATACGCCCAAGTCCAAAATTACCATATGGACCTAACGAAACCATCAAAACTCCAATTCAAAGTCAAATATACAAACGTCAAACTTAGTCAACACTTCAAACTTAAGCTTTCAAGCTAGGAACTAAGTGTTCTAAATTACTCCGAAATCTTCCCGGAGCCAAACCAACCATGCACGTAAATTTAAAATTCATCATATGAAGCTAGTCAAGACCTCAAATAATCAAATGAAATGTCAATACTCAAAACGACCGATTGGATTGTTATAAGGAGACAAATGTGCATAATGCATGTTGACTAGAGATATAAACGTGCAGGGATGTACACATGTACGAAATGTATGACTACGGTTACAACATGTAAGCTAACTTATAATGGCCCATTATGTCGAAATAAGGTATCAAACTCCAGACATGATTTTTAACATGAATGAGAAAGCTCAAATAGTCATAAAAATAAATAAAGCATATCACAAGTAGAACATGTACCAAAATAAAGCATAAAAGTCCTAAAATCTACCCTAAATATGGTATAACCTCGGAATTCGCATATACGCTCGTTATCTTGCATATACATCGCCACTAAACACGTTTTATGTCACACGAAGCTTATTTTTTTGAAAAAATTTTCTCAAGTCGAGGTTAAGTAAGATACTTACAATAAACGAGCTTCAAATCTATTAAACGAGCCTGATCTAGATCAAATCATACTCAAGGAAGTCAAATAAAGTTATAGAAATCAATTCCAAATAATAAAGTTTTGATCATTAACAAAATCTTAAAAGACAACAAAAAATTACCCTTGACCTACGTGGTCAAAACCTATAACAATAACTAACTAATAACCTCCCGAGTTCAAATACATAATTAAATTTAAAATTAAGTACAACTCGATGTTTAAAATTCCAAAATACACTTTCTTAAGTTTTAAATTAAAAACCTATTTTTCTTACTTATCAAATTCTTGATTTAAGTGTAATAATCTATTGATAATCATGATATATGATCACATATAAAATAGATCCTCAAAGATTTAGGTGAAGTCCCTTTCCAAAATTGCCTTGGCCCGCTTTCTAAAACTCAAAAATTGGTAAAAATAAGCTTAAAATTTCGAACTTGACCAATTTACTCTTCGCGAATACAATCATTAGCTACACGATCATAACACACAAAATGCCCAGCTCCATTTGTTCATCGCGATCGCAATGCACTATTGTGCATCATTAAAATATGCACCGATATTCTTCCATAAAATGGTTATAACTTCTTGTACAAATATCTAAATAGCAAACTATTTGAACCATTGAAAACTAGATTCAAAAGGATGCAACTTGTATTTTAGATCATCCCAAATTCATTATAGATTGTGAGATATATGCTCCTGAAATCAGATCAACTCCTGCTTGGTGATTGCAAAGCACTTCATGTGACCGCAATTTATTTTCAAAAGATTCCTCCTATATAATTGTGAACCTCCCTTTGCAATCTTGATAAACAAAAATCTTCAGTACATATTTTACTCTTCACGATCACAAGACATAACTCTATGATCACAATTCACAAATCTGCTGCTAAAAATCAGTACCTTCTACATGGTTCAAAATAATTTGAAACCACCTTGAAACTCACCTGAACCCTTCGGGACGCCGTCAATCATCCCAACTAGTTCATATATCCTGCACAAACTTGTCCAACAGCTCAGAATACATCCGAAAATATTACAACTAAGAATCAAGATCCAAATCAAATTGTGAACTTTCTTAAGTTCTTCCATTTCTAACTTCCATGCAATGGTGATGAATTACTCCAGAGTCCCTTGGGTCCTAATCCGACATATGTATAAGTTTAAAATCGTCATATGAATCTATAGAAAATTTTGAATCATGATTCCGAGTCTGTTTACCCAAAATAATGACTTTGATCAGTCTCTTAACTTAAGACTTCAAGTAAATCACAAAGTGTTCCAATACGCTTTCAAATCTCTCGGGACTTATGCCACCCATACCCGCCAGTCATAAACTATCAAATATGCCTACCGAAAGTCTCAAATCATAAAAGAAAATGCTATAACTCAAAACGATCAATTGAATCGTTACAGTTACTTATGATGGGCATGCACACAAAACAAAACTTACTCGCAT
Organism: Nicotiana tabacum; assembly: GCF_000715075.1. Classification (NCBI taxonomy): domain Eukaryota; kingdom Viridiplantae; phylum Streptophyta; class Magnoliopsida; order Solanales; family Solanaceae; genus Nicotiana; species Nicotiana tabacum. Next base: position 40,990,393 of record NC_134103.1, read on the forward strand.
CTAGCGTTTACATAAAATAACATTTGTCTTTCGTATATACTCGCTAGTCATGGTTAATTAATATATATAATCACCTCAATCTACCACTTAACCATAAGAAATTAACGTAGTTACACCGTGTGTGGGTAAGTTTTTTCCATCTGAATTTTTCTTTTTTTATGGCAAGCCAAACTTTATAGACTATACATAACTGTTTGCTAAAGAAAGGAGTTACTGAAAAGCAATCCAGACTCTTTTACTTGGGTCAATATTTATTAGATTAAAAATAAATAATAAAAAATATACAGTAAAAAATATTGCATTGAAAAGATGTGGTTTTCAAGAATTAAAATTTTTGTATGAGTTGGTAAAACTTTTATAATTTTTATATTAAAAAATATAGTTATATAATTTTGATTAAAAAAATCATAGTCTTTTTATCCTATGTTTCACGGTATTTTTCAGTGAAGGAAAGTAAAACAGGAAAAATGATCGTTGGAAAGGGAAAGCAGCTCCAGAGGCCGATCACTTTTTTAACGTCAGCGAATTTCAATACCTATTTAGATCATTATGTGTGACAGTAAATGTTAAAATATAAATAAATATTTAATAAAAAGATACTTAACTATACATATGGTTCAAGCTGCATCCAGATATTTGTTACAGTTTCTCCTTTGTGTAATTATGAAAGAAATAATATTGAATTCAGAGTAAGGGTAAGAAGAATGGGAATACTGTAGAAATACAGTGGTGTTAGACAACCGTAAAATTTGATATTGGGTGTAACCTAGGACTCCTTTGAACTCTATTCCTAGCCGTCATGTATTATGTAGTGTTTGTAAATAACTATCCTACTAGCTTTATATTGTGGAAGGATAACTTCTAGGAGATATAAGATAGCATATACATGTAGTTGTGATTAATATAATCACTGGTAGATAGAGATATAATAGCTAAATATTAGCTCGAAATAACTCTTGACAAAATGTATATATACATCATGTAACTCCACGTATGAAGTCAAGTAGAAGTATTTTGAACTTCTAAATCATCTTTATTCTAAATTTCTTAATGGTATCAGAGCTTAGGCTTCATTGAAAACTAAAACTATCCTGAAGGTTCCTTCTTTCCTCTTAAAACAGCTATGGCAGCATCCTCTAGCACTACCCTAGCCCTCTCACCCTCTTCACTTTACCAACTCATTACAATTTATCCTATTAAGTTAAAATTATCAAATTACCTTATTTGGAGGATACAAATCTTTCAACTTATGCAAACATTGAAAGTTGACAAGGACATCAAAGAAGAACCTCCAACACAGAGCATAGAAGATGAGAAAGGAGAAACTAATCCAAACCCAAAGTTCACTGAATGAGAAGAACGCGACATTTTTGTTAGGAGTTGGCTTTCTGGAACAATGATTGAAGAGTCAATATTTCTCATCATAGGATGTTCATCTGTAAAACAGATATAGGCTTGTCTTGAGGATACCTACCTACAAGCAAGCAAAGACAAGGAGTTTCAGTTGAAGCAACAACTTCAAACTGTAAAACTAGGTTCCAAATCCATTGACGAGTATATAAAAGAGTTTAAAGGAATTTGTGATAGCCTGATGGCTATAAAAAAACCACTAGACGAAAATAGCAAAGTAATTAATTTTGCTAGAGATCTTGGATACAAATACAAGACCCTTCGTACTATGATGTTGGGTAAAGCACCATACCCTACTTTTAATCAGTTTGTGATTGCCCTTAGAGGATTTGAAATGAGGGGAGATGGAGAGGAACATGTGACATAAGCAAACCTTGATTCAGCTGTAGCCTTTATGGCACAGAAAACTCAAGGAATGGGTCGTGCTAATTCCTTTAGAAGAAGGGGAAATCAAAGTGGAAGAGGAAATATAGGAGGATTTAATCAAAGACAATTTTATACATAATCAACTGGAACAAATCATCCAAAGGAGAACCCAAAAAATAATCCATGTTAGATTTGTGGTAGAAACAACCATACGACGCTCTCTTGTTTCTATAGATGGGATTATTCATTCAGGCATAACAAGAAGTATCACAGGCTCTAGCAACTATGTCTCTTACTGATCAACATGATAATCATCTCCACATGGACTCAGGTGCTACCAATCACATGGTGCAATCTTCAGGTACTCTTGTGAATTCATCTCCATTTAAGAGAACTGATCTTATTATAGTAGGTAACGGTGATAAAATGCCGATTACACATATAGGAGATAAGATTATTGGGAAGAACCTACATTTAAAAGATGTCTTTGTTGTACCTAAACTCAAGAAGAATCTCATTTCTGTCAGTAAATTTGTTAAGGATAATTCGTATTCTCTCGAGTTTACTGACGAAAGTTTTTTGTTAAGGACAAGAGAACAGGGACAATTCTAGCAATGGGAAATAAGAGACATGATTTATATACTTTGGAAGATAACTTACATGAGGCATTGACAGTTATAAAAGCAGAAAAGAACTCAAACACAATTTGACATCAAATATTAGGACATCCACATTCAAAAACTCTAAGTTATTTACATAGTAATAAGTTGATTGATGTTAGTAGTTGGAATAAAAATGTCTCATTTTGTACTAGTTGTCAAATGGGAAAAAGTTGTAAGTTACCTTTTCAAGAGTCAAATAAAATAGAAGTTGAGCCATTATCAAACATACATAGTAATTTATGGGGTCCTTCTCCCATTGCTTCATCTCAAGGAACAAAGTACTATGTTATTTTTGTGGACGATTGTACAAGATTCACTTGGATTTATCCCTCAAAGAAGAAATCTGATTTTCTTTCTAATTTTATGACATTTCAAAAATTAGTAGAAAATCAGTTTTCAAAGAAATTCAATGTGTTTCAATGTGATGGAGGTGGAGAATTTAATAGCTTGGAGTTTACAAGTTATTTGGCTCAAAATAGTATTATAAGACAAATCTCTTGTCCTTATACACCTGAGCAAAATGGGATAACAAAAAGAAAGCATAGGCATATTGTTGAAATTGGTCTCACATTGATTTTCAACGCAAAATTACCAATATTTCTTTGGGTTGAAGCCTTTATGACTGGAGTTTTTCTAATCAACAGAATGCCTACCTCTACTTTAAGTATGAAATCTCCCTTTTCTATGCTAGAAGAGCCTGGTTACATATGTTTTCCTTATCTCAAAGGGCAAAATAAAGATAAATTTCAACCAAAAATATTTTTATGTGTATTTATTGGTTACAGTCTACTATAGTCTACCTCATAAGGGCTTTAGATGCTATCATCCCCAATCTAAAAGGGTTTTTATATCAAGACATGTTATTTTTGATGAATTACACTTACCTTATGCTTTTCCTATTGTTCATTTGCCTACAGAATCACAAAATCCTCACTTCAGTACTTTCAAGGAATATTTGGAGCAGCAAAACAATAGCAAAAATTTTGAGGTACTATCTGATGAGACTCCCATGCAGACACTAGATGTGAATCTTGAGATTAGTTCTCAACAAAAAGATGTTCAACCATCAGATTCCCAACATCCATCCTTGACCAATGATGTAAGCTCAAGTCCACAACAAACACATAACTCTACTGCCTCACACTCTAATATTGAGTCAACTGATTCTCCTCTGCCTATTGACCTACCTAATTCCCAAGACATTGATATTATTGATACTTTACAACCATCACCATGCATACCAACTTCACTAGATGAAAATTCCATACAACTGCCTCTACTCACATAGCCCAGAACTCTTATTCTCGCCAATATCACACATTTGCTCAATCACCCAACCTAGATAATACCCATACAATACTCACCCGCACCAAAACACACTCCCAGAATAATTCTTTCTCCCAATCCTTCATGGCATCTCTCCAACATGACCTTAAAGAACCTAAGAACATCAAGGAGGCACTGCTCAAACCTCACTGGAAGGCTGCAATGGCTGATGAGATGCAAGCTTTAAGAACAAATGATACTTGGCAATTGGTTCCTCGCCAACCACATATGAATGTTGTTGGATCTACATGGGTTTTCAAGACGAAACTGAAAGCAGATGGTCAAGTGGAACATTTCAAGACGAGGTTAGTAGCTAAAGTCTATAACCAAATTGAAGGAGTCGACTTCGAAGACACATTTAGTCTGATAGTGAAGGCTGCAATAGTACGTCTAGTTTTATCTATTGCACTACTCTAAATGGGAGATCAAACAGCTTGATGTTAAAAATACTTTCTTACATGGTGATCTCAAGGAAACAGTATCCATGGAACAACCACCAGGATTTAAAGATCTTGTATTTCCTCATCATGTTTGTTTACTCAAGAAAGCTCTTTAATTTATGGGCTTAAACAAGCTCCTAAGGCTTAGTTTCACAAGTTTAATTCTTACCTCTTGCATATCGGCTTCTTGAGCAGCAAAGCCGACTCCTCACTCTTTGTGTTCCATTCTTCCCACGGCACCATCTTGCTTCTCTTGTACATGGATGACATTATTATAACCGGCAGCAATTATCTATCATCATTGATATCATTTGCAAGCTCCAGTCTAGGTTTGCAATGAAGGGCTTGGGTGACCTCCACTATTTCCTAGGAATTGAGGTGACACGTTACAAGAATGGACTATTTCTCAGTCAAGGAAAGTATGCATTAGAAGTTCTCTAACGCAACAAGATGGAAAATGGAATAATTCTATTTTTGACTCGCCCCCGGCTACGTGTCCTTTGGACCCTTCGCCCACCCTCCACCAGTGGAAGCAAGCTAGTCCCCTATGTTGGAAAGTTAGGACGAGCCATTACAGACGATCTGATGCTTCTGGAGTTCGCTCATATCGAATTGTCTAAAAGCTCATCAACCTGTCCGAGGGATGATAAAGGTGATGCCACAATTGAGGGAACCCAAAGGGATGTCCCTGCCCTACCCCAGGCAGGAGAAGGACTTATACTATTCGTATGTCGTTGTCGAGTGATATGTGATCGCGCCATACAAACTCCTCTCTCCCATAAGCATGATCTTCACACCTCCACTGGTTCTCTCATTGACGCAATTGAGTTTCGAAGTTTTCTTGGTGCCTTGCAGTATTTAACTCTCACATGTCTAGAGATATCACATGTGGTGAATCTCTTATGTCAATTCATGTAACATCCGACTGAAAATCATTGGTCTGGGGTTAAAAGAATATTACGTTACATTGTCGGGACATCACAACTTGGATTGCACATCACATCTAACTCTTCCCTTTATCTTGTGGGATTGTTTGACACTGATTGGGTTGGGTGTCCCCTTACAAGGCGATCTACGACTGCATGTGTGTATTTCTTAGTGCAAACTGCATTTCATGGGCATCAAGGAAGCAACATACAGTCGCAAAATCTAGTGTTGAGGCGGGATATAGGTTGTTGGCTTCTCTGGCTGCAAAAGCCACATGAGTTACCTATGTTTTGAAGGATATTGGCATCTCTTTACCTCACCCGCCAATCTTGTTTACAGAAAATTTGAATGCTTTGCATCTCACGGCTAATCTGATACTCCATGTTTGCACCAAACATGTTGAAATTGACTATCATTTTGTGTGATAAAAGGTTGTTCAAAGAGCTATGGTCACCAAGTTCATTCCATCTTTACACCAGATAGCGGACATCTTCATGAAGCCACTGTCCAAGACTCAATTTTGTACTTTACGGACAAAGCTAGGAGTTGTGCAGCTACCCAACTCTAGCTTGTGGGGATGTTAGACAACTGTATAATTTGGTATTAGGGGTAACCTAGGACTCTTTTGAACTTTATTCCTAGCCGTCATGTATTATGTAGTGTTTGTATATAACTATCCTACTAGCCTTATATTGTGGAAGGATAACTTCTAGGAGATATAAGATAGCATATACATGTAATTGTGATTAATATAATCATCAGTAGATAGAAATACAATAGCTAAATATTAGCTAGAAGGAACTCTTGACAAGATGTGTATATACATTATGTAACTCCATGTATGTAGTCAAGCAGAAGTATTCTTAACTTCTAAATCATCCTTATTCTAAATTTCTTCAAGTGGTAGAAGATTTATTATTTTCTTTGCAGTTGCCTTTTATATTCTATGCTCTAATGCCCATGCCGCAGCCAATATTCATAATCTTCTTTGGTTAAAGCACGAATTCAAAGAATTAAATATGCTATATGTATTGATAGAATTGTTTTCACAATATTAGGTAAGTTGGTCAATAACAATTAAGTCTCTATATCAAGTTGATATGATAACTTATAATTAAATTAAGAACATAATATAATAAGATAAGTTGCACTAATAAATAAAAAATATTTACACAATCATTATATAACTTAAACTCTTCTTTTATATATATTTCTTTTTTCCTTGGTCCCCTTGGCCCTGGTGAAGAAATGGGATGCAAGTATTATTGGAGGTATTCAACAGAATATACTCTATGAATATTCTGAGAAATCTTTAAATGGAAGGAAAAGATCAAGGTGTCTATCTCTGCTCTGAAAATTGATCTTCCTGTCGGTTGATAGTTTCAATGTGAAACAGAGTAATTGGTCATGAACTTATGATAGTGGCATTATCTTGACTAACTTTTCAATCCTCGTATGCTACAATCAGTTACATGTAGTTGATTTTTTTTTTTTAAAAGATTTGATTGTTTAAAAATTTTTATACCCGACCAACAATTTTATAAGACCTTTATTTGGTCTTTGAGCTGTAAGCTTCTGGTTCTTGCATAGATTGAAGCTGACATGCTCCTCAAAACAATTGTTCAAATTTCAAACCTATTTTGGAGTCTCAAAATATATTGCAAGTGTTACGTTTACAAAATTAGTTTAAAACTGAGTAAATGTAAAAGAATACAAAACTCAAATGGAAAAGAAGGGTTATCATTAGTCATATCAAACGTAAATCAAAGAGAGTCCAGAACCCATTTGTGGTTTTTTGGACAAGTGTGACGGAATTGTATGTTTAAAAAAAAGAGTGACATTTTTATGTATAGCGCTCTTTTAAAAAACGCTATACTTTAACGGAGTTTTGGCCGTTAAAGTATAGCGCTCTTTAAAAGAGCGCTATATATATATATAACGCCACTGTAAACCGCGCTATATGCATAGCGCGGTATATAATCGTGTTATACCTGTTTTGTGGGCCCACCAATAAACTAGTCTCCTGCGTTTAACTGACATAACAATAATTCAAATGGGTATAGCGATCTTTAAAAGAGCGTTATACCTAAAAAATCAGCCCACCGAGCTACGCATTGCCTTATTTAAAGGCGTTAGGATTTTACAAAAATCTATTCAAAAATATTCCTAACTCTCGTTCAAATTTTTCTTCTTGTTAAATTCTCAAGCATTTTTTCATAATGTCTGAAGAGCGAAAAGTAAGGGTTTTATTATATTGGGGGAGTGAGGTTGTGGTGGCGAATAATTTCGTGAGCTATAGTTTATCTCCACAGTGTCATGTTAAGTTGCCGCTAACAATGGAGTACGATAGATTGGTATCGTTGTTATGTAATAAAATGAGTGTAAGGAAACGTTCGGTGAACCTTAAAGTAACCGGAAGATATTCGTATTCCGTCACTCCGCAAGGGATTACTTGTTACGCTGAGTTTAACATCGACGATGATGAAACTTTGAGAGATTTTTTGAGGACTCCGGATGAATACCGGGAATTTCTTGTGATAATGTTGGAAATATACATCAAGGTCAAAGACGTTCGCAATAATGAGGTTGCGCATAGTAGGGATAACCCTCAGTCATCGGATGATTATTCTGGAGCAGTTTTTACCGGACAGGTTCCGGATGAAAGAGTTTGCCCTGATTTAAATTTATCACCACGGACGAATGAGGAGCGAGGAAATAATTTCTCTCCTACTTTACATAATCTACAAGACGAGTGGTAAACTTTAATTTTTCTTAGTGTTACGATGTATATTTTTGTTGTATTGAATTTATATTAACACTCATATATTCTACAGGGGGTACTAGCAAGATATGACTTTTACAAGTTATGAACCCACGCCCAGTTGGAATATGCGTAGTTCTGGTGTATTGGATCATGGTGGTCCATCCGGGAGTCATCACCAACAGGATAATGTCCATCAAGGAATGTTAACACGTTACGACTTGTAAGTGAAGTGATACAGCTATATGGAAAGTATTAATTTCAGTAGCTTATTATTTTATTGTTTGTGCAGTGAAAACGAGCAAGTTGAACCACCTGTCCTCACTCAATTGCCCGAAGACGACATATTAAATTGGGATATGGCAGATGCACAGAATGAGGAAGAGAACAGTAATTATGACAATAATACCGATGATTCCGGAGACGACACACCCTTCCCTCGTGAGGATGGTGACGAGGAGGAAGAGAATGAAGGATTTGATTTGACGAGGGAGTATGCTCCACCCCCCATTAGACCAAGAGTGTACGAGTCCCAAGTGTCGTTTCATTCAAAGAAGATTCCCTACCTTGATAACTTGCCAAGTATGCCGGATGTGGATGCTCTCACAAGAAATTTTGATGAAATTCGGACAGCAATGTGGGATGATTCTAGACCAACGATGCTGGCAAAGGGCATGCTTTTTTCCGATAAAGCGCGCCTAAGTAGGGTGGCGAAAATGCACAACGTAAAAGAGTGTCGTAAAATGACGGTATGGGAGTCAACTCCGGAGGTATACAAGGTTGTTTGCCGCAGATGGTTTACGGGTTGTCATTGGATGCTGTGTGCGAGCAAGAAGAAAACAGGTTTGTGGAAAGTGGGTAAATACATTCCCACCCACAGATATGAAATGGACACATTCAATGAGAATCACTACAACTTGGATATTGACTTGATTTCTCTTGTCCTTTTTCCACACCTTGAAGCGTCCATAAGGTATAAAATCAAAGAGTGCATTACATCAGTCCACCAGGAATATGGCCATACCATTACCAAAAGAAAGGCATTTCTCGGGCGCAAATATGCGTTTGAAATTATTTATGGTAACTGGGATAAGTCATTTGCAGCTCTACCCAAGTACATGGCCGCACTGCAACACTTTAACCCCGGGACGGTTGTTGAATGGAAGCTTGAGCAGAGTCCGGAAAAACCAGAATATATATTCACTTACGTGTTCTGGGTATTTAAACCAACAATTGATGGTTTTTCGCATTGCCGGCCGGTAATATCCATAGACGGCACTCACGTCTATGGAAAGTATGATATCAAGTTGTTGATAGTCATTGCAGTAGGTGCTAATGGACAAATATTTCCTCTAAATTTTGCTATTTGTGCCAATGAAAGCCAAGAGACGTGGACGCTGATTTTGAACCATTTGAAAGAGCACGTTGTCAAATAGCGTTCCGGCATTTGTCTAATATCTGATCGGCATGTTGGTATCTTAAGTTCTGTAGAGAACTTGCTTGCATGGCAAGAACCTTATGCCTACCACCGTTACTGTGTGAGGCACTTTAAGGCCAATTTCTAGAAGGCACATCCAAACAAGGATCTGCATGATTTGATATGGATGGCAGCAACAAACCACCTAGAGCATAAATTCCGGAGGCACATGGAATCTATCAGGCAGGAAGACGAGAGAGCCTATCATTGGTTGATGCAACATGAGCTTCATAAGTGGACTTTGCATACGGATGGTGAAAGAAGATAGGGAATTCTGATTACAAACGTGTCAGAATCTTTCAACGGTTTATTGAAGTCGACAAGAGGATTGCCTGTCACTGCCATGGTACGGATGTCGTTCAAGCAGATGGCGGAGAGATTTATTGATGCAACGTCATTGGTGGAAAGGGATGTTGAATTTATGCCACTGCCGATGAAGAGATTTGAGAAATGCAGGCGGCGAGCACATTGGCATTCATTTTTGCAGTATGATCACGACAGAAATATTTTTGAAGTTCGCACCGCTATCCATCAAAATTGGGGGAATAAAGTACATACCATAAATGAATCTAGAAGGTTATGCTCTTGTAGGAAATGGTCCATCTACCACATGTCGTGCTCACATACCATCAAGTGCTTTCAATATACAGGTTTAGGGCCAACCAACTACGTTGATAAAGAATATAGTGTTGCTGCATACTTAAACACCTATAGTGGGCAGTTGCAGCCAGTGGGTGCTGAGCATTATTGGCCGCCGGAACCATTTAAAATGGTGTGTAACAAGGACTATTTGCATCGAATACAGGTGCAGAAGAGAACGCGTATACGGAACCAAATGGATGTTAGCGATACCGTTCATGCGCGCAAATGTGGTATATGCTCGCAAATAGGACACGACCGTCAAAAATGTCTTTCGGCTGGTTTAGGTGGCGGTGGTAATCAAGCTCGTGGTGGGTGTTCTTCTAATGTGGCCAACTATCAATGAGTTTATGTTGTAATAAGTAGCTGTTTTGTTTATGTTGAAAGATGTATCAAATAAAATTATGTTTTCATTGTTGTTAAATCTTATTGATATTTAACATTTTTCAGTTGAGTAAATTAATGCATTTCTCCCTCCTGTTCATGTAATCAAAAATAGTATTGGATTAAAAAACGGAAAAATATGTGAATATATTTTATAAATATAGTTGATAAATATAGTTCAAAAATAGTTGAGTTAAAGGTAGATTTTTGATAAATATGTGAATACACATAGCGCGGTTAAATACTACGTTATGTGAATATATATAGCGCGGTTAAATACTACGTTATGTGAATATATATATAGCGCGGTTAAATACTACGTTATGTATATTGTCTTGTCGAACTGAAAAGCTGCCCATCTGAGAAAAAGCTGTTTTGTATCCGTAATCATCTTTAACATGCAAAGCATAGCGCGGTTAAATACTACGTTATGTGAATATATATATATATATAGCGCGGTTAAATACTATGTTATGTGTGTTGCCTTGCCTATAAATAACGGGCGCATTCTAGTTATTTTCTGTGCTTAACAATAACCAATAGCAAAACTTTCCATAAAAGCAAGATTTTTTTTACACTTTAACAAATGTCTGAACGCCTTTATGTACCAAGGTGCCAGTGCGGCAAAAAATATTTGATGAATGACTGTTGGGATGATGGTGAAGTTGGACACCGCTACTGGATGTGTGTGAACAAGTTTTATAGGGTTCTCGACAAACCTTTTTGCAATTTTGAGGTATGGATTGATGAACTCCGTAAGCAGGAATGCTACAAACGATCTTTGCAGTATCTTCATGATTTGACCTTAAAACAGTGTGAATATGAAAAAGAATATAAACAAGAAATTGCAGAGTTGAAGGAGAAACTAAAAGAGGCAGAATTAGAAAAAAATAAGATGGAAGAGAAATTTAAGTGGTTGGAGCAGAGAATTATGGGCGGCAGTGACTAAACAATGACATGTATGTGTTGAGTATACTACTTTATCTTTATGTTTTTCGTGTCATGTATTTTCATTAGTTGTACTGAATTTAAATTATGTTAAGTTGTTATGTTTTGTGTTTGTGTTGTAGTATTAAAATAAAGAAGGAACGGGAAAATAAAAACATAATGCGCATATTATGTAAACATAAAATATTGTTGTTATTATTTACATAAAATAATATTTACAATGTGTCCCACAGCCTGTGTGCTTCAATGCAGCCGTTGGCCTGAGGCGCATCCCATCCCGCCCGGCTACGCTATCAAGATCATCCTCATCACGGTGCCTCTTTATAGCAGGATGCGCTGCAGCATGATCATCAGTGGTGCTGGCAGGATCGGTAGAAGGGGCCGTCGGTCCAGTAGAAACCTACAAAAGAATAAGTCAGCTCAGTATAGGGAAGTATATATTAAGTCACAATAATTTAAATTGTCTTACCATGGTCTCGTCGGTCTCCTAAATATAATCATCCGTCGCTGCCATGTCAGCATCGCACAAATGGGCCTCCATGATGGGCGGGGATGAAGCCTTAATAAGAAAATTAATAAAGTTATGGAAAATAAATGAGAAAAGAAAAAACAAATTTAAATTTAATACTAAAAAAACATACCTGCGCCTGTAATGATGAGCCATAACTCAGTCGGCGCCCACTATCCAAATCTCGGGTCAGCCGATCCTCAGTAGCGGTTGATGACCCTGGGAAGTATGCTTCCCAATCCTCTCCGGTAAGGTCCGTGCCCGTGATCACTAACGGACCTGACGGGGTCATCTGCGAAGTCCCTGGAGTGAGCTGCATCCCAAGGCTATATGACGGCATGCTGGTGGGATACTCGTCCGGCTCATGTAGGTCACCCGGCAGATCAGCATCAACATCATCAATAGGGGCCTCAACGCCCCCTTGTTGGGGACCACCTCCTCACCGCCCACTACGACCCCGTGCGGAAGCCCTGCCTCGTAGGGCACCCCCACCTCGAGGGGCAGCCCTGCCTCGTGGGGCACCCCTACCTCGAGGAACACCCTTGCCTCATGGGGCACCCCTCCCTCGTGCGACACCCCTACCTTGCTGGTACTGCTCTGGCTCCACATGAGCAGGGTCGTGTCCCAAGCGCTGATCCTCTCGAGCTCGTTGCAGTGTCCAGGCAACTACCTCTGCAACCTGCCGGCCGTAATCGTGCAAAGCGGCCGCTCCCTTGCCGGCATGCTGCTGCATCTGCAGTCCCATCTGGTAAACTATATGTAGGCCAATAGCCTGCACAACGTATAAAATATAAACTACAGAACACTAAGTTACAGTTATATAATTAATAATAACAGAAAACATACCAGGGCCTCGTGCCGCCCGGCGTATGGAACGTACCAACCGCCAGCTTGATGGATGGGATTCCCGACAAAAAGTCGGGTAACGCAGCGGTACCAGGGCATATAGAGCTGAATAGTCTCCGTCTGGATCTGTGAAGGGGGGGCAGAATTAGGTCAGCTCGCCGGTCCCAAGTATGGACCTGCATCTCTAGCCATGCTACATATGCGTCGTCCGCCCTGGAACGATCATCCCGCTGATAATGTGTGGTCTCCCATATAGGCCCCCTCAGTATATACTTCGAATGGCCAAACTGGCGAAGTACCCGCTCTGTGGCATGATGCTCCACAATATCGAGGCACATCAGCGGGACGGAAGTGCTCCAAATCAGTCGGTCGGCCGAGCAATAATCGGGCAGGCCACCTATCAAGTCGTCGTTGTATGGCGTCCAGATGAACTATCAAATAACAACAGAAAACGTGAGTATGCGCAACACATGTGAAGCTATACCAAGTAAGTTTAGGTACACATTTACCTGTGCGCCCTCCAGCATATCCAACACATCCCTGCAAAGGGAGAGATTATGTCGAGCCTCGTAATCTCGTACATATCCATGCTGGAGAACCCACCTCCTAGCTAGAGGGAGAAACGGAGGTGGTACATCCGGAGGTAATGGTGGTAGAGGTGGCTGCAACTGCAGGAACCGCTCCCAAGCCCAAACCTAACATACAAAGTTGACGTAAAGTTTAAGAAAAATTTTGACTAGATAGAATTGGAAGGAATGAACAGAGTATTCGAATATGATGTCACCTGTAGAAGCAGCAAAAATCCACATACATCATGCTGGGTGCCCATGCTCGCCCGGCACAGATGCCTGTACAAGTAGGCGAGAACAGCAGCACCCCAGCTATACTAGGGTAAATCATCTAGCAGCTGAATATGATGAAGAAATTGCAAGCTGACTAGGTTCCCCGAAGTGTTCGGGAAAAAGACCTCCCCCCTCCCCCAAACAGAAGGAGCAACAGCAACCTCGTATACCGGTGAATATGCAGATCATCTATCTCCCCGGCGATGTCGGGGTGCAATATCTCCAAATGCTGTCGAATAGCTGTCAAACTCATGCGACTGGCCCCTGAGTGTGCAGTCTCATCCTGTGGCCTGAAACCAGTGAGCTGTTGCAGCATGTCCAAATACTACCCACGCGTCATCTCTCTCGTGGCCTGAGGCAATGCAACGGGCAGTCCATCAACAGGCATCCCATATAAAACTTCCACGTCCTGTAGCGTGATGGTGGCCTCGCCAATGAGCAGGTGAAAAGTGTGCGTCTCCGGTCGCCACCGCTCTATTAGGGCCGTGATCAAAGACCAGTCGAGCTGCAATCGCCCGATCTCCAAAATCCTGTAGAAGCCCGTATCCCACAAGCGCTGGACTACACGGGGATGGAGATCTCTGTCGTTCATAAAATCCCACATGTCGTCCACTCTCCTGGCGCGGAGAGTCTAGGCTAGTAACTCTCCCTCCCATACGTAGGCGGACCTATGATCGCCCTGTAACACTAATAGCTCATCGGAGATAGGTCCGGGATGCATAGGCGGCACGTCTATGTCGTATACTGTAAATTAAACAACATTAAATGTATGTTTGATCTGTAAATTAAATAATTATTTTTTATAATTATACAATATTTAATTGGACAGAGTATATATCTACGGGTTCCAGGCTCGATATTTGAGGCCAAGTAGCACCAAGCTATCCTAAATTCTTATGTGTGTCAATTTTAATATTTTCATATTTTTGTATGTTTGATCTGTAAATTAAATAATTATTTTTTATCATATTTAATTAGACAGAGTATATACCTATGGGTTCCAGGCTCGATATTTGAGGCCCAGTAGCACCAAGCTATCCTGAATCTTATGTGTGTTAATTTTAATATTTTCATAATTTTGTATGTTTATTTTATAAATTAAATAATTAATTTTTATCATATTTAATTAGACAAAGTATATACCTATGGGTTTTAGGCTCGATATTTGAGGCCCAGTAGCACTAAGCTATCCTGAATTCTTATGTGTGTCAATTTTAATATTTTTATAATTTTATATGTTTGATCTGTAAATTAAATAATTATTTTTATCATATTTAATTGGACAGAGTATATACCTATGGGTTCCAGACTCAATATTTAAGGCCCAGTAGCACCAAGCTATCCTGAATTCTTATGTGTGTCAATTTTAATATTTTCATAATTTTGTATGTTTGTTTTGTAAATTAAATAAATAATTTTTATCATATTTAATTAGACACGGAATATACCTATGGGTTCCAGGCTCGATATTTGAGGCCTAGTAGCACCAAGCTATCCTGAATTCTTATGTGTGTCAATTTTAATATTTTTATAATTTTGTATGTTTGATCTGTAAATTAAATAATTATTTTTTGTCATATGGACAGAGTTTGTGTTTGATCTATCAGTATAAAAGATACTTAAACTATATGGATTGTACGCTAAAAGGCCTTACATTTTACTACGCTAAAAGGGCACTAGTCTTTAAGCAAATAAATAATCTAAACTAGATAAAAATAATAAATACATTTTAATCACAAAACACTAATATCTTAGTCCGGATAAAAATAACATACTAGATTAATAGAGAAAAAAATACAAAACAACATGGAAACACATTCAAAACAACTAATATGCATTATTATACGAGTTTCGACATAAACTAAATCAGAATACCTCGATTTATATTTTTCGGAAAGTCGATGAATTGAAAATTTGAGCCCGAAACGAGGAAACCACAATAATAGAAGGCTTGGCTAGGATGTGGGGCCTACAATCTTATCTTTTTGTGTGACGGGTGGGGTCCACTATAATTTTTTTAGAAGGAAATTTGGGGGTGGGGGGGTTCGATTAAAAATGGGAATTTTGAATTGGGGGGGGGGGGGCGAATGTGGGGAAGAAGGAGGGGGGCCGTTTATTTATCTATGTATAGCGCGGTATATAACTGCGCTATACATATATAGCGCGGTTATATACCGCGCTATGCATAGCTGTCTTGGCCAAAACTCTGTTAAAGCATAGCGCTCTTTAAAAGAGAGCTATATATAAAAATGTTACTCTTTTTTTTAAACACACATTTTCGTCACACTTGTCCAAAAGAACCACAAATGGGTTCCGGACTCAATCAAAGAAGATACTGATTCCAAACAGGCCTGTTTGGTTGATACACAAACTGATAGGAGTAATCCATTGTAGTAACAATTTTATCAGCCGATTAGACAGCCCGTTAACATCTGATGAGGTGGTCCGTAATGTATTATAATACGCAAATCAATGAAAAATATTTGAAACCTCATCTATTGTTCTGATATTTTACACTAGCATTTATTGCGTGAAGACCATTGGTGTTAGACAACAAAGTTGCAAAAATGATAAGATTTGACAAGAAGGAGAATAGTTGAGTGACAGCCATAAAACTGTTATTTTCTGTATCTTAAAATGGAAGGATCTCACTAGACTTCTTTCACTTCCCCATACAGAAAGACCTACCACCCAAAAAAAAAAAAAAAAAAAAATAGTTCCCCGAAAAAAGAATAAGTTGATTATTTCTTATTTGTTACGTGACTTCTAAGTGTTCATGCTGGCACCGAATTATACCTAGCTAAAGAATTTGATACTTAAACATGGTAAAATAATATAATTATTATTAATTAGTAGTTGAGGACAGAGGGAGCTACAACATTAGTTACGGGCAAACTTATCCGTGTTTTTTATTTAGAAAATTTATTAAATATGTATAAATATTTAATTGAGAACTTAATAATCAAAATAAGTTACGGGTTGGTGGCAATTTCAGAATCCATAAACTACAACTACTGGTTTTGTCTCTGGTTGCGGACAGGAGCTAAGCCACTTTTACTAAGTGGTGGTCAGTTGACCACCCTTCATCAAAATATTACGAAAAATTACATTGTGTATATAAATAAAATATTAGATTTTAAATGTATATAACACATATTAAACACCTTTTGTCGAAATTTATTTTTACTTCTTACAAGTCTAAACACCCTTGAAGAAATTTCTGGCTCAGCCACTTGTTGCAGACAAATTAAATTATATCAATTACTTGCTCTTTATTTTGTCCAAACATATTTCACTGATTGGATGTTACAAAAAAATATCCACTTTAACCGATCTTAAACTTTGCAAAGTCGCCACTAATGACTCACTACAGCCCCAGGTGGCGAAGGGTGAAACTAGTAGCAAGTAAATTATCATTTTAAAAATAAAATGTTACAATTTTAAACTTTTGAGAGCTTGACGAAAATTATGAGACAAAGGAAGTGTTTTCTCCCGTTAGGCATTTTTTCTAGGTAAAATGACATTGTATAGCAACTCTTAAAATAATAGCCGAAAAATATATATTTTTTGTATATATATACATTTTGTATGTTATATATAAAAATTATTTAAATTTTATATATTTTTTCGGCTAGCGAATATAAATAGTTTGTGGCGCGGGCAAAAAAAAAAAAAAACCCCTTTTCTACTATTTGTTATTCTTTATTTAATTCCTTCAGTGACTGCTCTTGAAGACCATGATTAATATTCAATTGGACCAAATTAGAATCAAGAGAGTTCAACCAAGTATCCAGTCTCGCTATACTATGAATACTGGGCTGGGCGCTTGAGAGCACATACTTACAGGAAGGCCCATAGTCTAAGTTAAGTTCTAGGGTGGGCTGCTATTTGGGTTAATTCTTCTATATTATATGAATATTTACACAAATAGCCGGTCATATTAATTATTTACTTTTTTTAGCAATATATATAGATTATATATTGATTATACATAATTTTACATATTTAATATATAAATTATGTATATAATATACATTCGCTGGCTATTTTTAGTTTAAGTTCTAGGGTAGACGGCTATTTGGGTTAATTCTTCTATATTATACTCAAGAGCGTTGGCAACTTTAAGGCCCAAGTCATCTGATTGAGCCCACATCTTAGTTGTGTTAGAGAAATTGGTACCACATGGTCATTGGGGGGTGTCAACATTAGGAGTGGCAATAGTTAGAGAAAACCTGAAATCCAAATTGAATTTCGAACTTCTTAGATTTTTCAGATTACGGATTGAATTTTAGATTTTAAATTTAATTTTTCAAAAATTTGGATTTTGAATTGGATTTTGGATATGGTATTTCGGATTTTTGGATATCCAGTAATCCGAAATCTTTATACTTCATATTTAGCTCTATCAATTAGCCGCTCATTTTTCATGTGCTGACTAAAAAGATTAGTACCCCACTCATTAAATATTAGCTCATATATTCAATACTAATTACTAAGTTCAACATCGATACCTTGCTAAATCGAATATAGGGTTCTTTTTATTGTTACCGGTGCTAGTTTTTATTTTTTGTATTTGTGAATACTGAAGGTAGAAGTTGTGTTACTATCTAATTTGGCATGGTGTTATTATGTTTGACTTATTAATCTGTAGGGTCTTATTTATGCTTTTGTTGCATTTTCTTAATAATGATTTTATTGCTTACGTGGTTATTTCATATGTATGATTGTGATGGGAATGAGGAACTATTAAGTCAATTTGACTTGAGTACTTTTTTGGATATTTCTTTTTTTTTTTTTGGTACGAAGAACGAAAAATATCTACTTATCAGCTCAAAATCGAAAATTTAAAATATCCAATCTGATTAATTCGAAATCGAACTCGAAAAATCCTATCCAATCTGATCTTATTTGGATTGTGATTTCTTCAATTCGAAAATCGAAAATTCAAACCGAAATTTTCATATCCAATCTGAATTTCCCGAACGCCCACCCATGATATTTTTTAGCCCAATTTCTTATTTATTGTTGATTTAGCGTACTTTACCTATTTTAACAAATTTTTATGCACTATGTATCCCCTTCCCAATTCATCTGCTTCTTCCACCCACCTTCTATAGCTATCTCTCACCTATAAAACTCCATGTCTGACTCTTTCTCAAAAACTTTATCCCTCAATTTTTGATGTTCGCTTGTATTCTTTGATAATTGGAAAAATAAATTCAAAAGAAATAAAGGTTGAAAAAACATAAAGGTATGAAATTCATATATGCAGCAATGCTAGTTCATTCCAGCTGTCTAAGTTTGCAAAGAAGATGTCCAAAGAAATGAAACACGGAAAGAGAGTGCAATAGAAAGGGAGAGAAAAAACAAAGAGAAATCACTCCTTTCACTCTAAAAATAAGAACTTTAGGGCATGAAAGGGGAAATGGCACCTCCAATCTTCTTCAAATTTTATATATAGTTTCGTCCAATGTTTTAAACAAACCATACCCACCCATAAAACAAGCACTAAGAAATTTCAGATTTCAAATTCAAACTACAAATATGTCTTTAATTGTAGTTCTTTAAAACCCTCTTCAAACTATTCACCAAATCAAAAGGTATTCACCAAGAGTATACTATTAATTTGATGGAAAATGTAGTGGAATCAATTGAAGATCACAAAAAAAATAAAAAAAAATAAACGCAGAGTTAAGATCACATCCAGTAATTATTGCTCAAGTAATGCTCAATGATTACTTACGATTATGACTGTTAGAAAATATGGGAGAGTAATACAACACAAAAGAACACTCAAAACTCACAAAGAAGTAAGTGGAGGAAAGTATGATTTCTATTCAACTTGACTTGCTCCAAATGGCTAGGAATACATGACTATTTATAGGAGAAATCTTTCATGTATTGTATACGGTCGAAACTAATTTCGGTTTCGTACGACTGATCAAGATGGGAACATAATGGACCGAAGAAAGTCTTCATAATATCGAGATGGGATCCGAAGAAGGCACAAACGAGCTTCAAATTTCAGGGACATGTCAAATACCGAGCTCGAAGTCATTATCGAGCTCGGGTCCGAATCGAATTATGATGAGATATGATGGAATCAAGCTTGAGGGCCAAAGGCCAACCAATACCTAGCCCAAGTCATTACCGGACCCCGAGTCGGCATCGGCCTCAAACCCGCATCGAGCTCCAAAATTGGAAACCGACTGATACCGACCAATACTGAGTCCGATCAAGATCGAGCTCATAGACAAGAGCCGTTGCAGTCGCACTAAAGGAGAGAATCTTGGCGGGAATTAGGAAAAAGTTGATTTATCATGGGTTCCCCACTATGTATTTTTAATTATATCTAAAGTAGGATCCCCCACTATAAAGGGATGGCTATATTTCTGTAAAGGGGACAAGTTTTGCATACATTGTAACTCAGATATCATACACTCCCATACTGAAGAATTGTCCCTTTTTAGCTTCATAGATTGATTCATCTTACTTAATCCATAAATCATCCTCTTTTCAACTTTGCTTATTTTTCATTCTTTACAGTCAATATTCAATATTTCTATTTACTCTTACGATTTGTATCAAGTTATACCACATACCCTTAGAACTACGTACAAATTCAACTCTATCCATTTTTTGAGTAAACAGTTTGGCGCCCATCGTGGGGCTAAGGATAATAGTGGTTATTTGATACGAATCCGCAAAACACGCCATTTTATGCTTGTTTCCGGAATTGTCCTTGATTTCGGATTAGCAACGACGAGCCATCAATTAAATGGCCTTACCTATCAACAACGAAGCTGGTCTTCAAGGTGAGAACAACAACTTGACGCCCAAGACCGAAAGGCCGCTTGTCGACGCCGTTGGAGCTCGAGTCGAAGTGCCATTAGACGTTAATTCGCATGTGGCCATTGAGGCAAACCTACATTCTAAACCTGAAAATAGCATTCATGGTGGCACTCGATCTACAGCTCGAGATACCCATAACGTCAAGAAAAACGGCGTCAGCTTGCGTATGATTTTCGAAATGTTGCAAGCTCAACAGGCAGCAATAGCTCAGTTGCAGAGTCAAACCCAGATACCGAGCAGGCCGGAGCCCAGTCCACCCCGAGAAATCGCCCACAGAATGGAACCAGCTATAGTAAGGTCAAATGAGTAAGAGTCGGGGACTAATCCCGAAATTGCTAAGATGTTCGAAGAACTAACCAAACGAATATAATCAGGAGAAAGAAGGATCGAGGCAAACGACAAAAAGGTGAAAACACATAATTTCAGGGTTGATCAGATCCCGGGGGCACCACCGATACTGAAGGGCTTAGATTTCAAAAAATTTACACAAAAGCCTTTCCCCCCGAGCACGGCTCCTAAACCGACCCCAAAGAAGTTTCGCATGCCCGAGATTTCTAAATATAATGGAATGACCGATCCCAACGAACATGTCACCTCTTACACATGTGCCATCAAAGGGAACGATCTAGAGGACGATGAGATTGAATCTGTATTATTGAGAAAATTCGGTGAAACCCTGACAAAGGGAGCAATGATATGGTATTATAATTTACCGTCTAACTCTATCGATTCTTTTTCTATACTTACAGATTCTTTCGTAAAAGCACACGCCGGGGCCATAAAGGTCGAGACCAGGAAGTCGGACCTATTCAAGGTAAGACAAAAGGATAATGAGATGCTAAGAGAATTCGTATCTTGTTTTCAAATGGAACGAATTGATCTACCACCAGTCACAAACGATTTGATTTTTCAAGCTTTCACTAAAGGTCTAAATGAACGAAGCTTGATGGCTTCACGGCGGCTGAAGCATAACCTGATCGAGTACCTAGCTATTACTTGGGCCGATGTTCACAATCGATATCAGTCCAAAATAAGAGTCGAAGACAGCCAGTTGGGCTCTGGGTCCGTTAGTAAAAGGTCTACCAACAGAGAACAGAGGTCAATCATAGACCGATACCGGCCGTATAATGGAAATCCTACAAACTCGGTGTAATAAACGACAATCAACTACCACGCAAATTGGAACGTGTCACGCCTAAAACAATACTACTGCTAAGGTACGGCCTTCCCCTGTTCAATTATATTTTGAAACTAAACCTTGCAGGTGTTCGACCAAAGACAAGGATGGATTATTCAACTCGAAGCCTTTAGGCCAGAAAGCACGCGTTGCACTCTTTTTCCCTTAGACCGGTTTTTGTCCCAAATGGGTTTTTCGGCAAGGTTTTTTTAATGAGGCAACCATTGATCGTGCTAACTTGGAACAATTCAACAATATCCGAGGCCTCCTTCCAATCAACCTCGAATACCGGGGGGCATTGTCATCAACTATACCATTCGATGATTATCAAGCTCGGTATAACGTAAGTTACTTCGTTACTTCATGGCGACAGGGTCTCGACAGGAAAAATTATAAGGGCCAAATGGTCGAACGAGCCATACCCATATCCATGCCCATATAGTTGTCCCGAGCCCTGACACAAAACACAAACACATGTATAATAACTTACAAAGAAAAATTTCTTCTTTACCGTTATCTTATATCCAAGAAAAAATTCCTCTATTTTGAAATCTATTATGCAAACAGGCTTAAGGGCCGACCATTATCCCATAAATCGGGGACTATCTACGAAGCCCAAGGGCTACCCTATTTTGAGTTCAAGCAACACTCACTCGACTATAAAGCCCAAGGGCTACACCGACTCGAGTTCGAGCAACCATTCTCACTCGGGGACTATCTACGAAGCCTAAGGGCTACTCTATTTCGAGTTCGAGCAACATCACTAGACTAATAAGCCTACGGGCTACATCACTTCGAGTTCGAGCAAGCACTCACTTGACTACTAAGCCTACATGCTACATTACTTCGAGTTCGAATCACTCACTCGACTAATAAGCCTACGGGCTACATCACTTCGAGTTCGAGCAAGCACTCGCTCGACTACTAAGCTTACGGGCTACATTACTTCGAGTTTGAATCACTCACTCGACTAATAAGCCTACGGGCTACATCACTTCGAGTTCGAGCAAGCACTCACTCGACTACTAAGCCTACAAGCTACATTACTTAGAGTTCGAATCAACTCACTCGACTAATAAGCTTACGGGCTACATCACTTCGGGTTTGAGCGAGCACTCACTTGACCATTAAGCCTACGGGCTACATTATTTCGAGTTCGAATCACTCACTCGACTAATAAGCCTACGGGCTACCAAACTTCGAGTTCGAGCAATCACTCACTCGACCACTAAGCCTACGGGCTACCTTTCTTCGAGTTCGAGCAAAGCACTCACTCGACTATCAAGCCTACAGACTATATTTCTTCTAGTTCGAGCAATCACTCACTTGACCTCTAAGCCTACGGGCTATATTACTTCAAGTTCGAGCAATCACTCACTCGACTACTAAACCTACGGGCTACCTTATTTCGTGTTTGAGCAAGCACTCACTCGGTTATAAAGGCTACAAGGTCCGAATTCGATCAAATTGCCTAAAGCCTTATGAAAACCTTCATAAGGCATGAATGAAATAAACTTTTCACAAGGCAGAGAATAAAACAGAGGCAAGTCCGGAAAAGAAAAGATCTTTATATATATGTACATGAGTGTTTACAATGTCCGAACATGACCCTACACAAAAAAACAAAATGGAAACTAAGGGCTAAGTTTCTTGGTTATCTCCGGGGGCGGTCTCTTCTACATCGGGCTCCTCCCCGCTCTCGGACCCACTCTTGCTCCTATCACCACTACCACCACCACTACTATCATCATCATCATCATCGGAAGCCAAGGCTTCAGCATTGGCTTCGAGCTCTTTAGCCCTTTTTATCTCTTCGGTGAGATCGACTCCTCGAGCATGGATCTCCTCGAGGGTCTCCCTCCGAGATCGGCATTTAACAAGTTCAGCAACCTAATGTGCTCGAGTGTTAGCAGTCTCGGCTGCCTCTCTTGCTTGTACCTGAGCAGCTTCAGCATCGACCCGATAGATGGCCACGAATGCATCCGCATTGGCCTTTGCTTCTTCGGTGTCAGATTTGGCCTTGGCAAGTTCGGAGGCCAACCGAGCCTCGAGCTCCTCTATTTTCTTGCTTAAACCGAGCTCTTCTCCTTCATACCTTGAAGTTGGTTTTCGGCCGATGATAATTGGGCTCGAGCACTTTCTTTTTCTACGGCAAGACGGATCATACCATCTTTCCATCCCAAGGACTCCGCCCTTATCATATCGAACTCCTCGCGAAGCTTCCCAATCACCCCAAGCTTCTGCTGCATCTGTGAGATCAAAATATTTGCCATCGTCCTAGGATCGAGCCTATGGGTTTTTAAGATTATTATTACCTGCTCAGTTAGGTCGGTCTGGTCTTGATGAGCCTTGGCCAACTCAGCTCGGAGGTCCTTGATTTCTTCTTCCCTTTGCCCGAAGAGGAGTCTAAGGGCGTTCCTCTCCTCCGTGACCCGTCGGAGGTCTGCCTCGTACCGACGCAGCTCAGCTCGAGACCGAGAACATTCTTCTCGATGAACCACTGCGGCCTACGTAAGAAAGAAGAAAAGAAGTTAGAGAAGAATAGCAAATATAAAAGTGATATCAACGAAGGGAGTTAGAGCTTACCCGATTTAGAGCTTGCTGCACTTCACAGAAAAGGCCCGACACATCACTAGGGCCAGCAACATCCTCGACACCAATAAACAAATCACAGAAGGGGTCCTCCCCTTCATGAGACCGGTTTATCTCGAGGGCCCCCAAAGCTTGGGCTTCCCGAATCGCCCCTTCGGAAAAAGCAAGGAGAGTGGGCGAGTCTTCGATTACTATTGCCCCAAGCGACTCGCTTAAGGCGTTCTCCTCAGTTTGGAGAGCTTCAAGACTGGACCCTTCAGATATACCCACCGTTTGTTGACTTCGGTGGGAAGCATCCTCGATCTCTAACAATTCGGGGATTCTGCCCGAATCTTTCTCCGATACCACCTCAGCTCGAGGCGGAGACACAAAAACCGCCATCGATCCAGCTGCCTTTGAGACATCGATGGTTTTCTTCACTTGGGCCATCAGTACGGACCCGTCGTCTTCTTCTTCCTCATCTTTATACATAGATGCCGAACTGATTCTTCGGTCAAATGGATGGTATTCTTCCTCGGCTTACGAGCCATCCTCGTCTTCGGGTTTGGATCTTCTTAAGTAGAGGCCCTTTTTCTCTTATTATCCTTCACCGGTTTTGGAAAAAAGGCCGAAGCCTCTTCCTCGTCGGACGGGGGCCTCAAAACTGCATCTTTGCCCAGGCCTACACACAAGAAAATTGATTAAGTATTTGGAAAACGCTTCGTTCGAACTATCAAAGATACGAGAAAAAGGCTTTCCATGATTTTTGGCCTCCCATCGGCCCTTTGACAAATCACGCCATGAGCGCTCAGCATATGTAGAGGTTGAAGCTAGACCACGTACCCAGTTCTTGAGGTCAGGAACTACACCAGGCATCAAGGAACCGCTTCATCACAAAAGGGGGATATCAGTGAGGAAGAAATGAAGGGGCAAAACAGTAGGAGATAACAGCAGAATTACACTTACGCTTCATGTTCTACTCCTCGGGAAATGGCATCTTTTCAGACGGAATCAGGTCCAAAGTCTTCACTCGAACGAACCTGCCTATCCAGCCTCGATCCTTGTCCTCGTCTATGCTTGAGAACAGAACCTTGGTAGCCCGGCGCTGAAGCTTTATTAACCCACGTCGAAAGAGGCGAGGGCAGTACAATCGAATGAGATGGTCGAGGGTGAAAGGCATCCTCTCGATTTTGTTCATGAAGAAACGGATCAAAATAACGATCTGCCAAGAAGAAGGATGGATCTGGCCTAGGGTTATTTGGTATTGACGACAAAAATCAATAATAACAGGGTCGAGAGGACCTAACGTGAAAGTGTAAGTATACACGCTTAAAAACCCTTTCACGTGAGTGGTGATATCTTCTTCAGGAGACGGGATTACTATTTCTTTGTTCTCCCAATTGCAATCTTTCCTTATCTGTTCGAGGTACCCCTCGGTTATCGAACACATATAACTCGATACTAGCTCACATTGCCCGGGAACCGACGAGCCTTTGTCGACATTAAAATCAGAGGTAAGAACACATGCCCTAGGAACGCACTCCTCAGGCCGTGGCTCCACCGGTGTTTTGTCGGCGGCAGACTATGAAGAAGAAGCTTTTTCTTTTTGAGAAATGTTTTTTGAAGTTTTCGCCATTTTGGATTTAAAGATCGAAAGTAGAAGGAGGTAACAAAGATTTGGTGTTTTTGAAGAAAGATTTTGCAGAGAAAAATCACAGATTTGCAGATGAACTCAGAAGATACGAAAAAGAACTTGGAAAATTTGGAGATTGAAGATGTAAAAATGATAAATGGTAAAAGGAAGGGCTATTTATAGATTGAGCAATGGTGGTTCAATATCAGCGGTGGCCGACCACCGTCTGACACGCATTAAATGCCTTGGTAAACTGAACCAACGGGACAGCTATCACGTACGTCATGGTCGGGCTCGATGCAAACGTCAGTGCATACCCGATCGAGCCGCTGGAAAATCATATCGTTTCTCACCACATCCTTCCCGAGAAACGAGGGGACTATCTGTATATGGTCGAAACTGATTTTGGCCTTCGTACGACTGATCGAGATGGGAACATAATGGACCAAAGAAAGTCTTCATAATATCGAGATGGGATCCGAAGAAGGCACAAACGAGCTTCAAATTTCAGGGACAGGTCAAATACCGAGCTCGAAGTCATTATCGAGCTCGGGTTGGAATCGAATTATGATGAGATGTGATGGAATCGAGCTTGAGGGCCAGAGGCCAACCAATACCGAGCCCAAGTCATTACCGGACCCCGAGTCGGTATCGACCTCAAACCCACATCGAGCTCCAAAATTGAAAACCGACCGATACCGACCAATACCAAGTCCGATCAAGATCGAGCTCATAGAAAAGAGCCGTTGCAGCCGCACTAAGGGAGATAATCTCGGCGGAAATTAGAAAAAAGCTGATTTATCATGGGTTCCCCACTATGTATTTTTAATTATATCTAAAGTAGGATCCTCCAACTATAAAAGAGATGGCTATATTTTTGTAAAGGGGACAAGTTTTGCATACATTGTAACTCAGATATCATACACTCCCATACTGAAAAATTATCATTTTTTAGCTTCATAGATTGATTCATCTTGTTTAATCCATAAATCATCCTCTTTTCAACTTTGCTTATTTTTTATTTTTTACGGTCAATATTCGATATCTCTATTTACTCTTACGATTTGTGTCAAGTTATACTACATACCCTTAGAACTACGTACAAATTCAACTCTATCCATTTTCGGGTAAACATGTATCTAGCCTACACTACATGTAAACATAATAACTAAGTCCACACCTTACATCTTTCAAGGTACATGGATGACACTACTAGACATTGTACCTTTCAATGTACATCAATGTGTTCATACTCTAATACATGTACTAACTTAATATTCTAGTTCATGGACTAATGTAAACAAATGTAAACAAATGGAAAAAAAGTTTATTCCTTACTAAAATCCTAACTTAATCTTTGTTAAATCCTCTAATTTTTCACTCTTCTCTCTCTTCGGAACAACAAAATATTTCATTGTTGCTGGTGTTTCCTTCCTCATATATCTCAATTTCTCTCGTGTTATTCATGTTTCTTTATTAAGTTTTCTCATCAGCCCACATCGAGAGAATACACCTTGAATGCAAAGCTCTAAGAGCTTGTTCCAACCGTACCTGCTGCATTCTTGCTTTTTATTACTTTGACTTTGTCCTCCAAACAATCCAAGAATTTGAATATGGGCAAGATTTCTGACAAAGGTTAATGATTCCATGAGAAAAGTTTAAACTAAGTTCTCTAAAACAACTCTCTCTCTCTATCTCTCTCTCTTTCCCTTTCTCTCTCTCTCTCGTTTTTTTTTTTTTTTTGATTCGAGTTTTAAACCTTGTTCATGCTGGAAAACAATGGTTTGGGTTGGTTTTGGTGGCTAATGGAAAGCCAATACCTTCTGCACTTTTTTTGTTGCAAGAATATAGGAAGAAACTAACAAAGAAATTGACAGATGTTAAGTTGGATTTGAACATAAATAAATTACAACCTTTAGATATGATTTTGAAGTGTTGTCACACTATTAAACAACCATTGAGTATTACTTGAGCAAAAGTAATTTTATAGTGCTTTTTGTTCCGGTTGGCTACCGATTACAAGTTTAATTTTATAGCTAAATTTATCTTCTTTTTATATTTTTATTAAATTTAAAGTTTATTAATATTTTTAATATGTTATCTTGTAGAGTGATTTAGATCAATATTGTTCTTTTACTTATTAAATTTAAAATATTATGAGCCACGTTAGGAAACAGAATACCAAACATAAATAGATAGAAAACAGGGTATTCCAAATGAAAGCTTGGATTTTCATAGTATTATCACCGCTAATGAGAAATTAAAGCTGAGTTAACTTCTTGTTGTGTAACACCATTAGTGACATGAAATTGCTTAAACAACTACGTACCAACAAAGGTTGTGATAGAGTGGTAAGTACTCTTTCATCGTCTTTGTTAGGAAACGCTTTACCCCCAATATGGGACTTTCCGACACAAATCCGGATTTAATCATACCCCAATGTGAGTACGGACACCGGGTGAGAACCAAAAAGTTGGATACTGTAGAAGGTTTTTGCTTGAACTAAAACTAAAGCTTACTAGGTTTGTTCAGTTTTGTAATAAGGCTAAATGGATGACAAGCAGTAGAAAGATAACAAAATTAGAGATTCTTTTTTGTGGATAAACTACACATCTGTTCTGTCTTATATGACATGTTACAACATGTTTGGGCATTATTTTATCAATTTGATTTTTCTGTGTACTAACAATATATAATTTCTACACTTATGTTAAGGAGATCAACAACATTACTATCTATGGCTATCCTAATTTGACAACACAAACATGCAGTAAATAATATGGTACGATATGTTAAAAATAATGTATCTTTATTTTGCACTATTACTGTACATAAGTTAAGTTCAATATTCTATTATAACTTTTCAATTTTGAAGAATTCTAATTTATCTAACTGTTCAACTTTTAAAAGTTAATAACTTCCCAGGTATTATTTTAATATTTCTTTCACAATCATATGTCAAATTAATTTGTTTTAGATTCCTTATCCAATCCAACTTGGAAAGAAAAATCTGTGTCATTTATATGTCAATTTTGGTGTTGAAAAACTAGTGGGCATGCAGATGAACTTGCAGTTCAGAGAACCCATAGCAACCACTCATTAGAAATACAATCAAATCTAGCAGCCAAATCCATTCTCACCCTTAGCTTTTCCACCACCAAACCTATAGATCAAAAAGGGAAAATTAAATCCCAACAGAACCAAAAAAAAAGAGACTATGCATATTGTTCTGTCACAATTCTTCCTCCACCAACTAAGCCTCTCTTTTCTTCCTCTTATTCTTCATTCCATGGCCAAGAACCTACTTGAATAATTGCTTCACTTCGTCTCTTCACAGTTTTTTTTTCCTTCAAATGTTTTCTTCCATTTAAGCCATGACTTCTTCTTACAGTTTATCTAGTATTAGAAACACTACTAAATCAGAAGCCTTGTTAGTAGCTCAAAAATCTTATCTTTTCTATCCAAGACAAAGGCTTTGTGTATTTTCCAATGAAACCCAATTTCCCAAGAAAGATTTTCTTGTACTCAATCCCCAAATTAGTTCTGCCTTTTCATTTTTGAGACTGAAAAATTCCAGCTTTAGACACCCTTTTGCTGCCTTATCATCTTTTGCTGAAGCAGATGGTGATAAAGGTGAGAACTTTGAAGTCAAATCCCACCAAGAACATGCCAATTCTTCTTCTGAGGAAGATGATGACTTGCCTGGAATGGCACAAGCTTTTCACATATCTTCAAGCACAGCTTCTGCCATATCAATATGCATTGCATTAGCTGCACTGATTTTGCCATTTTTCATGAAGTCTTTGGGTCAAGGATTGGCCTTGAAATACAAGATGTTGTCTTATACAACAATCTTGTTTGGTTTTTACATGGCTTGGAATATTGGAGCCAATGATGTGGCAAATGCAATGGGAACTTCAGTTGGTTCAGGGGCATTGAGTCTCAGGCAAGCAGTCATCACAGCAGGGATTCTTGAGTTTGCAGGGGCACTCTTAATGGGAACACATGTTACTAATACAATGCAGAAGGGTATTCTTATGGCTAATGTTTTCCAAGGAAAGGATACTTTACTCTTTGCTGGTCTGCTTTCTTCTTTGGCTGCTGCTGGAACATGGTTGCAGGTGCATTTACATACCATTCCCTTTTTATTCCACAACTAATCCATAGTTCAAAATGTTTACATAACTTGCCTGTTGTACAAGTAGTGGTTGAAAACTAGCTCCATATATGACAAGAGGGGTTGCTCAGATGGTAAGTACCTCCTACCTACAACTTAGGGTCATGGGTTTGAGTCACCAAAGGAACAATAGTTCCAACAAAGAGGATCAAAGGGGGATCTAAGGGGAGGGGCAAAAAAAATTACCTTTACTTTTCATTCTCAAAAACTAGCTCCATATATAAAATATCGGAAATTTTAGGATGAAGGTATTAAATTATATACACCAACGATGCATTGAATATTCACGTCAATGTATAGTAGGTTACTTAAAATTTATTATAGATTATCGATGCATGAACTTAAGTAGAGTTACTTGAATTACTCTTTAGGCGACGTGATTGTGTATATATTTTACATCGTCAGTACATATAACTTAAACAGAGAATGGAATAAGTGACATAAGTGCAGCCTAGTAATTAGTGAAGTCAGAAAAGTCCCGCGAGATCAGGATTCAAACCTAGTAGAGATACAAAAATACTAGGTGATTTCTTTTCATTTGCCTCGGCCTTGACAATACAATTATCCGAAATTTGTGCCGGTGGGGTTAATTGAAGTGTGCCCGAACTGCCTTAAACACCACTGTTATTAAAACTAAAAACAAAATCAGTGACATGAATTGGAAGAAATGGAGTAACAATTTAATCAATTTAGCTTGTGAGAGATTCTAGTAATTTTGGATGTTCCTGATTTCTACAAGGTAGTCCTATACTAGCTTTCTGTTTCTGAATTTTTCAATGAGACAAAAGGAGTTACGAACTAGGATTCTGCAGGCAAACATTGAAAACCCACTGAAATACCTGACCGTCTTGAGTTTCTTGTAATTGGACAAATCTAAGAACAACTTAGGCCAGCAGTTGTTTAGTCGTTGCTCCAATAGTAAACTAAGGAAACATTGTCAAGGATATTACTCCCCTGGAATAATCTGCATATATTATAACTAGGAACACACTTAATATATGTGCTTGACATAACTTTATTTTATATTCTTATGAGAATGGCACAAGTAATTACTTAACAAAGTCTTGTGTTTTGACTATCAATCTAGGTCATTAGCCTAAACTGACAAATAGTAAACGACATTTCAAGCCGTGCCAATTATTTTGTAGATTGCTGAACTTAGAAAAGCCTAAAAGTCATGTAAACTCTCTTGGTTGTTTTCACATGTGTCTTTTCTAGATTGATAAATTGCACATCACGGAAACTACACTCTGAGAAGCTATTGATATGATAAATTCTTGATAGTACACCAGTGGAACTTCAGTCCAAATTGCATGGGAATACACAGGGTACCCTAACACTAAATAGCCCTACTGCATAACGACTCTAATTGCTAAAAATGGCTAATAAGTCTTAGCTGGCACCTCTGTCATCGCTTCATATTTCGTTCAGATGAATCTCCACTATATCACTCTGCATCTATCTGATCTCACACTAGACAGATGAAGCACTGCTGTCCATTTAGCAATTCACCAACTACTCTCATATGAAATTTCTGGTAAAATTTTGTGTTCTTGCTCAGGTTGCATCATATTATGGTTGGCCAGTATCCACTACACATTGTATTGTAGGATCTATGGTTGGTTTTGGTCTTGTTTATGGGGGAACTGGTGCAGTCTTTTGGAGTTCATTGGCAAGGGTAACTTCCTCATGGGTGATCTCACCTTTACTGGGAGCAGCAATGTCCTTTCTCGTGTACAAATGCATCCGGAGGGTATGTTCTTCTGATATGAATACTCCTCAAGCTCTAGTGACCAAGACTTTTTCTATTGCAACTTACAATTCCTAATCCTGGCGTCTTTTACTATTTTTAGTTTGTGTATAGTGCTCGGAACCCAGGACAAGCGGCTGCAGCAGCTGCACCAATTGCTGTGTTTCTTGGTGTCACGGGAATCTCTTTTGTAGCTCTCCCTCTGAGCAAGATTTCAAATCTAGCACTTGGCCAGGCTATAACCTGCGGCGCTATTGGTGCTTTTGTAGTTGACAGGATCATCCGGGGCCAACTAGGTCATCTCCTTGCCAAGTCCAGTTCAGAAGAACCAGAACCAGAATCAGAAACTTTCGACACTAAAAACATTGGATTTCTTTCAGATATTGCAGGACCTAAAGGAACACAACTGAAAATAGTTTATGGTGTGTTTGGCTACATGCAAGTGTTATCAGCCTGCTTCATGTCATTTGCTCATGGTGGAAATGATGTCTCCAATGCAATAGGACCATTGGCTGCAGCATTGTCCATTCTGCAGGGTGGGCTCAGCAGAGCCGATATTGTAATTCCAAATGATGTTCTAGCATGGGGAGGCTTTGGAATTGTGGCAGGGCTAACAATGTGGGGATACAGAGTGATTGCAACTATTGGAAAGAAGATTACAGAATTAACACCCACCAGAGGATTTGCAGCTGAATTTGCAGCCGCGTCTGTGGTTTTGTGTGCGTCCAAGCTGGGGCTACCAATCTCAGGTACGCATACCCTGGTGGGAGCAGTCATGGGTGTCGGTTTTGCCCGAGGACTTAACAGTGTAAGAGCAGAGACAGTGAAGGAGATTGTGACTTCCTGGTTAGTAACAATTCCAGCGGGTGCTACCTTTGCTGTTAGCTACACATGGATATTCACTAAGCTCTTATCATACATACTCTGAGTGTAAATTAACGGATAACGCCACCACTCAAACTTCTTGGATTAATTATAAAATCACACAGATAACCTTTTTTGTCGTGATTTGAGAAATGCAATTTTTGAACCTTGTGGAGGATCCATGATAAAGAGTAGTAGTCCATTCAGTTTAGAAGACGAACAAGCTTTGTTTTCTGCCTAGCACTTTGCCTCCCTATATAAGCTGCTAACTTTTGTGTTGGATTTAAGCAAATGTGATTTTGTTTCTTTGTATTTTACTTCCATATCAGGTTGTTGATCTTAGACATTAAAGTTTGAAACTGTTCTTCACATGCCTGGGACCAGTAGGTCAACATCTAAGTGCCCAATTAACAAGAAATTAAAGTTAAGATCTTGTAGACTGAAGGCACAGGTAGTAAGGGCCATTTACTATGAGCAAAAAGAAAGATGGTCTGAGTTAAAGAATAAAGGGAAGCAGTTGACAGGGAACACAAGAAAATGAGGAGGCAAAGTAACGTCTGAAAGTGTGTGTGTGTGTGTCTGTGTACTTTATCCAAGCAAAGAGATCAGCCTAACTTCGACAAAATGGTTAAGATCTAATGTAAACCGGAAAAATTGTTCCATAACTTTAAAAGATAATAATCCGTTTATTTCTTCTAAAATCAGAGCTGTGTATGTTTTGTGGTATACAACTACATAGCACAATGTTACATGGTACAAAGGTTACTCCTTCCTTGTCTTTCCAGTTTCCAGCTGCTTTCCAGCAGGTAACATTTGTAACTAACACAAATAATGACATCCAAATCTCAAAAAAAAAAATATAATAATTGAGAGATAGCAATGGAAAAGAACAGTCTTGCAAAACTGACCATTATCTCTCCTTAGCTAAAGATAGAGCTTTGCAGTTAAACAGTATGAAAAAATTGACATACCGGGAAAAGATAGATACTCATGGAGAAATCTCCTCTATTGAATTTAGATTAGGTTCCCATCTCGAATCTCTCCACGTTTTTGTTGTTGGGATAGGAGGTACAAATTTCTCCTGTTGCCTTTTCTTCCATAACCAACCGGACCATCTCTCTTTGGAGGCATAGAAGTCCTTTGCATAAGATATAGAGTCCTCTAAACTATGTCCGCTTACATCCACGACTTCTTCGCGGTCCAACTTAGGCTCCTCACTTTCAGTGAAATGTTTTGCTTTATGAGAGTAGTGTTTGCGCTTCAGTTTCTCTACAGTAGTAGAGGGGATTAAAAGGTATTTTGCCCCTGGCATAAGAATATCATCTGCAATGAGAAGAGATTCATGGGGACGATCGAAAAAATCCGACAAAGCAACATGCCTTCCTGGATAGTTCTTTAATAACTGAGCTGCAGAAATGGCACATTCGTACATATCTACCTTCCCACCGGGATGAACTATCCGCACGGTGATATCCTTAAGTTGTAAACTCAGGCTAAATGAATCAGTTTCCTTCAACTTTTTCCTTTTTCCAAATTCTCTGTCTCTATTCTGGCCTAGTCCTGACTTGTTACCACAAAGCTTCAGCATTTCCAGCAACTAGAAGCCCGCCACAACAACTACAAGCATCATAATAGGAGTACAGTTGTGATCAAGATATCTCTATAAACAAGATAAACATATTTTGTGTTCTCTAGGCCAGCCTTTATGAACTTTAACATTATCTCAAATGAACCAAGTGATAACTCCAAAGGCCAAATAGAAAACTATATCCTCCAACAATAATATCTCTTTGGATTCTCCTCAATCGGCAAAACCAAAGTTTTCCATGATACAAGAAGAAGCAAAAAACATCCAAGTTTTGTTGTTTCAAAAATACACAACTTTTGTCTTGTGCCACGTCTGCAAACACATTCTTGTGCTCATATCGTATTCCCAGAGCCCTGATGGCACTTGACGTTCTAGCTTTTTCCTTCTCCCACTAAT
This sequence comes from Nicotiana tabacum, assembly GCF_000715075.1. Taxonomy (NCBI): domain Eukaryota; kingdom Viridiplantae; phylum Streptophyta; class Magnoliopsida; order Solanales; family Solanaceae; genus Nicotiana; species Nicotiana tabacum. Next base: position 41,024,937 of record NC_134103.1, read on the forward strand.
CCAGTTGTTATGAATAATAAAACAGCCCTTCATCAAACAGGCTTCCTTCACATTGCTTTCTTGCCAAAGATCTTTGTATGCGCCATTCGGAAAGAGGTCTCTGTCCAGGAATTGAACGGTCACATTCGTTTGAGGTTCTAAGCATCTGCTATCATCTATGCGATTGTATCCACCTTCCCCGCACAAAGTATCATAGAAGCTTGGTTGCTCAGAAAGATTTGAGTTTGCTGCATGCTTCACAACCTTCTCAAGAGCAGCAATAGTCGTAACATCCGAATAAGCATAATAGAAACCAGAATTCAGACGTCGAGGTAAGTTTATAGGTCCTGTAATTGAGCCATAAATATTTGTGCACAAATAAAGAGACAAATTAGCTTAATCAAGGGCGGTAACAGTTTATCTTCCAACAGCACAAGCATGTGATAAGCAGATATCTTCCTCCTGAATATGAATCCCACTACTTAACTAGTTGTTCCTTGCACTCAAAATTTCAGCTTTCAACAAAAAAGATAATGTCCTTAAAAGGGAAATACATAAATACCTGTCAACTTGTATTCATCTGATTGTGCCACAAGAACTGCCGGGCCAAATGAGCTAAGCAAGGGAAGTGGATTCTTGAACCAATAAATGTCAACATCGCTCATTAATACATTGTAACCAAGCTTCAGTATCTGCAGAACGATTCTGGACTTAACTTTGGTTACTTTTTGAAAGCATTCAGTTCCAAAATGACAGTTGTCGAAGCTGATCTTGGTTTCAAGATTGGCATACTTGAAGACGGGAAGGCCCTAGCAACACAAGTTCATCTTAGTCTTTTAGTAAGACGGTAAACAGAAAAGAGGGTGACAAAATCTTAACATTCTACGCATGGTGTAGGACATATATTTTTCCACAGAAATTGAGGTGGTCATGATAAATAAGCGAGCTATTACCGAGCTGCACTAATGGATTTCAACCTATCAATCACATATAGTGTGGCGAATATCAGCTAATAAAAAAATAAGTTACCTGCAAGATGGAGAAATCATATATATTATCGTCAAGAGCACAGACCAAAAAGTTAGAGATCTGGAGATGGTTCAGCCTGCAGACCCAACTCATTAGCATCTCTTTGTAACTATACCCAACAACTGCTAGCACAACTGTCTTATTTTTGTCTGCACGAAGTGACAGTAATATATCTAAAGATAAAGGAAGCGAAATTGGCGTCGACACAGTCCAGTAGTCCTCCACAGAGCAGTCATTAGCCCCCTTAGTTGATCTGATAGTATCAACGCATTCCAAAGTTTTCTTCTCTCTTGTTGACTTGGACATAACTTGTTTTCTTAAACTCAATGATCCTTTGTACCTCAAAGGGTAAACAACCATTTTTGCAGAATTTACGAAGAGATAGTCTCCTCCACACTGAAAAAGTCTAAATATGTTAGAGAAGTTCTGTTCATGGAAATATAATGATCCATAAAGCATTGCTAAATTGGAGTTCCCCGTCACTTCCCAAAACCTTTTTCCAGTAGCCAGGCCAAGAAAATCTTCACTTGTGCGATTGAAATCCTGGTCAAGATCATTAAGGTTCAAATTGGATATGGACCAACTAGCATCAAAGACAAATCTGAAATCAGAGAGCAGAGCTTCATTTATAAGCCAGCGGTTATGAAGCCCCTTTCCATATAGAAATGGGGGGAGGACTCCTTTATGCAACGGAAGATCTCCATTGTTCCAAGCTATTAGCATTTTTCCGTCACAAAGGTTCCATTTCCAATCTTGTGAAACGAAATCCTGCAACTAGAGGAACGGCGTACTCAAATTAAGGAGTTTCCTCATCACATATCCTGTCCAAATCATTTCTAAGGTTCCCTTTTAGCCATACCTTTCGGGTCTTCACTCGGCTTCCATCATCTTGAAGCCAATGTTTTCCATCTGCATCCAAGTGAAATGGGAAGTGGGAAACACTTTTTGATGAAGAAAACAGGAGCCAATCATGATCAAGTTTATGAGCATGTTTCATAGTTTGAATGAAGTCTGGCAAGAGAATAGTGTCTGGATCAATCACTATAGAAACATCTGAAGAGGATGCTTTTGACCTTGCAACTATGGAATGAAAAAATGGTGTGCCTAGGAACCTAAAAGACAAAGATGTAAGAGTAACAATTCAAACTTTCCTGATCAATTGAAGCCTAAAACTGAAAAAGAGTAATGCAAGTTTGCCATAGGACCCCATATTATAGTCGTAATTTTTTCACAAAGTGATTATCTTATGGATCCTCTTTTAAAGCTCTTCCATTAAGGTTCTCTTAAGTAACCGTTTAGATGCATTTGTTTTATCCATAGACAATGTGTAAGCTTAAATCCTGATATTAAGGGCGAAAATACCAACTTGGACCATTTGTCCATTTGTCAGACAAGTGACTTAACCAACTACAGTGGCTATATTCCATTTCTCAGTGAATGTCTAATGGTTGTGTTATCTATAAACATGTCCGGCCACTCTTGTTTTCCTCCTCTCTTCGGTCCACTTAGAGATATAAATATCATTTCAAAATCAAGCTCGTTTAGAAATTGCTATTTTTAGCATCACGAAATTCAAGTGTCAGCCTATACCAGAGATTTTATGCAGCCAAATACTGCATACAGTATACATCCACTCTTCTTACCGCTTACTAGCCAGACGCACTCCGTACACGGGGTACGCCATTTTTATGCAGGATTGACTGATTATAGTCTTTACAACTGTAAAGTTCATAAACGAGAAAAAACGTACGATCACAGAACTTATCCATTGTGATAATAAAGTTAAAGAAACTATATTTGCCTTATTAAAATAATTGAACTTAAAAACTATTTTTTTGTCTCAATAGAGTAACTGAACTCTACTCATAAGAGTAAACTCACTAAACTTTATCCATTAAAACAACAAAACACGCCCATCAAGGTGACTTTACCTTTTACAGTTATCGCGGTAAAGTTCAATTAGGATACGAAAAACACCAAAACTAGTTGCAAAAATGAGACTAACTAAGAAATAAAAGTAAAATTTTCATACGTGAAATCGATGTTGGGATCAACTGAGACGCGGGGACTAAATAATTCAGCAAAGGAGAAAACAGAAGGTTGTTGGCTGAACAGAACAACAGTAATGTCTGGTGATAAGCCAAGCCAAGATCGAACAGCAAGAGCCTGCCTTTCCCCAATGGAACCCACAAAAGGCCTTGGCGCTGTAAATATGGTAATAGTTGGACCATCCAAAAGTATCTGACCTTTAAAAGAAAATGGCAATGGCATAAGTTGAGTAGCATAAAAAGAGATACCAATTAAGATAAACCCCCATAGCCAAATCAACCACATCCCAAGTTGCTTTGCCTGTAAATCCCCACCAAAAGAGAAAGAAAAATTCAATATTGGTTGAGAATAAAGAATACAATAGCATATTAAATGCATAAAGCTAAAATCTTTGTTGAAATGGAAAAAATAATTAATGATGATTGATGCTAAAGTACATTATAGCATCATTAAATGTAAATACAGTTGAAAACTTTGTTGAAGAGGAAAAAGTAATCAATAATTTTATTGATGCTAAAGAACATTAATAGCATTGTAAATGCAGAAAGTTGAGAACTTTGTTGCAGTGGGCAGAAAACGAAAAACAAAATCTTGATTAAGGATAAAGAACAAAATAGCATAGTAAATACATAAAGGTGAACTTATTCTTCAATGGAAAAAAATTCGATGTTGATTTGGTGAAGTGGAAAAAGAATCAATGTTGATTGATAAAAAAAGAACATAATAGTAGATGAAAGGTATGTAGAAATGAACCTTGTTGTTGTAGAGAAATGGGAAGATAATAGATTGAAAGAAGTTCATTGTTGTTAGTGATAAGAATAAGGGATTAGAGATTTTCATGATCTTGGGTTTTATGGAACTTTAACGGATGAAAAAGAAAAGTGAAAAGGCAGCCACTTTGCACAGCAGCAACGCCGTGGGAAAAGCATGGGAGTAGAAGAGGAGCTAAAGGCATGTGAGTGTGTTAGGCAGCCGTACGTAGGTTTCAAGGGTCAATGAATGTGTCACTTTTTTCTTCACTAAATTAATGGGTGAGTGCAGATGCAACTATGAACTGGAAATGGAACTAACTGCCCAATCTGCAATAGTCAAACATTTTGTATTACTAGGGGCGTGGCAGCACCCCTTTCAAGTTTTTTTAAAGATTTGAACCCTAAGTTTTAATTCTTCAAAATTACTCAGTGTTAATTAGGCTAATTCTCATTATGAAATACTCAGAATCAACCCCAAAGTAATTATAAATACGATTTGGTCCAACAAATAATTATTGCAAAGTTGCTAAAATGGAAAAAATTCAGCTGCCTCCCTATTGCTCCTTCTTCCTCAACTGCTAGTTCCATGCTGTAAAAATTGCTTAGATTCAGTAGTTGTGCTCACATTTCTTCCTTGTTTAGTCCCCCGAAGCTCCTTCTATTCATCCTCTTCATCTTGCTCGGATATCGATCTTCATTTTATTCCGGAAAACTCTATTAAACTGTTTTTTGAGTACATTTGCTTGGGTATTAATCGCAATAGATATATTCAACCATATTTTCGTCTGGTAAGTAATGAAATCTCTTGTTGCTTTGCAATTGGAAGCATATATATGATATTCTAGTTCTTCAGATTTAATTGACCATTCTTTATTTATTATAAATAATTATTTTACTAACTTCAGTCTGCTAGGCTTATTAAGACTTGGTTGGGGCTATTCTTAGTTTATTATAGACAATTTATTAGTATTTGTTAGCCTTAGTCTAGTTGGTATGGAGGACGTTATAGTAACAGGTAAAGAGTATTTGGGTGAATGGATGTAGACTTCAAATTGTTGGATTTGGCATCCAAGGACAAAGGTGAAGGCACCAATTGTATATTCAACGGCAATATACCTGTAAACAGTTGGTTGAAAGTGGTCAGTTGAAAATTGAAATGCTGGTCGAGCGACGTGTCGATTAGTTATACGATTAGTGAAGCGCCTACAAGGGAAAAAGTATTTGCTTCATTCATAAAAACTTAGTAATAATATTCGTTTGTATCTTCTTGATATTGCTATTAGTAGTCTAGGCCGATTCTAAGAATAACAGTGGCTGAGAGTTTCATCCCGAGTTCAAATGCCGCAGCGGCAATAGAAGCATTATCACTATCGATCACCACTATCATCATTCAACAGGGGATGATTTTGGAGAATCTATGATTTATGAATAATTGTCAAAAAAATGATGACGAGGCTATCGAGCAGTCGGCCGCTATTTTCAGCAAATTTATTCTGCTACAACCCAGCCCAGTCACAGTCTTGATGAATCAAGTTTTCTTCGTGGGTAAACTATCATGATTATGGAGGCGTTTATAAATGCATTGATGCTACTTTTCTTGAAAAAACAATCCTCGACCATATAAATGGAGATATAAATGCTCAATATAATTTGCCAATAAATATGGCCACAAGAGGACTACATGCGCAATTACGTTGTCACAACATGGAGAGTGATTTTTTCTTCAAGCGCTTGTCTTTGTAATAATCTGCTACTGTGATGCTGTTTGTTCTGCTTTTCTGAAAAAAAAATTCAATCTGTGTTATTGTGAACTTATATGCTAATTCCTTGTGATGTTTTTTCCTTCAATCCATTAGTATATATTTATAATCAAGTTTCTGGATTAATAATTCTGTGACGTGTCTCTATTATGTTAGCAATTTGCACGTTGTGTTTGGTTTATAAAATTTCGTAAAATCAATGTGTATACGGTCAAAACCAGGTTCGCCTCTTGTGCGACTAATCGAGACTGAAAAATAGTAGGTTAAAGTTCAACCTCGAATTATATCAAACCGAGGTGCGAACCTATATCGTTAAACTCGAGACTATGTCATCGAACAAAATCGAGATCAGACGAGATCGAGGGAAATTTACCAAGCCGAATAATAGAAGGATGAAATATCCGCAATTGGTTGTAGATCACGGCGGAAATCTCGGCACGTATCAAGGATAGGCCGATTGATTAGCAAATCATGAGATTTCTTACCTTGTATAGAATTGTATCAAGAGTAGGACTCTCCTACTATATAAAGGGGGTTTGATCATTTGTAACAAAGAACACATTACGCAACATAAAGCAATATACTGTCATTTTCTAGCTTTTATCATCTTATTATTATGTTCATACATCAGTTGAGACATCTCTCGGATCAAAGGTGATCGAACTCGAGGGCCAAGGCTGTTCAATTTGATAAACAGTTTGGCATAAGGCTGCTCGATTCGTGTGGTTTGCATTAATTCTTTTATCGTCAATTTCAATTTTAATCTGTTTCCTTAATTTGTATCAAGTTATATCACGTATCCTTAAAATCGCGTATAAATTTAATTATTATCCGATTTTTAGGATAAACAGTTTGGCGCCCACCGTGGGGCTAAAGATAGTGATTACCTGGTACAAACTTTCATAACACCCACTATTTTACACTTGTTCTTTGGAGTATCTTTGATTCCATGACCAAAATATTGAACTCTCAGTCAACACCCCTACACGCAGACAATGATTTCAATCACCACGACGAAAATTATAACATAGCACCAGGGAACGACGTACCTCCAGTTGGCCTCGATGGAGTTCCGGTTGTAGATCCAATTGACGTCAGCTCGCATGTAGCCATCAATGCAAATTTGGCCATCGATCCCGAGAGCAGCATCCATAGAGACATTCGATCAGCCGCTCAAAGCATACGTGGCGGCGAAGAGGGCGGGATCAGCCTGCAGGTGATCTTCGAAATGTTGCAGGCTCAACAAGCAGCGATAGCCCAGCTCCAAAACCAGAATCACCCACCGAGCAGGATCGAGCCCGAGCCGTCCCAGGAATTTGTCCATAGGGTCGAATCGGTTTCAAGGAAATCGAACTAGAAGGAATCGGGGCCGATCCTGTAATCATGAAGATGCCCGAAGAACTAACAAAACGAGTTGAGTCGGGGAAAAAGAAGATCGAGGCTAACGACAAGATGGTGAAAACTTATAAATCCAGGGTCGATCAAATCCCGGAGGCACCTTTAATATTTAAGGGTCTGGATTCCAAATAGTTTGTGCAAAAACCCTTCCCCCCGAGCACGGCTCCCAAACCGATTCCCAAGAAGTTCTGCATGCCCGAGATTCCTAAATACAATGGAACGACCGACCCAAACGAGCATATCACCTCTTAAACATGTGCTATCAAAGGGAATGATCTAGAGGATGACGAGATCGAATCTGTCTTGCTAAAGAAATTTGGGGAAGCCCTGTCAAAGGGAGCTATGATATGGTACTACAATTTACCACCTAACTCTATTAATTCATTTGCTATGCTTGCAGATTCTTTTGTAAAGGCACATGCTGGGGCCATTAAGGTCAAAACCAAGAAGTCTGACCTTTTCAAGGTAAGGCAGAAGGACAACAAAATGCTCAGAGAATTCGTGTCTCGATTCCAAATGGAACGAATGGATCTTTCACCGGTCGCCAATGATTGGGTTGTTCAACCTTTCACCCAAGGACTCAATGTTCGAAGTTTAGTGGCTTTGCAGCAGTTGAAGCAGAGTTTGATAGAATACCAGGTTATTACTTGGGCCGATGTGCACAATCGGTATCAATCAAAGATCAGGGTCGAAGACGACCAGCTTGGAACTTCTTCCGAGTCCGTTTATCCTACCACGACCGTTGATAGAATCAAGAGGGACATTGACAGGGATCGTATAATGGAGATCGTAGGAGTAGCAGATCTGGGCGAAATCCTGTACGAAATTAAAGGATGAGTGATCGAGGCCAGAGCTCTCGAGGGCTTATGAGTAAGAACGGCTTCGATAGGCCTATCGGACCTATAGAGGCACCATGATTAACAAAATATAACATATAACTTTAATATTGATGCAGCCGGCATCGTATCGGCTATCGGACGCATCAAAGATACCAAATAACCTCGACCTTTACAAACCGATCCAGCCCAGAGAAATCCCAACAAATGTGCAAATATCATGGCACCCATGGCCACAAAACGGAAGATTGTCGACAGTTGAGAGAAGAAGTAGCCAGGTTATTCTACGACGGGCACCTTCAGGAGTTTATGAGTGATCGAGCCAAGAACCATTTCAGAAATAGGGATTCCAATAAATAAAACAAGCAAGAAGAACCTCAACACGTCATTCATATGATTATCGGAGGGGTCGATGTTCCCCAAAGTTCGATGTTAAAACGCACCAAGGTTTCAATCACGAGGGAGAAACGAACTCGGGACTACATACGAGAAGGAACCTTATCTTTCAACGATGAGGATGTAGAAGGAATCATACAACCCCATAATGATGCATTGGCAATATCCGTACTAATGAATAAAATTCGAGTTAAGCATGTGTTATTTGATCCAGCCAACATCATTCGATTAAGGGTCGTAGAACAACTCGGCCTACAGGACGAAATCGTGCCCGCGGCTCTAGTGCTAAACGGATTCAACATGGCTTGTGAAACTACTAAGGGAGAAATAACATTACCAGTGAACACAGCTGGGACCATCCAGGAGACCAAGTTTTATGTGATCGAAGGGGACATGAGATATAACGCCCTGTTCGGGAGATCGTGGATCCACAACATGAGGGTTGTGCCCTCGACCCTTCACCAGGTGCTAAAATTCCCAACACTAGAAGGGATTAAAACAATCTACAGGGAGTAGCCCGTCACGAAGGAAATGTTTTCCATCGATGAAGTAATTCTAATATCGGCATTCTCATCGAGAAAGGAGTCAGATTCGAAAGCAAAACAGGAAGCCAAATAACAATCACAGACGTCAGCCTCGACCCAACTAGATAAGAAGGGGACTGACGAAGACGATGATTATGGGGTACCTCGATCCTTCATAGTCCCCGATGATTTCGATCAACGGTCGAAGAGCTGGAGCAGGTCATGCTGATCGAATATCTACCCGATCAAAAGGTATACCTGGGCACGGGGTTAACTCCCGAGCTCAAGAAAAAATTCATTCAATTTCTTATAGCTAACATGGATTGTTTTGCTTGGTCCTATCTCGACATGACAGGAATCCCACCAGAGATCATCACTCATAAACTGAGCTTAGACTCGAAATTCCATCTGGTGAAGCAAAAAAGGAGACACCAATCCGAGATCAAGTATGCCTTCATCGAGGTAACTAAACTCCTTAAAATAGGGTCCATCCGGGAAGTCAAATACCCCGAATGGCTAGAAAACATAGTAGTAGTCCCTAAGAAAGGGAACAAACTAAGAATGTGTGGGGATTACAAATATTTAAATAAGTCATGCCCCAAGGAATCTTTTCCTTTGCCTAACATCGATCGCATGATTGATGCCACTGCCGGCCACGAGATCCTTAGTTTTCTCGATGCCTATTCCGGGTACAACCTAATACGAATGAACTCGGATGATCAGGAAAAGACCTCCTTCATCACTAAGTATGGCACATACTGCTATAACATAAGGCAATTTGGATTAAAAAATACTGGTGCCACTTACCAACGCCTAGTAAACCGGATGTTCGAAGAACAAATAGGAAAATCTATGGAAGTTTACATTGATGACATGTTAGTTAAGTCCCTCCGAACAGAGGACCATTTGAAGCATTTGCAGGAAACCTTTAGTATATTGAGGAAGTACAACATGAAATTGAATCCAGAAAAATGCGTGTTCGGAGTCAGGTCAGGTAAATTTCTCGGATTCATGGTATCCAGCCGAGGAATCGAGATCAACCCCGACAAGATCAAAGCTATCGAGGATATCATGGTAGTGGACAACATGAAGGTTGTGCAGTGGCTAACCAGGAGCATAGCCGCCTTGGGGCGATTCAACTCGAGGTCCTTCGATAAGAGCCATCGATTTTTCTCATTAATGAGGAAGAAAAATAACTTCACATGGACTCTAGAATGCCAACGGATCCTGGAAGAACTTAAGCAACACTTGTCGAGCCCGCCACTGCTTCACACACTAAGGGATGACGAACAACTGTACTTATATTTGGCAGTATCAGAGATAGCGGTAAGTGGAGTCCTAGTCCGGGAAGAACAAGGTACGCAATTTTTGATTTATTATGTTAGTCGGACCTTGGGTGAGGCCGAAACAAGATATCCCCACCTAGAAAAATTGGCGCTCGCTTTGTTAAGCGCCTCTAGGAAACTGAAACCGTACTTTCAATGCTACCCTATATGTGTTGTGACAACTTACCCATTGCAAAATAATGCATAAACCCGAACTCTCGGGACGATTGGCCATATGGTCCATGGAAATCAGCGGGTACGATATTGAATATCGACCCCGAACAACCATTAAGTCTCAAATCTTGGCAGATTTTGTGGCCGACTTCACGCCGGCCCTAATACTCGAGGTCAAAAGAGAGTTGTTGGTAAACTCGGGAACGCCCTCGGGAATATGGACCCTCTTTACGGACGGTGCATCGAACGCAAAGGGGTCCGGACTTGGCATCATACTGAAGCCACCCACGGGCAACGTGGTTAGACAATCCATTAGAACTGTGAAGCTGACTAACAACGAGGCCGAATATGAGGCCATGATTGCAGGTCTCGAGATAGCCAAAAGCTTGGATGTGGAGGTGATAGAAGCTAAGTGCGACTCCCTCCTTGTGGTGAATCAGGTTAACCGAATGTTCGAAGTCAGAGAAGAACGAATGCAGGTACCTAGATAAGTTACAAGTGGCATTACATCGGTTTAAAGAATGGACTTTGCAGCACGTGGCTCGAGATCAAAATAGTGAGGCTGATGCCCTCGCAAACTTAGGGTCGTCGGTCGAGGACGACGAGCTCAACTTAGGGACCGTTCTGCAACTCACGAGGTTGGTAGTCGAAGACGGTCATGCCGAGATAAATTCCACAAGCTTAAACTAGGATTGGAGAAATAAATATGTAGAATATTTGAAGACTGGGAAACTTCCCTCAGATCCAAAAGAATCGAGGGCCCTGCTCACAAAGGCAGCCCGATTCACCTTGTCCGAAGACGGAACCTTGTTCAAAAGAATGTTTGATGGCCCACTAGCAATATGTCTGGGACCAGGAGATACCGAGTATGTTCTGAGGGAAGTTCACGAGGGCACTTGCGAAAATCATTCAGGCGCCAAATCATTGGTTCAAAAGGTAATCAGAGCCGGATATTACTGGATCGACATGGAAAAAGATGCGAAGGAGTTTGTTCGAAAATGTGACAAATGCCAAAGATATGCTCCAATGATTCACCAGCCCGGGGAACTGCTGCATTCAGTCTTGTTACCATGGCCATTCATGAAGTGGGGAATAGACATCGTTGGCCCTTTTCCATGGGCATCAGGTAAGACTCAATTTATCTTATTTATGATTGACTATTTTTCTAAGTGGGTTGAAGCACAGGCATACGAGAAGGTTAGGGAGAAGGAAGTCGTCGACTTCATTTGGGACCACATCATATGTCGGTTCGGGATGCCATCCGAAATTGTTTGTGACAATGGGAAACAGTTTATCGGCATTAAAGTGACCAAGTTTCTCAAAGATCATAAGATCAAAAGAATCTTATCGACACTGTATCACCCTAGTGGGAACGGGCAAGACGATCGACCAACAAAACCATAATCCAAAACCTTAAGAAGAGGTTAACCGACGCCAAAGGGAAATGGAAGGAGATCCTACCCGAAGTCCTTTGGGCATACCGCACGACTGCGAAATCCAGTACCGGGGCTACTCCATTTTCATTCGTTTATGGTGCCGAAGACTTAATACCGGTCGAAGTCGGGGAACCAAGTATCAAATACTGATATGCAATAAAGGAGTCAAATGACGAGGCCATGAATACGAGCTTGAAACTATTGGATGAAAGGCGTGAGGCCGCCCTTGTTCGATTGGCTGCCCAAAAATAATGGATCGAGAGGTATTACAATCGAAAGGCCAACCTTTGATACTTTAATGTTGGGGACTTAGTGCTAAGGAAAGTCACCCTAAACACTCGAAATCCGAATGAAGGGAAATTGGGTCCGAACTGGGAAGGACCGTACCAAATTCTCGAGGTCACCGTGAAAGGATCCTATAAGCTCGGAATGATGAACGGAGAACAACTACCAAGCAATTGGAATATATCCCACCTAAAACGATATTACTGCTAAGGTACGACCCCATTTCATTTACTTTTTATTTTGGACTAACACTTGCATGTGATCAACAAGAAGCGGATACGAAGTTTTTAGGTCTTGCACTCTTTTTCCCTTAGACCGATTTTGTCCCAAATGGGTTTTTAGCAAGGTTTTTAACGAGGCAACAATGGATCGTGCTAACTTAGAATCAAGTCCGATCATGAATCGGTATCGAAGACCAATTCAACAATATCTGAGGTCCCTCTACAATCAACCTCAAATACTGGGGGAGAGTATTACCGCCAGTTATACATTACCTTTGGATATCAACTTTAGCGAGGAAATTACTTCGTAAAGGAAGGGTCTCGATGGTAGGATTTATTGTAAGGGCCAAACGGTCAAATGAACCATGCCCACATTGATTACTCGAACCCTGGCATAAAATATGTACGCATGTATGTCTGCTTTGCACAAGAATAAAGAGAAGTACTTTCCCTACAATCATCTTATGTTTTAAAAATTTTCCTCCTTACATCCCTTAAAGAGTTTCGTACTTCCGATCTACTGAAAATAACGAGCCCAAGGGCAGTCTATAACTGGAATACGAATGACCACTCCCTCACTCGGGGATCACCATCCGAAAAACTCGAACAGGCCCAAGTCACTAGGCCTCATGGGCATAAGACCTACTAGGCAACTCCCTGGTTTTTAAAGGCCACGGCCACCCCACTCAGGGACTGTTATCTTGGGCAAGCCCTGATAGCTCGGGAAAATAAGTCCAATGGGAAGCTCCCGAACTAAAAGGCTACGGCCAAATTAACACGGCTCGGAGACATCCGAAGCCCGTAACAAAAACTAGGCCTTCGAAAAAGAAAATGTTTCACAACCGGTTCTAAAGGCTACCCTCGGCAAACTACAATCTCGGCTACCTACTTAGGGAAAAGGTTCTGGTAACACCGAACCCCCAAGATGCCTTAAAACAAAGTAGGGTAAAGGCAAGGTTTGAACTTTCGAACATAGCCTAAATTACTTTATGTTAAGACATTTCGGCCCTTATGATTACAAGTAATAAAGTAAAGGGAAAATTTGAAAGCCAAAGGAGAAAGAAAGCCTTGTATATATAATATTTTTTATAAAGGCCAGAATGGCCCGATATATAAATGTACAATGGCCAAAGCGACCTCAAAAAGATGCAAAAAGCAAAAAATAAAAACATCTAAAGGCCTAAGTGGTCTGGTCCTCATTGGGGGCAGCGCCTTCATCCTCGGGGTCTTCCCCACCTTTAGATTCAGTTAAGCTCTCGGAGTCTTCCTCGGGAAAAGCCAGCTTTCGAGCCCTGGCTTCTTCTACCTTGGCATTCTCGATTTCCGCCAGTATGTCAAAGCTCTGAGCATGGACTCCCTCGAGGGCTTCCCTTCGAGCTTCCACACCTTGCATGATCCTCCAAACTCTTGGCCTATGCCTGAATAGCTTCGACATCAACCTTGAATTGGGCCACTATAGCATCGGCCTTGGTACTAGCCACGACCACCTCAGATGTGGCCGCCTCGAGCTCTGTGGCCAGGCTCTCTTGGCCAGAAACAATCGAGTTAAGCTCATATTAGAGGTCCTAGATCCTCTTGGCTTACACCGAGGTCTTCTCCTTTGCAGCCCGAAGCTGAACCTCGGCCGACGCTAGTTGTGCTTGGACAGCTTCCTCTTGCGAGGTTATGAGGTACATATTTTTCTTGAACTCCTCGGCCTCAGTTTGTATCGTGTCTGTCTGCGCCTAGAGCTGCCCGATTTGTTCAAGCCTTTGTCAAACCCGCAGGATCGGATCGTTAGCCATTGAGTCCAGTTCGTCGTCCCTATCTTCAAGTACTCGATTTACCTGTTCGGCCCACTCGATATGCTCCTTCCGAGCCGCTTCTAACTCGGTCTGAAGATTCTCACTCAGAAGCTTATAAGTATCCCTCTTCTTGGTGAGCTCCCGAACCTCAGCCTCGTGCTGGGTTAACTCCTTCCGGATTCGAAGGAAAGCCTCATGGTGCAATACCGAGGCCTGCAAATGTAAAGAAGGGGAAGTTTTTCTTTGATAGCACAAATTGTAACACGCAAAGCAAGGCAATACAAATCCATTTTTATGCTTTCTAGCTATTGCGAAGTTCTTACTTTACTGTTTGTTCTTTATTTACAATTGGCTTCGAACTAAGGGTTTGATCGAGGGCAAAACTACTGTTCAACCTGAGTTTGAGCTGGGCCGTAACATTACAATTAGTTTGATCATTCATTTTATCTTTAACTCCTTTATCTAATATTCTTGATTATTTGTGTTGAATTAATCCACATATCCTTAAAATCGAGTACAAATTCAATTGTTATCCATTTTAAGGGTAAACAGTTTGGTGCCTACCGTGGGGCTAAGGATAATAGTGGTGATTTGATATAAATCTCAATAACACACTCTATTTTATGCTTGTTCTTTAAATTGTTAATTTCAGCTCAGTTTGAAAATGTCAAATTCTCAGTGTGCCCACTTGAACGTTGACGCTGAGTCTAGCCGTCATGACGAAAACAACAATCCGATGCCTAGCAATGAGGTACCTCCTGCTAATCCAACGGAGTCCAGTTGTCGATCCGGTCGATGCTAACTCACAGGTGGCTATCAACGTCAACCTGCCAACTGATCCCAAAAATAGCGTTCGCGGGGGACCCCATCCAACAGCTCGAGAAGCGCTCGAAGGCGAAGGAGATAGGGTAGGCTTACGTTTAATCTTCGAAATGTTTCAGGCTCAACAAGCGGCGATATTGCAGCTGCAGAATCAAAGCCATGCCCCCAGCAGAGTTGAGCCCGAACAGTCCGGTGAATACATCTAAAGAAATGAGCTGATAACCGAGAGACCGGGTGAAGTTGAGCCCGAGGTCATTCCTAAAATAATGGGAATGCTCGAAGCATTAACGAAGCGGGTGGAGTCAGGCGAAAAACAAAATTGAGACCAATGATAAAAATATGGAAACACATATCTAGGGTCGATCAAATTCCGGGAGCACCCCCGATATTGAAATGGCTGGATTCCAAGAAGTTTATCTAGAAGCCTTTCCCTCCGAGCGCGGCACAGAAGCCGATCCCGAAGAGGTTTCGTATGCCTGATATCCCAAAATACAATGGAACCACGGATCTGAATGAGCATGTGACCTCCTATACATGCGCAATCAAAGGGAATGACTTGGAAGATGATGAAATTTAGTCGGTGTTACTGAAGAAGTTTGGGGAAACTTTGTCCAAAGGAGCAATGGTATGGTATCACAACTTACCCTCAAATTCTATTGACTCGTTTGCTATGCTTACAGATGCTTTTGTGAAGGCCCATGTCGGGGCCATCAAGGTCGAGACCAGAAAGTTTAACCTTTTCAAGGTTAAATATAGGGACAACGAGATGCTCATGGAATTCGTTTCGAGGTTCCAGATGGAACGGATGGACCTGCCTCCAGTCGCAGATGATTGGGCCGTTCACGCATTTACTCAAGGACTTAACCCCCGAAGCTCCTTGGCTTCACAGTAGCTAAAATAAAATTTGGTAGAGTACCCGGCGGTAACTTGGGCCGACATCCACAACAGGTACCAGTAAAAGATCAGAGTCGAGGACGACCAACTCGGAGCCCCTTATGGGTCTATTTATACCATCAGGGCCGACGATAGGTCTAAGAGAGCCGTCTATCATTAGCCAAGGCCGGTCCGGGATCGGTACCAATCATACAACACGAACCGAAAGGAAAATGGGTCCGGGCGTTACCCCACAAGGAACGAAAAGAGAGGCAATCGAGGGCCCAGTAGCCGAGGACTGATGAGCAAAAATGGTTTCGACAGGCTGCTTGGGGGTAGGGAAGCACCAAGATTATCAGTGTATAACTTCAACGTCGATGCCGCCAGCATCGTATCAGCCATCGGGTGCATCAAGGAGACCAAGTGGCCCGGACCGTTGCAATCCGACCCTACCCAAAGAGATCCTAACTTAATGTGCAAGTATCACGGCACTCATGGTCACATGACCGAGGATTGCCGACGATTGAGAGAAGAAGTTTCCCGGTTGTTCAATAACGGGCACCTCAGAGAATTTCTGAGTGATCGTGCCAAAAACCACTTTATGAACAGGGACGCCAATAAATAGGTCGAACTCGTGAGGGCTCAGCACGTCATCAATATGATCATTGGAGGGGTCGATATCCCATAAGTGCCAATGATAAAGCGCACTAAAGTATCTATCACAAAGGGAGAAACGCACCCGAGATTATGTCCCGGAGGGAACCATTTCGTTCAGTGACGAGGATGCCGAAGGCATCATGTAGTCACTTAATGATGCACTAGTAATATCCGTACTTATCAATAAATCTCGAGTTAAACGTGTGTTGATTGATCCACGTAGCTCGGCCAACATCACCAAATCGCCGGCCAACATCACCAAATCACCAAATCCCAAGCTCAGGAAAAAACTCATTGATTTTCTTAAAGCTAACATAGATTGTTTCCTTGGTCCCATCTTGACATGATAGAGATCCCACCGGAGGTAACCACTCACCAGCTGAGTTTGGACCCAAAGATCCATCCGGTTAAGCAAAATAGGAGACCGTAGTTCGAGGTCAAGCATACGTTCATCAAGTATGAGGTATCCAAACTCCTTAAAATAGGGTCAATTCGGGAAGTAAAATACCCAGACTGGTTAGCTAACGTAGTGGTCGTGCCTAAAAAAGGGAATAAGCTAAGAATGTGTGTAGATTACAATGATCTAAATAAGGCATGCGCCAAGGATTCTTTCCCTTTGCCTAACATCGATCGGATGATCGACGCGACGACCGGGTATGACATACTCAGCTTTCTCGATGCCTATTCCGGGTACAACCAAATTCGGATGGACCCCGACGATCAAGAAAAGACTTCTTTTATCACTAAATGTGGCACCTACTATTATAGTGTAATGCCGTTTGGATTAAGGAATGCAGGTGCCACCTATCAATGCCTAGTAAATCGGATATTCAAAGAACGGATAGGGAAATCAATGTAAGTTTATATTGACGATATGCTAGTCAAGTTCCTGCGAGCAGAGGACCATTTAAAACATTTGTAAGAGACCTTAGACATATTGAAGAAATACAATATGAAGCTGAACCCAGATAAGTACGTGTTCGGGGTTGGATCGGGAAAATTCCTTGGGTTCATGGTATCCAATCGAGGGATCGAGATCAACCCAGACAAAATTAAATCTACAGAGGATATCACCATGGTGGACAATGTCAAGTCTGTTCAAAGGTTGACCGAGCGTATAGCCGCCCTGGGCCAGTTCATATCGAGGTCCTCGGACAAAAGCCATCGATTCTTCTCACCGTTAAAGAAGAAGAATAACTTTTCCTGGAACCCAGAATGCTAGTAAGCTTTGGAAGAGCTTAAACGGTACTTATCGAGTCCGTCCCTGCTGCACACTCTGAAGGCGAATGAACAGTTGTACCTTTACTTGGCGGTTTCCGAGGTGGCGGTAAGTAGAGTCTTAGTCTGGGAGGAGGGAGGTACGCAATTTCCTATTTACTATGTCAGTAGAACTCTAGGCGAGGCCGAAACAAGGTATACTCACCTGGAAAAATTGGTGCTCGCCTTACTAAGCACCTCCAGAAAACTAAAGTCGTACTTTTAATGCCCCCCCCCCCCATATGTTTCGTGACCTCTTACCCACTGAGGAACATTATGCACAAACCCGAGATCTCGGGCCCGTTGGCCAAATGGGCCGTCAAAATCAGCAAGTACAATATCAAGTATCGACCCCGAACCGCCATAAAATCTCAAATTTTGGCAGACTTCATGGCCGACTTTATGCCGGCCTTAATACTCGAAGTCGAAAGGGAATTACTGTTAACCTCGGGGACCACTTCGGGAATCTGGACCCTTTTCACGGACGGTGCCTAGAACGCAAAGGGGTCTGGGCTCGACATCGAATTGAAACCGTCTACGGGGAATATAATTAAGAAATCTATCAGAACTGTGAAATTAACTAACAATGAGGCCGAGTATGAGGTCATGATTATAGGTCTAGAATTGGCCAAAGCCTTGGGGCCGAGGTGATCGAAGCTAAGTGTGACTCCCTCCTCATGGTAAATCAAGTGAACGGGACGTTCGAAGTAAAGGAAGAACGGATGCGAAGATACTTAGACAAATTACAGGTAAAGTTGCATCAATTCAGGGAATGGACCCTACAACACGTACCCCGAGATCAGAACAACGAGGCCATTGCTCTGGCTAATTTAGGGTCGTCGATCGAAGCCGATGAATTCTGTTTGGGAACAATAGTGCAGTTCAAGAAGTCAGTAATAGAAGAAGGCCACGCCGAAGTAAACTCAATGAGTTTAACTTGGGACTGTAGGAACAAGTACATAGACTACTTGAAGACTGGAAAATTGCCCTCGGATCCCAAAGAATCGAGAGCCCCGCGTACCAAGGCTGCCAGATTTAGTTTGATCGAAGGGGTATTATTTAGGAGAATCTTTGACGGCCCGCTATCCAGATGCTTGGGACCGGGAGAGACCAAATATGCCTTGAGAGAAGTTCCTGAAGGCACTTTCGGGAACCATTTGGGGGGCATAATCTTTGGTTCGAAAACTAATCAGGGCCGGCTATTACTGGACCAAAATGGAGAAAGATGCGAAGGACTTCGTACGAAAATGCGATGACTACCAGAGACACGCCCCGATGATCCACCAATCGGGAGAGATGCTCCACTCGATTTTATCCCCGTGGCCATTTATGAAGTGGGGAATGGACATCGTCGCTCCCCTAACGTGGGCACCCGGTAAAGCTCAATTCATAATATTCATGACCGAATATTTTTCCAAATGGGTTAAGGCTCAAGAATTCAAAAAGGTCCGAGAGAAATAAGTTATTGATTTCATCTGGGACCACATAATATGTTGATTTGGGATACCGGCCGCAGTCGTTTGCGATAATGGAAAATAATTCGTCGGTAGCAAGGTAAATAAGTTTTTTGAAGATCACAAGATTAAGAAGATAATATCAACACCTTATCACCCTAGTGGGAATGGCAGGCAGAATCAACAAACAAGACCATACTTCAAAACCTAAAAATGAGGTTGACCGGTGCGAAAGGGAAATGGAAGGAGATCCTTCCCGAAGTTCTATGGGCATACCATACGACATCAAAGTCTAGCACCAGGGCCACCCCGTTTTCATTGGTCTATGGAGCCGAAGACTTAATACCAGTCGAGGTGAGGGAACCAAGCCTCAGGTTCCAATATGCGACCAGAAGAGCCAAATGGTGAGGCCATGATCACGAGCCTAGAACTATTAGATGAAAGGCGGGAGGCCGCCCTAGTCCGGTTGGCCGCCAAGAAATAACGAATAGAAAGGTGTTACAACCGAACAGCCAGCCTCCGACACTTTCAAGTGGAGGACTTGGTGTTGAGAAAAGTAACATTACACACCAGAAACCCGAATGAGGGGAAGCTGGGACCGAACCGGGAAGGACCATATCGAGTTGTCATAATAACCGGTAAAGGCTCGTACAAACTCAAAGTAGGAAACGACATACAACTACCGAACAACTAGAACGTGGCACACTTAAAGCAGTACTACTGCTAAGTTACAAACTCAATTACTCTTTAATCATGTTATAAATCGGACTAACGTTTGTAGGTAAACGGCCGAGGATGGATGTGGCTATTAGGTCTGAAAGTATGTGTTGCACTCTTTTTTCCTTGAACCAGTTTTGTCCCAAAATGGGTTTTTCAGCCAGATTTTTAACGAGGCAATAGTAAAATATGCCAACTTAAATTCGAAGACTAGTTTTAGACCATATTCAATGATCGTTCGCTTCAGCTCAATAGTATCCGAGCCCTCACGAGTTTGACCTCGAATACTGGGGTCCATTACCCTCAGATTAAGGTCTTTAGCGAGGAAAGAAGAAAATTTTGTATGCTAAAAGCTAAGGCTTGGTAGTTAGGATCCATTGTAAGGGCCAAACGGTCGTACGAATCGTGCTCACATAGTCCGGTCTAGCCATGACACAAGTTTGTTTTTGCGCTTTCGATCTTGTACCTTGCATACTAAGAAATAAAATAAATTTTTGCTTTGCTGTTACAAATTTTTGCTTCTTTGATCCTGGATCCTAGAGCCCACGGGCTACCCCTACTCGGGGACTATCGAGCCCCAGGGCTACCCCTACTCGGGACTGTCGCCCGAAAAAATATCTGATGACCCGGGCTCTAAGAAGTCCGAAGCATCAAATCTATTAGGCGGGGCCCAAATATAAAAGGCTACGACCACCCTAAAAACGACTCTGAGAAGTTCGAAGCCTGTAACCAGAAAGTAAGGCCTTTAGAAAAATACAAAACCTACTAAAAGATTACCCTCAGCAAAAATATCGTCTAAAAACACTTAAGAATCTTGGGAACCTACGGTCTCACCAAGGGTCCAAAGCCTTGAGCAAACAAAGCTTCATCAAAGTCGGGCTTCGTTCGAACTTCCGAAAAATGAATACCCCGGAACTACATCTAATTCTATGGCAACGCACCAAAAACAATATACAAATAAAAGTTGCAAGAAGATGCTGGAAAAGTAAAGACACGATATTTTCAGAAAGGGAAAATATGAAAAGGTATATATATATATATCGTGTCTTTTCATATATATATATATATATATATATATATATATATATATATATATATATATATATATATATATATATACACACACACACACACAAAGGCCCGATAGAACGACCTCAAAATAAATAAAAAAAAAAGGAAAAATAAAAAACTGAAAAGGTACTAAGGCATCTACGCCTGGTCTTCACCGGGGCCCGATTCGTCGCCATAACTGTTAGAGCCCTCGGAGCCTTCGGAACCCTTGGAGCCTTCGGCTCTCTCAGGCTCGTAGAGCTCCTTTTCCTCGGACTCAAGCCTCTTAGCTTCTTTGATCTCGGCCGATAGGTCGAAACCTCGGACGTGGATCTCTCTTCGAGACATCCGCTGCATATATTTTATCTTTGTCTTTAGCCGCGTCTCGGCTGCCTCCACATCGGCCTTGTACTGGTCCACCATTTCCAGGGATTTAGCAGAAGTTGTGTCCAATTTGGACCTCAGTTCCACATATTCTCTTCCGAGAGCATCCCGTTCCGCGACGGTCGAGCTCAGCTATGCCCGGAGATCATTGTTCAACCGAGACCCCTTATCAACTTTGTCCTTCACCACCCAAAGTTGGTTCTCACCCGATGCCAGCTCCACCTTCGCAGCTTCCTTCTCCGAGGCTAATAGGTTTATCTTGCCCTTTCATACTTCGATCGTGGATTTGACCTCATCCATCTCAGCCCATAACTGGTCGATCAGGTTAATCTTTTGTTGGACCTGCGAAGTTATGTTGTTAGTCACCACGACTAGCTCCTCATTTTTAGCTTCAAAGACCTTTACCTTATCAACCAGGTCGGCATGTTCCCGCTTCAGGGTCGAGGCCTCCTTCTGTGTTTTTTCCAGCTCGGCCTGAAGAATTGGGAGGTCTTTAAGGGCCTCGTCTTGTTGCTCACTAAGAAGCATGTATATGTGCTTCTTCTAGACCTACTTTTTGAGCTCGAACTCGAGCTGGCTAATTTCCAAGCGGTACCGGAGGAAGGTTTCATGGTGAAGCACTGAAGCTTGTAAATGGGATTCATAAAGAGGTACAAATGTGTTGACGCCTTACCCGGTTCAGCGCCTATTGTGCCTCATTGAAAAGACTTGACGTGCCCACCTCATTCATCTTTTCCTGATCCTCCTCAGTCACTAGGCATCGAAGGTAGCTGGCTACTCCCACTGGAGTAGACAGGACCCGAGCATCCTCCAGGATTGTGAGAAAGATCATTCTCTTGCACTCGGGGTCCATGCTCGGGGTAAGGAATTACTTCACTAGTCTTGGGTTCGAACTCACCCCGCCAACTCCCGAGGGCATGTCCTTCTCCGGTATCTCCATGTGGCTCAGCCCGAAAAATCCTCCAATATGGACATGTCCATGCTGTCAAAAAAGGAGTTGAGGAGATCATCTAAACCCTGGACTCCATCACTTGACTTTTCTTTGCCTGCTTGGGCCTCGTCGAGCATGGACTCGGTATAGGAGGACGTCTACATGATGTCAATGACATCGGTTGCCTCCTTTGAAACAGGAGCGTCTTCCTGGAAGGTCGCAGCCTCCATATTCCCCTCAAGTTCCCGAGCCATCAGGGGATCGACCTCGTGGTCCCCTTTCTCGGTCGTCACCTGCTCCCCAGTAGGGGTCGATCCATGAGCGATGAAGATGTCATCTTATTCGGGATCATCCCTGAGCCGGTAGAGATAGCCAGGGTCCGGTGCCCTGGACTTGGTATTTTTCTTGGGCTTTCGGGCCCGAGTGGCCTCCCCCTTCTTCCTCTTCCCCTCGGGGTCCGGGGAACCCGAGGACTTTCTCTTTTTCTTATTCTTCTCCTCCTTCGTGGCAGCCTCGGGCTGTCCCGAAACGGAGGGCTCGACAGGCAAAGACAGATCTTCATCCTCATCAAGCGGCCTAAGTTCGGCGGTCTTAGGCAGACTTATAAGGAAGAAGAAAATGTTAGCACTATATGAGTTAAGAGCGTGAGGGTAACTATTTCAGGGAAGAACCTTACCATAAGAACGGGCCTCCCATTTTCCCTTCAAGAGATTGCGCCATGCGCGCTCGGAGTACAACATCTACTTACAAATCCCCTCGATCCACTCCTTGAATCGGGGGATTGCATCTGGAACTTGGGAAACAGTTGCACGACCACAAACACAAGCGATGAGAAAAAGAAATAAAAAGGAAGAAATACCCAAGAAAGACAATACTTACGGGATGCGTTCCACTCCTCAGGGAACGGCAGAAACTCGGTGGAAATCGGGTCTTCAGTTTTCACTCGAACGAACCTCCGCTTCCAACCTCGGTCCCGGTCCTCGTCAATGCTCGAGAAAGGAGCCTTGCTTCCTCCGCGGACGAACGTGATCAATCCCCCTCGGAAGATTCAGGGACTGTACAGGCGGAGTAGGTGGTCGAGGGTGAACCGAGGAGACTCAGTGTTGATCACGAAATTGTGCAAGAGGATCACAATCCTCCAGAAGGATGGGTGGATTTTTCCAAGGCACACCTCATACCTCTTACAGAAAGCAAGAACTATGGGATCCACAGGGGCGATCGTGAAGGGGTAAGTGTAAACACTCAGATACTCCTTCACATGAGTAGTAATATTATCATTGGGCCCGAGGATGACCACGTCCTTGCCCTCCCACTTGCAATCTGCTCGGACTACGAGTAGGGTTTCTTCAGTGACAGAGCATATGTATCTCCATGATCCCTCGCCTCGGTCTTGTTGACTAGAGGCCTTCTCAATCTTGAAGTCATCCCCGATAGAGCAGCCCCCAGGTATGAAGCTCTTCATGGAGGGCTCCTGAGCCACCCCGGGAATGGCCACCTCGGCATCTGCGGCCGGGTGGAAAGACGAGGGGGCAGCCTGCTAAGGCACGAACTTGGAAGTTTTAGCCATCGTGATATGGGAAAATATGAAGATTTGAATGGAAGTATGAAGACTTGAAGGAGAATATGAAGATTCGAAGGAAAAATATGAAGATTTGAAGAAAGAGTATGAAGGGTTTGAAGATTAGAGATGAAGATATGAAGGCTCAAGAGGCATGGCATGGAGATTTGAAAAAGTTAAAAGCCGTTAGAAAATTCAAAGGTAAAAGCTAAGATCGGAAAGTGAAAGAAGTGTAAAAGGTCGAAGTTTTTATAAGGGAAAATGCAATCAATGCGCAACGTTTCACATTCGAAGACAGCCAGCCGATGACCGACACGTGTCCGAAGTCAGAACGACGCGACTGATGGGACGTTTTGATTTACCTGTTATCTCAGTTATAACGTACGAGGGAAGAAATCGGGGTTCATCTATTCGTTTCTAATCGATCCGACGAACCTACTCCCTGGAAAATGGCGGACTATCTGTATACAGGTAAAATCGGGGACAATTCATACCCTTATTTCCCGGTGAAGAAGACGGAAGGAGGGCACCGACACATGAGGTTGAAATCGAGGCTGGGAGCCTTTCGTACCAAGACCTATGAAAGGTGAACAATGTGCTCATCGTCGGGCGTGATAAAGCAACGCTCCCTAGACTCGAAACGAGCTCTAAGACCTCGGGAAATATGGCAAGCGATCACGCACGACTAACAGAGAGCCGTGATGTCCGTAACTAACCGGATATCACGGCACAGATCTTGCCCGATGTCGGTTACAAATAAGTAATTAACGAGAAAGGAAGATTTTTACCTTTTTTAGACTTGTACTAGGGATGAAACTCTCATACTATATAAAGGAGAAGTTTTTCTTTGATAACACACATTATAACACGCAAACCAAGGCAATACAAATTCATTTTTCTGCTTTCTAGCTATTGTGAAGTTCTTACTTTACTGTTTGTTCTTTATTCATAATTGGCTTCGAACTAAGGGTCCGATTGAGGGCAAAACTAATGTTCAACCTGAGTTCGAGTTGGGCCGTAACGTTACAATTGGTTTGATCATTCATTTTGTCTTTAACTCGTTTATCTAATATTCTTGATTATTTGTGTTAAATCAATCTACATATTCTTAACCGCGTACAAATTCAATTGTTATCCATTTTAAGGGTAAACAAAGTTAAAAATAGTTAAGCACATTACAAATTATAACAGCAGTAGTCTTTACAAGACTTACAATTTTCAACTTTACAGCACACCCATATTAATAAGATTTGTACTTCAATTCAACAAAATATATGCCATTTGTCAATTTTATGAAGATTAAAAATGACATTTTTATCTTTTTAGAAATTATTTAATATTGAAATTTTAATTTTTCTCTTTAACGACATGACTTATTGGGATCCACTTGATATTAAAGGAGAGGAAATTAAAATATCCGATACCACTTTTGTCACGATCCAAACCGATGGGCCGCGATAAGCACCCGATTCCTTACTCAACCGAGTACCAACATAACGTATCTTTTCGTATCATACTATCATAGATAACTGAGCCGGAGAGGCTACTGTGAGATAGGTAGAATACATTATGTAATACCAACTTATACATAAGACATATAGGCCTATAAGACCAAAATAACCACTCATACATTGAACATAGGCCGACAAGGCCATACAATATTTTAGGTACATGACATCTGTCTATAAGCCTCTAAGAATACATAATTATCATAAAGGTCGGGACAGAGCCCCGCCATACCAAACAATACACATCTAAATCATACTGACCAAACAAGCAACTACGGAGCAAATGGAGTGCACCAACATATTCCGCTGAGCTGATCGCCTACTTGTAGGACTCTCGACCTGTCTATCGAGACATGCGGGCATGAAACGCAGATTTTATTGGAATTAAATCCGTAAAATAATTTGGATTATATTTTAAATTCAAGTTATAATAGTTCAAATAAATTTATTGGGCTAATATAGTTGTATTAATTATAAGTCCAATATATATATGGATTAAATAAAGACCTTAATCCATTGGGCTAGCCCATATAATTGGACTACAAATAATGAGCCCACTTCATTAAGCCTAAGACGACATCTTCCTAGAGGCCCAATTTGGTGCCACGTGTCAAATGACGTGGCACGCCAAGTCAAACAGAAGAGCCAATAGGATCGTGCCACGTGTCAAAATGACAAGGCATGCCAAGTCAAATTAAAAGGCCATTGAAATCATGCCACGTGTGCAAGTAACATATTTTGACCAATCAAATGGGGTCTTGTCACTCTTAAATCTGATTGGTCGGAAAGAGTTTGTTCTCATCACAACTCTTCCCTCCCATAACTATAAATAGGGGTCTTCATAACCTAAAAATACTACAAGAAAAGGCTCAATTTATGGGGGTTATTTTGTCAATTTGTGATGGTTTTTGACCCCCAACAAATTGTATTGAGGCGATTTTTTAAAACGCTACAGTTACGTTCGTCACGAGCATATTTGAGGCGGTTTTTTAAAACATCCACGACAACCGTCGCAAAATGACTTTTTACATTGTGAGAGTTTTAAATCAATTTGTGACAATTTAGAACCTCCATTAATATGGTTTTAGTGTTTCAAAAAAAAAAATTCGGGGATTTTTAAACCCCCACAATATGATTTCAGCATTAAAAAAAATATATGGGGTTTTATAACCTCCCCCCCCTTCCCCCCCAAATATGATATTAATGTTCAAAACAAAGTTAGTGGTAGTTCATTTTGCCACAGTTAAATAGATAATTTTATTGAATAAGTTATAATATAAGTCAAATTTTATTAGAAACAACCATTGTGAGAAACATTACAAATTCAAATCCATACCAAATTAAACAAAGCTATTATCAAGTATGATATCTAATATGGTGACCAACTAGATAGGATAGTAAAAACTGTATATATATTCATTATTATAACATTTAGCTCCACCATTTATTCTAAATAAAATAGAGTACTGCTCTCTAGCTAAGGCTCCATAGACTGCCGAAACACAACTGACAGGCAGGTACAAAAACTCTTAAGAAAACTATTAACTCTTGGCAATACCGCAATAACATGGTAATGATACAATGGCAAAGAAATTGATGGGTTATAAAAACCTGAACTTAACTAAGAACAGGGAGTTCTCAATATTCTTGTAATAATCAACAATGAATTTTAACCATGTTGTGACCATACTCTCTCAGTTGTGCTGCATCCATGTGCTTCAATTCACCCTCCCTAACTATGAAAAGAAAATTCAAAGATTATACGTAAAAGCACGTTCGGCAAATATAAACTTTAAAGCAATGAGCATACATGCAAAGTGTAATGATTTTGAAGTGATACATTTTAACATCAAACAAAGGCAATTAATAACACATTAAAAGCGAAGCATTTTGACATCAAAGTAACCACAATTTTATTGAGTACTATACCATCCATAACTCAGAGTTTGTTGAAGGCAACTCAGTTTTTACTTTTGACAAACCAAAGGAAAAAGCATATTGATGAGCTACAACAAGGCCAATCATTTTTCATCATTCATGGCAACACTAAATCAATGGAAAAGTATGAGTTTGTTGAAGTCGTAAACTACACAGTAGTACTTATTCTCGTTATGGTACTAGACATAGAGTTAGTCTTGGATTTAATTGTTAACTGGTTGAACAAGATAAGTTTTATGGAAAAAAAATGTTCAACTTGTCCAGAGCATATGTTATAGATAAAGTTAAAAAGGTTTACATCCAATGCAATCAGAAATTCAAATTATGCAGAGCCTTTTTTATAGGTTAAAATTATGCAGAGCCTTGACAAACACATGGTTTCATTGACCAATCTAAATAAACTATTTCTTTCCATAGCTATATCTACTATTGCAAATAATTTTTAACTAGTAAGCTTTCTCAGAAGTCACAACCTTCCAGAGGAAAGCAACCTTAGAACTAACACTGCACTTGAGCTTTTAGAAAACATATTGATAAAGTTCTACCTCATTATTTATTTCCTTGACTAACATGGAAATCCAACAGCCATATTTTATTATACTGAAAATAAAATAAATGCTTAGGAGCTCAAACAGTGACAAACATGAATCTCACGCGACTGAAAAAATGAAGTAAATATTTTTTTTATAAGAAGAGAGTAGTCTCCTAATAAAACTAAGGACAACAACAACTGTACTACAACAACTATTACTATTACGCCTCAATTTTCAAGCTAGTATGATTAGATATATGAATCCTCACTAACCATTTTGACTACCAAAGATAAATACAAAATATAAATCCTTGCCAGGCAGAATATAAAGTACAAAGCTCCCACCCAATTGCAAAAATTAGAATATAGTTTCTGTAACTTCTTGTATTTTATTAATCATTGAGAGAAGTTGAAGTATGAAGTATGTCCCAACTACTACAAATTTCTAATAACATGAGGTGAGTAAGGACCATGAGGGGCAAGTATATATAGTCTTTCCCTAACCTTTCCCCCCTATTAAACCCAATGGACTTGTTTTGTAGCAAAAATATGCAAGCACCTATTTATTGGGCACCCGAAGTTATTGGTCGTGCATTGGGTATCTTTATAGGAAATGAAGCACTATCCAATAGTCATAGCAACATCTACAATTTATAATTATGACTTTTATTCTTTAATTTTTTATTTTTGGTTGATGAATATGGTCATAGTTCAATTTATTCAACCAGCCTAAAGCTCTAAGGTTAAACTTTCAGTTGGTGTGAAAAACGCCTCTTACTTGAGAGGATCAGTTGAGTAGCAAAGGAAGCTTACATAAGACCTTGTTAATAACCCCAAGCAATAAGAGAATTATCGAACATATGATGTCACCAATTATATATGAAGAAAAGTTAATTTAGAGAGGTGAGGTTTACCTCATACATAGCCTATTGCATCTCCGAACACGTAAGTTCAAATTTCTGCTATACATAGGCTCATTTTATTCTTTTTATCTGCTTGCAGAGTTCAATGGAAGAATACGTGTATTTCATCAAACAATTGGCATGCACTATGCACATAAGAAAATACAGTAAAAATAATCTCACAAGTCACATATCAACAATGATTATATTTGTCTGTACACAAGAATAAGATTAAAATAACAGAAAGAATATAAAATTACAATGGTAAGAATCAAAAGAGGGATCTATTATACCTTGTAGAGTTGTAGAATAGTGATGAAAAGAGCACTAAGTCATTGCTGACTTCACAATGGTAAACTTTTGCTGACTTTACAATAGTAAAATATTAAGTGGGATCTGCAGAATATCAATGAAAAATGCAAGGAAACAAAAACTGGACGAGTTATGCTCAATCAATTCTTGGAAAATAAACACTGAATGTTTTTCTAGCTTTAATTTTCCACCAGCAAAATTAAGGTTTGACTGACGAAGTCTATGGGCAGCGACAGAGATTGATAGAGAGTAGCGAGAGATGAGTTATAATACCTGAGTTTTGGGGATGGTGGCCTGCGATAGGGAGACAGAGCGACAAGGGTTGGGCAATAACGACGAGAGCAGAGAAATATGAAAAATGAGGTTGGGCAGCAACTATTATTTTGTGAATTTTTACAGAGCAAAAAAATGAGGGAATATCAAAAAGAAAAAGGAATGGAGAGAATTGGTCATAGTTGGATTAAGAAAATCGCGGGAAACATAAAGAATCAAAATTTTGACTGGCTTTTAGTGGGGTTCTTTTATAACCTCTATACATAAACCTCCACAAATACAATTATTTTGAGGGGATTGACACAAACGCCACAAAACTAACGAATAGTGGGGGTTTCTTATGACCTCCCTAAATAAACCCCCACAAATTAAGCTTTTTCTTGTAGTGAAAAAAGGACCAGAAGTTATAATAAGAAGCAAGAGAGAGCTCGTGGATCAAACGCCGCAAATTTCTCTACAAGTTTCAAGCTTCAAACAATCAAGTTCAAGTTCAATAAATCAAGTTCAAGCTCAAGAATGAAGAACAAATCAAGATTCAAATGGTACGAGTTCAAATCAAAGTTCGTGCTAGTTGAATCCAAGATCATTATTCGTGGCAACAAATGTAGATTCAAGATCAAGCTCAAGGGCCCTTAAATTTATTTACTATTGGAAAGTAGAATCAGAGGATACATAGAGATTGTAACACTCATATTGCTTGAAATCAAATACTACGATTGTTGCATTATTTTTCGGTCTCGATTATTTTCTTTTGCAAAATTTTATTATCTACAAATTCTAGAATTTGATTGAAATTCTGTGGATTGAGACCGAAAAATATTGTCAAGCAATTAATCGAGAACGAAATATATTGCAACAATCGTAATATTTGATTTCAAGCAATATGAGTGTTACAATCTCTATGGATCATCTAATTCTACTTTGCAATAGTAAATAAAAGAGCCTACGAGCGTAATCTTAAATTTTATTTTATTTTAATCCAAGTGCCTGAGGTCTAATCTTGATTTTAATCTTGACGTATTTTCAATCCAAGGGCTTGTAGCTTGTTCTTGAATCTTCGTCTTGATCTTTAATCCTTAGAACACTTGAATGCTTGTAGCTTTTAGAGAAATATGCAGCGTTTGATCCACAAGCTCTCTCTTGCTTCTTGCTCACCTTCGTTGTGAACTTCACAGGTGATGTGTTGACATTTATAGCTTCTTTGTTTTCAGACTTGGGTGCAAACTTGCTCCATTTTCTGACTTCTTGCTTGTCGTTCCCTTTGCGAGGCTCATAGATAGGCAGCCTTTCATTTCCAGCGGAGGTCATGCTTAACTCCATGTCATGGGCACGAGTCACAAGTTTTTCAAATGTGCTAGGCTTGATACCTTGCAAAATATAGCAAAGTCCCCAATGCATGCCTTGGATGCAAATCTCTATGCACGAAGCTTCACTAAGCCTGTCTTTGCAGTTGAGGCTTAAGCTCCTCCAGCAGTTGATGAAGTCAATAACTAGCTCATTCTTTCGTTGATGAGTGTTTGTAAGTTCGGTCATGCTTACGATGCGTCTTGTGATATAGAAACGATTAAGAAACTCTTGCTCTAACTGCTCCCAACTATCGATGGATCCAGGTTCGAGATCTGTGTACCAATCGAATGCATTACTTTTGAGAGATCGAACAAACTGTTTGACAAGATAATTACCGTACGTTCCAGCATTGCTGCAAGTTTCAACAAAGTGCGCTACATGTTGTTTCGGATTTCCCTTGTCGTCGAATTGTTGCAACTTAGGAGGTTGATAAGCAGCATGCATATTCAAGTTATCAATTCTTTGCATATACGACTTTGCATATGTGAGATATAATTTGGATGACGACTCTTGTTTATCTTTGATAGCCTCCATGATGAACTCCTTCAATATTTCAACGGGAATTAGACCTTCAGGGAAGACTTGAATCTCCTTAGTTGTCGTTGCTTGATTTTCGGAGGAGTCCCATTTCTTGTGTAACCTTTGAAGATTTAAAGGTGTTTATATGGATTCTCCTTCTACTATGCTATCCAACTTATTTGTTAAATTGGAAAGTTTAGCATCTTGATCTTGCACGCGCTTTGACAAGCCTTCAACTGCTTTCGTCAAATTTGCGAGTTGTTCTTCTACGGTAGAAACTTCAATAACCATTGCTTGCATGATGTATGTAGTGGATGAAAAATAAAATAGATCATTATTGGGATATAGCTAGGAGGTCGCATTAATGGAGACTAAAGTAGATCCAACGCTCAAGTCATCATCATAAACTTGCATGAAAGGTTTCTTAGACTTAGATAAACTTAGTTGGGCAAGAACCTTTTCGATCCTTTTGGCGACATCATTCCCTTTTTGGATCGTGCTTGTAGAGGATCTTGATCCTTTTGAAGATGAAGATCCGAAAATAGGGGTTGACGTTGATGACACTTGGAGTGCTTGTTGTCCTAAAGAGCTTGCTTTGCTCCTTGTAAATGGCCCAAAATTTCCAAAGGTAACATCGAGGATGTTTTCCACATTAGCATAGAACTTGGAATTAGTAGCCTCACTAGAAGTTGATCTGGAGTTAATTTTCTGTGAAGCTATTTCGACGTTCTTGGACTTTGGTGATTGAAAAGTTGAAATGAGAGGTTGAGATTGTCCCACTGGGCGTACCAGAATTTGTAAACAATAAAATTTTGTCAAGAAATTAATCGAGACCGAAAAATATTGCAACAATCTTAGTATTTGATTTCAAGTAATATGAGTGTTACAATCTCTATGGATTCTCTGATTCTACTTTCTAATAGTAAATAAATTCAAAGGCCCTTGAGCTTGATCTTGAATCTATATCTATTGCCACGAACGATGATCTTGGATTCAACTAGTACGAACTTTGATTTGAACTCATACTCCTTGTATCTTGATTTATTCTTCGTTCTTGAGCTTGAACTTGATTTCTTGAAGCTTAAAACTTGTAGAAAAATTTACGGCGTTTGATCCACGAGCTTTCTCTTGCTTCTTGTTATAACTTCTGGTCCCTTTTTCTGGGTTATGAAAACCCCTATTTATAGTTGTGGGAGGGAAGAGTTGTGACGAGAACAAACTCTTTCCGACCAATCAGATTGAAGAGTGACAAGGCCCCATTTGATTGGTCAGAACATGTCAATTGTACACGTGGCATGATTTCATTGGTCTTTCAATTTGACTTGGCATGCCTTGTCATTTTGACATGTGGCACGATCCTATTGGCTCTTTTGTTTGACTTGGCGTGCCACGTCATTTGACACGTGGCGTCAAACTAGGCCTCTAGGAAGATGTCGTCTTGAGCTTAATGAAGTGGGCTCATCACTTGTAGTCCAATTAAATGGGCTAGCCCAATGGATTAAGACATTTATTTAATCCATATATATTGGACTTATAATTAATCCAACTATATTAGTTCAATAAGTTTATTTGATCAAATATAACTTGAATTTAAAATATAGTCCGAATTATTTTACGGATTTAATTCTAATAAAATTTACATGCCAACAGAACCCCCCTCCCCCCAAAACACACACACAAGAGGATAATTTTGTACTTTGTATATATTGACTTACGTATCAAATGTCTTATAATAATTGCATGCTTAAGTGTATGGTTCGTTCTAGTACTTTACCTTGATCTCATTGTCAAAACCTCACCAGCATACCTGAAGGTATGAATTATATGTGTCGTGAAGTTTTTCTTGACCTTTAAATAGAAATTATGGATAAAAAATTAAATAAAATGACTATTTAGGGAGCCAAGTGATTATATAACATGTTTCAGGGACTAATGTGAAAGCTAACTCCTTACAGTTGCATCTGGATTACTTTCTTAATTTATTTTCGAAGAAAATTCCGTCAATGTGTCAAAACTTTGTATAATATTTTAATTTCTTTTTTCACGTAATCCTGAGTGAAGTAATTGGTTGCTTTATGCTTAGTTCAAGTTCCTTAGGAATTAATATATGAATTTAGCTTAACATCCTTAAACCTGTCATGACGTGGAACAATATTTCCAAGAAATAAATACTTGTATACAGTCGAAATAGATTCCGGCCTTCGTACGATCGGTCGAGGTCAAAACGTAATAGATCGGAGTAAGACTTCAAAATGGGTTCTGAAGATGGTACAAACAACCTTCGAGCCCGAGGGACCGATCAATGTCGAGCTCGATATCATTATCAAGCTCGAATCCAAATCGAACTATGATGCAAAGTAAAGTTATCGAGCTTATGATTCAGAGACCAACCAACCCTGACCCCGAACCAATGCAAGGATCCGAGTCAGAATCGAGCTCAAGTCAAGATCGAGAGCTCGAGTCGAGACCGAAAACTCGAGTCAATATCGAGGTTACAGACAAGAGCCGTTACAATCCCACCAGAGGAGAGAATCCTGACAGGAATTATGGAAAATCTGATTTATCATGGGTCTCCCACTATGTATTTTTAATTATATCTAAAATAAGGTCCCTCTGCTATAAAGGGGACGGTTATTATTTCTGTAAAGGGGAGTTTTTTTTACATTGTAATTCAAGCACCATATTCTCATATAGAGAGGAGTTGTTCTTCTAAGCTTCATAAATTGGTTCAACCTATTCAGTCCTAAAAATCATCTTCTTTACAGCCCTGTTTACTTTGTACTCTTTGCAATCCATATTTGATATTTCTATTTATCCTTACGGTTTGTATTAAGCTATACCACATATCCTTAGAACTACGTACAAATTTAACTCTATTCGTTTTTCGGGTAAAATAGTTTGGCGCCCATAAGGATAACAGTGTTTGTTTGATACAAATCTGCAACACACATCAGTTTACGCTCATCTTTTGAGGGTGTCTCTGACTTCGAACTAGCAATGGCAAACCCTCGATTAAAGCTTTACCTACCGACAATAAAACCGGCCTTCAAGACGAAACCAATAACTTGATGCCCTGGGCCGGAAGGCGCTTATCGATGTCATTGAAGCTCGAGTCGAAGTACTTGAAGCTCGAGCCGAAGTACCGCTAGATGTCAACTCGCATGTGGCCTTTGAGGCAAACCAACGTTCCGAGCCTGAAAATAGCATTCATGGCGGTACTCGATTTGCAGCTCGAGGCTCCCATAACGTGGAGAAAAATGGAGTCAGCTTGCATATGATCTTTGAAATGTTACAAGCCCAGCAGATAGAGATAGCTCAGTTGCAGAGCCAAACCCAGCTACCAAGCAGACCGGAACCCAGTCCACCTAGAGAAATTGCCCACCGAACGGAGCCAGCCGTAGTAAGGTCGAACGAGCAAGAATCGGGGACTACTCCCGAAATTGCCAAAATACTTGAGGAGCTCACAAAGCGAATCGAAACCAACGATAAGAAAGTAGAAACATATAATTCTAGGGTCGATCAAATCCCAGGGGCTCCGCCCATGATAAAAGGATTGGATTCCAAGAAATTCGTACAAAAGCCTTTTCCCTCGAGTGCAGCCCCAAAACCAATCCCCAAAATATTTTGTATGCCCGAAATCCCTAAATATAATGGTACGACCGATCCCAACGAACACGTCACCTCTTACACGTGTGCCATCAAGGGTAACGATTTGGAAGATGATGAAATCGAATCCGTGTTGTTGAAAAAATTCAAAGAGACCCTCTCGAAGGGGGCAATGATTTGGTATCATAACCTGCCACCAAATTCCATCGATTCATTTGCCATGTTAGCGAATTCATTTGTAAAAGCACACGCCGGTGCCATAAAGGTTGCAACGAGGAAATCAGACCTTTTCAAAGTGAAACAAAGGGATAATGAAATGATGAGGGAGTTCGTGTCTCAATTTCAAATGGAACACATGGAATTGCCATCGGTCACAAATGATTGGGCCGTCCAAGCTTTTACTCAATGGTTGAGCGAGCGAAGCTCGATGGCATCATGTCGGCTGAAACAAAATTTGATCGAGTACCCGGCAATAACTTGGGCAGATGTGCACAATCGATATCAATCAAAGATCAGGGTCGAAGACGACCAATTAGGAACTCATTCCGGATCCGCACATCCAAACAGACCGGTTATTAAAAACCATAGGGACATCAATAGAGAACCGAGGTCGACCAGAGACCAATATCAACCATACGTCATAGATCGAATGAATAACGGCTCGGCACACAATGCCGCCCGGAACAATCGAAGGAGTGATCGAAGATAGAATTCTCGGGGACTGATGATCAAGAATGGCTTTGACAAACATGCCGGTTCTAGAGAGGCACCTCGGTTATCGGAGTATAACTTCAGCGTCGATGCATCGAGTATTGTATCGGCAATTGGAAGAATCAAAGATACTAGGTGGCCCAGACCCATGCAAACTGATTCTTCCCAAAGAAACCCAAATTCTATGTGCGAATATCATGGTACGCATGGCCACAGGACCAAGGACTGCAGACAGTTAAGGGAGGTGGTAGCCCGTCTATTCAGTAAAGGCCACCTTCGAGAATTCCTCAGTGATCGAGCCAAGAATCACTTTAGAGAAAGGGACTCCAACAGAAAGGACAAACAAGAGGAACCTCAACATATCATTCACATGATCATCGGCGGGGTCGACACTCCACAGAGACTCGCACTCAAACGCACTAAGGTATCGGCCACAAGGGAAAGAGGAACCCGAGATTATGTGTCCGAAGGCACTTTATCGTTCGAAAACGAAGAAGAGGAAGGCATCTCTCAGCCCCACAACGATGCTCTGGTAATTTCTATCCTATTAAATAAAGTTTAGGTTAAGCGTGTTTTGGTGGATCTAGGTAGCTCTGCGAATATCATCCAATCAAGGGTCGTGGAGCAGCTCGGTCTGCAGAATCAAGTCGTGCCCGTAACTCGGGTCTTAAACGACTTCAATATGGCCAGCGAAATGACTAAAGAGAAAATTATTCTACCAGTAAACGTAGCTGGAACCATCCAAAACACAAAGTTCCACATAATCGAAGGTGACATGAGATATAATGCCCTACCCGGAAGGCCTTGGATCCACAACATGAGGGCAATACCTTCGACTCTCCACCAAGTAATGAAATTCCCAACGTCGGACGACGTGAAAATAGTGTACGGGGAGCAGCATGCGGCGAAGAAAATATTTGCAGTCAATAAGGTAACACCGATGTCAACATTATCAGCCTTAGAAAGATCGAGCATTAGAAATGTACGAGAGGCCAAATAGCAATCACAGCTGCCTGTCTCGACCAAATCGGCGAAGCAGGAAACAGAAGATGACGAGGAAAATTTCCTGACCCCCCGAACTTTTATCATCCCCGAGGATTCTGACGCCACCAAATTGACGGTCGAAGAGTTGGAATAGGTTATATTGATCAAACATCTGCCAGAAAGAAAGGTATACCTAGGAACGGGATTGACCCCCGAACTCAGGAAAAAACTTATTCAATTTCTTATTGATAGCATAGATTGCTTTTCTTGGTCCCATTAGACATGACAGGAATCCCACCGTCGATAACAACGCACCGGCTGAGCTTGGACCTTAGGTTTAGACCGGTGAAGCAAAAAAGAAGACCTCAGTCCGAGTTAAAGCACGCGTTCGTGAAGGACGATGTAAGTAAACTTCTCAAAATATGGTCGATTCGGGAAGTAAAATATCCCAAATGGTTAGCTAATGTAGTTGTAGTCCCTAAAAAAGGGAACAAACTCAGAATGTATGTAGACTATAAAGATCTAAACAAAGCATGCCCCAAAAATTCTCTTCCACTGCCTAACATCGATCGGATGATCGATGCCACAGCCGGCCACGAGATCCTTACTTTTCTCGATGCCTATTACGGGTACAATCAAATTCGAATGAACCCGGAGGACCAAGAAAAAACTTCATTTATCACCAAGTATGGAACATATTATTATAATGTAATGCCCTTCGGGCTAAAAAAACGCAGAAGCTACTTATCAACGCCTAGTGAATAAAATGTTCGAAAAATAAATAGGTGAGTCAATGGAAGTTTATATTGATGACATGCTAGTCAAGTCCCTGCATGCAGAGGACCATTTAACTCATTTGCAGGAGACGTTCGAGATTTTAAGGAAATACAACATGAAGCTCAACCCCGAGAAATGTGCTTTCGGGGTCGGCTCGGGCAAATTCCTTGGCTTCATGGAATCAAATCGGGGAATCGAGATCAACCCCGATAAAATCAAGGCCATCGAAGACATCACCATCGTGGATAGTGTGAAAGCGGTGCAAAAGCTAACCGGACGGATAGCTACCCTAGGCCGATTCATTTCGAGGTCTTCGGATCGAAGCCACAGATTTTTCTCTCTACTCAAAAAGAAGAACGACTTCGCTTGGACCCCGGAATGCCAACAAGCTTTAGAACAATTGAAGCAATACCTGTCTAGCCCGCCACTGCTTCACACTCCGAAGATAGATGAAAACTTTACTTATACTTGGCCGTATCGGAAATCGCAGTAAGTTGCGTCCTAGTTCGAGAAGAGCAAGGTACATAATTTCCTGTTTATTACATAAGTCGGACCTCAGGAGAAGCAGAGACTAGATATCCACACTTAGAGAAATTAACACTTGCACTGATAAGCGCTTCTAGGAAATTAAGACCATACTTTCAATGTCACCCCATATACGTGTTGACAACTTACCCACTTCGTAATGTTTTACACAAGCCCGAACTATCGGGCCGATTGGCCAAATGGGCCGTCGAGCTCAGCTGGTACGATATCAAATATCAACCCCGTACGGCCATCAAGTCTCAAATTTTAGCAGACTTCGTGGCCGATTTCACGCCAGCCCTCGTACCCGAAGTTGAAAAAGAACTCTTGTTAAAATCGGGTACATCATTGGGGGTTTGGACCCTCTTCACAGATGGTGCTTCGAATGTGAAGGGGTCCGGGCTTGGCATCGTGTTGAAACCCCCCACAGGTGGCATCATTAGGCAGTCTATCAAAATTTCTAAGTTAACTAACATCGAGGCCGAGTACGAGGCCATGATTGCAGGTCTCGAGCTGGAAAAAAGCCTAGGAGCAGAAATGATTGAAGCTAAATGTGACTCTTTACTAGTAGTAAACCAAGTAAAAAAAACCTTCGAGGTTCGAGAAGGCAGAATGCAGAGGTATTTGGACAAGTTACAGGTAACTTTGCATCGTTTTAAGGAATGGACTTTGCAGCATGTGCCTCGAGAACAAAACGGTGAGGCCGATGCACTCACAAATTTGGGGTCATCGATCGAGGAAGATGAGATCGATTCAGGGACTGTCGTTCAACTCTCGAGGTATGTAATCGAGGAGGGGCACGCCGAGATAAACTCCACAAGCTTAACCTTGGATTGGAGAAATAAGTATATTGAATATTTGGGAAATGGAAAACTCCCATCGAACCCTAAAGAGTCAAGGGCCCTACGAACCAAAGCTGCTCGATTCACGTTGGCTGAAGATAGAACATTGTACAGAAGGACGTTCGATGGACCATTGGCAGTATGCTTGGGACTAGGAGACACCGATTATATTTTACGAGAGGTCAATGAAGGCACTTGTGGGAACCACTCCGGCACCGAATCACTGATTCACAAAATCATCAGAGCAGGATATTACTGGGATAGCATGGAAAGGGATACTAAAACGTTTGTTCGAAGATGCGATAAATGTCAAAGGTTTGCACCGATGATCCATCAACCCGGGGAACAACTTCATTCAGTCCTATCCCCATGGTCATTCATGAAATAGGGGATGGATATCGTCGGCCCCCTACCATCGGCCCCAGGTAAAGCTAAATTTATTTTATTTATGACTGACTATTTCTCTAAATGGGTTGAAGCACAGGTGTTCGAGAAAGTAAGAGAAAAAGAGGTTATAGATTTCATCTGGGATCACATCGTGTGTCGATTTGGGATACCCACAGAAATAACATGCGATAATGGCAAGCAATTTATCGGCAGTAAAGTAACAAAATTTCTCAAAGATCATAAAATAAAAAGGATATTATCGACACCGTATCACCCCAGTGGGAACGGACAAGCCGAATCAACAAACAAGACTATCATCTAAAACTTGAAGAAAAGGTTGAACGAAG
This sequence comes from Nicotiana tabacum, assembly GCF_000715075.1. NCBI lineage: Eukaryota > Viridiplantae > Streptophyta > Magnoliopsida > Solanales > Solanaceae > Nicotiana > Nicotiana tabacum. The sequence goes on from NC_134103.1 coordinate 41,064,098, forward strand.
CCAAAGGGAAATGGAGAGAAATTCTGCCCGAAGTCCTATGGGTATATCGAACAACATCGAAGTCCAGTACAAGAGCAACTCCATTTTCTTTAGTGTATGGCTCCGAAGCCTTAATTCCAGTCAAAGTCGGAGAACGCAGCGCAAGGTTTCGACATGCATCTGCGAAATCAAACCATGAGGCAGTGAACACTAGCCTTGAATTATTAGATAAAAAATGAGAAGCGACACTCGTTCGAATGGCTGCATAAAAACAACGAATCGAAAGGTACTACAATAGAAGAAACAACCTTCGCCACTTCAGGATTGGGAACTTAGTCCTAAGGAAGGTCACCATCAATACTCGAGATCCTAATGAAGGGAAGCTCGGCCTAAATTGGGAAGGACCCTATCAGGTCCTCGGTATAGTCGGAAATGGATCTTATAAACTCGGAACGATGGATGGCAAGCCATTATCGAACAACTGGAACATATCACTCCTCAAACGATATTATTGTTAAGGTATGATTCTCTTTTTCCTTTCGCCCATATATACATATTCGAAGCTAACCCATCGCAGGTGTTCGATCAAAGACGTCGATACCTCAGGTTTTAAAGTACGCGTTGCACTCTTTTCCCCCTTAGATCGGCTTTTATCCCAAATGGATTTTCCCGATGAGGTTTTTAATGAGGCAACAACCATGTGATGCATGAAGGCAATTCAACAGTATCCGAGGCTTCTTCATAATCAACCTCGAATACTGGGGGGGGGGGGGGCATTAGCCCTCAAATATATCAAGTTCTGAGGTAAGAAAGATATGTCATAACAACAGGGTTCCAATAGGAAAAGTTATAAGAGCCAAATGGTCAAAACGAACCATGCTCATGTAGTTGGCCCGAGCCCTGACGCAAAACATGAACACATGTATAATGACTTGCAAAGAGAAGTTCTCTTCTATACCGATATCTTATATCCAAGCAAAACTCCTCTATTTCGAGATTTATTATGCAAACAGGATCGAGTTCGAATCATTCACTCGACTACTAAGCCTACAGGCTACTTTTATTTCGTGTTCGAGCAAGCACTCACTCGACCATTACGCCTACGGGCTACATTACTTCGAGTTCGAATCATTCACTCGAACATTAAGCCTATGGGCTATTTTTACTTCGAGTTCGAATCATTCACTCGAACATTAATCCTATAGGCTATTTGTTTTTCGAGTTCAAGCAAGCACTCACTCGATCATTACGCCTACGGGCTACATTACTTCGAGTTCGAATCATTCACTCGACCATTACGCCTACGGGCTACTTTTATTTCGAGTTCGAGCAAGCATTTACTCGACCATTATGCCTACAGGCTACTTTTATTTCGAGTTCGAGCAAGCACTCACTCAACCATTACGCCTACGGGCTACATTACTTCGAGTTTGAACCATTCACTCGAACATTAAGCCTACGGGCTATTTTTACTTCGACTTCGAATCATTCACTCGAACATTAAGCCTACGGGCTATTTTTATTTCGAGTTCAAGCAAGCACTCACTCGATCATTATGCCTACGGGCTACATTACTTCGAGTTCGGATCGTTCACTCGACTACTAAGCTTAAGGGCTACATCACTTCAAGTTTTAGTAAGCGCTCACTCGGTTACAAAGGCTACGAAGTCCAAATTTGATCAAGTTGCCTAAATCCTTGTGAAAATATTCATAAGGCGTAAATAAAATCTTCACAAAACAGGAAACAGAACGGAAGCAACTCGGCAAAAAAGGGATATTTTTATATACAAGATTGCTTACATAATTGATTACAACATAAAAATTGAGGACTAAGCTTCTTGGTTATCCCCAGGAGCGGTCTCTTCTCTATCAGGCTCCCCCCCATTCTCGGACCCGCTCTTACTCCCATCATCATCATCGTTATCATCGTCATCATCATCAGAAACCAAGGCTTCAGCTTCGGTTTTGAGTTCTTTGGCCCTTTTAATCTCTTCAGCGAGGTCGAAACCTCGAGCATGGATCTCCTCGAGGGTCTCCCTCCGAGATCGGCACTTAGAAAGTTCAGCGACCCAATGTGCTCGAGATCGGCGGTCTCGGCTGCCTCTCTTGTTTGGACCTGGGCAGCTTCAGCATTGGCCCGATAGATGGCCACGAGTGCATCCGCATCGGCCTTTGAGTTTTCGGTGTCAGGTTCGGCCTTTGCAAGTTCAGAGGCCAACCGAACCTCGAGCTCCTCTATTCTTCTCGCTTGGACCGAGCCTTTCTCCTTTATTTTTTGGAGTTGGTTTTCGCTCGATGACAATTGAGCTCGAGCAGTTTCTTTCTCTGCAGAAAAGCGGTCCATTCCTTCTTTCCACTCCAAAGACTCCGCTTTTATCACATCGACTTCTTCACGGAGTTTTCGGATCATCTCAATTTTATGCTGCAGCTGTGAGACCGAAAAATTAACCATCGTTCCGGTACCGATCCCATAGGCTTTTAAAAGTATTATTACTTGCTCGGAAAGATCGATCTGATCTTGGTGAGCCTTGGCGAACTCGGCTCGGAGGTCTTTTATTTCTTCCCCCCTTTGGCCTAAGAGGAGTTTTAGGGAGTTCCTTTCCTTCGTAACCCATTGAAGCTCGGCCTCGTATTGACGCAGCTCGGTTCGGGACCGAGAACATGATTCTTGATGAACTGCCGCTGCCTTCAAAGAAAGAAGAAACGAAGTTAGAAAAGAAAAGCAAACTTAAAGGTAACGCCATATAATTTAAGGCTTACCTAATTCAAAGCCTGCTGCACTCTGTGAAAAAGATCCGATCCGTCACTCATACCGGTAGTGTCCTCGACACCGATAAACAGGTCACAAAATGGATCCTCTCCATCATGAGGCCTATCTAATTCGAGGGCCCCCAAATCTTGGGCCTCCCGAATCGCCCCTGCAAAAAAAGTAGGAAAGGTGAGCGAGTCTTCGATTGCTACTGCCCCAAGCAAATCACCAGGGGCATTCTCTTCGGTTCGAAAAGATTCGAGAAGAGTCCCTTAAGACGTATCCTCCATTCGTTGGCTTCGATGGGAAGCGTCTTCGATCTCCAACAACTCGGGGACTCTGCCCGAATCTTTCTCCGATATATCCTCAGTACGAGGTGGAGCCTTATGAACCACCATTGATCCAGCTGCCTGTGGAACGTCGGTGGTCTTCTTCGTTTGGGCCGCCAGCGCAGACCCGTCATTCTCTTTTTTTTCTTTTTCTTCATCCCTCAGACGCAGAACCAATTCTACGGTAAAAGGAACAATATTCTTGTTCGGCTTACGAGCCGTCCTTTTCTTCGGTTTCTGATCTTCGAGGACGGAGGCTTTTTTCCTCTTGTTATCTTTCACCGGCTATGGAACAGAGGCCGAAGCCTCTTCCTCGACAGATGAGGGCCTCAAAACTGCATCTTTGCCCACACCTACACACGGAAAATTTTATTAAAGTCTGTGAAAAGCATTTTATTCAAATTATCAAAAGATACGAAAAAGGTGCTTACCGTGATTTTTGGCCTCCCATCGGCCCTTCGACAAGTCGCGCCATGAGCGCTCGGTGTAGGAGGAGGTCGAAACCAGATCACATACCCAGTTCTTAATATCGGGCACTACGCCGGGCATCCAGGGAACTGCTGCATCACAAAAGGAGAATATTGGTGAAGGAAATGAAAGGATAAAATAGTAGAAGATAATAGCATACACTTACGCTTTATGTTCCACTCCTCGGGAAAAGGTATTTTTTCGATCGAAATCAGGTCCGAAGTCCTTACTCGAACGAATCTGCCCATCCAGACTCGATCCTTATCCTCGTCTATACTCAAGAACAGAGCCTTGGTATCTCGACATTGGAGATTTATTAACCCTCCTCGAAAAAGGCGAGGACGGTATAATCAGACAAGGTGATCGAGGGTGAAAGGCATCCCTTAGATTTTACTCACAAAATATCGGATCAAAATAATGATCCGCCAAAAAGAAGGATGTATCTGGCCTAGGGTTATAAGGTATTTGCGACAAAAATCTATGATAACAGGGTCAAGGAGACCTAATGTGAAAGGGTAAGTATACACGCTTAAAAACCCTCTCACGCGAGTAGTAATATCCTCTTCGGGAGACGGCACTACCACTTCTTTGTTCTCCCAGTTACAATTTTTTTTATCCGCTCGATGCGCTTCCGGGTTATCGAACAAATATATCTCGATACGGGCTCACATCGGCCAGGGACCGGCGAACCTTTGTCGAGTTTGAAATCGGAGGTAAGAACACACGCCGCCGGAACGCACTCTTCAGGCCGTGGATCCACCGGTGTTTTGTCGGCGGCGGATTGGGAAGAAGAAGCTTTGTCTTTTGGGGGGACGATTTTTGATGTCTTCACAATTTCGGATTCAAAAAAGGTAACAAAGATTTGTTGGTTTAGAAGAAGAATCTTGCAAAGAAGAATCACAGTTTTGCGAATAAACTCAGAGAGAACGAAAGAAAACTTAGGAAATTTGGAAGATTGAAGATGTAAAAGTGGTAAATGATAAAAGGAAGGGCTATTTATAGATTAAAGTAATGGCGGTTCAGTATCAGCGGTGGCCGACCACCGTCTGACAAGCATTAAATACCTTGAAAGACTAAATCGACGAGACAACTATCATGTATGTCATAGTCGAACCCAATGTAAACGTCAGCTTATAATCCGATCGAGCCGTTGAAAAATCATATCGTTTCTCACCACATCCTTCCCGAGAAACGAGGGCACTATCTGTATACGGTCGAAATAGATTTCGACCTTCGTACGATCGGTCGAGGTCAAAACGTAATAGATCGGATTTAGACTTCAAAATAGGTTCCGAAGATGGTACAAACAACCTTCGAGCCCGAGGGACCGATCAATGTCAAGCTCGATATCATTATCAATCTCGAATCCAAATCGAACTATGATGCAAAGTAAAGTTATCGAGCTTATGATTCAGAGATTGACCAACCCTGACCCCGAACTAATGCAAGGATCCGAATCAGAATCGAGCTCAAGTCAAGATCGAGAGCTCGAGTCGAGACCGAAAACTCGAGTCAATATCGAGCTTACAGACAAGAGCCGTTGCAATCCCACTAAATGAGAGAATCCTTGCAGTAATTATGAAAAAGCTGATTTATCATGGGGTCTCCCGCTATGTATTTTTAATTATATCTAAAGTAAGGTCCCTCTACTATAAAGGGGACGATTATTATTTCTGTAAAGGAGAGTTTTTTTTTTTACATTGTAATTCAAGCACCATGTTCTCATATAGAGAGGAGTTGTTCTTCTAAGCTTCATAAATTGGTTCAACCCGTTCAGTCCTAAAAATCATCTTCTTTACAACCGTGCTTACTTTGTACTCTTTGCAATCCATATTTGATATTTCTATTTATCCTTACGGTTTGTATTAAGCTATACCACATATCCTTAGAACTACGTACAAATTTAACTCTATTCGTTTTTCGGGTAAAACAATACTATAATTTATTTTGATGGTGATCTTATTTGAAATTTTGTATATAGGCTTTATGCTAACTATTTTCAAGGTCCTAAATTTCGTAAAAGTAACATGAAAATATTTATAGTTATGTTACATAATTTAAATAAAGAAAGAATTTGAATAAAGTAAAATTTTAATCGATATTAAAGTCTTAAATATTAGTATTTCATATATAATCAAATAAGAACCAATCTAATAAATAAATTTTAGTTAATCTTAAAGTCTTAAATTTTGAAAAAATCATAATTTTATAATATGACATTTGTTTTTAAAGGATAAAAAGGCAAACGACATGTTACGGGGTTCGTGCTTTTAATATAAATATAGATATAGATATGTAACTAATTATATTGCATGCTCAGAGGTTATGTTTAAGATTGTTATTTAGATCTTTTAAAGTCCATAAAATGAATTAATCCAAAGAAAATTATTACTTCCTCTGTTTGATTGAGAAATTTAAGAAAAAAAAGAATTGTGAAGCTTGTGGTTTGAAAGAATCTATATATATTTGTGCGATTATTAATCATTTAATTAATGGAAATATAAAAAAATTCAAGTTAAATTATTTTTCAAATATAAAAATTTATCATTAATTTTAAATACAAAACTTATCATTATTTTTTAAATAGATAAAAGATAGAAATGCATCACATAACTTTGAACTCTTATTACTCCACTTAACACAAAAAAGAAAGAAGTTGTAACTGGGAACGAATTTCCAGCGAGGAAAAACAAAAACAGGAAAGGAGGAAATGTAGTAATAAGGAAGAAGTAAACGATTTTAGTGTGTTGGCTGAGTTTAGTTACAAACAAAAAATATTATTAATACACCAGTAGAAGAAGAAATGATGTTGTTGATGAGGAAGATGAAATTGCAGAGGATGAAGAAGAAGGGGAAAATGATGGTGATAGTGATAAAAAAGAAACTTCTGAAGATGAAGAAGAAGGGAAAAAGTATTCTGATGGTGAGGAAAAAGAAGAAGACGATGATGAGGATAATTTCAGTCCTACAATGTTGAGATACCCATAAACGTCCGAAGTTATGGATTCATCATATGGCGGAATAAGTTTTGTGATTCTTTCAATCGCAAGATCGGACCTTGTAACATAGTTTGAAAACAGTTGTTTTGTGCACTTCTTGAAATGTATTCGATGGACAAATGGTTCATTCTCTTCTTCTTCTTCGTCAAGTTATGAATTACAATAATAAGCGTGAGATGTGATTTATAATGGAGGGATTACCCTGTTGTTTTGGGTTGAGGGAGTTTGCATTGGTAACAAAAGATGAATTGCAGAGAATTTTCTAGAAAAAGCTGTTAAAGATCCAAAAAGAGGTAAGAAATTTTGGAAAAAAATACAAGGTAAAAAAGAAGGAAAAAAATATAAGGTAAAAGAGAAAAGTGACCCTGATAGGCTGATGAGTTTGATAGAAATGAGTAAATTCACCAAGGAAGAGAAGTTTAAGGCGTTATTGGTGCGTTTTATTTATACATATACATCTTGTTGGTGCGCAATATGTTAGAATTTTATTTTGAAGAAGTGGGTCACTATAGTTTTAATTTGCCATTGTTTTATAAATATCCATCAGGCAAGGAATGATTCGATCTAACCTTTGATTATCTCACAAGGTGGATATGGAGAAACTATTTAATGCATAATCTAAGACAGATTAAAACAAGCGAGACTTGCTCTGTTGTTAAAAGCACCTTCACCTACGACCGTTAGGTCCTTAGTTCGAGTCACGCTGGAGGGAAAGTGTGAAAATACTATAGATCCTCCTAATTTGGGATTGGTAAAATTCATGTACAAATATACATGAGAAAGGAATGCTCTGTATTGTTACCCATGGGCCTTCGCTGTAAGTACTTATTAAGAACCAATATGCAGATTATTATAGACAATAAGGTAGGTGATTTATGTTACTGTATTTTTTATTTGTATATTTATTACAGGCATGCGCATATGAAGCTTTCTCGTTTATTGGGAAAAAACTGGTGCCAAATCCACAAAAGTATCTGGATCTTTTAAAAAATAATTGGTTACGGTGAGGTAATAATATGAAACTTTTATATAATTCTAGAAACCAAGAGTAAACCATTTATTGAGCAAGAACTGGCCCATATTCCCAAAAACCTCGAGGAAAAACCAAGAGTAAACCATTTATCTAGAAACCCTTCGGTGAGGTTGAGCAACAAGGCATTGCTATATGCCATGAGTAAGAAGCTGAAAGATAATGTCAGATTCTACAATATTTACCAATGTTTTATTATAAACTAGTTTGTTCTATTGTTATTTTCTGTGTTATTCACTTTGGTTAAGCGACCCCGGAAACGAGATTTTTTAAAGGTTCCAATAATTCGTATGATATTTTGGACTTGGACGTATGTTTGGATTGAGTTTCGGGTGGACCGAGAACGTTTCGGCGCTTATTATTGGAATTTGGCATCTTGAAGGTTTTAGAGTTTTCTAAGTTTGATTTGAAGTAGACTTTAGTGTTATCAATATCCGTTTGGGATATCGAGCCTTGGAATAGGTTCGTATAGTGAATTGTGACTTATGCGTAAAATTTGACGCCATTCTAAGTTGTCTAAGTATAATTCGCCACGTTTGGAGTTAGTTGGAAGAAGTTTAAAGTTTAAAAGTTGATTTATTTAGTTTTGAGGTGCAATTTTGGTTTTGATGTTATTTTACGTGTTCCGAGACTTCGAGAGGCGAGTTATTGCATATGTTTCACGTCAGTTGAAGCCCCACGAGAAGAATTACCTTGTGCACGATTTGGAGTTGGCGGCGATAGTTCATGCACTTAATATAGAGGCATTATTTTTATGGAGTGTCATGTGAGGTTTACACTGTTAACCGCAATTTGCAGCGTCTGTTTAAGTAGATGGATTTTAATTTAAGGCAGGGCATGTGGCTTGTGTTACTGAAGGATTATGATATTAGCATCCTTTATCATCTGGGTAAGGCGAATGTGGTCGCAGATGCCTTGAGCAGAAAGGCCAAGAGTATGGATAGTTTGGCGTTCATTTCAGCAGAGGAGAGGTGTCACGGCCTAACTCCCACCGGAGTCGTGACGACACCTAACACTACTTGCTAGGCAAGCCAACAGTTTCACAATAACAATGAACTCAATAAAGCAGAACTTAATTAAACTCAACAGTGAAAATATCATGAAATATCTGAGAAAACGACGATAATACTACTACAACTATCCCAAAGATCTAGTATCAACGAGTACATGAGCACTATTAAATGTCAAAATACGAGGCCAAATCCTCAATACAACTGTCTGAACAATAGAATAGTAATAACAAAACTAAATGAAAGAAAACTCCAACGTCTGCAAAAGACATAGCATCTACCTCGTAGTCTTCTCAGCTGGTACCGGTGCGAACTCTAGCGATCGCCGTGCTCAGAAGTACTTGGATCTGCACATAAAGTGCAGAGTGTAGTACGAGTGCAGCCGGCCCCATATACTCAATAAATGAAAAACCTAATCTTGGGCTGAAAGCAGTAACAAGCTCAGAAGAAACAATCAGTGATCAATATCAATAATCAGTAACAACTCAGGATATAATAGAACAATACAAGTAAATAACTCAATGATATAATATTCAGCTCGTCCACATTACAGAAATTGAGACATGTTTTTCAAGTATAACAGTTAAAGTCCAACATAGATAAAATATTTTATTTACCAGCTAGCATAAGAAAAGTACATCTTTATGCCTACATGTCAAATATACATCATCACAGTAAAACCATCAAGAATAACCATATTCAGCACGTTCATGGTGCCTGGCACAATGCCTCTTACCATCACACATAACTACACTCAGTACTGTACAGGTGCCTGGCATAAATTTCCCTCACCAAAGCACATATATCACTATGCATGCTCTCACTGTAATATCAGACTCCGGAGGAGCGAATCCTGGCCCAAGCGCTACTCAATATTACCGTTTTGGTGTGCAACCCGATCCAAATATCAATCCGCTGTGGTGTGTAACCTAATCCAAATATCACTCAGTTGTGGCGTGCAACCCGGTCCAAATATAACTCACAAAATGGCTATATGTCATCAACCACTTAAGTCTCAAGGGATCACAATCTCATAGAACTCAGCCCCAACAGTATCACATATGGCAAACAACAACAACGTGTGATCTAATAATAAATAACGTACAGAGGCTGAGATACGACATGCAAATGAAGAATTATGACTGAGGATATGACTACAATTCAGGCAAACAACTCAAAACAGCAAGAATAGCCCTATTATGTCTCAACCAAATAAGCACATAGTATAGACATAATTTCTAACATAAATCATAACTGAAATAATAATACAAGAAGAAAATACGGATATAACGAGGCATGATAGCAAAACAAGTCTGATAGTAGTCTAAAGTCCACCCGAATCATGAATACCCCGGTGCACGCATACGCGCCTGTCACCTAACACGTGCATCACCCCACATCCCAAGCAACATAGTTTGCAGGGATAATTACTCTCAAATCCAAGTTTAGATATGTTACTTACCTCAAAACATAGAAATCAATACTCCAAAAGGCCCTTCTTACGCGAATCGGCCTCCGAGCAACTCGAATCTAGTCAAAATAACTTAATATCATCAATAAAAGCCATCAGAAACAATTCCAAATGATAAGCTATGATCTTGAATCAATAATGCAAAGTCAACCCAAAAAGTTAACTCCGGGCCCACATTCCGGAACCCGACTAAGCTCATAAATTTTGAACACTCATTCCGATACGAGTCCAAATGTATGTGTTTCATCCAATTCTAACCTCAAATCGATCCTCAAATCATCAAATCTCACTCTCCAAAATCATAGTAAAAAATCCACAAATTCTACCTTAAACTCACATAAACTAGATGAAATAATCCATGGGTAATCAATATCTATCATAAAAATTGAATAAACTTCACTTACCTCTTCAATTGTGGTGAAAAGTCTCCCAAAACTTGCCTCCTACTGAGCTTCACAACTCGAAATAATGAAAAATGACTAAACCCGTCAAAAATATAAGGTCTGCTAGTGATTCCGCATTTGCGGTCACTTAGTCGCTTCTGCAGTATCGCATTTGCAATCACAAGCTCGCATATGCGAGTTCCCTCCATCTGCCGACTTACCGCATTTGCGGTCCACCCTGTGCAACTACGGTCCTTCACCGCCAATGCGCTTCCACTTCTGCGCCCAACTAACCGTATCTGCAGTCCGTACCTTTCCCAGCCAACTCCGCACCTGCGCTCACCTGGCCGCTTCTGCGGCTACGCATCTGCAGCCAAACCTACCACAAATGCGAAAATACCATAAGCCAAAATCTTCAGCAACACAACCAAGTCCAAAACAAGCCTAAACCAATCTGAAACACACCCGAGGCCTCCGGGACCCCCTCCAACAATCCAACCAATCCCAAAACATAACACAAACCTACTCAAAGCTTCAAATCACATAAAATAACATCAAAACCACGAATCGCACCACGATTCAATCCTAATGAACTAATAAATTTTTAACTTAAAAAACTTATGCCAAACCACATGAAACCAACCTGGAATGACCTCAAATTTTGCATCTTGTCCCAAATGACACAACTGACCTGTTCAACTCCTAGAACCACAATCCAAACCCGATATCAGCAAAGTCAACTCCTAGTTAAATCTATCAACCTTCCAAAATTTTAACTTTCTAATTTTCGCCAAAAAGCATTAAATCAACCTACGTACCTCCAAAATCACCATATGAAGCTATTGGGATCATCAAAACACTATTTCGTAGTTGTCTAAACAAAAGTCAATCGCCGGTAAACTCTTACAACTTAAGCTTCCAACCTCGGGACTAAGTGTCCCAATTCACTCCAAAACTTCCCAGAAACTAAACCAACCACCCTGACAAGTTACGTAACCATAAATACACATATGTAAAGCATCAAATACGAAAAATGAGGCTAAGATACTCAAAACAACTGGCTGAGTTATTGCAATAAGCCATTGGCGTTGGACATTCAGTCCTTAGCTAACCGACTTGTGAGGCTAGATATTTCATAGCCCAGCTGAGTTCTTGCATATGTTGTGGTTCAATCTTCTTTATTCGTGCTGATCAAGACTCATCGGTATGATGATCTACACTTGCTGGTTCTTAGAGAGACGGTACTGCGAGGTGATGCCAAGAAGGTTACTATCGAAGGTGATGGTGTTCTACGACTCCAGGCTTGCTTATGTGTTCCTAATGTTGATGGCCTGAGGGAGACGATTCTAGAGAAGCTACATATTTTGCGTTATTCTATTCATCCAGGTGCCACAAAAATATATCATGACCTGAGGTAGCATTATTGGTGGTGGTGGATAAACAAGAACATAGTTGAGTATGTGGCGAGGTGTTTGAATTCCCAGCAAGTTAAATACGAGTATAAGCAAACTCTGCAAGCGGTAGAAACTCATACCATGATCCTCCGAAATCAATAACACAAGATTGGTTTACCATGGACTTCGAGGAAATTTGATGACGTTTGGGTCATTTTTGACAGACTGACCAAGTCTGCACACTTTATTCCTGTGATGACTACATACACTTTAGAGAGGTTGGCCCAGATTTATGTTCAGGAGATCGTCCAGTTGCATGGCGTGCCTATTTCCATCATTTTAGATAGAGGCACTCAGTTCACCTTGTATTTTAGAGAGCTGTACAGAGTGAGTTGGGTACCCGGGTAGAGCTCAGCATGACTTTTTATCCGGAGATCAGCGGGCAATCGGAACGGACAGTTCAAATTCTGGAGGATATGCTCGGTGCATGTGTGATTAACTTCGGAGGGCAGTGGGATCAATTCTTTCCGTTGGCCGAGTTTTCTTATAACAACAGCTATCAGTCCAACATCTAGATGGCTCCATTTGAGGCCTTGTATGGTCGATAATTTTGTTCCCCTATCGGTTAGTTTGAGCCCGGAGAGGCTAGGTTATATGGTACTGATTTGGTGAAAGATGTCTTAGATTAGGTAAAGTTTATTTTAGAGCATCTTCGCACAGCATAGTCCAGGAAGAAGAGTCACGCAAATGAGAAGGCGCACGATTTGTCATTTATGGTAGGAGAGAAGGTACTCTTGAAAGTCTCGCCAATGAAGGGTATCACGAGGTTCAGAAAGAGGGGCAAGTTGAGTCCGAGGTTCATCAGTCCATTCGTTGTGTTGGAGCAAGTTGGTGAGGTTGCATACAGGCTTGCTTTGCCTCCTAGTCTATCGAGAGTTCATCCGGTATTCCACGTGTCTATGCTCCGGAGGTACCATTCTGATAGTTCCTATGTGTTGGATTACAACACAGTTCAACTAGATGAGAGCTTGGGTTATGAGGAGGATCTAGTTGCTATTGTTGACAGGCAGGTACGCAAGTAGAGGTCTAAGAATATTTCAGCGGTGAAAGTCCAATAAAGGGGTCAACCAGTCGATGAGGCGACTTGGGAGACCGAGGAGAACATGAAGAGCAGATATCCACACTTATTCGGCACTTCAGTATGATTCTAAACCCGTTCAAGGATGAATGTTTACTTAGGATATGGATAATGTAACGATCTGACCTGTCGTTTTGCTTTTTAGATCCATGTTCCCCTATTTAAGACTTTTCGTATGTGCTTTTCCTATTTTATGACTTGTGGGGATAGTTGGTTTGGTTTTGGATGGTCTCGGGTTGAATTCGGAATACTTAGTTCCATAATAGTGGTTTAAGATGGCCAAGTTTGACTTGAGTCATCACTTTGAGTAAACGGCATCGGAATCGGGATTTGAAAGTTCCAATATGTTTGTATGATGATTTTGGACTTGAAAAAAATCAGATATAGCCATATTTATAACTTGTAATTGAAAAGTAGCCACTGTTTTAAAAGTAATCAAAATTTAGCTACTTTTCATGTAAAGATAAAATCTGAACAAAAACACTCTTAAAAATTCGGAAATATAATATGCTGGAATACGAATTTTTTACATATGAGCTTCCAACATAATATGCTGGAATTTTATGATGTGCTGGAGTTACATCATAACATGCTGGAAGTTTATATGCATGATCTCCATAATCCCACATATTATGCTAGAACTTTCCGGGTGCTGGAGTTCCAACATAATATACTGAAAGTTTATACGCATGAGCTCCATAATCCAACAAATTATACTGAAAATTTCCGTGTTTCAGCAAAATAGTGGCTATTTATTAATGACTTTGCAAAATGCTGGCTATTTTTCAATTACTAGTCCAAAAACAGGCTAGCCCGTACTATTTTTACCGTATATTCGGATCGAGTTTCGGGTGGACCATGAGCGTTTCGGCGCTTATTGTTGGAAGTTGGCATCTTGATGGTTTTAAAGTTTTCTAAGTTTGATTTAAAGTAGACTTTGGTGTTATCGATGCCCGTTTGGGATTGCGAGCTTTGGAATAGGTTTGTTTAGTGAATCGTGACTTGTGCGTAAAATTTAGCGTCATTCCGAGTTGTCTAAGTATTATTCGTCACATTCGGAGTTAGTTGGAAGATGTTTTGAAGTTTAAAAGTTGATTTATTTAGTTTGAGGTGTGATTCTTGATCTTGATGTTATTTTATATGTTTCGAGACTTCGAGTAGGGCTATAGTATGTTTATGGACTTGTTGGTACATTTGGATGGTTTCCCGGGTGGCTAGAGTGAGTTTCGGACCACCCGAAGCAAAGCTGAAGTTAGTAGATTTTGCTGGTGTGTTTCGCGATCACGAAGGAGGCTGTAAAAGGGGTAAGAGGTTTGCTCTTTGCGAACACAAGGAGGGTTCTGCGAACGCGATGGAGGACCTAGCTCCTCTTCGTGAACGCGAAGAAGGCTGAGGTAGGGGGAGCTGGAAGGCATTTAGCCTCCGCGAACGCAACGTGAATCGCGAATGTGACCCGATTATCGCAAACGCAAAGAGAAAAAATCTGGGCTGAGTTAGTTTGGTTTTCACGATGGCGAGGAACATTTCGCGATCACGATAAAGAAATTCCTGGGCAGAATGTATTTTTATTTCGGGACTTAGGCTCATTTCTCTCACTTTTCTCTTAACTTGGGCAATTTTTGGAGCTCTTTTGAAGGGGATTGTCATCAAGAATCATAAGCTAAGTGATTTCTACCAATTATGAGTTAAATACATGGATTATGGGTAGATTTTAATATAGAAATTTATAAAATTTTGGGTTTTTGATGAAGAACCTAGGGTTTAGTAAAAATGAGATTTTGACCACGAAATTGATTACGGAATTGAGAAAAAGTTATATATTTGAGTTCATAATGCCATAGATAACATTTATCTTAAAACAAATTTGGAATCAAGGCATGTGAGCCCGAGGTTGACTTTTGTTGACTTTCCGAGTTGGGTTGGAAAATTACTCTAATAGTTAAATTATGAACATTTTATATTGATTGGTTTGTACGACCTTTGACTAGTTTCCGATTCCTCGGTATCGATTTGACGTGACTAGTGAGGTTTGAGAGCCGAGTAGTGGGCTTGAAAGCGAGGTAAGTCTCTTGCCTAATCTTGTAAGAGAAAATTATCCATGTAGGTATTTTAATTGTTGTGTGCCTCTTGTTAAGGGTGCTACATATGTACGAGGTGACGAGAGTCCGTGCCTAGCTTGATTCGTGTTTATGTCCGGGTAGACTTAGATCCACACCATGCCTTAAATTTACTTATTGTATTAAACTTGTTTGTTTGATTATTTAAATTTATGACTGAGATTGAGACTATAATAAATATACTGACTAAGCCTCTTACTTTAGATTTTGTGAAATATTTGATTAACCGTAGTTCCGTGTCTTCTCGACTCGCATGTATCTTCGCGAGTGAGAGAGTTTTCTCTACTCTTATGGGATCGGGCGGTTTTCCTCGACATGATTGTAAATTACTCTTATGGGATTGGGTCGTTCGCCTCGACAGGATTGTAAATTACTCTTATGGGATCGGGTCGTTCGCCTTGGAAGTATCGTGAGTTATTCTTATGGGATCGGGCCATTCGCCTCGCGGTATTGTGTAACACTATTCTTATGGGATCGGGTTGTTTGCCTTGGCAGACTCGTGCGTAATACTTGAGATTTGATTTGGTATTGGTATCAAGTGATCTTGTGCCTTCGGGGCAGGTTATGGTATTTAGTGATTTCGTGATAATTCTTGTTTGGAAATTTTATTATTGATATTTATCTATCTCGTTGCTACTTGTTGTGTTTCATACCTTTCTACTTTATGTACATTATCATTTGACCATTAGTAAGTGTCGAGTCGATCCCTCGTTACTACTTCTTCGAGGTTAAACTAGATACTTATTGGATATGCGTTGATTTACATATTCATACTACACTTCTACACTAATTGTGCAGGTACTGAGACAGGTGTTTCCCTAAATCGTACACGCAAGTATATGCGGTCAATCAAATAATAAAGAGTGAGTAGAGTATCATTTCCAGGAGGACTTGTGATCAATTATCAACTAAATCAAGCAATTTCTAATTTATCGAGTCAAAACAATGTCAAGGTGATTGTTGTTTAATTAAATTTACTAACTAGAGCTGTAATTAAAAGAAGAACTAATTGACTAGCACACTTAGCATGAATATTTTAATTCAATGAGAAATAATATTCCAGGGTTATGGCTGGCTAACAATCCTGTTGAATTCTTTAATCGACTCGACTTATTAATTTATTTGGGTTATTAACCTGCAAGGACAATGATACAATTAGAAATTTGACAACTTCTACTCGCCTATTCAATTTATTCTAAACCCTATGTTCCTATGAGACTAGAGATAAAAAGAACGCATTAATAATTTTTTGCACAATTGGCTAAGCATGGCAAATAGGTATATTTCTATTCGTATTCGCAAATCAATTCCCCAACGACTAAGTTCAAGATCACGCTCTATTCAATCCTATTGCAATCAAAAATTACATCTTTCTAGTGCAGCTCAAGATTCATATATAGTATTTCCCTGTTAGCTAGGTAGTAAAATAATTAGGCTCAGGATATGAATAAATAACCCAATATGATAAATTAAATCGTCAAATCAATCTTCGGATATCAACATTCATGTAAAATCATAACCCCAAAATAAACGAGTTTAGCCATACATAGTCATGGTAGAAATCTCAAATAATTCCCAAGAATACATAAAAATCAAGAAAAGAAGGGAAAAGGAAGAACTCAAGACGAATTTCACGGTTCCCGAACTCTGTGATGACTTTTCCCCGCTTCCTAGTGTGTTAGATGACCTAAAAGAGAAATATTTGGCTTATATTTTGCGTAAAAAAGTCGTGGGCCAAACCTTTCATTTTCCTTTTCCTAATCAGCTTCAGCGATGGATGTTGAGTTGGATGCTTCGCGTCCGCCTCAACTTGAACTTCTCAGCATCGGATGCTGGGGTGGATGCTTCGCGTCCACCTTCTATTCCCTCAACCTTGCTGCGCCCAGGTGCGGATGCTAAGGTGGATGCTTTCTCAAGACTTCACTGCTAAGGGTGCATCAAATAGCCTTTTTTCCAGGTTGGTTGCAACACACCCACCCTCTTCTCCTATAGTTGGAGTATCTTTTCTTCATATTTTTGCACTCCAAATATCGTAAATCATAACACACAACTTAATTAGTCGAAAACCCAATAATTAACACATGTTGGACATTTTTAACACTAAATAGCACTAAAAAGTGGTTAAAATATGGGTAAAGTAACATTAAAATATATTGAAATATTCCCAACATCACCACCCTATATTTAAACCTTTGTTCGTCCTCGAGCAACGTAAAATCAACTTGTAATGGACCGAACAAAATTAAGCTTATCACTATCAAGCCACAACGTTTCAGTTAAGCTCAAGCACACCCATGACTTTGGTTGATACCAACAAATAGCCCTTTGCATATGCATTCCTTAACTTACTTCTCCATATTAAAAACATGCCAAGCACAATATTGAGCGGTTCAAAATAATCAAATAGTATATTCGAGACATCTCAACCTCAAAAACTGACTCCTTAGCATAACTACTTTCAGGCCAACTTACTTACTATGACTAAAGAGCCAAATAAAGTCACCCATCCACCATGAAACATGTGCCCTCACCAAAAAATAAAGAGAGATAGTCCACACACTCAAATAAAATTCGAACATAATTTAAGGACTTCAAACAATGGAAGAAATCACTCACTCTCTTAAAGAAGTTCACATGTGCACAAAAGGTACCATAGGCTTGTCCGTTATGTAAATCTTTACTAATATAGGAATACTCAGTCTAAAAATAATTAGAACTTTTTAAGGGTTGTAATTTAGGCTAAGGGACAGGTAGGATGCATATGGATGATATTGACTAAGCTTCCCAAGCACTTACAACATAATAACTACAAGCACACTCCCCCTTCTTCAAGTACCTCTCTTTTATAAATTCTTCTCAACACCCAATCTATTTATTTATTTATTTTTCACTTTTATGCAACAAGAACGCCCTTCTTTTGTTTCTTTTTCAACATATTTTTTTTTCATGCAATTTTTTTTCTTTTCGTTCTTCTTTTTATTTCAACAACTTGTGTTCCTCATTGCAAATAAACTTTATTTTTCCTAAGTCTTCCACCTTTAGATGGTTTAATTCATAGCTCAACCAATCTTTTACTTCAACTTTAGCTATTAGCTCATTATGCTTTTATAAGTGCTCAAAGAGGTAGGGTTCAAAAGATAGATAATTCAACACAAAAAGGTCAAAACTTGTAACATGACTACCAAATAGAAGGGAATTAGGCTCAACGGGGATGACTAGGGTCAAATAACACAGGTTAGGCTAGAAAATCTCAAACGGGTCAAGGGAGGCCTAAAATCACTTCTTAAACTGAGCAAAATCTAGGATTTCGCTTCAACTCATTTGCAGGGCAAGTTCTAGACACAAATGTACTACATGGAACTACACAAAAATCTCTCCATACAATGGAACATGACTCAATTATATGGCTACATTCCAACTCTCAATTAAAGCAAGTACAGATCTAAGCCACGGTTTTAATGCACAAGGCACAACAGTTAGCACCAAAGTCAAGAAAATGAACCTAAGCATCACAAAACAAGCTATTCTACTTTTCAAGGCACAAATAGTTCTCAAAGACTCATGGAGAGTGTTATAATCCACATGCCCAGGTCTAACTCTGTTGGTATCAAATAGGTCACTTAATATACCAAATTCAATCCGAGTCTCTACATCCTACACTACTCTCAAATAAAAAATATCCGGTTCAAAATTCATCCCTTGGAAAAGAACCAATGCCCAAAGAAAAACCAAGGAAATTATTACCTATGAAATCCTAATAAAAGAAAAAGAAAATCTTTTTGGTATTTTTAATCAGACCTTAATATCTCAAGAAAGTTGTCCAAGAGATCCATCGTCGGAAAAAATCCAAACTTTTTCTATTTTTTTTATATTGAAACTACTCTAAACTAGACTACTTTTAGCTACGGGTTAAAATAAATAATGAGAATTTTTTTTATACAATTACACTCAGAAAATAATTTCCCATCCCACACTTATGTTATGCATAGTCCTCAATGCATGATCACAGAGAAAAATATTAAAACAAGGATGAGAAATACTCCCTGAGACCCTCTAGCGCCTAGCTAGCAACATGATCCTCAATACTAAGGGTCAGGACGACCCCTTACTTAAGCTCAAACATGCTCCTCAGCTTCAACTTCGGGTACTCAGACTTCCCCTAATCTGCAAACAAAAACAAAACAAAATGTGACATTATAAAAATAAAATAAAAATTAAAAATAAAATACAGGCTGAGTTGCATCCCAACAAGCGCCTTAGTTATAGTTGTGGCATGACTTACACCAACTTCACCACTTTTTATTCTACCTTGAAGATATAAATTGTATCCCCAATTTACATCAATTTTTCTGTCACGTTCCAGGGAAGGTGGTGTGAAAATAAAGGAACCAAGTAATATATATCGCATCTTGTATTTCTTGGCCTTTAAGTGAGAAATGCCATTTTGTCTTCTTGGCCTAGAAAATTTCAGAGTATATGCACTTTGTTCTTCATTCCTTGACTCCTCCATAGACACGAAAGGATCGATTCCCATGTCATCATCCCAACACAATGTTAAAAAGTGGTTAGAATGAGGTCCAATATGCTCCAACTCTAAAATCGCTTCACCTTTGATATCCTCACTTTTGAAAACTTACTCAACCTTGGCATCATCAATAATAATTTGGTCGAATGATTGGAACTTCTCTTTATGCTTCACAAGCTGGCTAGTATCTAGAATAATTTGTTGTTGGGCATCAGACGTCGGACTTTTTTATTCAATTGAGTCTGCAGGTCATAGATATCTGAGCCAAATTGGTCTATCTCTTTCCTAAGCTCAATTCTTCCTTCTATCAGCAGTTCTCCCATATTTTAAAGACTATTACAGAGAAATCCATGAAATTTCATTAATTTCGCTTGTTCCTCTAGCCAAGATTGGCTCACGATATCTGCTTCTTCAAAGTTATCTTCTTGTGGGAACTCACTCTTTTCGTCGAGTTAAGGTTGTTCCTTGAAAACTGACCATTAATTCTTCCATTCTAGCCTGCAGTACTTTGATTTCTAAGACAATCCTTTTTTGAATTTCATCTTGTTGCTCGGCTACTTGCCTCACCATGTCCATAATACAGGCAGCATGTTCCAAATCCTCCACTTCATTACTCCTATCAAACTCACAAACATTATTAAAAATATCATAATAAGGGCTCGAAGAAGGATAAAAAGAATTAGGATAGTCATCCCAATGGCTACCTTGACCATCACACACATTACACATATTCCACTCAAACGATTGTGATGGTGCACACAACTCGCTCCCGAAATTATTTTTATAATTTTGCCATAAGTGTGGTCCTCCACAATATGGACAAGGATCACCAAAATAAGAATAACCAATATTCAACTAATTTTTGTTAAAAGATGCCATCTAACACAAGTAAAAACATACTAAATTATACTAAAACTAGAAAACACAAAAATAAAAATAAAAATTTGACTTGATAGGTAGTAAAATCTTGATGTAGTGAAACAATTAATTTCAAAGTCCCTGGAACTGGCGCCAAAAACTTCGTAGAGTATCGTTTTTACGAGGACTTGTGATCAATTATCAACTAAATCAAGCAATTTCTAATTTATCGATTCAAGAACAATTTCAAGGTGATTTTTGTTTAATTAATTCTACTAACTAAAGTTGCGATTTATCACACTTAGCACGAAGATTTTTAATTCAATGCGAGGTAAGATTCCAGGGTCATAGTTGGATAGCGATCCTGTTGAATTCTTCAATCAACTCGACTTATTAATTTATCTGGGTTATTAACCTGCAAGGACAATAATACTTGTAGAAATTTGACAACGTCTACTCGTCTATTCAATTTATTCTAAACCCTATATTTCTATGAGATTAGAGATAAAAAGAACGCACTAACGATTTCTTGCACAATTGGCTAAGCACGGCAAATAGGTATATTTCTATCCGTATTCATAAATTAATTCCCCAATGACTAGGTTCAAGATCGCGCTCTATTCAATCCTATTGCAATCAAGAATTACCTCTTTCAAGTTCAACTCAAGATTCATATATAGTATTTCACTGTTAGCTAGGCAGTAAAATAATTAAACTCAGGATATGAATAAATAACCCAATATGATAAATGAACTCATCAAATCAATATCCGAATATCAACATTCATGTAAAACCATAACCCAACACAAACGAGTTTGTCCACACATAATCATGGTAGCAATGTCAAGTAATTCCCAAGAATACATAAAAATCAATACAAGAAGGGAAAAAGAAGAACTCAAGACGAATTCCATAGTCTCCTAACACTGCGATGGCTTTTCTCCGCTTCCAAGTGTGTTAGATGACCTAAAAGAGGCATTTTTTTGATTATATATTGCGTACAAACGTCGTGATCCAAAGTTATCCTTTTCCTTTTTCGAATCAACTTCCTTGATTGATGCTGAGTTGGATGCTTCGCGTCTGTCTCAGCTTGAACTTCTCAACATCGGATGCTGGGGTGGATGCTTCGCGTCCACCCTCTGTTCCCTCAACCTTACTGCGCCCCGATGCGGATGCTAAGGTGGATGCCTTCTTAAGACTTCACTGCTAAGGGTGCTTCAAATAGCCTTATTTTCTAGGTTGGATGCGACACATCCACCCTCTTATCCTATAGCTGGAGCATATGTTTTTTACATTTTTGCACTCCAAACATCCTAAATCATAACACACAACTTAATTATTCAAAAAATTAATAATTAACACATGTTGGCCATTTTTAACACCAAATAGCACCAAAAAAAGGTTAAAACATGGGTAAAGTAACATTAAAACATATAGAAATATGCCCAACATAAGCAGGTACTTCAAGTGGTCATTCGAGCGCATAGATGCACTACCCGAAGACTTAGCGGTGAGTTGCTCTCCATGCTTCGATCTGAAGCACCCGAAGTCTCTGTCTTGTCAGTTTATTATTTCTGTCTATTTTATCTCAGACAATAGCTATAGTGGTTTTGTATATCCCACTAGATTGCTTATGTATTTGTGACACCAGGTTTTGGGGGTCTAGTGGATGTTCACAGTTGTACCTAATATTATTATCACTTTGCTTTATGTATTATTCATACTCTGTGATTTAGTAAGGAAGAACGTATGTTTCCACGAGTTCTAGATTTAATTCCATTTATTTAATAAAATTCCTGATTTTAAAAGTTAAAAATAAATAATTAAGTTGGAAGTTCACCGTTGGTTTGCCTAACAGCACCGTTGGGCGCCATAACGGCCTGTGGTGAAAATTGGGCCTTGACATTCCTGTAGATGGCTCTTCTAGTCCTTTGGCTGATCATGTTAATGATCCTAAAAATAAATATTCATTGGTTGATCTTGTTGATGGCTCTTCTAGTCCTTTAGTTAATCATGTTGATGATCCTCGTGACAAATCCTCATTAGTTGAACCTTTAAGTCTTTCTGAACCTGTCGTTGAACCTTTTGGTACTTGTAATTCTGTTGATGTTATTTCAGTAGATTAAGATTGTGCCAAAGTACATACTGTCGTAGAAAAAATTCAAAGGTAGAGCATATATTGTCATTGCAAATCTAGAGGGTGGTGAAAATGATTCTAGTTTGTTGTTGTTTTGTTTAAAGTTGATGGTTTATTGGATCATTTGAAATAGTTTGTTATATATATTTATGTAATGATCTGGTCGGTCGTCTTGAGTATTTTATCCCCGATCCCCTATTTGTTGCCTCCTCTATATTGTATTGTGGTTATGTGACTTGCCGGGGGTGTTTGATTTTGGTTCGGGTGAGTTTCAGAGTGAAATGGGACACATAGTCCCTAAGTTGGAAGTTTAAGTTAAAAGAGTTTACTGTAGTTTGACTTTTGTTCAAACAACTCCAAAATGGAGTTTTGATTGTTCAAATAGCTCCGTATGGTGATTTTGGACTTAGAAGTGTATTCGGACATTGATTTGGAGGTCCATAGGTCGTTTCGGCTTGAATTGGTGAAAGTTAGGAAGTTGAAAGTTTGGAAGGTTGAGACGTTTGACTGGGAATTGACTTTATTGATATCAGATTCCGATTCTGAAAGTTGGAATAGACATGTCATGTCAATTATGACTTGTGTGCAAAATTTGAGGTCAATGAGAGTTGTTTTGGTATGAATCAGCATTAGTTTTGGAAGTCGGCTATTCATAGTTTCAATAGGCTTGATTTGGGTTGCAATTCGTAGAATCGATGTTGTTTGATGTGATTTTTGGCCTTGAGTAGGTCCGTTATGTATTTTGGAACTTGTTGGTGTATTCGAACGGGGTCCCGGGGGCCTCGGGTATGATTCGGATTGAATTCAGAGCAATTTTGGGCTTGGTTGATTGCTGAACCATTGTTGTGTCTGGTGCAATCGCACCTGCGCACTTTGGGCCGCAGGTGCAGCACTGCAGAAGCAGCCCTCGAGCCGCATAAGCGAAAGTGAGTCTGGCCAGCTTGGACCGCAGGTGCGGTCAGTGATGCGCAGAAGCGGACGCGCAGATGCAGCTGGTCTTCCGCAGAAGTGCAAGCGCAGGTGCGCTTAAGGTGTTCGCATGTGTGAGTATTCAGGGGCCTAAGTGAGGGCCGCACCTGCGATGGAAATTCCATAGGTGCTGAGCTGCAAATGCGGCTAAGGCCTCGCAGAAGCGTGAATCGCTGGGCAAAAAAAGGGGTCTTCGAGGGATTATTCTCATTTTCATCTTTTGGACCTAGAGAGCTCGTTTGTA
Source organism: Nicotiana tabacum (assembly GCF_000715075.1). NCBI lineage: Eukaryota > Viridiplantae > Streptophyta > Magnoliopsida > Solanales > Solanaceae > Nicotiana > Nicotiana tabacum. Next base: position 41,087,898 of record NC_134103.1, read on the forward strand.
GCGATGTTTTGAGGGATTTTCAAGAAAATCATCGGGGCAAGTGATTCTAACTCGAATTTGGCTATACTACATGAATCCATCATTGTTTTTGTCATTTAATTAGTGATTTGAGTTGAAACATTTGGGAAACAATTATGAAACTTCTTAGACTAAATTTTGGGGATTTGAAAGGCGATTCGAAGTCGGATTTGAGTAATTTCTGTATGGTTGGACTCATTATCGAATTGGTATTCGGATTTTATAAGTTTGGTCGGGCTTCGAGACGCGAGTCTGTAGTTGATTTTTTGAGTTGACTTTTTGTTTCTCCTTAAAGATTGTAACTTTATTGTTCGGAATAGCTTCCTATAGTTTATATTTATGGTATGAAATTGTTTTGGCTAGATTCGAGCCGTTCGGAGTTAGATAATCACGGGAAAGGCTTACTAGTGGATTGAGTTAGCGTGTTTTGAGGTAAGTGACTTGCCTAACTTTGTGTGAGGAAATTACTCCTTGGAATTGGTGTTGTTTTGTGCTAATTGTGATATGTGAAAGCCGTGTACACAAGGTGACGAGTGTGTACACGGACTAAATGTGGTAATTGGCCGGTTTTAGCTATGTAGATTCCTTTCATGCCTTTAATTGAGTTACCATAACATGTTATATTCATCATCGTTAGTCTATCCTCACATGTTTTACTTGTCATCATTAATACTTGTCTTAACTCTTACTTGCTCATTATCTTTACATGTTTATTTGAAGTTATTGTTCTCTCTATGCCTTATTCATTATTCAACCGTTGAGTCCCTTACTTGAAGTTGTTATTTCTTGGAATATCTTATTGTGGAATTTGGTATTGAATTATAAAGGTCGTAATTCACATTGAGGCAAAGTTGTAAATTGTTGAAATACCATTCTTGTTGAGTTATTCACTTTCGGTTGCTATTGTTGAGACTCTTGTGCATATTGTGGTTGAGCCTTGGGCTATTTATTGTGGAAACATTATTATTGTTGACTTCTTTGGCAAGTTGTGTTATTGGCACTCGATGTGCGATTTGTGATATGTTGTGATATTGATACGCAGGTTGTCATAACCCAAAAACCAACTGTCATGATGGCGCCTATCGTGGTACTAGGCAAGCCACAACTCGCTATCTTAACACAGTAAAATCTTTGAAATTTTAGACGGAAGCAATTAATATTTAAGACAACCTTTGTGGAACAAAAATATAACCCGCATCACAATACAATCTATCCCAAAAACTAGGGTGTCATCGAGTACATGAGCATCTATACCAGGAACAGTCTAATACAACGTCTAAGGAATAAGAACTGAAATGAGATAAAGATAATGAAGGAGAGACAAGGCCTGCGAACGCCGTGCAACAACCTTAAAATAAAAAAATCTCCGAAATGAGCTGCTCAAATATCAACACCCGCTATGATCGGGAACACCTGGATCTGTACACGAAGTCCAGGGTGTAGCGTGAGTACAACCAACTTAGTAAGTAACAAAAATAAATAAGGATCTAAGAAGGTAGTGACGAGCTATACAAATACAGTTCATTTTCAATAATTCCAGCAAAGAATAGATATTCTTTCAAATCCGGCAGTATAAGTCAAATCAGTTTTATATAATTCAAGTTCAGGTAATTTGGATATAAAATCTTTCAGAAATTTCACAGCAATGACAGATAGCAACTAAGTGCATCAACAAATGAAAAGCAAGTACAGCCTCTCAGGGCAACAGTCACTCAACTCATCACAACAACTAAATCACTCGGTTCTGAACCCTCAGTACTCACACTCAATAGGTACATGCGCTCACTGGGGGTGTGCAGACTCCGGAGGAGCTCCTTTCAGCCGAAGCGTTATATCGTTGCGATGTGTAGCTCGACCAAATCATATAAGTAGCCATAAGGCTCGTTGCGGCGTGCAACCCGATCCACAGTCCATAAATAGCTATAAGGCTCGTTGCGGCGTGTAACCCGATCCATAATCCATAAATAGCCATAAGGCTCGTTGCGGCATGCAACCCGATCCATATACCCTCACATAGCTCACAGCTCGGCACTCAGGCCCTATCTTAATCACTAACCTCTCCAGCCCTCTCGGGCTTTCAGAAATCATACCAATTAGCCAAAAGAGATAATAACAAGTATCAACAAGAAAATAAGAGGAAACGGAGATATGAAACGCAAGAAAAACTGTGACAGAGTACAAGACAGCAAATAGACGGCTAATTCAACAATAACCCAACCGATGAGGGTCCCAACAGTGATATCACATGGCTTAAGCATGGTTTCTAACCTGAATGACAGTAAAATTTCTAGAAGACAGAGAGAATAGGTAATTAACAATAAGCTATTCGACTTTACAGTCTCACGGGACAGACCAAGTCACAATCCCCCATGGTGCACGCCCACACGCCTGTCACCTAGCATGTGCGTCACTTCCAAAATAATCACATCATACCAAAATCCAGGGTTTCATACCCTCAGGACCAGATTTAAAACTGTTACTTACCTCAAACCGCGCAAAATCCTACTCCGAAATGCCTTTTGCCCCTCGAATCAGTCTCCAAATGCCCCGAATCTAGTCACAAGCAGTACAATATAATTAATATAGGCTAAAGGAATCAATTCCACAAGCAAAACATGAAATTCTAAGCCAAAATCCGAAATAGGCTCAACCCGGCCCCCAGGCCCACGTCTCGAAATCCGACAAAAGTCACAAAAACCCGAAAGCCCATTCACTCACGAGTCTAACCATACCAAATTTATCAAAATCCGGTACCATTTGGTCATCCAAATCCCCAAACTCCACTCTCCAATTCTCAAGCCATAAACCCCCAAATTTCACTTCAAAATCTCACTAATTAGACGGGGAAACAAGTTTTATGATCCAAAACGAGTACAAGAATCTTACCTCAATAATCACCTCAAAAATCTTCTCAAAATCGCCTAAGTCCGAGTCCAAAATGTTGAAATAAGACTAAAATCGCGAACCCTTGCTTTTAAAACTTCTGCCGAGACGTTTCGCACCTGCGGCCATTTATCCGCACCTATGGGGCCGCTTCTACGGAAACATTCCCGCCGGGATCAACTCCACCTTAGAGATCTTTCAGAACCGCAACTTCAAGCTGGCCTGAGAGAAGGCGGCCTCTCTCGGGAAAGATGGCCCAATTTCTCTTCTTTCTTTTTGATTTCAGCTTTTTTTTTTCAAGGGTCCAGAAGGCAATCAGTGATCCCTGGGCCTACCTAACACAGATGTCCCTGAAATAGGGGATTGGTTGATCGGAAAGCTTAGGCAGGAGTAGGATATTCCATACAAATCTTTGCTCCTGCGGAAGTCACTTATCCGCTGCCTCCGCTTCTTTGATCAAAGGAACGCAACTGCGCCTATTGCATGTGCGAGAAACCTATCGCACCGTGGCTCGATCTCGCTCCTGCGCCCACCTGCCCGCTTCTGCGACCATCGCAGTTGCGGGAATGTCTTCGCACCTGCGACCTCTGCCCAACCCTTCCTTGGTCGCTTCTACGATTCATGCCATGCTTCTGCGTGCTCGCACCTACGGTGCCCACTCCGCAGGTGCGATTACACCAGTAGCAGCAGCACTTCAGCTGCTTCATCAACTCAAAAATCAAGTCCGTTAACCACCCAAAATCAACCCGGGGCACCCGACACCTCAACCAAACATAACAACAAGTCTTATAACCCGATACGACCTTAGTCAAATCCACTAATCACCTCAAACAATATCAAAAATACGAATTACACACAGATTCAAGCCTAATGACTTTGAAATTTCTAAATTCCACAAATGACGTCGCAACCTATCAAACCATGCCCGATTGACCTCAAATTTTGCACACAAGTACTAAATGACACCACGAACCTACTCCAATTCCCAGAAATCAAATCCAACCCCGATATCAAAATTTCCATATGCGGCTCGATCTCGCTCATGCGCCCACCTGCCCGCTTCTGCGACCATCGCAGGTGCGGGAAAGTCTTCGCACCTGCGACCTCTGCCCCACTCTTCCTTGGTCTGCTCTGTGATTCATGCCACACTTTTGCGTGCTCTCACCTGTGGTGCCCACTCCGCAAGTGCGGCTACACCAGTAGCAACATCACTTCAACTGCTTCATCAACTCAAAAATCAAGTCTGTTAACCACCCGAAATCAACCTAAGGCCCCCAGGACCTCAACCAAACATACCAAAAAATCTTATAACTCGATACAAACTTAGACCAATCCTCTAATCACTTTAAACAACATCAAAAACACGAATTACACACGGATTCAAGCCTAATGACTTTGAAATTTCCAAATTCCACAAACGACGTTGAAACCTATCAAACCATGCCCGATTGACATCAAATTTTGCACACAAGTCCTAAATGACACCACGAACCTACTCCAATTCCCGAAAATCAAATCCGACCCCTATATCAAAATTTTCACTACTGGCCAAATTCGCCAAAATTTCAACTTTTGCCAATCCAAGCCTAATTCTACTACGAACCTCCAAATTACATTCCGGACACGCTCCTAAGTCCAAAATCACCTAACGGAGCTAATGGAACCATAAAAATTCAAATCCGAAGTCGTTTGCATATAAGTCAATATCTGGTCAACGTTTTCAAGTTAAGCTTTCAAATAAGAGACTAAGTATCTCAATTCATTCTGAAATCACTCCGGACCCGAACCAACTAACCCGATAAATCATAATACAGTTATAGAACACAAAAGAAGCAAAAAATAAGGGAATCGGGGCTACAACTCTTGAAACGACCGGCCGAGTCGTTACATCCTCCCCCACTTAAACAAATGTCTGTCCTCGAACGGGTCTAGAAACATATCTAGAGACATAATAGGTATGGATATCTGCTCTGTATCTCTCGCTCGGTCTCCCAAGTAGCCTCATCAACCGGTTGACCTCCCCACTGCACCTTTACTGAAGCTATATCCTTTGACCTCAACTTTTAAACCTGCCAGCCCAGAATAACCACAGGCTCCACATTATAAGTTGAAACTCCATCCAACTGAACCGTGCTGAAATCCAAAATATGAGACGGATCGCTGATGTACTTCCGGAGCATAGAAACATGAAATACTGGATGTACACTCTACAAACTAGGTGGCAAGGCAAGCTTGTAAGCCACCTCCCCAATTCTCTGAAGTACCTCAACGGCCTAATGAACCGAGGGCTCAACTTGCCCTTCTTCCCGAACCTCATAACACCTTTCATAGGCGAAATACGGAGCAAGACCCGCTCTCCAACCATGAATGCAACATCGCGAACCTTCTAATCTGCATAACCCTTCTGTCTGGACTGGTGTCACGACCCAAACCGATGGGCCGCAACAAGTGCCCGAGTCCTACCTGTCGAATACCCCAAAGCATTCGTCTAAGCTATAAACCTGAATAACATCTACTAAATTATGAGAATAACATACATGAAGGAAACCTGCCCAAAAGGCATATGTACATATACGTGCAGAATACGTAGGGCGAGTCGACAAGGCTACTATACACAACTATATACCCAAAACTGGAGGCAGGCAAGGCCACATACTATCCAACTATACATACTGTCTACAGACCTCTATTAGAATATACAATTGTACAAGGATGAGACTGGGCCACGTCATACCCATATATGTATACAAGCATATCATACCAAAATCAAAAGCAGCTCCAGATCAAAGGGAGCACGCCAACTCTCGTTGATCAAGGATCCTAAGAAGGGGGACCGTCATCTTGCCTACCTGTACCTGCGGGCATGAAATGCAGTATCCCCAGGCAAAAAGGGACGTCAGTACGAATAATGTCCTAAGTATGTAAGGCATAAAAATCAATACATAAAAGACATAGATGAAACATGGAATAAAGAAATCTACCTGCAAGTCTGAATAACTTTGTAATCCTGAAATATTTATAATGCCATGCACGTGCGTATAAATGTCATGTCATACATAGGTATAGGTGTACATAATATCATCAAGCCTCTGAGGGCATCCCATCATATCACCTCTGCCACTGTGGAAAAAATCATCAACATATGCCAACTGATCAGGTGGTGGTGCGTATATAACGCCGTAACATTTTCCCATATCCCATATATACATATCCCATATATATATAATATACATATATACGCGTATATAACGCCATCTGGTCATGGGTCAATGTAAATGAATGCAATGCATGATAAGTACGTCAATAAAATCTTTTGGAGTGTCATAAGACCATTATGCCTCTGATTAATATCATGAAATAGACTTTATCAACTTACGTATTTTCTGAGACCCATGAACAGACGATAGTATAATAAGACTTATGGGAAAACAAGAATATACGCATCTCTAGCATTTCTACAAATAGAGTAATTTATGAAAATTGTGCATTTGCTCATTTCGTTTGTGTCGTATATATCATGCCAAAGAGAAAGACGGGATAGCCTTAACATACCTGGAGTAGGGAAAAATCCGTATGATATTCTTAGAAAAGGTTACACCGTACTCCTTTAGAATCGCAAAATTTCACGTTGCTACTGTGCTAAGAAATCTCATTGGTTAAAGAAATCACATTGTAGTGTCCTTGCAGGAACTTGTAGGAATTGTAGGAATTTGTAAGAAATTGTGTTGCTAATGTGCTAAAGCTCACGTTCTTGATTGTAATGTTATGTAATGAATTGAAGGAATCTGATTGTAGTGGTTGAGAATGAAATGTTGTTTGTATTCAAAATCCTAGAAATGAAGTGTCTTGAAATTAATATATTAGGTTGCCACCTAATCACAAATGACCAAGAGTCATTTGTTTGGTTAGTGTCTTGCTGCCATGTGGGGTGGGGGAGGGGTCTTAATCTTATCCTATAACCAATTAATTAATTAGGTAATATCCCGCTACCCGATTTCATCCAAATTGACAACCTTCAACGAAACTTATTTTCTTTGATTCGTCTCCCCTTTATCCTTCACGGCACTTACTTATCGCTTGTTATAAATAGCATAAATGCTTATAGCCTCAAGATAATCTCATCCCCGAGTCTACGTCGATTAACTTACGACGAAACTTTTATGTATGAAAACACGAGATGTAACATCCTTCCCCTCTTAGAAACATTCGCCCTCGAATGTTTAACTCCCTGAGATCTATATAAACTTTGGCAGAGTCGCCTTTGTAACAGTACTACTGTCAACTCTTTCTGTAGAAAACTCAATAATTCAATGCCACATAGGACCGCAATTGTCACTCATGACAATGGCCTCACACGTCCAATGATAATAACTAATACAAGAATCCATACACGTACCTTAAAGCTGTGATGTCTCAGTCGGATCCTTCTCTGGAAGAGGAAATAAGTGAGGATATCTAGACTTCATGTCTTCTTCGGCTTCCCAAGTCATTTCTTCCACATTATTGTTTCTCCAAAGCACTTTCACCGAAGTTACGTCTTTAGTTCTCAATTTCCGAACCTATCTATCTAGTATAGCAATGGGAGTTTCCTCATACGATAGTTGTTCTGTGACCTGAACATCGTTAACTAACACAACTCTAGAAGGATCCCTAATACATTTTCGGAGCATAGACAGATGAAAGAGTGGATGTACAGACTCCAAGTCTGAAGGTAAGTCTAACTCATATGCTACCTGGCCTACCTTGCATATGATCCTATTTGGTCCAATTCTTACTGAACCTCATAATACCTTTCATCGGTGATACCTTTAGGAATACCCAGTCGTCAACCTGAAACTCCAAGTCTCACCGTCGATTATCCGCATAAGACTTCTGACGGCTTTGAGCTGCTAATAGCCTTTCCTGTATAAGCTTAATTTTCTCGATTGCTTGTTGTACCAATTCTGGTCCAACTAACGTAGTTTCCCCAACATCGAACCACCCTATAGGCGACTTACACTTCCGTCCGTAAAGAGCTTCGTATGGAGCCATCTGAATACTAGAATGGTAGCTATTATTATATGCGAACTCAATAAGCGGTAAATGATCATCCCAGCTACCCTTGAAGTCTATCACACAAGCTCGTAACATATCCTTAGGTTTCTGAATAGTACGCTCAGCTTGACCGTATGTCTGGGGATGAAATGTTGTACTAAGACTTACCTAAGTCCTCAATCCTTTTTGGAAGGACCTCCAGAAGTTAGCTGTAAATTGAGCTCCTCTATCCGAGATAATAGATACAGGGACACCATGCAGTCGTACTATCTCCTTAATATAAAGCCTTGCATAATCCTCTGCGGAATATGTAGTCCTAACGGGCAGAAAATGGACTAACTTTGTAAGCCTATCAACAAGCACCCTTATAGAATCGAACTTACGCTGGGTACGAGGTAGGCCTACGATGAAATCCATATTGATTACTTCCCACTTCCAAGTCGGAATCTCTATAGCCTGCAATAATCCATCGGGTTTTTGATGCTCAATCTTGACCTGCTGACATTAGGGCACTGAGCAACAAACTCCGCTATATCCTTTTTCATTCCGTCCCACCAATATACTTCCCTGATATCATGATATATTTTGTTTTCTCCTGGATGGATAGAATAACGAGAATAATGAGTTTCTCCCATAACCTGCCGATGCATCCCTGTAACATTAGGGACACATAATCGTCCTCGATATCTGAGGACCCCATCTTCTGTAATCTCAAACGATGTCTTCTCCTTCTAAGGGGTGGTATCCCTATAATGAACTAACACAGGATCCTCGTACTGGCGTTCCTTCACTTCATTTACTAACTAGGATGTTGCCGTGTCCTGAACAATAATTCCAATATCACTTGAGTCCAGTAACCGAACTCCAAGACTAGCTAGCTGATGAAGCTCATGGGCTATTCCCCTCTTTTCTGGCTATAAATATGATAGGCTACCCATAGATCTACAGCTGAGTTCGTCGGCTACCACGTTTGCCTTCCCCGGATGGTATAAAATATCAACGTCATAATTTTTACGTAGCTCCAACCATCTCCTTTGTTGTAAATTCAATTCCTTTTGCTTGAAGATATACTGGAGGCTCTTATGATCCATATAGATATCAACATGCATTCCATACAAGTAGTGTCTCCACATCTTTAGTGCATGAATCATTGCTGCTAACTCTAAATCATGGGTTAGGTATTTCTTCTCGTGTTTTTGTAGTTGTCTAGAAGCATAAGCTACAACCTTACCATGCTGCATCATAACACAACCCAATCCAACGCCCGAGGTGTCACAGTAGATAACATAACCATTTGTCCCTTCTAGTAGCGTTAGAACTGGTGTTGAAGTTAATCTGTCCTTCAATACTTGAAAACTCCGTTCGCAAGCATCAGTCCATTGAAACTTTGCTCCCTTCTGAGTCAACTTTGTCAAAGGTGCCGAAAGGGAAGAAAATCCCTCTACAAATCTCCTGTAATAACCTGCCAAACTGAGAAAACTACGAACCTTCGTCGGTGTCATGGGTCTAGGCCAAGTTTTTACTGCCTCAATCTTTTGTGTATCAACCCGGATACCTTCACCCAAAATGATATACCCAAGGAAAGCTACAGAGTTCAACCAGAATTCACATTTAGAGAATTTTGCATACAACTTCCCTTTTTGTAGTACTCTGAGCACAATACGCAAATGATCTGCATGCTCAGCCTCTGAACGAGAATACACCAATATGTCGTCAATAAATACAATTACGAACAGATCTAAAAAGGGTTTGAACACACGGTTCATCAAATCCATGAATACTGCTGGGGCATTGGTCAAATCCAACGACACAACACAAAACTCAAAGTACCCGTATCTAGTCCTGAATGTTGTCTTCGGAATATCTTTCTCCTTAACCCTTACCTGATGGTACCCGGACCTCAAGTCTATCTTTGAGAAACACTTGGCACCTTGCAACTGATCAAATAAATCATCAATCCTAGGGAGCGGGTACTTATTCTTGATCGTCACCTTATTCAACTGTCTATAATCAATACACATCCGTAAGGAACCATCTTTTTTCCTCACAAATAACACAGGTGCTCCCCACGGTGATGTACTAGGTCTGATAAAGCCTTTTTCAAGCAAGTCCTTTAGTTATTCCTTCAACTCTTTCAGCTCTGCGGGGGCCATTCTATAGGGAGGAATATATATTGGATGAGTATGTGGTAGTAGGTCAATAGCAAACTCAATTTCTCGCTCTGGTGGAAGACCCGGAACCTCATCGGGAAAAACATCGAGAAACACATTAACCACAAGGATGGACTGAATGGTTGGTAACTCTACTTTCACATCCTGAACCCGAACTAAGTGATAAATATAGCCCTTTCTGATCATTTTCTTTCCCTTTATATAGGAAATAAATCTACCTCTCGGCGATGCCGTATTACCTTTCCACTCCAAAACAGGTTCCCCTGGAAATTGAAATCGGACCATCTTTGATCTACAATCAATGTTGGCATGACAAGAAGCCAACAATACATACCTATTATAACATCAAATTCTACCATATCTAACTCAATTAGGTCCGCTACAGTAGATCGACTATGAACTACTATTATACAACCTCTATATACTCGCTTAGCTATCACTGAGTCCCCAACAGGTGTAGACACCTCAAAAGGTTTAACCAATTCAGGTTTTATTCCAAACTTACTAGCAACTAACGGAGTAACATATGCTAAGGTGTAACTCGGGTCAATCAGTGCATATATATCATATGAAGAGACTGATAATATACATGTAACAACATCAGGCGATGACTCATGTTCCTGTCGTCCTACTAATGTATAAATGCGGTTTTGAGCACCGCTCGAGCTAGATGCTCCGCCTCTGCCTCTACCACGACTCATTGGTGCTTGTGAACATTGCCATGGGGCGTACTAATGATGACGAACCGACTACAGATCCCGCTGACTGAGCTATGCTTGCATCACCTCTCGTCGGATAATCCCTCATAACGTGGCCCGGATAACCACAAGTATAACAAATACCCAACCCCATACGGCACTTCCCGGCATGATGCTTACCACACTGAGCACATCGTGGCAAGGGCGGCCTCATCTGACTTGACTCACCCCTATACTGAGAACTTGAGGCCCTGGAATTCTGACCAGGCCCTGAATATTTGGAACGATCAAATCTCTTTCCGCCAAACTGAGGGGGTGCGCTAGCCGATGACTGGGTTGGGTACCTCGGGTACTGTGGTCTTTGACCACCTCAAAACTCACCAGAAGGACTCGAAGACCTCGCTCTCTTATTCTGGGCCCTATCATGCTTACGATCGGCCCTCTGTTTCTGCTTATGCTCCTCTACACCCTGAGCGTATGCCTGAATACGAGAAATATCCATGTCTTCTTGAAGTGAGACCGACATACAATCGTTAAGCAAGTGTGTCTCTAAATCCATCACGAACCGGTGAACCCGATCCTCCATCTTAGATACAATAGTGGGAGCATACCTAGCCAACAAATCAAACTGAAGATTGTACTCCCACACACTCATGTTACCTTGCTGAAGGGTCAAGAACCTATCAACTCTGGCCCGCCGAAGCTCTGGTGGCAGATAATTATGAAGAAAAACTTCTGTAAACTCCTGCCATACTGCTGGAGGGGCATCCTCCCCTCTAGACAATTCCCAAGACTCGTACCAATTAACTGCAACGTCTTGGAGTCTATAGGAAACTAGCTTAACTGACTCAGTAGCAGTGGCCTTCATTACCCTCTAAGTCCCCTGCATTCTATCGATAAATACCTGAGGGTCCTCATTTGGATCTGCCCTAGTGAATACCGGAGGGTCCAAATTAATGAAATCACGAACCCTCGCACTGACGAACCTATCTGCATGACCAATACCTACTTCCCGATGCTGAGCTTGTGCGGTTACTAATCGAGTTAACAGCTGAATAGCATCTCTCATCTCCTGACCCGGTGCATCTGGCTGAGGGGCTGAATGTACAGGGGCGAGCGCTGGAGCTGGTGCCCCTCAGAGCCCTTCTGGAGAGGGAGGGGTATGTGAAGTTTGAGATAGAATCTCACTATGAGACTCTCCCCGAGCCCTGATAACTCGTGGCGCTCGACTAGTAGTCTCACCAGCCACAGACTTTCCCTTCTAGGCGGCTGTAGTCTTCGGAGGCATCGCTGAAAGCGTAACATATCGTTAGGAACATAAATTCTTATATCGCACGATCTAAGATAAGAAGGGGGAATAACATCCTATATGTCATGTAGCCTCATGTCTATAAGTGTGGTGCACAACACACCCATAAACAAGACTCTACTAGACACGGTCTGTAAACAACCCTAGGATGGAACTGCTCTGATACCAGTTTTGTCACGATCCAAATCGATGAGCCGCGACAAGTGCCCGAGTCCTACCTGTCGAACACCCCAAAGCATTCGTCTAAGCTATAAACCTGAATAACATCTACTAAATTACGAGAATAACATACATGAAGGAAACCTGCCCAAAAGGCATATGTACATATACGTGCAGAATACGTAGGGCGAGCTGACAAGGCTACTATACACAACTATATACCCAAAACTGGAGGCAGGCAAGGCCACATACTATCCAACTATACATACTGTCTACATACCTCTATTAGAATATACAATTGTACAAGGACGGGACTGGTCCACGTCATACCCATATATGTATACAAGCATATCTTACCAAAATCAAAAACAGCTCCGGATCAAATGGAGCACGCCAACTCTCGTTGATCAAGGATCCTAAGAAGGGGGACCATCAGCTTACCTACCTGCACCTGCGGGCATGAAACGCAGCGTCCCTGGGCAAAAATGGACGTCAGTACGAATAATGTACTAAGTATGTAAGGCATAAAAATCAGTACATAAAAGACATAGAACATAAAAATCAGTACATAAAAGACATAGATGAAACATGGAATAAAACAATCCACCTATAAGTCTGAATAAGTTTGTAATCCTGAAATATTTATAATGGCATGCACGTGTGTATAAATGCCGTGTCATGCATAGGTATAGGTGTACATAATATCATCAATCCTCTGAGGGCATCCCATCATATCATCTCGGCCACTATGGAAAAAATCATCAACGTATACCAGTTGATCAGGTGGTGGTGCATATATAACGTCGTAACCTTTTTCCATATCCCATATATATATATATATATATATATATATATATATATATACATATATTATACATATATACGCGTATATAACGCCATCTGGTCATGGGTCAATGTAAATAAATGCAATGCATGATAAGTACGTCAATAAAATCTTTCGGAGTCTCATAAGACCATTATGCCTCTGATTAATATCATGAAATAGACTTTATCAACTTACGTATTTTCTGAGACCCATGAACAGACGATAGTATAATAAGACTTATGGGAAAACAAGAATATACACATCTCTAGCATTTCTACAAATAGAGTAATTTATGGAAATTGTGCATTTGCTCATTTCGTTTGTGTCGTATATATCATGCCAAAGAGAAAGACGGGATAGCCTTAACATACCTGGAGTAGGGAAAAATCCGTATGATATTCTTGAAAAAGGTTGCACCGTACTCCTTTAGAACCGTAAAATTTCACGTTGCTACTGTTCTAAGAAATCTCGTTGGTTGAAGAAATCACGTTGTAATGTCTTTGTAGGAACTTGTAGGAATTGTAGGAATTTGTAAGAAATTGTGTTGCTAATGTGCTAAAGATCACGTTCTTGATTGTAGTGTTGTGTAAGGATTTGTAGGAATCTGATTGTAGTGGTTGAGAATGAAATGTTGTTTGTATTCAAAATCCTAGAAATGAAGTGTCTTGAAATTAATATATTAGGTTTCCACCTAATCACAAATGACCAAGAGTCATTTGTTTGGTTAGTGTCTTGCTGCCACATGGGGTGGGGGGTCTTAATCATATCCTATAACTAATTAAATAATTAGGTAATATCTCGATACTCGATAATTAACATAAAATTATCTCAAATTACTTAAAATTCTACTTATTTTTAATACACTTTATACATCGTACTATCACGGCCATATTGTATCTTTGATGGTATTAGTCCATAAATAGCAGGTATTATAGCTCCCGCTGTATTTTATCCAAATCGACAACCTTCAACGAAACTTATTTTCTTTGATTCATTTCCCCCTTATCCTTCACGACACTTACTTATCGCTTGTTAAAATAGCATAAATGCTTATAACCTCAAGATAATCTCATCCCCGAGTCTTCGTCGATTAACTTACGACGAAACTTTTACGTACGAAAACACGAGATGTAACAACTGGGCTGTGCATAGTCTATCCTGAATCACCCTAACCTTCTCCAGAGCATCCTGAACCAAGTCTGTACCTAATAGCCTAGCCTCACCTGGCTCAAACCAACCCACCGGAGATCTACACCGTCTCACATATAAAGCCTCATACGGAGCCATATGAATGCTCGATTGGTAGCTGTTATTATAAGCAAACTTCGCGAGTGGCAGAAACTGATCCCGAGAACACCCAAAATCAATGACACAAGCGCGCAGCATATCCTCCAACATCTGAATAATGTGCTCGGACTGTCCGTCCGTCTGAGGGTGAAATGTTGTACTTAACTGAACCTGTGTACCTAATTTTTACTGCACTGCTCTCCAAAACTGTAATGTAAACTGCGTGCAAAGAGTTGTTCCTAAACCTTTGAATCACTGTTCCACCTTACCACGCACATACCCAGGGGTGATCTCACGTTACCCTATTCCATATAGGCCTGACAACACAATACAATTGATGATCATAACTTTAACCTTAGTCCGTAAAAACTTAGAACCCAAATTTCCAACGTCCAAAATTTCTTACAAGACCCGAGTCTCACATCTACACATTGTATGAGTTTAAACAAGCTGTATCAAGCCATAACTATAACCCCAGATATAATTGCATAATATACTACACAACTCGCATACTCGCAACACCATTCTCAATCACCGTAACTACTCAAACCAACCAAGTACTAGTAGAAAACCCCACATTCAACCGAACCTCATTCCAAAATCTTCATACACCACTGATATTTAATGAAACACACGTAATCTCATAACCACTCATTAGATCAACAAGTCATGGAGCTCTCTCACCCCAACCCAAACCATAATCACTTTCTAAGACGACTTTCAATATTATCCTCCCAATATACCGTAACAAAATCTGATAGTACCCATTCTAGGTCCAATGACTATATATTGTTAAACACAACAATCCCCACTGACATGCCACACCAATACAAATCAAGCCACAACTGCGCAACCTTGTACCCAAAATGGAAGATGTCTCAAAGTAGAGAACCGTATTGCAAGTTCAACAAGCACTACCACAACTTCAATGCTATAAGCTCATTATATATTGTGGAACCAAGACACATGAATTTAATAACAGTAACCAGCTCTTCTAGAGCTCACATTAACATCACCCGCATGGACAACTCGCGTGCTATAGTATCAATATCTGGACCCGTACGAATAACTCATATGCCAATAATATCAGTACATGGATTTGCACGGACAACTCATGTGCCAATAACATAATCCACCTGGCATGGTCACAGGCCTTCGGTCCAAGCATATCATACAGGAGCAATCAAATAAGTACACATGTACATGATAAATAAAATAAGATTCACATGCTCCTGGACTGGTATAAATAACACGCCATAGAGTAGGCATGTGCAAAGTGTGCTATCATAACTCAAATCGGCAGGCTAACACAGAAATAGTAACTACCCAGTTTATTCAAGGGATCAGCCTCTTTGTAACCTCAAGTATAGCCTAGATAGTTCTCAAAAAAGGTACGAATACAAGAAACATTATAACTTTATGCATAACAGTCAACTCTAGGCAGATCATAGCCTAAGCATTCTTTCGAGTATGAATACTTGCTCTGATGCCCACACATGGGCTCAAATCCCACATATATGCGCACTCATAGCGCGTAGCTATCACAAATAATTAGCGCAACTAGTGCCTCCACTAAGTTTAAATAGAACACTTACCTCAAGCAGGCCGCAACCTTGAAATAATATGCTTCAGAGAACTCTCAATCTCCAAATTCATAGAACATATGAACCACCATACTGATCCCAACTCCAACACTCGAATAACTAACACATCTTTCATGCACGATCATCCCACGAGGAATACTTTCATAGTTCTTTCATGCCACATAACAATAATTTGAATATCAGTAGTCTATTAACCAGGTGAGTACTGCAATACCAATGATCTGTAAGTCAAAAGACAATGTGCCTACTGAAATGCGCACCTTTCTCAAGGATTACCGAGCAGCTATAACATTCGTCTAAATATCTAAAATTGGCCATTCTGACCATAATTCGTGATCTTCCTTTTAAGCCCGAACTGCCACCTTGTACATGTAAATCTTAATCCTGCACAACACCACATCTATCATGCCATCAGGTGAAAAGCAGAAGAATCTCATTAACAACTCTGGGTAACTAGCAAATTATATGCCCGGTCATTTAGAAACCTTCCTCTTGCTTCCTTCCAGGAGGAAATCACAATACACAACACGTTCCCCACACCGGTAGAATATATCCGGTTCAATCCATGGTTGAAACTATTAAGAACACTTTGAAATCCATTTGCACATAACCAAGCTATCAGAATTGAATCCCTCTAACTCGACCAAGCCACGCAAGTCACCAAACCCAAGAATATTGCCACCAAATTTTCTGTAAGTCTCACAGCATCATAATTACCCCATAAATACCACAACCGTAACACTCACTCTGAAAATACCTTATGTAAATTTAAAATAGTTCATCTTTCCTTTCTTATACTGAAATGTAGAATCCATAGTCATACAAAATTACCGCAAGTCCCGACACCTTCAAATGCAAATCTCAAATTTTATCCATACACAAGTCTGGAAATATTCTCAATTGCTATATATAATTCTCAAACCCATTAGGATTTTCTCGGGAGTCACCCACTTTGCTCAAATCTAAATTGCACCGCCTAAACGGGCCAAAAGGCATAAGCCCCATTAGCACAACAACCCCCAAAGAAGTAACCCTTCCTTAACATCACCAATCAAATTCATACTTCGTAAGCACTACATATTTTAAAATAACAACTTATTCATTCCATAATTTTCATATTTTTCATAAGGTGCAATACAGCCCGTATTCAGGAATTTCCTTACTCGAGTCATCCTTAATCTCAACCTTTGCAGTCATAACTAATCCACAAGTATGCCTCGGGCAAAAAAGAATACAGCACATAATCGTGCAATCAAATCGTAGATAGCAGACTCCCCCACTTAGCTCACAGCCATATAATAAATCATCTGATAACTCACCATACTCATACTCTACTATTGTCATAATCCCGTAGTCGATTCAACGAAAATGCTTCACAAGCTCAGGTAACACAATCATAAGTACCTCAATCATCCGCTAAACTCGTATTTATTCTCTTGACAGTCAGTCAACTTTCTCACCCAGATTCAAGTTCAAATCTCAACACATACACTTCGCTAGTAGAATAGAAACTCTCCCGCTCAACATTATAAGGAACACACCTACATAGATTACTCCGCAAGAGATAACCCCCTGCTTAGCCTCAAATTGGCATCTTGTTATACCCTTTCACAGCCACAATTTTCCACTCATAGGGACACTACCGGTCGCATGAGTCCAAACTCATAAGTTCTCATAACCGAAACTACCGAGCTTAAGCTGCGGTCTAACCCTGGCCTCAAGTCCTCCAGACTGGCCCATCACCAAAACACAGAATACTCATCTCGAACCTCGTTCATGGAATCACAAGCCGACGATGCACAACTGATACCGAGCGCTCACATGCGCACACAAATGCGTGGAAGGAATTCAAAGAGTTATGTTTCAAGCTGAATCAATTCTGTACCGATCCGCAAGACTCTACTAAACCTGCTCATGACTCGTGAGACCTATGTAACCTAGGCTCTAATACCAACTTCTCACGACCCAAAAAACAACCGTCGTGATGTCGCCTATCATGGTACTAGGCAAGCCACAACTCACTATCTTAACACAGTAAAAGCTTTGAAATTTTAGATGGAAGCAATTAATATTTAAGAAAACCTTTGTGGAACAGAAATAAACTTGTAGGAGAGATAATGAAGGATAGACAAGGCTTGTGAACGCCGTGCAGCTACCTCAAAAAGAAATCTTCAGAATCAGCTGCTCAAATATCAACATTCGCTATGACCGGGAACACCTGGATCTGCACACGAAGTGCAGGGTATAGCGTGAGTACAACCAACTCAGTAAGTAACAAAAATAAATAAGGAATTGAGAAGGTAGTGACGAGCTATACAAATACAGTTCATTTTCAATAATTTCAGCAAAGAATAGACATACTTTTAAATCCGGCAGTTTAAGTCAAATCAGTTATATACATTTCAAGTTCAGGTAATCCGGATATAAAATCTTTCAGAAATTTTACAGCAATGACAGATAGCAACTAAGTGCATCAACAAATGAAAGCAAGTACAGCCTCTTAGGGCAACAATCACTCAACTCATCACAACAGCTAAATCACTCGGCTCTCAGCCCTAGGTACTTACACTCAGTAGGTACTTGCGCTCACTGGGGTGTGCAGACTCCGGAGGGGCTCCTTTTATCCCAAGCGCTATATCGCTGCGGCATGCAGCCCTACCCAATCATATAAGTAGCCATAAGGCTCATTACGGCGTGCAACCCGATCCACAGTCCATAAATAGCCATAAGGCATGTTGCAGTGTGCAACCCGATCCACAGTCCATAAATAGCCATAAGGCTCGTTGTGGCATGCAACCCGATCCATATACCCTCACATAGCTCACAGCTCGGCACTCAGGCCTTATCTCTGTCACTAACCTCTCCAGCCCTCTCGGTTTTTCAGAAATCATACCAGTCAACCAAAAGAGATAATAACAAGTATCAACAAGAAAACAAGAGGAACCAGAGATATGACATGCAAGAAAAACTGTGACTGAGTACAAGACAGCAAATAGCGGCTAATTCAACAAGAACCCGACCGTTGAGGGTACCAACAGTGATATCATATGGCTTAAGCATGATTTCTAACATGAATGACAGTCAAATTTCTAGAAAACAGAGAGAACGGGTAATTAACAATAAGCTATTCAACTTTACAGTCTCACGGGATGGACCAAGTCACAATCCCCCACGGTGCACGCCCACACGCTCGTCACCTAGCATGTGCGTCACCTCCAAAATAATCACATCATACCAAAATCCGGGGTTTCATACCCTCAGGACCAGATTTAAAACTGTTACTTACCTCTAACCGCGCAAAATCCTACTCCGAAATACCTTTTGCCCCTCGAATCAGTCTCCAAATGCCCCGAATCTTGCCACAAGCAGTACGGTATAATTAATATAGGCTAAAGGAATCAATTCCACAAGCAAAACATGAAATTATAAGCCAAAATTCGAAATAGGCTCAACCCGGCCCCCGGGCCCACGTCTCGAAATCCGACAAAAGTCGCAAAACCCGAAAGCCCATTCACTCACGAGTCTAACCATACCAAATTTATCAAAATCTGACACATTTTGGTCATCCAAATCCCCAAACTCCACTCTCCAATTCTCAAGCCATAAACCCCCAAATTTCACTTCAAAATCTCACTAATTAGGCAGGGAAATCAGTGGGGAAACAAGTTTTATGATCCAAAATGAGTACAAGAAGCTTAGCTCAATAATCACCTCGAAAAGCTTCTCCAAAATCGCCTAAGTCCGAGTACAAAATGTTGAAATAAGACAAAAATCGCGAACCCTTGCTTTTAAACCTTCTGCCCAGACTTTTCGCACATGCGGCCATTTATCCGCACCTGCGGGGCAGCTTCTGCGGAAACATTCCCGCTCCTGTGAAAGTCACTTATCTGATACCTCCGCTTCTACGATCAAAGGACCGCATCTGCGCCTATCGCAGGTGCGGGAAACCCATCGCACATGCGGCTCGATCTCGCTCATGCGCCCACCTGCCCACTTCTGCGACCATCGCAGGTATGGGAAAGTCTTCACACCTGCGACCTCTGCCCAACTCTTCCTTGGTCGATTCTGCGATTCATGCCATACTTCTGCATGCTCTCACCTGTGGTGCCCACTCCGCAGGTGCGGTTACACCAGTAGCAGCATCACTTCAGCTGCTTCATCAACTCAAAAATCAAGTCTGTTAACCACCCGAAATCAACTTAAGGCCCCCAGAACCTCAACCAAACATACCAACAAATCTTATAACCCAATACAAACTTAGACAAATCCTCTAATCACCTTAAACAACATCAAAAACACGAATTACACACGGATTCAAGCCTAATGACTTTGAAATTTCTAAATTCCACAAACGACGCTGAAACCTATCAAACCATGCCCGATTAACCTCAAATTTTGCACACAAGTCCTAAATGACACCACGAACCTACTTCAATTCCCGGAAATCAAATCCGACCCCGATATCAAAATTTCTACTGCCGGCCAAATTCGCCAAAATTCCAAGTTTCGCTAATTCAAGCCTAATTCTACTACGGATCTCTAAATCATATTGCGGACACGCTTATAAGTTTAAAATTACCTAACAGGGCTAACGGAACCATCAAAATTTAAATCTGAGGTCGTTTGCACATAAATCAATATCCGGTCAACTTTTCCAAGTTAAGCTTTCAAATAAGAGACTAAGTGTCCCAATTTATTCTAAAATCACTCCGGACCCGAACCAACTAATCCGATAAATCATAATACAGTTGTAGAACACAAAAAAGCAGATAATAGGGGAAACGGGGCTACAACTCTCGAAACGACCGGTCGGGTCGTTACACATATGGTGGTATAAGGATTTGCGGTTGAAACGCATGAGGTGAAATAAGGTGGGCTTGATACGAGTGTTTCTAGTAGGGGAACTACTTGAAGCCACGCGGTGTGATAAGGTGGGCTAAAATGCGGGAAGTTATTTCGGGAAAAACAATTTTCAAAACTAAATGCATGGCTCCCGCGGTGATAAAAGGAAAGATTGTGAATTATTTTGTGATATGAGACTACGAGGCTGTACCTGGGTAGTGATTCTTGTTGATACTTTTCTATTACATCACTTGTTGTTTTTGTTGCTTTGTTTTCTTGGCATATTATTCCTTGTTCTCTTCCGTGATGCGTTATTTGCCTTAGTTCAGTGTAGCTATTCTTGGTATATCTCGTCATTTTCTCATATTCATTGTTTATTATTATCACACTATCATATATACCTGTTCAGTTTTCTTATTTATTCCAGTAGGGCCTTAGCCTGACCTCGTCACTACTCTACCAAGGTTAGGCTTAGCACTTACTAGGCACCGTTGTGGTGTACTCTTGCTATACTTTTGCACATCTTTTTATGTAGATCCAGGTACCTCTTACCAGCCCAGGCTCTAGTGAGTCGAGTTCGGATTTGGAGACTTCAAGGTATACCAACCGACGTCCGCAGGCCTCAGAGTCACTCTCTATCTAGTTCTATTTCATTTTTCATTTTTATAGATAGTATTGTATAGGGATGTTTAGTATACTCTTGTAGAGCTTGTGACTTGATATCACCGGATTTTGGGAGTTTGTTTCTATTAAGTTGCGAAGTTCTTTTATGATAGTTGTTGAGTTATTTGAGAGTTCTATTTACCTAGTTTTAGAGGCTAGGTGCTATCACGACAGCCTACGGAAGAAAATTGGGGTCGTGACAATTTATAATTTGGAACATTGCAACTATTTTTAGTATACTACAAAGTTTTGTTAATTATAAATCAATGGTAGAGGATTATAAATAACTGTATTATTCCATCTTCTTAAATCGTTTCTGCTTGTTTGTTATAAATTTATGGTAGTGGATTATACACAACCGGTCGTGAATTATCAAAAACAAGTAGCAGAAGCAGACTGAAGAGACAATATAGTACATCAAATCATAACTTCATTAGTATGAATTATAGAGCTTCTATAATGGGGCTCTTTTTTCTACGATACTAAAAAAATAAAAGAAAAAACTAATCAGCGCCACAGGAAGGGGAACTAGAGGGCTGATGTAGTCATTGAAGTTCAACCCGAGCACGGTGAGGAGTGCTTGAAGCATGCGGGCAATGCGCCTGATTTTTATCTCTTGGCGCATTTCATCTTCTATTAATTGGCGTACAAGCCGATTAAGATCGACTCTTATTTGTAGACAGTCTTGGCAGGGGACTCTCCTTGGCGGATTTTTTTTGCAACTATTTTTTTGCTGATGAGTGAGATGATGATGAAGTGAAATTTTTTTCCTTGCTTGAGATTGAATTTATAGGCACAGATAGGAGAAAGTTGCTAGCTTTTTCAAGTGACTATTCATGTTTCCTGACTAGTTGAAATATTGGCAACCGAACAATTGCTTCGTTTCGTCCAAGATTGGTTACAAGCATGTTGTAAGCTTTTAATAAACAAGCTCTTGTATTATGAACTACAACTCAATTGACGCATTTATTATACACTAAACAAAAGTTTAGATACATTACAATCTAATAATTATTTTTTTTGAATTTAAAATAATATTATAACAGAAAACATGACATTTGTTTACCCGAAAATGGATAGAGTTGAATTTGTACGCAGTTCTAAGGATACGTGGTGCAACGTAATACAAATCGCAAGGATAAATGGAAATATCAAGTATGGATTGCGAAAAATGCAAAAATAGACAAGGTTGTAAAGAAGATGAATTTTAGGACTAAACAAGTGGGATCAAATTAAGAAACTTGAAAGAACAACTCTTCACTATAGGAGAATATGGTGCTTGGATTACAATGTTAGCAAAAATTTCTGTCTACAGAAATGATAATCATCCCCTTTATAGTAGAGGGATCTTACTTTAGATATAAAAAAAATGCGTAGTGGGAGACCCGTGATAAATCAGCTTTCCCACAATTTCTGACAAGATTCTCTCCTCTAGTGGGATTGCAACGGCTCTTGTCTATGAGCTCGATATTGACTCGAGTTTTTCAGTCTTGACTCGAGCTCTCGATCATGGCTTGAGCTCGATTCTGACTCGGACCCTTGAATTGATTCGGGGACAATGTTGGTCGGTCTCTGGATCATAAGCTCGACAACTTTACTTTGCATCATAGTTCGATTTGGATTTGAGCTTGATAATAATATCGAGCTCGACATTGATCGGCCCCGCGGACTCGAAGCTTGTTTATACCATCTTCGGAACCCATCTCGAAGTCTTACTTCGATCGATTATGTTTCGAACTCGATCAATCGTACGAAGGCCGAAATCTATTTCGACCATATACAGATAGTCCCCTCATTTCTCAGGAAGAATGTGGTGAGAAACGATATGATTTTTTCAACGGCTCGATCGGATAATAAGCTGACGTTTACATTGGGCTCGACCATGACGCACGTGACAGCTGTTCCGTCATTTTAGTCTTTCAAGGTATTTAATGCATGTCAGACGGACACTGAACCGCCATTGCTTAAAC
The DNA here is from genome assembly GCF_000715075.1 of Nicotiana tabacum. Classification (NCBI taxonomy): domain Eukaryota; kingdom Viridiplantae; phylum Streptophyta; class Magnoliopsida; order Solanales; family Solanaceae; genus Nicotiana; species Nicotiana tabacum. The sequence goes on from NC_134103.1 coordinate 41,111,362, forward strand.
CTATAAATAACCCTTCCTTTAGTCATTTATCACTTTTACATCTTCAACCTTCCAAATTTTCCAATTTCTCTTTTGTATTCTCTGAGTTTACACGCAAATATGTGATTCCTCTTTGCAAAAGTTTTCTTCCAAATTACCAAATCTTTGTCACCTTCTTTAAATCCAAAATAGTGAAGACATCCAAAATCGTCCCCCAAAAAGAAAAAGCTTCTTCTTCCCAATCTGCCGCCGATAAAACACCGGTGGATCCTCGTCCTGAGGAGTGCGTTCCGGCGGCGTGTATTCTTACCTTCGATTTCAAACTTGATAAAGGTTCGCCGGTTCCTGGCCGATGTGAACCCGTATCGAGATATACTTGTTCGATAACCCGGGAGCACATAGAGCGAATAAAAAGAGATTGTAACTGGGAGAACAAAGAGGTGGTAGTGCCGTCTCCTGAAGAGGATATTACTACTCACGTGAGAGGGTTTTTAAGCGTGTATACTTACCCTTTTACGTTAGGCCCCCTCGACCCTGTTATCATAGATTTTTATCGTAAATACTTAATAACCCTAGGTCAGATATATCCTTCCTTTTGGCGGATCGTTATTTTGATCCGATATTTTGTAAGTAAAATCAAGGGGATGCCTTTCACCCTCGATTATCTTGTCCGATTATACCGTCCTCGCCTTTTTCGAGGAGGGTTAATAAAACTCCAACGTCGAGCTACCAAGGCTTTGTTCTCGAGTATAGATGAGGATAAGGATCGAGGCTGGATGGGTCGTTTCGTTCGAGTGAGGACTTCGAACCTGATCCCGACCGAAAAGATGCCTTTTCCCGAGTAGTGGAACATGAAGCGTAAGTGTAATTCTGTTGTTATCTCCTATTATTTTGTTCTTTCATTTCTTTTCTCACCAATATTCCCCTTTTGTGATGCAGCAATTCCCTGGATGCCCGGCGCAGTGCCCGATCTCAAGAACTGGGTACGTGATCTGGTTTCGACCTCCTCATATGCCGAGCGCTCATGGCGCGACTTGTCAAAGGGCCGATAGGAGGCCAAAAATCACGGTGAACACCTCTCTCGTATCTTTTGGTAATTCGAATAAGATGCTTTTCACATACTTCAATAAACTTTTCCGTATGCAAGTGTAGGCAAGGATGCGGTTTTGAGGCCCTCGTCTGTCGAGGAAGAGGCTTCGGCCTCCGTCCCAAAGCCGGTGAACGAAAATAAGAGGAAAAGAGCCCATGTCCTCGAAGATAAAAAACCGAAGAAGAGGACGGCTTGTAAGCCGAACAAGAATACCATTCCTTTGACCGTAGAATCAGTTTTGCGTCTGAGGGATGGAGAAGAGGAAGAAAAAGAGAACGATGGGTATGCTCTGGTGGCCCGAACAAAGAAAACCACCGACGCTCCACAGGCAGCTGGATCGATGGTGGTTCATAAGGCTCCGCCTCGAACTGAGGATATATCGGAGAGAGACTCGGGTAGAGTTCCCAAGTTGCTGGTGATCGAAGATGTTTCCCATCGAAGCCGACGGATGGGGGATATGTCTGAAGGGGCTCTTCCCGAATTTTTTCGAACCGAAGAGAATGCCCCAGATAACTCATTGGGGGCAGTAGCAATCGAAGGCTCGCCCACCTTCCCTGCCTTTTCCGCAAGGGCGATTTGGGAAGCCCAAGCTTTGGGGTCTCTCGAATTAGATAGGCCTTATGATGGAGAGGATCCTTTTCGTGACATGTTCATCGGCGTCGAAGACACTGCCGGTGCAAGTGACGCATCAGATCTTTTTCACGAAGTGCAGCAGGCGTTGAATCAGGTAGGCCTTAAATCATATGGCGTTACCTTTAAGTTTGTTTTTCTTTTCTGACTTCGTTTCTTCTTTATTTGCAGGTCACGGCAGTTCATCGAGAATCATGTTCTCAGCCCCGAACCGAGCTGCGTCGATACGAGGCCGAGTTTCAACGAGTTACGGAGGAGAGGAACTCCTTAAAGCTCCTTTTGGGCCAAAGGGGAGAGGAAATAAAAGACCTCCAAGTTGAGTTGGCCAGGGCTCACCAAGATCAGATCAATCTATCCGAGCAGGTAATAATGCTTTTAAAAGCCTATGGGCTTGATACCGGAATGATGGCTAATCTTTCGGTCTCACAGCTGCAGCAAAAAATTGAGATCATCAGAAAACTCCGTGAAGAAGTTGATGTGATAAGAGCGGAGTCTTTGAAGTGGAAAGAAGGAATGGACCACTTTGCTATAGATAAAGAAACTGCTCGAGCCCAATTGTCATCGGCCGAAAACCAACTTCGAAAAATAAAGGAGAAAAGCTGGGTCCAAGCAAGAGGAATAGAGGAGCTCAAGGCTCGGTTGTCCTCTGTACTTGCCAAGGCTGAATCTGACGCCGAAAAGGCAAAGGCCGATGCGGATGCACTCGTGGCCGTCTATCGGGCCGATGCTGAAGCTGCCCAGGTCTAAGTAAGAGAGGCAGTCGAGACCACCGATACTCGAGCACATTGGGTCGCTGAACTTGCTAAGTGCCGATCTCGGAGGAAGACCCTCGATGAGATCCATGCTCGAGATTTTGACCTCGCTGAAGAGATAAAAAGGGTCAAAGAACTCGAAACCGATGCTAAAGCCTTGGTTTTCGATGACGATGATGATGACAATGATGATAACGATGGGAGTAAGAGCGGATCCAAGAATGTGGGGGAGCCCGATAGAAAAGAGACCGCTCCTGGGGATGACCAGGAAGCTTAGTCCTTACTTTTTACGTTGTAATCAATCATGTAAACAATTTTGTATATAAAAACATTCCCTTTTTTGCCGACTTGCTTATGTTTTGTTTCCTGTCTTGTGAAGATTTTATTCACGCCTTAATCAAATTTGGACTTCGTAGCCTCCATAACCGAGCGAGCGCTTACTCAAACTTGAAGTGATGTAGCCATTAGGCTTATTAGTTGAGTCAGTGATTCGAGCTCGAAGAAATATAGCCCGTAAGCGTAATGGTCGAGTGAGTGATTACTCGAACTCAAAATAAAAATAACCCGTAGGCGTAGTAGTCGAGTGAATGATTCGAACTCGAAATAATGTAGCCCGTAGGCGTAATGGTCGAGTGAGTGCTTGCTCGAACTCAAAATAAAAGTAGCCCGTAGTCTTAATAGTCGAGTGAATGATTCGAACTCGAAATAATATAGCCCGTAGCCGTAATGGTCGAGTGAGTGCTTGCTCAAACTCGAAATAAAAGTAGCATGTAGGCTTAGTAGTCAAGTGAATGATTCGAGCTCGAAGAAATATAGCCTGTAAGCGTAATGGTCGAGTGAGTGATTGCTCGAACTCAAAATAAAAATAACCCGTAGGCTTAGTAGTCGAGTGAATGATTCGAACTCGAAATAATGTAGCCCGTAGGTGTAATGGTCGAGTGAGTGCTTGCTCGAACTCGAAATAAAAGTAGCCTGTAGGCTTAGTAGTCGAGTGAATGATTCGAACTCGAAATAATGTAGCCCGTAGGCGTAATGGTCGAGTGAGTGCTTGCTCGAACTCGAATTAAAAGTAGCCCGTAGGCTTAGTAGTCGAGTGAATGATTCGAACACGAAATAATGTAGCCCGTAGGCGTAATGGCGAGTGAGTGCTTGATAGAACTCGAATTAAAAGTAGCCCGTAGGCTTAGTAGTCGAGTGAATGATTCAAACTCGAAATAATGTAGCCCGTAGGCGTAATGGTCGAGTGAGTGCTTGCTCAAACTCGAAATAAAAGTAGCATGTAGGCTTAGTAGTCGAGTGAATGATTCGAACTCAAAATAATGTAGCCCGTAGGCGTAATAGTCGAGTGAGTGCTTGCTCGAACTCAAAATAAAAGTAGCCCATAGGCTAAATGGTAGAGTGAGTGATTTCTCGAACTCAAGAAAAGAGTAGCCCGTAGGCTTAGTTGTCGAGTGAGTGCTTGCTCGAACTCGAGTCGGTGTAGCCCTTGGGCTTCGTTGATTTTCGGTTGGCAGTCCCCGATTTAAGGGGTAGCGGGTCGGCCCTTAAGCCTGTTTGCATAATAAATCTCGAAATAGAGGAAAGTTTTCTTGGATATAAGATGTGGGTAAAGAAGAAAGTTTTCTTTGTAAGTCATTATACATGTGTTCATGTTTTGTGTCAGGGCTCGGGCCAACTACATGAGCATGGTTCGTTTTGACCATTTGGCTCTTACAATTTTTCCTATTTAAGAGGTAGCGGTCGGCCCTTAAGCCTGTTTGCATAATAAATATCGAAATAAAGGAAATTTTTCTTGGATATAAGATGTGGGTAAAGAAGAAAGTTTTCTTTATAAGTCATTATACATGTGTTCATGTTTTGTATCAGGGCTCGGGCCAACTACATGAGCATGGTTTGTTTTGACCATTTGGCTCTTACATTTTTTTCCTATTTAATGGGTAGCAGTCGGCCCTTAAGCCTGTTTTCCTAATAAATCTCGAAATAGAGGAAATTTTTCTTGGATATAAGATGTGGGTAAAGAAGAAAGTTTTCTTTGTAAGTCATTATACATATGTCATGTTTTGTGTCAGGGCTCGGGCCAACTACATGAGCATGGTTCGTTTTGACCATTTGGCTCTTACAATTTTTGTAAAGAGGCCTTGGATACTGTTGAATTGTTCTAAGTTAGCACGACCAATGGTTGCCTCATTAAAAACCATGCCGAAAAACCCATTTGGGATAAAATCGGTCTAAGGGAAAAAGAGTGCAACGCATGCTTTCAGACCTAAGGCTTTGTATTAAAGGATCCATCTTAGCTCCTGATCGGACTTCTGTAGGGTTTAGTTTTGAAATGTAAACAAATATGGGAGGGTCGTACCTTAGCAGTAGTATCGTTTTAGATGCGACACATTCCAATTGCTTGATAATTGTTTGTCGTTTATAATGCCGAGCTTGTATGATCCCTTTCCGACGTTTTTGAGAACCTGATATGGTCCTTCCCAGTACGGTCCTAGTTTTCCTTAGTTTGGATTATTGGTATTGAGTGTGACTTTCCTTAGCACTAAGTCCCCGGGCTTAAAATGGCGGAGCTTGGTTCTTGGATTATAGTATCTGTTGATTCGTTGCTTTTGGGCGGCCAATTAGAGGAGAACAGCTTCTTGTTTTTCGTCCGATAATTCGAGGCTAGTGTTCATAGCCTCATTATTTGATTCTTCTGTTGCATATCAAAATCTGGCACTAGGTTCGCCGACTTCGACTGGTATTTAGACTTCGGAGCCATATACTAAGGAGAACGGGGTTGCCCCCGTACTAGATTTTGATATTGTTCGATATGACCAAAGGACTTCATTTCTCTCCATTTTCTTTTAGCGTCGTTCAACCTCTTCTTTAGGTTTTGAATGATAGTTTTGTTCGTTGATTCAGCCTGTCCGTTCCCACTTGGGTGATACAGTGTTGATAATATCCTTATTTTGTCACTTTGCTGCCGATAAATTATTTTCCATTGTCACACACTATTTTAGCGGGTATCCCAAATCGACATACGATATGATCCCAGATAAAGTCTATAACCTCTTTCTCTCTTACTTTCTCGAACGCATGTGCTTCAACCCATTTAGAGAAATAGTCAGTCATAAATAAATAAATTTAGCTTTACCTGGGGTCGATGGCAGAGGGCCAACGATATCCATTCCCCATTTCATGAATGGCCATGGGGATAGGACTAAGTGAAGTTGCTCTCCGGGTCGATGGATCATTGGTGCAAACCTTTGACATTTGTCACATTTTCGAACAAACTCCTTTGCATCTTTGCCCATATCGATCCAATAATACCCTGCAACAGAGTGATTCCCACAAGTGCCCTCATGCACCTCATGTAGGATGTAATCGGTATCTCCTATACCTAAGCATACTGTCAATGGTCCATCGAATGTCCTTCGGTATAGCGTTCCATCCGAAGCTAACGTGAATCGAATAGCTTTGGTTCGTATGGCCCTTAAATCTTTAGGGTCCGATGGGAGCTTTCCGTTTTTTAAGTATTCAATATACTTATTCCTCCAATCCCAGGTTAAGCTTGTAGAATTTATCTCGGCATGACCTTCTTCGATCACGGATCTCGAGAGTTGAACGACAGTCCCTGAGCTTATCTCACCTTCCTCAACCGATGACCCCGAATTTGCAAGTGCATCGGCCTCATTGTTTTGCTCTCGTGGAATATGCTGTAAAGTCCATTCTTTGAAATGGTGCAAAGTGCCTTGAAGTTTATTCAAATACCTTTGCATTCTACTCTTCTCGAACTTCGAAGGTTTTGTTTACTTGATTTACCACCAGCAAAGAGTCACACTTGGCTTCAATGACTTCTGCCCCCAAGCTTTTAGCTAGCTCGAGACCTGCAATCATGGCCTCATACTCGGCCTCGTTGTTAGTCAACCTGGTAGTTTTGATAGATTGCCTAATAGTGTCACCCGTCGGTGGCTTTAAAACTATGCCTAACCCGTACCCCTTCACGTTCGAAGCCCCGTCCGTAAAAAAGGTCCATACCCGTGATGACGTACCTGATTTCAGCAAGAGTTCTTTTTTGACTTCGGGTACGAGGGTTGGCGTGAAATCGGCCACAAAGTCTGCTAAAATTTGAGACTTGATGGTCGTACGGGTTTGATATTCGATATCGAACCCACTGAGTTCGACGGCCCATTTGGCCAATCGGCCTGATAGTTCAGGCTTGTGTAAAATATTACAGAGCGGGTAAGTGGTTAATACGCATATGGGGTGATATTGAAAGTACGGTCTTAACTTTCTAGAGCCTCTTATCAGTGCAAGTGCTAATTTTTCTAGGTGCGGATATCTAGTTTCTGCTTCTCCTAGGGTCCGACTTATATAATAAACGGGAAATTGCGTACATTGATCTTCTCGAACTAGGACACCGCTTACTGTGATTTTTGATACTGCCAAATATAAGCAGAGTTTTTTGTCTGTTTTTGGAGTATGAAGTAGTGGTGGGCTGGATAGATATCGTTTTAGTTCCTCTAGCGCCTGTTGGCAATCCGGGGTCCAAGCAAAATCGTTATTTTTTTTAGTAGAGAGAAAAATTTGTGACTTCGATCTGATGACCTTGAAATGAATCTACCTAAGGCTGCAATCCGTCCCGTTAGCCTTTGTACAGCCTTCACGCTATCCAACGATGGTGATGTCTTCGATGGCCTTGATTTTATCGGGGTTAATCTCGATTCCCCGATTTGACACCATGAAGCTGAGAAACTTGCCCGAACCGACCCCGAAAGCACATTTCTCGGGGTTGAGCTTCATGTTGTATTTTCTCAAAATCTCGAACGTTTTCTGCAAATGGGTCAAATGGTCCTCTGCGCGCAGGGACTTAACTAGCATGTCATCAATATAAACTTCCATTGATTTACCTATTTGTTCTTCGAACATTTTATTTACTAGGCGTTGGTAGGTAGCTCCTGCATTTTTTAGCCCAAAGGGCATCACATTATAACAATATGTTCTATATTTGGTGACAAATGAAATCTTTTCTGTTCTTCCGAGCTCATCTGGATTTGATTATACCCGGAATAGGCATCGAGAAAAGTGAGGATCTCGTGGACGGTCGTGGCATCAATCATGCGATCGATGTTGGGCAGCGGAAAGGAATCTTTGGGGCATACTTTGTTCAAATACTTATAATCCACACACATTCTAAGTTTGTTCCCTTTTTTAGGCACTACAACTACATTAGCTAACCATTCGGGATATTTCACTTCCCGAATGGACCCTGTCTTGAGAAGTTTGGTTACCTCGTCCCTTATGAATGCGTGCTATACCTCGGACTGGTCTTCTCTTTTGCTTCACCGGTCTGAACCTAGGGTCCAAGCTTAGCCGATGCATCGTTATGTCCGGTGGGATCCCTATTATATCTAAATGGGACCAGGCAAAGCAATCAATGTTATCGATAAGAAATTGAATAAGTTTCTTCCTGAGTTTGGGGCGCAACCCCGTTTCCAGGTATAACTTCCGTTCGGTCCAGTGCTCGATTAGTGTGAGTTGCTCCAATTCCTCAATTGTTGATTTGGTAGCGTCGGAATCATCAGGAATCATGAAAGATCAAGGGATCCTCCGGTCATCATCTTCTTCGATCTTTTAGTTATCTGGTTGGGTCAAAGCCGATGTCTGTGATTGCTATTTGGTATCTCGTTCCTCTTTTGAGCCCAATCCCTTTACTGGCGAAGGCGAGGATATTGGTTTTGCTTCCTCGACGGCGAACATTTCTCTTGCGGCTGGTTGTTCTCCGTACACTATTTTGACTCCTCTCGATGTTGGGAATTTAAGGACCTGGTGCAGGGTCGAAGGTACCGCTCTCATGTTATGGATCCATGGCCTTCCGAAAAGGGCATTGTATCTCATGTCGCCTTCGATCATGTGGAACTTCATTTCCTGGATGGTTCCGGCCATGTTTATCGGTAGAATTATCTCGCCTTTGGTGGTTTCGCATGCCATATTGAATCTGTTTAGAACCAGGGTTGCGGGTACAATCTGGTCCTGCAGGCCGAGCTATTCTACGACCTTCAATCTGATGATGTTGGCCGAGCTACCTGGATCAATCAACACACGCTTAACTTTAGTTTTATTCATGAGTATAGATATTACCAATGCATCGTTATGAGGTTGTATGACTCCTTCTGCATCTTCATCATTGAAGGACAAAGTTCTTATGGGTGTGTAATCTTGAGTTCGAGATCGCTTTTCCCTCACAATCGATGTCTTAGTGCGTTTAAGCACCGGTCCCTGAGGGGTATCGGCGATGCCGATTATCATATGAATGACGTGTTGTGGTTCTTCTTGTTCGTTTTGCTTGCCGAAATCCCTGTTTTTAAAATGGTTCTTCGCCCTATCACTTAAATATTCTCGAAGGTGCCCTTTGTTGAATAACCGGGCTACTTCCTCTCTTAGTTGCCAGCAATCTTCCGTTCTGTGGCCATGGGTGCCATGATATTTGCACATTTGATTAGGATTCCACTGGGTAGGATCGGTTTGCATGGGTCAAGGCCATTTAGTGTCTTTGATGTGTCCGATAGCGGACACGATGGCGGATGCATAAATGCTGAAGTTATATTCTGATAACCGAGGTGCTTTCTTAGATCCAGCAAGCCTATCGAACCTACTTTCGTTCATCAGGCCCCGGGACCCTTGACCTCGATCACTTCTTTTGTTATTTTGCCCGGGGTTATGTCTCGATTCACTGACTCTGCGATTTTCGTTGTACAGTCGGTATCGATCCCCGATCGGACCTTGTTCTTGATTAATATCCCTTCTAATAGCGGGTTCAGACCCCAATTGATCGTCTTCGACCCTAATTTTTGATTGGTACCGATTATACACGCCGGCCCACGTGATGGCTGGGTATTCGATCAGGTTATGCTTTAACCATCATGAAGCCGTTGAACTTCGTTCGTTCAAACCTTGAGTGAAAGCCTGAACAACCCAATCGTCTGTGACTGGTGGCAGATCCATTCGTTCCATTTGGAAACGAGATACGAACTCCCTCAGCATCTCGTTATCCTTTTGTCTTACCTTGAAGAGGTCCGATTTCCTTGTTGTGAATTTTATGGCGTCGGCATGTGCTTTCACAAAAGAATCTGCTAACATGGCAAACGAGTCGATAAAATTCGGTAGTAGTAGTGATACCAAATCATTGCTCGCTTCGAGAGGGTCTCTCCAAATTGTTTTAACAACACAGATTTGATTTCATCATCTTCTAAATCATTACCCTTGATGGCACATGTGTAATAAGTATTGTGCTCGTTGGGATCGGTCGTTCCATTATATTTGGGAATTTCGGGCATGCGGAATTTTTTGGGGATTGGTTTTAGGGATGCGCTCGAGGGAAAAGGTTTTTGCACGAATGTTTTTGAATCCAACCCTTTTTATCATTGGTGGAGCTCCCGGGATCTGATCGACCCTAGAGTTATATGTTTCTACTTTTTTATCGTTGGCTTTCACTCTCTTTGTGAGTTCCTTGAGCAATTTAGCAATTTCGGGAGTAGTTCCCAATTCTTGCTCATTTGATTTCACTATGGCTGGCTCCGTTCTATGGGTGATTTCTCGAGTTGGGTTGGGCTCCGGCCTGCTTTGTATGTGGGTTTGGCTCTGCAACTGAGCTATTGCTGCTTGTTGATCATGCAACATTTCAAAAATCATATGCAAGCTGACGCCATTTTCCTCGACGTTATGGGTATCTCGAGCTGCAGACCGAGTGCCACCATGAATGCTATTTTCGGGTTCAGAATGTAGGTTCGCCTCAATGGCCACATGCGAATTGATATCTATCGGTGCTCTGATTCGGGCTCCAACGATATTGATAAGTGGTCTTTCGGTACTGGGTGTCAAGTTATTGTTCTCATCTTGAAGACCGGCTTCGTTGTCGATCGGTGGGGCCATTTGACTGGTAGTTAGTAGTTGCTAATCCGAAATCCAAGATATTTTCGGAAACAAGCGAAAAATAAAACGGTGTGTTTTTGCAGATTCGTATCAAATAACCACTGTTATCCTTAGCCCCACGGTGGGCGCCAAACTGTTTACCCGAAAAATGGATAGAGTTGAATTTGTATGCAGTTCTAAGAATATGTGGTGCAACTTAATACAAATCGCAAGGATAAATGGAAATATCAAGTATGGATTGCGAAAAATGCAAAAATAGACAAGGTTGTAAAGAAGATGAATTTTAGGACTAAACAAGTGGGATCAAATTAAGAAGCTTGAAAGAACAACTCTTCACTATAGGAGAATATGGTGCTTGGATTATAATGTTAGCAAAAATTTGTGTCTACAGAAATGATAACTATCCCCTTTATAATAGAGGGATCTTACTTTGGATATAAATAAATACGTAGTGGGAGACCCATGATAAATCAGCTTTCCCACAATTTCTGACAAGATTCTCTCCTCTAGTGGGATTGCAACGGCTCTTGTCTATGAGCTCGATATTGATTCTAGTTTTTCGGTCTTGACTCAAGCTCTCGATCATGGCTTGAGCTCGATTCTGACTCGGACCCTTGAATTGATTCGGGGTCAATGTTGATCGGTCTCTGGATCATAAGCTCGACAACTTTACTTTGCATCATAGTTCGATTTGGATTCGAGCTTGATAATAATATCAAGCTCGACATTGATCGGCCTCGCGGACTCGAAGCTTGTTTGTACCATCTTCGGAACCCATCTCGAAGTCTTACTTAGATCGATTATATTTCGAATTCGATCAATCGTACGAAGGGCGAAATCTATTTCGACCGTATACAACATTCTAAAAGTATAATAGCTGAAATTAACAACTTAACAATATGTTAGCAACATGAAATGGTTCCTCGACTAATATTGGTCTAAATTAATGCCAATCAATGAGTAATGTTAATGAAAGGGTTGCAAGAAATTGTTATTCATTATAAGTATATATTATCAACTTGATTGTGCCCCACTAGTAGAATTATACTAGGTTGTTGTTGTTGTATTATTAACTTGATTGTTGTGACACTCTTTTATTGGAACAATATCAAATGGATTCCTTAGATATATTGCAATTATTAACTAAACTATATTGTAACAAATACAATGGGCTCTATAACCAATTTACAATTACTATAGTATCCAAGAATTACAACGTACAGACATGTAATGCTGAGATTAATAATATCTATTTGTAATATTTTAACAATAATAGTGGTTATATTAATATAAGGATATACATATTGTTAAATTATTTAAATACCAACATAGATAAGTTCCAAGGAAGAAAATGAGTTTATACATGGGTTTTAGGTGTTTTTGTGTTTGGGACCTAGAGGTTGATAATAGACAATGCATGTGGTTTAATATAAATTATATGTTGCTAAGGATAATCATGTGAGTTTAGTATAGACTGAATTAAAAGTAATTATTAATCACGACACGCGTTTAAAATTTATTTTTAAAACACGTGAAGGGTAACATTAAAAGGTGTCTCTTCACTTAAAAGAAATGGCATACCAGTACCTCAGATGAGTTTAGTGTAGAGTGAACTAAAATTAATTATAAAATACGGCACGCTTTTGAAATATACCCCGAAAAGATATGACTTGTAACCCTAAAAGGTGCCTATTCACTTAAAAGGAATGTCACACCAATACCCCACGGAAGTTTAGTATAGATTGAACTAAAATTAATTATAAATCATGACACACTTTTGAAATCTATCTTTAGAATACATGAACGGTAACACTAAAAGGTGCCTCATCACTCAAAAGGTACCCCAGGTTAATTTAGTATAGACTAAATGTAACGACCCGGCCGTTTGTTTTGTATATTTGAGATCGGTTCTCCAATTTTATGCTTTTCGTAGGTGTACTTGTTGTTATGTGACTTGCGGAGATGATTGGTTTGGTTTTGGGGAGATTTTGGATTGAATTGGAATACTTAGTTACTAGTTTGGAAGCTTAAGTTGGAAGTGTTGACAAAGTTTGACTTTTATGTATTTAACCTCAGATCGGAGTTTTGATAGTTTCATTAGTTCCCTATGGTAATTTTGGACTTAGGTGTATATCCGAATTTTGGATGCAGAGGTTCCTCGGTTGATTTGGCTCTAATTGGTGGAAGTTGGTAATTTGAAGGTTTAGAAGTCCATAAGTTTGACCCATAGTTGACTTGGTGGTTATCGATGTCCGTTTGGGATTTCGAGCCTTGGAATAGGTTCATATGGTGATTTATGACTTGTGTGTAAAAGTTGAATTAGTTCATTAAGTTTGAATCGATTCACGATTCTGATGTTATTTTGTGTGATTCGAAGCCTCGAGTAAGTCTGTGTTATGTTTTGGGATTGGTTGACATGATTGGATTGCGTTCCGAGGAGCTCGGGTGAGTTTCGGATAAGTCCGAATTATTTTGTCCTAGGTTGGCATAGTTGTTCTGATGTTTTTGCACCTGCGAGGTCAGGACCAGAGGTGCAAGTCCGCAAATACGGACGACTAGTCGCAAATGCGGGGTTTGGGGGAGGTAGCTTGATTCGCATATGCGGGGATCCTGGCGCAAATGTGATGGTGCAAATGCATATTTTGACCGCAGAAATGGCTCCGCAAAAGCGAAACTTGGTCCGCCAAAGTGGATGGTCGACAACTTAGTGGAACTCGCATAAGCGAGATTTGTGTCGCAGAAGCGGTTATTTTAGTCGCAGAAGCAAAAGTGATAGACAGACTTAAGATATCATTTTTGAGGGTTTGAGTTATTTTATCATATTTGGACATAAGGAGCTCGATTTTACGCGATTATTGAAGGAATTTTTACGATTTGGATTAGGGTAAGTATTTTTAACTCGGATTTTGTTATTATTCATGATTCCAACCTTTATTTTTGCATTTGAATGATGAATCTAAGTAAAGAAAATTAGGAATTTTGGCAAAACTTTTCTAAAATAATAAATGGGAATTTGAACCCCGATTCAGAATCGGTTTTGGATGAAACTTATATGGGTAGACTCGTATTCTAATGGGTGTTCAGAATTTATGACTTTTATCAGGTTCCGGGAGGTGGGCCCGAGTTGATTTTTTGGTTGACTTTTTAATTTTTATTAAAATCGGAGCTTTATTAATTAGAATCAATTCCATTAGCCGTGTTTGATATTATTGAGTTATTTTTTGCTAGATTTGATCCGTTCGGAGGCTGATTTAAGATGGAATGGCTTTTTAGAGTATTAATTTAGCTTGTTTGAGTATGTATCTTGCATAACTTTATATAAGAAAACTACCCTTCGGATTTGGCCTTATTTTGTAAATTTTGATATGATCGATGCGCCGCATATGTGAGGTGACAAGCGCATATGTGGGTGTTGTGTATAAAAATGACCGGATTTGACCTGAGGTTGCTCTTATTACCTTGTGTTGAATGGGAGATCTCTGTGCTATGTGTATTCACTTTGGACGATTACTTGAGTTTATTTTTCCATGCTAGAGATCATGTTTTAAGAATTTATTTCCTAAATTGGCCAAGTTTGGCATTTGTCAAAGTGTTGCTAAATTGAGCTAACTGAATTTATGTTATAAGTCGAACACCCATCCGCATATCTTTATTGATATGTCCTTGTATACTGCATTGGTAGACTGTGAGTTTATGTCGTGATGACAATTGTTGGCATGTTATGTTATTATGATTGTAGGCATATGTAGACGTGTTGGGTGAATTGTTTGGGTGTTGGTACGAGGTCTTTGTTGTGCTATTATTATTGTTTATAATGCACATATGGCGAGACAAGGCAGGATATATTGGATTTGTACATATGGCGAGACAAGATGGGATAAATTATTAATACGCGTGTGACGAGACAAGGCGGGTATTTACTTTATTTTAGCACACGCGGTGAGAAAATGATGGTATTGCGATGTTGTTGTACATGATGGTTTCGGGGGTTATTCTTGCTGAGATTATGTGAAATTTTGGATGTCATCTCCGATATTATTATCGTGATGGAACGAAAGTAATATGTTAATATTGTACTCATTTTTCATGAAAACGTTGTGTTGTATTTTCATAAATTGTGGAATTTTGTTCATCATGATATTTCATATGCCTTCTTTCTATTTGATGATTTGTTGATATTATTTTTCACTTCATATTATATTACCAGTTATTGATTTGTGGAATAGTTATTGGACTTGTTAGTATCATATGACTTGAACCTCGTCACTACTTCATCGTGATTAGTATAGTCTTGATACTTACTGGGTACCGTTTGTGATGTACTCATACTATGCTTCTGCACATCTTTTGTACAGATCCTCAGGTGGATCCTCAGCTGCACTTCATAGATCTATTTCATAGATCCCGAATCTTTGATCTATTATTATTCCTATCTATTTGTATTTCAGATAGTTGGTTATATATTCAGACATATTCTCCGATCATAGTAGCTCATGTACTTGTACCACCTAGTCTTGGGGTTGTGCGATGTTGGTCGTGCTTAGGCCGTGTTATAATTTTATCAGATTTTGTTACCATTTTGGATTATTACTGTCTCTATTCATGCTATTTTGATATTAATTTAAGAAAGACTTCATTTTTGTGGATATCCGAGTTGGCTTGCTTAACAAGTTTGCGTAGGCGCCATCACGTGCTTAAGGTGAGATTTGAGTCGTGACAAGTTGGTATCAGAGCCCTAGATTCATAGGTTCTATGAGTCATAATCAAGTTTAGTAGAGTCTTGTGGATCAGTACGGAGACGTCTATACTTATCTTTGAGAGGCTACGGAACTATTAGAAAATTTTAACTTCTTTCATTCCTTATCATGCAAATTTATTGATTTCGAAGTATAAACCCTTACTCTTCTATTCTCCCACAGATGGTGAGGACACGAGATGTTGGAGTAGTAAAGTAGACACCCGCACCCTTTGCTAGAGCGCCGAGAGGCCGGCGCTGAGGTAGAGGCCAAGGAAGGGTACATGCTACAGCTAGAGCACCTGCCAGAGCAACAGTTGAGGAGCCACCAATAGCTCTGGTTGTGGGGCAGGCACCTGAGGAGCCTGTTGCTACCCCTAGACTTCAGGAGACCTTGGCACATTTTCTGAGCATGTTTGGGACTTTGGCCCAGCCAGAATTGATTCTGGTTACACCAGCTACTTCACAGGCTGGGGGAGCAGCTTAGACTCCCATTGCCCGAATACTAGAGCAGCCATATCATGCTTATCAGACACTGCATTCTATGCCGGTACAACCAGTAGTTGCAGTTCAACCGGAGGTAGGACCTGGTGTGTCAGCTAAGGAGCAGAGGAGTTTGGAGAGGTTTCAGAAGTTTCATCCTCCCTAGTTCAATGGAGGGGCTTCTGAGGATGCACATGATTTCTTGGATCAGTATCACCGCATTTTGTGTACTATGGGCGCGGTGGAGCCGAGCGGGGTTGACCTTAATACTTTTCAGCTGAGGGGAATAGCATATAGATGGTGGCAGACTAATGAGGCAAGAAGGACAGCTGGCACAACACTACTTACTTGGTCCCAGTTCTCTGATCTTTTCTTGAGAGAGTTTGTTCCACAAACCTGCAGGGATGAGTTGTGCATCGAGTTCGAGCAGTTGCGCCATGGAGGTATGACTGTGTCCGAGTATTTAGCAAATTCGACTAGGCATCATCACGGCTTTAAGGTGGAATTTGGATCGTGGCATTGAACTAAAATTAATGACACACTTCCTACATCTCTCTTTAAAACACGTGAATAGTAATATTAAAAAGTGCCTCCTCACTTAAAAGGGATACATCAGTACCTCAGCTGAGTTTAATATAGATTAAACTAAAATTAATTATAAATTACGACACCCTTTTGAAATCTATCATTAAAACACTTGAATGGTAATCTTAAAAGGAATGCAACACTACCAATTCTAGTTTGTTTATTATAGACCAAAGTTAAATTTATTAAAAACACGCTTATGAAATCTACCTTGAAAAAACGTGACTAGTAGCCCTAAAAGGTGCTTCACAATCTATAAATAGCCGACAACTGTATCCTTGGGCATTCATGAAATTAATAAAAGTCAGTTCACTATGGACCCTTGGACAACGAATGGCGCAACGAATAGCACAACAAATGGCACAACGAATGATACAACAAATACAATCCGTGCTAATAGAAATACTAAAGCGATTAATAATTTGCGGTGGGAGTTTAAAGCGATCAAAGATGATATGAACCACAATTTAGATTTCGTGCTCGACTGCAAAATGATTATGGAATTTACGATACGACCATCGTCAACATGTTGAAGAGCAAAAGACGGAGATTAGGAGAACAAAGAGAAATCTCGGTACACTGTTCGCGGATCGAGGAATGACCCTTGGAGACTTCAACAGTCGTTCAGAATCTCCCCCTTAGAATACATAAACTCTTTTAGGTTTAGATGTACTATTATTCTCATATTTAGCAGCTTATTATAAAATAGTTTGAGTTAAGTAATGCAATACTCTAGCCTCTAGGTACATTATTATAGACCATGGTCCAAATTTTTGATATTATAGTGCATCAATTTTACGAAATTTCATAAACTAATCGAATTACTATTATAGATCATCTCGTCAACATTCAAGTGCATTGTATTTACCCTAAAAATCGGATAACAATTGAATTTATACGCGGTTTTAAGGATACGTGATATAACTTAATACAAATTAAGGAAATAGATTAAAATTAAAATTGGCGATAAAAGAATATAATTAATGCAAACCACACGAATAGAGCAGCCTTATGCCAAATTGTTTATCAAATTGAACAATCTTGGCCCTCGAGTTCGATCACCCTTGATCCGAGAGATGTCTCAACTGATGTATGAACAGAATAACAAGATGATAAAAGCTAGAAAATGACAGTATATTGCTTTATGTTGCGTAATGTGTCCTCTTACAAATGATCAGACCCCCTTTATATAGTAGGGGAGTCCTACTCTTGATACAATTCTATACAAGATAAGAAATCTCATGATTTGCTAATGAATTGGCCTATCCTTGATACGTGCCGAGATTTCCGTTGTGATCTACAACCGATCGCGAATATTTCGTCCTTCTGTTATTCGGCTCGGTAAATTTCCCTCAATCTCGTCTGATCTCGATTTTGTTCGATGACATGGTCTCGAGTTTAACGATATAGCTTCGCACCTCAGTTTGATATAATTCGAGGTTGAACGTTAACCTACCATTTTTCAATCTCGATTAGTCGCACAAGAGGCGAATCTGATTTTGACCGTATACAGATAGTCCCCTCGTTTCTCGGAGAGAAGATGACGAGAAACGATATGAACTTCCGAATCCCCTCTCGATGGGCCATGACGTAAGCGACAAACGGATATCGAAATGTACCGTCGGCCCAATTACCAAGGCATTAAATACCTGTCAGTTGTTGGTCGGCCACTACGGGTTCTGAACCGTCATCGGCAAGCTATAAATACCCTAACTTTCTTTTATTCAAACTTTACGTTCAAAGCTCCTCTTATTCTTGTTCTTCAAAAATACCGCTAAACATACCTTCCTAATTTTCTTTTCTTCTGTTCTACAATGGCAAAAACTTCTAAGACTGTCCCGCAAAAGGAGGTCGCCTCTTCATTACGCCCCGCCGGTGATGGGGCTGCGGCGAAATCACACCCTGAGGAGTTCGTTCCTGCAAGGTGCCCGACCGTTGCCGATTTTAAGATTGAAAAAACTTCCTCGGTACCGGGTCGATGCGAGCCGGTCTTGAGGTACATATGTACAATCACCGATGATCTCCTCACCAAGGTTAAAGAATATTGCAACTAGGCCAATTAACATGTGGTGCTGCCTTCGTCTGAGGAGTCAATCACTACCCACGTTGAGGGTTTTTTAAGTGTTTATACTTACCCCTTCACGTTGGGTCCCTTAGACCCGATCATATTGCCTTCTGCAAGAGGTACGACGTGACTCTTGGCCAGATTCACCCTTCGTTCTGGAGAATAGTAATTCTCCTTCGATTCTTTGTAAACAAAATCGAAGGGTGTTCCTTCACCCTTGATCACCTTATGCGCCTCTACAGTCCCTGAATCTATCGAGGAAGGCTAGTCAAGCTTGCTCGTTGGACCAGTAGGGCCCCGTTCTCGAGTATAAATAAGGCTCGGGACTGAGGTTGGATGGGCCGTTTTGTTCGAATAAAGACTTCAGATTTGATCCATGTCGGGGACATGCCATTTCCCGAGAAATGGAACATAAAACGTAAGTATTACTTTGCCTTGAAGATTTAATCTATTGTTTCTCCTCTTATCTCCTTTTTTATGGGTGTTTTTGGTGTTGCGGTTGTGGCCCAGATGCTAGATGGTTCCCCAACTCAAGGAATGGGTCGAGGACCTTGTGTCACAGAGACCATACTCCAAGCGTGCTTGAATGGAATTATCGAAGGGTCGGTGGGAGGCCCGTAATCATGGTAAGTTTCCTTTTCTGGTTCGATAAGGTTTTGACTTTCTCCTTGTGTTGTCGAATTCTTATTGGCTCTATTTGTTTTGTAGGTCTCCTCAAGGACATTGTTTTGAGGCCTCCATCAGAGGGTGAGGATGTGCCTCTCGAGTCCCCTTCTCCGAGGCAAGATGTCGAGAAGAAGAGGAAAAGGGCCCCGAGCCCTCTGGACTCGGAGAAGAAAAAATCAAAGAGGAGGCTGGCGCATAAAGCTAAGGAAAGTACCAGCGCCCTCCCATCGGACTTGATCCGCCAACTGAGGGATGAGTCCGAAGAAGAAGAAGAAGAAGAAGAATAAGAAGATTACTCCAAGCTAGTAGCTCGGGTGCGGACCGCTTTTCCTCAAACTGAGGAGGCCGTTAAGAAGGCATTGGCCGGTACCTACGAATCGAAATGGGGTGCGGCTGCTTTGCCTCAGGCCAGGGAGGTCGAGAGAGAGACCAGGTCCGACACTTCTCGGGCAGAGGGAGGTGCCCCGAGGGATGAGCTTAGGGCGATCGACCTTACCAGGTCCCCTCAAATCTTAGACGCCATGATACGCAAGGCCGGTATGCTAGAAGGTCATTCTTAAGAGGGGCCTCAGGGGGCGACTGATATCCACAACTTCTTGGATGGGTTAGAGTCCACTGCCTCATAATATGTCACCGGACTTGGTGACTTGTCGGTGCCAAGGAATGTACCATCATCGGGTGCCAGTGGGTCTTCATCGAGCCCGAAGCTGGTGGATCTGTTCCCGGCCCAAGTGTTAACCCTGACCGCAGGCGGTCGATAGTTTTCTCTGTTCTGGAGGATGCCCGGGTTTTTTCTACCCCCGTAGGGATTGCTAGCTACCTTAGTTGCTTGGTGATCGAAGAGGGCCAAGCCTTGATGGATGCGATGGAAGTGCCTTGCCTATTCAATGAAGCCTAACACACTTTGAATCGGGTAACTTTGAGTGTCACTCCATTATTTATTTTAAATTTGAAGTTGTAAATAATCCTAACACCTTTGGATATCATGGTCCTGTGTTAGTCGTGCGTAACCGTTTTCCATATTTTTCGAGGTTTTAGAGCTCGTTTAGGGTCTGAGGAGCGTTGGTTTATTACGCCCGACGATGAGCGCATTGTTCACCTCTCATGGATCTCAGTACGAAAGGCTCCCAACCTCGATTTCAACCTCGTGTGTCTGTACCCTCCTTCCGTTTTCTTCACCGCGAAATCGGGGTATGCATTGTCCCCTATTTTAGCCGTATACAAACCTTTTGTGATTGATATGAACAAAACAATCAATCAAATTCGAAAAATGAAGATATGTTAAGGTACTAGCAATAATGTTATGACATGAGAGTATAGATGAAATAAAATTGGTCAAAAATACTACTTTAAGGCATCATATTAAACGATTGGAGAATATAGAGTAGATAAAATTATAGCCCTACTTAGAAGAATATACAAGAATGTTAACTACTTTTATAGTTTCATTTTGTTTATAAATCAAATATTTTTTATGTTTTCATGAAAAGATAACATCCGTATATATTCAGATGTAGAATTCATATATATAATTATGTGATTGAGACCGAGAACGAAGACTCTCTCCAAAGAAAGAAACAATAGATTAATCAAAATGTAGCAGTTAGATTCTACTTTTACGATAGGACCAACAATCATTATTTTTTAAAACTTACACTTTTGATCAACTTTTATTCTACAACTAAAGATAATTTTTAACATAATTATCTCATACAACAACATGACATATCACTATCTCATACTATATAGCTAACTCATTTAAAAATCTTCCTCTTTGTAAGTTCAAAAGATACTCAATTACTTTGAATTCAATTGTTGCATCAATGCAGTAACATTTATTTTTTATATAAATGAATGTTATATCTATATCGATATTTATTATTATTACATATAATTCATTTTTAATCTATATTCCATACATTTTTTATTGATAAACGCAGAATAAATGTATAATGCACGCATACTAAAACTAGTCTTGATAAAAATAGGAGTTGTTAGTTGACAACCAGCGATTTAATAAAGAAATCTAAATCTAAATACTGAAGACCACAATTTAGCCCACCCAGCTTATTTTAGATCGAGGTGTAGTTAAATAGAAATGGAATTTTTTCGTTCCTATACACTATTTGAAATCTTATTACGAAAAATATCCATATTTTTAAATTTACCCGACCTAAACATGGTTTAGCTACAAAATCTATACATTTATTTAAACTAGAATCCTTCCTGCGATAGTCTTCCTTATTTAGACGCAGAATTTTTGGGATCGCTTAGAGATTTAACTTACGCAATCCTCGCACCAATTATGAAGGCAAAATATTCGTAGAATCCTTCTATTACGCAAATTTTCAGTGGTTATCATCGCATCCTTCTATTCTTTGATTTTTTTTGGTTTCCTCTGGTTTTCCATAAACAAAGATTTTGAAAAATTCAATTGTAAACAATTAGGTACAATTGAATTGAATTTCGCGACGTAATATCAAAATTAGCGATTATGCTGCATCTCAATGGGCAGTGGGATAGCGTTGGGAGATACAAAGATTTTGATGTTGACGAAATTGTAGTCAATGATGATTCAAATTATAGTCAATTGAATTTCACAATTGCAGAGCATCTAATGATCGATACCTCCGCAAAAATTATCGAAATCAAATACATGGTCAATGAACATTGTCCTCCAATGGAAATTCGGAGCGATATGGAAGTTCGAGTGTATATGGAGATGAAAAAGGAAAATAAAAACTTAGGAATGTATCCGCTGTGTATAACAGTGCGTGATTTCGATTTGGAATACAGTATGTCGAATGCGAGCATAATTGCAGGTTTGCTCTATTTTTCCAGTGCTGATGTTTTTTTAATTTCACGTGTTTTACAATTTTTCTACAAATTATCTACAGTTTTACTACATAACAAATGTAGTTCAACTGTTATGTCTCTGCAAGCATTCTGTCAAATACTGAACACATGAATATACAGAGGTCTGAATTGCTATACTTTTAATTGAGTGTAGGTTCTTCTTATTATCGTAATACTAATATGGTACAATTGTCAAGCAATTGTAACACAACTGGAGAAGTATCAGGAACAATGAAATTGATTGATATGCCAACATTCCAGCAATTGTGGAATATGAAAGTATCATCATAATAGAACATACGTCAAATGTAATTGAAGTAGGTCAAGTTTACCAAGACAAGCAAATAATTGTCAGTGCATTGAAGCATCATTCTGTCATGAATAAGTTTCAATTTAGGCTGAAAAGGTCTAGTGCAAGAAGGTAGGAACATTTTATTTTTCAAATTAATATTGTGTATAAGTTGTAGTTTTTTTATATATAAATTATTTAAGATACGTTTTTATGCATAAACAATCTCGTATTTTGTAGCTACAATTTTCATAACATTTTTTGAATTGTTTTTATTCTGTAGCTACTGCCTTGTATATGTTGGTGACAATTGTACGTGGCACTTCAAGTCCACCAGCATAAATGAATCAACATTGTTCAAGGTTCAAAAATTCAATAGCCTGCACGCATGTTCTTTGATGGACAACACATACATACAATGCAAATCAACTGCCATGGTAGTTGGTAGCATGGTGATGCCAAAATATGCGGATCCTAAGATAATATACACACCAAAAGACATACAAACTGACATGTTGTCGGATCATGGTATGAACTTAACATACATGCAAGCTTGGAGAGCAAAGAAAAAGGCTTTGAAATTTTTGAGAGGCCATCCTGCTAATTCCTATAGCCGTTTGACGGGTTATTTGTATATTCTGGAGAAGACTTATCCGGGGTCGGTAGTGAAATTACAGAAGATTGAAGATGATTGTTTCTTGTATACATTTGTTGCACGTAGTACGTCCATCAAGGGTTGGAGCATTGTAGGTCAGTTATAGTAATTTATGGCACCTTCTTGAAGTCGGCATATAGGGGAATCATTCTAACAGCTAGCACAATGGATACAGCAGGTAATATAGATTAATTGTAAAAATATTATTATAAAGTTATTTTTGAGACTGTATTTTTTATATTCTCAAGTTTCATTATAGAAATTGAATATATTTTTGCCACTTGTGTGATAGGTAGCATATTACCACTAGCACACGCCGTTGTTGATTCAGAAAATGACGCATCATGGAGGTAATTTTTTTTGCAATTCAAACATGCATATGGTGAAACACCAAATTTGTGTGTTATTTCGGACTGGAATGAGAGTATCTTGAAGGCAACATCTAGTGTTTATACCGGCATACCACATTATGCTTGCATGTGGCATATTTGGACAAATATAAGGTCAAAATTCAAGAAGGGTTATATAAAGTTAAGCGAATTATACTTTGCCACGACACGATCATACACGCTTTATGAACTTAATGAAAGAATGTCAAAGATTGAAGAGATCGACACAGGTGTTAAATCATACCTATACGATATTGGCTATCACATATGGTCTCGGGTATATGCTACAGTGAACAGAACATGGACGATGACATCAAACATTGCAGAGTCATTGAATGCGGTAACCAAATATGTAAGAGACTTGTCCGTAGTAGAACTATTAGAGTACATTAGGACTCTTCTTGAACGTTGGACTAATAAAAAATTATTGAATGCAAAGGGTACGTTCACAAACCTTGGGAAAAAATACAACAAAGAGTTGGAGGACAACAGGACATTATCGCAGAAGATGAGAGTAAGTTATAGCCAATAATATCACATCATTGATTCCATCAAACTAAATATATACTGTTAATTGTAGAAAAGTAGTTGTATAATTGTAGTTATTTTATTTTGTATTGATTGCTGACAACTTGTTGTGTGTTTGTAATAAAATTGTAAGTGAGGGCTTCAACAGATCACATCCATACTGTGATAGATGGTGTGGAGTGCTTCATTATT
The DNA here is from genome assembly GCF_000715075.1 of Nicotiana tabacum. NCBI lineage: Eukaryota > Viridiplantae > Streptophyta > Magnoliopsida > Solanales > Solanaceae > Nicotiana > Nicotiana tabacum. Next base: position 41,135,167 of record NC_134103.1, read on the forward strand.
TGCCTTCAAAATAAGAGATGTAGTTGTGGATAATTCCAACTTGATGAACTTCCTTGTGCACATGCTTTGGCGGCTTTGAGGCACAAAAAAGAGTCTTATGAAAACTATTGTTCTCCTTATTACACGAGGGAGAGCCTTCTTCAGATTTATGAAATACCAGTAGACATGCTGCCTAACAAAAGTAAATGGAACGTGCCACAACATATAGTTGAAGAAGTTATAAAGCCACCTACCGGGAAAAGGCAGTCAGAGAGACCTCAAAAATAAAGATACAAACCATATGATGAAGTAAATACAAAAAAGTACAAGGTTTCATGTGGCAACTGCGGAGTAGAAGGGCATAACAAAAGATCTTGTAGGAATACTCCCAAAAAAAAAAATTAATACATTTGATGATAATTTGTCCTTTAAGACATATGAAGTTGTATTTGTTCTGTTCTGGAGAATTATAGTTGTGGTGTAAATGTATTGCTAATTTGAATAAATATTGTCTCATATAATGAATGCTTGCTAAATAGATTTCAACTCTTAATGCAATTGGTTTGTAGTTGTTTTGTTCAAATACTGATTTTATTTATTACTTTCAGCCTTTCCTAATAACACTGCTAAATTGAATAGATTATGTATTTTTGTATAGTAATTGTAGAAATAATTATAGTTATATTGTAAACAAATTATATAGTACCAATATCGAGATCAAGTACTAACAACTTTCAACCAAAGAAAAAGCCACAGATGTTTTCTATTCTATGTAGTAGAATTCTGAACAAAATAACAACACAAAAGGTAAAACAACTGTAGCACAAATCTGCTACAAATAAATTACAACTCACTCCTTCTTAATAAAAAATTTGTCTACAACTTTACTATAATCCAGCTACATCCAAACACTTTAACTATAATTTTTCTACTAAAAAGGGCAACTAATTCTTCTTTTTCCGGACTTGTGTTCTCTCGTTCACAACTGGTGCCCATTTTCTTCTTGCTAATCTTCCAGTCACCTCATTTTTACTAATTGCACCAAGCTCTTAATTTTTCCTAGCATAATCCCAAAGGAACGCTCCATAGCGTCGACGGTGTTGATCAATATCAGAAAGGTCTTCCTTTAAAATCGATAGCTCTCCAATACTGACATATTCTGCAAATGCTGCCACGTATACACCACAGTTACTGCAAAAAATAATAGGTGAAAAGTTTTAGCATTCAATGTAAAATACAATTAGTTAAAATAGATAGAAGGAAAGCAGCACATACAATGATCCTTCTTTTTGCTGGGGTATCTCACCGATCAACCACTGAATGTCAAGAGGGTCAGTAACACCTTTTTCAATGTATGCCTTTGTGTTCTTGTAGTTGATGTCTGGACGCTTGCCATAGAAGCCGAAGCATGACAAGTAGAGGAGGATCATAATAGCAAACTTGTCGACAACAGATTCAACAAGTTTGTGATTTCGTGAAGAGACACCATAGAATCATAAACATATAAAACCCTATCGGTGATGTCAAACACAACCAACAATCAATAAAATTTCTCCACAATATTTATTGGCATAATCACAAAATTAACTTTGTCCCATACAATATTTGCAAGTAATCGGTACCCCAATGTGTATTCTGCCACGACGTCCTGGGGTTTAACAACAGTAAGCTTCTTATCGGCAGGAGCATTAATGTACTTATCATAAATTTATTCAATTCTAGTCTTGAACATACAGTCAGTGGTTGTAAACCGCATTTTATTTGCAGGACCATACTTTTCTCTCTTCCTCAAATAGTATAAAATAACTATAATGTGCTGCAAAAAAATGGATTTGATTATGTCCCAATGCTTCATACAAAATAACTATAATTTTTAAACAAAAAATCTACATATTTCTAAAATAACAGAATACTACATCTAATCATTAAATTCTGCAAGGGTATGTGTGCATCGTGTTGTTGAGTACTTGCCCGGGATGTGCGAAAGTATAAAACTATTCCTTTTTGTCAACTTTCTCCACTCCAAGATCAAACCACGGGTTGAGCTGGTTATCTTTTAAAGTATAAGGCGCCTTCCTAATATTTAGAGACATAGCAAGTACAATTATTATGTAGTTTCAGTTTGAAATCCATAAATTGTATGCACTCTATAATATGAAAAAATTGTATAATCTAACCTCTTTGAAACCGTGTTGGTACCTAAATATAACCAATTATTGAATTCTTCCAACAAGTCAGGATCAACATCGTCTCTAATAACCCAATAAATGGATGCTTGATATTGAAAATTGTAGGAGGTCCAACAGAAGTGCTTTCCCCAAAACTGAAATAAGGGAGAAAGGGGGATCTGGCATGCTTTCCAGGAACCCTTGTTCTTCCCTGATGCACAGGAGTTGTTTCATCTTCATTTACCTCTCTGAACTTAACAATCTGTGAGAAGTTCTCTGGAAGCTCAAAATTATCAAGTGTTACTGCCTTTTTTCCAGATCTGGAGTCATTGTCCGAATCACCTACATTGATATAGTCGGCTGGTTCACCTACAATATTTAAAACAAAAGAACAACATAGTATGTTGGTTGCATTAGTTCTTTTGGGAAGATGAAACTTATATGAAAGTTGTTATTTTTTTCCTACAATTATATTATAACATATGATACCAGTGAAATCTTCATTGCAATCGTCTCCTTGTTGTATATCATTTTCTTGTTGAATGGGAGATTGCAAAGGCATAATCTTCTTCTCCTCATTTAAATGCTCTCCTTGTATGCCAAGTTTTGTATCCTGTTTTGGAGAGTCCACATATATTGTTTCCTTCTCTCTTATAATAAATGTGTACAACTTAATAAAATTGTAGATAATTTATAATAAACATAAACTACATTGTAGATAAATTATAGTTTAATTGTAGTTAATTTGCTTTGGATAGTCCACATAGATTATTTCATTCTCTGTTACAATAAATGTGTTCAACTTAATAAAATTATAGTTCATTTGTAATAAACAGAAACTACAGTGTAGATAAATTGTAGTTTAATTATAGTTAATTTATTTAAATGCTATCATGTAGCTCTGATGTAATATGTATTGTGCAGTATGTAGATAAAATGTATTAAATCATACCTGCAGTTTCTTTCTCCAATGCCCCTTGAAATTGGGAAAATAAGTCAACACCTACAGGAACATTCTCCTCATTTTGAATGTCAGCCATGTATCTAAGAGAACAATTGAAAATATAATGTAGATTATTTGTTGGTAATTTAGGCAATATGTAGATATAATATAAATATAATGTAGATTAGTTGTCATCAAATTGTGTTATAATTGTTAAAAACATGTTTTACTGTTGTTGGCCAACACTGATTTAGCACTACTGCCCGGATTAAGGGTGACAAGTGGGTTGGTCCAGGCCCGGGACCGCGTGCCAAACGGGCTAAACGGGTCAGGACCGTTTGGCCCGGTTTTAGCGGGCCTGGTCCGGTCTCGTGGGCCGGTCCTATGATTTGGGCCCGTCAGGCCCGAGACCGTTTAGCCCGCCAGGGCCCGGGACCGGCCCGGTCCCTTAGCGGGCCAAACGGTCCCAACGGCTTTTTTTTTTAAAAAAAATAAAAATAAAAAAATAGTCGTTGGCTATTTATAAAATAGCCATTTATAAAATAGCCATTTAACCCCCCCAACTTTGTTTTAATCTCAAACTTTTTATAATTACACTTTTTCCCTATTTTTAACTATAAATACCCCATCATTATTTCATTTTTTTTTACAAAATCATCAATCTATCACAATCTCTCTCTAATTTACTTCTATAATTGCTACTATTGCTTACTTTATTGTTACAATTTGTGAAACAATTGTGAAGTTGGTGAATTGAAGTCTTCAACGATAATCAATTTCCAACAAGTTGTTCGTCAATTCGGTAAACTCGTTCCACCTCTTAAGTTTTAATATTATAATTTTGTTTGTTTTATTTACTTTGCTTGATTAATTAAGATGGCTTATTCCTTAAAAAATATGTTTAGTAAAAATAAAGGAAAATCGAAGAGTGGTGAATCTAGTGGCCAATCTGTTCCTCCTCCACTTTCCCCGGCTCCCCGACCCAAACCTATTACCCGTCCTACACCTCCTATTCTTGATAGCGATAATAGTTTATTACAATTTACCGAGAGTCAATTTTGCCATAATATTGCACCCGGTGAACAATTAAATCATGAATATATGAATGCTCTTTATGGTAATCCAACTATTGATGAAAATGATGATAAAGAAATAGATTTTGATGAAACGCAACCGGATGACGATACACCCACTAGTCCTGCTCCTGAAGTTAATCCAACTAATAATAATCCAGATGATCCCCCGTCTGACCCTTCTGTTAGTGCCCCTACTTTTTCTAGACAACCTTCTAAACGGGCAAAAACATCTCTTGTTTGGTAATTTTTTACTCAACTAAGAGAAAAAAATAGGGGTAAGTGTAAAACTTGTGGCAAAGAGTTAGTTTTACAATATGTTGGAAGTCGGGGGGGGGGAGGGGGGACGGAAAGTTTGACTAGACACATATTGCTACACCCTCAAGATAAAGCTAGATACTTTCGTATGAAAGCTTTGGCTGAGGGGACAAGTGCACCTAGTCAGGCTGACCTTAGTACAGGGTCAAATCAATTTCAACCGGGAATTAACACTGTTACCGGTGGTATTTTATATTATGATCCAAAAAAAGATCGGGAAGAATTGGCAAAAATGGTTACTGTTATGTACTTACCCTATAGTTTTCCTTCTAACCCCCACTTTGTGCATTATATTAGAAAAGTTTATAATCCTACTTATAAAGGTTTTCCTCGCACAACCGTAAAGAGTGATATTTATAAATATAAACATGAATATGAACAATATTTGCGCTATTTATTTACTCATATAAATTATCGTCTTGCTATTATAACTGATATTGGTAGAAGTGGTAATGACTGTGATTACCTTACTGTTACCAGTCATTGGATTGATGAGCATTGGATAATGCAAAAGCGCATTATTGCTTATAGAATAATTAATTCACGTCACACAGGGCAGTTTATTTCTAGCACGATTGCGGATATTTGTAGATATTTTTGCATTAGTGATAAAATAATGTCAGTTTCAATGGATAATGCTACTAGTAACACAAATGTTGTAGCCTTGCTTACCACTATACTAAGTCCTGTATTTAGTAACATTTTTCATGTTAGATGTATTTGTCATATTTACCATTTAATTGTGGGTGATGGTATGCGAATTTTAAATGTTGAAATTGAAAAGGTTAAAATGGCTCTTAATTGGCTTTTTTATTCAAACCGTAGAAGTAGACTTAAAGAATATTTTAAAAGATGCGATGAATTTGGCCTAAGAGAAAGAAAGGTACCTAAACCTTGTCCAACTAGATGGAATTACATGTATGAAAGTTTAGTTGTTGAATATGAATATACAAACCCCATAAACTCAACGTTTAATGCTCATGTAAGTGATGATGATGAACACCTTACAAATGTGGATTGGGCTAATGTTAAAATACTTGTAGATTTTTTAGAAAAATTTCATATTGCTACAAATAAATTTTCTAGGCAATATTATCCTACTATTTCTAACTGTATAGTTTATATTGCAGAACTTGCAAATTTGTTTGATCATTTTTCAGAGGGTGGAAAAATTTATCAACTTGCTATTGATTCCATGAGAAAAAAGTTTTAAAAATATTTTTTTCCCTATTCCCCCTATTTATGGTATTGTTGCATTGTTAAATCCTACTATAAAATTAGGAGGTCCTCAATTTTGGTATGAAACTGTTTATAATGGTTTAGCACTTGAAGATGAGGAGTTGTCTAAACTTTCGGACGCAATAGCCTCAATTAAAATAAATGTTCAAACTATTTATAATGCTTATCAAGTTGCATTAGATCATGCTAGACCAAATGTTCCAACTCCTTCTTCTTCTAGTTCTCAATCATCTAAAAGAACTGCGGGAGTAAGAGCACTTAGTGCTTGGGCAGGGTTCAGGGGTTCTCAAGGTTCTAGTACTAGTGATTTTTCACAACTAAATGAGCTTGAAGTTTATTTGTCACAGGGAATTGAGGAAGTGAATCCCGACGGCTCCTTTAATATTTTGGAATGGTGGAAGGACAAAGAAAAATACTTTCCGATTCTTTCAAGGATGGCCCGAGATATTTTAACTATTCAAGCTTCAACAGTGGCATCAGAGAGCGCTTTCAGTCAAGCAAGACTTCAACTCTGTGATTATAGAGCGTCTATGAGGGAGAGCTTGGAAAAATCAGTACTTTTCAGAGATTGGATCCGTTCGGAAAGAAGAAATTTTGGACTTGCTGAATCACAACCAGAGGTAGACGAAGCTTACGAAGAAATGCTAGCTGAACTTGCGGAGGATGATGCTTCGCCTGGAAGCGGTGATGACCAAGCTTCATTTCCGCCACCACCAACGAAAATTCCTCCGGACCTTGAAGGATTTATGAAATCTGTAAGAGATATCATGTAAATTAATATGTAACTTGTATTTTGGCACATCTTGATTAGTTTCTTTTTCTTCTCAATGGTGGTATTAGCACCTTGTTGTGCTCATTCCATAGGGGGAGGAAGACTAAGAAAGATATTGCCATGATTTTTAATGCTATAATAAAAATATAACGCATTGATTTGAATATCTCTTTACAATATTTTTGTCTTTTTATATATCTTAAGCTATACATATAGTATAATATATATATATATATATATATATATATATATAAAAGCTTATATTTATACTATACTATAGTCTATACTATATATACATCTCATAAGATATATAAGCTATATTCGATATACATATATATATATATATAAGCCTATATATAGCTATATTCGATATACATATATATATAAGCTTATATATATACTATACTATACTATATATACATCTTAAGATATACTATATATACATAGTATACTAGATATACTAGATATATATATAGTATAGTATAGTAGATATACATGTATATATATACATCTTAAGATATACTATATATACTATACTATATATACATCTTAAGATATACTATATATACATAGTATACTAGATATACTAGATATATATAGTAGATATACATGTATATATAGTATATCTTAAGATGTATATATAGTATATACTATACTATACTATAATATATATACATCTTACTATATATATTATATATATATATCTTAAGATGTATATATAGTATATCTTAAGATGTATACTATCGAATATGACTTATATACTATGTATATATAGTATAGTGTGTGTGTATATATATATCTTAAGATGTATATATAGTATATAAATCGAATATAGCTTATATATCTTAAGATGTATATATAGTATAGTATAGTATATATATAAGCTTATATATATATATATATATATATATATATATATATATATATATATATATATATATCGAGTATATCGAATATACTATGTATATATAGTATAGTGTGTGTATATATATATATATATATTCGATAGTATACATCTTAAGATATACTATATACATCTTACTATATATATATATATATATATATATATATATATATATATATAGTATATATATAGTATATATATATAGTATATATATATAGTATATACTATACTATATATTCGATATATTCAATATATATACATATCTTCAGATGTATATATAGTAAATCGAATATAGCTTATATATCTTAAGATGTATATATAGTAAATCGAATTATATTATATATATAAGCTTATATATATATCGAATATAGCTTATATATCTTAAGATGTATATATATCTTAAGATCTACTATACTATACTATATTATATATACATGTATATCTACTATATATATATATATATATCTAGTATACTATGTATATATAGTATATCTTAAGATGTATATATAAGTATATTTTAAGATGTATACTATCGAATATGGCTTATATACTATGTATATATAATATAGTATATATATATATATATTTATATATATATATATATATATAGTATATAAATCGAATATAGCTTATATATCTTTATTACCATTTTTTTTCTCTAACTTCTATTTTAAAAAAATTAAAATAGAAAGTATCTGTTGGGCCCGTTTAGGCCCACTTAGGCCCGGGACCGGCCCACTTAACCCGGGACTGTTAGTTCGTGGTCCCGGTCCCGAGCTGGTTCCACCAATAAGCCCACGAAGCCCGGGACCGTTTAGGACCGGACCGCATAGGACCGGCCCACTTAGGACCGGGCCCGCGAAGCCCACTTGCCACCCTTAGCCCAGATTCTGTTGTTTGTTTTTTTCTTTGTAATGCTCATCATTTTTCGTAGAACTACCAGTAAACTGCATTAAAAATTTGTTAGGCTATGTACTTTATGAATACTATTTAAAACATAAACATGGTAAAAATTATTGTCCAAAATGAATTATTTCGAATGAAACCTTAGCATCAATTGCCTGTAACACAGACTTGATGGAATCATTGAGTAGCAATCGAATGCTACCTAGTTCTTCAAAAACCTAAAGAACGAAAAATTGTTATAATGTATCTTACAATTAGAGGCTTATATATGTATATATAAAGAAGACTAAAAATCAAGAATTAGGTATACCTCTTTCTTGAAGGTTCCAAGGTCTGAACCGACCTACGTATTAAAATAGAAAGGGTTAAAGAAATAATTTGCATAACATAAATTAAAGAAACCAGCTAGGATTATCTTAATAGGTTACCTTATCAACATCTTTTCTTAATTTTTTTAATTGTTTCACAATATCTTTCTTGTCATCTATTCTCATTGCCTGCTTATGTCCCGATGGAGATGGAGATGGAGATGGAGCATCTATCAGATGTTCGGCCTTTGTTTCAGCTTCTTCAAGGATATATTCAACTTTGTCTAACAAATTCATTCTTGAAAGCTCTTCTGGGGCTTCAAGCATATTGGTGAACTGAGTGAAAAAAAAATGTGAGGAACCTAGTCATAATATGTATAAAATATGTAGATAATTTTATTAAATTGTCTGTCCAGAAGTAAAAAATATTCACCTTGATCCATGATGGTTTGATCATTCTATCTTCCAATGCAGATATCCATATCTTGTCCTTACTAGTTGTCCAGTTAAGTATGCGGGAGATCGAATTACCAACCCTTGTAGTTATATCAGTGTTGACTGTAGAGCAACACTCATACAACCATATTTGCATAGCGAGTGCAAAACCTCGAATGAGATAAAAATGCACAAAAGGGTTGAGTTTGTGCCTAACGGACTGAAGCAATTGTGTATAAGCTTCGATACCCCACGCGAAATTTGTATATTGCCCTGAGTCCTCCAAGTAGAACCTAAAATGGTCTATCAAATCATTATCTTTCTCTGAAGGACAAAGGAAGAATTCTATCAGATAGAGAATACACAACTTGACTGCATCCTCATCATTCACCCAAGTACGACTGGTTACAATTTGTTTCAAGTATGACTTCTCAACTTTTTTCTTGTTCGAAAAATAACTCCTCATTATTTTACTGCCATACTTAGTTGTGTAACCAAAGTCTGTTACTTATGTAAAACATCTAAGGCCAGTGATAAGGGCAAACTCCCACAACCCAAAGTTCAGCCTCTCACTCTTTATCTCTGCTGTAAAAAAATTAAAATCGGATGCATTTAATTCATACTTCATGAGAAGGTGAATTGCCTGATTTTGGATACATATTTTGGGTAGGGAAAGAAAATGCCCAAAACATGTCTTCTTAAACAATTTTAACCCATTTTCAGACAATAACACATTGATTTGGCCATGAACAGCAGGATCGGATAATGTCTGGAACCTAGTGATACCATAATCAACATCATGCGGTGCAAAAAATATTCGATTCTACACCAAATAAAACAGTAAGTTAACAAAAACTTGTTTGAAGACTAAAAAACAAAATAAATAGAGTTATACTACAAATTAGCTACAATCAGAAAGACATAAAAACCTTGCATACAAGTAAGTTACAAAATTAGTAAACATATATAACAACTGACTACATTGAAGCTACAAATTATGTTTAGAGCAAAAAATTAGAAAGTAACAATAAGACATAACATATACAATTTGTTTACAGAAAATGAAGCTAACATGTACAAATAGAGCAACTAATAACCAATAAAGCCAATTAAATAAGGTAGTACATCCCCTAACAACATGATTTCGAATAATAGGCTATAAATGTTCGATTCTGCACCAAAAGAAACAGTAAGTTAATAAAAATTGTATAAAGACAAAAAAAAAAAAAAATACAATTCTACTATAATTTAGCTACAATCGGAAAGACATAAATACCTTGCATACAAGTAAGTTACAAAATTAGTAAACATATATAACAACTGACTACATTGAATCTACAAATTATGTTTAGAGCAAGAAATTAGAAAGTAAAAAAATGAAACTAACATCTACAAAATAGAGTAAATAATAACCAATAAAACCAACTAAATCATGCAGTACATTCCCTAACAAAATATTTTCGAATAATATACAAGAAATCTACAATTTCGAGGAAAATGTAGAAAAGTTGATAACCAACAACAAATATACACAATGACTGTTGGGGTATAGTTTTAGATGATTTTTTAACCTTCTTCTTTTTTGAAGGTTTGACAGTAGGAGAAACTTTAATTTTTATTTTTTTCAGGTTTCACGATAACTTCTTCGACGAAATCATCATCACGAGCAATTTTTTTGCCCTTCCGCTTTAATGATTTAGCAGATGTCGAAGCTTCACCAGCATCCCTGTCATGCTTGAGTTTTGTTCGAGCTTCTGCCGTAGCTTCACGAGGGAAAAACTTGGACTTTGTCTATGGTTTTGCATGTGCCGATTTCACTACTTTTTTGGGTGAATCCTGTGACAAAACACCCAAATTAAAAGTAGGAATATGAGCAACATTAGCTTTTTTAGGGCTATTCTTCGGAACTACTTTCTTCTTCATTGTAAGAGAAGGAAAAATTTAAGCTGCTTCTATTTTCATAGGATTTAGAGAGAGAATTAAGAAAGATTGAGAGAGATTATAATAGATTTTTGAAGAAAAATGGAAGGGAGCGTTAATGGAGGGAGAGAGTACAGAATCGTGGGGGTATGGAGAGAGAAACGTGGGGGGAGTAGAATATGTACGTTAGAGAGATTTTAGGAGTTAATTGATTCTCATTAAATTCCTAAAATATATATAATTGGTAAATTGTATATGCCTATGTAATTAAATTGAAACTTGAGTAGGGAGGGTAATAAGGTTTCAAATAGTGTATAGGAAGGTAAAAATCCCAATAGAAATAACTCACCAATTTGATACAGAATACTGGATTACAATTTTTAAAAAAATTGTTACTCGATTACAACCATATATAATTTGATACGGAATACTGGATTACAAGTTAAAAAGAAATTGTTACTCGATTGCAAACATCTGCTAGAATAAGATTTTCCCATTGATGTAAAAATTGATTGACCAATTGATCAAAAATCTCAATTTCAAACTAATCCAATTCTGCAATAAGAATCTTCTATATATTCCACTTTTTTCTAACTCACTCCATCCCATTACTAGTAAATAAAATTCACCCTTTAAAGCAAATTAGTGTTCTATTGTATATACACACAAATTATTTTTGTGATTACGAAATATTGTAGCGTATCAATGGTCCCAAGTAAATATAAAACATTTTAGTAATCGTCTACACTCCTCATTTTCCTCTCTTTCTTTTCCCATTCTCTTATTTGAGATATCCAGAATAAAAGACCAATTCTTACAATACAAGTACTCTTTCTTATCTGATCCGCAATTTACCAAGTTCTTTTTTTTCTTTTTCCCTTTCTGATAGACATCTACCACCCACATTGGGAAGAAATCACAGCTACTTCTCTATCAAATCTTAAATCATGCATGACCTGATACTCTTGCATGTTTCATAAGCACGTCTACCATGTTAGCATACGTCCTTCATTTCTCTGTAGATTCACCAAACACAATGCTCTTCTTTGGGTACAACATGCCAAATATTCTCTTATTCCCCTCACAACAGTATAAGCTTGCATAACAATGAGATCTCCTACTCCTGAATGAAGCTTCCAAGGAATATTATAAAATGGAAAAAGCTCGTCGTTTGTTCAAGTATTGGTTCTCCTCTTTAGACACCTTTACCTCCAAATTCAAATTTACAGCTAACCAAATTATCAACTTCAAAATTATAACAAATAAACTGTCGAAAATGCCAACAGCAGCAAGCTGATCTTACATAGAGGTACCATGAACCACTCATATCACTACTCCTCTGCATGAGGATATCGTAGCTTTCCTCCTGGCCGCCAAAACCTGTGACACGGGATTTTAATAGCTCAACTGGCATATCCATTGTCATACTTAACAGCCAAAGGCAGTAACAGAGGATTTCAAACAGGTCAACTGGTGTATGCAAGTTAACAGCCAAAGGCCATGCCCAATAGGAGTATGCAAGTTAACAGCCTTCATAACTCTATCTTAACTTCCTTCCAGTACTCCTTTGCTCATCTTTTCCTATGAACAGGAGACCTTGATCTTGATCTTGACCTCCTTCCCCTGCCATTACATGAACCAACTTATAAACAAAATAAGATTCCTAAAGTGCATTTATTAGATTGTTTCACCTGTATGTTCTTAGTTATGCTGATTGGATGGTTAAGACTGAAAAATATCAAGACGATAAATTTAAGAACACCCAACAAGATACCTGATCCTTTCACTGGCAGGGTAAGGAGAATGCTTGCGCTGAGAGTGCTTGCTATGAGGAGACCGCGAAACATGTCTAAAAATAAAAAGATTACAGGCTAAACCAGTAAGTGGCAACAAAAAGAGAATTTTTGGATACAAATTCTCAACCTTGTATATATTCAGGCTCTAGAAGAATTTGACCTCTGTATTGTTGTGTTATTTTCAAGTTGAAACATAGCTAAAGACACTGCCGAAGAATTCAGAGGTGGAATTACCTCAATCTTGAAAAAGACTCGGAATACATAAATTTCACCAATTCAAACAATGGTGCCAGTTTGTAGTTTTCCCCTCTTAAAGATACAATTTTCTGATCCAAAATCCCGTAACAGTAGATGCTTTAGAAGAGCTTGTCAAAACAATAAACTAGTCACTTTATCAAGCAGCACTATCATTAGATTTTCAAATCAAAATTTATCCACAAGTTAAAAAGTCTTAGATCCTGAAACAACCTATAATACTGTTTTTAGAGACAATCAATACTATAGAACATCAAAAAGTCATTTAACCATGGATCTATATTGGAAGTATTAGAAATAGGAGTTCTCTATGAAGCCTTTTTTTAAAAAGGCATAGCATCTAACCTCTAAGACTAATAATCATGTCCATAGAGACCATTCTCTACAGTGTAAGCAATGACTCTAGCAAAAAGCAGCAGACAACAGAGTAAACAATCTAAACCTGAGTAATTAATTTGTTGACCACTAGAATATATGGTATTAGTACTGTTTATAGTTTTAATTGATATAAACAACAGCAAGGGTCCAACATGGCCAGCACATCTTTAACTGGGTGAATAACCTAATGAGCGTCCACATTTTCTTTTTAAAACATTTAGATGTTAAATCAGACAGATGGCAAGTACAACACTTGAAAAGATATGTGGATATGCCTTCCAAATTATTGATGCTAGATTGATTTTTAACAAAGCTATCCGGCCAGATAATAGCACCATGATGAAAATTAAAGGACTCAATCTTAGGAGTCAGCAGCAGTGACACATTATTCATTGGTTTCTTCTTACATTATCCCTCTAAGTCATTATAATTCTATTCAAATGCACAACGAGAGAGAAACCAGGATTACTCTGCTGAAGTATGTCTAGCTTTCTTAACCCATAAGTACCTGCAATGATTAAATCCCCATTATGCCTTTGTTATACAGCCTCCTAAGCACATTTAATTATTATTGACTCAAGTGCAGTCTTGTCCATGGAGTACGTTTTTTCATCAGCCCATGCCTCCATGGGTGTTCTTCATCAAATTATTCACTGGACTAGTTTTATACTTCAATCGATCTTTAGTACGGTTTTTACCAGCTTCAGATAAGTTTCTTCTTAGAATACTAATTTATTAGACCAAAGCACCAACCTAATGAAAATTTCTTTGACATTTCCACAAATAATTGACTCTCTTGTTGGAAGTATGCTTAATTCTTTCACACAGAAGCAAGTTACCTGCATGACCTTTACCTGATGTTAGTTAGTTCCACAATATCTCTTAAGACTCATATACCTTATTGAAGGTTGGGTGAGACAATGAGTCATAAATGTTTGGATGCAATATGAATAATAAATAATAGAGTTAAAGATCAAAGAAAAATAATGAAAAAAGAGAAAGAGGCCAACATCTCTGGGACTACCCAACCCACTGTCATTACTTACGCCAATTAAATAGTGAACAGTTAATTCCTAAACCCAAAAAACACCAAGATATCATTGTGCAGGGAAAATGAAAGCTCATGACCAACTAAACGTGAAATAATTAGTGAACAGAATATTGATCTTGAGATTTTTGAGTTAAATGGGAACAATTTTTTTTTTTTTTGATAAGGACATTTTGTATTGTATGAGTTAATGGAAACAATAATCAGAGCATTCAGGCGCCTTCAAAATTACCTTTTCCTTGACCTGACTGGCGATGGCGATCGGTGTCTATTTGCATGCACCTTCCTGCAATCCACAAGAAAAAAGATGAGCAATTACATGAGGGTCAATGTATTGCACCGAATAGCAGAAAATAAAAAATAAAAAAATATATAAAAACCTTCTAGAATCATCTAAAGATTCATCACTGGAATCATTGGCACGGCTAACAGAGTTGTCCTTGCTCTCTTTACCCCTGCTATCAATAGAAGATGAACGATGTCTCTTATGTCTGCTGGAGACCCTTTCCTCTTTATGTCTAGATTTTTCTCTTTTCTCATCCTTTGTTCTCTCTCTTTTTCTTCCATTATCTGTAGCAACACCAGCTCTGCTGTATCTTTCTGTCTCCTTTCTTTCTTCCTTGACATTAGAAGGAGAGGGCCTTTTCCTTGAGTCAGATTCCTTGGCTTTTTCCCCTGACTTACGACTTTTCTCTTTCACTCTATCTTTTGAACCATCTAGATCGTCCACCTTTTCCTTTCTAACATGTCCTTCCTCATGGTTCCTACGGTTTCCTTCTTTCTCAGTTTTCCTGTCCTTCGAGCTTGTAATGTCAATACCATTATCATTTGTGCCAGAACCCTTTCTAACTTCACGTTTACCACTTTTATCTGACTTATCTCTTTTGTCTTCACTTCTGTAATTATCTACCTTAGTCCTTTTGAGATCAAGAGTCTCGGATGGATTTTCAGTTTTCACATCCTTCTCACCCAGCATCTTATCCTCCGGAACTCTTGATTCAGTCTTAAAGGAGCCTCCAGCATCTTCATGGGCAGAATATCTAGTTGTCCTGTCATCAGTCAACTTAGAGCTGACAGCAACATTCCTAACAGTTCCAACATTAGGACTCATTTCACGAGGATTTTTCTCCAGGTTTACAGGAGATCTATCATGCTTCTCAGATTCTTCATGAGATCGTCCATTGGCATGCTCTTTGGGCTTTTGCTTATCAGAACTCTGGATTTCATTGTCATCCTCATCATCTGATGCATAACTAGCAAGGCCTAATAGATCCCCAGGAGAACTGGAAGTAGACTTCTCACTGGCATCAACTGAATGAGCATCCTTAAGTTTGGGTGGTATCAGAACCTTGGCAGAGGCCTTGGGAGTTGTAACAGGTTGAACAGATGCTGATACCTTCTGGCTGGAAGCACCAGCTTGTTGCTCAACTTAAAGACAAAGAAGACCAACTTAGTCCCAACAAAAATGACCTGGGAGCAAAGACATGGAAAAAGAAGAAATTTAAAGAGGGAAGGATTTGAAAAATGCAAGACACCAACCATCAACAGTGAGATCCTCTTCGCTAAGAACTCTTGTTGCAATTTCATCAAATAGTTCATCAGTAACCTGTAAAAACAGCATCCAGTTAATGCATCTGCAAAAATGAAGTAAAGAAATTGATCACACACTAATCATAAGTAACCTTTAAAAGAACTTCAGTTAAGACGCGCTTTATTTCCTGATTCATTGCTGCAGTTCGTGCTGCTTCTACCTCAACCTGCATGGACAAATAAAAGTTCAGATAAGCCCACACTTTTTATGATGTGTCTAAGGTTAGTCAAAGAAGAAACTACCCAACAAAAAAAATTATCTCAAGAAAAAAAAAAGGAACAGGAAAGCTTCAAAACTATGAATTCCTTAAAACAGTATAATCCAGCAGAAGGGTATATTACGCCAAGTGAACAGACTTCTTACACAACAAATTCAACAAAAAGTAACATATTCAGTCGAATGAGTAATCAAGACAAAATAGTTGACCTCATCATCATCCTCTTCTTCAGTTGACCTTGAAGAATCGATGCTCTTGCTATCAGCCTGGTCACTTTTCCGATAAGATTTATCAACACCTTCATCTTCAATAGATTGAGAATCCTCCTTTTGAACGTCTGGAGCTGAAGTTGTGATGACAGCTTTCTTCTTAATTATTTCCTCTCTAAGCCAGTTTGGCACAGCAGCCTAAAAAATGTCAGACATACAGATGAATCATGACTCTGTAGTTTACAAAATGAATGCCCATCGAACAAGTATACAAACCTTCTTAGGTCGATCAGAAATCCCATATGCATCAGCTGGAAAAGCTGCTGGAGGATGCAGGGCAGCCCCTGCACCTACACTAAAGTGTGCACCAACCGATGGGACAGTTGGGTTGAAGCTTGAACTCTGTACTCTTCCAAAGAATGGTCCAGTGTGTTCAGTAACTGGAGAAGCTCCAATGACAGTAGGATCAACCTGCGGTATAAAGTGACAATAAGGAAGCTCTATTATGGCATCTAGATCATTGGATTTAAGTTAACCTTGGAATTTAAAATAAAACCTGAGACCCCATTGGAGGTAATGGAGGAAGAGGAGAATACGCGGCACCAGGAGCAGCAGAAGAAGGCCATGCATAATTGGAAGGCATTGCTGAAACAGGATCTGCAACCCCCACAGTGCCTCCTGAATCAGCACGAACAAAATAGGGCTGGGAATGGTCATGATTAAAATGAGGTGCAAAGTCCAAAGGCTGATCACTAAGATCAGGACCCATCACATAACGATGCTCTTCCGTCACTGCAGGTTTATTGGGTGCTGTTGGCATTGGTTGTGCATGATGCTGCTGAGTAGAGTTGCCAAAAGGTGAAGAACCATAGAACGGCTCATTTTGATTCCCAGCCTCTTCTTTACCTGACATTAGAACGAGCATTCAGAAACTGAAGACATGGAAATCAACAGAACATTTTACTCTACCATCAGATTTGCAACCACAAAGACTTCATAACAATAAAGTTTCCTGAACTTTAAGAAATGTAGGATTCTCAATTCGATGATATGTTAATACATGACAAACCAATTGCTACAAGAACCGGCCTGCTTATTCCTATTAAATTTGTGGTTCCATCGGGCAAGAGGTGTCCAGCAGTTTTAAGCCAGTGAAAGAGAAGTCTCACCCTGTTGTAAGGTTTTATATCTCATGCATAAACTACACATTGTTAGTAGATAATAACGTATACTTTTTAACGGAACCGTAACCTTTCCCCTAATTATTATTTAAACTTATGTTACAAAAATAAATGGCTTTCCCTTGCACATTTGTTCGGACAAATGCAACGCTCTGTAGACACACGCCCACAAACATCAAATGTGTTGAAGGTAAAACTATCCTATATAGGGAAAGAACCCTTCAAAAAGAACCTCTCTGTCAGCAGCATCAAACTTATGCTGCTTGAGACCCTGGCCCTCAATTTTGGCCTTCGCTCTACCCAAAAACTTTATGGATACAAGACTGACTTCTCTTACAAAGCCTACCGAGACATGAAGGCAGAACAAAACAAATAGTTTGAAGAAGAGAAGAAAGATAAATGAAAATTTTCAGTTACAATTTTTTTACAATGTTTGAAATACTTGGTCTTTTTGGTGTAAGAAACAGCATTTTATTGGTATAGGTACCAACACAGTGATAACCTGCAAAAAAGATGAGTGCAAATGAACTAAAAATTTGAAACTGTAGAACTCTCTAAGCAACTGTATCTTCAAGTTGAGCTGATGTTTTCTATTCTTGCAAACAGTTACTTTGCCGTACTAATTTGCATTTTTCAAGCGTCCCATGATATTTGTACTCCTTCATAAGTGATATTTCGTACAGCTTTCACTTCCTTTAGACTGTGTCAGTAATTTATTCTTAGATGATGCTAATGCACTACATGAGAATTAAATCTTCCTCGTTCGCCACAATCAAATAAATTGAATCCTCTCCTCCATCAATTTAATTTCAATAGAGAAAATACAGAAGAGGAAATAATCATTGGACAGACCAAGTTTCCGCCAATCCCAAGTAGGATTTAAATAGGTCGTTACATTATTAGCAAGAACTGCAGAAAAATCAACAGAGGGGCACGCATAAGGAATGTGCAATCAAGCAGTTCTCATTGACAAGTAGAAGCAGTTCATATAAATCCTTTCTACCTACTCTAGCTGAATAGAACAAGGAGATTGCCTAAAAGTTTATATATAGCGTGATTAACATCAACTCAAGTGGACCTCAAATAGTATCTAATTTTCAACTGTTCCTCTTTTTGTAATCTTTGGGAAACAACTTATCCAAAACAGGAGTATTCCTGAAAAAAAAAACATCAAGTTAGCAGGATGGAGAAAGGAAAGAATATGCTGGCATGATGGAGCCAATATTCCATGAAATCAAGATACAGTAGCATCAATTGTCTTAAGTGAATACCCTCGCGCTGAAGCCTTAAATAAGAACAGGAACCATCGCACCATGAAATTTTAGTGAAAGGATTATAGATATCCTCATGAAACTACTGAACTTATGCCTCAGGCTCAAGGAAACACAACTTCCCAAAGAGTAATTAGAAGCCACATAAAGCAGAAAAAATTATCTAAAAGCCCCTGTACAGAAACAATTCCAAAAGCACAGTAACTTCAGATGCAAAATTACATATTAACTAAATTTTTTACCTGCAATAGAAGAATAACTAGAAGGTACCTCCTGCTGATGGACTAATGGACTTATGGATGAGTTTCCTTGCTTAGGGAATGAAGCAACTGAATCTCCAGTGAAACTTCCATCTCTAGCAGTGTAAGGTAAACGCATGTCAGGAACATAAGTAGGTTGCCCAGAGGTGAAGAAGGCAGGCTCCTGTGAATGGCCAAACGACGCCCTCTGAGGAGGTGCCACAGGATTCATAGAGTGTTGATTACTTGCTGGCAGAACTGGTGGTTGTTGAATGTCTTGGAAATGTGGATCAGCAGATTGAGCGTATTGCCCATAGTAATGACTCTGCTCTTCCGGCCTGCTATCATGTGTAAACTGCGAGTGCTGGTGCTGATAGTCAGTACCAGCGTTGGCAGCTGCCCATGCTCGGGCCTTTGCAGCCCAATCTTCATTGCTAGGTGCTACTAGTTAATAGTAGATGTAATCTTTAGGGCACAGAAGTACCAGAGGGGGAACAGGAAAAGGCCATGCAAAATTTCTCTACTTTCATTTACCAAGGGCAGGAAGGAGTCCTCAATGATGGGTAAAAATAGAAGGAAATATACAAGTGCACATCACAATAGAAACTAAATACTGTTTCCACAAAGTTCGCATATGGCCCGTGCTAAAGAGAAATAAAAGCAAAAAAATAAAAAATAATAAATAAATAAATAAAGGGCAGGGGGGGACAATCCCAGGGTTTTTTTTTATCAGTGATAATCCCAGAGTTCTAATTGGATAGAGCAACCCATTAAATTCTACAAAAACCTCTTCTCGTACGATGAACGGAGTTTTCATATTTGAGCTTCTAACCTAATGACTTTTTAAAAGTAAGTTTTTGAACCCCTAAGACCTAATGACCTTGTTAAGAGATTAATATTTTCTTTAGCAAACCTCCTCAACAACAGCTTAGATTTTATCTTTTCGACTCAAGCAGAAGAGAGCATCGATTGGTCCCACATGACATGAATGACACACAGAACTATATAGAACTTGGAATATACCAAAATTGTGACACCTTTTCTAAACATTTGAATTCTAACAAATAAATCCAATTATTTTTTAAAGCATGTCTGTGTTCCCACAAAAAGAACAACAAGCAGAAGCACTAGAAGAGTTAAACATCATGAATAAATTTAAAGGAAGTGGCCTCTACTCTGAGACCTAATGACCTTGTTAAGAGATTAATATTTTCTTTAGCAAACCTCCTCAACAACAGCTTAGATTTTATCTTTTCGACTCAAGCAGAAGAGAGCATCGATTGGTCCCACATGACATGAATGACACATAGAACTATATAGAACTTGGAATATACCAAAATTGTGACACCTTTTCTAAACATTTGAATTCTAACAAATAAATCCAATTATTTTTTAAAGCATGTCTGTGTTCCCACAAAAAGAACAACAAGCAGAAGCACTAGAAGAGTTAAACATCATGAATAAATTTAAAGGAAGTGGCCTCTACTCTGAGAAATAGTGTCTAAGAAAGAAGAAACAGCTATCACTCGATTCCAAACAATTTTCAACCATAAATGGATTCCAGGAAACTAGATCCCAAAGCATAATAAATTACTAAACAAGCATAGACTCCAATTATTACTATATTTCCAAACCTGAGTTTTCCCAACTTTGCTGTTGACCCCAGTTCATATTGCCCCGGTCCTGCAAGCAAGTGTGAATCTTTAATTGGAAAAAGTCAAGCATATCAAAAAAAATCCATTAGCAGAAAAGAAACCATGTAACCACGACAACAACAATAACAACTACTACACCTCAATTCCAAACTTTTGGAGTTGGCTATATGAATCCTCAATATCCAGTTTGCTCCATTCGGACTCATTATACTATGTCCAATATGGATTATCTACATTTTCTACTGACGCACAAATCTCTAACCAAAATAAAAAGAATCCTGAAAAATTAATATCGCCTATATGAATCTTCAGACCTGACTATCCACATGATTAAACATTTACCTCAACTAGTTAGCATCATCCATATGGATCATTTACTCCTAGTGTGTTATGTTCTTTGCTGAAGCTAGAGATTAATAGGTCTTGTATGACAACTTAGTTTCACATGATTTAGGTTACCTCATCCCTTTTTCATACCTTCAATCATCATAGCCTATGACACTATGGATCAAATGTAGTTTTGAAAATCAACCTGAAACATGCTCAAACTATATCAAAGAACCTCTCATTTTATCCTCTATATGTGTTATTTGTACATTATGTCAAATCTAATTATTTTTATTTTGTCTAATATTGTATAATTGCGCATCTATCTTAACATTTGCATTTCTAATACACTTAATCTTGAGAATCTATCGAGTCTTATAGGCTGATACGAGCTCCCATATAACATTACTGGTTTCACAACCGTTGTAAATCCCACAAATCAAAGGGGAAAAAAAGTTGCACGGATTAAGTAAACCAAATAAGTTTTGCATTTGACATACATTGTAACTCATTTTAGACTAATAGAT
The DNA here is from genome assembly GCF_000715075.1 of Nicotiana tabacum. Lineage (NCBI taxonomy): Eukaryota > Viridiplantae > Streptophyta > Magnoliopsida > Solanales > Solanaceae > Nicotiana > Nicotiana tabacum. The sequence continues at coordinate 41,156,826 of NC_134103.1, forward strand.
AACTAGAATAGAACAATACGCAAGCCTCGTCATAATCCATAATGAACATAGTTCCTAGTCTAGCTTCAGTAACTGCATAACCAATGAACTTATCCCTCATTTTAGTGTTCTTACTATACAAACATATTCAAAATGCACCATTTTCCGACTAGTATTATAAGCAGACTTTAAGTTTTATGCCCCGTATATTTTTGCAGAATGCCAGCTGCATTAATTACCTGATTTCCATGAGGAAAGGATTGAGGCCTTGGGGGGAGAGGAGGTGGATACTGGGCCTGGGCCTGTTGTTGAATATGATAAGGCCCGTGAGAAGGTCCAGGAAATGGAGGAGGAGGAGGAGGGGGTGGACCCCACTGCTGTGGCTGAGAAGACGGGGGAGAATGCTGAGGTGGGGGTGGGTGGTATTGGAATTGGTTCGAGTACCATGAACCAGGTGGTGGGACCGGCGGCCGTTGTTGATGATAGTGGGGATCCACCATGGACGGCGGCGGCGGTAACGGTGGTTGTTGTTGTGGTGGCCTACTACTATACGGATGCGGTTGTTGGAAGTCCATGCTTTTTTTTAGGGTTTTGAGAGAGTTAGGTTTAGGGTTTAAGACGCCCAATTATTGTTCCGGTGGCCGGTGGAAAAGTGAATAGAGAGAGAGAGAAAATGGAGTAGAAGTATTTGGTGGAGAAGCAGGTAGGATTTAGGAAGGGTGGTTTTAGGTTGAAGAACAAGATGGGAAGGGCAGACTGTTGATGCAAATTTGCAGGAGGAGACTGTAGCTAGTTTTTTTTTTCGTTTTTTTCGGTACAAATATATATATCCAGTCAAATTATTTAGTTAATTGAAGATAAATTTGTGTATAGTATGCATTACTTGTTAGTTTAGTAAAATATAGTAGTAATTAATTCACAACTAAAAATTAAACTACACTAGAGTTCAAAAATAGCTACAATATTAGTGTAAAATATAAATCTATATCTATATATATAGTTACATAATTTCTATTTATCTTTTACCTCAGTTTTTTTGCCTTTTGCCCCCTCATTAATTCCATACTAATTGCATCTGTTCAAATTATTAAATTAAAATCCCAAAAGTCACTATTACACAAAGTTGCGTTACTCTGTATTAGAATCCCAAAAGGAAACGGACGTTACTCATTTCAATCCCTTTAAACTTCCTTCGTCCAGTCGCGCCTCTTAACTCAAATTTCATCCAAGATCTCCTGACTAGGGCGAAGCTATGTTGCCCAAGGGTTGTCAATTCATCACCCTTCGCCGAAAAATTATACTACATATAAAGTAAAACATTACTTATTATTGATTAAAAATAGACTTCGAACACCATTGCATTGTCCACCGTCAAAGATTGTTCAAAATTTGAACACCCTTATTGAATTTTTTGGATTCGCCACTGCTCCGCTCCTGATCATCAACACGAGTAAACCAGGATATATATGAGTTTGTAACTTCCTTCGAGTAAAGCACCCTGAATTCTACACGAATGAAACTATTCACATGTAGTAATTAGCACCCATACAGATTGTGAACCTAAAGCTTTGACCTTTTCTGCCATGAAAGGTGAACATCTACGTAATCAAATTATTTTTTTAATTCGTTTATTGCTTAGATAGTTTCGATTGGCCAGCCAAGTAACTATTTGCAAGTCTACTATCATTATTATATTGTTAAGGAAAAATCCAAAAAGGTGTGATTCTCTTTTTTAAATTTATTTTCCTGCTCTGTTTTTCATATGTAACTTTTCCTTGTATATTTTTTTTTTTCATGTGTCTTGCCTCGAACTAGACCGGTTAATCGGGCGGGGACAGTTCAATCATAGCCCCGTTCGACCCGGTTCAACCAGGGTCAGTCCGGTAGGATAGGGGTTAGGGACGGGTTAGGGAGGATTGGGTGGAAAGCCGGGCGGGAACGTACACATTTTGGTAACCGGTACTCCGGAACCCGTTAGCCCGGTTACCCGTTACCGAATTTTTACGGTCCAACCCGGTTATCGTTATAAATTTTTTTTATATATAATTTCTAGACCGTTGCCAACGGTCAAATTCAAAAATGAATGTTGGGCAATGGTCATTTTTTGCAAAATTGGCTATTTCGGCCTACCCCTTAAGAAAATAGCCCCTCCCCCTAGTAATTGATAAATTACAATTTTAACATTTTAAAAACTATAAATAGCCCCCCTTCTTCTTTATTTTTTCTCACAATTTGCTCTCCTACTACTCTAATTCTCTCTCAATTCTCTCTTGATAATATTGATTATTGCTCTTAAATTCTCAATTACTTATTATTTCAAGTTTCATCAAATATTTACTTTAGTCACTATAAAATTATAATTATCAAATATCAAGTATTCAAGTGAAGTGTTGTATCAATATTCAATACCATCAAATATCAAGTATCATTCTATCAACTGAAGTTTGATATCAAATTTAGTGTGGTATTCGGAATCTCGGTACACTCGATCCATCTCTTTCTCTTCTTTGGTGTATATTTTTATTTTATTATTTAGAATTATTAATTTAATTTCTTAATTTAATTTACATAATGGATATATTTAGAACAGCCAAAAAAATATGTATTAGTAGGGGTGGTAGTAGTAAGAGTGAAACTTCTAAAAAATCAAGAGGTAGTGGTGGTTCTTCTAGTAGCTTTACACATATTTCTGAAAGTTCACCTGAAAATTTAAATGTAGATTATGAACGACTTCAAGAAAATTATGGTATAGATGATAATTTAGATGATATTCAATCACCTGATAATCTTGAAACACCACCATCTATACCTGGTAATGCTAGTCAAACTCAAAATACTAGGAGTGGAGGTCGTGGTAATACAGGTAGGCCTCTCGTCCCTATTAAGAGGAATCGAAGATTAAGAAGATTAAGAAGTAAGGAAAGATGTGTACAATATGGACTAAAACCAAGACTCATGCCTGAAGAAATAGTTACTAGGTGGAATTATACTTATTTATTCTTAAGATGTTGTCATAAATATAGAATGACTATAACTAAAGTTGTTAATTCTCATTGTACCGATCCTAACTGTCTGTTAACATCTAGAACTTGGGATGTCATTGAAGATGTTGTAAAAGTTTTACAAAAATTTTATATCGCTACACTTGAGTTTTCTGGAGCTTATTATCCTAATATTGCAAATGGTTTAGTTCATATTGCTAAAATTTCTCTTTTACTCCATAATTTGAAGAAGAACGAAGGATATACTTCTGTTGTTGAATCTATGCTAGATAAATTTAAAAAATATTTCTACCCATGGCTCGAGACGTGCTAAATGTGCCGATTTCAACAGTCGCATCAGAGAGTGCATTTAGCCAAGTAAGGCAGCAACTAGGAGATACCCGCCATTCATTGGGTAGCAACGCTTTGAAAATTCTAGTGTGCTTCAGAGATTGGATAAGATTAGAACGACGAAATCAAGGGCGTGAAGAGGTAGATAAAGCGGAGGACCAAAAAATTGAAGATACAATAGTTTATGGTTCCGATTCAAGCAATGCAGGAAATCAAGAACCTCGCGTTGACATGGATGAACTTACAAAAATGATGCAAAGCATGTGATATACTCTTTATTTTATATAATTATTGTAAACTTTTAATTTGCAAGTTCAAAAATTAAAAAATTAAATTAGAACATGCAAATTAATTTGAAGTATTATTTATTATTCAATAAAAATATAAAACGAAAGCATTCAGAGTTTGATCCTTACATATTGCCTATTGGTCTTATTAAACAATTTTTTGTAGCCACTTACTTTCAAATTTCAATTTTAAAATTTTAAATTTCAAATTTAAAACTTTAAACTTTAAACTTTAAAGTTTAATTCTAAGCCTTAAAAGTTTGCAAACACTTAAGTATCAATAACATTGAATAAGAAAAATAAAATATACTAAAAAAAAAAAATTGAGCCAGCCCAGTCCAGACCCGTTAAGCCCGAACCCGGACGGGCCCACTAAAACCCGAAAAATTCCAGCCCACTACCAACCCGAAACCCCAGCCCACTAACCAGCCCGGAAAAATAACCGGACATGCTGTTTTTTTTTGTGTGTCCAACCCGGATTTCGCCCGTCCGGTTAACACATATACCTCGAACATTAAGAAAATACTTATTTATCTATTTTCTTCCTTCTCTTTTTTTTTAGATTTGTTTGTTCTTTTCCATGTTTGTTGGAACTTCATTCATCTACGTATTCAGTATGCTATGCTGCATTTCTATCTGATTGTAGGTTGTAGCAACAAAGTTTGAAATAAAATGTTTTGAACTATTTACTTAATTAGCTTAACCATACAGTACTTTTGGATAGTAATACTTTGAGGGGGAAAAAACACTTTTCACATAGTAAATTTTTTAAAGTTTTTCTTTATGAATGCTTTAAGTTTTTAAAGTTTTTACTTTTAATAAACCATCTATAATTTATGTCATACGTGAGATTAGGAAAGAAGAGGAGAGTGATGTAATGTAAAGTGATTAATTTCAGTACTGTATAAGCGGGATTCGTGGGGAGAGATGGAGCTTACAATATCCTAAAAAATGAGATATTATCGTGGGTGTGATTGTTGAGAAGTAAGAGAGCATTTGACTTATTAGCCTCTTATGTTTGTTTGATCTTGAGTTTGGACTAATTGGATGATGATAATGTAAAGTTTGTGGTGCTTCTAAGCGGGCGTTTGGACATAAAGAATTGTAAAATTCCAAAATAGGGAAAAAATAAATTTTAAGTGAAAATGGTATTTGAAATTTTTGTGTTTGGACATGAATATAATTTTGGATTGTTTTTGAAGTTTTGTGAGTGATTTGAGTGAAAAGTTTGAAAAATAATTTTTTGAAATTTTTTAAATTTTCGAAAATTTTCAAAATGCATATTCGAGTGAAAATTGAAAATTTTATGAACAAACGCTGATTTCGAAAAAAGTAAATTTTTTTTTTTAAAAAGAAAAAATTTTCTTATGTCCAAACGGCTCTAAGTTATCCTAATTTGAGCCGAAAGGCAAGGCTGTATATTTGAACAGAGTAATAAAATAGGGTTCTAGAATATACGTGGTATTCAATAGGAGATGTGATGTGTTTACTGTAAGTTGACAGCATGGACTCCTGAAATAATTAGTTTATGGAAATGGGTTTAGTTGTTTCTTGGATAATGAGTATTTTTCGACTTTCTTGATTCTTATTAAATTTTTAGAACTTTTTTTAACTTGACAAACATATAGCAATAATTATTAAGAAACCATGAGCAAGAAACTTTATGTGGATTATCAGTTTTAGTGCTTATTTTATGCATTCTATCTGATATGCCAGAGTTATCAAGAGAGATTGACTACGGATAACTGAGTTAGAAATAGAGTTCGCGCTGTTCCACTTCATGTGGATTATCGGTTTTGAATTATTTAGTTTTTTTGAGATATGGAACAATATTATTTTTTTTTTCTTCCCCCATTTTGAGATTTTCATGGAGTTACTTTTCTATCTGTTGAATTATATGGGTTGAGTTCATCTAAAAGTTTACCAATCATACTATACTAAAAGTGGGAAGGTCCTAGAGTCAAAATTGAATTACCAAAATATCCATCAAAAACTAGAGGGCTATTCTACCCTTCTCTTAATTTTATCCAACAAAATTATTAATAATGCTGTTATCAGCCGAATAGTCTGAATGAGGGTACTGAAGAGTTGTAACAGATAAGGGTAATGAAGAGTTGTCACAGCTAAGAATTCAATAATTCACTTCTGTACAGATTTCTTTTACCAGAATTCTGTCTTTCTATCTTATTTTGCTTGCTAAGTTTCACTTGCTGCCTTCTTAATTTGTCTCATTTTCATTGCATATTCTTTCTTATCCAGTGAAGAATTGATAAAATCACAATTGCTCAATAGCTTCCATGAATGCATAACCAACAACAGAAGAAGCATGGAAACATATAAATTTTCATGCATGGTCCCTTTATGCAGCGGCGAAGCCAGGAAATTCAACAAGGGTGTTCAAACATTTGCCAGTGTACTATGTAAGGGTGTTCAAAATCTATTTTTAATCAATAACAAGTAATATTTTACTTTATACGGAGTATAATTTTTCGGCGAACCACCCTTGGTTGCACGTAGCTTCGCCCCTGCCTTTATGGAATTAGAAACTTACTGGAGTATCTCCAACGACAACAATTAATGTTCACTGTCTCACAAGTGACCTCACAAAGTGATTATTTTCTCTTTCTTTTTTTTATCCTTAATGTCTATATCAAGATTCTCATGATTTTCTTTACATTCTCTGCAGGTTTAATTAATTTAAATTATTAAATATAATGGGGCATGATCTTACAATTATTTGTCTTAAGGTGTGTTATCAATTGATTTCTTTGAATTCTCTTGTAGTTTTAGGTAAATAATTACTTAAAGGGCAAATTATTAGTGTGATTTGGACTGGTTGACTAGTAGTGTGATTTGGACTGGTTGACTGGTTCCACTTATCCTATTATGACGAAAGTAATTTCCTATTATTTCATCCTTAAATTATATGTCGTTGTCTAATGGCCTTTCCCAGCTTTCTAATTAAAGGCTATAAATTACTTGCATGTTCATTTAACTTCTTCTTACCTACAGGCTAAAACAAATTAAATTACTGGATGCAATTTTGAATGTCTTTGATTTCATCCTGGACTTTTTTTTCTTTTGAAAGGTTGGTAACTGGACACTTAGTGAAGTTACTGTCTTTGAAGTTAAAGGCATTAAAATGAATTTGATCTACTGTGACCTACAATAGCCACCCATCTACAAAACAAATTATAGCATGAAAGAGCTTTTTGCGCTGATAACATACTTAAGTATTTAAATTGCTGCCGTCTTTGGTGTAGATTTCACCATTTACACCCTAGCATGTATATACAACAATGCTCCTCATTGAGAAGAGAATTGTAGTAGTTGTCGAAGAACCTTAGGAGTACTACTTCACATTCACTCCCCTTGTGTTCATTTCTCTCTCTTTTCTCATTGTTTTGTCATTGTAAAAACTCATACTTTTTTTTGTTTTTGTGTCTGTTGAATTACATCAAGATTGTATTTCTATGTAGTGTGTATATGTTTTTCCTTTTATTTATGTGTTGTCGAATATATGTACAAAGAACAAATGCCTTCAATTTTATTAACTTTTCGAGCTAGCATACACATGGAGGATTAATATGGCACGAATCAGATGAAAGAACTTCATACACAAAATGATGTAGTACCAATGATAAATTATAATATATCACATGATGAATTATTTAATTAGTTCGTGTTCTGCTTCAGAGGACTTCTGTTGGGCATAGTTTCTTCCTATATCGTGTTAGCTAAAAAAGATTAATATTTATCATTTTCAGAAACTTGACGTTTTCTTTTAATTTTTACTTTGTAAATCAAATACATTTTGATAATATCTATATGTTTTTTACAAAGTTTATAGTCACTAATGTCCTTCAAAAACTAAGTGACCATTTTACCCATCTATCGTACAATATTAGTTTTCATATTATTGTACAAATATGTAAATTAATATGCATTGCAATTTCTGCGGTGAACCAATATTCAATTGTAAGTTACAATTAGCAAGACAACAAAAAGCTCTCTAATTAGGTATGTACAATAAATTAGTCAGAAGGTACATGCGCTTGAACTAATACATTGAACACGAGTACTTTTTATTGACATGCATCCTGTTTTTTAATTAAGATAAAGAGCTAGAAAGTTATAAAGGCCTACAAAAAATTCCCGAGAAAGAAGAAAGTTTATTGGATGCTCTTGGATTTCCTCCAAATTCTGATGACGAGAAAGATGAGCGAGAAGAGGAAGAGAGACAACACAAGAGCAAGAACCTGAATCTAAAGGCCTACAAAAAATTCTTCACGTAAATTACAATCTCCTCGCTCAGTTCTCTCATCTCTATCTTTAATGTGGTTATTTGAAATATTAATTTCGTAAATTACATATATTCAATTGTTTACGTTTTATATGTTATTGAATATATGACAGAGCGAATATGTTCATTTTACTTTCTGATTCGCCAGATGTTGATTTAGTTGCATTTGATAGGTTCAAAAGTGATCAATTTTATTTCTCTATTTACGCATTATTTTTGTTTTAGATTATTAAGTACTATTTTAATATTATTATGACAGTATCACTTTTGTACTTTATATATTCATACTTTAGTGTATGTGCGTTTTGCATGTCTTGCTTAAATTTTGAGTCCAATAATCGACATGTATATGCCAAATAATTGTATAGAGATCTATTTTACTGCTTTGTGAGTAAAATAGAAATACTAAGGCTTGAATATCGCAGAAAAGAGTAATCAACCTTGAGAAGACAATTATACCAAGTTAATTGATATTAGAATGGATGAAAGATATGGAAAAGATCACAAATAGCTAGAAGAACAAAAATAGAGTTGGTCGAAAAATCTATTTTTTGACTTTATTCATAAAATATCTTAAGATTACACGAGAATACTAGCTTTTGGTACATTTAAATTTATAATTTATAATTACATTAAATTAAATATTTTCAAATATATATGCATTAACTAATTTTTAGTATATATAATTTAAAAACGATATTGAATTCACGTGCGACACACATGTAGAGAGACTAGTAGTAAAAAAAATGAGAAAGAATTACAACAAAAAAGGAAATCTATAGGAATTAATAATGATTTTCCATTTGGATGTAAAAACAACAAAATGGAGAAAGGTTATTCACATGAATGCCTGTTTTAGGGGATTTGCATTTATACTCAGTTTTTAGGTCACAATTTAATTTATATCCGCTTTGTAAAAAAAAATTGCAAGCGTATCCACTTTTCGGGTAATTTCAGACACACGGGGCCTGAAGTAGCAAGAATTTACGTCTGAAGTTTGAACTTCAGAATTTTTTGCCTGCAGTGTGACCTTATCAAAGTAAAACTTCAGATATTTTCATCTGAAGTTTGGCCTGACTTGCAAAAGTAATAAAAAAAACTTCAGTTCGTAGTGGAAACTTCATACAAATTAGTCTGAAGTTCTTCAGTTTGTAGTACAAACTTCAGGCAAATTAGTTTGAAGTTCTTCAGTTTGTAGTGTAAACTTCAGACAAAATCAGCTTGTTATATTTGAATTTCAGATAATTTTTCCTAGCATGATAGTTGCAAACTTCAGACAAAATTTAATTTGGTAATGTCTGAAGTTTGGACCTGCAGTCCCAAACTTTAGTTGATGCTTCTTCGAGTTTTGACAATAAAGTCTTATTTTATTATTTACGTACTTTGTGTTGGGGTGCAAACTTCAGACAAATTATTCTGAAGTTCTTCAGTTTGTAGTGCAAATTTCAGACAAAATCAGCTTGTTATATTTGAACTTCAGATAATTTTTTCTGGCATGATAGTTGCAAACTTCAGACAAAATTTAACCTAGTAATGTCTGAAGTTTGTCCCAGCAGTCTCAAACTTCAGTTGATGCTTCTTTGAGTTTTGACAATAAGCTCTTGTTTTATTATTTACGTACTTTGTGTTGGGATGTATTAATGTTTGAGAGGCAGTGGCGAGTCTTTCTTTCTTCTTGATTTGTCGCTTTGTCCAATTTCCAGAAACGATAACATGTGTAACTTACAGGATAACATGTTTGAGAGAGAAAAGAAGAAGAGGAGGAAGAAAGGAGCGCATAGGTCACAGGATCTGAAGTTATCAAAATTAGGGTATAGGTTAAATAATTTTAAAAATATGGGTATAGGTTAAATGGGGGCGACCAAATAGGGCGCTCCATGCGATTTTTACCTGTTTTAGTATGTTACATTTGATTTTTTTATATGTATACCTTGCATTATGTGTTCCTTTGTTATTGTGGTAGTATAAATTTTTTATCCCTTCTATATATATCAATAACTTTTACAAAAATATATATCTAATCACGCGAAGTACGGACAGATTAACTAGTTCTTTTATATTTGTTGTCTCTTCTCTAAAATATATCAAATATTTATTTTCTAGATAGTTCGATATTCTTTCCAACTGAAAAACTGTGATAGTATTACAAAAGATGGTTGAACAATTAGTATTATTTTGAAGTCAGTTAATTTAGTCATATGAATATTTTATTTGGGCTCGTTACATTTTAAGTACTTAATAATTAAATATAAACAAAGTATGATTCTCTAAAATTGAAAGTTCTCTAAATATCATACTAATCTTATATACAAATTTCTAAAATTCTAGTTAGTTAAGTAGATCTTTTAACACCTAAATACCTATACAAGTGCAAAAATACAATAAATATTTACTTCAAACTAGCTTGCATGAACTATGTAGCGTTTTTACTCACGTTATATTACTGACATTATGTTATATCCTTTTATGAATTTGCATATATTCCAAATATTGTAGGTCACTTTTTACGATATTATTTTCTTTTATATTTAACGTCTTCAATTATCACAATGTGAAGGTTATGCGCTAACTGTTTGGAAGCCTACGTGAGACATGATTTTCTCCTCCAATAGCCTTTCACGATCCAAAATCTCATGGATTAGATCGGCATCCGGCAACCGCATTGTCAAGCAAACTATTCTTAAATGTAACTTAGCTATTAAAATTTAAGATTTATTGTCACGATCCAAAACCACCATCGGTCCTGACGGCGTCTAATCCTATTTGCTAGGCAAGTCAATCATACAACATTACAGAGAAATAATAACAAATACAGAATATATGAGTCTAAAAAATGAATAATTATAGATAAATATCAAATAAATACAGCAAATCCCCAGAACCTGGTAACACTGAGTCATGAGCTTTAATATATGATTACATGTCTGCTAATACAGTATGTTGTCTGAAACAATAACATTAATGAAAGATAAAAGGAGACGCTAGGAACTGCGATCAGGATGCAACTCTACCTTGGGTCTCAATCGCAATGTACTCAGTAAGTATCATGATTAACCTCAACGAGATAGTGGCGAGAGTGTGTGGATCGGGTTGCACGCCGCAACGAGCCTTATGGATATATATATATATATATATATATATATATATATATATATATATATATATATATATATATATATATAAGCTATATTCGATGTAAGGCCGGCGGTGTACATAAAGAAGATATGCTCAATCATCGTGAACAACTAATAGTTCAGCATATAAAGGGGATATGCATTGAAAGGTACGAATACATTCTGGAACTAGCATATAGAGAAGTTATGCGGTAAAAATCATGTATACATCCAAGGAGTTCATATATAAAGAAGATACACAAAGTACAAATGCTGACCAGCTTCCATAATTTGCGTGTACAGTATCAAGGAGAAACATGAGAGGACGACCCTAGGGGGATGGATCTTTATCCACACGCTGCACGGACAACTCACATGCCAAAGTTATATCAACCGCACGGATAACTCACGAGCTGCCAAACCAGACCATCTCACAGAAAGCATATACAAGAATATATGTATACGAAGAACAGATATCAAGTCACATGCTCATGGACTGAGGAAAATAGCAGGTTAAGGTGTATGCATGTATGAATTGTGCAACTACATCTCAGATTAGGCGGGTATGCCATACAATAATAAGTATCATGCTCAAACAGGAAATCAAACCCTACACTTGATCTCTAGCATGATTCAAAAGGTTCACGTAGTCATAAAAATGATTAAACATGAATCACAGAAAGCATGTAACCCACACAAGGCATAATAAAAGTCTAAAGTTTAATCCAGTCAAAATCATACATAGCACCCGCATATACGCTCTTCACCTCGCATATACGTTGCTTCTCACACATTCCAATTAGACAAATAAGGTCATATCCTCAGGATTATTCCCTCACAAAAAGATTAGGCAAGATACTTACCTTAACAAGCCCAAATCAACCTTCCAAAATCGCCTTTCCCTTAGAAATCACTTCCAACCATCTCGAACTTGCTAAATAATACTTAATAACGTTAAATAACATCATAGGGAAAAATTCCAAATAATAAAGCTTCAATCTTTAATCAATTTCCTAGAAGTCTACAAAAGTCAACGCTTGCTCACACAATCAAAACCCGAGTCAAGGGATAGATCCCGACACCCATAACCGCACGAGTCCAATTTTTTTTTTATTTTCAAATCCAAGTCCAAATTATAGCTCAAAACCTCAATTTACATTCTCTTAAATTGTAGGCAAAATCCTAAATTTATCCCAAAGTTTCATATTTTAGATGTTAATGATCCATGCAAATTCTTGAAATAATACAAAAAATGAGTAAAAATCACTTATCCCAAAGTTTTGTGTGAAAATCTCTAAGCAAAATTGTCCCTCTCCAAGTCTAGACTTCAAAATATGAGAGAATAATCTAAAATCCTAAAATCCCAACTATTAACCAAGTTGAAGATGTCGCAATTGCGAACCCAAGGTCGCAAATGCAAATTGGTCCCCCTGAGCCTCAGAAGTCGCAAATGCAACCTAGGGGTGGGCATAATACCGACCGAACCGATAATTTCAATTTTTTCGGTTCGATTTTTTTGGTTTTTCGATGGGTTTGCGGTTTATATTTTTAAAAAGTTCGGTGATCGGTTCGGTTTTCGATTTTGGTGCCCCAATTTTCGGTTAAACCGAAAAACCAAATTTTTAGTGTATAGGTTTTGATGGGCTCTTCTTCACCTATTAATCTCTAGCCCAATTTGCTTACTCACGCTCTAAAGGCTGAAGTCCAAAAACCCATTTTTCATAACCAAGCCCTTTTGTTAATATATATATACACACACATGTATAGTTTAGACTATGATTTCAGTTTACCAAATCCCTTTTCTATTTTCTCATTCAAGATTAGTTCCAGTTTAGAGGGTTCCAATTTAATTGAAAAGCAAAAGATAGCAGCTATAAAGACTAAGTTGTGCCTTTTGTTTTCTACTGTAATATTCCTTGCTATTCATATTTTATGATACGTATTTAGTTTTTAATTTTTATTTTGGCGAAATGAAAATAATTTATATTTGAAATAATATCCATTGTTATAAATGTACTGAAGTTGCTCCAAGGAGCTTCATAGGAAAGTTGAACGTAAGGCCTCATTCTTTTTTAATCTTTGTGAATTTGTGGTGTATTAGTATTTAACTAGTTAAATAGAGAAAATATTCAATTAACTTTAGAAAAAGCTAATTGTAAAAAACTAAATTTAAAGGCCTTTTTTTGGTAGAAAAAGCTCAATCAAAAATCCCTCAAACCGACCGAACCAAACCGAATATCGACCGAACCGAACTAAGAAAAACCGATAAAAGCGAACTAATATTGGTTCGGTTATTGGTGCACCAAATGAAAAACCGAAAACTGATTAAACCGAACCGAACTTTTGAAAAATCGAACCGAACCGACCGACGCCCACCCCTAATGCATCCTACCCCTCACTATTGCGAAACTACCCTCACAAATATGAATACACCTATCGCAAATGCAAACACCAACTTTACAATTGCGAAGCTTCGTTCCCATCCCACTATCCCAAATGTGAGGTCAAGTCCGCGAATGCGGACCTCACATTTGCGAGCAGATCATCGCAAATGCGATGACCACCACTACCACCACTACTACTACTACGACTACTACTACTACTACCAACACTACTACCACTACTCCAAATCCTGCAAATACATCCCAAATCGGCCCTAATGCCTTTAAGCAAAATTAGGTTTCATTTCACCCTAATCCTCCACAAGAAACCGACCCTATCCCTTTCCTCTCTTGAACAAACTTTCATCCCCATTGCAGCCGTGGACAAATCTGGGAGATTTTAATTTTTAAGACACTTCAAAATTTATATCAATTTTTAAGACAAACGTATTAAGAATGGGTTGAAGGGGCACTTTTGTGATTAGTGTTAATGACATAATTTTTAAAAATCTCAAAGTTTTCTTATTTACAAAAAGTCCCCCTTCCTCCTCCACCACTATTCCTCCTCCCACTCTTCCCCTCCTCTTCCTCCTCCTCCTCCTCCTCCTCCCCCTCCCGCCACTCCTCCTCTTTCCCTTGTTCCTTCATCTCGCAACGCTCCTCTCTATCCTCCGCCACTCATAATCCTCAAATATTTAGGAAGATGTTTCAAATATCTAGAGAAATATTTCAAACATCCATTGAGATGCTTCAAAATATCTGCACAAATATTTCAAACATGTGTGGAGATGTTTAAAATATCTGTGAAAAAAAAATCAAACATAAAAAAGAAAGAAGGAGAAAAAATATCACGGGGGATGTTTTGCATAATACTCATTTATGGGAATGTTTCAAAATATCTCGAGGGTATGTTGTAGAATACTTACTTTGTAAAATTTCATATTTTTCTCTTTCTCTCGTATATTTTAAACCACTACAAGAAAAGAAAAAATAAAAGAAGAAGAAGAAGATGAAAATGAGATGAAGAGAGAAAGAAGAAAAAGACAAGGAAGAAAATGAAGAAGAAGAAGATGACATAGACGAACCAGCAGCAGTAACGAAAGTTGAAGAGAAAGAAGAAAGTAAGGAAGAAGAATGAGGAAGAGAAAGAGAAAGAGAAAGAAGAAAGAATGAAGAAAGAGAAGAAAAAGTAAAGAGGAGAAAGAAGAGGGAAATGAAAATTTGAAATAATTTGAATGGGTATGGTTTTTTAAAAATTTTAAAAATTTTAATATTTACCCATAACTTTTGTTATTTTTAATCTGACCCCCCCAAAACCTCTTTAATTACACATTTTTTGTTAACCAAAAAATGTGTCCTAAATTTTTACACAAGACTTTAAAAATCTTTTTTACCTCATTCTTCCGACAGACTTTGCCTACTTTGTTTCGAGTAAAATCGTCTTTTTATGCATCCTTCTTGGCGTATTCCATCAGTAAATGACGCTTCTCTTTCCTCTTCTATGTTTTGAGCAACTCATGAATCTCAAATTTCAAACGAGAACTCACCATTTGGGGCAAGGTCTGAAAATTCACGCGAACGCTTCAACGTTCGGATCCTAACGACTCTCTTTGACCATGCATTCAAAAATCTAAAATTTTAGACTCCCGCTCAAGGACCCAAACCCTATATTTGTTTCACTATAAATACTTGCATATCAGGCCACTTTTAGAGAGGCTAGAGCTGCCTACATCATACAAACTGTGTCCCACTCGAATACTATTATTCTTTACTCTCACTACTAATATCATCAATCAAAAACTCTAAGAATTTCTTTTAGAACTTTCTTCTTTTTGTCTCGGTGTACTTTAGCCATGACAGAGATATTCGAACTCATTCGGCTTGAAGTTCGGATCTGTTCGTGACAAGAGAGTAGATTTGAGGCCAACGCCGACCCCGTTCACTGCCCACAAAAGGGTAAACTCCGACCTTTTCTGATTATGTTCTTTCACTTAAGGAATTAGTATTTGCTTAGAAAAGTATGTCTTAGGTTTTACTTTCCATGGCTGCATTAGAGTAGGTTGGTAACATTTTGATATTGTTGTGAAGTTAGAAAATTCATGATTTAAGCTCATGTTGTATTCAGATTCATTTTTGCGATCAAACCATGTTATTTGTTATTGTTTTGACTTTACAAGAATCATTACATTTGGATGTAATCTCGACCTCCTATTCTTTTATTTTTGTTCTGCTTAGCTCCCCGCACTCATAGCAACCTCTCGGTGCGGAAGATGACTGACCCTGAGTATGACCCTGGAGACCTGAATACCCGTTGGAAGAACCGTAAATAGCCGGTGGACGGTAGGAGCTCTCTGGAATGGCGCTGAAATAGGGCCGCACTAGTGCACCCCGAGAAGGCGGTGATGCTGAATAAATGGGTCTGCTGGACTGACCCCTCACGAACTGACCTCTGCCCCAGATGGGGCATCGCTGAATCCTCCAGAATGTCGAGGCCTCTTTTTCCCTGTCGTATACAATCGGCCCTGGTTGCGTATACCTTAAATATGCTGAGCTATCTCCATAACCTGCTCGTAAGGACTCCCCATCTCCACCTCTAGGGCCATAGTAACCTGATACCATACTGCAAGCCTACAATAAACCTTCGCAGTCTCTCTGCATCTGTGAGGAGTATCATAGTGCATGGCGGGACAACTTAGAGACCTCGCCTCATAATCGGTCACAAACATCTGACCCTGTTGGAGCCACTCAAACTAACCCCGTAGCTCTTCCCTCTGAGAGTCTGAGAGGGTGGAATATATCTCTCCAGAAAGAAACGTGTGAACTGATCCCAAGTCAAGGGAGGTGAACCCGCTGGTCTGCTAAGAAGATATGACTGCCACCATCTATGGGCCCCGCCCTCCAACTGAAAAGGGGTGAAGTCCACCATGTTGGACTCCAATACTCTCATATTGTGCAGCCTGTCTCTGCAGCGGTCAATAAAATCCTGGGGGTCCTCATGTCGCTCACCGCTAAAGGAAGAAGGGTGTAGTCTGGTCCATCTATCCAACAACTTATGCGGCTCGACAGTCGCATCTGGTCTGGGCTCTAGTACAGCTTCTGCAACTGGCTGAGCCCCACCTATAGGTAGTGCACCCGGGGTCTGATATATGACAGTTGTATGCCCAGTGCCTGAGCAGTAGGGGTCTGTGCTCCCCCTCCCGCCTGAGATATGACTGGGTCTGCTGGAAATAAACCAGCTTAGGTCATAGAATCTATGAATTGCATCATACAGTCCATGACCTCCTGAAAGCCCGGTGCTGACGTGAAATCTACCAGGGCTGGCTCTGCTTGCTCCTCAATGATATGATCCGCCACTGGATCCGCTGGTGGTACAATGGGAGCAACTCTAGGAAGCCCTCGTCCTCTAGCAGGAGCTGGAGACCTCCCTCGACCTCTAGAAATAGGGGAAGCGGCTCCAGGTGCTGTAGAACAAAGCATGAGAAACAGCTCACCACTAGGCCTCCGGGTAGTGCGGGTGCACGCCTGGACTAACATCAGATGTACCTGCCCTAGAACCTGCACAATTTGTGCAGAGGTGTAGCGTGAGTATGTAAACAACGTGTACCTAGTAAGTATCTAGTCTAACCTCGAAGAAGTAATGACGAGGGGTCGACATCGACACTTACTAGTGGAAAACATACATAATGTGCAAGAATATTAAATAGGCAAGAAATACAACAACAATAATGGAATATGAGGCAATAATTAAATGATTCTTTAACAAAATAACAATTAAAAGTCCCCAAATATCACATGCTAATCTCAACAAGTAAGGGCCAACATGTATTTACAAATTCTCATGTCATGAAGGGTATATCCAGTATAATCAGACTCCTAGCGACAACACGCACGAGTTATGCCGAGGTAGTACGGCCCGATCCATAACAATCATGCACATACACTACCGAGGTCGTACGACCCGATCCATGGATGCATCACATAATATATATAAATATTGACGAGGCGTTCGGCCCGATCCACATAAATAGGGAAACTCTTCGAACTACGAAGTATGTGTTTACAAGTTACAACTCCAAGGTTAGCCCATAAAAGAATATAAATTTTCATCAATAATTAAACATTCCGCCAAATCTCTAAGTAATGAAGCTCGATTTAACATAATCTTTAACCAAATTTTACTTATTAATACAAGCAGTTAAACTAGCAAGTTGAGTTTAAATAGTGCAAGTAATAACATAATAAAGGCCTATGTCTACCCGGACATAACATGAATTTTAGCTAGGCACGAACTCTCGTCACTTCGTGCGTACGTAGCAACCACAATTAGTAGCAAATAACAATTTAAACACCTATGGGGTTAATTCCCTCTTACAAGGTTAGGCAAGAGACTTACTCGTTTCCAAGTTCACTTTCTGGTCCACAAATCACACTAAAAGCCTTAAGTCGGTGCTGAACAATCCAACTAGCCAAAGGTTGTATAAACTAATCAATAATTGCTCAAAAGTTCATAATTTAACTATTAGTGTAATTACCCAACCCTATTTGGAAGGTTCCTAAAATTCACCCCCAGGCCCACGTGCCCGGTTTTCAAAAATATTTGTAAATAATTGTTACCCACAACCTCATGAACACAAATATATAATTTTTACCCAATTCCATAATCATTTTCGTGGTCTAATCTCATTTTTATCAAAAACCTAGAGTTTTCAACAAACTCCTAAAATTTTCACATTTTTACATGTTAAAATCTACCCATAATCTATATATTTAACTTATATTGTATAGAAATTACTTACCTTTAATAGTTAGGTGAAAACCCATCTCCATAAAGCTCTAGAATCGGCCAAGAAATGTGAGAAATGAACAAAATGGCCAAAGTCCCATTTTTATTAAAGGCTCGCCTAGTTGACCCTTCTTCGTGATCGCGGAAGAAGCCTCGCGATCGTGAATGCAAAGCTCCCAGGCCCAGGAAAATCTTCTTCGTGATCGCGAGAAGACCCTCGTGAACGCGATGCACTGAGATGCCCTCTCATCGCGAACGCGGGCCTCCACTCGCGAACGCGAAAGGCAACTGAGTTGCCCAGTCCCAGGCCCAAGTTCAGGTCTTCTACGCGAACGTGACGAGGCAATCGCGGAAGCGAAGGCCACTGGTTCCAAGCCTCGGCGAATGTGGCCTTTCTTCATGAAGGCGAAGAGCAAAAAGACCCGGTCCCCAAATCCTTCATCGCGAACGCGAGGGTCCTTCTGCGTTCGCGAAGAAGGAAACCAGAATCAACATATCAACAGTTTTGGACTTGGCTCTGGGCAATTCGAAATGCACCCGAGCCACCCGGAACCCCATCCAAATGAACCAACAAGTCCATAAACATAATACGGACCTGCTTGAATTCTCAGAACACGTAAAACAACAACGAAAATAAGAATCGCATCCATTACCAAATTGAATCAACTTATGAACTTGAAACTTTTCAACTAGCTCCGAATGCATCGAATTATACTTAGACTACTCGGAATGACACTAAATTTCGCGTACAAGTCATAAATTACCATACGGAACTATTCCTAAGCTCGTAATCCCAAATGGACCTCGATAACACCAAAGTCTACTCCAAACCAAATTTAAAGAACTAGAAAACCTTCAATGAACCAACTTTCAACATTAAGCGCTGAATCGCTTACGGATCACCCGAAATTCAATCCGAACACACGCCCAAGTCCAAAATTATCATATGAATCTATTGAAACCATTAAATCTCGATTCCAAGGTCGTTTACTCAAAATATTAACTCAAGTCAAACTTGACCCTCCTAGGCCACTATTAAGGAACTAAGTGTTCTGATTTCAACCCGAACCCTTCCAAACCCAAACCAACCATCCCCGCAAGTTATAAAATAGTAAAAGCACATACGGAGAATTTTAATTAGGAGAACGAAAACCTATAAAGTAAAACAACCGATCGAATCGTTACACTGCGAGTAGTGCATGGCATATAGTAAGATATAGAGCTCACCCTAATTCTGAATTTAAGCTAATGTGGACTAAGGGTTTGCCTTTCAAAATTTTGTTTTTCTTTTGAAAATTATGGAGGAGTAACTTCCTACTGATGATATGTGGAGAAAAAATGGGTACACAACTGCTTCTAGGTGTTGGTGTTATTAGCAACCTCAAGAAGAAACTATTGCTTACATGTTCTTATCTAGTTCCACTGCTTCTAGGGTATGGAGAACATTTTTTGGTGCTGCAGGTATCAATGTGAATTTGGTGCAGGTACATCAAGTTATAAGGGCATGGCAGAATGCAGATTTCTGTGCAAAACTCAGGCCATTATTCCTAGCAGTTCTTGCCACTATCACCTGGGATTGATGGAAGAGAAGGAACACAATGAGGAATAGAGGTACAGTCATCTTTTAATAGAGTGGTGCATGCGGTAAAAAACACTCTTGATTATTTGGCACAGGTAAGGTATCCTTGGCTGTCCCATATTCCTTTTCTTTGGCCGGGCATGGTCAAATTCTTTAAAGATTACAAGCCTTATATTGTAACTAGAAGAGTCACTTGGGGCTTCCCTCGTTACGGTTGGTCTAAATGCAATCCAAATGGTGCTTCAAGATGTAATCCAAGGCCTAGTTCTTTTGATTTTTATGTAAGAAATAATGAAGGGAATTTAGTGTATGCAAAGGTAGTAAAAATAGAGAAGACTACCAATATTGTAGCTGAGGCAAAGGCTATAGTAGAAGGGTTGGCATACTGTATAAATCAAGAGCTCTATCATCTCATATTAGAGACGGATTCACTAGTGATGAAGAATATTATTGAAGGCGAATGAGATCCTCCTTGGTGCATTGTGGCAGAAGTGAAGATGATTAAGGAAATGAAGGATCACTTCAATGTGATATTTCAACATGTGTTAAGTAGGGCAATGCATTGGCAGATATTGTAGCTAACTTTGTATTTTCTTTTGCAGGTATAATTTCATTTAACTCTTTCTCTGAACTACCTAATGTAGGGAGAAGGCTGGTAAACATGGACAAAGCTCAAATCCATAACCTTAGCATTAGGGTTGCAAACCTGATTGATGGATGTGCGCCACTTGATTCTGCCTGTGCTTGCTAGGTTCTTTCCTGTTGATTGTTTCTATATACTGTCAAACTATTTTAATGGTATTAGCATGTGATAATACTCATTATGGTGGTGGTTTGATAGTGTATGGAATTGAAGCGGCAAGCCTGCAATTAGATATATTGTGTGCAAGATTTATATGTGGTTTATTGACATTATATTCAATTTGTGCATCACATACTTTAATACAGATTTGGACTGCATCATGGTGTTGTATTGCCAGTCTTATAAGTGCAGGAATATGGAGTATTTATCACACACATGAAGCTGGAGTGATGCATAGGATTGAACACTTCTCTTGTTCTATATACTGGAGCTTCTTCTTATTCTACTGATCCTCTACACATGTTACAATGTTGAGGATTGTATCTCATAACTTATGCAGTAGAGTGGGAGAGAATGAAATAGCAATAACCGCTACTTCTGTCTGCAACTATCTTCTCCTAATGATTAAGCCATTCAAAGGAATTTGTTCTATTTTTTCTTTTTAAAGGCAAGGCTAAGCCATCTGCCCTTCATTGCAGGGTAACAGGGGAGACGGTTCCCAAGGGGTGGCTAGTTCGAGCTATTGTGATTGTGGGAGAACTTCAAAGGATTGATTTAGTTGTTGGAGATTCACATTTGCCTTGTTCTTTGGCTTGCAAAACGTGGCGCCAGATGAGAGCATTGGAGGTGATACTTGGTGATTTTTGCCCGTCTTATGAATTCATGGACACCATAGTTCAGTGGAAGATATCTCATTCATTAGATACTGTATTTATTAGCTTTGATATGTCTTCTAAGTTAGCTAGACAACTTGTTAGTTGTACCTTTAGCATCTCTTATTTTAACAATTATTTTCATACAAATTATAAGACTTAGATGTTTTGTGATTTTATATATATATATATATATATATATATATATATATATATATATATATATGAGTTTTTAACCTACTAGATAGTTGTAGTAGATAAGCATGGTATACAATTTGACTTCTCCAAAATACCCATAGCATCACATCAACAACATATGAGCTAATTGTTTTTTTTTGTCATTTCCTTGTTCAATTCTCTTCTTCACCCTTTCAGTCCAGCGTCAGAATCTTTCAAAGATATTAAATTTTGCTCCATTTTACTGCAATCTCTATTTTTAACTCTTTCTCCTTTACAAAAACTCCATTAATATTAATCCAAAAACTAACCCACTTTCAAAGGGGATTAACATATTTTTAACTCTACGTCCTTCCGAAGAAGCTCCAAAAACTAAACTCAAACAAGGACTGAATCTCAAAAAATTAACGTATTATTGTTTATCAGATTTTCAATATATCTATTCTTTAATTCAGCCATCAAAAGTTAAGAAGTTAAGCCAAATCTAACCAATTACTTTGAGTGAACTTCTTATCTTTTTAAGCTTGTAAACCCATCAAATAAAAGTTAAACTAAATCTAACCAACTTTATAGTTATAATCTGAAATATAAACCCAGAAATCAAAAGTTACAATAAATATAACCAATTTCATTATTATAATCTGTAACCGAAATAATAAAATTGGTTGTAATATGAAACTTTCTTACATTTTTATAGGATTGATCTTGAAGGAAATGGATTCATCTCATCGTCAATTTATCTCTCACTTTTGTGGTTACCTAACTGGGTGTGGTACTGTGATTTAGATGGATATGATTCTTTCTTCATGGCTGTAGTAGAAATTACGCAGAAGAAGTGGAAGGTGTTTGGGTGAAAATTGTAGAGAAAAAGGGTAATTTTTGTAAAGACAAAAGAGATCCTACATTTAATGTGACTGGTAGAGCCTGATTGGACATTGTAAAAGTATTTTGGAGAACTCAAAAGTGACAATGCTAACCTACTACAACTAGCAAAACCCTACAACTATATATATATTAAATAAATGAAGTACACAATAAAAAATAAATAAATAAAACAGTACGCAATGCACATATGTCAGAAAACAGTACAAATAAGAAAAACATAACATAATATTACAAATACATAGCATTATTGGTAGCGTCTACAATGGTAATGCACACATTCTTGGTTCGGGCAGCTGTGCTTACCATGTCTCTCTGCACATGCCACAAGCTTTTGAATGTGTTGAACGCCCAACGTCCATCTCGTTGTGAATATTGTAGTCCTCCTTCTTCCCTTTTTCCGGATAAATTACTCATTATAAACCAACTTAAATGGTGCCTCCAAACAGTAAGCTTCATCACCTAGTGGTTGTGGCACTCTATATCTCAAAATATTTCATTGAGCTGTAGTCGTCATATAGCAAATGTGATGACCCAAAATGTCATCTTATGTTTTAAAACTCGAATCTGCGCTCTTAAGCCTTAAAAATATCATTTTTACCCTCCTCATTTTGCGTGCGCAGTCCGGACAGGTTTCCGGTAAGCTTTTATGTTGAAAATTGATGAAAATAAGAATTTTTATCTTAAAAGTGGATTTTAGTTGATTTCGGTCAATATTTTTGGTAAACGGGCCCGGATCCATGCTTTGATGGTCCCGGTAGGTCCGTATCGAATTATGGGACCTGGGCGTATGCTCGGAATCGAATTCGGAGGTCCCTAACTCAAGTTATGAATTTTTGATGAAAATTAAAAGTCTGAAAACTAATTGTTTTTAAGAATTGATTGATGTTTGGCATTGTTAATGCCGGGTCCATATTCTGTTTCCGGAGCCAGGTACAGGTTCATTATGATATTTAAGACTTGTCTGTGAAATTTGATGAGAAACGGAGTTGATTTGACATGATTCGGACGTCCAGTTGAGAAAATGGAAATTTTAAAGTGTTCTTGAGAATTTCATTTGATTTGGTGCTAAATTCGTAGTTTTAGGTGTTATTTTGGCAATTTGATCGCGCGAGCAAGTTCGTATGATGTTTTTAGACTTGTGTGCATGTTTGGTTTGGAGCCCCGAGCCCTCGGGTGAGTTTCGGATAGGCTACTGGATGTTTTGGACTTTGAAAATTTGGTATTTTGCTGCAGCAGGTGTTCTGGCATATCCTTCTTCGCGTTCGCGAAGGTACTCTCGCGAACATGAAGAGTAAACTGGGCAGCTGAAGATTTCTTCTTCGCGAACGCGAAGGCTTGGTCGCGAACGCGAAGCGATGGGGGCGTTACCCTTCGCGAACGCGACAAGCCCATCGCAAATGCGTAGTGTTAGGCATTGGGGAGGGGGAGTCAGCCGTTCCTTCATCACGAACGCGAAGGCCAGGGGGGGAGTAACCATCGCGAACGCGAGCTGGGTCTCGCGAACGTGTAGGCTTGGCATCCAGTACCCTTCGCAAACGCGACAGTGCTCTCGCGAACGCGATGAACACTGTCGCCCAGCACTTAACAGAATTCAAAAACGGGATTTTAGCCAAAAATTCATTTTCTCAAAAACCAAACGGTGAGAGACGATTTTTCAAGAGCTATTGCTTCCCCAAATTGTTGGTAAGTAATTCTAAACCATTTTCTTTCAATTACCCATTATATTTCTTGAATTTTCAACCTAAAATCTAGAGTTTTCATGGTAGAATTAGGGGTTAGGGTAGAAACTAGGAATTTCCGAAATTTGGGGATTTAGACCTTAATTTGAGGTCAGATTCCAAAACTAATTATATATTCGGGCTCGTGGGTGAATGGGTAAAAGAATTTTGGTCCGAACCTCGGGTTTTGACCAAGCGGGCCCGGGGTCGAGTTTTTGACTTTTTGGAGGAAAATTTGGAAAATTTAATTTATGAAAAATAATTGATTCCTTTAGCAATATTTGATATTATTGAGTCATTTTTGAATATTATTTGAAATGATGGGTGACTCATATCTGGTTTCACTGAGATTTGGTAACTTTCGAATATTGATTCAAGGTTGAGATTACATTGTGCTATTGATTATTGGAATAATACTGGTTTCTTTGAGATACTTTTATCTATCCATTGTTATTGATTTTGGGATTGGTGAGTAGGAGTGTAAAGAACGAAGGGTGATGCCGTGCATGCATTATTTATATTGTGAGGAAGAGTGTAAAGCACGAAGGGTGATGCCGTGCATGCATTAGTTATATTGTGAGGAAGAGTAAAAGCACGAAGGGTGATGCCGTGCCGTTCTATTTATTTATTTGGTGAGGTTGAGAGTAAAAGCACGAAGGGTGATGTCGTGCAGTTTTTCCTTTGCTGTTTTAATTGCTCAATTCGTTTAAGGATTTTCTGTTTAATTCTGTCTTTTTTATTATTCTCACTCTTTATATTGTATTCCCCCACTGTATGTCCCCTTCTCATTATTTTTGTTAATTGCTTTATTTACTGTTGTTGCCACTAGCATGATTATACTGTTCTGGTTATATGTGGGTGTCTTGTCCTAGCCTCGTCACTACTTTGCTGAGGTTAGGCTCGAAACTTATCAGTACATGGGGTCGATTGTACTGATGCTGCACTCTGCACTTTATGTGCAGATTTTGATACCGGCTCCGGTTGATCGAGATTTATTAGTGGTCCGCTGTCCGGAGACTCAAGGTAGATCTATCGGCGTTCACATACCTTGAAGTCCCCGTCTATCTTTTATGTCCTAATGTTTTCTTTCATTCAGACATTTGTATTTCTTTCAGACTATTACTTATAGTAAATTCTAGAATACTTGTGAATTGTGACTCCAGATCCGGGTGGTAGTAATTAATACAGCTTTATGATAGTCCGCACTTATTATATTTCATCTTAGTTAATTATTGTTATTTACTGAATGGAAATAAGGAATTAGTTTAACGATTTTCTAACATTGGCTTGCCTAGCAAGTGAAATGTTAGGTGCCATTACGGTCCCGTCGGTGGGAAATTTCGGGTCGTGACCGTTGGTATCAGAGCCCTAGGTTGCTTAGGTCTCACGATTCATGAGCAAGCTTAGTAGAGTCTGGAGGATCGGCATGGAGATGTCTGTGCTTATCTTTCAGAGGCTATGAAGTTTAGGAACAAGTTTCACTTCTATTCTTCTCTGTCATACAATTTTGCTTTCTCAATACTGATTGAACTCTTCTATTCTTGTTCTCTCGCAGATGGCGAGAACATGTACCGCTTTCTCTGCTGAGCAGCAGCCAGAGCCTCCAGTGGAAGATGCTACGTGGGGCAGAGGTCGAGTCCGAGGCCGTGCCAGAGGCCGAGGCACGGGCAGGGCTCAGCCTAGAACTCGAGAAGCAGCCCCAGCAGTGGAGCCTCAGATAGAGCTTGACGAGGAGGTTCCAGCCCAGACTTTTCCTGTCGGACTAGCTTAGGTTCCGAAGGGGTTCATTGCTACCCTAGTACTTCAGGACGCTTTGGTCCGTTTGGTGGGCCTTATGGAGAGTGTGGCCCAGACTAGCACATTTCCCATGGCACCAGCAGTCTCTCAGGACGGAGGAGGAGCCCAGACTCCTACCACTCCCGCTCCGGAGCAGATAGCTCCCCAGTATCAGGCTCCAGCAGCTCAGCCAGTCGGATTAGTTCAGCCGGTTATTACGGCACAGGTCGGAGATGGGCCAGCTATGTCTTCCGAGGCTTTATGGAGATTGGACAGGTTTATCAAGCTCTTTCTTGTTCACTTCAGTGGTGCTCCTTCAGAGGATCCCCAGGAGTATCTTGATAGTTGTTACAAGGTTTTACGGAATATGGGTATAGTGGAGACCAATGGGGTTGATTTTGCTGCATTTCAAATGACTAGTTCTGCCAAGAAATGGTGGAGAGATTACTTGCTGACCAGACCAGCTGGGTCTCCTTCTCTTACTTGGGACCAGTTCTCTCAGCTATTCATAGAGAAGTTTCTGCCTATCACATTGAGAGAGGAGCGTCGCCGTCAGTTTGAGCGTCTCTAGCAAGGCAGTATGACTGTTACTTAGTATGAGACCCGTTTTGCGGATTTGGACCGTCATGCTATTCTTCTGCTTCCCACCAAGAGAGAGAGAGGGTGAGGAGGTTTATTGATGGACTTGCTCAGCCTATCAAATTGCAGATGGCTAAGGAGACGGGGAGTGAGATTTCTTTTCAGGCGGCTACTAATGTCGCCAGACAAGTCGAACTGGTTCTTACTCAGGGATGTCAGGGGTCTGACAAGAGACCTCGTCATTCTGGTGAGTTCAGCGTTGCCTCACTTGGAGGCAGGAGTACTTTTGGTAGAGTCCATCCTCTCAGGCCGTTTCATTCAGCGCTCCAGGCATCCCACAGTGCCTCGGGTGGACGTGGCCCTCAGATGCATTATTCCGACCAGCTAGCCTACATTGCACCACCAGCTCCTATTAGTGCACCTCCACTCCAGAGTTATCAGGGTGGTTATTTAGGTCGACAAGGTCAGTTTCAGGGTTAGCAGTCACAACAGCCGAAGTTATGTTATACTTGTGGTGATCCGAGGTACATTGCTAGATTTTGTCCTCGGGTAACGGGCAGCTCACAACATCATAGTTCTCGTGCCATAGTTCCGGCACCTGTTGCTACACCACCTGCTCAGCCAGCCAGAGGAAGGGGTCAGACAGCCAGAGGTAGAGGCCAGACTGTTAGAGGTGGAGGTCAGGCCGTTAGAGGTGGAGACCAGCTAGTTAGAGGTCATCCCAGGGACGTAGTTCAGGGTGGTGTGGCCCAGTCCCAGGGATGTAGTTCAGGGTGGTGGGGCCTAGCCCCGGTGTTATGCTTTCCCAGCCAAGCTTTACAGTAGAGATGCTTTAGTTCTATTTGATCCGGGATCTACTTACTCCTATGTGTCATCCTATTTTGCTTCCTATTTGGTTGTGCCCCGTGATTCTTTGAGTGCTCCTGTGTATGTGTCCACACCAGTGGGAGATGCTATTGTTGTAGATCGTGTTTATCGTTCATGTGTGGTCACCATTGGGAGTCTTGAGACTCGTGTAGATCTTCTACTTCTCGACATGGTTGATTTTGATGTCATACTGGGTATGGATTGGCTATCACCTTATCATACTATACTAGATTGTCATATCAAGACGATGACCTTAGCCTTGCGGAGGTTGCCTCGATTAGAGTGCAGAGAGAATCTTGGCCATTCTGCCAGCAGTGTTATCTCTTATGTGAAGGCTCGACATATGGTAGAGAAGTGGTGTCTAACTTATTTGGCTTAGGTCCGTGATTCTAGTGCGGAGGTTCCTTCCATAGATTCGGGGCCGGTTGTTCGTGAGTTTCCAGAGGTGTTTCCTGCAGACCTGCCGGAGATGCCACCCGATAGGGATATTGATTTCTGCATTGATTTGGCTCCGGGCACTCAGCCTATTTCCATTCCTCCATATCGCATGGCCCCGCTAGAGTTGAAAGAATTGAAGGAGCAGTTGTAATATTTGCTTGATAAGGGCTTCATTAGACCTAGTGTCTTGCCCTGGGGTGCACCTGTGTTGTTTGTGAAGAAGAAAGATGGATCGATGAGGATGTGTATAAATTATCGGCAGTTGAAAAAAGTCACCATCAAGAACAAGTATCCATTGCCGAGGATTGATGATTTATTTGATCAACTTCAGGGTGCCAAAGTGTTTTCAACAATTGATTTGAGATCTGGCTACCATTAGTTGAGGATTAGGTCATCCGATATTCCTAAGGCAGCTTTTCGGACTCGGTATGGGCATTATGAGTTTCTAGTGATGTCATTTGGGCTGACAAATGCCCCAACAACATTCATGGATTTGATGAACCGGGTGTTCAAACCCTACTTGGATTCCTTTGTGGTTGTGTTTATTGATAATATCTTGATCTACTCCCACAGTCGAGAGGAGCATGAGCAGCACCTTCAGATCGTTCTTCAGACTCTGAAAGACAGCCAGTTATATGCTAAGTTCTCAAAATGCGAGTTTTGGTTGAGTTTAGTTGCTTTCTTGGGTCACATTGTATCAGTAGAGGGTATTCAGGTGGATCCTAAGAAGATTGAGGCAGTCCAGAACTGGTCTAGACCCACATCAACTACAGAGATCCGTAGTTTCCTGGGTTTGGCGGGCTATTACCGTCGATTTGTGGAGGGGTTTTCATCCATAGCAGCCCCGTTGACTAGATTGACCCAGAAGGGTGCCCCATTCAAGTGGTCAGACGAGTGTGATGCGAGCTTTCAGAAGCTCAAGACTTCTTTGACTACGACACCGGTATTGGTGTTACCCACAGGTTCAGGATCTTATACAGTATACTGTGACACATCCCGTATTGGTCTGGGTGCGGTATTGATGCAGGGTGGCAAGGTGCTGAAGGTTCATGAGAAGAATTACCCTGTTCATGATCTAGAACTGGCAGCCATTGTTCACGCGCTGAAGATTTGGAGGCACTAACTTTACAGCGTGCCATGTGAGGTATTCACTGATCATCGGAGCTTGCAGTATTTATTCAATCAGAAGGAACTCAATTTGAGGCAGAGGAGGTGGCTGGAGCTATTGAAATACTATGATATCACCATATTGTATCATCCCGGGAAGGCCAACGTGGTGGCCGGCGCTTTGAGTAGAAAGTCAGTCAGTATGGGTAGCCTTGCATATATTCCAGTTGGTGAGAGACCGCTTGCATTGGATGTTCAGGCCTTGGCCAACCAGTTCGTGAGGTTAGATGTTTCTGAGCCCAGCCGTGTTATAGCTTGTACAGTCGCTCGGTCTTCTTTGTTTGAGCGCATCAGAGATCGGCAGGATGACGATCCGTATTTACTTATCCTTAGAGACACAATGCGACACGGTGGTACCAAGCAGGTTACTGTTGGAGATGACGGAGTTTTGAGGATGCATGGTCGTATTTGTGTGCCTAATATAGATGGACTCCGTGAGTTGATCCTTGAAGAGTCCCACAGTTCCCGGTATTCTATTCATCCGGGCACATCCAAAATGTATCAGGACTTGAGGCAGCATTATTGGTGGAGGCGAATGAAGAAGGACATAGTTGCCTATGTAGCTCGGTGCCTAAATTGCCAGCAGGTAAAGTGTGAGCATCAGAGACCTGGTGGTTTACTTTAGAGGTTAGAAATTCCTGAGTGGAAGTAGGAGCGTATCACTATGGATTTTGTTGTTGGACTCCCACAGACTCAGAGGAAGTTCGATACAGTTTGGGTTATTGTGGACAGGCTGACTAAGTCAGCGCATTTCATTCATATGGCAGTTACCTATTCCTCGGAGCGGTTAGCAGAGATTTATATTCGGGAGATCGTCTATCTTCACGGTGTGCCCGTGTCTATCATTTCCGATCGAGGTATGAAGTTTACCTCGCACTTTTGGAGGGCAGTACAGCCTGAGTTAGGTATGCGGGTTGAGTTGAGCACAACATTCTATCCTCAGATGGACGGACAGTCCGAGCGTACTATTCAAATCTTAGAGGATATGCTCCGCGCCTGTGTTATTGACTTTGGAGGTTCTTGGGATCAGTTTTTGCCGTTAGCGGAGTTTGCCTACAATAACAGATACTAGTCGAGCATTCAGATGGCTCCCTATGAGGCATTATATGGTAGACGGTGTAGGTCGCCAGTTGGGTGGTTTGAGCCGGGGGAGGCTCGGTTGTTGGGCACAGACTTAGTACAGGATGCCTTGGATAAGGTCAAGATTATTCAGGATCGACTTCTCACAGCTCAGTCCAGGCAGAAGAGTTACGTCGACCGTAGAGTTCGTGATGTTGCATTCATGGTAGGAGAGAGAGTGTTACTTTGGGTATCACCCATGAAGGGTGTAATGAGGTTCGGAAAGAAGGGCAAGTTGAGCCCTAGGTATATCGGACCTTTTGAGATTCTAGAGAGAGTGGGAGAGGTGG
The DNA here is from genome assembly GCF_000715075.1 of Nicotiana tabacum. NCBI lineage: Eukaryota > Viridiplantae > Streptophyta > Magnoliopsida > Solanales > Solanaceae > Nicotiana > Nicotiana tabacum. The sequence goes on from NC_134103.1 coordinate 41,187,054, forward strand.
CTTACAAGCTTGCGTTGTCACCTAGTTTAGCAGCTGTTTATCCGGTATTCCATATGTCCATGCTTCGAAAGTACCACGACGATCCGTCCCATGTGTTAGATTTCGGCTCTATCCAGTTGGACAAGGATTTGACTTACGAAGAGGAGCCGGTGGCAATTTTAGCCCGACAAGTTCGCCAGTTGAGATCAAAAAGTTACCCTTCAGTTCAAGTGCAGTGGAAAGGTTAGCCTATTGAGGCAGCTACTTGGGAGTCCGAGTTCGATATGCGGAGTAGATATCCCCACCTTTTCACCAGCCCAGGTACTTTTCTATGTCCGTTCGAGGACGAACGATTGTTTTAGAGGTGGAGAATGTGATGACCCAAAAGGTCATCTTATGTTTTAGAACTCGAATCTGCACTCTTAAGACTTAAAAATCTCATTTTTACCCTCCTCTTTATGCGCAGTCTGGGCAGGTTTCCGGAAAGCTTTTATGTTGAAAATTGATGAAAATAAGAATTTTTGTCTTAAAAGTTGATTTTAGTTGATTTCGGTCAATATTTTTGGTAAACGGTCTCGGATCCGTGCTTTGACGGTCTCGACAGATCCGTATCGAATTATGGGACCTGGGCGTATGCCCGGAATCAAATTCGGAGGTCCCTAGCTCAAGTTATGAATTTTTGATGAAAATTAAAAGTCTGAAAACTAATTATTTTTAAGAATTGATTGATGTTTGACATTATTAATGCCAGGTCCGTATTCTGGTTCTAGAGCCCGGTACAGGTTCATTATGATATTTAAGACCTGTCTGTGAAATTTGGTGAGAAACGGAGTTGATTTGACGTGATTCGGACGTCCAGTTGAGAAAATAGAAATTTTAAAGTGTTCTTGAGAACTTCATTTGATTTGGTGCTAAATTCGTAGTTCTAGGTGTTATTTTGGCAATTTGATCGCGCGAGCAAGTTCGTATGATGTTTTTAGACTTTTGTACATATTTGGTTTGGACCCCCGAGGGCTCGGGTGAGTTTCGGATAGGCCACGGGATGTTTTGGACTTTGGAAATCTGGTATTTTGCTGCAGCAAGTGTTCTGGCATGTCCTTCTTCGCGTTCGCGAAGGTACCCTCGCGAACGCGAAGAGTAAACTAGGCAGTTAAAGATTTCTTCTTCGCGAACGCGAAGGCTTGGTCGTGAACGCAAAGCGATGGGGGCATTACCCTTCGCGAACGCGACAAGCCCATCACGAATGCGTAGTGTTAGGCATTGGGGAAGGGGAGTCAGTCGTTCCTTCATCGCGAACGCGAGCAATGCCACGCGAAGGCCAGGGGGAGTAACCATCGCGAACACGAGCTGGGTCTCGCGAACGTGTAGGCTTGGCAGCCAGTACCCTTCGCGAACGTGACAGTGCTCTCGCGAACGCGATGAACACTGTCGCCCAGCACTTAACAGAATCCAAAAACGGGATTTTAGCCAAAAATTCATTTTCTCAAAAACCAAATGGTGAGAGGCGATTTTTCAAGAGCCATTTTTTCCCCAAATTATTGGTAAGTGATTCTAAACCATTTTTTTTCAATTACCCATTACATTTCTTGAATTTTCAACCTAAAATCTAGAGTTTTCATGGTAGAATTAGGGGTTAGGGTAGAAACTAGGGATTTTGAGAATTTGGGGATTTAGACCTCAATTTGAGGTCAGATTCCAAAACTAATTACATATTCGGGCTCGGGGGTGAATGGGTAAAAGAATTTTGGTCAGAACCTCGGGTTTTGACCAAGCGGGCCCGAGGGTCGATTTTTTGACTTTTTGAGGAAAATTTGAGAAATTTAATTTATAAAAAATAATTGATTCCTTTAGCAATATTTGATATTATTGAGTCATTTTTTAATAGATACAAGTGGTTTGGAGGTGAATTCCAAAGGAAAAGCGGTGATTGAGAATTAAGTGTCGTTCGGAGCGAGGTAAATGTCGTGTCTAACTTTGTCTTGAGGGAATAGGTATTATGTGTTCATTTGCTACGTGGTTGGTTATTAAATACGATATATAGGTGAGGTGACGAGCATCTATGCGTCTCTGTCGAGTCATAGCATGCGAGTGAAATTCTATTCTTGTCTATTTTGTAGCCTTAAATTCTACTTCCATGCTTATCGGGTTATTTGAAATGATAGGTGACTCATATCTGGTTTCACTGAGATTTGGTAACTTTTGAATATTGATTCAAGGTTGAGATTACATTGTGCTATTAATTATGGGAAAAATACTGGCTTCTTTGTGATACTCTTATCTATCCATTGTTATTGATTTTGTGATTGGTGAGGAGGAGTGTAAAGCACGAAGGGTGATGCCGTGCATGCATTATTTATATTGTGAGGAAGCGTGTAAAGTACGAAGGGTGATGCCGTGCATGCATTATTTATATTCTGAGAAAGAGTGTAAAGCACGAAGGGTGATGCTGTGCATGCATTATTTATATTGTGAGGAAGAGTAAAAGCACGAAGGGTGATGCCGTGCCGTTCTATTTATTTATTGGGTGAGGTTGAGAGTAAAAGCATGAAGGGTGATGCCGTGCAGTTTTTCCTTTGCTGTTTTAATTGCTCAACTCGTTTAAGGATTTTCTGTTTAATTCTGTCTTTTTTATTATTCTCACTCTTTATGTTATATTCCCCCAATGTATGTCCCCTTCCCATTATTTCTGCGTTATTGCTTTATTTACTGTTGTTGCCACTAGCATGATTATACTGTTCAGGTTATATGTGGGTGTCTTGTCCTAGCCTCGTCACTACTTCGCCGAGGTTAGGCTCGACACTTACCAGTACATGGGGTCGGTTGTACTGATTCTGCACTCTGCACTTTCTGTGCAGATTTTGATACCGACTCAGGTTGATCGAGATTTGCTACTGGTCCGCTGTCCGGAGACTCAAGGTAGATCTGTCAGCGTTCACAGACCTTGAAGTCCCCGTCTATCTTTTATGTCCTACTATTTTCTTTCATTCAGACATTTATATTTTTTTCAGACTATTACTTGTAGTAAATTCTAGAATGCTCGTGAATTGTGACTCTAGATCCGGGTGGTAGTAATTAATACAGTTTTATGATATTCCGTACTTATTATATTTCATCTTAGTTAATTATTGTTATTTACTGAATGAAAATAAGGAATTGGTTTAACAATTTTCTAACGTTGGCTTGCCTAGCAAGTGAAATGTTAGGCGCCATCACGGTCCAGTCGGTGGGAAATTTCGGGTTATGACAGCAAATCACGTGTAATCCTGTTCATATGTTCGGTAACTTTTAACATATGTGAACATGGCATGTGGTATGCTAGCCATTTTTGACATTCATAAGTTTTCTTGAAAAACTTAATAACATATTTTTTATCCTCGTGTCCTTGATACTACCGTGTTTCAACCTTAAATAGACATTTTCACGACCCAAAATACCGTTTGGTCGTGATGACACCTAACCCCGACATGTTAGGTAAGCCAAAGAATAAATAATATAGCTCAAGTGAAAGATCATCAATAATCAATAAATAAGATGGCTGAAATTCATATAACTAACCCCAATGACTGGTAGTACAAGTCATGAGTGACTACGATTAAGAATACAACTCGGGTACAATTAATAAATATAACATCTGTTTGAAGTTTACATAAATAAAACTATAAGTCCTAAGTTACCATGAACAAGTGGTAGCTTGAATCTAAATCACTGATACAACTTCAATACTAGCCTTCATCATCCAGAACAGCTCAGCTCCAAGATCTGCATACAAGGTATAAATGTATAGTATGAGTACAACCGACCATATGTACTCAATAAGTATCAAAACTACCTTGGTGAAGTAGTGACAAGGGTTTCAAGTCAAATGATGCTCACTTTACTTAACCTGTGTAGCTCAAAAGCATATACATCTACATAGCAACAAATCCAAAATCTAAGCATGAAGTACAATTAAGGTCATCGGTACACATAGAGAAGAAATGCACAAGCATTATAACCAAACTAATAATTTCGCATATAGAGAAGATACATATTTGTTATCAAATAACTCGTCGACAATTGGATATAGAGAAGATATACACAGGTTCTGTACCAGTTTAATAGCTCAGCATATAGAGAAGATATGCACCTAATATCATTAAATCATCAACAGTTGCATATACAGAAGATATGCATCAATAAGCAAGCCAAGTTACTCAGGTTGACATATAAAGAAGATATGTATTGTGAATCAATTCTTCAATCATGTGGCTTATAGAGAAGATATGCATAAATATCAAATAACCGTTAGCAATTGCATATAGAGAAGATATGCATGACATATCAAATAACCGTCAATAGTGCATATAGAGAAGATATGCATAAATGAACAAGTCAAATTACACGGATTATCATATACCGTGAATCATTTCAACAAGTAACGTAACATATAGAGAAGATATGCATTAAATATCAAATAACCATAAACATTGCATATTAAGAAGATATGCATGAATAAACAAGTTAAGTTCCACGGATTATCATATAAAGAGGATATGTACTGTGAATTATTTCATCAAGTAAAGCAACATATAGAGAAGATACACATGAAAGACATATATACATTTCGTAGCTAGCATATAGAGAAGATATGCTGTAGAAATTACGTATACATCCAAGGAGTTTGCATATAGAGAAGACACGCAAAGTCCAACCACTTATCAGCTTTCCATAATCTGCGTGTACGTCATCAAGACACCCTAGGAGGTAGGTCCTTATCCACACGCCACACGGATAACTCACATGCCATAATCATAATCATCGCACAAAAACCTCACGTGCCATAATTATAATAACTGCACAGATAACTTACGTGCTATATTAACTCAACCCGCAGGGTCATTCACGTACTGTCAATCCAGTCCATCACACAGAAAGCATATACAAGAATGCATGTATACAATCAACGGATAACAAATCACATACTCATGGAACGAGAAAAATATCATGCTAAAATGTATGCATGTGCGAAGTGTACAACTACAATTTAGGTTAGGCGAGAACGCCATACAATAATGAGTATCATGTTCAAACAGAAAATCAAGACTTACACATGATCTCTAGCATGATTCGAGAATTTCACGTAGTGATACAAACATATAAAGCATGATAGCAAGAAGTACCGTTTTCAAAACATGGCATGATACATTCCATAGACTACTCCGATCATGAATCATACATAGCACATGTATATACGCTCGCCACCTCGCATGTACGTCGCTTTTCACATATTACAATTAGACAGACAAAGTCATATCCTAAGGATTATTCCCTCACAACAAGATTAGAAAATATACTTACTTTAACAAGTCTAAATAAACCTTCCAAAATTACCTTTCCCTTAGAAATCACCTCTAATTGGCTCGAATCTACCCAAATATAACTCAATAACATCAAACAAAGCCTTATAAATCAATTAAAATAATAAAGAATTAATCTTTAATCATATCCCAAAAAGTCAATAAAAGTCACCCTCAGACCCACACGGTCAAAATCCGAGTCAAGAGGTAGATCCCGACTACCCATAACCCAATGAATCCAAATATATATTTGGTTTTCGAATCCAAGTCCAAATCATCGCTCAAAACCTCAATTTTCATTCTCTTGAGTTGTAGGGCAAAACTCCAAATTTCATGCCAAAATTTCATGTTTTAGATGTTAATAATCCATGTAGATTCTTGAAATAGTACAACAAAATGAGTAGAAATTACTTATCCCAAAGTCTTGTATGAAAATCTCCAAGCAAAACCGTCCCTCTCAAAGTCTAAGGTTCAAAATATGAGAGAATATGCAAAAATCCTGAAATTCCAACTCTTAACCCAACTGCAGATGTCATATTTGAGACATGGGGCTTGCAAATGCGACCCTCACAAATGCGACTCTTGATCCGCAAATGCGAAGCCCCACCTGACCATGCCCTATCACAATTGCGAAGAATCTGACTACCGGCGTCACAATTATGACATAACTCCTCGCAAGTACGAGGTTACTTCAACAACCCTCAGTCACAAATGAAACAATAACCCTGCTCGCATTTGCGACACACCCATCACAAATGCGGCTCACCCGAACCAACAACAACTCAACAATATTACGACATGCTCCGGATGGTCCGAAACTCACTCGAGCCCTTCGAGATCCCGTCTAGTCATTCCAACAAGTCCATATACACAATACGAACTTATCCAATTGCTTAAATCACACTTAACAACACCAAATTCAAACCTTATTATTTCTTAACTTCATAAACTTTTCAACTTCACCGAACGCGTCCGGATCACTTAGACATAACAGATCGCAACCAAACTTTACATACAAGTTTCAATCAACTAAATGAACCTATCTAAGGTTTCAAAACCACAATAGAAGTCTGGTAATACTGAAGTCAACTCCCGATCAAACCTATGAACTCTTCAATTCTTCAAATTGCCAACTTACGACAAATAGAGCCAAAACCTTCTAGGAATATCTAATTTCAAATTCGAATATACGCCCAAATCCAAAATCACCATACAAACCTATTAAAACCATAAAATCCTGATTCCATGGTTGTTTACTCAAAAATCAAACCTTGACCTACTCTTCCAATTTAAAGCTTCCAAATTAAGAATCACTCTATCAAAACAATACCGAACCTTACGAACATTAATACCAACAATATACGCTAGTCATAATAAATCATATGAAGCTAATCAAGGTCTCAAACCGCCGAATGAAATGTTAAACCTCAAAATGACTGGTCGGACCATTAGAGACATGTTTCGCTGATATAAACTGTTGCGTTGTATTTTTTTTTCACTTCAACTTATATTTTGAAAACAAATTTTTCACTACTGGCAACCACAAATCTTGTTCATAGATGAGATATTGACAAGATGCTTCTTAGACAAGAACCTTTTAGTTAATTTCCCATATGTAAGCTTAATCATGGCAGTAACTGTTAATCCTCGAGCTTTCTTCAGAAACCCATTAAGCAATTTGGAAAGGTTGGCTGTCAAGATGCCCCATGTCCTGCCGCCATTATGATGAACTATCCACTTGTCTAATAAAATGCCCATTAGGTAAGTGTAAGCTTCTGGTCTATCATCTTTTAAACATTGCAATGATATTTTTAAATTTGCATTCTTGGTGTTTGATAGCAGCATGCCACATCATTCCCTCTAACTACTTATTAGGAAACCTTGACAAGAAATTGCTCTTCAGATGCCTAAGACGCAACTGATGATATGCATTCGGTTCATGCAAACTGAACCTACTCCTCAAAACTCCATAAAATTCAGGAGCCAATGTGATATGTATGTAACCCTCCTATGACCTTACACCACATACAGTCCAAGGCAAGCGAAAAACCGCGACCAAGCTTCTCTGAATTCCTTATCAATTGCAAAAGCTAATGGGAATATTTGCCCATTTCCATCACCAGTTACAACAATTAACATCTTTAAATTGTATTTTCCATAAATATGAGTACAATCAATGGAGATAATATGTCTGCATCTTTTAAATCCAGAAATACAAGGTTTGTGTTAGTGTTACGAACCAAGCCTATGATACGTATTGTCCGCTTTGAACCTAGGCCCGCATAGATTTGTCATTTTGGGCTCCGTCATCTCGAGCCCTAAAAGCGTGCGTACCATGTGAAATTGTGTCATACCTTATAAAGCTCTTTACTTTCCTCTCTCATTCTGATATGTGATTCGCCTAAGGTGACATGTGCACCCCTTCTTCAGAAACTTGCCAGCCTAGAAGCCTGCAGTCCTGCTTGAACCGCCCTCATCGGTCTGCCCTCCATCATGGGCATCACATTCACCCTCTTGGGATTCAGTGTCCTCGCCGAGGTTTGCTCCACCACCGAACTGAAGGAGATTCAACTCTAATATCACACTTGTCACGACCCAAGCCCATGGCACGCATTGTTCGCTTTAAACTTAGGCCCGTAATGATTTGTCTTTTTGGGTTACACTACCTCGTGCCCCAAAAACACACGTACCATGTGAACTTGTATCATGTCTTATAAAACTCTTCACTTTCCTCTCCCATTCCGATGTTGAATTCGCCTAAGGTGACATGTGCACATCTTCTTCAGAAACTTGCTAGCCAAGAAGCCTGCTAGTCCTGCTTGACCCGTCTTCATCGGCCCACCCTCCATCATGGGCATCACAATTTGAATGCCAAAAAATATACTTAAAATATTTACCTCCATTATTGAATGATCTGCCTCACCCATTCCACCACGGTTCCAGGATAAAAATGTTGTAGTACATTCATGATCATAGGAAGCTGCAAAATGACTTATCAAAGTCACCAAATATTATCTTGAATGGACGTCTTCGACCAAGCCACACTTTTTTGTGGAGTGTATGATACTACAACACTGACTGTAGTTTGCAGATTTTTAACCTTAAATTGAGGGTTGTTCCTAATGGGAAGTAACAACAAAGAAGCAATAAAGTTAGTATGCAGTTTATAATGATCTTCTGGGATTACCCTCATCTGACAGATGTGCTTGGAAATGTATTTTTCTATTGTCCACAGATTTGTTTGAGTTTTCCTGTCTCTAAACATCCACTTACAACCAGATTTCCACATCCTGTTAGGTTTCGTGAATTAGCCTCATTTTCATACATGGAAAAATTCTGAAATTCTCCCATTTTCTTTGCATTATTTTTCCAAAACAAAATATAAGTGTCATGTTTGATTTGCTCCGCCTTATTGCGTTCGCTGAAACACTGGGGTTTGAGGTACCGCTACACCAGTGTGGATAATCCATTCTATCCCAGTGTGGATAATCCATTCTATCCTGGGAGGAAATAATCCTAAACCTCGGGTACTAGGAGGAGATTAAGTTCCTTAAGGATATACTGTGAATTCACTCAGATTTAATTTTGTTCTTCCTATGCATTTCTGTTTCTCTTTTACTTTACAAAATTTTCTGGTTTTGAAACACAGGATACCAACAAGCTTAAGGAACTTAATATTTAGTTTCTGTGTTTGTCTTAACATCTATTTGTTGGAGACTAAACAAGAAAGAGAAAAATTCAGTGAGGAACTGTATGAATGTTGGGCACGACGTATTCCAGGATGCAAACAAAAGTGCCTTTTACGCACTTGATATGAATACTAATTATCGTTTATTTGTCACTGAAGTTTTAAGCTAGTGCTTTATGAAAATCAAGGTAACTATTTGACTTGAAATTCTTGTATGATTTAGTGGTTCTAACAATTCTGTCCATATTTTTACAGAGCCGCATGGGTGATATTTACAGTAATACGAAAAGTTGTGACTGTTGAAGCCTTGGAGAAACTCATCTTTGTTATACTTCCAAATAATCGATCCAAGCATGAATAACTAATAATTGCGAATTGAGTGACGGGGATGAATCGTGCTTCTTATCTCATGCAATCAGGATGATGAATATTTCATTCGGAGAAAGGGAACTCATCAAGGAATAAACTTTAAGATAAGTTTCAGATTTTTTGTTAATTTTTCTTGTTGGGAAAAAACTTTCGTGATTTTCTGGTAAGTATTTCCATCACTGCAACAATTTTGATTTTGAATGTGCAAAGGAAAAGATTTTGGTTGTCTTTGTTTCCACGTCAACGTGACAACGGTGCAAAGATTCGTGATTGAGGATGTTTCTACAAAGAAGAAATGTCATTGCAAAAACTCTTAATATGCACCCAAGTCATGAAAGGAAATGGCATGAAACTTGATCCTTTGGGTTGGCAATTACCGGTTGATAAACTTTCTGCCAAATGAAAAATTTATTTGACCAAAAGGATGCAGATTGAGAGTGTGGACAAATGAATATCTCCGGTAATAAAAATAAACACTTGATATTTCCTATTATGAGCACTACGGATATGGAACCATTTATGAAAAGTGCTAATGGCCGGAAAAGTCACAATTTAATCACTGTAAAGGCAAAACAGTGAATGTGACAATTTAAGAAAGTGATAATATATCAGGTTCTACTTTTATGGCGCTATTCATTTTTCTTAATTAAATTATTTGCTCAATATGATTTATGAAATCAGATTCTACAAATATAAAGGGCAGATGTTCATTATGTGATGATCTCAAATCCCATTGGATTGGGGGCGTGTATTGTGTGGCGTTGTAGACTTTGGATAGAACAATGTCATATGAATTCTTTCTGAAGCGAGAAAGCAAAGTGGAGGAACTCCTTATCCGTGGTGAATTGTAAGTTATCAAAATCGGGTTACCCTTTCATACTCTACTTATTTTTAATTGATTTTCTATCCTGTGTGAGTTATGAAATTCAGTTTCTATAATATTAGGATAGATATTTATTAAATGATGATCTCATATTACAAATCTAGAATTATATGCATGATTAAGAATGGCACGTATTTTTGTTATTCCTTTAACCAAATGAAAAAAATTATTAGTATTTGATATACAATTAGTAGCATGCATGGTTTCTTCAAGGAAGTAAGACATGAATTAGCCTTACAGTAATACTTGAAGTATTCTTGAGATCATGAATATAATATATGTAAAGATGAACATATATATGTTTGATTAGAGAAAGAGATCAAACTGTTTAAAGCGTTATAATGGTTTAGTTGGAAAACCATTTGGAAAGGGAATTAAAATTCTCGTGATTTTCTACACCCATTATGGAGACTAAAATCTTGGTGATTTTCTACTCCTGCTTCGAGATCAATATCTGCGTGATTTTTTCGTTGAGATTAAAGTTTTCGTGACTTTTTACTCATTTATCGAAAATTAAAGTCTAAGTGACTTTATACTTGTTTTGGAGATTAAAATCTTAATGATTTTCTACTCCAATTTATTACTCGGTTTGAAGATTGAAAAACTTTCCAGTTTATTAGATTTGTTTGTATCAAATATTACTCGATTTGAAGATTAAAAACTTTACCGTTTATTAATTCTGAATGTGTTAGATTGGGTTGAAGATTAAAAGCTTCGCCATTTATTAATTCTGGCTCTATTGTGATACAAATAACAGTTCATGTGGTTGGCTCTACAAAGTAATAGGGACAATGAATGTGAATCTTCTTTTGAAGAAATATGTTTGGAATATGGTATTATTCATCAAACGACAGCCCCTTAGTCACCGTAATCCAATGAAATTGCGGAAAGAAAGAATAGAACCTTAAAGGAGATAATGAGTGTATTGTTGATAAGTTGTGTTTACCCCAGAACTTGTGGGGGGGGGGGGGGAGGAGCTACTCTTTACAACTAACCGAATACTCAATCGAGTTCCCCACAACAAAATGCAATCCATTCCATATGAAAAATGGAAAGGAAGGAAGCCCAACTTAAAACATTTTAAAGTGTGGGGGCATTCTTGGCTAAAGTACAAAGTTCCTAAATCCAAAAGGGTAAAGATCGGACTGGAAAATATTGATTGCGTTTTCATAGGATATGCAACAAATACTAAGACATAACATTTTCTGGTTCATAAATCAGAAAATTCCGACATTCATATCAATACGGTAATCGACTTAGATAATGCTGAATTCTTTGAAAATATTTATCCGTATAAAAAGGAATGTGAGTCGTCTAGTGAAATATCTAAGCGACCTCGGGAAAAAGCAAAGAAAAATACACCTAATAAGGTGAATCCAAGACGTAGTAAACGTCAAAGGACAACTACTTCCATTGGATCAGATTTTCTGACATTCTTGTTCGAAAATGAGCTTCAAACTTTGAAAGAAGTTATATCTTCCTCGGAAAGAAGCAATCAATAGTGAGATAGAATCCATATTAAATAACCATACTTGGGAGTTAGTTGATCTTACTCTAGGCAGTGAACCATTGGGTTCCAAATGGATGGCATTATTGACATGTATAAGGCAAGACTTATTATCAAAGGATATAGACAACGAGAATGTCCTAACTATTTTAATACATACTCATCGGCTATGAGTATTACGTACATATGGATGTTAGTAGCATTGTCTATGGTGTATGGTCTTGGAATCCATCAAATGGATGTGAAGACAACCTTTTTAAATTGAGATTTGGAGGAAGAAATTTATATGTAACAACCTGAGGTTCGTGATTCCTGAAGGAAAAAAAAAGGTTTGCCGACTTGTTAAGTCACTTTACAGACTAAAACAAGTACCCAAACAGTGATATGCGAGATTTGACCAAATGATATTGTCAAATGATTTTAAAGTTAATGAGTATAAACAAATGTGTTTACGTTAAGAATACTTCAAATCATATAGTCATTATTTCATTATATGTGGATGATATGTTGATGAAATATTTGAAATGTGGGGGCTTTTAGATTATGCATGACAAAAGCCAATGTTAGACGTAATGTCTAAATGATATAATTTTTGAACCTCACCATTACTTAGTGGATATTGATATGATAGTCGGTGAATTCATTACTTGTTCGGTCTTAGTGATGAAACTACAAATTCAAAAGTTGTTTACGTGCCTTTTCAGAAATGATTTATTCTTTCTTGAACATTTATAATGTTTAGCTCTTTTATGAAAGGGTGTCACCTGGAAGGCTATGACTTTTCATGAAAAATGTGTTTATATATTTTGTATAAACATGACCATTCATGAACAAATGTATTGATAAGTTGGTCTATAATGAGGTGAACCAACTGATGAACATGACCAAAATTCATTGCAAGTTGGATTTATTTCATGAATGAAGGTGTTATAATTTGCATATCATATAGAGATATGAATAAATATCATAAAATTGTTTGAAAATGGCGGAGTGATTGCGAAATATATTTTATATTAAAAGGTTATGGCCACAACTGATGCCAATCATTCCAGCTGTTATTATAATATACTATTGTCACATTAAGTGTAGTCAATAATCTGATATGCAATTAAAAGTCGAGACATATTAGTCTACGACATAATGAAGTTTGCATTGAACTGTCATGGCAATAAAATGAGTTGGGATATTTCAAATATATCCATGACTATGCATTGCACTATAATAACTATACTGCGAGTATTGAAGGGTATAGTGATGCAAATTGAATCACCGGATAAACCTAAACTAAATTCACAAGTGGATATATTCTTACAATCAGTGGAGGAGTAGTGTCTTGGAAATCGTCCAAACAAACGTGCATTGCCGCTCTACAATGAAGACTGAGTTTATAGCCTTAGACAAGGCCGATGAAGAATCTGAATAGCTCCGGAATTTCTTGAAGAAATTCCATCTTAGCCCAAAATATTGGCACCTATATGCATACATGGCAATGATCAAATGAAAATAGGAAGGGTTGGGAGCATTATGTACAACGGAAAATCTTGTCATATACGAAGAAGGCATAAAAATGTTAGGCAACTACTCTCTAGAGGAATTATCATAATTGACTATGTAAAGTCAAGCGATAAAGTGTCGGATCCACTTACAAAAGGCCTAACTAGAGAGGTAGTTGAAAGTAGGGGTGTTCAAAATCGAACCGAAACCGAAAACCAAAAACCGAACTGCAAAAGTGGCTTAATAGCTTATTGGTATCGGGTTATCGGTTTAACGGATGGAGAACTGATTGAAATTTTATTATTAACGACTTATCGGTTTGGGGGAGGATTATTTAATTTTCTTATATATATATCGCTAACCCGTTATATAAATATATATATATATATATATATATATATATATATATATATATTCATATGTATATTCATATGTATTCATATGTATATTAAATATCCCTTCCACATTTTCACTAATCCACTATTGAAGAATTTTTATTTTTTCTATTGCTCAAACCTATAACATGCCGACAATCTCCTTCTTTGCGTGTTATAAATGTATAGGTAAATGGGATCCTAATGCACCAGCTTGTTGGCCAAAAGAAGATAGTAACAAGCAATGGCTTGTGTTTTACAACCATTGAAGGTAAAAGTGAAAAATGGTGGGAATACATGCAAAGTAAACTGATTTTTTGCTGGTTTCTGCTATTAACAGTGTAACATGAAGGACCAAAATAGGCCTATGTAATACAGATTCAACTAGGAAGATAAACCGCCCGATAATAGCTAAACCGATACCAATCCGCCCGATATCTTATCAGATGGCTAGCAGATTAATACATTTAAAAGCCGATAACCGATAAGCCGAATCGTTAAAAGTAAATAACCGCCCGACCCGCCCGATAAGAAGCCCTAGTTGAAAGGTCATTGATGGGAATGGGACTATGGCCGAGGACAAGTCATTGTGGCGGTAACTCTACCTAGAAAACCGGAGATCCCAAGATGTTGGTTCAAGGAGATCAAACAAAGTCATTTGTAATGGTTCAACATTGTCAAATAAAATTTTGGTCCATTGTCGTGATGAGATAATGTTCAGTATCAAAGATAAAACGTTAAGGTTTTTTAATGGTTTCTAAGTTTGATACGGGGTATATCAAATCGTGTATCTGCGGGATAACACGTTTAGGAATCATCTATGTAAGTGTGAAGTGTTAGCCGCTTCAAGGAAAATTCTGTAAGGCCAATTCTCTATGCACTTACGAAACCAGGCGGTGTTCATGGATGAAATGAACACAACAATGAGAACCAAAGACGGTTAAGGGTTGATTGTGTGACTTATAGTTGTCTAGGTATACACCAAAGCTCGACGGTTCAAATATATCAAATCTACCGATTGACCGAGTATATCCGACATATGTTCACTACGGAAAGTTCAAAGGGAAACCTACTTATCCAAATGTGATTAATCCTTACTTGCGAATCACACAAGTTTTTTGCATGTTTTTTAAAACATATTACCATTCCCCATTCATGTGGGGGATTGCTAGGTTTCGTGAATGGGTGTGAATGAGAATGGAAGAGGCACCTTTTGAATTGCACCTCTTCATCTCACCCTTTCATTGTCTATAAATTTTAGATGCTTAGCCTCATTTTCATACATGGAAAAATTCTGAAATTCTCCTATTTTCTTTGCATTATTTTTCCAAAATAAAATATAAGTGTCACGTGTGATTTTCTCCGCCTTATTGCATTCGCTGAAACACTGGGATTTGAACTACCGCTACACCAGTGTGGATAATCCGTTCTATCCTGGGAGAAAATAATCCTAAACCTCGGGTACTAGGAGGAGATTAAGTTCCTTAAGGATACACTGTGAATTCAGTGGACTCGAATTTAATTTTGTTCTTCCCATGCATTTCTGTTTCTCTTTTACTTTACAAAATTTTCTGGTTTTGAAACACAGAATACCAACACACCCTTCAATGAATGGTCCATGATTTTATTTTTGCTTCCAATACCTTGAACTCCCTATTTGTCCCTAAACTCCATAATTTCACAGCACTTTTCAATCTATCCTTATTCTTTACTAGGGAACAACATTCCAGGCTCAAAAGCAATTGCATTATCATTCATCTAAAATTTGCAACGAACACTCTCTGACTCACGGGTAGATGCAAACACCTTTGGATGACCCCGAGTATCATACAAAAATGGATTGTTCTCCTTATGAAATGATTGTGTGTGCTGTTGTACATCGTCAACTCGCGGTTGGCTATCATTCTCACATCATGATCAGAACCAGAGTCTTCAATCTCACCTGACTCATATGCATCATTCGGAGCATCGCTATCAGAATCATCACCCCTTCATCGATATGAACATCAGCTTCAGCCTAAGCCACAATATCAGAAAATACTGGAATTTGCAGGATTTCGGTATTCACAGGTATACCGACTGCTTGTTAGTTCCTGGACCATCTCCAAAACTATGACAGTGATAATTACCAATAGAAAATTGTGTGCCAAGATTATTACATCCATGGCCATATCTACTAGGTGTTTCGTCAATTTGTGGTAAAAAATTATAAAATTCCGAATAACTACTCATTGGATCAGTAACATGGCTCATACACTGCAGTCATAGCTCATTGAGATTCAAAGATGGCACATTAGAAATTAGAGAAGAATCATAAAAATTACGTGGGGGCTCAACAATCTCCAACACTTCAGTTTTAACATACATGTTAAGCAAATCAAGATTCATCATTTACCGCATTGTTTCAGGCGCCCTCAATGTTTTTTGCAATGATTCATTATTAACTATGAAATTTCTAAATAACGAGCAATACCCTGAACAATAGAAGATGGCCAAAATAATAAGCCTTAAAACTTTTACATCAATAATTAATAAATAATAAATACATTTGGCAATTAAATAAGAAAAATAAGAAAAATTACTGACCTTTTCGCTAATCTCTTGTGTTGCTATCTTTTGATTAACTATATTCAAGAATAATGTACATTATATTTTATGCACTTTGTGATGTAACACAACAAGCAATTGCACTGGTTGTATAGAGTCCGAATGCCTAATACTAAAAAATAAAAAGCGCGTGAAAATATCGCGCCTATGAGAAATACAATTGAAGGCTCGCCACTAACACGAGCCTGCAGTGTATTTTAAAAGCTGTAATATGCAGAATCTTTTCATATCAATGACAAACCTAAAGGTGTGATCCAGAATCACACCTTCAGTTGTTTTTCAAAATACACTGAAGGTATGATCCTTTATTGCGCCTTTGGTTACTTTTTCGCAAATATATTAAAGGTGTAATGTTTAATAGCGCATTTAGTGTGTCTAAAAGTTCACGTTCAGTCTGGAATTTGACGTTAAACTTGTTCACTGAAGGTGCATTTTTTAAGCGAGTTTTCACCATTAATTGAAGGCAAATGGCCCTTCATTTTGTCTCATTTCGAGAATCCCTTCAAAATTTTGAGAAATCTAAATATAGGAAGAGAAATATCAAAAGCGTATAGAACTGAAAACAATACTCTTTTAAAGATACAAAATTCTTTATCTATATTTGAATCGTATTAAAACATCATCTATTCTGACATGGATAATAAATAAACCAAAATTCAAGTTATAGTGTGAGGAATGATCAAACTACTATTAGAATTTTGAAAAGAGAAATAAGGTTGGAAAAAAAAGTACAGCCAATACAAGTAGGGGGTTATTGAATGATGAAAAGAGTTAAGTTTATCAAATAAAGAATTCACCTTTTACACAACTTATTGAGTAACTAAAAGAAACAAAAGAAGTCTGAATCCTGAAATAAATAGAAAAGGAAAAACTTCTTCAGTTTTATACCATAACCTAGAAACATTAAGATGAAAAAGAAGAAGACTAAGATTTTTGATCATACAAAAAAGAACTGTATATACTAGCAATTTACATTAATTTATTTTTCAGGTCAATGACTTTTGTGTACTGTATAGGCCAAAATCCGCCCTAAGGATATTTAGCGTAATATGACATTAAGTAAAGAGTCGGTCGAGGTCACCCAAGAAGCAACAAAGTCATTGGCCGAAGTGTCGACATGAGCCGTAGTCGAGATGTCGACAAGAGCCGTAGTCGAGATGTCGACAAGGGTCGAGGTCGAGGTTGAATATTGATGATAGGAGCTATAACGTCTAGTTTGCCAAGATAGGATATTAAAAGGGAATATTCTAGTGGATATTCTCTGCACTTGTACTATTAGAGTTTCTTAGGAAAATATCCCGTATATATAGAAAGAAGAGACAATGATAAGGGCATGTAATATTCATTTAATAAGAACACTTTTCAGAAGAAGATTCTTTCTCTCTTGTGAAAATACAAAGATTACCTCTTGATAAAGATTCTTGCTCATATCATTCCATGCTTTTCCGTCAGATCCGAGGATTGTTTAAACAAATCTTGGATCTTTCTGTCACTCATCATTGTGAGGAGCAACATTCATCCAACCCATCTATTATTGGGTGGATCATTCTCCATATTTACTTAAATGCCATTTATTGCTATTTATTACTAGTTACACCTCCATTATTTCTCATACTTTAAGAATATTTTGCACTTATTGTCATCAATTATTTATGGGATCTGTCCTCATTTTCCTTACTTTTTCAAGACTTGCATCTAGAGTTATTATCTTTAATTAGATTTAACCCATTATTACATAAATTTAACAGTTTAGCTGAAAGTTACACTTTTTGGTCAAATAATTTGGCGCCATCTGTGGGGATACTTCTAGCTAAGTCTTTTAGTTTCTTCTAGATCTACAATCGACACTGGTTACTGACGTAAAAAAAAAGAAGAACATTTTTATCTTTGAATGCATAGATCTGATATGGAAGATAGCAAAGAAGAAAGAACGAGAATAATGAGTGACCTCCCAACCAACCTCATAAACATCATCCATGAAAGCTCCAAAGCAGTGGACTAGGACACAACGCCCAATGCCTCTCATAGGCGAGGTGGATCACCCCCTCCCCCACTGCAGCATCAAAAAATCTCTTGGTACAACCTCCACATCCGTGGGAGAGGAGGCACCACCAGCGATAAAGAAGCTCCTTGAGGCCTGGCTAACTGATACACTGACCAGCGTCCTTCACAAGCTCGTTTAGGACACGGCTGCAGTAAACGCAAGAACCTGTGCTACACCACCAGTGGACGGGCAACATGATCAACCTCCTCCCACGATGATAGGTATTACTCACAATGTCGTTAACAATGCATGCGACGACGCTCTCACAACCATTATGAAAAGGATGTAGGAAATGGAAAACGAGAACAAGGCACTTCGAGACCAAATGAGAGAACACCAAGAAAGGGTCGATAAGATACCGGTCGCTCCTAAGCTATTGCCGAAGAGAGATGCCGGTCGGTTCGTCGAGCAACCGTACAGTGATAGCGCTGCCCCACATGCCATACCAAAGACCTTTAAAATGCCACCCTATCTGAAAATATACGATGACACAACTGACCTCTAGGATCATGTGACCCATTATGTCACCGCCGTGAAAGGAAATGACCTCGCCAAGGAACAAATATCCTCCATTATAGAGAAACCCTCACGGGAGGTGCATTAACATGGTATTCGTAGCTGTCTGCACGTTCCATCGAAACCTTTGAGGAAATGGCCGATAAGTTCGTGACGGCCCATGCCGAGGCCAAGAAGGCCAAGGCAAGAGTAAATAAAATCTTTTCTATCAAACAGCCTCCGGGAGAGGGGTTGAGGGACTTCCTCGCTCGTTTTAACTGAGTAAGAATGACCTTGCCCAATGTATCAGAAGGAATGGCGGTAGCTGTTTTTCAAAACGGGCTGAGAAGAAATGGTTCAAGCGCGACAAGAAAATTATTAAGTCGGCTTATGAAGTATCCCCCAATAACTTGGGATGAAATACATAATGCATATTCTGCCGAAGTTCGAGCAGACAAAGACGACCTCAACGAGCCGACCCATCGACTGACCTCGGTACAAGCAGAATCCAGAAAATATCAGAGAAATGATATCAGAAGAGATCCCATGGCCTCACGACCAAACCGGGAACGACATCTCCCATATGTCAGAACTACTGCTGCGTCCTCATCTCGCCATGAAGAAGACCCATCCTGATCAAGAACATGGACTCACCGGAATGAGAGAGGTATGCCCCATTTACTATCCACTCACAATTTTTGCGTGTCACTCACAGAGATAGTCTACGCCTTGGAGAAGCTCGGACTGAAGGTTAAATGGCCACGAAAGATGAGGCCGGACCCGAATACTAGAAAATCAGACGCCCTCTACGAGTTCCATCAAGAGCGAGGACACAAAATCGAAGATTGCGTTGCCCTAAGACAGGAGGTCATAAACATGCTGCGACAGGGACACCTCAAAGAATTGCTGAGCGATCGGGGAAGGACCAACTTTGCCAGGGGACATGAACAACATCAAGGGCTGCCGAAACCGCCCTCTCCAGCCTGCACCATCCACATGATCATCGGTGGTGGGGACGACACTTCCATCAACAATGTGAACTTCACCACAACCCATAAGCTCAAATGGTCGATCACCCATGAACGGTATGATGAACTCGAAGAAATTATCATCTTCGATAAGTCAGATACCAACGGTTTGGCTTTCCCTCACTATGATGCCCTCGTTATTACTTTACGAATTTTAGATACCGATATAAGGCGTATTATGGTAGACAATGGAAACGGCGTGTGTATTATCTATCCTCGAGTACTCGCACAAATGAAACTCGAGGATAAGATAGTGCCACGCTACATCACACTAACATGCTTTAACAATGCAGTTGAGCGAATGTCCAGCGAGATCACACTCCCCGTCCTAGAGAGTGGCGTCACTCTGGAGACCATATTCCACATCATGGACCAGGACATGACATACAGCACCATCATAGGGCGACCATGGATACACACCATGAGTGCTATCCCCTCCAGCTTATACCAAATTATCAAATTCCCAACTCCATAGGGGATATTCAGTATACGATAGGATCAACGGACATCCCAGGAATGCTACTGCATCGCCCTAGACTGTACGGCCACCCAACAAACAAAGGACAAAGAAAAAGAGGCATAGCAATCAACAGGGTCGAGGTCGGTAAACGATGACAATGAGGACGTCATCAGAGACCCGGATATGGTCGATCCTGTGTCGAGGCCACATGATCGACTATAGATGACCTCGACCCCGTTCAACTAGACAGCATTGACCATATCAAGAAAGCTTACATCGGCTGCAAACTTTAGGAACCAGTTAAGTTTAGTGAATTTTTAACTGCTAATGTGGACTTGTTTGCTTTTAGCGATGCAGATATGCCAGGTATCCCAATGGAGATTGCCACGCACAAATTAAACATCGATCCGCTCTACCCCCGGTGAGGCAGGTTCGGCGTAAGTTCAACTCCGCAATCAGTGACATAGTGCACAAAGAAGTGAAAAAATTATTGGAAAATGGCTTCGTCAGAGAGTCGAAGTACCCCCAATGTAGTCATGGTGAAAAAGAAGAATGGCAAGTGGCAGATGTGCGTAGGTTTCACTAACCTGAACAAAGCTTGCCCCAAGGTTTCATTTCCATTAACTCATATCGACCAACTCATCGACGCAACAACCGAGCACGAGCTGCTAAGTTTCTTGGATGCCTACTCGGGCTATAATCAGATCCTAATGGAGGAAGAGGACCAGGAAAAGACCACCTTCATCACCCACCAGGGGACGTACTGCTACAAGGTCATGCCTTTCGGAATGAAAAATGCGAGGGCAACTTACCAAAGGCTGGTGACGAAGATGTTCAAAGAACAACTCGAAAAAATGATGAAAGTCTACATCGACGACATGCTGGTCAAATCCAAAAGGAAAGAAGATCACATCAACCACTTGAGAGAAGCCTTCGACATACTCAGGCAATACGACATGAAACTAAACCACGAAAAATGTGCATTCAGCGTGGTCTCAGGGAAATTCTTGGGTTTCCTAGTGTCGCAATGAGGTATCGAGGTCAATTCCGACCAAATCAAGGCCATCGAAGGGATACCAGAGCACTTGACCACTAAAAAGCAGGTTCAGAGGTTGACTGGCCGTATCGCTACCCTTTCTAGGTTCATCTCACGATCCTCCGATAGGTGCCATAAGTTCTTCGGCATACTAAAAAAGGAGAACGACCTCCAATGGACCCCTGAGTGCGTCCAAGCCCTGAAGGAGTTAAATATGTACTTGTCCTCGCCACCATTGCTCTCAAAACCAGAACCGGGACAACCACTCCTCGTCTATCTTGCTATGTATGAAGTAGCTGTGAACATAGTCCTGGTCCAAGAAAATAAAGGTACGCAATCTCCCATCTATTACATTAGCAAAACACTAGTCGATGCCTAGAAAAGATACCCCCATCTTGAAAAACTGGCTCTGGCCTTGGTCGTAGCTTCGCAAAAGATTAGACCGTATTTTCGATGCCACCCCATCTCGATCGTCATGAATTTCCCTTTAAGAAGCATTTTACACAAACCCGAGCTATCGGGCAGGTTGGCCAAATGAGCCATTGAACTGAGCGAGCATGATATTACATATCAGCCGCGAACGGTGATAAAGTCACAGGTCCTCGCACACTTCGTCGCCGACTTCAGTGCAAAAATAATGCCCGAAGTCGAAAAAGAAGCCGCCCACACTTCTCCCCAAACATAAGACCTCTAGGTCCTGTACACCGATGGCGCGTCTAGCGCGTTAGGATACGGGTTGGGACTCATGCTTGAAGTCCCAACAGGAGAAGAGATTCGCCAGTCCATAAGACGAGGCCGAGTATGCGGCCGTAATTGCAAGACTGAGACTAGCACTCAAATGCGGGGCGAAGCGACTAAGATTGCGCTACGATTCTCAACTCATGGTCAACCAAGTCATAGGGACTTTCCAAATCAAGGAGCAAAGGTTACAAAAGTACCAGACCGAAATCTGTAAGCTACTATTCATCGAACTCGACCAGATCCCCCAAGCGCAGAACACCGGGGCGGACGACCTCGCAAAATTAGTCGCAGCTACCAAAAACATTACAACCGGAGAAAGAAATGTGGTCTACCTCCTCAACTCGTCGATAGATCAAATCGAGGTAAGAACTATAAATCTGACTTGGGACTGGCACAATCGTATTATTACATATTTGCAGGACGTCGTACTCCCCAACAATAAAAAAAAAGGCCAAAAAGTTGCTAATGCAAGTAGCTAGATACAACATCATCCACAACAACCTGTACAAAAGGACATACGATGACCCTCTTGCGAAATGCTTAGGCCCAAATCAGACGCGGCGCGTCCTTGAAGAAGTACACAAAGGCCACTATGGAGCTCACTCCGGCAATCGAGCTCTAGTCAGATGCCTCATACGGGCAGGGTATTACTGGCCCACCATGAAAAATGAGGCCGTGGACTTTGTGAAAAAATGCGAGCAATGCCAGAAATACGCCCTAATGATCCACCAAGCAGGCGAACACCTACACTCAGTAACTTCCCCTTGGCCGTTCATCAAATGGGGAATGTACATCGTGGGCCCTCTCCCGGCAGGACGAGGTAACGTACGATTTCTCTTGGTTTTAACTGACTATTTCTCTAAATGGGTGGAGGCAGGAGCATTCGCCCAAATACGCGAACAGGAAGTGATCACCTTCATATGGAAAAACATCATATGCCGTTTCAGGCTCCCCAAAGAAATCAGATGCGATAACAGACCCCAATTTGCAGGAAAGAAGGTCGCCGACCTTTTTGAAAAATGGCACATCAAAAAGATACTCTCAACGCCTTACCACCCCGGGCAACGGGCAAGCGGAATCCTCCAACAAGTCAATACTGAACAACAAGAAGAAGAAACTCGAAGACGCCAAGGGTCTGTGGCCGAAAATATTACCAGAAGTACTCTGGGCCTACCAAACAACTCCAAAGACGAGCATATGAGAAATGCCATACTCGTTAGTCTATGGGACTGATGTAGTAATACCGGTCGAGATCGGGGAGCCCAACCTAATATACTACCATGAAAGCGGACCCTAGAATGATGATAGTAGAATGCAAGCATTCGACGAAGTCGAGGAACAAAGAGATATGGCCTACGTGAGAATGGTCGCCCAAAAGCAACAACCAGAACGCTATTATAACAAAAAGGCAAAGATCAGGCCACTCAAAGTCGGGGACTACGTGCTTAAAGCCAAAACACAAGCAAGCAAAGACTCGCGGGAAGGCAAACTAGGAATAAATTGGGACGACCCCTAGAAAATCACGACAACAACAAACAAAGGATCATTCACACTAGATACAATGAAAGGAAAGCGACTACCAAACAACTGAAATATTACACACCTCAAGTATTTCAACTTTTAAAGAATGAGATCCCTAAAGTCGCACTCTTTTTCCCTCACTCAAGTTTTGTCCCAATTGGGTTTTCTCGAGGAGGTTTTTAACGAGGCGATGATGGGGATACTTCAGGATTGAAGTGCGCACAGACGAAAGCACTGGACAGCTAGTTCATTGCTCGACCTCTTAACACTTTTCCAGTTCGACCAAGAAAGGGACTAGATAGACTGGGACTGGGACTGAAATGCCAGCCGGCGCCCGAAAAATATGTAAATCTCTCCAAGTATATGAACAAAGCATAAATACATGAGTTTATTTCTATTTTCCCCAAGTGCAGGTTACATTTGACCTCGTTCGAATTAATGCCTATATCGGCCCTCGGCCACAACTAAGCACATGTTACATTCGACCCAGTTCGAATTAAAGCCTATATCGGCCCTCAGCCATAACTAAGCACATGTTACATTCGACATCGTTCGAATTAACGCCTATATCGGCACTCAGCCACAACTAAGCGCATGGTACATTCGACCTCGTTCGAATTAACGCCCATATCGGCCCTCGGCCATAAATAAACGCAGGTTATATTCAACCTTGTTAGAATTAACATCTAGTCGGCCCTCGGCCATAAATAAACATAAGGTGCGTTCGACCTCGTTCGAACTAACACCTACTGACCCTCGGCCATAATCAAACCTAGGCTTTGCTTCAACCTCGTTCAACCTACTCGAACAAAGTTATTATGACTAAGGCAACCAAGAAAAAGAATCAGGTACAAATAACAAAATTAACATTTCATACTTAGAATATTTTTTACAAAGGTTCGAATACTCGCTTACAATAAATGTACACAAGACTGTGCCTAAACAATAAAGGAAAGGAAAAATAACTAATCGCTGCCTGGCTCAACAGCACCACCAGCTTGATCGCCCAGGCCATATCCATCTGCCTCTTTGCCATCGCCATCGCCAGCGGGATTCTCATCCTCGTACCAGATATCCTGTTCAATTCGATCCACACCCGCACCCTCCTCATCATCACCATCCTCCGGTGTAGCGGGATCATAGCCACAAGCAAACCGAGCTCTATGTGCCTTAGCACGAGCATCCTCAAAGTAGGCTTCTGAAATAGCTCCCGCCCCTAGCAGATCCCTAAATGTTTCCAGTTGGGCCTCAGCGTGAATCTATTCCTCGTACAAATCCCACGGAACATCAGGAAAAGCAGAAGCACGGGAAGAAGACGGCTGAGCCAATAACTGTGCCTTCTAGGCCTCGAAGCAACAACTCGATCACAAAGTCCTGAAGCTTCTTTTCCAGCTCCCCTATCCGCTCATCAAGCCGCTCCTCTCTGAGCCTGGCTGTCTCCAGAGCACTCTCCCGCTCAGATCGGAGAATGCGGATCACGATCTCCAAAGCCCCCGCTTTCCTCGTAGCCGACAACTGGGCCAACTCCGCCTTCTCCAAACCCGCTGCCTTCTCAGTGATCTCGCCACTCAGAGCGTCTGCTTTGAGTTGACACTCCTCGAACTCGGCGCGCAATGAGACCACTTGGTCTTGAAGGTCGGTACATTGGGCCTCGACACCCCTGCTCACCTCAAGCTCTTCCTCTTTGTCCCTTAACGCCCCCTCGAGAATGTTGCATTTTTCGATGACTCTTACCTACTCATCATCCTTCTCCATCAGTTCATCTCGGAGAGCCTGGATATTGGCGCTCTTACCGAACCGTCTGCATATCTCGCGATTTCACGATATTTTTGCTCCATCTTCTGAAAAATAGCCTTACGCCTCTCCTCTCGTCGGGCGTTCTCAATCTCCAAAATCACAGTCTAAAAGAAAAATAAAAAATGAAGAGGGATCAAAAAACTTACCCTAAGAGCGAGGCCGACTATGCTCCTAGATAGAGTGGCATCCTTCAACTTTTCGAGGGTTTTACCCTCCGCATCAGAATAGAGGGGACCAAGAGAAGGGACCAACAAATCCCGATCCATAGGGATCGCGATAGTCCGCGTGGTCCCCTCCAACTCACCTCGAGTCGGGTAAGTCCTTCCCCTATCATCCTCACCTCCTCGACATACATGTCAGAGCCTGTCTCGTAACCTTCCTCGGCTACACATTTTCCTTTTAAGTCGGCCCTAGAAGAATGATTCTCGGCCGGTCGCGAGGTTGATGGCTCGTCCTACTGGAAGTCAATAGGGACTCCAGCTGATGGCCCTTCGAATCCCATCACGGTATCAGGGAGAGATGTACCCTCTTCGGCTTCAGACGGTGGCGGAATCACATGCGGTAATTCGATGCCACCTCCAAGCTTTATGGTCTCCATTTCTCGGACGACGAAATCCTCCATCACTGATCTCCTCTTGCGGGGAAGAAAGTTACCTCCACTTGGCGACGATTCCTCTTCATTATCCTCGTCTACTAGATGATGCAAAAGGGAAGTCGGGAGTTCTTCTACAGATGTAGTCGACGGCCGGCCAGACCTAGCCGCGACAGAAGAAGGAATAGAAACGTACAATCGGGCGGGCCTGGCCGCGGTCATAATGGGAACAGACCCCGAAGAAGAAGCAACCTTCCTCTTACGAAATGAAGGAGGAGAGGCCTTCGGTCTATTCGAAGGTCCTCGGGCTGTAAAAGAAAGATTAAGAGAATGTCACTTCCTATGCAAAACTATAACGAGCAAGTGACTATGAGGCCAGAACAGTATATATAAAAATAATAATAATAAATAATAAAAATACATAGATGAACTCACCGGTCATGAAAGATGTGGGCCCTAACCTCTTGAGGAAGGCCGTCCATTCACGAATCCCCACTGTGTGAGGCAGAACCTGACGGACCCAGTCATGAATGTCCCCGACCAAAGGAGGGGGCGTAGTCTCGGCTACACGAAGAAGGGACGGAATGTCAGACTACTACTGAAACATGCAAAACAAATGGGAAAAACAAACGCTTGACAAAAAAAGATACTTACGGGCATAATTCCAAGTCACAGGGAATCCGCTCGCGTTCGCCACCATGTCCTCGGTTTTGATCAAAAAGTAGTTGAGCCAGAACTGGCGATTTGCCTTATCATCCATCTTCACCGTCAGGCACTTATTTCCTCGGTGGCGGAGGTACAACATGGTCCCCTTATAGAAACTGGGAGCGAAAAGATGCATCAGGTGGCGGAGTGTGACCTCGACCCCGGCCAATTCCGCAAATTTTGCAAGCATGCAGATAAACTTGTAGATGTATGGAGAGAGTTTGGCCGGGAAAATATCATAATAATGACAAAACTCTTCCACCAATGGGAGAAGAGGAAAGGAATAGCCAACATAGAAAGGATACGCATAAAATGCGCAATACCCGGGGCGGTGTATTTGTACCATATCGCGCTCCGCTGGGATCAGATCGATGTGGGCAGGAATTTTGAACTTAGCCCTAAGCTCGGCGAGATCGATCTCCTTCATCGTTGATTCCGAGACCTCAGGGTCATCCTCAGGCATCCTCGAGAAATCAGACCTAATTTTCTCATTACGAGGAACTATTTCCTCCGCCGTAGGGAAGTTCTCTTCCTCAGCGGCGACAGAGATCCTATCGGCGTGAGGGGGCATCAGCGCCGCCAAAGGGGTAGGATCGATTTCCATACCAGGAGAAAAGGATGCCTTAGTCATATTAATTAAGGAAGGATGTTCGAGCAAGGAAATGTTAGAAGCAGCGAGAGTCGCTAAAACCACTAAGAAGTTTCAAACAATGGGGGAAGGAGAAGATGCAAGATTTGCTGGGTACAAGAAATTTCGTAAATGTTGAAACGTTACTCACATACCCCTATTTATAAGGATGCATGCATCGAAACCAAGAAACTATCCATCATTACATGATTCTGTAACCGAAGCGGCAGGCTCTATCAGGAGGCGTGCGCGAAACGAAGCAACATCTTAGGAAATTGCGCCATAATGACGTCAGCTGCCATGACATCACCTTGATTCGTGGGATTTGCAACCCTATAACTTACGGTTCGCCTTAACCATCACGGCTCGTCAATCTCGTCTAAACACTTCGATCACATTACACAGAGTCCATTCATCAAGGCCGTCTGGTGTCGGCCTTAATAAGAGGAGGGACTAACCGTATAGGCCAAAATCCGCCCTAAGGATATTTAGCGTAATATGGCATTAAGGAAAGAGTTGGTTGAGGTCACCCAAGAAGTATCAAAGTCATTGGCCGAAGTGTCGACATGAGCCGTAGTCGAGATGTCGACAAGAGCCGTAATCAAGATGTCAACAAGGGTCGAGGTCGAGGTTGAGGTTGAATATTGATGATAGGAGCTATAACGGCTAGTTTACCGTTATAGCCATGATAGGATATTAAAAGGGAATATTCTGGTGAATATTCTTTGCACTTGTACTATTAGGGTTTCTTAAGAAAATGTCCCGTATATATAAAATGAAGAGACAATGATAGGGGCATGTAATATTCATTTGATAAGAACACTTTTCAGAAGAAAATTCTCTCTCTTGTAAAAATACAAAGATTACCTTTTGATAAAGATTCTTGCTCATATCATTCCACACTTTTTCATCAGATCCGGGGATTGTTTAAACAAATCTTGAATCTTTCTGTCACTCATAATTGTGAGGAGCAACATTCGTCCAATCCATCTATTATCGGGTGGATCATTCTCCATACTTACTTAAATGCTATTTATTGCTATTTATTACTAGTTACACCTCCATTATTGCTCATACTTTAAGAATATTTCGCACTTATTGTCGTCAATCATTTTTGGGATCTGTCCCCATTTCTCACACTTTTTCAAGATTTGTATATAGAGTTATCATCCTTACTAGATTTAACTCATTATTATATAAATTTAACAGTTTAATCGAAAGTTACACTTTTTGATCAAACATGTACATTTCATACAAATCTTATACTCATGATTGAATCTTAACTAAAGCTTAAACAAGTTCTTAAACCAATAATACGATACTTAATTGTTGTAATATCTTACTAATCATAACTAGTACACACGTATATACATATAATTATTTTAGACCTTATACTCCGTCCGTTTTAATTTATGTGAACATATTTTCTTTTTAGTCTGTGGCAAAAAGAATATCCCCTTTCCTTATTTGAAAATAATTTACCTTTATTTAATAATTTATACCAACATAAAATATATATATATATATATATATATATATATATATATATTATTTTATACTATAAATTTAAAAATATTCTCTTTTTCCTTAAACTCCGTTCCAGTCAAATGAGTTTACATGGAATATAGTTTATAGATCTGGAGTATAGTATTGAGAATGATAACGACTTCCTTTCAAGTTGCATACTGAGAGGGTTCATCGTGTTTTATTCCACGCCGTCGATGGCATTCTGATCCGCCTCATCAACGGCGGAGAACGGTGGATCACCCGTGAAACCAGAAAAGGCTCGTGCCGTGACAGAGCCTCAAACTTGAATTTTTTTTAGGCCCTTTGCACTTTGCTGCCACACGGCTCTCGTTAACGAAGGGCCACGTCTTCCATTTTCTTGCACCCATTATTGCCCAGACAATTTCCAAATATTTACAACAAACTCAGCATCACAAAACCACAAAAGAAATGGTCTTTTTCGTCATTTCTGTACTGAAATATCTACTTTGAATTTCATTTCAAAGCTTCCCCAGTTTTGAAAATTCCAACTCCATTATTCCTCCTTCACTCGTTTGAACAGTCCATCATCGGACATGGCGGTAGTGGTCGGAAACATAGCACTATTACTCGACGGAACTCACGTGACCACCCCACGTGCTGCTGTCGTGTTACCAGATCGCAAAACAAGAGACGTTCTTTTGAACTTTTTTGTAAAGAAAGACCCGTATCAGAATCAAAGCATGTACACTTGTAGTGGGTTTGAAAATGAGAAAGATAGAGTAAATCCGAAAGTGGGTTTTAGAGGAAAAGTGAATTCGAAAGTGGGTGCTGTGGATTACGAGAATTTAAGTGATGATGAGAATGGAAATGGGTTTGAGGATGAAGGAGAAAGTGGAGAAGAGTTTGATTGGGAGAAAGAGATGAGGAGGAGAGTGAAGGAGATAGAAGAGATGAAGGAGTTGGAGAAGAAAGCCGAGGAGTTGCAGAATCGGGTTGATGAGGAGTTTGGTGAGGAAGGTGAAAGTAGCGAAGAGACTGAGGAAGAGAAGCGTGAGAGAGTTCGAAGAGAGCTCGAAAAGGTGAGGCTGCTTTACTCTTGATGTTATAACAGTCCTTGTTTTTTTATTCTGTCGTATTACTACTGATTTTTTTTATACTGGTGATGTTTGGAGTAGTTTGTGCTCTCACAACTAATCGATTGAGTACCTGCTACTTAACTTAGTCCATCTAGGTTTAGGCTGGCAAGAAGAGATCACCTAAGGAACCTGAAAGTTGTATATATGTGTATCCTACAAGCAGTGGCGGGAAGTTCACCGAGGGGATTCAAAAAATAAAAGATAAAAAAAAACATGCGAAGAAGCTAAGGGGATTCAACATCTAGGGCTGAACCCCTTCCGCCCACCTAGCTCCGCCCCGGTCCATAAGATGCTTTCTCTCTTCATCTTATGGTAACCTGTTTTAGGTATTAGCACTTGGAGATGAATAGCTATTGAAGCAACTTATAAAAGGGGCAGTGTGGCCTTTTCTGATGTACTAGTGATAGTCTTATTCATCTTTCGTCTAGGTTTGGCTAACTGCTAATTTAATTTTGAAGCATGGTAGACAGGGAGCAAAAGAAGAGAAACTAAGGTGGGTAACATACGATTGCAAAATTGTATCCGGAATAGCAGAAATGAGAGAACTATTTCAGAATCCTCTGTAGCGCTTCATTTTGTAGTGCATCAGTGGCTAAAGCCTATTTTTCAGTAATTGGGAATGGTTTTCTAATTTGAGTAGGTATTTATTTGCAACCAAGAAACTCCGGAAGAGCTGAAATTTGCTGAAAATTACTCTTAACAACTATTATTGCATATATATATTTCACTTGCATGCTTCGTAAAATACTTACTGTTGTATGTGTTGAAGCTTTGTCGTGATGATGTTGATATGGGTGAAATTATCTTTTAAATGACTTGGTTAACATTAGGGTTTGATAAAAAATATCAGATCCTTTAAATTATCATTTTTTATTTTGGTTTGAAATTTAGGTGGCAAAAGAGCAATCAGAACGCAGAAAAACTGCTCAATTAATGTTTGATTTGGGCCAGAAGGCTTATGGGAAGGGCATGTATGGACGTGCAATAGAGTTCCTCGAGGGTGCTCTTACTATCATTCCTAGACCAACCTTGTTCGGTGGAGAGGTTAGTGGTGACCACTTCCTGAATAACCACACACAAAATGTGCTAATTTTTGTTCTAAGACTAATTGCCTATGTTCAATGAACTTTCAGATACAAATATGGCTTGCTATGGCTTATGAAGCTAATAACCGCCATGCTGACTGCATTGATTTGTATAAGCAATTAGAAAGGAAACATCCCAGTATCAGCATCCGACGTCAAGCTGCAGAGCTTCGCTATATATTGCAAGCACCTAAGCTGAAGATATCTCAAGAAGAAATGGTTACCATACCACTAATTGGTTCTAGCTATGATAGGTAAGTCCCAGTCATGCAATATTATATTGCTTATGTTAGCTAATTAAGACAGTATCAATTACTTGCCTCTAAGCTGAGGGCGTGATATGCAAGTGCTTGGGGAAATCAATATGGTTCGCTAGTGTTGCGTTTGTTTTAATATGATAATGGCTTAAGCATAATGTTACTAGCTAGCATCAATATAATTGTAACAATAACGTAATTAAAATTGTTTGTGTTCTTTTGCATGCTAGTTTTAGCATCCATGGACCATGGATTATTGGAAATATGAAAATGCTTCCAAGATATGTACGGGTTAAAGCATAGAAGTAGCAGAGCAGTTGAACAATTGAAGTTTTTTAATGTGCTATTCTGCTATGTACCCTCTCTTCTCCCTCTTTGCCGATAAATGTAAATTTTTTTGCGGCAGTGGATAGCAAGGGTCAGGTTAGGAATGTGACTTCAGATGATTAACGAGAACTTTTTCCTGTGTTGACGCTTTGGATGAATGAATTATTTAGGGGTTGTATTCTCCTTCTTCCTTTCCTTCTCTCGTTCTTTCTTTCTTTTTTCATTTCTCATTTTGAAGTTTTTTGTTTCATGGTTGAGGGTGCCTTTTCCTGGTAGGACCTTTGGAATCTCTTCTTTCTTCTTAAATGAATGAGGGTACCTTTTAATGTGAAGTAGATTTTCAGCTCATAATGTACCAATTTTAAGGGGTATGATCAGATATGAGACC
This sequence comes from Nicotiana tabacum, assembly GCF_000715075.1. Classification (NCBI taxonomy): domain Eukaryota; kingdom Viridiplantae; phylum Streptophyta; class Magnoliopsida; order Solanales; family Solanaceae; genus Nicotiana; species Nicotiana tabacum. The sequence goes on from NC_134103.1 coordinate 41,219,019, forward strand.
TTTCTAAGAAACTGAAGCTTGTTGATGCTCGGATAATCTAACTAGTTGTATTGTAGACAAACCTATTGAAGTTAGAAACTGGGGCAGAGCTAGTCTTTCGGTTGCGAGTTCGGCTGAACCCAATAGCTTTAATCCAAACCTTGTATATGTCTTAAGAATTCATTGAATTATATAAAAATTCTTTATCTAAAACCTAATAACTTTAAAAAAATTAAAATTCTGAACCCATAAGTTTCAAATCCTGATTCCCGCCTCTGGTTAGAAATTGATTGAATGAAATATATTAGACTCATTTACCCATGCAAGAAGCCTAGCAGTAACTGAATGACAACATTAGTATAGTATGCGATGCCACAATCTGGTGTAACATGTATCAACACATTAGTATGGAGTTCTGAGCATATTGATTTAACATATACAAATGAGGAATAGGTAGGTAACATTGTTTTCTTCTTTTTACTAAATATTAGGCTGTTTGCCCATTTTCGCTACTTTGGGGACAATTCCTTATTCATGATAACATTCGTATGAAGTAATTCTTGAAGAATCATGCGGTTAGAGGAACTCATGCTTCCTGTGGGGGAGTGATTCCAAGAATCGTTGAAGATCAGTGCGAAATTCCCTTCATTTTTTCCTGTGCTTCTTTTTGCAGTTATGCTGGAACATGGACTGACAAAAACAAGGAGAAAGATGAAAGACAAAGTCGATCAACAACAAATCAGCTTCCATCAAGCAGGGACTGGTTGGGGGACTTTATGGTGTGGAAACCAGCAGTTGGTATGGAGAATAGCCAATCATTCTGGGCAATTTTAACAATATGGATAGCTTTGGTTGGAGCTGCACTCTTTTTGCAAAAGTGAAGTTTATACAAGTAAAATGTTTATTGTCTAGCTTTCTATTCTTTATTGGTATAGGCTGATGTGTATTGCCATTTTTATGCCTGTTGTATATTACCATTTTTAATATGATTATTAGCAAATATCGATTCTGCCATGCACTGGACTTCGCATTTATCTTCAGTTTACATGTTTGATGGTTTTTCTTTCTCCTCCCAACAGAATGTTAATAGTTTCTGGGGCAAGCTAAAAGTGAAAAAAACCCTCTTTTTTCGAAACATTAGATTCCTTTGTGTGAATATTGAAAGAATTGACATAAATGCAAAGTATGATACTTGATCTCTATAATCATTTGTGGCATTCAGCTTAAACAGGCAGTATAATTTCAATTTGGCATGCACTCAGCTAACAAGGTTTTCACCATTTTCTTTCGCCTCCGAGTCTCCTCCCCATCGTTTTATCCTGTCTCTGGCAAGGGAAGCCTGTACCAGATAACCGAAGTGAAAATAAGTCAACATCTCTTTTAAATATGAGATTAGTTCTATGCATTGATGGGTAACAAATATTTACACTATTGGGTTACTGTTAAGGTAATTATACGTAAATAAACATAAAAAATATGATATAAATGATAACTAACTTCTATCATGGGTTAAACTACTACTACTACAACAACAACAACAAGAAACCCAATATAATCTCACATAGTGAGATCTGAGGAGGGTAGTGTACGCAACCTTATATTAAACTAAAACGATAATATAAAAAATCTTCTCATTGCCCGTGTATATAACTTGAGAAAACAACAGAGTTTGATTCTTGATGTGTGCCTTACCTCCTTGTTCCAATTAGTTCGAAGGACCATCATGATCAAGACACCAGTTTGAAGAGTCATACCTGCTAGCATCCCATACCAGATTCCCTGAGAATTTCATGCACAACATTTGTAAATAATAAGAATCTTGGAGCTGATGAGAATCTTGGAGCTGATGTTCGTATGGCAATTGATTAAACAATTTTGTTTCAAGTGAGATAAAGGAACTCATACCTTAACACCAATGTCAAGGAGGAAGCCAAGTATAAGACCTATGGGAATACCAAACAAATAGTAGCAAGCTATGTTTACATATGCAACATATGCTTGCCACCCTGCTCCAATGGCCACCCCTGCAATTACAGGAAATCTACCAAGTCACCAACCTTCACGCTTAGACCATCTAACAATTGTATATATCAATCGAATCAACCAACCATATCTCAATCTCAAACTAGTTGAAACATGATTTTTTTTTAAATGGCGTCACTTGCATACCATTTGCTCACGCGAGTGTTCTTACATTTCAATTTTTATACATGTGGTTGTCTACTTGAGTTTTGCGTAAAAGAGTTCTCTTTACAAATATTAATTTGATGACTTTGGCGCGATAAAATTAAAAAGTTAGGTGACCATGAAATTATCCCAAATTTTCTATATTCCGTCCGTTTTATTAGCCAATAAAATAATTGTGCAAAAAAGATCAAAGAGCAGGTAAGTTGAGTACCAGAAAGAGTAGGTTGAAGACTGCTAACAATAATGGTGACTGCTAACATAGGTGTGAGCTCATATACAACCTGCTGGACTTCCTCATTATTTGAAAACAATGGAGGATACCAACTCCGAGAAAAAAGTAGAACCAATGAGAGGAAGACGCCGGCTAAAAGAGAAGTGATGGAGGCTATTATTACTGAAAATTTTGCAGTTCTTGGATGCCCTGCTCCTAGTTCATTCGATACTCTCACGCTGCATCAAATGATAACAATTTTAAGGGTGTTGCTTGCTCTAACAACAACGTGCGAATTAAGTGACAGTCATTAATTATAATCTAAATGGGATAATATATATACACACACCTTATTGCGGCATTGAACCCAAGTGCCACCATGAACGTCCAGCCTTCTATATTCATGCTGCAATATTTGAAATAACATCAACTTAACCAAAAAAAGAAAAAACATTGCCCAACCCCATGCCCATATATGTGCATATGGTAGTCACTAGTGGCATTAGGATTTCAATAAGCAATATTGATCTATTTATCAAATTAGTGTATGGAGAGCATACATGGAATCCTAGTTGAGAGCAAAGTTCAGGACCAACAAAGAGAATGGAAAAAATGAGAAAATTAAATTGCTTTCACTATACGCGACTGCTTTATATACACAGTTAGCTAACTAGTTAGCCAACAATCTATATTAACTATCTGTTAAATAGACCAAAAAGCCCTTGTAGCAACGTGTCAAGTGACTCCTTCTTTAATAGTCCCCCTCAAGCTACGTGGTGCAAACACATTAAGTACACCAAGTTTGGAAATCAAGTATTCATATTGTATGTTGCCAAGTCCCTTTGTCAACAAATCAGCTGATCCCTGGTATTGATATACTCAGTCTTCACCATGCCCTTCAGAATTTTCTCCCTGATAAGGTGACAATCTATTTCAATGTGCTTCGTTCTTTCATGAAAAATTAGATTTGTAGGTATCTATATGGCTATCTTGCTGTCAATATGGATATGAACCGGTAGTTTCACCTCAATCCCAACTTCCTTTATTAATCTTAAAAGCCATGTTAGCTCTGCAACTATTGAGACAAGGCTTCTGCACTCTGCTTCTGCAGAGTTCTAGACACTATGGTCTGCTTCTTTGACTTCCAAGAAACCAAATAATCTCCTAATTTTGATGAAGAATTCTAGCACTGACTTCCTAGAGTGTGGGCAAGCTGCTCAGTCAGCATCAAAAAATGCTGTCGCAGTTCCATTGTTGCACCTTGACAACAACACTCCTTGTCCTGGTCTTTGTTTTACATATCTAACCACCCTTCATGCAACATCAATGTGAGACTTCTTAGGTTGCTGTAGGAACTGGCTAAGAGTCCACACACCAAATGCTATGTTAGGCCTGGTTATTATAAATTATAGTAACTTCCCAATTAATCTCTGATACATTCCTATATCAGGCAACAACTCATCTCTGGTGCAACTTGATGCTCCTACATGATCATCAAATTACTTAGTAGTTATATTAGTATTGACTTCAAGTAGAGTACCAGCTGGTTTAGATGCTCCTAGTCCCAGATCACATATCAGCTCTAAGGCATATTTTTTATAATGCATCAATAATCCATCTTTACTCCTTACAAACTCTATTCCAGGGAAGTACTTTATCTCTCCTAAATCCTTCATCTTAAAGGCTTGTTGTAAGATTAACTTTGTACTCTCTATAAGTTCTAAATGACTACCTGTAATCAACATATCGTCTACATATACCAAGATTGCTATAATGTTGTTGTCAGTCTTCCTCATAAATAGCGAATAATCATGTTGTCTAAAACCAAAGCACAAAAGAACTTCTGAGAGCTTAGCATCATACATGGCTTCTATGAGTCTGCATATCTCTTCCCCTCACTCTGAAATCCCTGAGGCGATTCCATATAGATTTCATCAAGCAAGCCATCTTATAAGAATACATTATACACATCTATCTGATGGATATGTCAATGTTGTGCAACTGCAATAGGTAAGATGGTCCTAATTGTTACCATTTTTACAACATGCGAAAAAGTCTTCGAGTAGTCAATCTCTTCTCTTTGACTATATCTTTTTGTCAATATTAGTCTTGCTTTGAACCTCTCTACCTCACCTGTGGCCTTATACTTCACGATATATACCCACTTGCAGTTTTTCCTATTGGTAAATGAACTACATCCTAGGTGTGATTGCTCTACGGCAGCAATCTCAGATTGCATAACCTCAACTCACCTAGGGTTCTTGATAGCTTTAGCATCGAATGATGGCTCCACAATAGAAAATAAAGTTGCTATATAAGCCTGATATGACGGTGCCAAGGTCTCATAAGTCATATAGTGAGAGAAAGTATACGGAACATCTTGATAAACTAGCAAGGTTACAAAGTCCTTCATCAGTAAAAGAGGATTTATATTCTTGGAATTTCTCCTCAGAGGAACCCCAAAAGGAGGAACCTCAGAAGGAAGCACATAATTTTGAGGCATGAGATCATTTTGATGAGCAAAAAGTTGATTAGAGCGAGGAAGTTCTGGCTCATCAGCATTAGCTTTTGGCACATCAGCATTAGCTATAACACTCTCATCAACATCAGTTACTAGGTTGATATCAAGATCCACATGAGAATCACTAGTGCTTTTTGCATCATCAACAGACTGTAAGGATAGTCCTGTTTCAGACCAAGAGTCTTCTTCATCAGGCACTACACCTCAGAATTGAGTGTGTTCAGCAAGACCCGAACTGACAATAGTTCACTTCTTGAAGGGAAAAATATTTTCTTTGAAAGTAATATCCCTATTAACAAAGAAAAAGTAATTAGTTAAATCAAGGAGTATATAACCATTTTGAGTTTCTAAGTAGCCCATTACGATTGTAGGAATTTTTCTAGACTTGAACTTGTTAGCCTCGTGGGATATCTTAGCATAACACAAACACCCCAATACCATCGAGTTCCTTACCACCTTCACCTTCCTAGTAAAGAGATCCTAAAATATAAGGAAATCGGGGAAAAATATAGCAGAGCATTACAGATCCTTAGTCATCTTAGATACTGAAAGAAAATTATACTTTGGATCAGAGACCATGTGATTTATGGCGCTTGTGTCAACTATCTATTCTTCATGAGGACTATCATTTGCTTACTCTGCTCCCCCTTAGCAAAGCAATTACCATTACCAACAGAGGATTGGCCCTCAGTAATCACACTATAGGCATTTGCACTGTAGGACCAGCTCCCCTTTCTTCTTAAGTTAAAGTCAGGAGGATACCCTATAATCTTGTAACATTTCTCTTTGTTATGGACTTTCATTTTATAAAATTCAAATTGAACACTAAAGTTCTTTTTAGGTTTCTAATAAGTATCAGTCTTAGCAGTAAAGAGTGATGTGGATTCATAATGGCATTAGGTGCAAAAGACTTAACACGAGCATTTGCAACAATTTATTCTCTGACTCTCATTCCTCGTAATCATAACATAAGCTTGATTAATAGAGGGTATATGAGCCATCAACAGAATCTAACTTCTAGCTTGGGAATAGGATTCATTCAACCCCATCAGAAATTGAAATAACTTCTGACTCGCATATGTACTACATAATCTCTCGATTTCACACAATTGCAACCATGAGAAGGTACTAGAGTCTCAAACTCATACTAAAGGTCCTTATGCCTTGAGTAATAAACGGATATAGATGATGTACCTTGAGTAGGAGTGGATATCTCTTTGTGCAAGTATAAAGACTTGGAGGCATTAACTTTGTCAAAGCATTTATGAAGATCTACCCAGACCGCCTGAGCACCGTATCTATAGACACTCCAGTAATTAGCTCCTTAGACACAAAATTCATCAATCACGCACGACCAATAAGCCCTAATCTTCAATTGGTGATAGCCCGATCTCAAGTCAATCTTCGAGAATACCCTGGTACCCTGAATCTGATCTAACAAATCATCAATAGGAGGCTATAAATACTTGTTCTTGATAGTGACCCTACCTGTGATTAATATCCACCCTCATAGAACTACCTTTCTTCTTCACAAATAACATCGGCACACCCCAAGGAGAAATACTTGTCCTGATGAATGCCTTATCCAAAACTCCTGTAACTGCTCCTTCAACTCTTTTAACTTAGTTGGAGCCATGTGAATTGCAACACTCTCACTAGTACCATAATCCTTTTTGAGTTTCTCCTTCACTGAGTACTATCCAAAAAACCTAGCTTGTTGCATCCCATGAGTGCGATCTTCATCGAGCGACTCTAAAGAGAATAATTCCCGGTTCCAGTCAATTGAACAGAGATAGGAAAAGATCCACATGTATCAGAAGCATAGAAATAAAGTGGATGATTGTGACCGAGTTTAACCTCGAATTCATCGTCTTCAACTACGTCTGACATTGTTACCCACCGTGAGCAATTAACGAAACAAAATGAAGAAAGACGAAACCCCATACACAAAAGAGATCGAGAAGAAACCGCCTTTGAGTGGATCTAGAATCTCTAGCCCAAAGGTTCTGATACCATGTCAAATTGTTGAATTGAGAGCAAACATAGAACCTTATTTGAGAGCAAAGTTAAAAACCAACAAAGAGAAATGGAGAAAATGAGAAAACTGAATTACTTCCACTCTATGCAGCTGCTTTATATACGCAATTAGCTAACTAGTTAGGCAACAATCTCTACTAACTAACTATATGTTAAACACACCAAATAGCCCATGTAGCCACCTGCCTCCTTCTCAAATACCCACTCCTTCTTTAACACTATTATAACAATTCAGCTTGTAGTAAATTTGGTCATTTAAAATTATAATATGAAGTTTTTGAGACTTTACATTTTGTCCTAAATAAATAGTACATTTTAACATTACAGGATTTTTGGTTGGTGTTTGATTATTGTATATATATGCATATTCTCTTTTAGAACACATATAATTAAAGAGATTTTTTTTTCTTTTCAAAGCTACACAAAATATGAGTTAGTAATATTTAAGGAGATATAACAGAGTTAAGCCTAGTTTGTATACGGGTATAACCGAGGGTAATATATACGGAGTCAAATGAAGCAAAGGCACGATTATACGGGGTCGGAATCAAAGCCAGAACGCCTCGTACTAAGGTACGAACGGAGTGGTCACCACCGGGCTTGATAAGACATTACTTCCCCGATCCCGAAACTAGCTCCGAGACCTCGGAAGACACAATAACGGTTACCCACGACTATCACGGCGCAGATTTCGGCCCGTATCGATAGCGGATCATTGATTAACAAAAAATAAGATTTTTTACCTTTCTTAGAATTGTACTAGGGTTAAAACTCTCCTACTATATAAAGGGGGTAGTTTTTATTGTATGGACACATTGTAACACGCATAATTTTTACTACTCTCTAGCTATAGAAAAATTGTTGCTTTACTGTTCATTGTTCATTCTCTATTGGCTCCGAACCGAGGGTCCGATCGAGGGCAAAACTATTGTCCAACCCAAGTTCCAGCTGGGTCATAACAATACAACTGGTTTGATTATTCATTTTATCTTTTATTCATTTATCTAACATCCTCAATTACTTGTATTGAATCAATTCACATATTCTTAAAACCACGTAAAATTTTAATTGTTATCCATTTTAAGGGTAAACAGTTTGGCGCCCACCGTGGGGCTAAGAATAATAGTGGTGGTTTAATATAAATCTCCATAATACACTCTATTTTATACTTGTTCTTTAAGGTCTCAATTTCATGTCACCTTAAAAATATCAAATTCTTAGTCCGCTCACTTGAACGTTGAGGATGGGCCTGGCCATCATGGAAAAAACAACAATCTGGTGCCTAGCAATGAGGTGCCCCCTGCTGATCCCAACGGGGTCCCAGTCACATACACAGTCAATGCTAACTCACATGTGGCCATCGACGCCAACCTCCCTACAGACCCCGAAAATACCGTTCGCGGAGGAACCCGACCAACGACTCAAGGAGCACCCGAAGGCAAAGGTGACAGGGTTTCTCTACGATTGATCTTCAAAATTCTGCAGGCTCAGAAAATGGCGAGAGCGCAGCTGCAAAACCAAAGCCACGCCCCCAGCAGAGTTGAGCCCGAACAGCCCCGGAAAAACACCCGAAGAAATGAGCAGATCACCGAAAGGCCGGGCGAAGCTGAGTCCGATGTGAGCCCTGAAGTAATGAAAATGTTAGAGGCATTAACGAAACGAGTGGAATCTGGTGAAAAGAAAATCGAGGCAAACGACAAGAAGGTAGAGACATATAATTACCGAGTTGATCAAATCCCAGGAGTGCCTCCAATATTGAAGGGCCCGGACTCCAAGAAATTTGTCCAAAAGCCTTTCGCTCCGAGCGCGACACCGAAACTAATCCCGAAGAGGTTTTAGATGCCTGATATTCCAAAATATAATGGAACCACGGATCCAAATGAGCATGTGACCTCATACACATGTGCCATCAAAGGTAACGACTTGGAAGACGATGAAATCGAGTCAGTGTTATTAAAGAAGTTTGGGGAAACTCTGTTAAAAGGAGCGATGATATGGTAACACAACATGCCCCCAAATTCCATTGATTCATTCGCTATGCTCGCAAATGCTTTTGTGGAGGCTCATGCCGGGGTCATTAAGGTCGAGACAAGAAAATCGGACCTTTTCAAGGTTAAGCAATGGGACAACGAGATGCTTAGGGAGTTCATATCGAGGTTTCAAATGGAACGGATGGACCTGCCTCTGGTTGCGGACGGTTGGGCCGTTCAGGCATTTACTTAGGGACTCAACCCCCGAAGCTCCTTGGCTTCGCAGCAGCTGAAACAAAACTTGGTAGAATACTCGGCGCCATTGGTTCTTCTCACTGTTGAAAAAGAAGAATAATTTTTTCTGGACCCCGGAATGCCAACAAGCTTTGGAAGAACTTAAACGATACCTTTCGAGTCCTCCACTGCTCCACACTCCGAAGGAGGATGAGTAACTTTACCTCTACTTGGCAGTGTCCCAGGTGGTGGTACGTGGAGTTTTGGTCCGGGAAGAGGAAAGTATGCAATTTTCAATTTACTATGTCAGTAGAACTCTAGGCGAGGTTGAAACAAGGTATCCCCACCTGGAAATATTGGCGCTCGCTTTGTTAAGCGCAGAAAACTAAAATTGTACTTTCAATGTCACCCCACATGTGTTGCAACCTCTTACCCACTGAGAAACATCATGCACAAGCCCGGACTCTCTGGATGATTGGCCAAATGGACCGTCAAAATCAGTGGGTACGATATTGAGTATCGACCCCAAACTGCCATAAAATCTCAAATTTTGGCCGGCTTCGTGGTCGACTTTACGCCGACCTTAGTGCCCGAAGTCGAAAGAGAATTATTGTTAGCCTTGGGGACTACCTCGGGAATTTGGACCCTTTTTACGGACGATGCCTCAAACGCAAATGGGTGCGGGCTCGGCATTGTGCTGAAGCCTCCTACGGGGAATGTAGTTAGGCAGTCTATTAGAACTGTAAAATTAACTAACAATGAGGCCGAGTATGAGGGCATCATTTCAGTTCTCGAATTGGCTAAAAGCCTTGGGGCCGAGATGGTCGAAGCTAAGTGCGATTCCCTCCTTGTGGTAAATCAAGTCAATGGGACATTCAAAGTAAAAGAGGAATGAATGTGAAGGTATTTGGACAAGTTACAGGTAATGCTGCATCAATTCAAGGAATGGACTCTACAACACGTGCCCCGAGATTAGAACAACGAGGCCGATGCTTTGGCTAACTTGAGGTCCTCGGTTAATAATGATGAGTTTAGCTCAGGGACAGTAGTACAACTCATGAAGTCGATAGTAGAATAAGGTCACGCCGAAGTAAACTCCATGAGTTTAACTTGGGATTGGAGGAACAAGTACATAGATTACTTGAAGACTTGAAAATTACCCTCGGATCCTAAGGAATCGAGAGCTCTGCATACGAAGGCTTCCAGGTTTAGCTTGTCCGAAGGGACTCTATTCAGAAGAACGTTCGACGGCCCACTGTCCATATGCTTGGGGCCGGGAGGTACCGAATATATCTTGAGAGAAGTTCACGAAGGCACTTGCGGGAACCATTCGGGAGCAGAATCTTTGGTTCTGAAATTAATCAGGACTGGCTATTACTGGATTGATATGGAGAAAGACGCGAAGGACTTTGTACGAAGATGCGATGGCTGCCAGAGACATGCACCGATGATCCATCAACCAGGAGAGCTACTCTATTCGGTCTTATCCCTATGGCCGTTCATGAAATGGGGAACATACATTATCGGTCCCCTGTTATGGGCACTGGTAAGGCTCAATTCATATTATTCATGACCGATTATTTTTCTAAATGGGTCGAAGCTCAAGCGTTCGAGAAAATCCGGGAAAAAAAGTCATTGACTTTATTTGGGACCACATAATATGCCAATTCGGATACCGACCGAGATCGTATGTGATAATGGGAAACAGTTCGTCGGCAGCAAGGTAAATAAGTTCTTCGAAGATCATAAGATAAAGAAAATACTATCAACACCTTACCACCTGAGTGAAAACGGACAAGCAGAATCTACGAACAAGACCATTTTCCAAAATCTGAAAAAGAGGTTGACCGATGCCAAAGGAAAATGGAAGGAAATCCTGCCCAAAGTCCTATGGGCGTACCGTACGATTCCAAAATCTAGTACCGGGGCCACCCCGTTCTCACTGGTCTACGGTGCCGAAGCCTTAATACCGGTCGAAGTGGGAGAACCGAGCCTCAGATTCCAATATGCGACCGAAGAGTCGAATGGCGAGGCCATGATCACGAGCCTAGAACTATTGGATGAAAAACGTGATGCCGCCTTAGTCCGGATGGCCACCCAAAAATAATGGACAGAAAGATACTACAACCGAAGAGCTAACCTCCGACACTTCAAGATCAGGGACTTGGTGTTGAGGAAAGTAATACTACACACTCGGGACCCGAACGAGGGGAAGCTGGGACCGAATTGGGAAGGACCATACCGAATCATCGGAGTTACCGATAAAGGCTCATGCAAACTCGAAGAGGGAAACAGTGTGCAACTGCCGAACAATTAAAACGTGACACACATAAAATGGTACTACTACTAAGGTACAATCTCAACTACTCTTTTATCATGTTATGAATCAAACTAACACTTGCAGGCAACACTCAAGAATGGATGTGGCTATTAGGTCTGAAAGCACGCGTTGCACTCTTTTTCCCTTGAACCGGTTTTGTCCCAAAATGAATTTTTCTGCAAGGTTTTTAACGAGGCAACAGTAAAACAAGCTAACTTAGATTCGAAGGCCGGTCTTAAATCGTAGTCAATGGGTGTTCATTCTGTATCAACAGTATCCGATCGACCTTGAATATTGGGGGCCATAATCCCCGGGTTAAGGCTCTTAGCAATGAAGGGAGGACACTTCGTACTTGAGTAGCTAAGGCTCGGTAGTTAGGATACATTGTAAGGGCCAAATGGTAGTAAAAACCGTGCCCACGTAGCCCACCTTAGCCATGATATAAATTTTTATCATGTACTTTACACATTGAAATGAAAGAAAGTTCCGCGTTGCTATTATACATTTTCTTGCCTCTTAAAACCCTGGATCCTAAGAGCCCAGGGTCTACCCCTACTCAGGGACTATCAAGCCCAAGGGCTACCCTTACTCGGGGACTATCATCCGAAAAAGGTTCGGACGAACCGGGCTACTAGATCCCATTTCGAACCCAAGAGCTACCCCTACTCGGGGACTATCATCCAAAAAATGCTCGGATGAACCGGGCTACTAGATCCTGGGAGCACCAAACCTATTGGATAGTTTCCAAAAACAAAAGGCTGCGGCCGCCCAAAAAATGGCTCGAAGACGTCCGAAGCTCGTGATCAAAAGAAAGGCCTTTATAAAAATTCAAAACCTGCTAAAAGGTTACCCTCGGCAAAAGCACCGTCTAAAATCACTTAAGCATCTTGAAAAAACTTCCAATCATATCGAGTTTTTAAAGCCTCGAGCAAACAAGGTTGTATCGAAGTCAGTCTCCATTCGAACTTCTGAAAAAACGGACGCCCTATAACTATATTGGATTCTATGATAAGGCATTAGGGACATTGCAAGAATAGAAATTATTAAAAGATGCTAAAAAAGTAGACACTCAGAATTGCCAGAAAGGGAAATTTTTATATATTCCAGAATATACTTACAAAGGCCCAACAAAAATGGCCTCAAAATAAACAAAAATGTACATAAGACAAAAACCAAAAAAGTACTAAGGCATCCACACCTGATCTTCACCAGAGCCCGACTCTTCGCTAGAACTGTCGGAGCTTTCGGGTTCCTATGAACCCTCGGAACCCTCAGAGCCTTTTGCATTTTCGGGCTCATAAAGCTTCCTCGCCTTGGCTTAAGATTTTTTGGCTTCTTCGATCTCAGCCGACATGTCAAAGCCTCGAGTGTGGATATCCTCGAGGGTCTCTCTACGGGATAACCGCTTCATATATTCGGCCTTTGCCTTCAGGCAGACTTCGGCTGCCTCCACATCGGCGTTGTATTGGGCCACCATTTCGTTGGCATCGGCGGAGGTAGTAGCCAACTAGGACTTTATTGCCTCGTATTCTCTACTGAGGGTGTCCCTATCAATGACAACCAAGCTCAGTTGTGCTCAGAGATCATCGTTCAATTGAGACCACTTGTCAGCTTTCTCCTTCGCAACCCATAGTTGGACCTCTACTGATGCCAGCTTCACCTTGGCAGTTTCCTTATCCGAAGCCAGAAGGTCCATTCTGCTTTTCCACCCATCGGCCATGGCTTGGACCTCGTTCATCTCGGCTCCGGAGTTGGTTAATTAGGTCAATATTCTGTTGGACTTGTGAGGTTGTATTGTTAGTCACCACGGCAAGCTCCTCATTTTTTAGTCACCATGGCAAGCTCGTCGTTTTTAACCTCAAAGACCTTTACCTTTTCAACCAGGTCGGCATGATCCCACCTCAGGATCAAAGTCTCCTTCTAAGCCCTGTCCAGCTCGGCCCAAAGACCATTGATGGCCCTATCCTATTGCTTACTAAGGAGATTGAACATATCCTTTTTTCGGGCATGTTCCTTGTGGTTGAACTCGAGCTGGCTGATTTCCAAGCGATATTGAAGTAAGCTCTCATGGTGAAGCACTGAAGCCTGTAAAGAAAGGGAACTAAGTAAGAAACGTCAAAGGGAGACTTTAAGTGGTTCATAAGGGAAAGTTTGAAGGTTACAAAACCTTACTCTGTTCAATGCCTGTTGTACCTCATTGAAGAGACTCAACGTGCCCACCTCGTTCATCTTTGACTGGTCCTCCTCGGTTAACAGGCATCGGAGGTAGCTGGCTACGCCTACTGGAGCGGATAGGACCCGAGCATCCTTCGAAACTGTGATAACAACCGTCCTCTTGCGCTCAGGGTCCGCGTTCAGCGCAGGAAACTGCCTCACCAATCTTGGGCTCGTGCTCGGCCCGTCAGTTCCCATAGGTACGTCCTTCTTCGGTATCTCCAGGTGCCCCAACCCGAAAACATCTTCCAATGTAGACGTATCCATGCCTTCTAAGAAAGAGTGGAGAAGGTCTTCTGCACCTTGTGCCCCTTCACTTGATTTTTCTTTGCCGGCTTGGGCCTCTTCGAGCATGGATTCGGTGTAGGAGGGCGTCTACATGATGTCTATCACATCAGTCGCCTCTTTTGATACAGAAGCGGCTTCTCGGGAGGTCTTAGCCCCCTTTCCATCTCGGCCTCTCGAATCAGGGGAAGGTCGTCCTCATGACCCTTCCCCTTGGTTGCCGCCTACTCCCCCGCAAGGGTCAATCCATGGGCAACAAAGATATCATCTTCTTCGGGCTCATCCCTAAGCCGGTAAAGCAAATGAGAGTCTGGTACCCGTGGCACAATATTCCTTTTGGGCTTATGGGACCGAGTGAACGACCTCCTTTTTATCTTCACCTCGGACCCCTACGAGCCCGAGGATTTTCTTTTCCTCCGCTGCAGCCCCGGGCTGTCCTGTAATGGAGGGATCAACGGATAGGGATGTATCCTCGCCCCCTTTCAGCGGCCTAAGTTCAGTGGTCTTAGGCAAACCTGCGAAGGAAAGAGAAAGGATCAGCGTTATATATGTTCGAGGCATAATATTGACTATTCTAAGAAGAGCCTTACCATGTGAACGGGCCTCCCATAGGCCCTTTGAAAGATTGCGCTACGAGCGCTCAAAATATGACATCTGCTTGCAGATGCCTTTGATCCACTCCTTGAGCCGGGGGACCGCATTGGGAACCCGAGCAACAACTGCACGATCACAAATACTGACGTTGAGAAGGGGAACAAAAGAAAACTCGACACTTAAGGAAAATGTGCACTTACGCATTGCATTCCACTTCTCGGGGAATGGCAGAAACTTGGGAGGGATTAAATCTTCGGTCTTCACTCGAACAAAGCACCCCTGCTAGCCTTGGTCTCGGTCCTCGTCGATACTCGAAAAGGGGGCCTTGCTGGCCCGGCGAGTGATCTTGATTAGTCCCTCTCGGAAGATTCAGAGACTGTATAGGCGGAGCAGGTGGTCGAGGGTGAACCGACGAGACTCGGTGTTATTCGCAAAGTAACAGAGGAGGATCACGATCTTCCAAAGAGACAGGTGGATTTGCCCAAGGCACACCTCGTATCTTTTGCAAAAGTCCAAAACAACTGGGTATACATGGCCTAGTGTGAAGGGATAAGTGTAAACACTTAAATACCCTTTCACGTGAGTGGTGATGTCGTCCTCAGGCCCGGGGACTACCACGTCCTTACCTCCCCAGTTACAATCCTCTCGGACAATGGGAAGGGTATCTTCGGTGATAGAGCATATATACCTCGATGCCCTTTCACCTCGGTCTTGTTTGGACGAGGCCTTCTTGATTTGAAGTCGTCTAAGGTCGAGCAGCCCCCGGGAATAAAGCTCTTCATGGGGGGCTCTGGAGCCGATTCAGCGGCAACCATCTCGGGAGCAACCGCTTCGGGAGCAGCCATCTCGAGAACAACTACTTCAGGAGCGGCCGCCTCGGTACCTGTGACCGGGTGAGAAGACAAAGAGGCAACTTGTTGAGGAACTGATTTGGAAGTTTTAGCCATTACTATCTGAGAAAGTTTGAAAACTTAAAAAAAAGTATGAAGGTTTGAAGGAACAAGTTTGAAGGCTAAAGAAAAAAGTACGAAGATTTGAAGGTAAGATAAAGATCTGGGTAAGAACCTAAGAACAAATATGAAGATTTGGAGATCAAAGATGAAGATATGAAGGTTTGAAAGAGTTGGTAACAACTAGAAAATTCGAAGGTAGAAGCTTGGATCGGAAAGTGGAAAAAGAGCAAAGGGTAGAAGCTTTTATAAGGGTAGTACGCGACGTTTCATATTCAGGAGCGACCAGCCGATGATTGACACATGTCCGAAGTCAGAACGACATGACTGATGGGACGTTTCGGCTTCTTTGTCCTTTTGGTTGTAACGTACGAAGGAAGGAACCGAGGAACATTTATCGTTTCCCATCATTTCGGTAAACCTACTCTCTAAGAAACGAGGGGAATATCTGTATACAGATAAAACCGGGGGTAACCTATACGGGGTCAAAAGAAGCAAAGGACGATTATACGGGGTCAGAATCAAAGCCGGAACGCCTTGTACTAAGGTCCGAACGGAGTGGTCGCCACCAGGCTTGATAAGACATTACTTCTCTGATCCCGAAACGAGCTCCGAGACCTCGGAAGACACGATAACGGTTACCCACGACCAATAGAGGGCCGTGATATCTGCACCCCATCAGATATCACGGCGCATATCTCGGCCCGTATCGGTAGTGGATCAGTGATTAACGAAAAAGAATATTTTTTACCTTTCTTAGAATTGTACTAGGGGTTAAACTTTCCTACTTTATAAAGGGGGATAGTTTTTATTGAATGAACATATTGTAACACGCATATTAAAGGAATACAATTTCATTTTTACTGCTCTCTAGCTATAGAAAAATTGTTGCTTTACTGTTCATTGTTCATTGTTCATTCTCTATTGGCTCCGAACCGAGGGTCCAATTGAGGGCAAAACTATTGTCCAACCCAAGTTCCAATTGGGTCATAGCATTACAACTGGTTTGATTATTCGTTTTATTTTTCATTCATTTATCTAACATTCTCAATTACTTGTATTGAATCAATCTACATAGCTTTAAAACCACGTATAAATTTAATTATTATTTATTTTAAGGGTAAACATAGTTAATGGTTTCATCTTTGAACACATTATTAAAATGAAAGCTATTAATTCCCAAGATCTTCTCTTCTATCTCCCTGTCCCCATTATTCGCGGATTGATATCTATGTAATAAAATATTTTCAAAAAATTTATTAGTTGTACTTTCCGTGAGAACAATACGATTGAGGCTAATAACGCCACGTTGACTCTAAACTTAGAAAATTCCTTAGTCAAATGGTACAGCTACTTATTAGTGCTACTATGGTAAATAAATTAATTCAATAAGAAGATTTCGCATCAGCTTTTGGTCCACAGTACGAAAGAGTTGGTCATTTTCCAATAAGGATTCGTGCCAAATTAAATAAAACTATGTCAATATCACATGGAAATTAAATTGCGAACTCACCAAATAGAAATTGCATCCACAGCTACTTCAGCATTCTTGAGGTATCCAGCAACGAGAATTAGTGCCATAAAGTACCACATCTCTAAGCTGCAATAAATCTTGAAATACCCTTTGTTACCATACTTTTAGCCGGTTAGACTTGGAATTAAGTCTAAACACAAGGAAGAAAATAACAGTAGGAGCAATATAAAAGGAAGACAACTACAAATAGATAAAAGAATTTTTACACTATTAGTGAATTTGAATGATAATGACATACAGTTAAACCTCTCTATAACAGTCTCGTTTGTTCTGATATTTTTAGCTGGTATAGTGAAGTGCTTTTGTAAAGAACATATATTATAACATAATGTAAAAATCGATTGCGAAAAAACTTGACTTTTATAGATTGTTATATAGGGATGCTGTTATAGAGAGGTCTGACTGTATAACCATAATTATACTTTTCGTGGGTCGTGACATATATATATATATATATATATATATATATATATATATATATATATATATATATATATATATATATATATAATCCTAGTTAAGAAATAGATTATAAATAATTTATTAACAAAGTTCGAATCACAGGATTGTTTATTCATTCTTCAGTTTAAGAATTCAGAATCCCTAAATAGTTCTTAATCACATGATCAATACTGCCCAAATGGTGCCGGGATTCCAGAAGCTTTTGTCACAGTTGGCTACACAGCGTAATTATATCCTTTTATTTTTCTATCAATGCAGCAGTTAGCATCATTTATTTGACCGTTGAATAGCGAAATTGGGGGATCTAAGTTTATTTATATGAAGTACAACAGAACATGGGCATAATTAAAGTCCTCTTCGTCATTTCCTTTTCTTGTTTGAGGGGAAGTTGACGGTTGAAGGAGAGGAGGATGAATGGTGTTTAGTCTTTCAAATATTAAGATAAAGATAGGTCAACAAGAAATGATCACGTCTATTTATTGCTAGTAAATATTAAGACCGAGACATATAAAGATGCATTGTTGATAACATAATACGAGTATACGACAGCTTTTATACATGAAACTTATGTCTTACGTTTCATATTACTTAAAATTATCATCAATAGAAGTCCCTAACTTCCTTTAAAGAAATAGTTTGGATAGTGATAAAAATTTAAGAAATGCTACTAGTAAAAGCTTCAAGATTTGCATGATCAAAATTATAACTTACATGTGTGACATATGTAATTTTATTTTATTTGTGTATATGTTTGTTCTTCATCTAACTTCTAACCAACTTTCGGAAGTAAGTCCTTTTTGGGTCTTTCCTATTGGATAAGGACCATTAATATCATAACGTAATATTATAAGTAAAATGGTTCTAAGTATTCTTTTCTGGGGTTGAAAATGGTTTGAAGTATGAAATCATAAATGCATTGCGTACTAATAAATAAAAGCTGAATAATCTAACTACACCACAAGAGTTATAACTTAATCTATTATTGCAGATCACATGCCTTATTTTATTCGTTGCAGGTATTATGAATATACAATTACCTTTTAAATAATTTTATAATGTAATTTTTTTTTGTATGTTATGTCTGTTTATAAAAATTAAACTTATAATCTAAACGACTTCAATCAAGAAACTCACCAGAGCATGACAGCCGATGCAAAAGATAGTTTAACAAAATCCCAAAGATTTTGAAAAGCCTTTAAAGAAAATCCAGACCAAGCTTGTCCACAAGTCCCACTGAAAATATACACCAGCTGAGCCACCACTATGAACCACCACGAACCATTCAGCACCACCGCACCACCCACCAGTCCCCACCCTAACTTGATCATCAACAGCCAACTGAGCAATGTGTGTCCGATTAGACCAATCGCCGCTATGGCCGCCATCACCATGATCTTGCTTTGAGCTTGCAAGAATTTTTGTATCGGAAAGTTCAGTGCATAGGCGAACAACTGTGGAATCATCCACACAGCAAACATACCTGTAAATCGGTGAATTCAAGATTTAGAGTTAATAAATTCAGAATAAGTATGATATTGAGTATCTTATTATATCTATGTATTTAATTTCCTTTTTTTCTTCATTTTTGTTTTGCATACGCGTGCGGCGTGTATAAGAAATGAGTTCTAACTGCGTCTGTATACCTGCCCATTTCGATATATCTGCCGTTTGACCGATGAATTTGAGAAGTGGGGTGGCGAAAATGTAAGGAAATATTAGAACCAGGGCTGTGGTAGTGAGGATTACCCAAGATCGTTGCATATAAGTTCCTAGCATTTCAAGTTGTTTTGCTCCAAATGCTTGTCCACATAGTGTCTCCAATGCACTTCCCATGCCCAACTGTGATCACAATAAACCTCGTTAACAGCAAAGACGAATTCAGAATTTCGTAAGTCAGTCATCGATTTTATTATGTGTAAATAATTTTTATATGTATATATGGATCGAGCCAAAATCCATGAGTTCAGCTTATCCACAAAGTTCATCCTAAAATCCATCTAGCTCTAATTAACAATATTTATTAATCTCTCCTAAAATGATAGACAAAGATCAAGTTCAACCTACTTTCATAGCCAAATCGACTATAAATTATGGTCTGTTGAAAATAAAATTTTAATAAGTAGTAATATATGTAATTTCAGTTTTTTCTATTTTTAAACAATCATATATTTTAAAGTCATGTATAAGGTAGAGATGTATCATACCATGACACCAAAAGCAAAACCAGCAATGACAGAGTTTTCAATGGAGACGGCCGCTAGTTGAATGGTACCAACATGACCAGCAAACACTTGAGTTACGGCACCGATGGAGTATTGGCAAACAGAAGTGAAAATGGCTGGAGCAGCAAGGTACCATAGTTTCTTGGACTCTACTGAAAACTCTCGGATTAAATCTTTCACTCCACGGATTTGTTGGATATCATCTTCGTCAGCTTTGAATGAAGAATGAGTAAAAGACCAATTTGATGGCTTCAGTATTGGGCTGTGCAACTCATGATCATCTTCGTTGTAATTTCCTATTGGTGTCAGAAGTGGTACCTCTGTATCCTTGGCCATCGTTTCCATTAATGGGAGGAAAGGGCTAGTATTTAAATTATTTGTTCACTCTTGGTTGTTAGAAGTGTGGCAGACGAGGTTTTAAATAGAATGGCATAGCTAGTATTTGATTAATATTTGTTCATTTTTGTCGTCATTAAATAGTCTTTACTTTTTATTTTTTTATACTTAGAAAACACTTATGAACTGCTTATAATTTTTAAAGATGACCAATGTATAGGTGGCGTGGACTGTATATACAGAAAATTCTCTCTCTCTCTCTCTCTCTCTCTCTCTCTCTCTCTCTCTCTCTCTCTCTCTCTCTCTCTCTCTCTATATATATATATATATATATATATATATATATATATATATATATATATATATATATATATTGAGGTTCTTCTTCCTCAAAAGTTTGTCCAACACTTTAGGTAATTTATTTAATTATATTTGTCATCTAAAGAAAGAAAAAGGTATTAACCTCCAAAAAAGAGACTTTCTCTATCCAAATTTATGTGATGTGCCTTCCTTTTCAGTCTATTCCCAAAATAATACTATTTATATATTTAAAAAAATAATTAATATATATACAGTTCACAGAGGGTGAACCGTGGTCGTGACAATGAAGATATTCGAACTATTGAGGTTCTTCTTCCTCAAAAGTTTGTCCAACACTTTAGGTAATTTATTTAATTATATTTGTCATCTAAAGAAAGAAAAAGGTATTAACCTCCAAAAAAGAGACTTTCTCTATCCAAATTTATGTGATGTGCCTTCCTTTTCAGTCTATTCCCAAAATAATACTATTTATATATTTAAAAATAATTTAAATTTTAGACTTTTTATTTTATCATCAATGAGATGATTTATAGCCATACAACTATTTATGACTTGTTTTAAATCACATATTTTATAAGTTTTTTTCCTTTTTAAACTCATGGCCAATCAAAGTGCATCATCTAAATTGGGAGAGAGTCCTCATTTCTTCGGAAAAAGTACAAGAAATTTTTTTATTCCTATACAATATTTAAAACTTATTTATCAAAATTGTCCTATTTTTGTATACTATCCGCCCTAAACAAGGATTGCTTAGAATTTATATACAATCCATTATTAGTACCTTAAATTAGGGGATTCAGTTACACCATTTTTCTTTTTTCTCTCCTCTCTTCTTTCCCTATTTTCTGCCGCCTCTCTCCATATATAATTCATTAGTGCCTTAAATTATGGGATTCAGTTACACTTTTTTCCTTTTTTCTCTCCTTTCATCTTTCCAATAGTGCCTTAATTGTAGTATAGCAATTATAATAATATCGAACCACGCTGACGTAAAATAGTTCAAGACATAATTGAGAACCAAATCTTATAAAACTATCTTAATAGTTTGAACTAGAAAGTAGCGCCAAACCAAAGCAATAGTGTGATGACCCGATATGTTATTTTGAGATTTAGCCTCTATTCACGTGTCCCGAGATCTCGAATAGCTCCGTTTAGCGTTTCTCAATTTTCGTGTGCAGTGCGTGTCCTAATTCGGAAAATCTTTATGTAAAAAATTGAATAAAATGTGAAATTTTACCTTAAAAATGACTTGAGTTGATAACGATCAACATTTTGTGTAAACGGACCTTGATCAGTGTTTTGACGGTTCCGGTGGGTCCGTATCGTGATTTAAAATTTGGGCATATGTCCGAAATTTAATTCGAAAGTCCTTAACTTGTTTTGACTCATTTTGCCGAAAACTAACATTTTTGAAAGTTGGAAATTACTAAGTTTGACCGTAAGTTGACTTCTTACCTAATGAGTTCGTATTTTAATGTTAAAACTTGGAATACTTCCGTATTGCTATTTGAAACTTGTCTGCAAAATTTGGTTCTATTCGAAATTCATTTGACATGATTCAGACGCTTAAATGTGATTCTAGTGTTCTTGAGTTTCACTTTGAAAGTTCATTCGTTTGGATGATTGATTCGTAGATTTAGATGTTATTTTGACAATTTGATTGCGCGAGCAAGTTCGTATGATGTTATTAAACGTGTGTGCATGTTTGGTTTGGAGCCCGAGGGGCTCGGGTGAGTTCTGACGTGTTTCAGACGAGTTTGGTTAAGGTTGGAATAGCTGGTGCACTTCTAATGGTGGTGCTCTGCTGCAGATCTCGCATTTGCGAACAAGTGTTCGCATTTGCAAGCATGGGCTGGACTGGGTAGCCTCGCATTTGCGAGGAATATGTTTGCAATTGCGAATGAACAGTGATGGCATTTGCGATGATTGAGTCGCATTTGCGACTCAGTGTGTTCTTAGATTACCTTCGTATTAGCGAATGATTTGTCTGCATTTGCAAAGGTTGGGAGTTTGCATTTGCAAACCAAATATCGCATTTGCGACTTCGGTAGCTCTAAGACAGGGTTTGCATTTGCGATATTCACAATTGCGAACAAGATATCGCAATTGCGACATCCGCAGCTGGGTAAAAGAGGGGAAAAACGAGACTTAGCTCATTTCTCACAATTTCTCAACCCTAATCACCCTAGAGGCGATTTTCCAAGAGATTTTCCTTCCTAAATTCATTGGTAAGTGACTTTAATCCATTTTCTTTCAATTACCCATTACATTTCATGAAATTTCAACATCAAATTTAGAATTTTCATGGTAGAAATTAGGGATTTGGATAGATTTGGGGTTTTTGCTAAAATTGAGATTTAGACCTTGAATTGGGGTTGGATTACAAAACAAATCACATAACCGGGCTCGGGGATCAATGGGTAATCGGGTTTTGGTCTGAATCTCGATTTTTACCAAGCGAGCCCAAGGTTGACTTTTGTTTACTTTTTCAAAAATGATATGAATTGAACCTCTTTCATTTGTGGGTAGTTTCTAAAGCTTATTTTGAATCATTTGGTCAATAATTTGCTAGATTTTGATGGTTTGGAGGCTTTTTCAAAAGGCAAGGCCGTGGTTGATTGATTGCTTGAGTTGCGGAGCAATGTAAGTGTTTGTTCTAACCTTGATTTGAGGGAATTCGGAACCCTTGAACTGCATGTTATGTAAATTATGTGTGAAACGGCGTATATGCGAGGTGATGAATGTATATGCGCTGTTACATTACTTGCTTCCCTCTCCTTGTTACTTCATAGCATATCTTGTTTCATGCCTTAATTGCTACATACTTATTTGACTGCCATGCCGTATTTGCTACTTGCCATTTCGTATTCCTTGTATTAAATTGTCTATTCCATCCATAATTCCATACTTATTTGCTACTTGTGTCTATTTGCTTTTCTTGCATATCTAAATTGTCCTATGTCTTGCTTGTCTTATAGTTTCGTAACATTTGTTCCTTTCAATAATGTAGTTTTATTTGTATGAGTTGTTAATTGGTAGATACCGTTGAGTTGGTAAAGTTGAAGCATTCGAGTTGTTAGAAATTCTTGATTAACATGTTATTCTCTGTTATTTCGTACATTTTCTCTCTTGATGTAGAACTTCTTGAAATTTTGGTTGTTGAATTGCTATTGCTATTTGAAATTATTTGGGGAGCGAGTTGCACCCCGCAACGGAAATTGAAAGGTAATGAATTGAAATGGTGGAATAAGGACAGATTATCATATTGACAGATAATGATATGGTGGGATCGGGTTACGTGCCGCAACGAATTGTATAAAGTTAAATTGTTTGTGATTGTTGGATTGACCTTGGTATTTGAGATGAGTTTATATGACTTGTTATTCTGGGCCCTCTGCTAGTTGGATTTTTAGTTCGTTGTTATGAATTAACTGCTTTATTTCCATTTCTGTCTTTTCTGTTATTATTATTATTATTATTATTATTGCGTACAAGTTATTGTAAGTGACCCGCCTTAGCCTCGTTAGTACTTCGTCGAGGTTAAGCTCGACACTTACTGAGTACATGGGTCGGTTGTACTCATACTATACTATGCACTTCTTGTGCAGATACCAGAGTTGGTCCCGGCTGTGCTAAGTGAGGTTGCTCGGATCTAGCTATCAGTGAGACTTGAGGTATAGCTGCACGACGTCCGCAACCTTGAAGTCCCCTTCTATATCATTTTAGCTATTTATTTTGATTCAGACAGTTAAGTTTATTTCAGACCATTATCTGTACTATTCTAGCTCGGAATCCCAAATAGACTTGGATAACACCAAAGTCCTCTTAAATTCAAACTTAAGAAATTCTTAAAACTTTCAAAATGCCAACTTCCATATTAAGCGCCAAAATGCTTCCGGACCACCCGATTCTCAACCCGAACATACACCCAAGTTGAGCACTAGGTATATCAGACCTTTTGATATTCTTGAGAGAGAGAGTGTGAGGTGGCCTACATGCTTGCATTGCCACTTAGTCTATCAACAGTCCATCCGGTGTTCCATGTGTCCATGCTCCGAAAGTATCACGGTGATCCGTACCATGTGTTAGATTTTAGCTCAGTCTAATTGAAAAAGGATTTGACTTACGAGGAGGAGCCGGTGGCCATTCTAGCTCGGCAGGTTCGAAAGTTGAGGTCTAAGAGTTATCCTTCAGTTTGAGTGCAGTGGAGAGGTCAGTCGATCGACGCAGCTACGTAGGAGTCCGAGTCCGATATGCGGAGTAAATACCCACATATTTTCACAAGTCCAGGTACTTTTCTATGTCTATTCGAGGACGAACGTTTGTTTTAGAGGTGGTGAATGTGATGACCCGATAGATCATTTTGAGATTTAGCCTCTATTTCCATATTTCGAGACCTCGATTAGCTCCATTTTATGTTTCTCGAGTTGCATGCACCGTCCGTGTCTTATTACGGAAAGTCTTTATGTCAAAAATTGAAGAAAATATAAATTTTTGCCTTTAGACTTGAGTTGATTATGGTCAACATTTTGTGTAAACGGACCCGGATTCCTATTTTGACAGTCTTGGTGGGTCCGTATCGTGATTTGAGACTTGGACATATGCCCGGAATTTTAATTCGAAAGTCCCTAACGTTTTTTTGACTTATTTTGCCGAAATCTAGCATTTTTGAAAGTTGAAAATTACTAAGTTTGACTGAAAGTTGACTTCTTAGCTAACGGGTTCGGATTTTGATGTTAAAAGTTGGAATAGTTCTGTATTGCTATTTGAAACTTGTCTGCAAAATTTGGTTCAATTTGGAATTGATTTGACATGATTCAGATGCTTAAATGTGATTCTAGTGTTCTTAAGTTTCACTTTGAAAGTTCATTCGTTTTGAGGATTGATTTGTAGATTTAGATGTTATTTTGGTGATTTAATTGCACAAGCAAGTTCGTATGTGGTTATTACACTTGTGTGCATGTTTGGTTTGGAGTCCGAGGGGCTCGGATGAGTTTTAGATAGGCTACAGATTGATGTTGGACTTTGGAGATAGGTGAATAATGGTTCACATTTGCGAGCATGGGCTAGGCTGGGTGACACTCGCATTTTCGAGAAGTTGTTTGCTTTTGCAAACTGTTGACCCTCTCAAGTGCGAAGGAAGTGGTTGCAATTGCGATCACTGACCACTAGTGTACTGCTTCGCATTTGCGAAGGATGGATGCTCGCATTTGCGAACCAAATGTCGCATTTGCGACTCCTGGGGCTCTGAGATAGGGTTTGCATTTGCGACCCTTGTTTCGCAAATGCGGTATTCACAATTGTGAACAATACATCACAATTGTGACATCCACAGTTGGGTAAAAGAGGGAAAAAATAAAACTTAGCTCATTTCTCACAATCTCTCAACCCTAATCACCCTAGAGGCGATTTTCCAAGAGACTCTTCTTCCTAAATTTATTGGTAAGTGACTTTAATCCATTTCTTTTCAATTACCCATTACATTTCATGAGATTTCAACATCAAATTTAGGATTTCCATAGTAGAAATTAGGAATTTGAGTAGAATTGGGGATTTTTGTTAAATTGAGATTTAGACCTCGAATTGAGGTCGGATTTTGAAACAAATCACATAACCGGGCTCAGGGGTGAATGGGTAATCGGATTTTGGTCAGAATCTCATTTTTGACCAAGTGGACCCGAGGTTGACTTTTGTTGACTTTTTCAAAAATGATCTAAATTGAACCTCTTTCATTTGTGGGTAGTTTCTAAAGCTTATTTTGAATCATTTGGTCAATAATTTGCTAGATTTTGTTAGTTTGAAGGCTTGTTCAAAAGGCAAGGCCGTGGTTGGTTGATTTCTTGAGTTACAGAGTGAGGTAAGTGTGGGGTCTAATATTGATTTGAGGAAATTAGGAACCCTTGAACTACATGTTATGTGAATTACGTGTGATACGGTGTATATACGCTGTTACGTTACTTTCTTTCCTCTCTTTGTTACTTTATAGTATATCTTGTTTCATGCCTTAATTGCTACATGCTTATTTGACTCCCACGTCATATTTTCTACTTGCCATTTAGTATTTCTTGTATTTAATTATTAATTCTTCCATAATTCCATGCTTATTTTGCTACTTGTCTCTATTTTCTTTTCTTGCACATATAAATTATCTTATGCCTTGCTTGTCTTATAGTTTCGTATCATTTGTTACCTTTAATAAAGTAGTTTCATTTGTATGAGTTGTTAATTGGTAGATACCGTTGAGTTGGTAAAGTTGATAAATTCGAGTTGTTCGAGATTCTTTGATTATCATGTTATTCTCCATTGCTCATACTTTTGTTCTCTTGATGTAGAATTTCTTGTAAATCTTGGTTGTTGAATTTCTATTGTTGATTGAAATTGTCTAGGGAGCGGGTTGCATGCCGCAACAGAAATTGAAAGGTAATGAGTTGAAATGGTGGAATAAGGACGGATTATGATATTGACAGTTGATGATATGGTGAGATCGTGTTGCGCGCCGCAATGAATTGCATAGAGTTATATTTGTTTGTGACTGTTAGTTTTGCCTCGGTAATTGAGATGAGTTTATATGACTTGTTATTCTGGATTCCCTGTTGTTGGATTTGAATTTGTTGTTATGAATTAACTGCTTTACTTCCATTCCTGTCTTTTCTGTAATTATTATTATTGCGTACATGTTAATATAAGTGACCTGCCTTAGCCTCGTTACTATTTCATCGAGGTTAGGCTCGACACTTATAGAGTACATGAGGTTGGTTGTACTCATACTACACTCTGCACCTCTTGTGCAGATACCAGAGTTGGTCCTAGCGGAATTCAGTAGACTTGCTCGGATCCAGCTGTCAGTGGAGACTTGAGGTATAGCTGCACGACATTCGTAGATCTGAAGTCCCCTTCTACATCATTTTATCTGTTTATTTTGATTCAGACAGTTATGTTTATTTCAGACCATTATCTGTAGTATTCTAGACACTCATGTATTCGTGACACCAGTTCCAGGATTTGCATTTGGATTTCGTCACTTATTAGCTTATTACCTTATTTCAGACTATTCTGTTTCATTATTGTCATTTAATTTGGGAATTGTAAAAAAATGGTTAATAGATATATCTAACGTTGGCTTGCCTAGCAAGTGAAATGCTAGGCGCCATCATAGTCCCGACGGTGGGAATTTTTGGTCGTGACATAAGTGTTGGGTCTAACCTTGATTTGAGGGAATTAGTAATGCTTGAACTACATGTTATGTGAATTACGTGTGAAACAGCGTATATGCGAGGTGACGAGTGTATATGCGCCATTACGTTACTTGCTTCCCTGTCCTTGTTACTTCATAGTATATCCTGTTTCATGGCTTAATTGCTACATGCTTATTTGACTTCCATGCCATATTTGATACTTACCATTTCGTATTCCTTATATTAAATTGTCCATTCTTTCCATAATTCCATGCTTTTCTTGCATATCTAAATTGTCCTATGTCTTCCTTGTCTTAGAGTTTCGTAACATTTGTTGCTTTCAATAATGTAATTTTATTTGTATGATTTGTTAATTGGTAGATACCGTTGAGTTGGTAAAGTTGAAGCATTCGAGTTGTTAGAGATTCTTGATTATCATGTTACATTTTCTCTCTTGATGTAGAACTTCTTGTAAATTTTGGTTGTTGGATTGCTATTGATATTTGAAATTGTTTGGGGAGCGAGTTGCACGCCGCAATGGAAATTAAAAGGTAATGAGTTGAAATGGTGGAATAAGGACGAATTATGATATTAACAGATGATGATATGGTGGGATAGGGTTGCGCGCCGCAACGGATTGTATAAAGTTATATTGTTTGTGATTGTTGGATTTGCCTTGGTATTTGAGATGAGTTTATATGACTTGTTATTCTGGGCCCTCTGGTAGTTGGATTTTGAGTTCCTTGTTATGAATTAACTACTTTATTTCCATTCCTGCCTTTTCTGTTATTATTATTATTGCGTACAAGTTATTGTAAGTGACCCGCCTTACCCTCGTCACTACTTCATCAAGGTTAGGCTCGGCACTTACAGAGTATATAGGGTCGACTGTACTCATACTACACTATGCACTTCTTGTGCAGATACCAGAGTTGGTCTAGTTGCGCTGGGTGAGGTTGCTCAGATCTAGCTATCAGTGGAGACTGGAGGTATAGCTGCACGGTGTCCGCAGCCCTAAAGTCCCCTTCTACACCATTTTAGCTGTTTATTTTATTTCAGACAATTATGTTTATTTCAGACCATTATCTGTATTACTCTAGATGCTAATGTATTACTCTAGATGCTAATGCTACCTTGTTTTAGACTATTCAGTTTTATCATTGTCATTAAATTTGAAAATTGTTAAAAATGGTTAAGAGATATAGCTAACGTTGGCTTGCCTAGCAAGTGAAATATTAGGTGCCATCACAGTCCCGAGGGTGGGAATTCTGGGTCATGACAAATAAAGACATTGATGATAGATAGCACCTAAATTAGATAATTTGAATGTTGGAATATTCAAATTTGATACATCTACAACAACATATAAACTAAAAGCAAATTTTATGCAACTAATTATATAGTATACAACTTATTTATAACTTATCTACAACTTTCATATATCATTTTTACCCAGTTAAATACAACTACAATATCGTACAACTTAAATATAATTTCCATACAAATTTCTATACAAATATGTCTTTTGTATGTATTTTGTATTTGTATATATTTTGTATGTTGTGTGTTCTTCTTCTTCTCTGAAATTCCAATCAAAACTTCCCCTCTTAATACAATTTTGATACATATCAACAATTTTATGTAAAGAAAGTATTTATAACTTAAATACAAATTTCATACAACGATTCATACATTATACAACTATTTTTCAACTTTCACATTAAAAAAAATAATAACAGAATACAACTTAAATATAATTTACATATATTTATAATACAACTTTAATACATCTTCTTCATCTTCGAGTTCCAATTTAAAAATTCATCCAAATAATCAACTCTAATTTTTACCAAACACCCTCAAAATTGAGATATAAACTTCAAAAAATATTTTTGATCGTTTGCAACAACACCCAATCAAAACAAATAATAATTTTTAAAAAGTCGAATTCAAAATCAAAGTTTTGAAGCTTTTGATGGCTTTCATTGGCTGCCAGAGCAACGGATAATGACTGGTTTGATGGTGATAAGCAACGACGTCAAATCTATTATTGAATTCTCTGAAGAAAAAAATAAAAAGGAGATGATAAAAGAGAAGTGAATCATAGAGATCCAAAGAAGAAGAAATCAAGTAGAAAAAAGAGAGAGAGAGAGAGAGAGAGAGAGAGAGAGAGAGAGAGAGAGAGAGAGAGAGAGATCTGTGGAAGCGGTAGATCTATGAAATTTGATTTCCACATTAAAAGTCTACAATCAAGGATACCCATTTAAAACCTATTTGTATATAACTGATAAATTGTATATCAACTTATAATTAAGCTAAAACCTAAATAGTGAGGGTAAATAAATTTATAATATAGTACATATAGGTAAAAATCTCAAAGTACAACTCCCGCCAGAGAAAGAAACACTGACCTGGGCTTGGGCTAGGGCCCTCATTAAAGTGATCGTGTAGCCCATTAGTCAATTTCTAAGAGTAATTTATAGAGAAATTTTCAGAAATCACTATTATTTAGTGGCTATTAACTTTCTATAGCTACTATTCAGTTGTTAAGCGAGTGTATTCGATGTATTCACGCTACTGTATTCATGAATACAGTAGAAAAAATCGCCTAAAAATAGGGGAGTCCAGCTGTATGTGACTGTATTTCCGCTACTGTATTCATGAATATAGTAACGACAATCACCTAAAATATAGGTTTGTCCAGCTGTTTAATAATGGAAAGAGGATAAATTAGGGTGTATCACTCCTAATTTAACTCAACAAAATCAATTCTAACACGTCTCATTATCAACCCAATTAATTAGCATATTTTTTCATATACTAAACACAAAAACAGAGCATTGTATTGTGCTTCAACAAAACACAATCTGCAGAGCTTCAGAGATACATGCAAATTTTTTTTCTGAGATAGTTCGAGGTTTTGATTCAACCGTCCTTGATAGGATTTTTTTTCGTCCGACATTGATACAAGTATTCACAGTATATTTAGTAATTTGATTTACTAGATGGCAAGCTTAACTGTGCTAATTCTTCATTCTGGGAGTGGAACAATAAAAATTGTTATGTCGATTATTCGATAGATGGGATATCGATAAAGGAGTATGCTTCGTACAATAATTTAGTTGCTTCAATTTCGAAGAAAATTGATATAGATTTGAGTTCCAAGTCAATTAAAATTGAATACAAAGTGGAAAGGAATTGCGCGCCTATGGAAATACACAACGACATGGGTTTCAGGGTGTATGTAGAGTTGAAAAAGGAGAACAGGGAGTTAGGGATGTATCCATTGTGTATAACTACATTGGATAAGGAAATTTTAGAAGGAGGAAGTGTAATTCAAAGTGACCTAATGCAATTTGATTCTACATATGGTGTGAATACATTTGATACAGTTGATACACTTGCACTTGCGTCTTTAAACTCAGGTGAACCAATTGAGGTTTTTGAACCGGAAAGGGATTTGATTATTTCAAATACTAATCAAAATGAGGTGATGGCTGGACAAGTATTTAAGGATAAGGCCACATTGAAGGCGGTGATGGAGCAATATGCAATTACTGAAAAGTTTCAATTCCTGGTTGATAGGTCAAATGCTATCAAGTTTGACTGCTATTACATATTAGAACTTCAAAATATATGTTGTATTCAACTGTATGTTTGTGTATTCATAATAGCATATTATGAATACATCATATATTACGTTGTATTTGTAATATATGTTGACTTTCATTATATGTTTCTGTATCAGTGGTTGGAATAGTATGCGCTGCATCAGTTGTAGGATTAATGAACCATCTATATACATGTATTCATAATAAACTATATTCAATATTTTCCTGCTGTATTCGTGTTTCTATATTCAAAACTTTGTTCAAAAGGTAAATGTCGTGTGTCAGTGGTTGGAAAACTATGTACTGAATAAGGTGTAGGAGTAATGCTCCAACTATATTCAAATATTCATAATGCCCCGTTTATATACTGTATTCAAAATTATCCTGCTGTAATATGTATATAATGTATTCATATGTCAAAATAACCAATTGTGTGTGTATCAAAATTTTATTTGTAGCTATACCTTGTTATGTGTTTCTGAGCATTGTGAATACAAATTTAAGGCTTCTAGTATTAACAAATCATAAATTTTCAAAGTGAGGGAGTTCAATGATAAGCATACATGTCCGTTGAAGGATAAACTATATGTGCAACATCAAGCAACCGGTAGGTTGATTGGTGGAATGATTATATCCAAGTTTACTAATCATAAGAGGAAATACACGCCAAAGGATATAATTGATGATGTGAAATTGGACTTTGGTGTCGATGTTAGTTACATGTTAGCATGACGTGCTAGAGAAAAGGCAGTGAATTTTCTGAGGAGTGAACCACCTGATTCATACAATAAATTACCAGGGTACTTATATACACTGGATACAACTTATCCTGGTTGACATATTAGAATGGAAAAATCTCCTAAAAATGAGTTCATGTATTTGTATATATCGCTATATGCTTTTATAAAGGGATTCGATTATTGTAGACCCATCGTCCTTGTGGATGGCAGCCACCTAAAATCAGCATATACATGGACATTCGTTTTGGCTATCACGTTGAATGGTGCAAGTTAGTCAATTAAAAAAAATACATACAAGTTACACTAACATAAAAACTGCTATTCGTATTATTTAATACAACTTTAATGATTTTTTTGTTTGTATGCAATTGTATTTACAGGACATATACTTCCACTAGCATATGGTGTAGTTGATTCAGAGAAAAAAGCTGCTTGGTTGTGGTTCTTTGAGAAATTCAATGTAGCTTATAGCAAATGGGAAAACATATGCATTATTTCAGATAGGAATGAGAGCATCATCAAAGCTGTAACCAGAGTGTATCTTACCGTACCTCATTTTGCTTGTATATGGCATATATGGAATAACGTATACAAGAAATTCAAAAAGAGTCATGAGAAGTTGAGCCAGGTATACTTTTCAATGGAAAACGCATACACCTAAGATGAATTTGATAGTCTAATAGAAAATGTGGAGAAGGTGTATATTCGGGTGAAAGATTACTTGGTATTAGCTGGATACGAAAAGTGGGCTAGGTTGTATGCACCTGTTAACCGGGAATGGACTATGACATCAAATATTGCAGAGTCAATCAATTTGGCACTTGTATCAACAAGAGAGTTGCCAATAAATGACTTCCTAGAAGAAGTTAGGAAGATGGTTGGACATTGGAATTGCAGCAATTGAGAATAAGCTTCACACACGTACACAACACTTGGGAAAAAATATCAAGAGATTCTTACATTGAATGAGGCACTGTCTACACGTATGA
Source organism: Nicotiana tabacum (assembly GCF_000715075.1). Lineage (NCBI taxonomy): Eukaryota > Viridiplantae > Streptophyta > Magnoliopsida > Solanales > Solanaceae > Nicotiana > Nicotiana tabacum. The sequence continues at coordinate 41,251,911 of NC_134103.1, forward strand.
CTGTAAGTTTTCATTAGTTTACTATAATTACTTGCATTGCTGAAATTATGATATATGAATACATCATGTACTTATTCAGGATGAATACATGAATACAAACTGTAATATTGCCTATTTATTGAAAGCATGTATTCAATCGGTATAATGTATATGTTATTTGTGGTATAATGTATAATAAAGTTGCAATTTGATAGATTAATACATACATAAATACAGGTAATTTCTGATACATGCATATAAATTGTTTGGATACATCCCGACTATATGTGTATAATATATTGATACAGTATATACATGCTGCCTGCATTCACGCATACTGTATGTACTACATGTATTCATGGACAAATACATATTTTGTACATATGTCCAAAACTGAAGTTTCTCCGCTTAATGTAGGTTGTACCATTGACTGAATACTTGCACATGGTGAATGATGAAGGAAGGCATTACACAGTTTGCATCCAAAAGAAAATTGCAGTTGTGGGAGGTTCCAAGTGGACGAGTACCATGCCCACATGCTTGGGCTGTTTTGAAAAGCAAGTTTCTAATGACATACGAGGTCCTCGTGTATCCTCTCCCTGACCGAAGTGAATGGAATATACCAGCACATATATCAAAGGAGTTGTCTTACCACCCAAATAGAAGAGACCTCTTGGAAGGCCAAAGAAGAAGCGCGATAAGCCATTAAGTGAATTGCTTCAAAAGAAGATTCAACATTCGTGTAGTATTTGTGGGCAGGGTGGACATAATAAGCGTACTTGTAGAAATGCCTCACGTAGGAATTAGTTGATGTTTTGATTTTAATTCCTTCAATCCCTGTTTGTGGATGTGTTAAAGACTTTGTATTACTTATTGCTTTCTAGACTAGATGTATTTATGTCACGATCCAAATCTCAATATAGGTCGTGATGGCGTCCAACGTCGCCGTTAGGCAAGCCAACTGTGAACTACCAACTTAATTATTCATTTTATCATTTTCAAAATCGTGAATTTTTATCAGATAGAGAATTTAGCGCATTGAAATCATGGAAACTTACAATTTATGTAGAAATAATAATAAAAGTGTTTCAATTCTAAGCAAAACCACAAATAAGTTTTAGAACATCCTAAAACCCCGTGTCATAAGTGCATGAGTATCTACTAAGAATTACAATAACAATACAACATCTGTATGAAATACAAGATAGACAGGATAAAGTAAATAATTATGATGGAAACTCTGTGTGCTGCGAATCGTAGCATGGACTGCAGCTCACCATAAAGTCCCCTCAGCAGCTGCGCCTATGCTCCCAAATGACCACCGAATGAACCTGTCAGATCCTGCACATTTAGTGCATAAGTGCATCATGAGTACGTAAATCAACACGTACCCAGTAAGTATCTAGCCTAACCCCGAAGAGGTAGTGACGAGTGGTCGACATTGACACTTACTAGTTGTCCAGTAAATCAAATATAAATACGTAGACAAGCATGAAACATGGTAAGTAAACAATGAGTACATTTATAGGAAAATAATATGGTTTACAGCTGAACAGTGAACACAATGTCCTCAAATGCCGGATACCTCTCAAATGGAATACGAAATGGTCAACACCAAATCAATGGTCACATCTCAAGTTAGGAAAACACATAAGTATGCGGACTCCTTATCAAGTATTTCACATGATTCCGCCGAGGCGAGTGGCCCGATCCCATAAGAGTGTTTCATAGAACTGCCGAGGCCATCGACCCGATATCATAAGAGTGTTTCATAGAACTGCCAAGGCGAACAACCCGATCCCATAAGAGTGTGTTACAATATCTTGCCGAGACGAACGACCCGATACCATAAGAGTGTGCTACAATATCCTTCCGAGACGAACGACCCGATCCCATAAGAGTGTGTTACAATATCTTGTCGAGGCGAACGACCCAATCCTATAAGAAAATGAATCTTTTACGGGTCTTTGACCCCACTCACGAATATACGTGTGAGTTATGAAATTCAAGAAAACTTTTCGATGAATACGTACAATGCGGGAGAAATCCGTAAGGGAGGAACAATTTCTACGGCTAATCAAGTAGCTCGTCAAATATCTAAAATAGCGAGTCCATTACTCTACACGAGTCTAGTCTCAGGTCATAATACGAATTAAAGCAATTAAACATGCAATAATAACTCAAATAGTACAATTAAAGCATGGCGTGAGTCTAAGTCTACACGGACATAATCAGGAATTCTAGCATACGCACGGACACTCGTCACCTCATACGTGCGTAGCTCCCACAACATGTAGCATACAACCAATATAACACCTATGGGGTAATTTCCCCCTCACAAGGTTAGACAGACTTACCTCGCTCTGAAGTTCCATAACCGGCTCCATCGCCTCACTAGCACCTCAAACCAATGCCCATCGATCCAAAACTTGTCAAATAATCATGAAAATCAATAAAAATATACTCATACACTCATAATTAATCAATTTATTACAATTCCCAACTTCGCTCGAAAAGTCAACAAAGTTAATCCTCGGCCCACGTGCCTGGATTCCGAAAATATTCAAAGATAAACATTACCAATAACATCACGAACTCAAATATATAATTTATTCCTAATTCCATACCCAATTTTGTGGTCAAAATTCAAATATACCAAATTCTAAATTTTCTTCCATATCCCACAATTTCTACAATATTCCATGTTTAAATTCATATATAATCCATGTATTTATCTTACAACAAGTAGTAATAACTAACCTCATGATATATGGCGAAGATGATCTTCAAGAATCGCCCCAAATCTCCCCACATGTGCTCTAAAAACATAAAATTGAAGAAAATGAGCTCAAAATCCTGAAATTAGATGTTTAATACACTTGCCAGGCTTCCTCCTTTGTGATCGCGGTCATTATCCATGCGATCGCAGTTAAGAAAAGTTCCAGCATCGTTTCCTTCATCGCGATCATGGACAAAATCATGCGATCGCGATGTAAAAATTTTATTTTCTTCTTCACAAACACCCTTCAGTATAATGGCCATAACATTTTGTACACAATTTCAAATGATAAATGGTTTGCTTTTCCAAAAACTAGATTCAAAGTAAAACTTCTATTTTTAGATCATCTCCAAATTCCTTATAGGTTGCAAGATATAAGCTCCTCAAGTCAGACCACTGTTAGTAGAAATTCCTTCTACACGATCGCGACCCTTCCTTCCGTGATCGCGATTCATAAGGCCTGGATTGCACTTTACTCTTCGAGATTGCATAGCACACCTCCAACGCCAGTTATCAGCAGTTCCAAAAGGCCTTAAAGTGGTCCGAAACTACTCCAAAACTCACCCGAGGTTCGAGGAACCCCGTTCAATCATTCTAACAAGTTTATATACCCTATGTAAACTTGTCCGAAGGCTCGGAACACATATTACAACATCAAAACCAAGAATTAAGGATCAAACTCAATTTCTTAAACTCTCTTAACTTTCAAACTTTCATCCTTCGTCTAACGCATCCGAATCACACGTAAATATTTCGTAATGACGCCACATTTTGCGTACAAGTCACAAATCACAATATGAATCTATTCCAAGGCTCGAAATCCCAAACGGATATCAATAACACCAAAGTCTACTTTAACTCGAACTTAAAAAATTCTAAAACCTTCAAAATGTCAGCTTTCCACAATCAACGCCGAAATATTCCCGGACCATCCGATACTTAACCCAAATATACGCCCAATTCCAAAATCATCATACGAACCTATTGGAACCTTCAAATTCCGATTCTAAGGTCGTTTACTCAAAAGTCAAACCTTGGTAAACTCTTTCAATTTAAAACTTCCGAATTGAGAATTTTCCTTCCAAATGAACTCCGAACTTTCCGAAATTCAAATTCGACTATACGTACAAGTCATAATACATGAAGCGAAGCTACTTAAGGCCTCAAACCGCCGAACGATGTGCTAGAGCTCAAAATGACCGGTCGGGTCGTTATAATTTTATTGTTCCTGGATGATTTTTTTAAAAATGTAGATGACTATATACATTACTGTTAAGTTTCTCGATGCATTAAAAAAATGGTGTATTAAGTAAAGCAGGATGTATGTATTTGATGTATATATATGTATGTATATGTATAACAGGACATGTATATATACTGTAAGTGGTTAGATACTGTATGTATGTATGTATGTATGTATGTATATATATATATATATATATATATATATATATATATATATATATATATATATAAAATCGAAATTCAGAAGCTGAAATTTCACCTCTACCATCAATAGGTTTAGCCAACGCATTTATAACACGACCCAAATAAGCCTCACTCACGGGTATCTAAGCAATTCTTCCCGTTGCATTTACAGAGCTTCCTTCTTGTATCAACAAACCATCGCCCATTAATACAACACCAACATTATTAGATTCCAAATTCAGAGCAATGCCTATTGTACCCTCTTCAAATTCGACTAATTCACCCGCCATTACTTCATCAAGACCGTGAATACGAGCAATGCCGTCGCCTACTTGAAGTACGGTACCGATATTTACAATCTTTACTTCTCTATTATATTGTTCAATACGTTTACGGATAATATTACTAATTTCGTCAGCTCGAATGGTTACCATGATTCTTTATTTATTATTTTTTGAAAGAAAAAAATAATACCTACAGTAGAAAGACTAATCAGTTATTTCTTTCATTGTTCCCAACATGCCAATATTGGCACTAATGGTACATAAATGTAACTCGTTGTTCAAACAACTATTCAGAGTTCCTAGAGCTCCTCGTAAGGCTTGTTGGAAAATCCGTTGTCGGAATATATATATAGTGTAGCAAAAAATGGATACAAGACATGTATATATACAGTAAGTGGTTCATGTACAGTTAATGTATTTAATCAAAGTTTTTACTAGACTTCAAATATAGATAAATATAACTACATTAATTTCAGAAAGAGCTAAAATATTCATGTATTCAAAGTATCTAAAATACTATTAATACAACTACATTTGAATACATTATTTTCAGCACTTTTAAGAAAATAGTAAAAATAAAATGGATTGTTGAATCATGAGAAATTGAATATGGAAGTTGAATAATAAATTGGGTTGCTGCGGACCTTGCGGAAGTTCGATGCAGTGTGGGTCATTGTTGATAGATTGACCAAGTCGGCACACTTCATTCCGGTTGTGACTACGTATACTTCAGAGAGGTTGGACCAGATTTATATTCAGGAGATAGTTAGGTTGCACGGTGTGCCAATTTCTATCATATCAGATAGAAGCCCTCAGTTTACGTCACATTTTTGGAGAGCAGTACAGAGTGAATTGGGGACCCGTGTAGAGCTCAGCACAGCCTTTCATCCGCAACCGACGGGCAGTCGGAGCGGACAGTTCAGATTTTGGATGATATGCTCAGGGCGTGTCTGATTGACTTCGGAGGTCAGTTGGATCATTTCTTGCCTTTGGCCAAATTTGCTTATAACAATAGTTACCAATCCATCATCAAGATGGCTCCATTTGAGGCTTTGTATGGTCGGCGATGTCGTTCGCCCATCGGATAGTTGGAGCCCGGTGAAGCTAAGTTATATGGTACGGAATTGGTGAAGGATGACTTAGAAAAGGTAAAGTTGATTTAGGAGCGACTTTGTACACCACAGTCCAGACAGAAGAGTTACGCAGATCAAAAAGCGTGTGATTTATCATTTATGGTAGATGAGAAAGTTCTCTTGAAGGTTTTGCCGATGAAGGGAATCATGAGATTCGGGAAGAAGGGCAAGTTGATCCCAAGGTTTATAGGCCCATTTGAAGTGTTAAGACGAGTTGGGGAGGTTGCTTACGAGCTTGCCTTGCCTCCCAGTCTATCGGGAGTTCATTCGATTTTTCACGTGTCTATGCTCCGAATGTATCATGCCGAATTGTCATATGTGTTAGACTTCAGCACAGTTCATCTAGATAAGAGCTTGGGTTATGAAGAGAAACCAATTGCCATTGTTGATAGACAGGTTCGCCAGTTGAGGTCCAAGTGGATTTCTGCGGTAAAGGTTCAGTAGATGGGCCAACTAGTCGAGGAGGCGACCTGGGAGTCCGAGGAGGACATGTAGAGCATATATACACACTTATTCAACACTCCAGGTATGATTCTAAACCCGTTCGAGGATGAATGTTTGTTTAAGAGGTGGAGAATATAACGACCCGACCGGTCATTTTACTTTCTAGAACCCCGTTCCCCTAAATAAGACTTCCCATACATACTTTTACTATTTTATGACTTACGGGGATGGTTATCTCGGGATTTGGATGCGTTCGGATTGAAATCGGAATACTTGGTTCTGTAAGGTTGGCTTAAAAGGCTAAGTTTGACTTCGATCAATATTTTGAGTAAACAACCTCAGAATCAGGATTTGACAGTCCCAATAGGTTCGTATGATGATTTCGGAATTGGGCGTATGCTCGGGTCGGGTTTTGGATGACCTGGGAGCATTTCGGCGCCCAATAGTGAAAGTTGGCATTTGGGTGAATTTTATAAGTTTGGGTTGAAGTGGATCTTTACATTATAGACGTCCATTTGGGATTTCAAGCCTAGGAATAGCTCAGTATGATGATTCTGGACTTAGAGGCGCGTCTGAAAGTGGATTTGAAGGTCCGTAGGTCGTTTCGGGGTCATTTGGCAAAAAATGAAAATTTGAAGTTTTTGGAAAGTTTGACCGAGGGTTGACTTTTTGATATAAAGTTTGGATTCCAGTTCCGAAAATTGGAGTAGGTCCGTAATGTCATTTAAGACTTGCACGCAAAATTTGGTGTCATTCCGAGTTGATTTGATAGGAATCGGACGCGCGAGAGTATTTTTAGAAGTTTTTGAGTTAATCCATGCGCTTTGGCGTCTGTTTTGTGGTTTTTGATGTCATTTCAGTGTTTCGATCGCTCGAGCGAGTTTGTATGATGTTGTTAGACTTGTTTGTGTGTTTGGTGTGGAGCCCCGAGGGTTCGGGTGAGTTTCGAACGTTCGGGAGGATGAGAAAAACTTTAGTTTTTCTGGTGTTTCTTGGCAGCTGTTGTAGGTCTCGCAAATGCGAGAATTTGTTCGCATTTGCGAACCTCGCATTTGTGAGGAAGGCTTCGCAATTGCGAAGAAGCGTGAGTTGGACAGTGTTCGCATTTGCGACACTTTGGTCGCATTTGCGATCTCAACAGTGTCCGCATTTGCGAACTTGGCAGTAGAAGCCTAGCTTCACATTTGCGATGGATTTGTTGCATTTGCGAACTAGATGTCGCAAATACGACATCTGGGACCTGTGCACAACTTATTAAATGGGGGACTTAGGCCATTTACCTCATTTTCTTTCATCTCTTGGGCGATTTTGTAGCTCTTGGAAGGGGGTTTTCACCTAGCACTTTGAGGTAAGTAATTTCTACACAACATGAGATTATGGGTAGATTAACATGTAAAAATTTGATAAAATCAAGGGTTTTGATGAAAACTTAGGTTTTGGATAAAAATGAGATTTGACCACGAAATTGATAATAGAATTAGATGAAAATCATATATTTGCGTTCATGAGGCTATGAGTAACAATTTGCTTCATAAATTTTCGGATTCTGGGCACGTGGGACTGGTGGTGTATTTTGGAAATTCTTCAATTGGGGTTGGGTAATCGCTTTAATAGTTAGAATATGAACTTTTGAGCCTATATTGACTATTTTATATAACATTTGACTAGTTTCGAGTATTTTTGGCACTAAATTGAGGGTTTAGGCACAAATCTTGGATCAAAATTAGGCTTGAGACAAGGTAAGTCTCTTTTCTAACCTTGTAAGAGGGAATTAACCCCATAGGAGAATTTAATTAAAATGTGCTTCTATTTGTGGGGGTTACGTACGCACGAGGTTACGAGAGTCCGTACGTAGCTACTAATTATGCTATTGTCCAGGTAGTCTAGGACTCATACCATGTTATACTTACAATGTTATACCCTACTTGTTAATTTAATTGCTTAAATCATATTGAAACTTGATAAAGGAATTGTAAAAGGTTAAACTATATTTTCTTGACCGTTAATGAGAATTTGGTATTCCCTTGAATAATTTCCCCTTAATAAATCTTGAATTGGTTGTTGTAAATGTATTTTCTCTTTTGTGGAGTGGGCTGAACGCATCGGTAGCAGATAGATGCATCTATGGTTCGTGTCATTCGACCCTCGACAGTGTACAGTTTAAATATTATGTTGGATAGAGCCGTACGACCTCGACATAATTTGCGTATGATAAATCTTTGGAACCAATTATAATTGATATTTCTTCTTTGGCTTGAGATATAAATTGTTAAATGAGGAAAAATAAATTTGGGACTTAATATTGGTGAAGGAATCATTTACTGTTTCTTGTTATTGGGTTTTTCAGCATTCTTCATGTAATCCATGCTTAATTAAAATTTTGACATATTATTGTTAGCCCATAGTAAGTGTCAAAGTCGCCCCATGATAAAATCATCTCGAAAAGGATGTTTTTTGTCAAAAATGGGAGTCAACTTCACTGAACTACATGCAGTTCATCGGAGTCATAAATAAGGACATCTAATTATAGTGAACATAGTAATATAAAATATAGTTTGATAAACGTTAATAGGATATTAATGAGAAAATCAGAATGTATATTTGTATTCAAAGGTACTAACCGTCTGAGTCGAAGTTTGTCTCGTAGGGCAAAGAATTCCATCTACTTGGATGCCGATTCGTATGTAAAGGTAACAGTGTTGCATCAGCAAGTTTAGCTGCAGGATGTATCATAATTCTTGTTTCAGGAACTGACTTGAAATGTCCTCGCCGGCCAACTCAAATTGGGACACATGTATTTCTCCAGACATTTGAGCGGCAAGAGGTAGAACATCAAATTGTATTCTATTTGGGTCATCAGATAAATCCTAGGCAGTTTTGGGTGGTATCGCACTTGTCACTTCAGATTCAGTAGGCCCTTCATCTCTAAAATCACCACAATCAGGAATCTTATCTGTAGAGGCCTTTGATGTGTCTCCACTTAAATTACCATGTGGAACTCCATCGGCAGGAATGTCGGTAGGCAGTTGTCATGACCCAAAATCTCACCTGTCATGATGGCGCCTATCTCAATACTAGGCAAGCCGAAAATCTCAATAAACCACCATTTCTTTTAAATTTGAAAACAAAATAATTAAATTCAAAATCTCCCAATTTCAAATATAACACTTCCAAAACCTAGTGTCACTGAGTATATGAGCATCTAATATGAATACAATGTCTAGCTGATAAAAACCACTGTCTGAAAGTATAGAACAATACAATAACTGAATGTCATGACCCAAAATCCCACCACAGGTGTCGTGATGGCACCTAGTCTCTAAGACTAGGTAAGCCGGTTTCAATTACATTTTGAAGCTATTTTTTTTAAATAAGTTAACAAAACTAACAGCGGAACAAACTGGATCTGCACATGAGGTGCGGAGTGTAGTATGAGTACAACTAACTCAATAAGTAACAAGACTAACCTCTAGGCCGAAAGAAATGATGAGCTCCGCAGGTACAGTCCAATATAAATAATGGTACAGAAATATAGGCATGCTTTCAAGTTCAACATTTAAACTCAGTACAAGTGAAATAGATCAATACTGCATGATATAAGGAATATGACATCTTAGTAGAAAGGCCTCATGTAAATACTGGTCACAAATTATCCGGTCACTCGGTACTGTTTATGGCCAATCCAGCCCAGGATGTTCCAACCCGTATATAAATACACATCAACTGACAGTCAGTCACCCAGTACCGTATAAGGCCAATCCAACGCTGGGATAATTTATCCCCCAAATATAAATGATACGGACAAGATCCATGTCTAGATAAACTCGTTACAATACAAATAAGTAAGGCAAGTCCATGCCTTGGGAAAATCCATCCCAAATATATATATAAGCAGTAAGTAAGGCAAGTCCATGCCCTGGGAAGTCCATCTCGAATAAATATGATCATCTACGCTCACTGGGGGTGTGTAAAAACTCCGAAGGGGCTCCTTCATCCCAAACGTGATATAAATCCAATATGGCCTACTGCAGGCGGGCAATCCCGATCCGTATAATAACAAAGCCTATAAGGCCTGCTGCAGGCGGGCAACCCCGATCCATATAATAATGATGTACAAAGCCATTATGGCCTGCTGCGTTGCGCAGCTCAATCCCATAAATATCCTAACAATGGACAAATATTACTGAGTGCAAAATGTATATTTTTGAACAATTAACTCAACAGCAACACGACCCCATGGGTCCCAAAATATTGGCACGTAGCCTAAACATGATCTTTAATAGGAGCCTCAGCTCAATTTCTCTAACACGGGCCACATGTTCAGATAATAACACGATTCTTTAATTTTACAACTTCACAGGATCAAGACACAATTTCTGTGGTGCACGTATACATGTTCATCACCTATCGTGTGTGTCACCTTCAACAATTCATATCATACCAAATTCGGGGATTCATACCCTCAGAACCAAGTTTAGAAGTATTACTTACCTCAACCTGTGTAATTCTTTATTCTGCTATGCCCTTGCCATGATAATTGGTCTCCGAAAGCCTCGTATCTAGCCACAATTAATTCGATTCAGTCAATACCAATTATTGTAATTAATTCCATAAGGAAATACTAATTTTTTCAATAAAATCCGAAATTAACTCAAAAATCGCCCGTGGGCCCCCATCTCGGAACCCAACAAAAGTTACAAAATATGAACGCTCATCCAACCACGAGTCCAACCATACATATTTTACCAAATTCCGACATCAACTCAACCCTCAAATCTTCAATTAAAGTCTTTGAAGATTTATACCATTTTCAACCCAATCTTTACCCATTTGAACTCAACACTCTTTCCATAAACCTTATCGATACGTATAAATAATAGTCTTACACCCAAGAATCATACTCTTAATCACCCATCATTACCCAAACTCGAAATTGAAGATTATGGGTTAGAACCTTACCTCTTTGATGAAGAACTTGGGGGATTTCTTGTTGGATTTTAAGGCTTGGATAAGAATTTGATGAACAAGACACTTCATCTACTTCCTCTCTCTAGAACACTCTCACTTCTCTCTAAAATCATCAGATAATTGCCCCAAAATAAGCCCCAAAACCTATTTATCAAATTGGGGTCGGGTTATGAAAATTGAAAAATTATCCCTCCGAAAACAGGTAGGCGATCGCACAATGCACCGCCAAATAGGTATGCGGGTTGCACAATTGATCGCAAAACTGATGCCCAGAAGTGGTGTGCGCTGGGCATATCGGCGACCATTTTGCGGGTCACAAACCTGTTTTGCGGCTCGCATAATTGATTTGCGGTCGCACAATTTGCCGCATAATTGCATTTTTCGAGCGTTTGGTAATTTGGTCATAACTTCTTGTAGGAATGTTCAAATGACAAATGGTTTGAAGCATTAGAAACTAGACTCAAAGATGTTTCATTTAATAGGTAATAAACCATATAAAACTTCGTATCATCAGATTTATACTAATTTGAAATTAGGTCTTGTGCGAACTCACGTGAAACTTTAGTCTTATGAAATTTCCAACTTCTACATTCGATGCCGAAACCTATCGAATCAAGTCCGATTGATCTCAAATTTTGCACACAAGTCATAAATGACATAACAGACCTATTAATATTTTCAGAATCAGATTTCGACCTTGATATCAAAAAGTCAACCCCCGGTCAAACTTCACAAAAAATAAACTTTCGGCATTTCAAGCCTAATTCCACTACGGATCTCCAAATAATTTTTGGACAAGCTCTTAAGTCCAAAATTACCATATAGAGCTATTAAAATTATCAAAATTCAAATCCGAGGTCTTTTACGCATAGGTCCACATCCGATCAATGTTTCTAACTTAAATTTTCAATAATTAGACTAAGTGTCTTATTTCATTTTGAATTCCTTTCGGACCCGAACCAACTAATCCGATAAGTTATAAATCAATTATAAGGTATAAATTGAGCAGTAAATTGGGGAACGGGGCCGTAATACTCAAAACGACCGGTCGGGTCGTTACAACAGTTTCTTTTCCACACCCTTAAGATAAAGAATAATGGAATACATTAATATACTATTTATTTGAATAAAATATATGCAGGAGAATAGAATAAACATAAAGTACCAAATTCAGTGTATGTTGGCAGACATGTATATTATTTAAAAAAAATACAATAATTGTATATTTGTATGTAGGCAGTCCTATATACTATATTCAAATGTATTATATATCTGTATTCAAATGTATTATATATTTGTATGCACAAGTATATCATTGTATTCACGCGTATTTAATTGTATTCACATGTGTTATATAACTTTATTCACAAGTATATCACTGTATTCTCATGTGTATATCTGTATTCTATATATAGCAATAATGTATATAACTAAAAGTATTGTATTTTAGTGTATTTATACAGAACTCCATCATGTATACAATTAAATAAACTGATTAAACATAAATTATTACACAATATATATACTAAACAGTGAAAAAAGTTTAACCTCTGAACTCTCCGCGACAGCTGTATCATATTGTATTTGAATTTTCAGATGGTCACACAAGTTGTCCTTACCACAATCGTGTCTTCCAGTATATTTCTTTCTTTGATATACCTTTTCTGTGTTCTGATTGGCTTTAATATCTTCAAAAAACATTTTGAAATTGTCATTGATCAATGTTCGTAGAGAAGCGAACTTGCCCATCACCTAATAATTAAACCAACAATTAGAAACATGTTAGAATATACAAGAAAGTGAAGACATATAATGTAAAGATGAATATGTTTTAACAATATTTACAAAATTCTTGAATGAGTTTAGATCCTCCCCCAAGACAGACAAATCATCAGATTTAGTATCAATTGGTACGTCATGGTGGATAGAAGTGTCGTTTGTTTCCACATGATGTGATGCCTTTGGATAAACTGGCTTCTTATCCCTCAATGCAGGTTCCTTGATTTCAATCTTATAAAAAGGAGGATTCTTGGCATGAGGTTTAGTAGACACATATGTTATTGGACTCTTTACAGGTGAGGGATCAATTAGCTGCTGTTTGCGCTTCTTGTGAAGTGGTGATGATGATGGACCTGTGCTTGCATCATGTTTCTTCTTCAGCTGAAGAGGGGGTGTATGACTAAAGTCATCAGAATCCTCCTCATTGTGGTCTGTATGAAGAGGACTTTGGTCTATATCAGCGTCATCCGGAGGCACCTGAATAACTGCAAGCTCACTAGTGGTTGATTGAATATTATTGTATTTCAGCTGAAAATAGAAATACACTCAATGTAAATCTCTATTGCTGTATCACTCATAAGTTACTGTATATCTAAATATGGGCAGACATGTATATACTTATATTCTCATATGTTATGTAAAAATTAATAATAATGTATTAAATGTGAAAGCTGTATTTCTGTATTATGTATTCTGCTGTATATTTGTATTTGTGCAATCATGTATATAGTTGTATGCTGTATTCAAATGTATTTTGAATTGAGTTATAACAATGTATTTAATTACATAAACATATGTTGTATATAATATTAGTTAGTTAAATAATAATAAATTATCCAATTTTCCTCGTCGTTGAACATGCCGTTCACCAAGTAAGCAAACGGTGGCTGGTTGTCAGTGGACTTCCAATTGAGTATTCTGGGAATCTGGTTATCAGTTCGGAGTGCAATTTTGGGGTCGACCTTTGAACATCACTCGTATAACCATATTTGCATAGCAAGAAGCATGCCAGTTATCCTATAATACTTCTTCTGGGAATCCATCTTCTGGCTAATAGATTTGAGAAGGGCATTAATGCCTCCTTACCCCATGGGTAATCACAATATCTTTTGCTCTCGACCAAGTCAAAATATAACCTTGGAATGGTTGTGCAATTCTTCTCACTGGATAATATGAATGTATGTATGAAATACAACACATCTATTTTAATGGCATCTCCATTGTTGTCAAAACTCCAATTCTTTTCATTAAAGCATTTTACCAAATCAGTCTTCCTAACAGTCTTTGCTGCACCAAAGTATGTTTTCACAATCCTGTTAGGCCTCTTTGTGTTAAACATAAAATCTTCAACATCACTAACACAATTTAGACCAATAATTATCGCAAACTCCCTGAGTGAAAAGCACAATGTTGTACCATTCATATGTATGAGAAATGAGTCAAGAGAACTTTCTTCCATCTCTAGTACCCTAAGCACCTGAACAACTGATGTTGAACCTCACAATGCTTCATACCGAGGAATATACCAAAACAGGTATTACCAAATAGTTTATACTGCTCTGGACTAAGCTTTTCTTTGAGGTCGGAGATTATTCGGTGTTATTATAGGAATTGATATGCAGCGATGAAGTAGGCGGGTGTTTAACAAAGAATTTTATTTCCTACATACAAACACCTCAAAAAGATAAATACATGCTTGAAAATACAGATGAATATAACTAGTTTGGTACATTACTTTCATTGTATTTAATATAGGTGATTTCTGAGTTCAAATACAGATAAATACATAATTTTCATTATATCCAAAATACAGTACATACAATGACATAACTGTTGGTGTATTTTAAAATATTTTTTTCTGAACTCAAATACATATAAATACAACTAAATACAAAAAATAAAAAAATATTGTACGAACTAAAAATCAGTGTATGCGGACTAATATACATAAATAAATGTATAATAAAAATCAGGGAGGTTATAGAAATATACAAAATACAAGTTCATTAGGACTTGAAGAGGGGAGAACAAGCAGACATCGAACGCTTGATTTCGATTTCTTGTTATAGTGGAATTCGTCATCAAGATGGATCGCCCTTTGTGAAAACAATTTTTTTAAAAATCACCTTGTCCTTCCGTATTTTCGGGCTACTTCCTTTAGCGACCTATTTTCCCTTGCTCCCAAAAGCAACATCGATAAGTTTTCTTCTCTTTTTCACATTTAAGTTTTGTACCGAAACTTGAGGATCATTTGGAACTGTGGATTTTTTTTGAAGATTTCTCATCTTGACCTTATTTCATATGGTCATTGCATATTTCTGTTCGCCTCTCGGATTCCATGGTTGCTGATGAACCTGCAAATACATGTCTCTCTTGACTGATTCGCAAATCAAAAGACGGCCTATCAAAACTGAGTGCTTTAGTGGGTATACCTCGTGTAACCCTCTTCAGAGTTGTTGAATCAGCCATTGAAGACGAATTTTGAAGTTTCTTGCTGAAAACCTAACAATGGGGAAAATAGAAAAAAAAGTGAAGAGAAAAAGAAGAATGACAGAGTAATTTGGCGTGAACCGGCCACCAATTACCACAAATTTTTGGAGCAAACATGTTGAGGATCAATTCTGAGAAATTAGTTCCTACAATCTTGGTGTGAGAGAGAGATTGCAGAGAGAGAAAGAAGAAAAATCTTGCTGTGATTTGATAGAGAACGTGTGTTAACTGAAAGAAAGAGAAAGAAAAAACATAAATACCGTATTTTATGCCTCAACGTTAGTGTATACCATAAATACCTATTTTTCTATAAAATATAAAAGGTAGCTATAGATAATAATATTTTAAAATAGTTTTGATTTATAATAAATAGGGTGTACTTGTAACGACCCGACCGACCGTTTTGAGCATTTACAATCCTTTCAACTATTCAAAGTCTTGAATAACTTCTTACGAGGTATTATGACTTGTGTGAATTATTGGTTTTGGTTTCAAGGTATTTCGGAGTTACCTTGGAAGAATGAATTTCATGTTGGAAGTTTAAGTTGAAATAATTGACTGGATATTGACTTATGTGTAAATGACCCCAGAATAGAGTTTTGATGATTCCAATAGGTCCGTATGGTGATTTTGGACATAGGAGCATGTCCGAAAAATTATTTTGAAGTCCGTAGTGGAATTTGGCTTGAAATGCCGAAATTTAGATTTTTGGAAAGTATGACCGGGGGAGGGGGGGTTGACTTTTTGATATCGGGGTCGGAATCTAATTCTGAAAATTGGACTACCTCTGTTATGTCATTTATGACTTGTGTGCAAAATTTGAGGTCAATCGGACGTGATTTGGTAGGTTTCAGAGTCGTTTGTAGAAATTAGAAATTTCAAAGTTCATTAGGCTTGAATTGGGGTGTAATTGGTGGATTTAGCGTTGTTTGAGGTGATTTGAGGATTCGACTAAGTTCGTATTGTATTTTGGGATATGTTGGTATAATTGGTTGAGGTCCCAAGGGGCTTGGGTGTATTTTTGGATCATTGATTGGGATTAGTAAAGTTAAGAAATTTGGGAGTTTGGCCATGGTCAATATCGGATCAAGACGACATCTTCTCAGTTTGTTGAGTGCGCGAGCAGGTCCGTAGCATATTTTATGATTAAAATTCATATATGTTTTTTGTCCAGGAGGTTCCGGATGAATTTCGGGGTGAGTTTTGAGCGAGTCCGGATATTTCGACACTCTAATATTGTTCTGGCACTTTTGGGGGTGCGGACCGCATATTTTGGGCTGCTGAGGTGAAAGAGAGGTGTAGACCGCACATAAGAGTGCGGACCGTAGCAGAGATGTGCGGACCTCAGAGGATGAGTGTGGACCGCGCAATTCTGTCCGCGGCCGCACTCCAGGGAGTTCTGCAGATTCGCCGGTACGACTTCAGAAGCTTATATCTTTTGATCCACAAAGAATTTTGAGATGATCTTAAAACGAAAGTTGTAGCCCTTCGTGTCTAGTTTCGAAAAGAGTAAAGAAATCATCATTTGGACATCTGTAGAGAAAGTTATGGCAAATTTACTGAAGTCTGGTAGTGGAAAAGCTGCGAAGTGCGGATCACACAATTTTTGTGCGACCGCAGAACCTGAAATGTGCGGACCGCACAAAAATAGTACGGTCAGATTGTGTATTATAAAATCGAGGGTTTGGCTATTATTTCACATTTGGACTTTGGGAGCTCGGTTTGTGGCTATGTTTCGTAGGATT
Source organism: Nicotiana tabacum (assembly GCF_000715075.1). Lineage (NCBI taxonomy): Eukaryota > Viridiplantae > Streptophyta > Magnoliopsida > Solanales > Solanaceae > Nicotiana > Nicotiana tabacum. The sequence goes on from NC_134103.1 coordinate 41,268,940, forward strand.
TTCAAGAAATTCGTCGGGGTAAATGATTCTAACTCAGATTTGGTTAACATATATGAATATATCATTGTTTTCATCATGTAATCAGTATTTTGAAATGAAAATTTGGGGGAAATTGTAGAAATTTTATAAAACGATTTTTTTTGGATTTGAATACTGATTCAGAGTCGGATTTGAGTGAAAATAGTGTGGTTGAACTCATAATCGAATGAGTTGCTGGATTTTGTGAGTTTCGTTGAATTCCGAGATGTAGGCCCCACAGGTATTTTTTGGAGTGTAATTTTGGATTTTGTGGGAAAATATTAGTATTTTGATATGGAATTAATTCCTATAATTGTGTGGACTGAATCAAATTAATTGTGACTAGATACGAGGCTTTCGGAGACCAATTCTCGAGGCAAGGGCATAGCAGAGTGAGAAATTACACGGTTTGAGATCCAGGTGCTCCCGGATACGACGACTGCTAGAATTCAGAGTTATTTCTGTTGGAGAGTATCAAGGTGGCTGCTTGGCATCCACTGACCTTGTCTCTCTTTCCTTCAGTTATTGTACTGTTCTATACTTTCAGACAGTAGTTTTTATCAGTTAGATATTGTATTCATATTTAGATGCTCATGTACTCAGTGATACCGGGTTTTGGGAGTGTTATATTTGAAATTGTTCCGCTGAATTTAATTATTTTGTGTTCAAATTTAAAAGATATGGTGGTTTATTGAGATTTTTGGCTTGCCTAGTATTGAGATAGGCGCCATCACGACCGGTGAGATTTTGGGTCGTGACAGTACTATTTTGCTATAGAAGGTAAAATTTCCTAATTTATACAAATACAACTTTTTAAAAATAATTTTAAAAAGTTACAACTTCTTTGAATTTCATAAATACAAATTATTTTTTAATTTTTTTATTCTTTAATTATATTAATACTATATAACTTTTCGTATCCCTAAGATATCTCCCTTGATTCTCGGTCAATCGGGCACGTGGTGTCAAATCCTAACGGATTTCCTAAGGAGTGGAATTATGCTCGTAAGTTTTTTTCTTTATATATATATATATTATACGGTTTCTCATCGTCCCCTTCCAGTGATCTGATTGTTCTTCTTTTGTCCCTTTTTCTTTACTTTGCAGCCGAGAAGGCACCTCCTCCGGTAGTCGCTGATATTCGTGAGTAGGTGAGCCAAGTTTTGCCCCATATGATGGGGATTCGTGAATGGTCGCCGTTTCACGAGAGATTCGGGCATAGACCTTCTACTGGTGAGTCATCTCGTGAGATAATTTATTTGTATACACATATTATATCAAATATATACCATTAATATATTATTATTATTATTAAAATTAAAAGCCTATACCAAATATGATTTTTAGAAACTGATCTTTAGCATAAAATAGTTATTAGTGGCCATTATAATACCACTTTGTTTTCACGAAAAAAAAAACAGAATGAAGAAGAAGTTTCGTAATAAAAAGAATTATTTAATTAAGGAATTGAAAAATACCTTTTCTATTTTTTAGTAAAATATATTTCATATTACCAAAACAAAGGTCTATGCTTATTAAATGTGCTGGTGGGGTGTTTTCCTAAATTCATTTCTACTTTTTAGGGAAGATTGTTATTGGAAGCTTTCTACTCCTTCGGGTACGGGTAAAGTTTGCGTACAAACTATCTTCCCCAGACCCCATTACTAGAATTTCACTGGGTTGTTGTTATTGTTGTTGTTGTTTTTGAAAGCTTAAATTTAGGGATTCTATTGTAATATCTAACTCCTTGATTTAGGTAGGGAGTAAGATTGTTTTTGGTACGAAATTAGTTGTAATTAATGTTAATTAATCTTTAAGTACTTGTAGTTTTGAAAGGTTCCCAATTTCTAATAGGCCAGATCCCAAACCGGCCCGGACGTTAAAAATGCTTAAATGGTGTGTTGACACTCTCCACTGGCCGGACCTTTAATTAGGCATGAGTAGGACCTTTAATTAATTATTGATAGTATAAGCTGGAATATTAATGCTACAAAAAGTCCAACATATAAAATAGGAGCATGTTTCACATGGACTCGAACTACAATAACCCTCTTTATAACAATCTCGTATGTTTCGATATTTTTTGACTTTTATAGTGAATGACTGTTATACATCTATAATAACATTTGACATTTAAATATTTTTTGGCTGTTATAGATAAAAATTATCCAAAAATTAATTATTTTCCTTTTTTAATGTTACATATAAAAAAATAAAAATATATTATTCAAATTTAAAATCTCAAAAGATGCAATATTTCACTAGTTAAATATTGAAAAAAGCTAATACATTAATAATAAATTCATAACTAAACGTATAAAGATTTAAACTCTAAGGCGGATATTTTAAAGCTACCTAGAAAAATACATTCTTTCAAGATTGATGGAAGAACTTTTGTAATTGTAGCTTGTTTTGTAGTTTTATTCTCTTACTAGTGATATAACACTTGAATTGGCGAAGATTCTTGTCCAAATTTTCAGGAAAGAGGTATCCAATAGCTTTCCCTTGAAGATAATATAAAAGCCTAACAATTAAATTTTCTATCTTAATATTTTTTGGAATTTGTCCATTGGAAAAGATATCATGTGCAAATCTTCAAATCTTATATCTTATTCAAATCTTATATCTTATGCAATATAGAAACTTTGTTTGGTAGAAACGATTGTGCGCGTATTTTTAGAATTACTATTAGTAATCTTAAAGATTCTATATGGCTGTTATAGATGGGTAATTTTACAAAGAGCGTTCTGCTATAAATATGGTTGTTGTTGTTATAGGTAAAAAGTTATTATAGAGAGGTAAAATATAACTTAAAAAATCGGTTCCGGAGAAATCTTGGCTTTTACAGTGAATGTTTATTATACAGAAATGTTATTATAAAGAAGTCTGACTGTATAACTATAATAAATTTCTGCATGGCTAGTCTTGAATGTGAGCAAAGTTGTTGTCACGACCCGGAATTCCCACCTTCGGGACTGTGATGGCGCCTAACATTTCACTCGCTATGCAAGCCAACGTTAGGGAAATTCTTAAACCAATTTCTTAAAACAGTTCAAATAAATAAACCAATTAAACTGAGATGAAACAAAAATGATATACGAAGTAGCATAATAACCAGCATATCTAAACATAACCCGGATCTGGAGTCACAAGTATACGAGCTTCTAGAGGTTCTACAAATAGAGTCTGAAATAAATAAAATTGTTTCGAATGAAATGAACAGTAAATAAGGAAAGAGGAAGGGGACTTCAAGGTCTGCGGACGCCAGCAGATCTACCTCGAGTCTCCAGATATGCCAATCCGAGCTGATGCGCCTCACGTACAGCTGGGACCAGTACCAAAGTTTGCACAAGAAGTGTAGAGTGTAGTATGAGTACAACTGACCTAATATACTCCGTAAGTATCGAGCCTAACCTCGACGAGGTAGTGACGAGGCTATGACAGGACACCCACATAATTAAACCTATACAAACGAAGATATACGTGTAACATACCAACAAATAGAGATTAAACACATACGATTGGGAGGGGACATGGGAAAGGGGGTACAAGATACGATAACTACAAAAGGAAATGACAACATGAGACAGTCAAATAAACCATCAACCAATGAAAACGGATAAATGTACTGAATAAAGATGGCACGACATCACCCATCGTGCTTTTACTCTCAACCTCACCATGAAATAATAATAATGGCACGATATCACCTTTCGTGCTTTTACTTTCAACCTCACCATGAAATAATAATAATGGCACGATATCACCCTTCGTGCTTTTACCTTTAACCTCTCCATGAAACGATAAATACGGCACGACATCACCCTTTGTTCTTTAACTCTCTTTCTCACCATGTATTAATCAGTAAATGACGCATTAAATGGCACGTCATCACCTTTCGTGCTTTAACACTATCCTTTACCATGTAGCAATGAATATAGACGTTTGGGAGATAAAATAAGCAAGAATAAACTTTACTCAACAACGGTTCCAAAACACCGAACCTAAACTTCCAAAAATACTCAATCATCGCAAATAGTTCATAAATGTAGAAAGAACGATCAATTAAGTAATAAACTAGTCTAAGCATGGATATCATAATCAAAGAAGACAATAAATTACAAGGAAACAAGTCCCACCCGCATGCTTTAACCCAACAACAACGCATAAGTACTCATCACCTCACATATACGTTGTACCCACACATTTAAACACGTAGCAAATAGGCAAACAAGTCCTAATCCCTCAAGAAAAGGTTAACCGCGACACTTACCTTGCTCCGCAATCGACTCAAAGTCCAACTACGACCTTGCCTTTCAAACAAGCCTCCCAACCAACCAAATCTAGCAAATTATTAACCAAACGATTCAAAATAAACCTTAGGAACTACCCACGAATGAAAGAGATTTAATTTCAATTATTATTGAAAAAGTCAACAAAAAGTCAACCCCGGGCTCGCTTGGTCGAAACCCAAAATTCGGACCAAAACCCGATTACCCATTCACCCCCGTACCCGGTTATGTAATTTATGTCGAAATCCGACCTCAATTTGAGGTTTAAATTCCAATTTTACAAAAATCCCTAATTATACCCAAATCCCCAATTTCTACTATGAAAATCCTAGATTTAAGGTTGACATCTTATGAAATGTAGAGGGTAATTGAAAGAAAGTAGGTTAGAGTCACTTACCCATGTATTGAGGAAGAAACTCTCTTGGGAAAATCGGTTCTAAGGTTTTTAGGGTTGAAAATTTGAAAGAATGAAACAAAATCCCGTCTAACTCAGATTTTGACCAGGCGCAGATGTCGCAATTGCGACCTGTGGTTTGTAATTGCGAACCCCGCAAATGTGAGATTTCTTTCGCAAATGCGAAACAACCCAAACCTCTGCTATCATAGCATTTGCGATGATTTTTTTGCAAATGCGAACTTGGCCTTTGATAGTGGGGATTTTGACTACTTATTAGCACCATTTAGCTTTGGTTTTAGTCCAAAAGCACTTAAATGTGTTCCCGAAAACTGATGAACTGTGCTTAATTGCAGGAATATTGGAAGATGAGCTCTCGAGAGAAAATCCAACTCAAGAAGGAGTAATCTGAACTCAAGAACAAAAATAGGCACAAAAGCTCAGAAGTGCGGACTGCATAATATCATCTGCGGCCGCAGGTTGTGAAGAATCTTCCATCAGAGAATGTTGCAAAATGTGGTCCGCACATGTAATGTGCGGCCGTAGAAGCTGGGTCAGAGCAAAAGTTCAGAGAACCTGCATCTCAAGCCCACCAAAAGTGCGGACCGCACAATTATTGTGCGGCCGCCGAAGAAGAGCTACGCGGCGCAGTCACATTTGTACGGACCACAGAAGCACAAGGTACGACCGCACTTACAATTGTGCTGACCACAGAAAGAGTGCAGTGCGGCCGCAAATCAGAATTATGCGGCTGCAGATTTCCAATCCTTTTAAGCTGAGGAAAAGTGCGGATCGCACATGGAATTGTGCGGCCGCAGAACCTCCGAAAAGGGCATTTTTGTCCAAAAATTCCAGCCCTGTATAAATAGAAGAGTTTAACTTTTTTAGGTTAGCTTTTGACATCATCTGCTACAGTAGGCGGTTCCTTTTACTCTTTTTAGTAGTTTTTGCTATTTTTAGCTTTTTGAACATAGAGTTTATCATTTTAATTAGCAATATGGGTTTAATTATCATTTCTTCTTCTTTTTCTTCCAATTTAAGCATGAGTAGCTAGATGTTTACTAGGGTTGTAACCCAACCCTAGTGTGTAAACTTAATGGGTGTTTGATTTATTGCTTGTTTATAGTTGAGTATTTTTTATTTAGCCTTGTTCTTGCTTTTATTTGAAGAATTAATGACTGCAACTATTAGTTCATACCTATTTGACTTGGTTTCTACTTGAGAAAGAGAGTCTTAGTCTAGGAAAACTTGGCTAACAAGAAATTGGGTCAATCGAGAGATTGATAAGCCCAATTAAAGGGTTGAACCTAGAGATAATAAAACCCGACTTGAGCTTTTATTCAACCATTTTGTTCAATACCCATTTGGACTTGAGAAAGCCAAATTGGGAAAAATCACTCTCTGACCGAGAGGTATTGAGTGGGTAGCCGAGTGTTGAGAGCTATAATACACCCCGACCAATAAAACAAGCTTTAAAGTTTACAACCCATTAAGCAAACACCTAGGTGAAGGTCATAGCTCTAGGCCTTTTATATCATTTGAAAAACAACAAAAAATAATTTTCTAGTTTTAGTCTTTAAATTGCAATCGTAGTGTAATTTAGTTTTTTTAAACAACCAAACTTTGTGGAAGTGCAAATTTAGATATACAAACTCACACGCTAAGATATACACTACTAACTCCCATTCATATAGCTCCCTTCGGAATTCGACCCCGACTCTTGTTGGGTATTACTATTGTATTGACCATTTTCATAACCTCGAATAGAGGATTGGAATTGGACGAGATCAATATTTGGCACTGTTGCTGGGGAGCTAAAAACGGTGTTAGCTATATATTTAGGTGTATTTTTGGGATATCTTGCTTTCCTTTCTTGTTACTAACGTGTGATTATTGTAGGTGCAATCATGGCAAACAACGATCTCGGAAACATAGCCGTGGGGGATGTGGATGTTGAGGATGATCAAATGGATGAGGTCCCTCTTGAACCTCAGGCCAATAGACGAGGCCGACCGCCTCAAGACAATGTACCTGCTCTACCCCCACCTCCACCACGAGCAGCTCCACACGGGTGTTGCCGAATGAAGGGTATGCAAGTGCTATAGTCCCTCCCCATATTAGGGCGGGCAACTTCCAAATAACCAACGTGATGCTCACTTTGCTCGAGCAACAAGGGTTCTTCACCGGTGCACCGGGTCAAAATGCATATAAACATTTGAAGGGGTTTGTAGATACGTGTTAGGGGAGCAAACAAACAAATGTCTCCTAGGATGCTTTGAGGCTAAGGCTTTTTCCCTTTTCTCTACTGGGGAAAGCTTTAGATTGGTTGGAACGTTTGCCAAATCATTCCATTCATACTTGGGATGAACTAGCGGAGAAATATATCTCTAAGTACTTCTCTCCCGGGCACATGGCTATTCTTCGGGATAAAATTCTAGCATTCAAGCAAGATCCCAATGAACCACTACACGAGATACGGGAAAGATATAGAACAATGGTGAAAGAGTGCCCCAACAATGATATGACGGAGAACATGATTCAACAAACTTTCTATCGGGGGATCAATACAACCAACCAATGTGTAGTGAATCAACTTGCCGATGGGAACTTCATGATTACGCTTTATGCGGAGGCGTGTGATATCTTGGATGAGATGGCAGACGGCGTGGCAATCTCGAGCTAATGTTCCATAAGGTGACCCCAACGTGATTCACCTTCACAAAGAGTTGCATGATCATGGACAATCCATAACCAAGTTGACTACCACCATGAACCAATTGGAAAAGGCTCAACTTCAACAAGTGCAAAACCCGAGTCAAGTCAATGCAATGGAGGGAGTAAATATGATGGTGAACAAGCGAAGAACAAGAAGTCCACAAGTGCAACAAAGAGTGGATAATTTTGTGCAATATGATAGTGGATTTTGCTCAAGATGAATCTTACAATGACCAAGAAGAGGAGGTCCAATATGTTAACAATTTTCAAGGGCAAAGAAACAACTTCCAAGGCCCTAGTCAACAACAATGGAGACCTTCAAACAATCAAGGCAATTGGAATTCTCAAAATCAAGGTAATTGGAGTGGTGGAAACAATCAAGGAAATTGGAGTGGAAGAAATAACAAGGGAATTGGCATAACAATAATAACCAAGGTAATTGGGGAGGAAACAACCAAGGCGGGTGGAACAACAATCAAGGAAATCAGGGGTCAGGTTTTCAAAGGCCCCCGATGTCTCAACAACCGAGCAAGCTACTCCTTTATCCTTCCCATGGTCCTAGTTCTTCTAACAATGAAATGGGCCGTATTGAGAAGATGTTCAAAAAAATGATGGAGAAGAATGCCGATTCCGATGCCCAACTTGCTTCACACAACACATCGATCCACAATCTAGAGGTGCAAATGGGTCAAATCTCTCAAGCTCTAAATTTTCGTCCAAAGGGGACACTACCAAGTGGCATAGTGGTAAACCCAAAGGGTGGGAACAATACAGGGCATGCCATGGCCGTTACTATAAGAAGTAGAAGAGGTGGGAATCTACCCACCTCATGTCAAAGGCAGCTTATGGATGATGAGCAAGTGGTAGAATAAGAGGAGATCCCAACCAATGTAGTGCAAGCTAATGATGAAGTACGAATTAATATTAATGACACGGTGGACGAGACTCAAGAGGAAGTGAACCCGTCTAGGGAGCATGTGATTGACATACTGGAACCGGTAGTGCAAAAATCTAAGGCACCATTGCCTAAGCCACATCTCCATATCCTCAAAGTCTCGCCAAGAAAAATGGTGAGAATTAATTTAAAAAGTTCTTTGATATGATGAAGAGTCTCTCGATAAATGTGCCATTAGTTGAAGCCTTGGAGCAAATGCCAGAATATGAAAAGTTTATGAAGGACTTGGTGACAAAGAATCAATTGATGATTTTTGATACTATCAAAGTCACTCACCAAGTGAGTGCAATTGTGCATTCGGTGGCTCCTAAGTTGGAAGATCCCGGTGCTTTCACAATCCCTTGCACCATTGGAAGTGCCGAGTTTGCCAAAGCTCTTTGTGATCTTGGGGCAAGTATCAATTTGATGCCCTATTCAGTTTTCAAGACATTGGAAATTGGGCAACCAAGACCCACATCTATGAGATTACAAATGGTCGATCGTACAATGAAGAGACCGTTGGAGGTGATTGAGAATGTATTGGTTCGAGTTGACAAGTTCATTCTCCCGGTGGATTTTGTTATTCTTGATTGTGAAGTAGAATATGAGGTCCCGATTATTCTTGGTATACCTTTCCTTGCTACGGGGAAGGCTCTTGTTAAAGTAAAAGCCGGAGAACTCACTTTCCAGGTGGGTGATGAAAAGGTAGTGTTCCATGTGTGCAAATCTATAAGGAAACCGAGTAGCAATGAAGTGTGTTCGTTCGTGGACTTGGTGACCGATATGATTATTGATGATAAAAGTGCCACGATTAATGTGGGGTGACATGTTGGAGGCCGTCTTGATAAATTTACATGATGACGAGATGGATGGCTTCATGGAATGGGTTAATTCTTTGCAAGCAATGAGGTCGTACAACTATGCACCCCATAAGCTTTCCTTGAATCTTGAGAACAGGAAAACCCCTCCTATAAAGACTTCAATTGTAGAGCCCCCTATGTTGGAGTTGAAGCCATTCCCTCCACATCTCAGGTATGAATTCCTTGGCCCTTGTTCTACTTTACCGGTTATTCTTTCCTCTTGTTTGATTAACATGCAGGTTGACTCCACATTAGCGGTGTTCCATAGGAGGAAGAAAGCTATTGGGTGGACTTTGGCGGATATTCGGGGAATAATCCCCGCATTTTGCATGCACAAGATTAACTTGGTGGAAGATTCCAAACCCTCCATAGAACATCAAAGGAGACTCAATGAAGCCATGCAAGATGTGGTAAAAAAGGAGATCATCAAGTGGTTAGATGCCGTATGGTCTACCCCATTTCCGACAGTTCGTGGACTTCTCCGGTGCAATGTGTCCCTAAGAAGAGGGGCATAACTGTGGTCACCAATGATAAGAACGAGTTGATTCTAACAAGAACAGTAGTTGTGTGGAGAGTGTGTATGGACTATCGAAAGCTAAATAAAGTGACAAGGAAAGACCATTTCCCACTCCCTTTTCTTGACCAAATGCTTGATAGGTTAGCCGATTGTGCTTTCTATTGCTTTCTAGATGGATATTCGGGCTACAACCAAATCCTTATTGCCCCGGAAAATCAAGAGAAAACAACTTTCACTTGTCCCTATGGCACTTTCGCTTTCAAGCGGATGCCATTTGGCTTATGCAATGCACCGACAATATTTCAATAGTGTATGATGGCGATCTTTACGGATATGGTTGAGGACTACCTTGAAGTCTTCATGGATGACTTTTTGGTAGTCGGGGATTCCTTTGATGATTGTTTGGAAAATTTGGATAAAGTATTGGCAAGGTGTGATGAAACGAACTTGGTGTTGAATTTGGAGAAATGCCATTTCATGGTCTAGGAGGGCATTGTCCTTGGCCACAAAATTTCAAAGAAGGGCATTGAGGTCGACAAGATGAAGATAGAGGTGATTTCTAAACTTCCACCTCCAACATCAGTGAAAGGCGTTAGAAGTTTCTTGGGTCACGCCGGGTTCTACCAGCACTTCATAAAGGATTTTTCCAAAGTGGTGAACCCCTTGTGCAAGCTTTTAGAGAAAGATGCTAAGTTTAACTTCAATGATGATTGCATGAGAGCCTTTGAATTGCTAAAGTTTAAGTTGACAACAACTCCCATTATCACCGCTCCTAATTGGAGTATTCCTTTTGAGCTCATGTGCGATAGTAGTGATGAAGTGGTTGGAGCAGTTTTGGGGCAACGTATCAATTAGATTTTTCATTCGGTCTACTATGCTAGTAAGACCATGAATGATGCCCAAGTAAATTACACCGTTACTAAAAAAGAGCTCCTTACCATTGTGTTTGCAATTGAGAAGTTCCGCCCATACTTGATGGGTGCAAAGATTATTGTTCATACGGATCATGTGGCACTTCGCTATCTTATGAGCAAGAAAGATTCAAAAGCTAGGTTGATGAGATGGGTGCTATTGTTGCAAGAGTTTTATATTGACATTCAAGATCTGAAAGGGAGTGAAAATCAAGTGGCAGACCACTTGTCTCATTTGGTGGAGGAGGGGAAGCCGCATGATGGCCTTGAAATCAATGACTCTTTCCCCGATGAGAAACTCTTGGCCATTTCAATAAAGGAGGTGCCATGGTTCGCCGATCTAGCAAACTTCCTTGTATGTGGATCATCCCGGATGAGTTTTATTCAAATCAAAGGAAGAAGCTCAAACGGGATTGTCAAATTAGAAGATGTGTACCGAATGAAGAGCAAAATGTTACTCTTGAGGCTTGCCATTCTTCGCCTTATGGTGGTCACCATGGCGGAGCAAGAATGGCGGCTAAAGTGCTAAGTCGTGGTTTCTATTGGCCCACTCTCTACAAAGATGCAAGTGATATGGTGAAAATATGTGATGAATGCCAACGGGCCGGTGGAATTTTGAAGAAGAATGAAATGCCTCTCACTACCATTTTGGAGATCGATATCTTTGACGTGTGGGGTATTGACTTCATGGGTCCTTTTGTGAGTTCTTGTGGACACACCTGCATATTAGTCGTAGTTGATTATGTGTCTAAATGGGTTGAGGCCATTGCTTTATGCAACAATGAAGCGACGAGTTTGGTGGCGTTCTTGAAGAAGAATATTTTCACAAGATTTGGTACTCCGCGTGCTATCATAAGCGATTGGGGGGGGGGATCACATTTTTGCAACAAGGCATTTGACACTTTTCTTAGTAAGTATGGTGTCACTCATAAAGTTACGAATCCCTATCATCTTCAAGCTAGCGGTCAAGTGGAAGTCTCCAACCGGGAGATAAAGAGTACCTTGTCAAAAACAGTGAATGCTAACCGGGCGGATTGGTCAAAGAATCTTGATGATACACTGTGGGCCTATCAGAATGCTTTCAAAACTCCTATTGGGATGTCTCCATACCAGTTGGTGTTTGTAAAAGCTTGTCATCTTCCGGTGGAACTTGAGCACAAAGCCATGTGGGCTTTAAAGAAGCTGAATCTTGATTGGGATGCAACCGCTAACTTACGGGTTGCATATTTGAATGAATTGGATGAGTTCCGATACCATGCATATGCAAGTTCGTCCTTGTACAAAGAGAGAATGAAGTACCTTCATGATAAATACATCTGAAACAAGGAGTTCAAGATGGGCGATCTTGTTTTGTTGTTCAACTCACGATTGAAGATGTTTCCCGGAAAGCTGAAATCCAAATGGAGTGGTCCCTTTGAAATTGTGGGTGTGATACTTTTTGGTGCATTGGACTTGAAGAACAAAAATGATGAGGTATTCCGAGTCAATGGTCACCAGGTGAAGCATTATTTGGGACAAGCTGATGATGGTCACGTGGTGGCAGTGATTCATTTAAAGTGATGGTAATCTACGTTGTACCGCGACGTTAAATCAGGCGCTTCTAGGGAGGCAACCCATGTTTATTTGCTTTTCTTCTTTTGTAGATAGGTGTTATTTTGCGCTAACTAGATTTGAATGTGTTGCAGGAATGAGTGTGCTTTATAGGAACTGTACTTAGAAAATTGGCTAAGTATGGAATTAGTGTGGACTCCACATGTATTGTGGGGACCGCACAATTTTGAATGCTACAGCAGAAGGCAACTGCGGCCGCACAAATTGAGATGGGAAATTGCAAACTCTGTGAACTTTGGTATGTTAGAGAAATGGCCAATCTGCGGCAGCACATTGAATTATGCGGTCCGCAGTTAAAATCTGCGGTCGCACCACAAATTTTGCGGACCGCAGGTCAACAAAGGCTATTGAGTCTCTAGGTAACAGAGTGCGGACCGCAGAAGGAATTCTGCGGTCGCACTCCTCCTTTGTTTCCTAAGTCTGCCTGCAAGTATAAATAGTAGCCTAAGGCCATTGTACTAAGTTTTTTCCCTCTCTGAGCACTCTAAATTCTAAAACTTGGAAATCATATGTTCAATCATCTGCCACACTCCATACACATCTGCGATCACTTAGTTGCACTCCTTCAAATCTGGTATGTCTAATTTCTCATAGAATATTTCAACTTCTTGTTAAATTTATAATTTGTTAGATAGTTTTAGGCCATTTGTCAATATATTTCAATTTTACTACCATGTAGGGTTTAATCTGTGTTGAGTAAACTACTAATTGTTTATGGGTACTGGGTAAATTGATTTGCATGCTTAATTGTTAATATCATGACAATTGTTGAAAAATGTTGTAAACCCTAGGAGTCTGATTGACTTTGGTTTGAAACCTGCGGCCGCATTTGAAATTGTGCGGATCATAGAAATTCCACTGCTGTCGCACAAGAAATTGTGCGGTCCGCAGAAATAGAGAATAGGGTTATTTGATCAAGAATGATTCTGCGAACGCACTTGAAATTGTGCGGACCGCAGAAATTCAACCGCGGACGCAAATTAGACCAATCTCTATCATCAGAGAGTTGGTACTTTTTGGAATTCTTATGTGCGACCGCAATGAGAAATGTGCGGACCACCCTTCTATTCTACGGTTGCACACAAAATTGTGCGGACCGCAGTTCCATTTCTTCGGCCGCAAGTTCAAGTTGTGCGGTCCGCACATCCCAGTCTGCGGCCGCACTTGTAATTGTGTGGACTGCACTTCCCCACCCTGCACTCATATTCTACACTGTGATATACTGTCTATTTGCAATTGAATTACAACTGACTTCTGTTGTTGCTTGTTGCAGAAAAGGGTTAGATCTTGTGGCCGCGATGATACTGCAAAGGGGATGGGTGAACCTTCTAGAGGCCGAGGAAGCCCGAGCCCTCCGAATCTAGTTCATATGCCCCATCTTGGGAAGCATCGGAGGGCGACTCAGTGCAAGAGCAGCCTGCTGTCCAATCACAGCAACAACAGCCAGAGGGAAGAACAGCCACAAGGAAGTTATCAACTCCGAGACGAGCCTTCCTCCTCACATAGCACTTACGAGGGTTCGAAGAGTGCAAGTCACGCTTTAGAACCCTCATCTACACCTGTCCCTGAGGCACCAGTAGCTACTGTTGATGATATTCTGAATGATGGCCGAGGGGGTGATACTACAGTTGCCGGCCTTGAGAGGTCGAAGAAGAAAGAGGTATGGGAGGACCGTTTTGTGAGTCTAGTTGCCTTCACTAGCTTCCGTGGGTGGTGGCCGGTGAGATCGCTCACTCTTGAGCTACAGTTCCAGCTTAAAGATCTTGACAAGTACAATCCAGAAGTGTTGAGACAGTTCCAGGAACGGAAGGGGTGGATGTGGTTCACTTAGTCAGTTTTGGACGCCAATGAGTATTTGGTCCGAGAGTTCTATGCCAATGTGGCACACATAAAGAAAGGGACCAAAGTTACAAAAGTGAGAAATCTGAAGGTGCGGTTCGACCAGCATACATTGAACTCCTACTTGGGGTTTGAGGACGTTGAGCCGGCACAGTATTTGGAGAAGCTGGCGATGGGTGATGCAGCTCGCCCATGGCTAGCTAAACTTCTTGCAGCCCCGGGGCCACCACCACCATGGATCACTACATGGGTTCCTATTCAGCAGAACACCCTAAATTTTGAGGCGAAAGGATGGCACACCTTCGTATGCAGCAGACTAGACCCGTGCCAGAACAAGACAAACTTACCTATTCCACGGGCAGTTCTAGTCGCCTCTATTATGATCGGGTACCCGATCAATGTGGGTGCCGTGATATCGGCCAACATGTCAGGGGTCGCCAGGCAGGATGATACTTCCTACCCATATCCCAACACCATCACTGAGTACCTTACAGATGCACGGGTATAGCCTAGATATTATGACACGAAGGTGCGGGCGAAGAATCCCTTCTCTTGGTATTCTCTGATGGATGCACACAACCCAAAGAGAAAGGGTCAACCGACTACCACCGTAGGCCAGTCTGATGAGCCATCGGTGGTGGGTACGGAGACAACTTATGTACATCCACTTCAGCAGAGTCTTCTACCAGTGCAGCTGCCATGCCTCCACCTTCAGCCTCAGTACCTCCCACCTCAGCTTTGAAGCCGGTACCTATGGCATCTGCTCCACTCTTTGTGATGCGAGTCTCCCAGACACTGGCGAGCCTCAACAACTGGATGCAGACAACTGCTACAACACTGACTAACATATCTAGTCATGTTACAACATAGTCATCCACTCCGGCACCCCCGATTCCTCCCACAGTTGATGAAACTTTGAAGAAGCTCCTGGAAAATCAAAACACGATCATGGCCACTTTAGTGCAACATGGGGCAGTGATCGAAGAGTTGGTCAACGAGGTAATGAAAATGAGAAAGCGACAGGCATCTAAAAAGTTAATGTATGAGCTTCAGAGCCATGTTACAAAGCTTGCAGCAGTCGGAGATATTCCATTTGACATGTTGATAGACCCGCACCACCTAGGCCCAGCTCCTACAGCACCTACAGTACTAGCTGGCCAGTTTGAGGAGCCAGACACTGCTTAGGCTGCCCGTCAGATGTTCACCAACCCAGCCACTCCCGGACTTGAGGATGATGAGATCTAATTGGTTGACGCTGAGGTCAGTGTCACTGCTGGGGACATAGAGATGGCCACAGAGCCATAGGGAGTTTTCTTCATTCTCACCCTTCTCTTACTCTTACGTTGTTAAGCATTAGAGCCATAGGGAGTTTTCCTTAGTATGTCGAGGGTGGATTAATGAATGACTTCTTTAGCTCTATCGATAGAGGCCCCCGCCTAAAGTTCTGACCCTTGCTTCAAGCTCTGCTCTGGGAGAATGGCCCCACCCGATGTGATCGACGTCGCATCTCGACCTGTTCGTGCTGCGGAGCGAACACCTACTTTGAGGAGAAAGAAATCCTTTCCTAAAGTGAAAGTGAATTCAAGCCGGTACATCATAAATAAAAAGAGAGGCTTCAGTTTCTTGCTTATCTATAGAATATCGCATTGTTACTGGCCTTTCAAAAAATGAATTTTATTGTTAGGAAATAAGGGAGACTGTGACTCTCCCCCTTTATGTGTTCTATATCAAAGTTAAAGAGGGGCTTGCCATCTAGCGAAAATATGTTTTGCAGCGAGGGACATCTTTCTTAAGGGTTTCTTTCAACGCCTTACAATTTGTTCTCATCAGGAACCTCTGGTGTTGGATGTAGATTTTGAACTTTAGGATGGACTTCACCGGTTTTATTTTAAAGGGAAAGAGGAAGCCCCGGACGTCAACTTCTTTGATGACGACCAAGAGGAGGAAGATATTTCCCAATAGCGGTCCTCCTTTTGTCAAAATTATAGACCAGGTATTTATTCCTCTCCTTCAGGTTCTACTGCACCCTTCGGTCAAGTAAACCAAGCTCACAGAAAAAACTTATTACTATTTTCTTCCTCTTTATCATTATGTATATATTCCCTTTTATCTCTCATTATGTATATTCATTTAACTTTCAGTAGTTTGTTTTTGTTTTAAAGCCTCTTTATCTTTATGTTTGTCTTCTTTTTTAATTAGTAGTTTCTTTTTGATTTAATAGCTTCTTTTTATGTCTTAGTGGATAATAAGCCTTTGGTTTTCTTAATGCCATGGTTCTTTCCAAAGGTGGTTTTTGTGTGAACCGGGTGGCTCTTCCCAACGATGGATGTCGTAACAACTTTCTTAAGGGATTGAGTCCGTTTTTGGTGTTTAGGTAATAATAGTAGTAATAATGAATAAAAAGACGTAATTGAGTCATGCTCGAAGATTCAAACATACTTCACTTGGTACCAACACACTTAACTACGTGCTTATGGTTAAAACAAGGTTTTTGGAAAGAAATAGCTCTAATTAGTGACCTTTTGACTCTTGTATCGACTTAGGCAATCATCGAGTGGTTTAGTCGAACCATAGTAATTTTCAATCTTGAATATGGTCGTTGTGGGCCCTCGACTCTATCCTCTTTAACAATCCAGCTGCGTGAGAGGTGAGATGTTGTTGTTGCAAGTCCAAGTACCCGGGCGAATGGTCTAGAACTTGCCCCGAATGTGTTTCTAGGAGAAATATTAAGTTTTGTTTTGCTTGAGAAGTGATTGTAGGATCTCCTTGACCCACTTGAAAATTTTCATTACCCACCAATGTTGTTATCCCTAGTCAACCCATTCAATCCTAAGACCTTTCTCATCCGATAACCATGTAACAAGCCTTTACCCGTTTTGTCGTGACCCTCTCTTGGCACCCGAGCTTTCCTTAACACTCTTGTGAAATAATTGGCTAAAAATGTATGTTTGGGGGAGAGACGAGGAGTTTGAAAAAGGTATCAAGGAACAAAAGAGAAAAGAAATGAAGAGAAGAAAAGGCAAGAAAAAGAAAGAACAAAAAGAAAAATGCAAAAAAAAAAGTGAATAAGTTGAAGAGTTGAAGGGATTCAAAGAAAAGTAATGATGCAAAGCATGGAGAAATCAAAGAAGGAGAAAATGAATATGATGACCAAGAAAGAGTGATGTTAAGTCTCTCTAGTTCCTCTAAGGAAAAGAAAATGCCTCAAAGAGTTAAAAAAAGAATGAGTCTAGAAAAGAAAATGGAGTGCTCAAGGAAAGATGAAGCCGTTCTATCGTAACATTTTCAACCTTAGTCCAAAAGCCTTCATTGCATTCCGAAAAAGCCCTACGTGATTTCAAGCTGAGTGAGCTTACATTAGTGGTGATTTACATGCGGGGCAAGCTTATGGTACTTAAAATCGTACTTGCGGCATTCTTTTGAGAGAGATGAGCGAACCTTTCACAAATCTTTGGATTGAGTGCTAAATTTTTAAGTGAGATAGGCAAACAGAGATTAGATGAGGAGGAGTTTGGGATCCACAATGACCTACATGAAAGAACGAGCTTCCTTGATGAACAAAGTAACCTCTTGAAGCTCAAGTGTCACACTAGAACTATTTGTGCTTAAAAGTTAACTTGTTTCCTTGTTGATAATTCATAACTTGTGTGGATAATTGTTGGTCCCAATTGATGTGTGATTGATTCACTTTTGATTAGCTGGAGTGGCTCCTAGATTGTGGATGTGGGAACTACTTTATTTGCATGACGACAAGCAAAAGCTTAAGTTTGGGAGAGTTGATAAATGGGAATTTTGACTACTTATTAACGCCCTTTAGCTTTCGTTTTAGTGCAAAAACGCTTAATTGTGTTCCCGAAAACTGATGAATAGTGCTTAATTGCAGGAATATTGGAAGATGAGCTCCCGAGATAAAATCCAACTCAAGAAGGAGTAATCTGAACTCAAGGACAAAAACAGGCACAAAAGCTCAGAAGTGCGGACCGCAGAATATCATCTGTGGTCGCAGGTTGTGAAGAATCTTCCATCAGAGAATGTTGCAAAGTGCGGTTCGCACATGAAGTGTGCGGCCGCAGAAGCTGGGTCAGAGCAAAAGTTCAGAGAACCTGCATCTCAAGCCCACCAAAAGTGCAGACCGCACAATTATTGTGGTGTCGCCGAAGAAAAGCTATGCGACCGCAATCACATTTGTGCGTACCGCAGAAGAACAAGGTGCGGCCGCACTTATAATTATGCGGACCGCAGAAAGAGTGTAGTGCTATAGCAGATCAGAATTATGCGCCCGCAGATTTCCAATCCTGTCAAGCTGAAGAAAAGTGCGGACCGCACATGGAATTATACGGCCTCAGAACCTCCGAAAGGGCATTTCTGTCCGAAAATTCCAGACCTGTATAAATAGAAGAGTTTCACTTTTTCAGATTAACTTTTGACATCAGCTGCTACAGTAGACAATTCCTTTTACTCTTTTTAGCAGTTTTTGCTATTTTGAGCTTTTTGAACATAGAGTTTATAATTTTAATTAGCAATATGGGTTTAATTATCATTTCTTCTTCTTTTTCTTTCAATTTAAGCATGAGTAGCTAGATTTTTATTAGGGTTGTGACCCAACCCTTGTGTGTAAACTTAATGGGTGTTTTATTTATTGCTTGCTTATGGTTGGGTGTTTAATATTTAGCCTTGTTCTTGCTTTTATTTGAAGAATTAATGGTTGCAAACATTAGTTCATGACTATTTGACTTGGTCTCCACTTGAGAAAGAGAGACTTAGTCTAGGAAAACTTGGCTAACAAGAAATTGGGTCAATCGAGAGATTGATAAGCCCAATTAAAAGGGTTGAACCTAGAGATAGTAAAACTCGACTTGAGCGTTTATTCAACCGTTTTGTTCAATACCCATTTGGACTTGAGAAAGCCAATTTGAGCAAAATCACTCTCTCACCGAGAGGTATTGAGTGGGTAACTGAGTGTCGATATCTATAATACACCCCGACCAATAAAACAAGCTTTAACGTTTATAACCCATTAGGCAAACACCTAGGTGAAGGTCATAGCCCTAGGCCTTTTATATCATTTGAAAAACAACAAAAATAATTTCCTAGTTTCAGTCTTTAAATTGCAATCGTAGTGTAATTTAGTTTTCTTAAACAACTAACTTTGCGGAAGTGCAAATTTAGATATACAAACTCACACGCTAAGATATATACTACTAACTCCCATTCATATAGCTCCCTGCGGAATTCGACCCTGACTCTTGTTGGGTATTACTATTGCATCGACCGTTTTCATAACCTCGAATAGAGGAGTCAAATTGGACGAGATCAGCATTACCGCAAATGCAACCAAAGTGATCGCAAATGTGAACTAGCTTCCCCCAGTCCCCATTACAAATGCGAACTACTTGTTCACAAATGCAATCCTGGCTCTATCACAAATGCGGTAGAGTACTCGCAAATTAGATTTCGCAAATGCGAGATTTGCAACAGAAACTTGAAGCAAAAAGGCATCAGCTATGATTCTAAGTCCAACTTCATTCCATAGCCTATCCGAAACTCACCCGAGCCCTCGGGGCTCCAAACCAAACATGCACACAAGTCCAAAAGCATCATACGAACTCGCTCGCGTGATCAAAAAACAAAAATAACACCTAGAACTACGAAGATGATTCCAAAATGAATGAAATTTTCAATGAAACTTAAGAATTTGCTTTTTAACAACCGGGCGTTCGAATTACGTCAAATCAACTCCGTTTTGCACCAAATTTTGCAGACAAGTCATAAATATAGTAATGAACCTATACCAAGATCCAAAACAAAAATTCGGAACCGGTAGCAACAAAGTAAAACTTCGGTCAAATTCATAAATTCTCTAAATTATTAAACTTCAATTTTTTAGCAAATTGCGATAACTCGAGCTAGGGACCTTTGAATTCAATTCCGGGCATACACCCATGTTCAAAATAACTATACGGACCCACCGGGACCTTCAAAATATGGATCCAGGTCCGTTTGCTCAAAACATTGACCGGCGTCAACTCAAATGAATTTTTAAGGCACGAATTCACATTTTAATAAGTTGTTTTACATAAAAGCTTTCTGAAAAAAGACACGAACTGTGCACGTGAATCGAGAAAGGCTAAAAGAAGCTATTTGAATTTTTGAAACACAAAATTTAGGGGTTAAAGCTCTAGATGACCTATCGGGTCATCACATTCTCCACCTCTAAAATAAACGTTCGTCCTCGAACATACATAGAAAAGTACCTGGACTGGTGAAAAGGTGTGGATATCTACTCTACATGTCCGACTCGGACTCCTAAGTGGCTGACTCAACCAGCTGACCTCTCCGCTGCATTCGATCTGAAGGGTAACTCTTTGACCTCAACTGCCAGACCTGCCGGGGTAGAATAGCCAGTGGCTCCTCCTCATAAGTCAAATCCTTCTCCAACTAGATTGAGATAAAATCTAACACATGGGACGGATCACCGTGATACTTCTAGAGCATGGACACATGGAACATCGAATGGACTGCTGATAAACTAGGTGGCAATACGAGCTTGTAGGCCACCTCACCCACTATCTCAAGAATCTCAAAGGGTCTGATATACCTAGGGCTCAACTTCCCCTTCTTTCCGAACCTCATCACACCCTTCATGGGTGAAACTCGGAGCAAAACTCTCTCTCCGACCATGAATGCAACATCACAAACTCGACGGTCATTATAACTTTTTTGCCTAGACTGAGCTGTGAGAAATTGATCCTGAATAATATTAACCTTATCCGAGTTATCCTATATCAAATCTGTACCCAACAACTGAGCCTCCCTCGGCTCGATCCCTCCAACTGGCAATCAACACCACCTCCCGTATAATGCCTCATAGGGAGCCATCTGAATGCTCGACTAGTACCTGTTGTTGTAGGCAAATTCCGCAAGTGGCAATAATTAATCCCAAGAACCCCCAAAATATATAACACAAGCACGAAGCGTATCCTCTAATATCTGAATAGTGCGCTTGGACTATCCGCCGTCTGGGGATGAAATGATGTGCTCAACTCAACTTGTGTGCCCAACTCACAGTGTACTGCCCTCCAAAAGTGCGAGGTAAACTGCATACCTCAATCAGAAATGATAGACTCGGGCACACCGTAAAGACGGACGATCTTGCGGATGTAAATCTCAGCCAACCACTCTAAAGAATAGGTAACTGCCACAGGAATGAAATGTGCTGACTTGGTCATCCTGTCCACAATGATCCATACCGTATCACACTTTCTCTAAGTCCGTGGAAGTCCAACAAAACAATCCATAGTGATACGCTTCCACTTTCACTCAGGAATCTCTAACTTCTGAAGCAAACCACTAGGTCTCTGATGCTCGTACTTTACTTGTTGACAATTTAGACACCGAACTACATATGCAACTATATCCTTCTTCATCCTCCTCCACCAATAATGCTGCCACAAGTCCTGATACATCTTGGTGGCGCCCGTATAAATAGAATACTAGGAGCTGTGGGCCTCTTCAAGAATCAACTCACGAAGCCCATCCACATTAGGCACACAAATAGGACCATGCATCCTCAAAACCCCATCATCTCCAGCGGTAACCTGCTTGGCACCACCGTGCCGCACTGTGTCCCTAAGGAAAAGCAAATGAGGGTCATCATACTGCCACTCTCTAATGCGCTCATACAAGGAAGAGCGAGTGAAATCTAACATATGGGACGGATCACCGTGATACTTCCAGAGCATGGACACATGGAAAACTGGATGGACTGCTGATAAACTAGGTTGCAATGGGAGCTTGTAGGCCACCTCACCCACTCTCTCAAGCATCTCAAAGGGTCCCATATACCTAGGGCTTAACTTTCCCTTCTTTCCGAACCTCATCACACCCTTAATGGGTGAAACCCAGAGCAAAACTCTCTCTCCGACCATGAATGCAACATCACGAACTCAACAGTCATCATAACACTTTTGCCTAGGCTGAGATGTGCGAAGTCAATCCTAAATAATCTTGACCTTATCCGAGGCATCCTGTACCAAATCTGTACCCAACAATCGAGCCTCCTCTAACTCGATCCATCCAACTGGCGATCAGCACCACCTCCCGTATAATGCCTCATAGGGAGCCATCTGAATGCTCGACTGGTAGCTGTTGTTGTAGGCAAACTCCGCAAGTGGTAATAATTAATCCCAAGAACCCCCAAAATCTATAACACAGGCGTGAAGCATATCCTTTAATATCTGAATAGTGCGCTGGACTGTTCATCCATCTGGGGATGAAATTTTATGCTCAACTCAACCTGCGTGCCCAACTCACACTGTACTTCCCTCCAAAAGTGCGAGGTGAACTGCGTACCTCGATCAGAAATGGTAGACACAGGCACATCGTGAAGACTGACGATCTCACGGATATAGATCTCAGCCAACTTTTCTGAAGAATAGGTAACTGCCACAGGAATGAAATGTGCTGACTTGGTCATCCTGTCCACAATAATCCGTACCGCATCAAACTTACTCTAAGTCCGTGGAAGTCCAATAAGAAAATCCATAGTGATACGCTCCCACTTCCACTCAGAAATCTCTAACTTCTGTAGCAAACCACCAGGTCTCTGATGCTCGTACTTTACTTGTAGACAATTTAGACACCAAACTACATATGCAACTATATCCTTCTTTATTCTCATCCACCAATAATGCTTCTGTAAGTCCTGATACATATTGGCGGCACGTGGATGAATAAAATACCGGGAGCTGTGGGCCTCCTCAAGAATCAACTCACGAAGACCATCCATATTAGGCACACAAATACAACTCTGCATCCTCAAAACCCCATCATCTCCAACGGTAACCTACTTGGTGCAGCCGTGTCGCACTGTGCCCCTATGTAAAAGCAAATGAGGGTCATTATAATGCCACTCTCTGATGCGCTCATATAAGGAAGACCGAATGACTGTACAAGATAGAACAAGACTGAGATCTGAAACATCTAACCTCACAAACTGATTGGCTAAAGTTTGAACTTCTGATGCAAGCAGTCTCTCACCCATTGAAATGTACGCAAGGCTTCCCATACTCAATGCCTTTCTACTAAAGGCATTGGCCATAATATTGGCCTTCCCATGGTGATACAAAATGGTAATATCATAGTCTTTCAACAACTCCAACCACCTCCTCTGCCTCAAGTTGAGATCCTTTTGCTTGAAAAAATACTGTAGACTTCGATGATCCGTGAATACCTCGCACGACACACCGTAAAGATAGTACCTCCAAATATTCAGCGCATGAACAATGGTTGCCTACTCTAAGTCATGAAAATGGTAATTCTTCTCATGAACCTTCAATTATCGCGACGCATATGTGATCACCCTGCCATCCTGTATCAATACTGCACCGAGCCCAATACAAGATGCATCACAATACACCGTGTAAGATCCTGAACCTGTGGGCAACACCAACATTGGCTCCGTAGTCAAAGCAGTCTTGAGCTTCTGAAATCTCAACTCACACTCGTGTTAGATTTTTCAAATCCATAAATGCTGCTGGGGCATTTGTCAACCCAAATGACATCACTAGAAACTGAGAATGCCCATACCGAGTCCGAAAAGCTATCTTAGGAACATTGGATACCCTAATTTTCAACTGATGGTAGCCAGATCTCAAATCAATCTTTGAAAATGCCTTGGCATCCTGATGATGATCAAATAAGTCATCAATCCTCGGCAATGGATATTTGTTCTTGATGGTGACTTTGTTCAACTGCCGATAATCTATGCACATCCTCATCAACCCATCTTTCTTCTTCACGAATAACACAGGCGCACCCCAGGGCAAGACACTAGGTCTAATGAAGCCCTTATCAAGCAAGTATTGCAACTACTCCTTCAATTCTTTCAACTCTAGCGGGGAAATAAGGTATGGAAAAATAGAAATGGGCTGAGTGCCTGGAGCCAAAGCAATACAGAAGTCAATATCTCTGTCAGGTGGCATCCCCGGTAGATCTGCAGGAAACAGTTCTGGAAACTCACGAACAACTGGTACTGAATCCATGGAATGAATCTCCGCACTAGAATCACGGACATAAGCCAAATAAGCTAGACACCCCTTCTCGACCATACATCGAACCTTCACATAAGAGATAACCCAGCTGGTAGAATGGCCAGGTGTCCCCCTCCACCCTAATCGAGGCAACCCTGGCAAAGCTAAGGTCACCGTTTTGGAGTGACAATCCAATAAAGCATGATAAGGTGACAACCAATCCATACCCAAGATGACATCAAAATCTACCATGTCAAGAGGTAGGAGATTTATACTAGTCTTGAGACTCCCAATGGTAACCACACACGAGCGATAGACACGATCTATAATAATAGAATCTCCCACGGGTATGGACACATACATAAGAGCACTCAAAGAATCACGAGGCACAACCAGATATGAAGAAAAATAGGATGACACGTAGGAATAAGTAGAGCCCAGATCAAATAGAACTAAAGCATCTCTATGGAAAACTGGAATAATACCTGTGATGACAGCGTAACATAACTCAACCTCAGGCCTAGCTGGAAAAGAATAACATCGAGGCTGGGCCCCACCACTTTGAACCACGTCCCTAGGACGACCTTTAATTGGCTAGCCTCCACCTCTAACGGCCTGACCTCCACCTCTAATGGCCTGACCTCCATATCTGGCTGCCTGACCCCTGCCTCTGGCTGGCTGAGCGGGCGGTGAAGCAATCGGTGCTGAAACCATGGAATGAGAACCGTGCTGATGTGTGTTGCCCGATGCTCGAGGGAAAAATTTAGAAATATGCTTCGGATCACCACAAGTATAACAGGCCCTTGCCTACTGTGATTGCTGACCTTGGAACTGACCCTGTTGACCTGGGTATCCACCTAAAAAATCTAGAGCGGAGGTGCACTAATAGGAGCTGATGGTGCACTATAGGCTAGCTGGGCGGGATGAGACAAATAAGGGCCGTGACTACCGAAAGCACTGTGAGACGTCTGGAGCGCTAACTAAAATAGCTTGGGAGGAGGGCCTCTACCAAAAGAACCCCTGCCTCCTGACGAGGAACCACTGAACCCACCGAAATAATGAGGCCTCTTATCAGATCCCTGCCCCCTCTCCTGAGCAAGTACCATCTTGATTCGTCCAGCAATATTTACAGCCGTCTATAAGGAAATATCACCCCAGTCTCCTTGTCCATCTGTAGCCTGATAGTGTAGGTGAGTCCATCAATAAATCTCCTCACCCTCTCCCTCTCAGTAGGAAGAAAGATAAGGGAATGACGAGCTAGATCCACAAAACGGGTCTCCTACTGAGTAACAGACATACTACTCTGTTGGAGATGCTCCAACTGCCTGTGGTAATCCTCTCTTAGTGTGACAGGGAGGAACTTCTCTAGAAATAGCTGAGAGAACTGATCCCAAGTAAGAGCAGGCGACCTAGTTGGTTTGGTCAACATAAAATCTTCTACCACCTCTTGGCAGAATCTGTCATCTGAAACACGATAGAATCGACCCCATAGGTCTCAACTATATCCATGTTCCGCAACACCTCATGGCAGCGGTCAAGATAATCCTGCGGGTCCTCAGAAGGTGCACCACTGAAGTTAACTGGAAAGATCTTGGTAAACTTGTCCAATCTCAATAAAGCCTCAGAAGACATGGCGGGCCTATCACCGGCCTATGCTGCAACAACCGGCTGAACTGCTCCAACCGGTGGGGCTGCTGGAGTCTAAAACTGGGGATCCATCTGCTCCAGAGTATGAGTAGTAGGAGTCTGTGCTCCTCCCCTAGCCTGAGAAACGGTGCGTGCTACCAGAAATGTACCATCTTGGGCCACACTCTCCATAAGGCTTCCAAATAGACTAGAGCGTCCTGAAGCACTGGAGTGGCTATAAACTCCTCCGGGACCTGAGCTGGTCCAATAGGTACAGTCTGAGCTGGAACCTCATCATCAATATCTACTCGAGGCTCCATTGCTGGTGCTACTGCTCGAGCTCTAGGCTAAGCTCTTCCTCTGCCTCGGCCTCTGGCGCGACCTCGGCCTCGACTTCTACCCCTCGTAGCAGCTGCCACTGGGGGCTCTGGCTGCTGTCCAACTGAAGATGCAGTACGTGTTCTCTCCATCTGTGAGAGAACAAGAATAGAAGAGTACAATTATCATTGATAGAATAAAATCGTACGACAGAGAAGAATAGAAGTGATATTTTTCCTAAACTTCATAGCTTATGGAAGATAAGTATAACCTTCTATGTACCAATCATCTAGCCATACTAAGCCTGCTTGTGACTCGTGAGACCTAGGCAACCTAGTGCTCTGATACCAACTTGTCATGACCCGGAATACCCACCTTCGAGACCGTGATGGCGCCTAACATTTCACTCGCTAGGCAAGCCAACGTCAGAGAAATTCTTAAACCAATTTCTTAAAACAATTCAAATAAATAAACCAATTAAAGTGAGATGAAACAAAAATTAAGTACGAAGTAGCATAGTAACCAGCATATTTAAACACAACCCGGATTCACAAGTACACGAGCTTCTAGAGGTTATACAAATAGAGTTTGAAATAAATACAACTGTTTTGAATGAAGTGAAAAATAAATAAGGAAAGACAACGGGACTTCAAGGTCTGCGGATGCCAGCATATCTACCTCGAGCCTCCAACTAGCTGATGTGCCTCACATACAACTGGGACTAGTACCAAAGTCTGAACAAGAAGTGCAGAGTGTAGTATGAGTACAACCAACCCAATGTATTCTGTAAGTGTCGAGCCTAACCTCGACGAGGTAGTGACGAGGCTATGACAGGACACCCACACAATTAAACCTATACAAACGAAGATATACGTGCAACATACCAACAAATAGAGATTAAACACATACGATTGGGAGGGGACATGAGAAAAGGGGGTCCAAGATACAGTAACTACAACAGGAAATGACAACATGAGACAGTCAAATAAACCATCAACCAATGAATACGGATAAACGTAATGAATAAAGATGGCACGACATCACCCATTATGCTTTTACTCTCAACCTCACCATGAAATAATAATAATGGCACGACATCACCCTTCGTGCTTTTACTTTCAAACTCACCATGAAATAATAATAATGACACGACATCACCCTTCGTGCTTTTACTTTTAACCTATCCATGAAATGATAAATACGACACAACATCATCCTTCGTGCTTTAGCTCTCTTTCTCACCATGTATTAATTAGTAAATGAAGCAATAAAGGGCACGACATCACCCATCGTGCTTTAACACTCTCCCTTAATATGTAGCAATGAATATAGATATTTGGGAGATAGAATAAGCAAGAATAAACTTTACGTCAGCAACGATTCTAAAATACCGAACCTCAACTTCCAAAAATACTCAATCATCACAAATAGTTAATAAATGCGGAAAGAACGATCAATTAAGTAATAAACTAGTCTAAGCATGGATATCATAATCAAAGAAGACAATAAATTAAGTCCCACCTGCATGCTTTAACCCATCAATAATGCATAGGTACTCGTCATCTCACATATACATTATACCCACATATTTAAACACGTAGCAAATAAGCAAACAAGTCCTAATCTCTCAAGTCAAGGTTAACCGCAACACTTACCTCGCTTTGTAATCGACTCAAAGTCCAACCAGGGCCTTGCCTTTCGGTAAGTCTCCGAACCAACCAAGTCTAACAAATTATTAACCAAATGATTCAAAATAAGCCTTAGGAACTATAATGACCTGGTTGGTCATTTTGAGAGTTGTAGCCCCATTCCCCCATTTACTGTTCATTACCTGCTTAATTGTTATTATGTGACTTGCCGAGGTAGCTTGTTCGGGTCCGGGAAAGTTTCGGAAGGAATTGAAACACTTAGTCTCAAGGTTGGAAGCTTAAGTTGAAATGGTTGACCGGATGTTGACTTACATGTAAACGACTCCGGAATTTAGTTTTGATGGTTTTGTTAGCTCCGTTGGGTGATTTTGGACTTAGGAGTGTGTCCGGATAGTGATTTAGAGGTCCGTAGTTGAATTAGACTTGAAATGGCAAAAGTTAGAAATTTGGAAGTTTGACCGAGAGTTGACTTTGGGGTTATCGGGCTCGGAATGGGGTTCCGAAAGTTGGAGTAGGTATGTGGTGTCATTTGTGACTTGTGTGCAAAATTTGTGGTCAATCAGACGTGATTTGATAGGTTTCAGCGTCGTTTGTTGAAGTTGGAATTCCTTAGTTTCAATAGGCTTGAATTGGGGCTCGACTAAGTTCGTATTGTGTTTTATGACTTATTGGTATAATTAGTTGAGGTCCCGGGGGCCTCGGGTGGAGTTTGGATGGTTAACAGATCGAATTTGGAGTTTGAAAGATTGCTGAAGCTAGGAGTCTTCTGGTGCAATCACACCTGCGGAGCTTTGGTGGCAGGTGCGAGCAAAGGTGTGTCCATGGGAGGACTGTGCAGTGGTCGCAGATGCAGAAAATGTTTCGCAAATGTGGATGCGCATCTGCACAAGGTTGACCGCAGAAGCGTATTTGTCTAGGTAGCAGGGGCTTCGCAGATGCGAATAAGGATTGCAGATGCCGTTCCGTAGGTGCGAGGCTGGGACCGCAGGTGCGAAGGGTCGCCAGTTAAGTGGGTTCCGTAGGAGCGTGATTTTTTTCCCGCAAAAGTGGGTGCACAGGTGCGAGCCCAGGCTCAGCAGGTGCGGAAATGCCTGGGCAGTGTTTAAATTCGAGGGTTTCCGAGATTTTCTTCATTTTAAACATTTCAAGCTCGGGATTAGGCAATTTTTGAGAGGTGTTTCGAGGTGCTTGTGGTTAAATTTATTCAATAATTTTGTTTCCCCATTGAATTCCCCACCTAGATTGTGTGTTTTTGAGGTGTAATTTTAGGAGTTGAGGCTAGGGATTTGGAGAGTTTAAATTGGGGATTTGGTGTTGGACTTTGGTAAATTTGGTATGGTTGGACTCGTGGTTGAATGGGCTTCCGAATTTTGTGAATTTTATTGGATTCCGAGTTGTGGGCCCGGGGGTCAGCTTTTGAGTCGACTTTTTTGACTTTTAATTAATAACTTAGTATTTTCTAATGGAATTGATCCATTTAGATCGTGTTGATTGTGTCGAACTGTTTGTGGCTAGATTCAAGGAATTTGGAGGCCGATTCGTGAGGCAAGGGCGTGTTGGAGTAGGGATTTGCACAGTTTGATGTAAGTAACAACTCTAAACTTGGTTTTAAGGGTATGAAACGCCGAATTACGTGTCATGTGATTGGTGTTGAGGTGACGCACATGCTAGGTGACGTGTGTGTGGGCGTGCACTATAGTAATTGTTACTTGGAAAATTCCATGGAACTGCATAGTTGAATAATCTGTTGTTATCCATATATTCCCCATTTGTTATGGAAATTGAACTGCAAGTCATTTTAGAAATCATGCATAGGCTATGTGTTGGTACGGTAGGGACCCACAAAGGTCGTGTTACATGTTGAATTATCTGCTAGATTGCCATTTTGTACTCAGTCACAGTTTTACTTACTTATTATATCTCAGTCTCTGTTGTTCCATATTGATACATTATATTATCGCTATTTGGGCTGATTATCATGATTATTTGGAGCCTGAGAGACTAGAGAGATTGATGACTGAGTGAGGCCGAGGGCCTGATTATGAGGATATTTATAGGATCGACCTGTACCCCGCAATATCTTTTATTGATTAATGCCATGATTGGCTTATTATAGCGCTTGGGCTGAAAGAGCCCTTCCGGAGTTTGCACACCCCCAGTGAGCGCATGTACCTACTGAGTGCGAGTGCGAGTGCCGAGCGAATTGGAGAAATGCATGATTGTGAGGACTAAGTGACTGTGAGGTTGGAGTGAATGGGAGGACTGAGTGACTGTAACTATGAGATTATTCACTTGATATCATTACTTGTACTTCAGCTGGCATATATCACTGTCATGTAGTTTATGAGAGATGCCATAGCCCGTTTCAATTGAACTTGACATGAATTAACTATTTTTGGATTTAAATGTCTAAATTGAAAGTATGCCTATTTTTCCTATATTATAATTTTCTGTAATTGAACTGTCTCTGTGAAGCTCGTCACTACTTTCAGTCCAATTGTTAGTCTTGTTACTTACTGAGTTGGTTGTACTCACGCTACACCCTGCACTTCGTGTGTATATCCAGGTAGACACGGTGGATGTTGATTATCTGAGCAGCTTGATCATTCGGAAACTTCGAGGTAGCTGCTCGGCGTTCGTAGACCTTGACTCTCCCTCCCTATCTTTCAGCTTTATATATTTAGTTTCAGTTTTCAAAGATTATAATCTTCAGTTTATGAGAGCTTTAACTGTTTAAACCTGTGTTATTTTATTTTTATTTAAAATTATTTAAAATGTTTTGAAGTGTCGGCTTGCCTAGTACCACGTTAGGCGCCATCATGATATACTAAGTTTGGGTTGTGACAAGGTGGTATCAGAGCCTAGGTTACATAGATCTCACGAGTCATGAGCAGGTTTAGTAGTCTTGCGGATCAGTACAAAGACGACTGTACTTATCTTCGAGAGGCTGTCGAACCCTTAGGAAGCTTCACATTTTTGTATTCTTGTCGTGCGAATTTTATGATTCTGGAAACTAAAATTTTGTTATTCTATTCTTTCACAAATGGTGGGGACACATGCTACCAGAGGCCACGAGAAGTTGAGGTCACGGTAGGGGCAGAGGTGCAGCTCGTACAACAGCTAGAGCAGCACCTACAGATCCACCAGTTGCTCCAGCTCGGGAGCAGGTTCCAGATGTGGTTGAGCCAGTGGGTCCAACTCAGGCACCAGCTGTGCCTACTGTGATTCCAGGCCTTGAGGAGGCTTTGGCTCAGATTTTAACTATGTGCACTAGCCTCGCTTAGGCGGTTTTGGTTCAGACCGTGCCAGCCACTTCTCATGCCGGGGGAGGTACTCAGACTCCCATCACCCATACTCCAGAGCAGGTGATGCAGGGACTTCAGATACTAGGGGTGCTACCAGCCCAGCCTGTTGCAGCTGCTCAGGCCTAGGCGGGTCCCGTTATGGGTGAGGATGAGCATAAAAGACTTGAGAGGTTTGGGAGAATCCACACTCCATAATTTAGTGGGGCTAAGTCAGATGATGCTCCGGACTTCTTGGATAGGTGTTAGCGGATTCTTCGTACCGTGGGTATTTTGGAGACCAGTGGGGTCTCATTTACTACTTTTCAGTTTATGGGGGATGCTTTCAGATGGTGGGAGGCCTATGAGAGGTGCAGGCCAGTCGGTGTTGCACCACTTACATGGCATGAGTTCTCCGTTCTCTTCTTGGAGAAGTTCGCGCCACAGACTCCTAGGGAGGAGCTGCGCAGACAGTTTGAGCAACTACGACAGGATGGCCTCACCTATCAGTTGCGTTTTGCTATCACTCGGGAGAATGTATCAGGTGCTACATTTGACAAGGTGGTTGATATTGCTCGGTGACTAGAGATGGTTCGCAGTTAGGAGCGTGAGGAGCGGAAGGCTGAGAGGCCTTGTGGATCGAGTTGTTTCAGCGGTGTTCCTTCTGGGGGTCAGTTCTACCACAACAGGGATCATCCTTATAGGCACGCCCAGATGGCTCGTCCAACTCATCGTAAAGCATCATCCATCCATGGTTCATACAGTGCTCGTCAGGGTAAGTTATCTCTCAGTGCCCTTTCTAGCAGTTATTCTGGTACTCGGGGCCCGATTCAGTCCCCACCACCACCATCGGGGAGTTGTTTTGAGTGCGGGTAGCTTGGGCATATGTGGAGACAGTGTCCTTGTCGCCTGGGAGGTCCAGTGTAGTAGAGGAGTCAGACTACAACTTCCACACCAGTAACTTCACCACCTGCCTAGCCAGCTCAGGGTGGGGCCCAGGAAGCTAGAGGTCGCACTAGAGGGGGAGACCGATCAGGTGGCAGTCAGGCCCGATTCTATGCTATTCCTACCAGGCCAGATGTTGTTGCTTCAGATGCAGTGATTAGAGGTATTGTCTCAGTATGCCATAGGATGCTTCTGTATTATTTGACACTAGTTCCGCTTATTCGTATGTCTCATCGTATTTTGCTCATTATCTAGATATGCCCCATGAGTTTTTTGTCTCATCTGTTCATGTATCTATGCTAGTGGGTGATACTATTGTTGTGGACCGTGTATATCAGTCATGTGTAGTGACTATTGGGGGATTAGAGACTATTGATCTCTCATTTCTTAGCATGGTTGATTTCAACGTGATCTTGTGTATGGATTGGTTGTCTCCATGTCATGCTATGCTGGATTGTCATGCTAAGATCGTGACGTTCGCAATCCCAGGGTTGCCAAGGATCGAGTGGAGAGGTTCTCTAGATTATGTTCCCAGTAGAGTGATTTCATATTTGGCCCAACGGATGGTTGGGAAGGGTTGTTTATCTTATTTGGCCTTTGTGAGGGATGTTGGCTCTGATACCCCTACTATTGATTCTATTATGGTGGTATGAGACCTTCCAGATGTGTTTCCTATAGACGTGGCTGGCATGCTGCCCGATAGGGATATTGACTTTAGTATTGACTTGGTGCCGGGAACCTAGCCCATTTCTATTCCTCCATACCGTATGGCACCGGCTGAGTTGAAGGAATTGAAAGAGTAGCTTCAGGAACTTCTTGATAAGGGGTTTACTAGGCCTAGTGTGTCACCTTGGGGTGCACAGGTTCTATTTGTGAAGAAGAAGGATGGTATTATGCGGATGTGAATCGATTACAAGCAGTTGAACAAAGTTACAATTAAGAATAAGTATCTTTTTCCGCGTATTAATGATCTATTTGACTAGCTTGAGGGAGAGAGGGTGTTCTCTAAGATTGATTTGAGGTCCGGGCATTACCAGTTGAAGATGTTGGACTCGAATATTCTAAAGACGGCATTCAGGACCCATTATAGTCATTATGAGTTCCTTGTGATGTCTTTTGGGCTGACCAACGCCCCAGCAACATTTATGCAAGTATGATATTCTGGTGTACTCACGTAGCCAGGAGGAGCATGCCCAACATTTGAGGATCGTGTTACAGTGACAGAGGGAGGAAAAGGTTTATGCCAAGTTCTCCAAGTGTGAGTTTTGGCTTAGTTCGGTGGCGTTCTTGGGACACGTGGTGTCTAGTGAGGGGATTAAGGTGGATCCAAAGAAGATATATGCGGTTTAGAGTGGGCCCAGGCCGTCCTCAATTACGGAGATTCAGATCTTTCTCGGCTTGGCCGATTATTATCGTCGCTTTGTGGAGGGTTTCTCATCTATTGCATCGCCTTTGACAAAATTGACCCAGAAGGGTTCTACTTTTAGGTGCTCGGATGAATGTGAAGAGAGCTTTCAGAATCTCAAGACTGACTTGACCACAACTTCAGTTCTAGTTTTGCCTTTCGCTTTTGGCTCTTATACATTGTATTGTGATTCTTCTCGGATCGGTATTGGGTGCATCTTGATGCAGGAGGGTAGAGTGATTGCTTATGCTTTGCGTCAGTTGAAGCCTCATGAGAAGAACTACCCTGTTTATGATTTGGAGTTGGCTTCTATCGTTCATGCATTGAAGATTTGGAGGCATTATCTCTACAGTGTGTCTTGTGAGGTATGTACAGATCATCGGAGTCTCCAGCACTTGTTCAAACAAAAGGATCTAAATTTGAGGCAGCGGAGATGGTTGGAGCTGCTCAAGGACTAAGATATCACTATTCTGCATCATCCTAGGAATGCCAATGTGGTGGCCGATGCCTTGAGTAGGAAGGAGGTGAGTATGGGTAGCCTTGCATTCATCCCTGTTGGTGAAAGACTACTTGCAGTTGATGTTCAAGCCTTGGCCAACCGGTTCATGAGATTAGATGTTTCGGAGCCCAGCCGGGTTCTAGCTTGTATGGTTTCTCAGTCTTCCTTATATGATCTCATCAGAGAGCGCCATTATGATGATCCCCATTTTCTGGTCCTTAAGAACACAGTTCAACATGGTGATGCCAAGGATGTCACTATTGGGGATGATGGAGTGTTGAGGATGCAGGGTCGGATTTGTGT
The DNA here is from genome assembly GCF_000715075.1 of Nicotiana tabacum. Taxonomy (NCBI): domain Eukaryota; kingdom Viridiplantae; phylum Streptophyta; class Magnoliopsida; order Solanales; family Solanaceae; genus Nicotiana; species Nicotiana tabacum. The sequence goes on from NC_134103.1 coordinate 41,303,088, forward strand.
GTCCAATGTAGATGGGCTATGTGAGTTTATTCTTGAGGAGGCCCACAATTTGCGGTATTCCATTCATCCGGGTGCCGTAAAGATGTACCAGGACTTGAGGCAGCACTACTGGTGGGGAGAATAAAGAAGGATATAATGGGGTTTGTAGCTCGGTGCCTTAACTGTCAGCAGGTGAAGTATGATCATCAAAGACCAAACAATTTTCTTTAGAGGCTCGATATTCCAGAGTGGAAATAGGAGCGTATCACCATGGATTTTGTAATTGGGTTCCCACGGACTTCGAGGAAGTTTGATGCTATTTGGGTGATTCTGGATCGGCTGACCAAGTCCGCGCACTTCATTCTAGTTGGGACTACTTATTATTCGGAGCGGTTGGCTAAGATTTACATCCGCAAGATTGTTAGCCTTCACGGTATGCCACACGCACTTTACATCGCAATTTCGGAGAGCATTACAACGAGAGTTGGCACCCAGGTTGAGTTGAGTACAACGTTTCACCCTCAGACGGACAGACAGTCCAAACACACTATTTAGATATTGGAGGATATGCTACGCACTTGTGTCATTGATTTCGAGGGTTCATGGGATCAGTTTTTGCCGCTCGCGGATTTCGCCTACAAAAATAGCTACCAGTCAAGCATTCAGATGGTTCCGTATGAGGCTTTGTATGAGAGATGGTGTCGATCTTTGATTGGTTAGTTTGAGCCGGGTGAGGCTAGGCTATTAGGTACTGACTTGGTTCAGGATGCTTTAGACAAGGTTAAATTGATTCAGGATCGGCTTTGCATGGCGCAGTCTAGACAGAAGAGTTATGCCGATCGAAATGTTCGTGATGTTGCTTCCATCGTTAGGGAGAAGGTACTGCTCAAGCCTTTACCGATGAAGGGTGTTATGAGTTTCATGAAAAGGGCAAGTTGATCCCTCGGTATATTAGCTTGTTTGAGGTTCTTCAGAGGATTGGAGACGTGGCTTACAAGCTTGCCTTGCCACCTAGTTTGTCGAGTGTGCATCCAATGTTTCATGTTTCTATGCTCCGAAAGTATGTCGGCGATCCTTCTCATGTTTTGGATTTCATCACGGTTCAGTTGGATTGTGATTTGACTTATGATGTAGAGCCGATGGCCATTTTGGGTTGGCAGGTTCAAAAGTTGAGGTCCAAGGATATAGCGTCAGTGAAGGTGCATCGGAGAGGTAAGTTAGTTAAGGAAGCTACTTGGGAGACCGAGCGGCAGATGTAGAGCAAAAATCCATGCCTATTTAAGATTCAGGTACGTTTCTAGTCCTGTTCGAGGACAAACATTTGTTTAAGAGGGGGAAGACGTAACGACTCAGTCAGTCATTTTGAGAGTTGTAGTCCCGTTCCTGCATTTACTGTTCATTCCCTGCTTAATTGTTGTTATGTGACTTGCCGGGGTAGCTGGTTTGGGTTCGGGAAGTTTTGGAATGAATTGAAACACTTAGTCTCAAGGTTGGAAGCTTAAGTTGAAAGGTTGACCAGATGTTGATTTATGTGTAAACGACTCTGAAATGGACTTTTGATTGATCCATTGGCTCTGTTGGGTGATTTTGGACTTAGGAGTGTGTCTGGATTGTGATTTGGAGGTCCGTAGTTGAATTAGACTTGAAATGGCGAAAGTTAGAAATTTTGAAGTTTGACCGAGAGTGGACTTTGTGGTTACCGGGCTCGAAATGGGGTTCCGGGAGTTGGAGTAGGCCTGTGGTGTCCTTTGTGACTTGTGTGCAAAATTTGAGGTCAATCGGACATGATTTGATAGGTTTCAGCGTTGTTTGTAGATGTTGGAATTCCTTATTTTCAATAGGCTTGAATTGGGGTGCGATTTGAGTTTTTGATGTGATTTGAGGGCTCGACTAAGTTCGTATCGTGTTTTAGGACTTATTGGTATAATTGGTTGAGGTCCCGGGGGACTCGGGTAGAGTTCGGATGGTTAACAGATCAAATTTGGAGTTTGAAAGATTGCAGAAGCTGGGAGTCTTCTGGTGCAATCGCACCTGCAGAGCTTTGGTCGCATGTGCGAGCAAAGGAGCGCAGGTGCGGCCATGGGAGGACCGTGCAGTGTTCGCACGTGTGGAAAAAGTTCCACAGATGCGAATGCACATCTGCGCGAGGTTGACCGCATAAGCGGATTTGGCTAGGCAGAAAGAGCATCGCAGATGCAAAGAAGGCTCGCAGATGCGGTCCCGCAGGTGCGATGGGTCGCCAGTTAAGTGGGTTCCGTAGGAGCGTGATTTTTTTCCAACAAAGACGGATGCGCTGGTGCGAGCCCAGGCTCCGCAGGTCTTTAAATTCGAGGGTTTCCGAGATTTTCTTCATTTTAAACATTTCAAGCTCGGGATTAGGAAAATTTTGGGAGGAGTTTTGAGGGGTTTCTTGAGGTAAGTCACTTGTGGTTAAATTTATTCAATAATTTTGTTTTCCCATTGAATTCCCCACCTAGATGGTGTGGTTTTGAGGTGCAATTTTGGGATTTGAGGCTAGGGATTTGGAGAGTTTAAATTGGGGATTTGGGTGTCGATTTGGTGTTGGATTTTGGTAAAATTTGTAAGGTTGGACACGTGGTTGAATGGGCTTCCGGATTTTGTGACTTTTGAGTGGGCCTAGGGGCCGACTTTTGGAGATGTGGGCCTAGGGGCCGACTTTTGAGTCGACTCTTTTGACTTTTAATTAATAACTTAGTATTTTCTCATGGAATTGATTCCTTTAGCTCGTGTTGATTGTGTCGAACTGTTTATGGCTAGAATCGAGGCATTTAGAGGCCGATTCGCGAGGCAAGGGCATGTTGGAGTAGGGATTTGAACGATTTGAGGTAAGTAACAGTTCTAAACTTGGTTCTGAGGGTATGAAACCCCGAATAACATGTCATGTGATTGGTGTTGAGGTGGCATACATGCTAGGTAATGGGCGTGTGAGCGTGCACCATAGTAATTGTGACTTGGCCAACTCCATGGAACTGTATAGTTGAATAATTTGTTGGTATCCGTATATTCCCATGTGTTATAGAAATTGAACTGCAAATCATGTTAGAAATCATTCATAGGATATGTATTGGTACGGTAGGGACCCACAAAGGTCGTGTTAGATGCTGAATTATCTGCTAAATTGCTATTTTGTACTCAGTCACAGTTTTTACTTGCATATTATATCTCAGTCTCTATTGTTCCTTATTGATACATTATATTATCGCTGTTTGGGCTGATTATCATGATTATTTGGAGCCTGAGAGTCTGGAGAGATTGATGACTGAGTGAGCTCGAGGGTCTGATTGTGAGGATATTTTTGGGATCGGGCTGCATGCCGCAGTATGTTTTATTGATTAATGCCATGATTGGCTTATTATAGTGCTTGGGCTAAAGGTGCCCCTTCAGAGTCTGCACACCCCCAATGAGCGCAGGTACGTACTAAGTGCAAGTGCCGAGCGATTGGGAGAAATGAGAGACTGTGAGGAATGAGTAACTGTGAGGTTGGAGTGAATGGGAGGACTGAGTGAGTGTAACTCTGAGATTATGCACTTGATATCATTAATGTGTACTTCAGCTGGCATATATCACTGTCATGTAGTTTCTGAGAGATGCCATATCCTGTTTCAACTGAACTTGATATGAATTAATTGTTTTTGGCTTTAAATGTCAAACTTGAAAGCATGCCTATTTTTCCTGTATTGTAATTTTCTGTAATTGAACTGTCTCCGTGAAGCTCGTCACTACTTTCAGTTCAATTGTTAGTCTTATTACTTACTAAGTTGGTTGTACTCACGCTACACCCTGCACTTCGTGTACAGATCCAGGTGTTACCAGACACGGTGGGTGTTGATTATCTGAGAAACTTGATCATTCAGAGACTTCAAGGTAGCTGCTCGGCATTCGCAGACCTTGACTCTCCCTCCCTATCTTTCATTTTATGTATTTAGTTTCAGTTTTCATAGACAATATTTTCAGACTCGTGTTGTATAGATGCTCATGTTCTCAGTGAAACCCTGGTTTTGGGAATTTATGTATTGAGTTTTGACTTTCTATCAAGTTTTTGGGAGCTTTAACTGTTTAAACCTGTGTTATTTCAGTTTTATTTAAAAGTGTTGGAAATGTTTTGAAGTGTCGGCTTGCCTAGTACCACGCTAGGTTCCATCACGAAAGGCTAAGTTTGGGCCATGATAGGAACTACCCACGAATGAAAGAGGTTCAATTTCGCTCATTATTTAAAAAGTCAACAAAAATTCAGCCAGGGGCCTGCTTGGTCAAAACCCAAAATTCAGACAAAAACCTGATTACCCACCCGAGCCCAGTTATGTAATTTGTTTCGAAATCCGACCACAATTTGAGGTCTAAATTCCAATTTTACAAAAATCCCTAATTCTACCCAAATTCCCAATTTCTACCATGAAAATCCTAGATTTAAGGTTGAAATCTTATGAAATATAGTGGGTAATTGAAAGAAAGTAGGTTAAACTCACTTACCCATGAATTGAGGAAGAAAAGCTATTGGGAAAATCGCCTCTACGGTTTTTAGGGTTGAAAATTTGAAAGAATGAATCAAAATCCAGTCTAACTCAGCGTTTGACCAGGCGCAGATGTCGCAATTGCGACATGGGGTTCGCAATTGTGAACCCCGCAAATGCGAGATTGTCTTCGCAAATGCGAAACAGCCCACACCTCTGCTATCATCTCATTTGCGATAATTTGTTCGTAAATGCGAACTGGTCCTTACCGCAAATGCGACAAAAGGGATCGCAAATGCGAACTAGCTTCCCCCAGCCCCCATCGCAAATGTGAACTACTTGTTCCCAAATGCAAACGTGGCTCTATCGCAAATACGACAAAGTACTCGCAAATGCGAGAAACCAGCCCCCCGACCCATGCTCTTAAATGCGAAGTCTTCTTCGCAAATGCGAGCCAGATCTCGCAAATGCAATAAAAACTAGAAGCAAAAACGCATTAGCTATGATTCTAAGTCCAACTTCACTTTGTAGCCTATCTGATACTCACCCGAGCCTTCGGGGCTCCAAACCAAACATGCACACAAGTCTAAAAACATCATACAAACTGGCTCGTGCGATAAACACAATAACACCTAGAACTACGGATCATACACCAGAACGAATGCAATTTTCCATAAAACTTAAGAATTTTTATTTTTACAATCGGACGTCCGAATCACGTCAAATCAACTCCGTTTTGCACCAAATTTTGCAGACAAGTCAGAAATATAGTAATGAACCTATACCAAGCTCCGAAATCAGAATCCGGACCCGATAGGAACAAAGTCAAACTTCGGTCAAATTCATAAATTCTCTAAACCTTTAAACTTTAAATTTTTAGCAAATTGCGATAACTCAAGCTAGGAACCTCCGAATTCGATTCCGGGCATATGCCCAAGTCTCAAATCACGATATCGAAGTCAACTCAAATGAATTTTTAAGGCACAAATTCATATTTTAATCAGTTTTTCACATAAAAGCCTTCCGAAAAAAGAAACGAACCGCGCACGTGAATCGAGAAAGACTAAAAGGAGCTATTTGAGGTTTTGAAACATAGAATTTCGGGGTTAAAGCTCTAGATGACCTATCGGGTCATCACGGTTGTAAAATTAAAAATGAAAGGAAGACGTTTCAGTATGAATCGTAAAAAAGCATTGGAAAAAGTACCTTATGAGCCTTGTGCAAATAAGGGCCTGTTTCGAATGTCATCCTGTAATTAGATTTGGATGGGTGTAATTGTGCTGTTTTTGCATGAATTACTTGGTTAACATATAATAAAGTGTAATTGAGGGAATGTAATTACACTCTGCAATTCTCAGGGAGGAGTTGAGAATTGTTGATAATTACATGGTGTAATTACAACGTTATTTTTTGAAACCTTTTTTTTAATTTACTTTTTATTTCTATTTTTTTATTTTATTTTATTTTACTTTTTAAATGCTTTTTTTCAAATATTATTATTTTTACATTATTTATTGTTTATTTCGTTATTTCTTATTTCCAAACCTTTACTTCATGTGTTTCTACATAATTTATCATAGTTTGTTTCTTTCTTAATTAATTTTTTATTTTTTAATTACACTTAGCTATATTGTTAATCTAATTATTCTAAAAAATTATACCTCGTAATCTTAGAAAGAATAAGTCATCAACAAAATTGACTTAAAATGAGTGATGTCATTAAAGTTGAACTTTGTTATTGGTGGAGTTATATGCCAACGTAACTATGTTAAAATGATAGATTACTTTTTAAAATTTAACTAATATTCTCATTTTCTAACCTTTATTTTTTTGTGATTCCATGCAATTGCTTATATTTTTATTTTATTCAATTTTCTTCATTTATCATAATTGTGCTATTATTCTAGTTTTGAAACTACACCTCTTAATATTAGAAACAATGAGTCATTAATAAACTTGGCATATAATGAGTGATGCCACTAAAATAGAATCTTATTGTTGAATGCGTTATAGAGTTATTTTTTTTTTCTTTTGAATTATATTTACTTAAATTATGTTGAAACTTATTTTATGTCATGTTGTAATTTTGCATAAGAGTATTATGTTAAAATGTTTTTTTGGTTTTGATTTTATATTATATTATATTTTCGGTTCTATTTTATTTGCTTTAGTAGTATTGACTTATTAATTCAGATTGCATGCCATTCATTTTTCAGTTAGAATAGACAAATTACTTTTTCATAAAATATTTGAGTAATGTTAACAATGGGGCTATTAGAGAAGTAGCTTCGTTCCTTGACAAAACTTATTAGTACTCCTACACAGTTGTTGAATTTTAATGTCATTCGCAACTCTATCCCTGACTAGGTCTTTGATTTCAGGCCCTTTCGAGGAGGGTGTCTTTTTGGTTAATATCAGCCCTCCAGCTTGTCTGGTTAACCGGGCTACCTATTCAAAGATGAACTAATTGCCTTTGGTTTCTTCTAATGGCAGGCCTGTGCCTCCTCTTACTTACTCTCTCGTGCGATTAACTCTCAAACGAGTCAAATAATGCTGGTGCGAACCATTTACAAATATTAATTTTTTTATCAAGCATGCAGTCCATGATGTTCTTATATAATATGTATTTTTAGTTTTTATAATTAATTAAAGTAAAATATTATAAATTTAAAAAATATATATAAATTATTTTTACAATATTAGTTACAAATATATGATTAGTAATTATTTTACCTATTTAAAAGTTTCAATAGGTTCGTATGGTGATTTTGGTCTTAGGCATATGTTAAGATCGAGTTTCAGGTGATCCGGGAGCGATTCAGCGCTTATTGTTGGAAGTTAGCATTTAAAGGTTTTCGAGTTTGTTAAGTTTACCTTGGAGTGGACTTTCGTAATTTTGGGTCTCGTTTGGTATACCGAGCACGGGGATAGGTTCGTATTGTTATATTGGACTTGTGTGTGGAATTTGATTCCATTCCGCGTTGTCTAAGTATAATTCGTCGGTTCGGAGTTAGTTGAAAGAAGATAGAAGTTTGGAAGGTTGATTAGCTTGGTTTGGGGTGCGATTCTTGGTTGTGATGTTATTTTATGTATTTCTAGGCCTCGATGTCACGACCCAAAACAAAATTATAGGTCGTGATGGCGCCCAATGTCGCCGTTAGGCACGGTGAACTCCAACTTAATTGTTCATTTTATTATTTTTGAAATCACGAATCTTATTAGATAGAGAGATCGATGCATCAAAAAGCTTGCATACGTATGATTTAAGTAAAATATAATGTAGAAGTGTCTCAATGGTAAGCAAAATCATAAACAAATTCTAGAACACCCCAAAACCCGGTGTCACAAGTGCATGAGCATCTACTAGGAAGTACAATTACAAAACATCATTTGTTTGGAATACAAGGTAGATAGGATAAAGTAAATAATTTTGATGGAAAAAATGTGTGCTGTGAATTGTGGCGTGGAATACAGCTCACCATAGAGTCTCCTCAGTAGCTGCGCCTCCGCGCCCAAGCGACCACCAAATGAACCTGTCCAAATCCTGCACAGTTAGTACAGAAGTGCAGCATGAGTATATAAATCAACGTGTACCCAGTAAGTATCTAGCCTAACCCCGATGAGGTAGTGACGAGGGGTCGACATTGACACTTACTAGTAGTCCAACAAATCAAATATAATAAAATAGGCAAATATCAAACATGGTAGGTAACAATGAATATATGTAAAGGAAAATAATATGGTCTATGGCTGAACGGTGAACAGAAAGTCCTCAAACACTAGATACCTCTCAAATGGAGTTCGTAATGGTCAGCACCAAATCAACGGTCACATCTCAAGTTTGGAAAATTCATGAATATACGAACTTCTTATCAAGTATTTCACACGATTCTGCCGAGGCGAGCGGTCCGATATCATAAGAGCGGTTTTATAGAAATGTCGAGGTGAACGGCCCGATACTATAAGAATATGATGCATGATACTGCCAAGGCGAACGACCCGATCCCATAAGAGTGTGGGACTACCTAGGTGAACGGCCTAATCCCATAAGAATATGATACTATCGAGCGAACGGCCCAATCCTATAATAGTGTTGTACTGTCGAGGTGAACAATCCAATCCCATAAGAATATGACACTGCCGAGGAGAAAGGCCCGATCCCATAAGAGTGTGGTACTGCCGAGGCGAACATCCCGATCCCATAAGAATATGATACTACCGAGGCAAACGACCCAATACCATAAGAGTGTGGTATTGCCGAGGCGAACAACCTGATCCCATAAGAATATGATACTGCCGAGGTAAACAGACCGATCCCATAAGAGTGTGGTTCTGCCGAAGCGAACGACTCGATCCCATAAGAATATGATATTTCCAAGGCAAACGGCCCGAACCTATAAGAGTGTGTTACATGATACTGCCGTGATGAACGACCCGATCCCATAAGAGTATTTCATGAAGTTGTCGAGGCGAACCGCCCGATCCCATTAGAATATGAAGCTTTTACGGGTCTTTGACCCCACTCACGAATATACGTGTGAGTTATGAGATTCAAGAAAACTTTCCGATGGATATGCACAACGCATAAGAAATAAGTAAAGGAAGTACAGTTTCTACGGCTGAACAAGTAGCTTGTCAAGTATCTAAAATAACGAGACCATTACTTTACGTGAGTCTAATCTATGGTCATAATGCGAATCAAAGCAATTGAACAAGCAAGAATAGCGCAAATAATACAATTAAAGCATAGGGTGAGTCTAAGTCTACCCGGATATAATAAGGAATTCTAGCATACGCACGGACACTCGTCACCTCATACGTGCGTAGCTCCCATAACATGTAGCACATAACAAATATAACACCTATGGGGTAATTTTCCCCTCACAAGGTTAGAGAGGAGACTTACCTCGCTCCTAAATCCAATAACCGGCTTCAAAGCCTTTCTAACACCTCAAACCGATACCAAACGATCCAAAACTTATCAAACAATGTGTAAACCAATCAAAATATAGTCCAATACTCGTAATTTAACAATTATAAATAAATTCCCAACTCCTCAAGAAAAGTCAACAAAGTCAATCCCCGGGTTCACGTGGCCGGATTTCAAAAATTATTAAAAATAATTATTATCCATAACTTATATAGTTTATATTCCGAAAATTATCCAATTTCGTCCATGAATTGGCCCTCAAATCAAAGACTTACCTTCTCATAACTTTGGGGCTCAAAACTCTGATTTCTACAATCTAAACACGAATAAAAATGATAACCAACGAAACTAAACATGGAAAAACATAAAAAATAAAATCTGATATTTACCCCCTTGTTGAGACGAGAACAACGCCGCAAAAATCACCTCAAACGGAGCTCTAGAACTCAAGATATGCTCAAAATAATAAAATGCTCGGTCTGTCCATTTAAAACACTGTCCAGGCGATTTTTGTTCTTCGCCTTCGCGGATTACCTTTATGTTCGCGAAGAGCAGTTTTTTGCATTGACCGATCAACTTAAATTTCCTTCTTCACGTTCGCCGGACCTCCCTCGCGTTCGCGAAAAACAAAGTCCGCACCAGAAACCAACAATCTGTCCCGACACGGAAATGGGCATAACTCTCTCATACGACCTCGAAATTCGACGATTCTTGTTGCCATGGTTCCATAATTACGACACGGATCTAATGGTTTAAATTAATCACAAATCAAAGGTCGTGTGCTCAATATGGTACAGTTTATGTCCAAAGAAATGACGTTGAAACATCAAATAAGAGCGCGATACAACCCAAACACACCCGAGGCCCTCGGGACCCCGTCTAATTACACAAACCAATCCCAAAACATAACACGAACCTACTCGAGGCCTCAAATCACACCAAAAAACATCAAAACCATGAATCGATGATCAAATCCTCCGTTTAACTTTCAAACATTAAAGTTTCGACGAACGCGTCTGAATTACCCTTAAACATTCCGGAATGACGACAAACTTTACGTACAAGTCATAAATCATGATACGAACATAGTACAAGGCTCAGAACCCCAAACGAATATCGATAAGACCAAAGTCCACTTCAAACCAAAATGCTCCTGGACCACCCGATACTTAACCCGATCATACGCCCAAGTCTGAAATCATCATACAAACCTATTGGAACCTTCAAATCCCGATTCCGAGGTTGTTTACTCAAAAGTCAAACCTTGGTCAACTAATGCAACTTAAAGCTTCCGAATTGAGAATTTTCCATCCAAATTAACTCCGAACTTCCCGAAATTAAATTCTGACCATGCGTACAAGTCATAGAACATGAAATGAAGCTACTCAAGGCCTCAAACCGCCGAACGACTCGCTAAAGCTCAAAACGACCGGTCGGGTCGTTACATTCTCCCACACTTAAACATACGTTTGTCTTCGAACGTGCCATGAACCGTCCCAGAGTTTTCTAAAATCACTGTTTGACACCTCGTGCACCTACCCGTGCTGCTACAACCCACGTGAGCACATTAGATCAAGTCATACTGAAGATCCTCCCTATAACCTTAGCTAACAAGCCTTAGAACCAAATTCCAACATCCGAAATTCTCCACAAGACCTGATTCCAACATGTGAACACCGTAACAATCTCAACCCACTGTACCAAATAGGATCCTGCACCCATGCTGAGATCACACAATGCACCGCACAATTTGTATGTTCATGATAACATCCTCCGACTAAAATAACTGCAGATTCACGAACCAGATGCCCGTAGTATATCTTATAACACATATAAGCCCAGTTTCAAACCTCACCATATTGTAATGAGGAAAGAGATGTGCAGGAACTCATAATCACCCGTTAGATAAAAAAAGTCACGGAGTTTCTTCGCTCGACAAAAACCATTACCTCATTCTAAACTGAATAATGACATTTTCTCTTTAATATACCTTACATAAATTCGATCGCACTGATTTCAGGTCCAATAATCTCATCTCACCAAGTACAAGCTGCTCAGACAATAATACACCTCAAACACTAACTAAATCCTATATGACGCCATCAATGCTCCAATAAGCTACAACTCGAATATGACACATAAGGGAGAACAAACTCTGGCAAAGAACTACCCAGCCCACGTAACAAATAAAATGGTCAACAGATGCTATGAACCTTTATCAGAGATGAGGAACAAGACACACAAAAATAAGTATAGGAACCGTACTCAACATCTCACTGTTGCGGCGCAACCCAATCCACACATAACAATCAATAAGGAGATACCCATCAAGCCAAAATGCTCATACCTATGGAATGCCCGAATATCTACCACAAGCACGCCAAGTGCATAAATACGACCCCAGGGAGATGGACAACACCACACACTATAAAAACTCAAGCATGACTAAGGTGCAATAACGACAAGCTACACTAGACCACAACACATATGCGAATAATCAAGCCGTCTCACAACCCACATGGAATAATAGAGTACTACATAGGATAGCTGACAACATGGATAACATCCAATGACCGAAGACTCCTCTGTAGGCAATGCTACATTAAATGAACACATCTGACCTGATGTATGGCATACATTCACATTAGATCTACTGACGGACCTCAAGCCGATTCCGATCATCCCATATTGGGCCAATAACCTTTCAAGGACCCACAATGACCCTATTTATGACATATATGAGTAGTCATCAAATCTGGAACAACTCCCACAATCTGCAATCAAAGGAACAGAGGGCCTCTCAGTCATAATCTCTACCATTGGCGACAATACCAAAATCTCCACACCTGATTTCAATCTCTAACAATCGAATGACTAACACGTCACACTTATACGATCTTCCCGTGAGATATACTCCCACAACCTTCCGCACCGAGTAGCAAAATCTGAACATCAATGGCCATCGACCATGCTATTCTGTATTGCCAGTTAAGAATCGACAAACCATTGCACAATGCCTTTTCCACAGAACTCCGTCCTTAGGAGACATTAAGATAATGCCAGCTTTCTCTGAACATTTGAATCCTTCCCCCGCTCCTCCAAACTCATGACATTCTTATCAAAACTAACTTGTAACCTAGATTATCAACTTCTAATCTCCATGCCACTCACTGCACCTATCATGCGGCTACGCGAATTTCGTCATAATCCCTGAACCACCAGTAGAATAACCACATTGTCGGTTAGAACCCCTTTCACCCAACTCATTACAGAAGAAAAATTTTAACACGCAACCGAATTCCCATAAGCACAGAACCATGTTGATTCAAGCCATAACTAACTAACTCAATTTACTCTTGACTTACCCTTGGAAACATAGTCCTATTCAAACATATAACGGACCTCAAACAACACGTATCCTGAGTGACCCTAATCACGAGACCACATCGTCATGATACCCATAAGCCATCTCAAACCCGCCTCGTGCACTCTATAGCATCTCCAACTGATATACCCGTTCTAAAAAATCTACTGCGAATTCGAAGTTGTTTCTCACATTTCTCTAACACTGCACCGTAGACCCGATGATAATATAGAAATTCCCCAAGTATTCTTCACACTCTACTACAAAACCCAGTCCTTAGCCACGTAACGAACCCAAAATATTTAAACACCGCACTTTAATTCTTGAACCCACTAGGACCATTGTTAAGAGTCACCCACTCCGACCTGATCCCAAGCACATAACCAACCACTAGTGCTCCGTTAGCACACGAACAATTCTAAAGAAGAAACTAGATGAATTGTTTCCATTGTACATCACATCCACTAGAAGCATAGACTCTGAGTCATCTCAACACCTGCACATGAATCGATAAGGAGAGAGATAGCACAACCAGAAACTGCACCCTTGAGGTTTCCTTTGCCCGAATCACCCTTGAGGTTTCCTTTCCTGAGTCATAATTAGTCTACCAATGCACCGACAACCAGAAACTGCACAGGCATACCACCACGTGACCTAACCGTAAATAGTGGGCTCCCCCACTTAGCTTTACGCAAATAATCACATAGATCCAGACTCCACAACGACCTTTTCTGCCCAGTTACCATGATCCCACACCGTTGCTCGGCCAAAATTCTCACATGTTCTTGTTGCACCAATCATAACACATCCCGAATTATCAGCCACCATCGCACGCTCAACCCCTTAACAGTCATACAATCTTCTTCAAGCGATCCAATATCACATCGTAGTACATGCATACCATGTTGGGTCGAAAGTAGAACTCTTGGTAGGAACCTCATCAAAGCCATGCACCTCTAACCTGCTCACTTGAGATAGCCCACCTGTGTAACCTCATATCGACCTTCTCCAATGTCATTGTTATGGTTACATCCATCATGAAATTAACTAATCTCCCTAGGTCCACACTGGTCCGCCAGCCATAAGAATTCCTTCAATCCTTAACATCACCCGAAGGTCCAACAACGTGTTGGAAACTCGAAGACGTATTGCACCCAAGACAATGATCGAATACCTCACTTTTTCCTGCACTCAATCAAGCCCTCCTCCTCACTTTCAAAATTCCTTAGTGTAGAAACCACCTTAGAGATCATCTCCCTCGAACCATCAACACTGGAAATGCCGACTCGATCTTTAAGTCGCAACACATAACCATCCTTGCTACCTTCCTCTTAGGTTCCATCTCACAACACCGTGCCCTGAGGCAACAAATAAAGACCGACATGCCGATGAATCTGAATTCATTCAATCAAGGACGACGTCACCACAGTATTAACAAGAATTTCACCAAATGTGGAGGTATCAAGTCTCGACCATAAGCAATAGTAACAATGGGATGAAATGATAGAATATTCATTCACAAGGTGGCGTTAATGGTCCGCCCACATTCGTAGGGAAAAGCATTTTGTACCATATCTGTAGCATCTTCACAACTAGTCAGCGTCTAATTGATAACAAGCACTTAACACCGTATAAGAATGAGCAGGAAGGAAATGAAATCATAAGGTCCAATGGAATCAAATCGCATGATTAGGAATCAAGAAGGGAAGTGCTCCTAATAGACCTGTAGCCTCTCGAAGATAAGTACAGACGTTTCCGTACCGATTCGCAAGACTCTACTAGACATGCTCATGACTTGTCAGACCTAAGTGAACCTCACGCTCTGATACAAAGCTGTTATGACCCAAAAACCACTATAGGTCGTGATGGCGCCCAACGTCGCCGTTAAGCAAGCCAACGGTGAACTACCAACTTAGTTGTTCATTTTATTATTTTTGAAATCATGAATCTTATTAGATAGAGAGATCGATGCATCAGAAAGCATGCATACGTATGATTTAAGTAAAATATAAAGTAGAAGTGCCTCAATGATCAGCAAAATCATAAACAAATTCTAGAACACCCCAAAACTCAGTGTCACAAGTGCATGAGCATCTACTAGGAAGTACAGTAACAAAAGATCACCTGTCTGGAATACAAGGTAGATAGGATAAAGTAAATAATTGTGATGGAAACTCTGTATGCCGTAAATTGTGGCATGGAATACAGCTCATCATAGAGTCACCTCAGTAGCTGCGCCTCCGCGGCCAAGCGACCACCAAATAAACCTGTCCAAATCCTGCACATTTAGGGTAGAAGTGCAGCATGAATACATAAATCAATGTGTACCCAGTAAGTATGTATCCTAACCCAAAAGAGGTAGTGACGAAAGGTCGACATTGACATTTACTCGTGGTCCAGCAAATCAAATATAATAAAAGAGGTAAATATGAAACATGGTAGGCAACAATGAGTATATGTAAAGTCAAATAATACGGTCTACAACTGAATAGTGAACAGAAAGTCCTCAAACACTGGATACCTCTCAAATAGAGTACGTAATGGTCAACACCATATCAACGGTCACATCTCAAGTTTGGAAAATTCATGAATACGTGGACTTCTTAACAAGTATTTTGCACGATTCTACCAAGGCGCGCGGTCTGATCCCATAAGAATATGATACATGATACTGCCAAGGCGAACGACCCAATCCCATAAGAGTGTGGTACTACCGATGCAAATGGCCCGATCCCATAAGAATATGATACTGCTGAGGCGAACAGATCGATCCTATAAGAGTGTGGTACTGCCGAGGCGAATGACCCGATCCCATAAGAATATAATACTACCGAGGTGAATGGCCCGATCCCATAAGAGTGGTACTGCCGAGGTGAACGGCCTGATTCCATAAGAATATGATACTGCCGAGGCGAACGGGCCAATCCCATAAGAGTGTGGTACTGTCGAGGCGAATGACCCGATCCCATAAGAATATGATACTGCCGAGGGGAATGACTGTAAGGCCCCATAACATTTTACCTAAAACCCGAAGTTTCGTGGTGCCAAAGTAGGCTTATGTGTTGACGAAGCTCGCCATGGTTCGGACTTTTTGGGTTGAACTATGCGTTGGGGAGTTGAAGAAAATTGTTTGGAAGTTCAGGGAGTTTTTGTGTCCCAATCTGCAGTCGCGGAACTGATATGCGGACTGAGGCAGAAATCTGGGCAAAAATTTGGACCATTATACAGTCCATTATGCGATCAAATAATCATTTTGCGGGCCGCATAACCCATCGTAGACCCAGCAAAAATATTTTCGGAGGGAGGTTCTGCGGCACATTATGTGACCACAGAATAGGTCTGCGGACCGCAGACCAATCGCAGAGTGAGGAAGCTAGTTTTGAAGGGCCATTATGCGGGCCATTTTGCGGACCGTATAAGCGTTATGCAGTCGCATATGCAACCGCAGATCTGCTTCGAGGCTTCATTTTTTCTAATTTTTGAACCCGACCCTATTCTTATAAAACAATCTTAGGGATCGTTTTAGAAGGTTAAAACTTATAGTTCTTGAGAGAGGGAGTGCCATAGAGTGAGAGGGTAAGTTCCTAAGCTTATCATTAATCAATTCTTGCTCAAAGTTAAAGAATTTACAAGAAAAATTAACTAGGTCTTCATCTTAGAGGTAAGATTCTACTCCCTAGCCCTCAATTTTGTGATTTTAACTGAAAATAGGTAATAAGCCAAGCAATTCTTAGGTGTGGGAGTTGTTTATTTTATATTCATGTACCATAAAGGGTAGTGGGAAGATTGTTGAAATCATTTGGGTAAACTTTGGGTAGTGGGATGAAAGAATCCACCATAGGAGGACCTTGAAACCTTAATGCACACATAGTGTTTGATAAAATCCTCAAGTGAGATGGAACTAAGAGCTCCTTCCTAATTTGTGTTGAATTTTCCTATATCTCTAAATAGATCGAAGTGGCTAAGATATTTGGAACATTGTAGTAATTTAAAAAGCTCGAGGCAAGGTATGTTGGCTAATCTTCTCTCTTAGATTTGAATTTCCACGATGTTCTTGTAAGTCCCGAGTTGTGCATTATGAATTGACTCTTTTGAATAAGTTTGGTGTCGAAAGATGTATATATATGAATATGTTCAATATGTTATTCTTCGGGAGCGTGTTCAAAGTACGAGCATGTATTGAAATGTTATGACTTCAAGTCAAGCCCAAATGAAAGTGATCATATCAAATTGTGTAAGAAATTACATGTGCCTAAGGCCCTAAATTTCTCAAATGTGTCCTTAAAGTCATAAATAGAAATGTTTGCTGTTGACAACCTGTGATAATGTTGGAAAGTGAAATAGTGAGCATGAAATATGAAGTACGACCAACGTGCCAAGGATGATATTGCGTTATGGCCAATGGTGCCAATAAAATGAATGACATGTAAAAGAATATGAAATGAGTGTTAAATCCTTTTAATAATAAATGCCTGGGGAGTATCGTTTAGCCACCTAGGAAGGTTAGGTCGAAACAACCTAACCCCGAAACTACACGTGCCGATGTAGGAGTGATTGAGCAGTAAATCCCCATGTTAATGTGATGAGACTATTTCCCCTTATATGGGATGAGATTGGTGTGTTGAGATTTTCCCCCTTAAATTGGATTAGATTATTGCTAGCTAGATGTGAGGTGATGTCGACCCACACGACATTGTGGTGAGATGGATTAGCCGATCGGGCTGAGATAGGACGCCATGCCGCACACATGGTGGTATTGTGAGTGTATGTCTCGGGGTGAGACGACTTAGCCGGTCGGGCTGAGATCGGACTCCGTGCTAAAACACGATGGTGTATTGGTGCTAAAGATCTCCCCACTTAAATTACCGAAACTTACTTCAAATTTACCTTTCCCCTAACTTGATACCTTGATACTGTCTGAGTCTCTTATTGATTTCAAGTTTTATTCTCCGTTTACTGTTGCTCGTTCTATTGAGAGGGTGTTTAGTTTTACATACTAGTACTATTCCATATGTACTAACGTCCTTTTTGCCGGGGGCGCTGCATCTTTAATGGATGCAGGTGGTTCCATAGCAGGTGGTATTGATCAGTTGATAGGTGCACACCATCTCCTCAGCTAACTTGGTGAGCCCCACTTCATTTCGGGGTCCTGTATATCTTATCCTTTGTACATAGAATTTTGAGGTATAGCCGGGGCCTTATTGCCGGCACTGTCGTAACACTCCTTTGTTCCTATAAGAGGATCCATAGACATAGTGTGGGTTGTATCTATTTTTGGGAAGGTTAAATTAAAAATGTTGTAATCGTATCATCTGTTCCACTTTAACTATGATTGAACAATGTACTGTTTTGGAGACTTGTTAATGACGTAACTAATGGAAATGAACTGGTGTTGTTCACATGACCTCTTACTATCTATTTAATGAAATATATTCTTCTCATTATTCATGGGTGAGTTGGGTAGACGGCACTGTGCAAGCTTGCTCGAACGGGGTAATTTTGATGAGCGCCGGTCGTGCTCCCCGAGGTCGAGGCATGACAAACTTGGTATCAGAGCCTAAGGTTTTAAAGTGTCTTAGAATGTCTCAGATCTATGTCTAGTAGAGTCCTTCTTATCGGTGCATTGTCGACCACATCTATAATTAGGTGGCTACTTGGGCATTTAGGAATAATACCCTTCTTTGATGTTCTAGATCGTGCGATAAAGATGATTGTAAGATTGTTCCTCCTTTAACTCTTGCAATGCTCTAATTTTCAGTATATGATATGGTGCCTAGGAAGAAAGCAAAAACTGGCCAAAGAGCCAATGCCACCCAATAAGTGGTAGTTTATCCTTTACTTGATGATGCGGGTGAGCACCCGGGGGGTGAGAATATTCCCCCGACTACTACACTGCCTAATTCTACTACACTTGATCAGCCTGCACCTGTCCCTACACCTACTGGGGGGTGCAACGATCCCTCCAACTGATATTCCAGTTCCACTTTTAGCCCCATCTTCCGGTCCCTGTGTATCTGATGGGGATCTTAGGGGAGCCATACAGATGTTAGCTCAGACAGTGGCTTCCCAGGCCTAGAGATCAAATTTTGCACCCACTTCTTCTAGTCAGCCAGGGGATTCTGCAAGTTCCAGGGTAAACAGATTTCTCCAGTTAGACCCTCCAGTGTACACAAGTACTGATCGTGAGGAGGACCCTTAGGATTTTATTGACGAGATGCACAGGACCCTCCGAGTTATGCGTGCTACTGAGACAGAGGGAGTGGAGTTGGCCTCCTACCGCCTGAAAGGAGTGGCCTATTCTTGGTTGGAGATGTGGGAGGACTCCCGTGACAAGGGGAGCCCTCCGGCGAGGTGGAGTGAGTTTGCCGATGCTTTCATTGATCATTTCTTGCCTGTTGAGACTAAGGCAGCCCGTGCCACCGAGTTTGAGGGCCTAAAGTAAGGTAGCATGAGTGTGTGGGAGTATTATACGAGGTTCGTGCGCCTGTCCAAATATGCCATCTACATGTTGCCCACTATGCAGGCTAGAGTGCGCCGGTTTGTGCAGGGCCTTACCCCCTTGGTTATTAATGAGGCCTCTATAGCCGCCTTGCATTCTGACATGAACTATGGTAAGATGGTGATATTTTATCAAGCCACAGAGACCCGCAAATTGAAGAATAGAATAGAGCGTGGGAGTAGCAGCAAGGCCCGGTCGGCGAGAAACTTTAGTGGTTCTTCTGGTGTTGGTGGTGGTAGGTCAGCATTCAGGGGAGGGTCATTAGGGCCATCCCAGTCTTTTGCTCAGTGTTTAGTAAGTGCGCAGCCATCGGGGCCCAGTCAGCAGCAGGGGAGCCGTTTTAGTCCTGGTCAGGGCAATAAGGGGCCTTACCAGTAGGGGGGTTAGCTAAGGCCCTCATGCCCTAGGTGGGGGAAGATACACTTTAGAGTCTGCTTTATGGACCAGCCCATATGCTACGAGTGTGGTATGAGGGGTCACATTGAGAGGGATTGTCGTTCGTATCACCAGAGCATGGGCAGGGGTGTAGCACAGCCAACCAGTTCTGCATCTACTACATCCGCATCACCTCCTCCAGCTCGAGGCACCCCAGCACCCACAAGGCATGGTGCAGCTGGGGGTGGTACACAGAGTTCGGGAGGACCCAGCCGTTTCTATGCTATGAGGGGTCGCCAGAGTTTAGAGGCTTCTCCAGATGTTGTCAGATGTATATTGACTGTCCAATCTCATGATGTTTATGCTCTTATTGATCCCGGTTCCACTTTGTCCTACGTCACTCTGTATGTGGCTATGGGATTTGGGATAGAGCTGGAACAACTCCATGAGTCGTTCTCTATATCTACTCCGGTTGGTGAGTCTATTATGGTCGCGCGGGTTTATCAGGATTGTGTTGTCAAGGTGCATGGTCTGGACACCATGGTCGATCTCATTGAATTGGGTATGGTTGATTTTGATGTAATAATAGGAATGGATTGGCATTATTCATGTTTTGCCAAGCTTGATTGTCGAACCAAAACTGTTAGGTTTGAATTTCCAAATGTGTCACTGATTGAATGGAAGGGTGGTGATTTGGTGCCGAAGGGTAGGTTTATTTCTTACCTTAAGGCCACGAAGATGATTAACAAAGGGTGTATCTACCATTTGGTCCAGGTTACACACACCGATGCTGAGTCACCTACACTTGAGTCTATGATGACCCAAAATGTAATATTTAATTTAAACATTCATTTCTGTGTTCTAAGACCTTGAAAAGTA
This sequence comes from Nicotiana tabacum, assembly GCF_000715075.1. Taxonomy (NCBI): domain Eukaryota; kingdom Viridiplantae; phylum Streptophyta; class Magnoliopsida; order Solanales; family Solanaceae; genus Nicotiana; species Nicotiana tabacum. The sequence goes on from NC_134103.1 coordinate 41,323,586, forward strand.
CTATTTATTATTCCTCGACTTATGTGCACAGTCTGTATAATTTTCCGGAAAGTTTTTATGTGAAACATTGATTAAAATATGAAATAGTGCTTCAAAACTCATTTGAGTTGACTTTGGTCAATATTTTGAGCAAACAGACTCAAATTAGTATTATGACATCTTCGGTAGGTCCGTATCGTGATTTGGGACTTGGGCATATGCCCGGAATTGAAGTCGGAAATCCCTAGCTCAAATTATCGCCATTTAACGAAAACTAGAAATCTAAAGGCTAAAAAATTCTAAAGTTTAACCACAGAGTTAACTTTATTGATATCGGTGTTGGAATCTGATTCTAAAAATGGTAATAGGTCTATTATGTCATTTATGACTTGTGTGCAAAACTTTAGGTCAATCGGACTTGATTTGATAGGTTTCGGCGTTGAATGTAGGAGATGAAAGTTCTTAGTTTCATTAGGCTTGAATTGGGGTATGATTCGTGGTTTTAGCGTTGTTTGATGTTATTTGAGGTTTCAACTAAGTTTGTATGATTTTTTAAGACTGGTTTGTGTGTTTGATTGAAGTCCCGTGGGCCTATGGTAAGTTTCAGAAGGTTAACGGATCGAAATTTGGACTTAAACAACTGCTGGAAATTTTAGTCTTCTGGTGCAATCGCACCTGCAGAATTTAGCTCGCAGATTTTAGCCAAGGTCGAGGTCGCGACCAAGCATGGGCTGAGGTCGAGGTCTTAGAAGCGAGGAGATGGGCCGAGGTCGCAGAAGCGACCAGACATGAGTTAAGGCCGAGTTCGAAGAAGCCAGCAATTGAGGCCGAGATCGCGACCAAGCATGAGCTGAGGCCGAGGTCGCAGAGGCGACCAGACATGGGTTGAGGCCGAGGTCGTAGAAGAGACCAGGCATGATTTGAGGTCGAGGTCGCAGAAGTGAGCAGTTGAGGCCGAGGTCGCAGAAGCGAAAAACCCTGGAAAAAGCATATAAATTTGGGGGTTGACCATTTTTACCCGTTTTTGGATTTTAAGAGCCTGGGTGAGGCGATTTTCAGGATATTTTTCACAGGAAAATATTAGGGTAAGTGTTGCTTATTCTATATTGATTATATTTCATGATTCCATACTCATTTACATCATGAATCCGTGAATTTATGGAAGAAAAATTATATTTTTATAAAATCTTCCAAAAATATAAATTGAAGATTTGAAAGCCAATCCGATGTCGGAATTTGATAATTTTTGTGTGGTTGAACTCATATCGGAACGGGTGTTTGGATTTCATGAGTTTTTTTGGGATTCGAGATGTTGGTCCCTCTTTCAATATTTGTTTTAAATGAATTTCGGATTTTAATCTAGAAAATTAATAAATTCATATGGAATTAATTCCTACAATTTGTGTTGAGTATATTGAATTATTTGTGACTAGATTTGAAGCTTTCAGACACGAATTCGTGAGGCAAAGGTGTATTGAAATCGTGAAATTTGGTTGCGAAGCGAGGTAAGTGTCGTGGTTAACCTTGACTTGAGGGAATATAGCCATTGAATTATTTGTTACATGAATTTCATGTGTAACGACGTATAGACGAGGTGACGAGCGCCTATACGTTATCAAATTGATTATTTGCGTATTTATCAGGAAAATCATAAATTAATTTAAATTATAAATTAATTATTATATTAATTATTTCTCTCAAATTCCTTGTCCAATATTATGTCTTGAATTCATGTTATACTTTATACATGCTTATTTGACTTATGTGTCTCAATTGCTACTTGACATTTAGCATATTAAATATTAAATTGCGTATTTCTTTCCTGATATCCACAATTAATTGCCACTTGTCATTATCTTTTTCATAAATAAATTATAATTTTTTTATGCCTTGTTGCTTAATAAATTCTCATTGAACGTGGTATTTATTGGAGTATTTTTATTACATTTAAGAGTTGTTAAATCATATTGCTGGGATGGGTTGCACGCCGCAACGAAAATGAAAATGAATATATTGGGGGATCGGGTTGCATGCCGCAACAAATTTATTTAAGGTTTATATTGTTGGAGCGGGTTGCACGCCACAACGGAATTTAATTGAAAGGTTATATTTTTAGATCAGGTTGCATGCCGCAACGGATTTTATTCTAAGTTTATATTATTGGAGCGGGTTGAACGCCGCAATGGAAATAAATTGAGGGATTATGACTGCTGAATTGACTTCAATTATTGATATTATTTACCGGTCTTACTTCTATTCCTGTTATTATTATTATTTTTTTTATTATTATTATTATTATTATTATTATTATTATTATTATTATTATTATTATTATTATTATTATTATTATTATTATTATTATTATTATTATTATTATTATTATTATTATTATTATTATTATTATTGCGTACAGGTTAATGTAAGCGACCTGCCTTAGCCTCGTCACTACTTCGTCGAGGTTAGGCTCGGCACTTACTGGGTACATGGGGTCGGTTGTACTCATATTACACTCTGCACTTCTTGTGCAGATACCGGAGTTGGTCCCATCGGCGTACAATAGATTTGCTCGGATTCATCTACTCACAGGAGACTTGAGGTATAACTGCATGGCGTTTGTAATTCTGAAGTCCCCTTCCACTTTATCATAGCTGTATATTTATCTTAGACAACTTCATTTTCATTCAGACCTTTATTTGTATTATTCTAGTAGCTCGTGCACTTGTGACACCAGATTCAGGGATGTATTTGGATAATTCGTTTGTTATGGTCTTCCGCACTTTATTTCAGTAATGGACTTCTGTTTGATTTAATTTATTTAGAAATGGCTAAGATTATTCTAACGTTGGCTTGCCTAACAAATGAAATGTTAGGCACTATCACGGTCCCCAAGGTGGGAATTTCGGGTCGTGACAAGTTGGTATCAGAGCACTAGGTTACATGGGTCTCACGAGTCACGAGCAAGCTTAGTAGAGTCTGAAGGATCGGTACAGAGACGTTTGTACTTATCTTCCAGAGGCTATGGAGTTTAGGAACAATTTCACTTCTATTCTACTCTATGATGCGATTGTATTCTATCATTTACGATTGAACTCTTCTATTCTTGTCCTCTCGCAGATGGCGAGAACACGCAATGCGTCTATAGCCAGACACAAGCTAGAGCCCCCAGTGACAGTTACGACTAGGGGTGGAGGTCGAGGCCGAGGTCGTGCTAGAGGACGAGGCAGAGGCAGATGTAGAGATCAGTCTAGAGCTCAAGTAGCAGCACCTGTTATAGAACCTCATGTGGATCTTCAGGAAGAGGTTCCAGTTCAGACTGTACCGGTTGGACAAGTTAAGGTCCCGGAAGGATTCATAGCTACTCCAGTGCTTTAGGATGTTCTAGTCCATTTGGTGAGTCTTATGGAGGGTGTGGCCCAGAATGGTATATTTCCAGTGGCACCAGCCGTCTCACAGGCTCCCATTACTCCTGCTCCGGAGCAGATGGCTCCCCAGTATCAGGCTTCAGCAGCCCCGCCAGTTGGGGTAGTTTAGCTAGTTGTTGCGGCACAGGCCGGTGATAGGCCCGCTATGTCTTGTAAGGCTTTATTGAGGTTGGACAAGTTTACTAAGCTCTTTCCAGTTCACTTCAGTGGTACATCTTCTGAGGACCCACAGGATTATCTCGACTGCTGCCATGAGGTGTTGCGAAACATGGATATAGTTGAGACCAATGGGGTCGATTTGTAGTATTTTAGATGTCGGGTTCCGCCAAGAGGTGGTGGAGAGATTATATGTTGACCAGACCAGCTGGGTCGCCTGCATTGACTTGGGAGTAGTTCTCACGGCTATTTCTATAGAAGTTCCTCCCTGTCACATTGAGAGAGGATTACCACTGGCAATTTGAGCGTCTCCAGCAAGGTAGTATGACTGTTACTCTGTTCGAGACCCGTTTGTAGATCTAGACCATCATGCTCTCCTTTTACTTCCTACTGAGGGAGAGAGAGTGAGGAGGTTTATTGATGGACTCACTCACCCTATCAGACTTCAGATGGCCAAGGAGACTAGAAGTGAGATTTCCTTTCAAGCGGTTGCTAATGTTGCTAGGAGGATCGAGACAGTTCTTGCACAGGAGAGGAGGCAGGGGTATGATAAGAGGCCTCGTCATTCCGGTAATTTCAGAGGCACCTCATCTGGAGGCAGGAGTACTTACGGTAGGGTCATCCTCCCAGGCCATTTTATTCAGCACTTTAGGCATCTCACGGTGCTTCAGGGAGTCATGGTCCTATTATGCCTTACTCTGGGCAACCGACATTTAGTGCACATCCAACTCCTATCAGTGTACCACCGCTCAAGCGTCACTACAATGGTTATCCGGCGTGTTCGAGTTAGCTTCAGTAGCCACAACAACAGGATAGGTGTTATGAGTTTGGTAACATTGGTCACATCAGGAGGTATTGCCCTAGGTTGTCGAGCAAGAGATCTCAGCAGGATTCTCGTACCATCATACTGGCACCAATTGCTCCACCGCCCGCCCGATCAGCTAGGGGCAGGGTCAGACAGGTAGAGGTGGAAGTCAGGTTGTTAGAGGTGGAGGCCATCCAGTTAGAGGTCGTTCCAGAGATGTATCTCCGAGAGGTGGGGCCCAACCATGATTTTATGCTTTTCCAGCTAAGCTTGAGGCTGAGTCATCCGATGCTGTAATCACAGGTATTGTTCCATTTTGCCATAGAGATGATTCAGTTTTATTTGATCCAGGATCTACTTATTCCTATGTGTCCTCCCACTTTGCTTCATATTTGGTTGTGCCTCTTGATTATTTGAGTGCTTCTGTGTATGTGTCCACACCGGTGGGGGATTCTATCACTGTAGATCATGTCTATCATTCGTGTGTGGTTACTATTGGGAGTCTTGAGACTAGATTGGATCTTCTACTTATTGATATGGTAGATTTTGATGTCATCTTAGGTATGGATTGGCTGTTACCTTATCATGCTATATTGGATTGTCACGCTAAAATAATAACCTTAGCCATGCCGGGGTTACCTCGATTAGAGTGGAAAGGAACTCCTGGTCATTCTACCAGCATGATTATTGCTTATATGAAGGCTCGGCGTATGGTCGAGAAGGGGTGCCTAGCCTATTTGGCTTATATTCACGATCCCAGTGCGGATGTTCTTTCTATAGACTCAGTACCAATTGTTCATGAATTTCCAGAAGTATTTCATGCAGATTTCCTAGGGATGCCACCCGACAGAGATATTGTATTGATTTGGCTCCGGGAACCCACCCATTTTTATATACAGTGTGGCCCCCCCGGAGCTAAAGGAATTGAAGGAGCAATTACAAGACTTGCTTGATCAGGGATTCATTAGACCTAGTGTCTCGCCCTGGGGTACACCAGTGTTTTTTGTAAAGAAAAAAGACGGTTCAATGCGAATGTGTATAAATTATCGGCTGTTGAACAAGGCTACTATCAAGAACAAGTATCCATTTCCAAAAATTGATGACTTATTCGATCAGCTTCAGGGTGCCAAGTTGTTTTCAAAGATTGATTTGAGGTTTTGTTACCATCAGTTGAAGATTAGGGCATCCGATATCCCTAAGACAACTTTTCGCACTCGGTATGGGCATTACGAATTCCTAGTGATGTCATTTTGGGCTGACAAATGCCCCAACAACATTTATGGATTTGATGAACCGGGTATTCAAGCCCTATTTAGATTCTTTTGTGGTTGTATTCATTGATGACATCTTGATTTACTCCAGCAGTCGAGAGGAGCATGAGCAACATCTTCGGATGGTGCTTCAGACTTTGAGGGATAATCAATTATATGCCAAATTTTCAAAATGCGAGTTTTGGTTAGATTCAGTTGCCTTTTTGGGGCATGTGGTGTCGTCAAAAGGCATAAAAGTGGACCTTAAGAAGATTGAGGCAGTTCAGAACTAGCCTAGACGTACTTCAGCTACCGTGATTCATAGTTTTCTAGGTCTGGCAGGTTATTATTGCTTGTTCGTGGAAGGGTTTTCATCTATAGCAAACCCATTGACCAGACTGAAGCACAAGGGTGCTCCATTCAGATGGTCAGACGAGTGTGAGTTGAGCTTTTAGAAGCTCAAGACTGCTTTGACTACGGCGCTAGTGTTGGTGTTGCCCACAGGTTTAGGATCGTACATGGTGTATTGTGATGCATCTCATATTGGACTCAGTGCAGTATTGATGCAAGTTGGCAGGGTGATTGCATATGCGTCGAGGTAGTTGAAAGTTAACGAGAAGAATTATCCTGTTCATGACTTAGAATTGGCAGCCATTATTCATGCGCTGAAGATTTGGAGGCACTACCTTTATGGCGTGTCATGTGAGTATTCACATATCATCGTAGTCTACAGAGAAGATGGTTGGAGCTGTTTAAAGACTATGATATCTCCATTTTGTATCACCCAGGAAAGGCCAATGTGGTGGCCGATGCTTTGAGTAGAAAGGCTGTGAGTATGGGCAGCCTTGCGTATATTCAGTTTGTGAGAGACCGCTAGCTGCAGATGTTTAGACTTTGGCCAATCAGTTTGTGAGGTTAGACATTTTAGAGCCTAATAGAGTTTTAGCTTGCACGACCGCTCGGTCTTCTTTATATGAGCGCATCTGGGAGCGACATTATAATGATCCTTATTTACTTGTCCTGAAGGACACGGTTCGGTACGGTGATACCAAACAGGTTGCTGTGGGGGAAGATGGAGTTTTGCGAATGTAGGGTCATATTTGTGTGCCTAATGTGGATGGGCTTCGTGAATTAATTCTTGAGGTGGCATACAGTTCCAAGTATTCTATTCATCCAGGTACCGCCAAAATGTATCAAGATTTACAACAACATTATTGGTGGAGAAGAATAAAGAAGGATATAGTTGCATATGTAGCTCCGTGTCTAAATTGTCAGCAAGTCAAGTACGAGCATCAGAGACCTGGTGGTTTGCTTCAGAAGTTAGAAATTCCTGAGTGGAAGTGGGAGCGTATCACTATGGATTTTGTTGTTGGGCTTCCACGGACTCAGAGAAAGTTCGACGCTGTTTGGGTCATTGTGGACAGGTTGACCAAGTCAGCACATTTCTTTCCAGTAGCTGTTACCTATTCTTAAGAGCGGTTAGCAGAGATTTACATCTGTGAGATTATACGCCTTCACAGTGTGCCCGTGTCTATCATATCCGATTGAGGTACGCAGTTCACTTTGCACTTCTGGAGGGTTGTACAGCGTGAGTTAGGCATGCGAGTTAAGTTGAGTACATCATTTCATCTACAGACAGACGGACAGTCAGAGCGCACTATTCAGATACTAGAAGATATGCTTCACTCTTGTGTTATGGACTTTGGAGGTTCTTGGGATTAGTTCTTGTCACTTGAGGAGTTTGCCTATAATAACATCTAACAGTTGAGCATTCAGATGGATCCGTATGAAGCATTATACGGGAGGCGATGTCATTCGCCAGTTGGCTGGTTTGAACCAGGAGAGGCTCGGTTGTTGGGTACCGATTTGGTACATGATGCCTTGGATAAGGTCAAGATTATTCAGAATCGACTTCGCATAGCTCAATCTAGGCAAAAGAGTTATGCCGACCATAAAGTTCGTGACGTTGCATTCATGGTAGGAGAAAGAGTATTGTTTCGGGTTTCACCTACGAAAGGTGTAATGAGATTCCGAAAGAAGGGCAAGTTGAGCCCTAGGTATATCGTACCCTTTGAAATTCTTGAAAGGGTGGGTGAAGTAGCCTACAGGCTTGCACTACCACCTAGTTTATCCATAGTTCATCCGGTGTTCCGTGTGTCTATGCTCCGACAATATCATGGTGATCCGTCCCATGTATCAAAATTTCAGCTCAGCCCAATTAGACAAAGATTTGACTTATGAGTAGGAGCCGGTAGCTATTCTAGCACGGTATGTCCGACAATTGAGGTATAAGAGTTATCCTTCAGTTCGGGTTTAATGGAGAAGTCAGACGGTAGAAGCATCTACCCGGGAGTCCGAGTCAGACATGTGGAGTAGATATCCACACCTTTTCACCAGCTCAAGTAATTTTTTAATTCCATTCAAGGACGAACATTTATTTTACAGGTGGAGAATGTGATGTCCCAAAATGCCATATTTATTTTAAACATTCATTTTTGTTTTCTAAGACCTCGAAAAGTACTATCTATCATTCCTCGAATTGGGTGCACAATCCGTATAATTTTTCGAAAAGTTTTTATGTGAAACATTGATTAAAATGTGAAATAGTGCTTCAAAATTCATCTAAGTTGACTTTGGTCAGCATTTTAAGCAAAGGGACCCGAATCAGTGTTTTGACAGCTCTTGTAGGTCCGTATCGTGATTTGGAACTTGAGCGTATGCCCGGAATTGAATTCGGAAGTCCCTAGCTCAAATTATCGCCATTTAACGAAACTAGAAATCTAAAGGCTAAAAAGTTCTAAAGTTTGACCGTGGAGTTGACTTTATTGATATGGGGGTTGGAATTCGATTCTGAAAATTGGAATAGGTCCGTTATGTCATTTATGACTTGTGTGCAAAATTTGAGGTCAATCGGACTTGATTTGATAGGTTTTGGCGTTGAATGTAGAAGTTGAAAGTTCTTAGTTTCATTAGTCTTGAATTGGGGTATGATTCATGGTTTTAGCATTGTTTGATGTGCTTTGAGGTTTCGACTAAGTTTGTATAATGTTTAGGACTGGTTGGTGTATTTTGTTGAGGTCCCGGGAGACTCGGGAGAGTTTCAGAAAGTTAACGGATCGAAATTTGGACTTAAACAACTGCTGGAAATTTTAGTCTTCTGGTGGAATCGCACCTGCAGAATTTAGCTCGCAGGTTTTGGACGAGGTAGAGGTCGCGACCAGGCATGGGCTGAGGTTGAGGTCGTGACCAAGTATGGGCCGAGGTCGAGGTCGTAGAAGCGAGCAGATGGGCCGAGGTCGCGACCAGGCATGAGTTGAGGCTGAGGTCGCAGAAGCAACCGGACATGAGTTAAGGCCGAGTTTGAACAAGCGAGCAGTTGAGGCCGAGGTCGCGACCAGACATAGGTTGAGGCCGAGGTCGTAGAAGCGACCAGGCATGAGTTGAGGCCGAGGTCGCATAAGTGAGCAGTTGAGGCCGAGGTCGCAGAAGCGAAAAGCCCTGGACAGAACATATAAATTCGGGGGTTGACCATTTTTACCCATTTTTGGATTTTAAGAGCCCGGGTGAGGCGATTTTCAGGATATTTTTTAAGGAAAACATTGTGGTAATTGTTCCTTATCCTATATTGATTATAATTCATGATTCTATACTTATTTACATCATGAATCCGTGAATTTATGGAAGAAAAATCAGATTTTGTTTTATAAAATATTCCAAAAAATGAAATATAAGATTTGAAGATTCATTTGACATCAAAATTTGATAATGTTTGTATGGTTGAGCTCGTATCGGAACGGGTGTTCGGATTTCATGAGTTTTTCCGGGATTCGAGACATGGGTCCAACTGTAGATATTTTTTTAAATGAATTTCGGATTTTAATCTGAAAAATTAATAAATTCATATGGAATAATTCCTATAATTCGTGATGAGTATATTGAATTGTTTGTGACTAGATTTGAAGCTTTCGGACACGAATTCGCCAGTCAAAGGTGTATTGGAATCTTGAAATTTGGTTGTGAAGCGAGATAAGTGTCGTGGTTAACCTTGACTTGAGGGAATAGAACCCTTGAATTATTTGTTACGTGAGTTTCATATATAACGACGTATAGGTGAGGTGACGAATGCCTATACGTTGTCAAATTGCTTATTTGCTTCTTTATCAGAAAAATTATAAATTAATTTAAATCATGAATTAATTATTTCTCTCATATTCCTAGTACAATATTATGTCTTGAATTCATGCTATAATTTCTACATGCTTATTTGACTTATGTGTCTCAATTGCTACTTGACATTTAGCATATTAAATATTAAATTGCCTATCTGTTTTCGTGATTTTAACAATTAATTGCTAATTGTCATTATTTATTTCATAAATAAATTATAATTATTGTATGCCTTGTTGCTTAATAATTTCTCATTGAACGTTGTATTTATTGGATTATTTTTATTATATTTAAGAGTTCTTAAATTATATTGTTGGGACGGGTTTCACGCCGCAACGAAAATGAAAATGAATATATTGGGGGATCGGGTTGCGTGCCGCAACATATTTATTTAAGGTTTATATTGTTGGAGCGGGTTGCACGCCGCAACATATTTTATTTTTAGTTTATATTGTTGGAGCGGGTTGCACGCCGCAACGTAAATAAATTGAGGGATTATGACTACTGAATTTATTATTATTATTATTATTATTATTATTATTATTATTATTATTATTATTATTATTATTATTATTATTATTATTATTATTATTATTATTATTATTATTATTATTATTATTATTATTATTATTATTATTATTATTATTATTATTATTATTATTATTATTATTATTATTATTATTATTATTATTATTATTATTATTATTATTATTATTATTATTATTATTATTATTATTATTATTATTATTTTGCGGAAGGGATTATGAAAGTGACTTGCCTTAGCCTCGTCACTACTTTGTCGAGGTTAGGCTCGGCACTTACTGAGTATATGGGGTCGGTTGTACTCATACTACACTCTGCACTTCTTGTGCAGATACCAGAGTTGGTCCCAACGTCGTACAATAGATTTGCTCGGATTCAGCTACTTGAGGTATAACTGCATGACGTTCGTAGTTCTGAAGTCCCCTTCCACTTTATCGTAGCTGTATATTTCTCTCAGAATGCTTCATTTTTATTCAGACCTTTATTTGTATTATTCCAGTAGCTCGTGCACTTGACACTAGATTCGGGGATGTATTTGGATAATTCATTTGTTATGGTCTTCCGCACTTTATACCAGTAATGGACTTCTATTTAATTTAATTTGTTTAGAAATGGCTAAGATTATTCTAACGTTGGCTTGCCTAGCAAGTGAAATGTTAGGCGCCATCATGGTCTCGAAGGTGGGAATTTCGAGTCGTGACAGAGTCTATGCCTGTTGTGAGTGAATTTTCGGAGGTCATTCTGGATGAGCTCCCTAGGATCCCGCTAGACAGGGAGATTGATTTTGGGATTGATGTGATGCCAGGCACGCAGCCTATATCTATTCCACCATACAGAACAGCACTGATCGAATTGAAGGAGCTAAAGGAACAATTGAAGGGTTTGTTAGAGAAGGGTTTCATCTGGCTGAGTGTGTCACCTTGGGGCACACCGATCCTTCTTGTAAGAAAGAAAGATGGGTCACTGAGAATGTGTATTGACTATCGGCATCTCAACAAGGTCACGGTCAAGAATAAGTACCCACTGCCAAGGATAGATGATTTGTTTGACCAATTGTAGTGTGCTAAGTATTTCTCCAAGATTGATTTAAGATCCGGGTATCACCAATTGCAGATCAGGGAGTAGGATATTCCGAGAACAACTTTCAGGACCCGGTATGGGCACTTTGAATTTATGGTAATGTCTTTTGGGCTAACAAATGCTCCAGCAGCTTTCATGGATATTTTGAATAGAGTCTTCAAGCCTTTTCTTGACTCATTCGTGATAGTGTTTATTGATGATATCCTTGTATATTCGCAAAGTCGAGAGGACCATGCCGGTCATCTTAGGGCACTTCTATATACCCTATATCAGCACAAGTTGTATGAGAAGTTTTAAAAATGTGAATTTTGGCCTGAATCTCTCACGTTTTTGGGTCATGTCGTCTCCAAAAAAGGAATTGAGGTTGATCCTCAGAAGATTGTAGCTAGGAAGAATTGGCCTAGACCAACTACCCTCAACAGAGATTCGCAGTTTCTTAGGCCTAGCGAGGTATTACAAGAAGTTTGTGGAGGGGTTCTCTACTCTTGCCTCTCAGTTGGCTAAATTGACGCAGAAGGCGGTTAAGTTCCAATGGTCAGATGCTTGTGAAAGAAGCTTCCAAGAGTTAAAATCAAGATTGACTACTACACCGGTGTTGACCCTACTAGAGGGTACTGATGGATTTGTGGTATATTGTGATGCTTCAAGAATCGGACTTGGGTGTGTATTAATGCAACATGGCAAGGTAATAACTTATGCTTCTAGGAAACTCAAGAATTATGAAAAGATTTATCCAACACATGACTTAGAGCTTGCAATAGTGGTCTTTGCGTTAAAGATTTGGCGTCATTATTTGTATGGGGTCCATGTGGATATATTCAAGGACCATAAGAGCCTTCAATATATTTTCAAACAAAAGGAATTGAATCAGAGGAAGAGAAGATGGCTTGAGTTACTCAAGGATTATGACATCGATATCCTATATCATCCAGGGAAGGCTAATGTTGTGGTGGATGCTCTTAGCCAGAAATCTATGGGTAGTTTGGCTCACTTGGAGGCATATCAAAGTCCTATGGCCAAAGAGGTTCATAGGGTGGCTAGTTTGGGAGTTCGTCTTGCGGACTCTAGTGAAGGAGGGATGATTGTGCAAAATAGGGCTGAATCGTCGATTGTGGTGGAAGTCAAGGAGAAGCAATACAACGATCCATTATTTGTACAATTGAAGGAGGGGATTCATAAACATAAGACCATGGCCTTTTCTATTGGCATGGATGATGGCACACTAAGGTACCAAGGGCGATTATGTTTTTCATGATCGAGGCTCACACTTCTAGGTATTTCGTGCACCCGAGCTCTACAAAGATGTACCATGATCTTAAGAAAGTCTACTGGTGGAATGATATAAAGAGGAATGTAGCAGAATTTATGGCAAGATATCCAAATTATCAGCAAGTGAAGGCCGAACACCAAAGGCCCGGTGGGTTGGCATAGAACATAGAAATTCCGATGTGGAAATGGGAGATGATCAATATGGACTTTGTGGTAGGACTACCTCGCACTCCTCTCAAGTTCGACTTGATTTGGGTGATTGTGGACCGAATCATGAAATCAACTCACTTCTTACCTGTTAAGGCTACCGACACAACAGAACAGTATGTTCAGTTGTATATAAAGGAAATCGTCAGGTTGCATGGAACTCTAGTTTCCATCATTTCTAATCGGGGGGCATAGTTCACAGCTAACGTTTGGAAGAAATTTCAGTAAGGGTTGGGTACTCATGTAAATCTTAGTACAACTTTCCATCCACAGACCGACGGGCAAGCAGAGCGGACTATTCAGACGTTCGAGGATATGTTGCGCGCTTGTGTTCTCAACTTCAAGGGTAACTGGGATGGTCATTTTCCACTCACAGAGTTTGCCTACAACAACAGTTATCATGCTAGCATTCAGATGACACCGTTCGAGGCTTTATATGGTAGGAGATGTAGATCTCCCATTGGGTGGTTCGAGATTGGGGAAGCAGAGTTGATAGGGTCAGACCTCGTGCATCAGGATATAGAGAAGGTTAAGATTATTGCAGAATGAATGAGAATTTCCGAGAGTCGTCAGAAGTCCTATTCGGATATACGTCGTAGGGATTTGGATTTCAAAGAAGATGATTGGGTATTCTTGAAGGTTTCCCTTATGAAGGGTATAATGTAGTTTGGTAAGAAAGGGAAATTTAGTCTGAGGTATGCCGGACCGTACAGAATCATTCAGAGGATTGTCCAGGTGGCATACATGCTAGAACTACTTCCAGAGATGTCTTTAGTGCACTCGATGTTTCATGTATCCATGTTGAAGAAGGTGGTTGGAGATCCATCGCTTATTATTTCGGTTGAGATTATTGAGGTTAATGAAGAAATTCTAGTTGCTTCTATAAATTATGTATCACTTGTTTTTATGTTATGTTGCATCGTTGGTTCATGTATATATTGTTAGGGTTGGTTTCTGGGATTCTCTGACTGGTGGATATGCCCAGATACCGGGGAAATTTGGGGAGTTAGTCAAAAGTTTGGAACTGTTGGTATGTGTTAAAGCAGTTGAGTCACATTGGTTTCTAATGGCAGATTTTGGCCCTCATTCGAGGACGAATGATCTTAAGCGGGAAAGGATGTAAGGCCCCGTAAAGTTTTACCTAAAACCCGGGGTTTCATGGTGATGAAGTAGGCTTATGTGTTGACGAAGCTCGCCACAATTCAGAATTTTTGGGTTGAACATTGAGTTGGGGAGTTGAAGAAAACCTTTTGGAAGTGCAGGGCATTTCTGTGGCCCAATCTGCGGTTGCAGAACTAAATTTCAGACCATAGATCTACCGCAGACTGAAGCATAAATTTGGGCAAATGCTTGGACCATTATACGGTCCATTATGCGACCGCATAACCCATCAAAGACCCAACACAAATATTTTCGGAGGGAGGTTCTGTGGCGCATAATGCGACCGCAGAATAGGTCTGCATACGCATCGCAGACCGGGTGTAGAGTGGGGTAGAAATGCCCAGTTCTGGAGGGCCATTATGCGGCCCATTTTGCGGACTGTATAAGCATTATGCAGTGGTGCCCAGTTTCAGAGGGCCATTATGCGGTCTATTTTTCTAATTTTTGAACCTAACCCCATTCTTATAAAACAGCCTTGGGGATCATTTTAAAAGGGAAAAACATATATTTCTAGAGAGAGGGAGTGCCATAGAGTGAGAGGGGAAGTTCCTAAGCTCATCATCCATCAATTCTTACTCAAAGTTGAAGCATTTACAAGAAGAATTCACTAGGTCTTCATCCTAGAAGTAAGATTCTACTCCCTAGCCATCAATTTCGTGATTTTAACTTAAAATAGGTAATAAGCCAAGACATTCTTGGGTGTGGGAGCTGTTTATTTTACATGCATGTACCATCAAGGGTAGTGGGTAGATTGTTGAGCTCATTTGGGTAAACTTTGGATAGTGGGATGAAAGAATCCACCATAGGAGGACCTTGAAACCTTAATGCACACCTAGTGTTTGATAAAATACTCAAGTGAGCTGGAACTATGAACTCCTTCCTAATTTCTGTTCAATTTTGTTATATCTCTAAATATATCGAAGTGGCTAAGATTTCCGAAACATTGTAGTAATTTAAAAAGCTCGAGGCAAGGTATGTTGGCTAAACTTCTCTCTTAGAATTGAATTCCCACGATATTCTTATAAATCCCGAGTTGTCCATTAAATATTGACTTTTCTGAATAAGTTTGGTGTCGAAAGATGTATATATATTAATATGTTCAAAATGTGTTCCGTAATATTCTTATCATATTATGTTATTCTTCGGGAGCGTGTTCAAAGTATGAGTAGGCATTAAAATATTTTGACATCAAGTCAAGCCCAAATGAAAGTGATCATATCCAATTGTGTAAGAAAGCACATGTGCCTAAGACCTTAAATTGCTCAAATGTGTGCTTAAAGTCTTGAATGGAAATGTTTGTTGTTGATAATCCGTGATAATGTTTGAAAGTGAAATAGTGAGAATGAATTATGAAGTACGGCCAACGTGCCAAGGATGATATTGCGTTATGGCCAATGGTGCCAATAAAATGAATGACATGTAAAAAAATATGAAATGAGTGGTAAATCCTTTTAATAATAAATGCCTTGGGAGTATTGTTTAGCCACCGAGGAAGGGTAGGTCAGAACAACCTAACCCAAAACTACACGTGTCGGTGTAGGAGTGATTGAGGGGTAAATCCCGTGTTAATATGATGAGACTGTTTCCCCTTATATGGGATGAGATTGGTGTGTTGAGATGTTTCCCCTTAAATGGGATGAGATTATTGCTAGCGAGGTGTAATGTGCTGTCAACCCATACGGCATTGTGGTTAGACGGCTTAGCCTATCGGGCTGCGATCGGACGCCATGCCGCGTACATGGTGGTATTGTGAGTGTATGTCTCAAGGTGAGACCGCTTAGCCGGTCGAGCTGAGATCGGACTCCGTGCTAAAACACAGTGGTGTATCGGTCCTAAAGATCTCCCAAATTAAATTACTGAAACTTACTTGAAATTTACCTTTCCCCTAACTTGACACCTTGATACTATCTGAGTCTCTTATTGATTTAATGTTTTATTCTCCGTTGACTGTTGCTCGTTCTATTGAGAGGGTGTTTAGTTTTACGTACAAGTACTATTCTATATGTACTAATGTCCCTTTTGCCGGGGACGCTGCATCTTTAATGGGTGCAGGTGGTTCTATAGCAGGTGGTATTGATCAGTGATAGCGGCACACCCTCTCCTCAGCTAACTTGGTGAGCCCCACTTTATTTCAGGGTCCTGTATCTCTTATCCTTTGTACATAGCATTTTGAGGTATAGATAAGGCCTTATTGCCGGCACTGTCGTAGCACTCCTTTGTTCTTGTTAGAGGCTCCGTAGACATAATGTGGGTTGTATATGTTTTTGGGAAGGTTAAACTAAAAATGTTGTAATCGTATCATTTGTTCTACTTTAACAATGATTGAACAATGTACTATTTTGGAGACTTGTTAAGGACGTAACTAATGAAAATGAGCTGGTGTTGTTCACATGACCTCTTACTGTCTAATTAATGAAATATAATCTTTTATTTATTCATGGGTGAGTCGGGTAGATGGTACTGTGAAGGCTTGATCGACTGGGGTAACTCTGTTAAGCACCGGTCATGTTACTCTGCCGAGGCGAATGACCTGATCCTATAAGAGTGTATTACATGATACCGCCGAGGCGAATGGCCCGATCCCATAAGAGTGTCTTACATGAAGTTGCTGAGGCGAACGGCCCGATCCTATTAGAATATGAAGCTTTTATGGGTTTTTGACCCCACTCACGAATATACATGTGAGTTATAAGATTCAAAAAAACTTTCCGATCGATAGGCACAACGCGAAATAAATCAGTAAAGGAAGTTACAATTTCTACGGTTGAACAAGTAGCTTGTCAAGTATCTAAAATAGCGAGTCCATTACTTTATGCGAGTCTAGTCTCAGGTCATAATGCGAATTAAATCAATTGAACAAGCAAGAATAACGTAAATAATACAATTATAGCATGACGTGAGTCTAAGTCTACTCAAACATAATCAGGAATTCTAGCCTATGCACGGACACTCGTCACCTCATATGTGCGTAGCTCCCACAACATATAGCACATAACAAATATAACACCTGAGGGGTAATTTTTCCCTCCCAAGGTTAGACAGGAGACTTCCTCGCTTCGAAATCTGATAACCGGCTTCAACGCCTTACTAACACCTCAAACCGATGCCAAACGATTCGAAACTTATCAAACAATGTGCAAACCAATCAAAATATACTCTAATACTCGTAATTTAACAATTAGAAATAAATTCCCAACTCCTCGAGAAAAGTCAACAAAGTTAACCCTCTGGCGCATGTGTCCGGATTATGAAAATTATTAAAAATAATTATTACACATAACTTATATTGTTTATATTCGGAAAATCATCCAATTTCGTCAATGAATTGACCCTCAAATCAAGGATACCATCTCATAACTTCTCAAAACCCCAATTTCTACAATCCAAATACGGATAAAAATGATAACCAACGAAAATAAACATGGAAAAACATCAAAATAAAGGTCAGATATTTACCCCCTTGTTGATACGAGAACAACGCTGTGAATATCACCTTAAATGAAGCTCTAGAACTCAAGATATGCTCAAAATACTAAAATGCTCGGTCTGTCCATTTAAAACACTGTCCAGGCGATTTTGTCCTTCGCTTTCGCGGAACACCTTCGTGTTCGCGAAGACCAATTTTTCGCATTGACTGGTCAACCCAAATGTCTTTCTTTGTATCCGCGGGACCTTCATCGCGTTCGCAAAGAACAAAGTCCGCACTAGAAACCATGAATCTTTCCCGACACGGAAATGGGCATAACTCTCTCATAAGACCTCAAAATTCAATGATTCTTGTTGATATGGTTCCGTAATTATGATACAAATCTAATGTTTCAATACAATAACAAATCAAAGGTCATTTGCTCAATATGGTACCTTTTTATGTCAAAAGAAACGACGTTGAAACATCAAATAAGAGCGCGATACAACTTAAACACATCCGAGACACACCCGAGGTCCTCGGGACCCCGTCCAATTACACAAACCAGTCCCAAAACATTACACGAACCTTCTCGAGGCCTCAAATCACACCAAACAACATCAAAACCATGAATCGACGATCAAATCCTTCTTTTAACTTTCAAACATTCAAACTTTGACGAACACGTCCGAATTACACATAAACATTCCGGAATGACGCCACACTTTACGAACTAGTCATAAATCACGAAACGAATCTAGTCCAAGGCTCAGAACCCCAAACAGACATTGATAACACCAATGTCAACTTCAAACCAAAATGCTCCCGGACCACCCGATACTCAACCCAAACATACGCCCAAGTCCGTAATCATCATACGAACCTATTGGAACCTTCAAATCCCGATTCCGAGGTCGTTTACTCAAGAGTCAAACTTTGGTCAACTCTTCCAACTTAAAGCTTCCGAATTGAGAATTTTCATTCGAATCAACTCCGAACATTCCGAAATTAAATTCTAACAGTGCGTACAAGTCATAGAACATGAAGTGAAGCTACTCAAGGCCTCGAACCGCCGAACGACTTGCTAGAGCTCAAAACAACCGGTCGAGTCGTTACATTCTCCCCAGTTAAACATACGTTCGTACACGAATGTGCCAAGAACTGTTCTGGAGTTGTCCGAAATCAATGTATGACACCCCGTGCACCTACCCGTACCACCACAACCCACGTTAGCACATTAGCTCGAGTCACACTGAAGATCCTTCCTATAACCTTAGCTAACATGCCTTAGAACCAAATTCCAACATCCGTAATTCTCTACGAGAACTAATTCCAACATGTGAACACAGTAACAATCTCAACCCACTGTACCAAATAGGATCCTGCACTCATGCTGAGATCATACAATGCACCGCACAATTCGTATGTTCATGATAACATCCTCCCGACTACTATAGCTGCAGATTCAGGACACAGATGCCAGTAGTATATCCCATAACACATATAAGCCTAGTCTCAACCCTCACCATACTGCAATGAGGAAAGAGATGTGCAGGAACTCATAATCACTTGACAGATAAAACAACTCATAGAGTTTCTCCGCTCGACAAAAACCATTACCTCATTCTAAACTGAATAGTAACATTTTCTCTTTAATATACATTACATAAATCCGATCGCACTGATTGCATGTCCACTAAACGCGTCTCACAAAGTACAAGCTGCTCAGGCAATAAGCCACCTCAAAAACAGACTAAATCCTATATAACGCTATCAATGCTCCAACAAGCTATAACTTGAATATGACACATAAGGGAGAACGAACTTTGTCAAGTAACTACCCAGCCCGCGTAACTAATAAAATGGTCAATAGATGCTATGAACCTTTCTCAGAGATGAGGAACAAGACACACAAAAATAAGTATAGGGAACCATACTCAACATCTCACTGTTGCGGCGTGCAACCCGATCCACACATAACAATCAACAAGGAGTTACCCATCGGGCTAAAATGCTCATACCTATGTAATGCATGAATATCTACCACAAGCACGCCAAGTGCATAAATACGACCCTCGGGAGACGGACAACATCATGCGCTACAAAAACCCAAGCACAACTAAGGTGGAATAAGGACAAGCTACACTGGACCACAACACACGTGCGAATAATCAAGTCATCTCACAACCCACATGGCATAATAGAGTACTACATAGGATAACTGACGACATGGCTAACATCCAATGTTCGAAGACTCCTCCATAAGTAATGCTACGCTGAACGAACACATCCGACCTGATGTATGGAATACATTCATATTAGATCTACTAACGGACCTCAAGCGGATTCCGATCATCCCATACTGGAACAATAACCTTTCAAGGACCCACAATGACCCTAGTTATGACACATAAAAGCAGTCATAAAATCCGGAACAACTCCCACAATCCGCAATCAAAGGAACAGAGCGCCTCTCAGTCATAAACTTTCCCATTGGCGATAGTACCAAAATCTTCATACGGGTTTTCAATCTTTAACAATCGAATGACTAACACGTCACACTTATACGATCTTCCCGTGGGATATACTCCCACAACCTTTCGAACTGGGTAGAAAAATTTGAACATCAATGGCCATCGACCATGCTATTTCTGTAATGTCTGTTAAGAATCCACACATCAATGCACAATGACTCTTCCACAGAACTATGTCCTTAGGCGACATTAAGATAATGCCAGCTTACTCTGAACATCCTAATCCTTCCCCCGCTCCTCAGAACTTGAGACGTTCTTATCAAAACCGAGTCGTAACCTTGATCATCAACTTCCAATCTCCATAACCCCTGAACCACCAGTAGAATAACCACTTCGTCAGCTAGAACCCCTTTCACCCAACTCATTTCAGAAGAGAAATTGTAACACACAATCAAATTCCCATAACCGCAGAACCTTGCTGATTCAAGCGATAACTAACTGACTCAACTTTTCCCTAATTTACTCTTGACTTGCCTTTGGAATGATAGTCCTATTCAAACACATAATGGACCTCAAACAACACTCATCCCGAATGACCCAAATCATGAGACCACATCCTCCCGATACCCATAATCCATATCAAACCCTCCTCGTGCACTCCATAGTATCTCCAAATGATACACCTGCTCAGAAAGACCTACTGCGAATCCGAAGTTGTTTCTCAAATTTCTCTAACACTGCACCATGGACCCGATGATAACATAGAAATTCCCCAAGTATTCTTCACACTCTGCTGCAAAACCCATTCCTATGCCACATAACGGACCCAAAATCTTTAAACACCGCACTTTAATTTTTGAAGCCACTAGGACCATCATTAAGAGTCACGCACTCCGACCTGATCTCGAGCACATAACCAACCACCGATGCTCCGTTAGCACATGAACACTTTCAAAGAAGCAACCAGATGAATTCATTTCCTTGTACATCAAATCCACTAGAACCATAAACTTTGAGTCATCCCAACACCTGCACATGAATCGATAAGGTGAGAGGTAGCACACATTCTTCAGGTCCTTCGCCCGAATTACCCCTGAGGTTTCCTTTTCTTAGTCATAATTAGTTTACCAATGCATCGACAACCAGAAACTGCACAGGCACACCACCACATGACCCAATCATAAACGGTGGGATCCCCCACTTAGCTTTATGCTACAATTAGATAGATCCAGACTCCACAATGACTCTTCTGTCCAGTTACCATGATCCCACACCGTTGCTCGGAAACAATTCTCACAAGTTCTTGTTGCAACAATCATAACACACCCCGAATTATCATCCACCATCGCACGCTCAACCCCTTAACAGTCATACTCTCTTCTTCAAGAGATCCAAGCTCATATCGTAGTACATGCATACCATGTTAGGCCAAAAGTAGAACTCTTCGTAGGAACCTTATCAAAACCACGCAACCGTTAACTTGCTCACAGGAGATAGCCAACCTGTGTAACCTCATATCGACCTCCTCCAACGTCATTGTTATTGTTACATCCATCATGAAATTAACTAACCTCCCTGGGTCCACACTGGTCTGCCAGACGTAAGAATCCCTTCAATCCTTAACATCACCCAAAGGTTCAACAACGTGTTGGAAACGCGAAGCCGTATTGCACCCAAGACAATGATCAAATACCTCACTTTTTCCTACACTCAATTAAGCCCTACTTGTCACTTTCAAAATTCCTAAGCGTAGAAACCACCTCAGACATCATCTCTCTCGAACCATAAAACTGGAAATGCTGACTCGATCCTGAAGTCGTAACACACAACCATCCCTACTACCTTCCTCTTAGGTACCATCTCACAACACTGTGACCTGAGGCAACAAATGAAGATTGACATGCTGATGAGTCTCAATGCATTCAATCAAGGACGACGTCACCCCAAAACTCGGTGTCACAAGTGCATGGGGATCTACTAGGAAGTACAATAATAAAACATCATCTGTCTGGAATACAAGTTAGACAGGATAAAGTAAATAATTGTGATGGAAACTCTATGTGCTGTGAATCCTCGCGTGGAATACAGCCCACCATAGAGTCCCCTCAGTAGCTGCACCTCCGCGGCCAAGCGACCACGAAATGAACCTGTCCAAATCCTGCACATTTAGTGCAAAAGTGCAGCATGAGTACGTAAATCAACGTGTAACCAGTAAGTATCTAGCTGAACCCCGAAGAGGTAGTGACGAGGGGTCGACATTGACACTTACTAGTAGCCCAACAAATCAAATATAATAAGATAGGCAAATATGAAACATGGTAGGTAACAATGAGTACAGGTAAAGGCAAATAATACGGTCTACAACTGAACAGTTAACAAAAAGTCCTCGAACATCAGATACCTCTCAAATGAAGTACGTAATGGTCAATCCCAAATCAACAGTCACATCTCGAGTTTGGAAAATTCATCAATATGCGGACTTCTTATCAAGTATTTTCCACGATTCTGCCGAGGCGAGCGGTTCGATCCCATAAGAGTGGTTTTATAGAAATGCTGAGGCGAACGGCCTGATCCCATAAGAATATGATACATGATACTGCCGAGGCGAACGGCCCGATCCCATAAGAATATGATACTACTGAAGCAAACGGCCCGACCCCATAAGAGTATGATACTGCCAAGGCGAATGACTTGAGCCAGACAGGAGACTTCCTCGCTCCGAAATCCTATAATTCAGAGGAGACTTCCTCGCTCCGAAATCCGATAAACGGTATATACACCTAACTCACACCTCAAACCGATGCCAAACGATCTGAAATTTATCAAACAATGTGCAAACTAATCAAAATATATTCCAATACTCATAATTTAACTATTTGAAATAAATTCCCAACTCCTCAAGAAAAGTCAACAAAGTCAACCCCCGGGCGCACGCGTCCGGATTTTGAAAATTATTACCCATAACATATATAGTTTATAATCCGAAAATCATCCAATTACGTCAATGAATTGACCCTCAAATCAAGGATTTACCATCTCATAACTTTGGGGCTCAAAACCCTAATTTCTACAATCCAAACACGGATTAAAATGATAACCTACGAAAACAAAATATAAAAAAACATTAACCTAAAGGTTATATATTTACCCCCTTGTTGGGACGAGAACAACGCCATAAAAATCACCTCAAATAGAGCTCTAGAGCTCAAGATATGCTCAAAATACTAAAATGCTCGGTCTGTCCATTTAAAACACTGTCCAGGCCATTTTTGTTCTTCGTCTTCGCGGAACACCTTCGCTTTAAAGAGCATTTTTTTGCATTGACCGGTCAACCCAAATTTCCTTCTTCGCATTCGCGGGACCTCCCTCGCGTTCGCAAAGAACAAAGTCCGCACCATACTCCAATAACAAATCAAATATTTTTTGCTCAATATGGTACCCTTTATGTCCAAAGAAACGACGTTGAAACATCAAATAAGAGCGCGATACAGCCCAAATACTTCTGAAACACACTCGAGGCCTTCGGGACCCTGTTCAATTACACAAACCATTCACAAAACATAACACGAACATACTCGAGGCCTCAAATCACACCAAACAACATCAAAACCATGAATCGACAATCAAATCCTCCTTTTAACTTTCAAACATTCAAACTTCGACGAACGCGTCTGAATTATACTTAAACATTCCGGAATAATGCCAAACTCTACGTACAAGTCATAAATCACGATACAAATCTAGTCCATGGCTCAGAACCCCAAACGGACATCGATAACACCAAAGTCTACTTCAAACCAAACTTAGAAAATTCTAAAACTTTCGAAATGCCAACTTTCCACAATAAGCGTTGAAATGCTCCCGGACAACCCGATACTCAAACCGAACATATGCCCAAGTCCGAAATCATCATACAATCCTATTAGACCATTCAAATCCCGATTCCGAAGTCGTTTACTCAAAAGTCAAACCTTGGTTAACTCTTCCAACTTAAAACTTCCGAATTGAGAATTTTACATCCGAATCAACTACGAACTTCCCGAAATAAAATTCTGACCACGCATACAAGTCATAGAACATGAAGTGAAGCGGACTCAAACTGCCGAATGACGCACTAGAGCTAAAACCGACCGGCCAGATTGTTACATTCTCCCCCACTTAAACATATGTTCATCCTCGAACGTGCCAAGAATCGTTCTGGAGTTCTCCAAAATTACTGTTTGATACCTCGTGCACCTACCCGTGCCACCATAACCCACGTGAGCACAATAGCTCGAGCCAGACTGAAGATCCTCCCTATAACCTTAGCTAACAAGCCTTAGAACCAAATTCCAACATTCAAAATTCTCCACGAGACCTGATTCCAACATGTGAACACCATAACAATCTCAACCCACTGTACGAAATTGGATCCTACACCCATGCTGAAATCACACAATGCACCGCATAATTCGTATGTTCATGATAACATCCTCCGACTACAATAGCTGCAGATTCACAAACCAGATGCCCGTAGTATATCCCATAACACATATAAGCCCAGTGTCAACCCTCACCATACTGCAACTAGGAAAGAGATAAGCAGTAACTCATAATCACCCGTTAGAACAAAAACTCACGGAGTTTCTCCACTAGACAAAAACCATTACCTCATTATAAACTGATAGTGATATTTTCTCTTTAATATACCTTACATAAATCTGATCGCACTAATTTCAGGTCCAATAATCTTGTCTCACCCAGTACAAGCTGCTCAGGCAATAAGCCACCTCAAACACTAACTAAATCCTATATGACGCCATCAATTCTCCAATAAGCTACAACTCGAATATCACACATAAGGGAGAATGAATTCTTGCAAAGAACTACACAGCCCGCGTAACGAATAAAATGGCCATCAGATGCTATGAACCTTTCTCAAAGATGAGTAATAAGACACACAAAAATAAGTATAGGGAATCGTGCTCAACATCTCACTGTTGCGGCGTACAACCTGATCTACGCATAACAATCAATAAGGAGATACCCATCAAGCCAAAATGCTCATACCTATGTAATGCCCGAATATCTACCACAATCACGCCAAGTGCATAAATACGACCCTGGGGAGACAGACAACACCACGAGCTACGAAAACTCAAGCACGACTAAGGTGCAATAACGACAAGCTACACTGGACCATAACACACATGCGAATAATCAAGCCGTCTCACAACCCACATGGCAAAATAGAGTATTACAGAGGATAGTTTACGACATCGATAACATCTAACGCTCGAAGACTCCTCCATAGGCAATGCTACACTAAATGAACACATCCGACCTAATGTAAGGCATACGTTCACATTAGATATACTAACGGACCTCAAGCCGATTCCGATCATTCCATACTGGGCCAATAACCTTTCAAGGACCCACAATGACCCTATTCATGACACATACAAGAAGTCGTCAAATTCGGAGCAACTCCCACAATTCGCAATCAAAGGAACAGAGCGCCTCTCAGTCATACCCTCTCCCATTGGCGACAGTACCAAAATCATCATATGGGATTTCAATCTCTAAAAATCGAATGACTAACACGTCACACTTATACGACCTTCCCGTGGGACATACTCCCACAACCTTTCGAACAGGGTAGAAAAATCTGAACATTAATGGCCATCGACCATCGTATTTCTGTAATGCCTGTTAAGAATCCACACATCAATGTACAATGACTCTTCCACAGAACTCCGTCCTTAGGCGACATTAAGATAATGCCAGCTTACTTTGAACATCTGAATCCTCCCCCCGCTCCTTCGAACTCGTAATGTTATTATCAAAACCTAACTGTAACCTTGATCATAAAATTCTAATCTCCATGTCACTCACTGCACCTATCATGCAGCTATGCAAATTTAATCATAACCCCTGAACCACCAGTAGAATAACCACTTCGTCAGCTAGAATCCCTTTCACTCAACTCATTTCAGAAGAGCAATTGTAACACGTAACCAAATTCCCATAACCGCAGAACCATGTTGATTCAAGCGATAACTAATTGACTCAACTTTTCCATAATTTACTCTTGACTTGCCCTTGGAATTATAGTCCTATTCATACACATAACGGACCTAAAAAAACACTCATCTCAAGTGACCCAAATCACGAGACCACGTCGTCCCGATACCCATAAGTCATCTCATACCCTCCTTGTGCACTACATAGAATCTCTAACTGATACACCCGCTCTAAAAGACCTACTGCAAATCCGAAGTTGTTTCTCACATTTCTCTAACATTGCACCATAGACCCGATGATAACATAGAAATTCCCCAAGTACTCTTCACACTCTGCTGCAAAACCCAGTCTTCAGCCACGTAACGAAACCAAAATCTTTAAACACCGCACTTTTAATTCTTGCACCCACTAGGACCAATGTTAAGAGTCTGCCACTCCGACCTAATCCCGAGCACATAACCAACCATGGGTGTTCCGTTAGCGCATGAACACTTTCAAAGAAGCAACCAGATGAATTCTTTTCCTTGTACATCATATCCACTAGAAGCATAAACTCCAAGTCATCCCAACACATGCACATGAATTGATAAGGCGAGAGGTAGCACACATTCCTCAAGTCCTTTTCCCATATTACCCCTGAGGTTTCCTTTCCTAAGTCATAATTAGTCTACCAATGCACCGACAACCAGAAACTGCACAGGCACACCACCATGTGACCCAATGATGTTTGGTTATAATTACATATTTTTAGTGCATTACTTACCTTACATTTTGGGGCTTTAATGCTAAACTATACTATATTTGTGCTTAATTGAGTGTATTTTATATGTAGGTGAATTGGAGATGAAAGTAGAAGAAAAAGGAGACCTACAAGTCGAAAGCATGCGTAGGAGCAGTTAATGAGAGAACCCGGCGACGCCATGCTTGAAGCTGGCTTTAGGCTGGCTTTGCAAGGCTGAAGCTGGCATTAAGCTGGCAACGCCTGGTCCGGGGCCAGGTACAATCCGAGTTTTGAAGACTTAATTTGTTTCCGGGTTTGACTAGGACTTGTCCTACACGTTTAGGTCTTTTCCTAGACATATAAATAGACCTAAAAACATACTTGGGGAGAACAGACCGGAAGAGAACATACTTGGGGAGGATATTTTTTTGAGAGGAAAACACAAGCACAGAGCCGTCGTAGAGGCCGAAATTCATTAAGTTCCATCTTTCTCCCACCAAACTTTGTAATTTTTATGTTTCTCTGTATGATTTGTTGTTTGGCTACCATATCTCTGTGGAGCTAAACTTCACGTTCTAGGGTTGTTGTTCTTTCATGCCCATTATTATTCGGCTACCATCTCTATGTGGAGCTAAACTTCACGTTCTACCATATCTTGCGCTTAATTATTTAATTGCTTGATCACTAATTAAATACTATCTACGAATCTAGAATTGAACTCGAAAGTGGGAATTCTAGATTGCATATAGGATTGAGTAGGGCAAGTTCTTGAACTCGGGCATCGTGGAACAGATTCGTGGTTAGGATAGACATATACCTAATTGCCTTGCTTGATTGATTTACATGAATTATAAATGCGTTCTTGTTGATTCTAACTCCATAGACATATAGGCGTTAGGTTAACTTGAATAGGCGAGTAAGAACTCGACAGATTCTTATGAGCAATATTAACCCTGTCAACCAATAAGCTAGATAAATTAGTCGGTCAATTCAATTGAAGAACACAATAGGATTGTTAGATAGCCCATAACCCTAGATCGTTTTCATTACATTGATATCATAAAAATCTTCTCTTTCTCTGTTCAAAGTTCATTATTTATATTTTTTTATTTAATTAGTTTAGAATCAAATATTTTTAGGTTTAATTCTTGTTTAGATAATTAGGATAGTCTAGTTTAGTTAATAGTTAATCATAAATCCTCGCGGGTTCGACATCCGGCTTTTAGTCGCTTTATTACTTGACGACCGCGTATACTTGCGTGTGCGTTTGGCCGCAATAAGTTTTTGACGCCATTGCCGGGGACTTAGAAATTAGCTACTTGACTGAGTTAAGCTTTTTATTAGTTATTTGTTCAAGCTCTAATTTTTAGTTTACCTTGTTTGTGTTAACGCAGGCTCTTCTCTTAAATGCGGAGGAGTAGAAGCGCAAACAATCTCCTTCCTCTTGATCCTGAAATTGAACGAACACTTCACAGAGTGAGGAGGGAAGTCGAAGCAAGAACTAGAATAGAAGGAGAGTTGGACATCGTAGTTCAACCACAGCCAACAGAGATGGCAGGTAATGAAGAGCGTGCAGTGATAGAAGCCGCAAGGCCCAATCTTGCTAATATGACTCAGGCTATTGTGAAGCCTGATATCACAGGGCATTTTGAACTCAAACAATACATGGTACAACTGATTCAGTCCACAGGGAAATATATGGGTTTATCTCATGATGACCCGCTGAGGCACATTTAGAATTTCCTGGAAATTATGGACACCTATAATTATCCAAATGTTTCCAAGGACTATGTGAGGCTGACACTATTTCCCTTTTCACTGCTAGGGGAAGCTAAGGAATGGTTGTAAAAGGAGCCCGCGATCAATCCACACTTGGGATGATTTAGCAAGGAAATTTTTAATCAAATTTTTCCCCACTAAGAAGACAAAATCGTTGAGGAGACAAATTCTTGGGTTCCAACAACGGGATGGAGAGACACTTCATCAAGCTTGGGAAAGATACAAGAAGCTACTCAGAGATTTCCCGCATCATTATCAGACTGATAAGGTATTGGGTCACACTTTTGTTGATGGTCTAGATGAGGCATCAAAGATGAATCTTGATTTAGCTTGTGGGGGTAGTTGCATGGCTAGGCCGTATAGTGAAATACAACTCTTGCTAAATAGCTTCACTGCTAATGACCATAATTGGCAAGGAGATGGGGACTCACGAAGAGCAATTAAATAGAAGGCAGCCTGATTGATTGAGCTTGATGACTTCTCAGCCATGAGAGCCGATATAGCAAAATTGGCAAATCAGATGAATAAAATGACAATGCAACAAACACAACAGATGCAACATGTACAATAGATGTCTATTTGCTGTGAACTATGTGGTGATAGTCATATGAGTGACACGTGCCCCACGAATCCTGAATCTATATACTATGTGGGGCAACAGAGCAGAAGTCCAATGAATCAGCATGCACAATATGGGAATACTTACCATCCAAATTGGAGGAATCATCCTAACTTCTCATGGGGCGGAAATCAACATAATCAGAATCAGTATAGGCCCCAAGGAAATTTCAATCAACCTCAGAAACCACCCCTACAAATAGAAGAGATTACAAATGACTTGCTGAAGAAGTTGTTGCTTGACAATCAACAGCTCAGGGCCGATTTCAGAAATCTTGAGAAGCAAATGGGACAGTTAGCAGCAAATAAAAACACTAGACCTGCATGCGCTCTTCCCAGTGATACAGTGAAGAACCCTCAAGTTAATGCAGTTACACTCAGAAATGGGAGGGAACTAGAATAAGTGCCAAAGAAGATAAAGGACAAGCCTATACCTGAGGGGGAGCTGATCCCTAAGGCAATACAAGAGTCAAAGAAAAATGATGCAGGTTCAGAGTCAGTGGAGGCTGCAAGGCCACCACCACCTTTCCCCCAGAGATTGCAGAAAAAGAATGATGATCGCATGTTCAACAAATTTCTCTCTATGTTGAGCTAGGTTCAATTGAATATTCCTTTAGTGGAAGTACTTCGTGAAATTCCAAAATATGCTAAGTACATAAAAGATATAGTGGCTCACAAGAGGAAATTGACTGAGTTCGAGACAGTTGCACTTACTGAGGAGTGCACTTCAAGGGTCTAAAACAAGCTTCCTCAAAAGCTTAAGGATCCTGGCAGCTTCACCATCCCTGTGCTAATTGGTAATATTGACGTGGGTCGTGCTCTTTGTGATTTGGGGGCGAGCATAAATCTAATGCCCTTGTCCTTGTTTAAGCAATTGGGTCTGGGAGCTCCAAGACCAACCACTGTGATGTTGCAATTAGCTGATAGGTCCATAGCCTACCCTGAAGGAGTGATTGAAGATGTGTTGCTGCAAATTGGGAAATTTATCTTCCCAGCTGACTTCATTATTCTAGATTTTGAGGCTGATGAACAAGTTCCAATCATATTGGGATGACCTCTCTTGGCTACTGGTGATGCAATAATTAAAGTGAGAGAGGGAAAAATGATTATGAGGGTGGACAACGAGGAAGTAGTTTTTAATGTCTACAGAGCGATCCAACTTCCCCGCCACTATGAGGAGCTCTCTCTCTGTGAGGCCTCACACTTACCACAACAAAAGGACCTGCCCAACGAGACTTAAGCTTTCCAGGGAATAGCTTCAACCTCGAATTGAACAAGAGAACTTCCTGACCCAGCTCAAACTCTCGATGTTGGATGTGCTTGTCATGCCACCTCTTCGTCTTTTCTTTATATAATTTGGCATTTTCATATGCGTGCAATCGAAACTCATCAAGCTTGTTGAGTTGTAGCAACCTATTCTCACCAGCTGAGTCCATATCCATATTTAG
Source organism: Nicotiana tabacum (assembly GCF_000715075.1). Lineage (NCBI taxonomy): Eukaryota > Viridiplantae > Streptophyta > Magnoliopsida > Solanales > Solanaceae > Nicotiana > Nicotiana tabacum. Next base: position 41,354,074 of record NC_134103.1, read on the forward strand.
CTTTTTGATCGCCCAATAAGCTTTATGTTCAAGCTCGACGGGCAAGTGGCATGCCTTCCCATAAACCAACCTGTACGGAGAAGTACCTATGGGAGTCTTGTATGCAGTTCGATATGCCCATAATGCATCATCCAGCTTCCCGGCCCAGCCTTTTCTATTTTCACTTACTGTTTTCTTCAGAATCTGCTTTACCTCTCTGTTTGAAACTTCTACTTGACCACTCGTTTGGGAATGATAGGCAGTGGAAACATTGTGCTTAACTCCATACTTTGCAAGAACATTATTCAGCAATTTGTTACAAAAGTGAGTTCCTCCGTCGCTTATTAAAACTCTTGGAGTCCCAAAGCGCGTGAAGATGTGCTTCTTTACAAAGCTTACCACTACATTTGCGTCATTAGTAGGAAGAGCAATGGCCTCCACCCACTTAGAAACATAGTCAACCGCCACCAAGATTTACCTATGACCATTAGAATATGGGAATGGTCCAATGAAATCAATCCCCCAAACATCAAAAAGTTCTACTGCCAGAATATTTTGCAAAGGCATTTCGTGCTTTCTAGTGATAGTTCCGGTTCTTTGGCATCTGTCACACGTTTTAACAAAGGCATGTGCATCCTTAAATAATTTTGGCCAATAGAAACCTGATTGCAACACTTTTTGGGCAGTTCTATCCCCACTGTGATGACCTCCATATGGCAAAGCATGACAGCCATGCAATATTGCATTCATCTCTTCCTCAGGAACACACCTTCGCACCAACTGATCTGCGCACTGCCTATACAGGAATGGCTCATCCCACATGTAGAGCCTCACATCATGTAGGAATCTTCTTCTATTGTCAGGTGTCAATTCTGGTGGTGTCACCCCACTTGCAATAAAATTCACATAATCTGCATACCACGGGGCTTCACTTGAGCTGACTGCTAATAACTGCTCATCAGGAAATGTTTCTATGATCAACCCCGCTTCTGTTACATGGTTCTGATTTTCTAATCTAGACAAGTAATCAGCTACTTGATTCTCAATTCCTTTTCGAACTCAGATTTCTAAGTCAAATTCTTGCAATAGGAGGACCCAATGAATCAGCCTGGGCTTGGCGTCTTTCTTTTCAAACAAGTAGCTGATAGCTGAATGATCTGTGTAGATGATAACTTTAGTTCCCACTAGATAAGATCTGAACTTGTCAAACGCCCACACCACTGCAAGCAACTCTTTTTCAGTAATTGTGTAATTCATCTGAGCTGGATTCATAGTTTTGCCCACATAATAAATGGAGTGAAAGATTTTATCCATCATCTGCCCCAAAACAGCTCCGATTGCTATGTCACTTACATCGCACATCAACTCATATGGTTGTCCCCAATCTGGAGCGATGATAATTGGTGCAGTCACCAACCTGCCCTTCGGCTCCTCAAATGCTTTCATACATGCATTATCAAACTTGAAGGCGACATCTTTCTCTAGAAGCCTGCACAAAGGAGAAGAAATTTTCGAAAAATCTTTAATGAATCGACGATAAAAACATGCATGGCTCAAGAAATTGTGAATGCCTTTGGCGGATGTCGGCGGGGGCAATTTTTCAATTCCACCTTTGCTTTATCCACCTGCAGACCATTTTTTGACACCTTGTGCCCCAAGACTATACCTTCACATACCATGAAATGGCACTTTTCCCAGTTTAGTACCAAGTTTGTCTCTTCACACCTAGCAAGCACTTTATCAAGGTTCATTAAACAATTATCAAAAGAACACCCAAACACAAGAAAAATCATCCATGAACACTTCCATAAATCTTTCAACCATATCAGTAAAAATAGCTATCATACACCTTTGAAAAGTCGCAGGTGCATTACAGATACCAAAGGGCATTCTCTTGAACGCATACGTGCCATAGGGACACGTAAATGTGGTTTTATCTTAGTCCTTTGGGGCTATAGCAATCTGATTATACCCCGAATAAGCATCTAGAAAACAGTAGTATTCCTGACCAGCTAACCTATCAAGCATTTGGTCAATGAAAGGGAGGGGAAAGTGATCCTTTCGGGTGGCATTGTTCAATTTTCCATAATCTATGCAAATTCTCTACCCAGTGACAGTTCTTGTAGGAATTAAGTTATTATTTTCATTAACCACTACAGTCATCCCCCCTTTCTTAGGCACACATTGAACAGGGCTTACCCATTTGCTATCAGAGATTGGGAATATAATACCTGCATCAAGCCACTTAATCACTTCTTTTCTTACCACCTTTTTCATGATTGGATTTAGGCGGCGTTGTTGCTCTACACTTTGCTTGTGTCCGTCCTCCATGAGGATTTTATGCATGCAGAAAGTTGGACTAATGCCTTTAATGTCAGACATCATCCAACTAATTGCTCGCTTGTGCTCACGTAGCACTCTCAACAACTTTGCTTCCTGCAATTTAGACAAGTCAGAAGAAACAATAACAGGAAAAGTGTCAGAACTACCCAAATAAGCATATTGAAGGTGAGGGGGTAGGGGTTTAAGCTCCAATTTTGGAGCTTCTTCAATTGACGGATTTGGAGGAGACCCACTTGGCCTATTCGGGGGCTCAAAGGGGTGTATTCCATGCATGTAAGCACATGATGCATCTAGAATATGCATCATCTCCTTAACCTCATCATCAATCTCCAAGCTATCGAACAACATGAGTGCTTTTTCTAGAGAATTGTCTAGATATACACTCGTGTCAAGAAGTTGCTCATCCACCTCCACAATAGATATCAGAGAGAGCTCCGCATAGTGGTGGTGACATTGCACGTCACAAGACCTCAGTGGACTTGGCAGATGTTTAAACACATGTTGAGTCGTGCCGCGACGTTAAATCAGGCGCTTGTTGGGAGGCAACCCAACTTTACTACTTTCTTTTATTTTTATTTTTATTATATTATTTTGTAGTGTTTGTTTTGATTTTGTAGGATGATAAGCATAGGAAACAAAGTCATTGGAATAGTGAAAAATTGAGTTAGATGGTGATAACTAAGTGTGGGGTGCCCACACAAAGGACCATACTTGGGAGAAGTCTGAGTATCCCGTGAGCTGCTAATTCTTCGGCCTTCGGCCTACCAGGGAGTTTCTTTGTTTTCCTTCTTGTTATTTATAGTGTGCATTGAGGACATTGCACAATTTTAAGTGTGGGGTGAGGAGATTGTCTGGGTGTTTTTCTGTGCTATCTTAGCTTAGTTGTAGTACTGGCTCTTAGTTATCAAGAAAAAAACAACTTTCATAAAATTTTTGACTTTTTCCGACGATGGATCTCATTCAAAAGTTTTCTTGAGGGATTTAAGTTGAAAAACAGATTTCCTTTTGTTAGGTAGTGTAATAATTCTCCCTTGGGTTTTCTTTGTGTCGCGGTTCTTTTTCAAGGGTTTTATTTGAACCGGGTGTAGGTAGTTTTATATTTTTTTGGAGTAGGAGACACTGTGAGATGAATTGAATTAGAGTAATATCTCTTAACTTTGTTATGCCTTGAGAATAGTGAGTACTTTAGGTGTGACGCTTAGGCTCTGTTTTTGACTCTTGTATAAGTAGCTTAAATCATATGATCTTAACTTTGCTTAATTGCTTTGACTAGAATGTCTTGATGAGTCCAATCCTAAGTGAGTTATGTGCCATGTGTGTGTGAGGTTTGTGTGTAATTCTGTGCATTGCATTTGATGTCTAGAACTTGCCCCGTGTGTTTGCAAAGCGAAATAGTAGTTTTGTTCAGTCTTGGAAGTAATATTGGCGTTTCGTTGTTGAACCAGTTATATAATTTACCCTCTTTATTGCTATGTATCATAGTTAACCCCTTTGAGCCTGTAATCTTGTTTCTTTGAAAACCATATTACAGGCCTTACCTATTTGGTTAAATTAACCATCTATTTGAACCTTTTCACCTCTCATGAGCACTTGAATTGTTATGAACTTTATAAAAGTTAAAGTGTGGGGTGGTTGGTTTGGCTTTTGAGTGGAACTAATGAAATAAGGAGAAAGGTGCACTGTTTTGAAATAAAAAATAAAAAAATAAGAAAAGCCACTTGAATTGAAAAAGAAAGAAAAGAAATGAAACAATAGTTGTATTGCTGTGAAAAATATTCCTTGATAGTGGTGACTCTTGATATAATTGTGCTTAAAGAAGTATGGAGTTAATATACATTGATGTGAAGGTGGAGTTATGGTTTGACATAAGTGTGGGGTTAAATGTTAAAGTATATGTATTAAAGTACTTAGGGAGGTGTAGTCACTCTTATATCCAAATTTATCCTACCGACCCGTAGCCTACATTACAACCAATTAAAGTCCTACTTGATCCTAGACTGAATAAGCTAAATTAGTAGAGTAGTACACTACGGGCAAGCCTATGGCGCATCTTTTGTGGCATATGAATGTTATTTCTGAGAGTGAGTGAATTTTTTCTATCTTGAGTTCCTAATTGTTCTTAAATTTTTATTGTGTGTGGAACTACTCTCTTTTGTTGTGTGAGGGCACTTGATTCATAAAGAAAAGGTAATGTCATTGACCTCTATGTTAGAGTAAGTGAGTGAGTTGTGAATAAGGCGTGGTACTTGTGAGTCAAATTTTAAGGTGAAGAGGTTATACTCTTGTGCTTAGTCTATTTTAAAGATTCTTGGTGTGATGAGTTAGGAAAATTGTTTAAAAAGGTCGTGTCTATATAAAGTGTAGTTTGATTGCTCGAGGAGGAGCAAGAGTTTAAGTGTGGGGTAGTGATGTTTGGTTATGATTACATATTTTTAGTGCATTACTTACCTTACATTTTGGGACTTTAATGCTAAACTATACTATATTTGTGCTTAATTGACTCTATTTTATGTGTAGGTGAATCGGAGATAAAAGTAGAAGACAAAGGAGACCTACAAGTCGAAAGCGTGCGCAGGAGCAGTCGGTCAATTCAATTGAAGAACACAATAGGATTGTTAGATAGCTCATAACCCTAGATCGTTTTCATTACATTGATATCATAAAAATCTTCTCTTTCTCTGTTCAAAGTTCATTATTTATATTTTTTTATTTAATTAGTTTAGAATCAAATATTTTTCGGTTTAATTCTTATTTAGATAATTAGGATAGTCTAGTTTAGTTAATAGTTAATCACAAGTCCTCGTGGGTTCAACATCCGACTTTTAGTCACTTTATTACTTGACGACCGCGTATACTTGCGTGTGCGTTTGGCCGCAACACCCAATCCTAAATGGTGGGCTCCCCTACTTAGCTTTACGCTACAAACACAGAGATCCAAACTCCACAACGACCGCTTCTGCCCAGTTACCATGATCCCACACCGTTGCTTGGCCAAAATGCTCATAAGTTCTTGTTGCACCAATCATAACACATCCCAAATTATCAGCCACCATCGCATGCTCAACCCCTTAACAGTCATACCATCTTCTTCAAGCAATCCAATCTCACATCGTAGTACATGCATACCATGTTGGGCCGAAAGTAGAACTCTTCGTAGGAACCTCATCAAAACCACGCTACTGCTAACCTGCTCACAAGAGATAGCCCACCTGTGTAACCTCATATCGACCTCCTCCAACATCTTTGTTATGGTTACATCCATCATGAAATCAACTAATCTCCCAGGGTCCACACTAGTCCGCCAGCCATTAGAATCCCTTCAATCCTTAACATCACCCGAAGGTCTAACAACGTGTTAGAAACTCGAAGCCGTATTGCACCCTAGACAATGATCGAATACCTCATTTTTTCTTGCACTCAATCAGGCCCTCCTCGTCACTTTCAAAATTCCTAAGCGTAGAAACCACCTCAGAGATCAACTCCCTTATACCATCAACACTGGAAATGCCGACTTGATCCTGATATCGCAACACACAACCATCCCTGCTACCTTCCTATTAGGTTCCATCTCACAACACCGTGCCCTGAGGTAACAAATGAATACTGACATGCCGATGAGTCTCAATGCATTCCACCAAGGACGACTTCATCACAATATTAACAAGAATAGCACCAAATGTGGAGGTATCAAGTCTCGACCGTAGTCAATACCAACACTGGGCTGAAATGACAGAATATCCCATCACAAGGCGATGTTAATAGTCCGCCCACATTCGTAGGAAAAAATATCATGTACCGCATCTGTAGCATCTTCACAACTAGTCGGTGCCCAATTGATAACAAGCACTCCACACCGTATAAGAATGAGTACAAAGGAAATGAAGGCCTAAGGTCCAATGGAATCAAATCGCACTACGAAGAATCAAGAAGGGAAGGGCTCCTGACAGCCCTATAGCTTCTCGAAGATAAGTACAAACATCTCCGTACCGATCCGCAAGGCCCTAGACTTGCTCATGACTCGTGAGACCTAAGTGAACCTAATGCTCTAATACCAAAGTGGCATGACCCAAAACCCACTATAGGTCATGATGGTGCCCAACGTCGCCGTTAGGCAAGCTAACAGTGAACTACCAACTTAATTGTTCATTTTATTATTATTGAAATCATGAATCTTATTAGATAGAGAGATCAATGCATCAAAAAACGTGCATACGTATGATTTAAGTAAAATATAAAGTAGAAGTGTCTCAATGGTAAGAAAAATCATAAACAAATTCTAGAACACCCCAAAACCTGGTGTCACAAGTGCATGGGCATCTACTAGGAAGTATAACAACAAAACATCATCTGTCTAGAATACAAGGTAGACAGGATAAAGTAAATAATTGTAATGGAAACTCTATGTGCTGCGAATAGTGGCGTGGAATACATCTCACAATAGAGTCCCCTCAGTAGTTGCGCCTCCGCGCCCAAGCAACCACCAAATGAACATGTCCAAATCCTGCAAATTTAGTGCAGAAGTGCAACATGTGTACGTAAATCAACGTGTACCGAGTAAGTATCTAGCCTAACTCCGAAGAAGTAGTGATGGGGAGTCGACATTGACACTTACTAGTGGTCCAGCAAATCAAATATAATGAAATAGGCAAATATGAAACATGGTAGGTAACAATGAATACAGGTAAAGGCAAATAATACAGTGTCAGGAAACTCATGAGTACGCGGATTCCTTATCAAGTATTTCGCACGATTCTGCCGAGGCGAGTGGCCCGATCCCATAATAATATGATACAAGATACTGCCGAGGCGAACAGCCCGATCCCATAAGAATATGATATTGCTGAGGAGAACGACTTGACCCCATAAGAATAGTGCTATATAATACTGCCGAGGCGAACGAACCGATCCCATAAGAGTATTTCATGAAGTTTTCGAGGTGAACGGCCTGATCCTATTAGCATATGAAGCTTTTATGGGTCTTTGACCCTACTCACGAATATACATGTGAGTTATGAGATTCAAGAAAACTTTCTGATCGATACACACAACACGGAAGAAATTAGTAAGGTAAGTACAAATTATACGGCTGAACAAGTAGCTTGTCAAGTATCTAAAATAGCGAGTCTATTACTTTGCACGAGTCTAGTCTCAGGTCATAATGCGAATTAAAGAAATTGAACAAGCAAGAATAACACACATAATACAATTAAAGCATGGCGAGAGTCTATGTCTACCCGGACATAATCAGGAATTCTAGCATACGCACGGACACTCATCACCTCATATGTGCGCAGCTCCCACAACATGTAGCACATAACAAATATAACACCTACGGGGTAATTGTCCCCTCACAAGTTTACACAGGAGACTTACCTAGCTCCGAAATCCGATAATCGAATTCAACGCCTTTCTAACACCTCAAACATATGCCAAACGATCCGAAACTAATAAAAAAATGTGCAAACCAATCAAAATATACTCCAATACTCGTAATTTAACAATTAGAAATAAATTCCCAACTCCTCAAGAAATGTCAACTAAGTTAACCCCCTGGCCCACGCGTCCGGATTAAAAAAATTATCCAAAATAATTATTACCCATAACTTATATATCTTATATTCCAAAAATCATCCAATTTGATCCATGAATTGACCCTTGAATCAAGGATTTATCATCTCATAACTTTGGAGCTCAAAACACCAATTTCTTCAATCCAAACACGGATAAAAATGATAACCAACGAAAATAAGCATGGAAAAACATCAAAACAAAACGAGAACAACGCCGTGAAAAGCACCTCAAATGGATCTCTAGAACTCAAGATATGCTCAAAATACTAAAATGCTCGGTCTGTCCATTAAAAATGATGTCCAGGCGATTTTTGTTCTTCGCCTTCGTGGAACACCTTCGCATTTATGGAACACTTTCGTGTTCCCGAAGAGCAACTTTTCGCATTGACCAGTCAACCCAAATTTCCTTCTTCCCATTCGCGAAGAACAAAGTCCGCACCAGAAACCAAAAATCTTTTCCGAAACAGAAATGTGCATACTTCTCTCATACGACCTCGAAGATCGACGATTCTTGTTGCTATGGTTCTGTTATTTCGGTACGGAAAAAAATGGTTCAATCCAATCACAAATCAAAGTCCGTTTTCCCAATATGGTACCCTTTATGTCCAAATAAACGATGTTGAAACATCAAATAAGAGCGTGATACAACCCAAACACACCTGATGCCATCAGGACCGTATCCAATTACAAAAACCAGTCCCAAAATATAACACGAACCTACTCGAGGCCTCAAATCACACCAAACAACATCAAAACCATGAATCGACGATCAAATCCTCCTTTTAACTTTCAAATATTCAATCTTCAATGAATGCGCCCGAATTACACTTGAACATTCTGGAATGATGCCAAACTTTATGTACAAGTCATAAATCACGATACGAACCTATTCCAAGACTTAGAACCTCAAACATACATCGATAATACCAAATCCCACTTCAAACCAAACTTAAAAAATTCTAAAACCTTCGAATTTCCAACTTTCCACAATAAGCGTCGAAATGCTCCCAGACCACCCGATATTCAATCCGAACATACACCCAAGTCTGAAATCATCATACGAACCTATTGGAACCTTTAAATCCCAATTTCGAGGTCGTTTATTCAAAATTCAAACCTTGATCAACTCTTCCAACTTAAAGCTTTCGTATTTAGAATTTTACATCTGAATCAACTCTGAACTTCCCAAAATTACATTCTGACCACGCGTACAAGTAATAGAACATGAAGTGAAGCTACTCAAGGCCTATAACCTCCGAACGACATGCTAGAGCTCAAAATAACTGGTCGGGTCATTACACTCGAGTTGGTCCAGATTATGTTTATGGACATATTGGTATATTTGGACGGGGTCCTAGTGGCTCGGGTGAGTTTCGGACCACCTGGAGCATGTTCAAAGTTGACAGATTTTTTGCTGGTGCTAGTGTGCTTTGTGATCGCAAGGCAAGTCTCTTGTCTAGTCTTGTAAAAAAGAACTTATCCCCGTAGGTATTCTAATTGCTACATGTTACGTGTTGTGGGTGCTAAGCACGTATGAGATGACGAGCATCCGTGCGTATGATAGATTCTTGATTATCCGGGTAGACATAGACTCATACCTTACTTTAACTATACTACATGAGTTATTCTTATCTGTTTAAGTTCTTCAATTTATGACTTAGCCTCAGACTGGGCTTGCGTAGTTTACCGAGCCTTGCTACTTTAAGAACATAGCGGGATACTTGATTATCCATGGAGTTATTCTTTCTATTACGTATATATACTTTTGTTGTGCTTATTTGATTGGTAATTTAGTGATTACTTGACTCACATATTTTTTTGTGATTCGGTCTAGCGGCATGTTGAAAGTTTCATTACTCATATGGGATCGGGCTTTTCACCTCAACAATACTCTTATGGGATAAGGACATGCGCCTTGACAGTATCATATAATAACACTCTTATGGGATTGAGATGTTACCCTCGGTAGTATCATGTAATAACACTCTCATGGGATCAGGCCGTTTGCCTCGGCAGTATCATGTAATAATACTCTTATGGGATCGAGTTGTTTTCCTCGGCGGGGTCATGTAACACCATTCTTATGGAATCGATCCATTCGCCTCGGCACTGTCATGTAAAATATCTCGATAGGTAGTCCATGCATAGTTGAGTATCTTAACGGATTTGTACCTGTTTTCTTTTATTGAAATTCATGTTGTACATATTTATCTGATTTGCTGCTACTTGTCATGTCTCTTACATGACTATAATCTTTTATGCACATTGATGTTTGGACCACTAGTAAGTGTCTATGTCGACCCCTTGCCACTACTTCGTCAAGGTAAGACTAGATACTTACTAGGTACACGTTGATTTATGTAATCATACAACACTTATGCGCTAATTATACAGGTACTTCTGGTGGTCACATAGGCGCGCAGATGCATTTGTCGGGAGACTTAGTGGTGATCTGCGTTCTATGTTTCGGCCTGCAACACATACAGTCTCCTTCCTTTATGTATACTGTATTTTGTCTATTTTTCATTTCAGACAATAGTTGCTGTAGTTTTGTATATTCTAGTAGATGATCGTGCACTTATGACATCCGTTTTTGGGGATTTTAGCAGATGTTCATCATTCTATTTGGTGTTATATCATTCAGATTTATGTTTTTGTTCATGCTTCGTACCTTAGCAAAGATATTGGCATTTTATCAAGATTTCTAAATCTATTTCCGCTTATTTATTTTCATTACTTAATTTTAAAATTTATGAGCAATCAATTATTGTGATGATTTATTATTCATTTGCCTGGCAGCAATATTGGGTTCCATCATGACTTATGGTGAGAATTCGATCATGACATAATCATGTACTAACAGATGCCAAGAAACGAAGTGACGAAGAAGAGCAAGCTACAATGTAAAGGCTTCAATTTTATTCTTGAAAAGTTTTCCAAGGATCAAATCTCCTATGTTGTTATCTCTCTGACATCGGCATATCAAGCAATTATCTTCAACTATCAAGGATCCTAACTTGCTCAAAATCAAGTCTATAAAGGCAAAGAAGTACAGAAGAAAGAGTTCCGGTCCAAGGCGAAATCGACTTCTCAAAGTTAGAAACCCCTTGATTTAGGCTCCACTCTAAAGAGTTTTCCTCTTCTAAAATTAAATTTTTGGATGATATCAAAAGTTCCAATGACAAAGCTTTAGGGAAACAGCCTATGGAATACCCGAAATTCTTGCCCACATCGTTGCCACAACTATTCTTCCTAGAACTGGCTCAATCTCTACATTATTTCAACGAGACACATTCTTGATCTACTGCTTGCTCACTAAGCACAAAGTCCAACTATACTCTTGGGTAATTACCTTTATTCTTGAAAGTACTGATGATCCATCTAGTCTGCCTTACTGTATAATAATCATTTATCTTCTAGAGACCCGCAATATCACTCTTTCAAATTTTTCTTTCCTCTACATAATAAAGTGCTACAACTCTACGGTGTTTGAGAGAATAGGATATATCTCTGTATCGGGGTCCTGGATAAAGAAGCATGAAAATAAAGCCAAAGCTATTTCTATAACACCCAAAATCAAAGCTTCTACTTCTCTAGGTTCTTAATTTAACTTGGTTTCTAAATTAGCCGCTATTGATGAGAAGCTGAATGTTGTTAAAGAATTGCTCAACGTTAATGGTTGAGAACATTAAAGACACCACAAAGAAAACATGTTCTGATGTATCAAAGATATGAGTCAAGCTATAATGGATAGCACAAAAGGAAGTTGGAGCATTCTGGGAAGTCTGTGACAAGAATGATGGATTCTCAATCACAATGAATGCAAACTTCACTCGACTGAAGTATGTTGTCCGCAACACTCTTACTTATTTCCTCTGCTAATTTTATATTTGTGTTGGTTGTTCATAAAATTTATGACTTCTAGACTATTTTTTTGTTGTTTTGTTTTGAATTTAGGCCCAAGTAGACTAGTTGCACTCTTTTAGCCTTGGCTATCTGGTTCATAATCGACTTATATATCATTATTTTCCTTCTTCATTGTTAGTTCTGCATACTTATTTACACACGTTACAGATTCAGGGGGAGCTTCCATCCTCTGTATAGTTTCTATAGTTGCTATTTTCTCTGGATTTTTTCCTTATTGCTGATGTCAAAAAGGAAAAAGAAATCAAGCGGATATACAAATTCATGGGTAGTACGCATTCAGAAAGGAAAAGTTTTCAAATTTAGGTGAACTACACATGATCAGGAAAAGTACCCAAAATATTCAAACTGTAAATTTATTAATTGTTGTAATCATCAAAATATGAGAGATTGTTAACTTTCCATTTTAATGATGATAATTAAATAAGAATTGGCTCTTCTCTCTCGTCTCTCTCTCTCCTTCTCTCTCACTCTCTCTCCCTCCAACGGTAACAACCATTGTTGCAAATCTTTGTCTTCATCATCTCTTCTTGTCGACTACACAGCTAAGGTCCTCTCTTTCTTTCTTTCTTTCTCTATCTCTCTCTCACTCATTGTTTATCTTTTTTTCCTCTTTTTCTTCTTTCTCTTTGCTGGTCAGAGTCCGGTGTGGTCATTCTTGCCGGTTATCTCCTTCCTTCTCAACTTTTCCCGTACTCATTCTCCCTCTATCTATATCTCTCTCTGTCTATCTCTCTCTATCGATGTATGTGTGTGTATTTGCGGCTGTGGGCATCAACAAGTCGTTCGAGCCAGATATAATCTGGCGAGAAATTAGTCATGCGCCAACGTATGTGCATCTGGACAACAGATTCCCAACGATAATTTCCCTCTCCAGTGGTCGCCTATTTAGATCGATCGGCCCCACCAATTTCTCCAGTCGATTCCAACGTGTTCCAGTTTTTTTCCAGCGAGCCTATAGTGAGCTTAACTATTTATGATGACCTCCAGGTTCTATCTATCTTTCTCTGCTATATACTGTTACGCTTGTTTGTATTTTCATGCTTGTTCTATATTATTGATTCGTATATTTAGTTAGAATTGCCTGCCTATAACCTTAGAATCACCACTTGCTCTAGTTATTAGTCGTCTCTTTTTGACTCTTTGATTGTACTGTGATAATGCTTACTTAACATTCCTATAGTGGCAGTAGTGAACAATGGTAGAGTAAGGTCATATCCTCGGGTGGGGCTGGGGTTGGGGGCAAGGGTGGTAAGGGTGCCTCTAGGTTGAGGGTAGGGTCCTGGAACATAGGGACATTAATAGAGAAATCTAATGAGTTATCTAAGATTTTTTATAAGAGAAAGATCAATATATATTGTGTCCAGGAGACTAGATGGTACTCAAACGGCGTGAGGGGCATGCACAAGTTAGGTATTTGGGTTGATAGGGAACTTAGGGAGCTAGAGGTAGATGTTAAGTAGGTGAACGACATACTGATGGCTATTAAGCTAGTTGTTGGAGGGTGAACGATTCACATTATTAGTGCTTACGCACCTCAAGAGGGTATGGACATTGAGGTCAAAAGGTACTTCCAGGAAGAATTGGATGAGGTTGTGCTAGGGGTCCCACACTTTAACAAGCTATTCATAGGTGGAGATTTCAGTGGACCTGGGGCGACTTCTAGGGGTTATGACGAAGTGCATGGAGGCTTTGGTTTTGGAGATAGAAACGAAGGAGGAACTTTGTTGCTAGATTTTTCTAAAGACTTTGATTTAGTTATAGCTAACTTATATTTTTAGAAGAGGGAGCAATGTTTGGTCACCTTCCAAAGTATGGTGGACAAGGCCCAGATCAATTAGCTTCTCTTCAGAAGGTGTGATAGAGGTTTATGCTAGGATTGCAAGGTTATTCCGAGCAAGAACATCATGACCCAACATAGGCTCTTGGTTATGGACTTAGAGATTAAGAAGAGGAGGAGTAAGAGAGCGGTGTTTGGAAATCCTAAGATCAAGTGGAGAACCTTGGCTAAGGATTTAGCCCTACATTTGGGGGAGATGTTACAGGCAATGGGGGCCTGGAGGAGTAGTGGGGACGCGAATATTATGTGGACCTCGACAGAAAATTGCATTCGTGTAACTACCCGACCGGTCGTTTTGAGCTTTAGCATTTTGTTTGGTAGTTTGAGACTTTGAGTAGCTTCATATGATGCATCATGACTTGCGTGTATAGTTACTTTTTATTTGTATAATTCTCAATTAGGAAGCCTTAAGTTGGAAGGGTTGACCAAGATTTGACTTTTGAGTTTACAACCTCGAAATCAGGATTTGATAGTTTCAATAGGTTCGTGTGATGATTTTTGACTTGCACATATGTTCAGATTTGAATTTGAATATTCCTAGAAGCTTTTGGCCCTATTTTTCAAAATTTTGCAATTTGGGAACTAGAGAGTTCATAGGTTTGACTGGAATTTGACTTTGGTGTTATCGGATACCTATTGTGGTTTTGAGACTCTGGTTGGATTCATTTGGTTGATTGCAACTTGTGTACAAAGTTTGGTTGTAATCTGGAATGCCTAAGTATGATTAAGACGAGTTTCATAAAGTTGGAATGTTTGAAGTTAAGAGAATGATTTTATCTTCGATTCTTGCTTTTGATATTGTTTGTGGTGTTTTGAGACTTTGGATAAGTTTGGATAATGTATTGGGACTTGTTGGCATGATTGGACAGGGTCCCGGGAGGCTTGGGTGTGTTTTGAAATGATTCCGAAGCATTTTAGTGGACTTTGAGTAGTTCTGGTTCTGGTGCTTCGCACCTCCATAGGTGTGGTCCCAGTTGCGGACATGCTTATGCAAGGATTTGTTCGCTTTTGAAAAGTGGAAGTGTTATGGGAACTTTCCACTTTTGCGCATGAGGGAATGTAGGTGCAAGGCCGCATGTGCGGTGTTGTTGTTCGCAGATGAGAGGGTGAAGCCTGAGATAGGAGTCTGCCGTTGCGGAGCATCTGGCGCAGATGCGAAGGTGCTTCTGCATGATTTGTTGTACACCTGCAGTGTTATAGATGCAGAGAATGATCCACAGATGCGGGGTTGGCCAGCTGCAGCTTGCTTTGAAGATGCGAGCCAGGGCCTACAAATGCAAGGTCAAACGTGCAGTCCGCACTTGCGGAATAGTTGGCAGACTTTATAATTTCGAGGGTTAGCTCATTTTTCACTATTTTGAGTTTTGGAGCTCGTCTATAGGCAATATTTGGGTGGATTTTCATCACCACTTTGAGGGTGAGTGACTTCTACTTAATTTTGAAAATATATCTTGTTTCTCCATGGATTACAACCCGGAGATCATGGAATTTGAAAGAGAAATTTGGGATTTTTGTCTACACTTTAAGAGAGTGTATTTTGGGAATTTGAGAACTGATTTGAACTTGATTTTTGTAACTAAATATATAGTTGGACTAGGAAAGTTATGGGACATCGGATTTTCGTATTGGTTTCGGATTTTGGGAACACGGGCCCGATTGACTTTTGTTGACTTTTAGGAATTTCTTCAAAGATCAAAGCTTTATGGATCAAAGCTTTATGGATCAAAGCTTTTGTTGACTTACTTGGATGATTTTTGGGTTGGATTTGCACGATTGGAGGGATAGAACAAGGTTTTAACGCGATTCGAGGTTAAAAACTAGCTCAGATGAGCTAATTATCTTGCATAGGCTTGGATTGAGAGTATTTCCCCGTTAGCTATGATACTTGTTATATGTTGGGGGTGATGTATATGAGAGGTGATGAGTTTATATACGTGCACTGTGGTTATTCATGATCAGGGTAGATCTTAGGTGATTATATGTCTTGTTTTGCTATCATTCCTCTTTGATATCGTGTTTTCTCCACATGTACGACTATGTGAGCTATTATTCATGCTAGAAAATATTTCTAGGCTATTTTCTTATCTGTTGAGACATGATAGGGCTAATATTTCTATGTTGAGCTAATTGCCTTATCCATAGTCATATTTTTCAGTTATGATATTATATATGCGTGTTATATCTCTGTCTCTGTGCACTTTTTATATGTTATCTCACATGTTATTAATGTCCTTGTGTGTGACATGGGTTTTAGTGGAGTTCTGGCACGTTGGTATCTTTCATGCCTTATATTGGCTATGATATTGTGAGATGTTGGCATATTGAGACTTGAGGAGATTGATGATGATTTTGGGCCATAGAGCCATATTGACCGGATTGATGATTGATCTTGGGCCATATAGCCATGTTGATATTGATTGTGAGGAGACACTTACATCAAGGCCTCATATTGGGCTAAGTGATATTGATCGCTGACATTTGATCTGATCAGCGCTTAAACTAGGATCTGCCCCTTCGGAGTCAGGTGATAACCCATGCTACTTTGGGCCCTGTTTGTTTAGACATATGATATATGCTTAGTGAGATGCTTAAGCCAGGAACCCATTATGGGTGTGTGTGTGTGATGATTCAGGGGCATTTTGCCAGACACCTTGAGAGAGCTGAGCATATGATTCAGGGGCATTTTGCTAGGCACCGTGAGAGTGCTGTGAGAGTGTTGTGAGTATGATTGAGGGTACCTATTCCATGCACTATGAATGTGATGAGATTGTGTATACATGATGATTCAACTATGAAATTATTGACTTGGCATGTATATCTGACATGCATGCATATAGTTGTATTTTTCTCATGCTAATTGGTATTTGATGTCTCTATTTGATGGTTAGGGCTTGAAACCACAATTTATCTAGATAAATCCATGTCTAAGTGATTTATGTGGAAACGTTGATGCCTTTACTGACATACCTTAAAAGCATGCCTATTTCTCCTCTTATTGTGTTAGAGTTAAGCTTGTATTATTTGAGATGCTTTTATACCATTATTCTGTTGTTATTATTGTTGTCGGCTGTTGAAACTGAGCATCAAACTTTGCCAACCTCGCCACTGCTATCTCTTAGGTTAGGCTTTCTACTTATTGAGTAGATGGGGTCAGTTGTACTCATGAAGTGCAGACTCAGGTGTCGTTGATAGCTAGTGATCTATTTATTCAAATTTTCTTTGAGATTTAGAGGTAGCACTGTAGTTCCGTTCATAGGCCTTGAAGTCCCCTCCTTTATCTATTGTTATTACTACTTAGTCTTTAGGACATTATTGTATTTTTTTCAAACTTTGCATTTAGTATTCTGTAGAGCTCATCACTCGGTAACACCAGATTTTGGGTGGCTTCAGTTGTATTGTCACTTGGACTTCAATTATTTATGCTATTCCACTATTGAGGCTATTTCTTATTTTTGTTGAAGTTTGATTTTGCATATCTATTGTTGGCTTCCATATCAGGCGTCGTTAGGTGCTATCATGGTTTCGATGAGATTTTGGGTAGTGACAAGTTGGTATCTGAGCACTAGGTTCACAGAGGTCTCACAAGTCATGAGCAGGCCTAGTAGAGTCTAGTGGATCGGTATGGAGACGTCCGTACTTATCTTCGAGAGGCTATAAGACTTTAGGAACATTTCCTTTCTTGCTTACGTATCGTGCGACTTTATCTCGGCTTAAAGCCTATATTTTGAGTTCTTTTCCATTCATTCGTATGCGATGTTGAGTACTTGATATTTGTTGGGCACCAACGAGTTGTGATGATGATACAGATGTGGTGCGGGATGTTTTTCCTTATGTTATGAGGGTAGATTACTATTGTCACTTTGTAGAGGAGTCGTCATCGATTGCAGACCTAGTGTTGGTGTTGCCCATGGGTTTGGGGCCTTATAGCAGTTATTAAGATGATTCACATGGTGGTCTTGACGCGGTATTGGTGTAGAATGGTAGGGTGATTTCTTAAGCTTGTGGAAATAGAAACCCCATGAGAAAGATTATCTAGTTCATTATTTGGAGTTGGTATTTATTCCAGGAATGAAGAAGAACATTATTGGGAAAGTTTCACGGTGATTGGATTGCCAGCAGGTCGAGAATGAGCATCAAAGATCGAGTGGTTTACTTTGGAAGATGGCTATACCAGAGTGGGAATAAGAGCGTATCTTTATGGGTTTATTTGGTAGAGTTGACATATATTTCGAGGAAGTTTGATGCTATTTGGGTCATTATAGACAATTGAGGACATTTCATATTGGTGGTGACTTCTTACATTTAGTGAGTTCGAATTTGACGAGAAGAGTTTGCTTGAGCTACTAAGGGATTGTGAATGCTTGATTATCATCTTGGTGTGAAATACTATCTTGAGTTGGGATGTCTTGATAGGTCTTCTAGTTGTTCATTGGTAGAAAGAAACACACTTTTCCAGCCTATGGGCGAGTGTGGATTTGGGAGGATTATATGATTACATAGAAAATGTACCCATGGTAAGTCATAGAAAGATGTTGATATGAGGTTACACATGTGGGCTATCTCATGTGAGAAGGTTGGGGGTTGCATGATTTCTTATGAGGTTTCTATGCAAAGTTTTACCTTTTACCCAGTGGGATGCATGTGCTACGATATGGGTTTGGATCGCTTGAGGAAGATGGCAATTGTCACGAGGTTGAGTGTTCATTTGTGCTGGTAATTTTGGATGTGTTATGATTGGTGCAACATTAGCTTATGAGAAATTCAGCTGAGTAATAGTGTGGGATCATGGAAGTTAAAGAGGAGACGTCATTATAGGTTCCTGGGTTATGTGATTGTAGCTTAAAGCCAAGTGGGGAGTCTACCATCAATGATTGTGTCACCTAGTCATGTGTTGTTATGCATTCTAGACTAAGGAATGCTTGTGGATTAGATATGATTTAAGGAGGATGACTTCGATGATAATTCGGGCAAGGAATTGCTCGGTGCGTGTTGAATTTCAACTTAGTGATATATAGAGGTTATGGGAGGACTCAAGTTCAATATTCTGCCGTGGAGGTAGTGTGCAAGGGAAATGATTTGATCGGTTGTTTACTGTTTAGGGTATTCATGTACTAGCGGAGCACTAGACATTTGGCATGTTTGGCAATGCATTCCAGACTAGGTTAGAGTGAACGACTCTCAAGAAGGATCTAATGGGTTCAAGATTCAGTATGTTGTATCTAAGGATTTTCGGATTTGTGTGTGACTAAGGATATGAGTTTTGCGTTGGATTGTGCAAGAGACTTGTAGAATTTCTGTATCATTATCGGTTCTACAAAAAAATGTTTGAGAGATAGAAGTAGCAACTTCATATTCATAGAAGGCATCTTTAGAGCAGGTATTTCGGTTTGAGGTACTATTGGTGTATAAGAGGGAACAAAGTGGCTTACGAGTCTCAGGATAATGAGATTTCATGTTGGATTACTTGAGATGAGATTTTATTGAGGTCCATAGTGTACTAGGAAGGAGTAATGTTGACGTGAAGTTGGGTCATGAGTAATATGAAGAAGTTCGGTCTATTTTGTAGTGGTTGGGATCAGCATGGTAATAAGGACGATCGATTCCTTTGGTAAAATAGGGCTTTTTAGGTGTTTTGTGGTAACACTCATGGGTTTGTCAGTATGTGTGACTAAGTTTATTATAATGATTCAGTTCTGATGTCTACGTTATGTGCATATCGTTCTGAAGCGTTTACGATGATTTTGACCACAACTTGTGGTTCATGCGTTCTACAGGCATGGACACATTTTTACGTGTTGTGATTTTCTCATGAATTGAGCTAAGTGGAAGGTTTCTGGTTGATGGAGTGTGTATCCTATTCGTGATTTATAGTTGATAATGGGATTCTCATATTTTGCATATTAGAATGATAGATTCAATGAGATGTGTGGAATTGGGATTGAATGGAGAAGGTTGCAA
This sequence comes from Nicotiana tabacum, assembly GCF_000715075.1. Classification (NCBI taxonomy): domain Eukaryota; kingdom Viridiplantae; phylum Streptophyta; class Magnoliopsida; order Solanales; family Solanaceae; genus Nicotiana; species Nicotiana tabacum. The sequence goes on from NC_134103.1 coordinate 41,373,688, forward strand.
CGCAGTTTTAAAAGAAATGTCATGAGTTCTAGATATCGTGAGGCATTTCAGATGATTAAAAGTGTGCTAGCACTATTTTTTTATCGTGTGAGTACTTATTGCTCAAACTTTGATAAAATGTCTGAAACCTTCAAAATAGAGTACTTATAATCACTGAACAACAATCCCCATCATGATCGCGAAGAATAAATGAAACTGCCACGAAAAATGCTCTACTCGTTCGCGATACTGCCCACGCGAATGTGATGACCATATACATCTACATTACGCGATCACGAAGCAGCTTACGCGAACTCGTTGAAGAAGTCCCTAGCTCTCAACTTAGATTTAGAGTAGCGCGAATGCTTTTTTGATGACACGAACACGAAGAAGAAAGTTTCTCAGCTCCAGAATTCATCTACACGATCGCGAGCCAGGCTCCGCGATCGCGATGCTCTGCAGACACACTAGCAATCAGCAATACAACAACCATCCGGAATGATCTGAATCACGTCTGAAACTCACCCGAGCCCCTAGAGACCCCATTTGAACATATTAACAAGTCCCATAACATAACACAGACTTACTCGAGGCCTCAAATAATGCATTACAATATCAAAACCATGAATCGTACGTCAAATCAAACATAATGAACTTTTGAACATTCAACTTCCAAAACTCATGCCGAACCATATCAAATCAACTCGGAATGACCTCAAATTTTGCATATAAGTCCCGAATGACATAATGAAAATATTCCACTTCCCGGAACCACAATATGAATCTGATATCATCAAGGCTAACTCCCGGTCAAACTTATGAACATTCTAAATCTTCAAATTGCCAACTTTCGCCAAATAGTGCCGAAACCTTCTAGAAATATCCAAATGAAAATCGTGGTATACGCCAAATTACAAAATCACCATCCGGACCTAACGGAACCATCAAAACTTCGATCCGGGGTCAAATATAAAAAAATCAAACTTGATCAGCTCTTCCAACTTAAAGCTTCCTTGCTGAGAATCTTTCTTCCAAATCAATCTCGAATCACCTAAAAACCAAAACCGACGATTCATACAAGTCATAATACATCATATGAAGCTACTCAAGACTTCAAACAGCTAAACAGAATACAAATGCTCAAAATTTCCGGTTGGGTCGTTACACACACTTCATTTACAATCACTCTCCCTCACAAGCACGACAACACCTTTCATGTTGAAGCAAGGTATGAAGCATATTCAACATTAATAGTAGTATTTGAACATAACTCGTCATTTGAGAATTTACCAACAACTTAACACCAACAACCAAATCAACAATTCCATGATCTGCATGCCCAATATCTTAACAATCTCATCATAGGAAGTAAAATGGATACGAGAAATCGAAGAATTATACAATCTATCTAAATCATAGAAGACATAATACACAAAGTAACATGGCACAAATAAGGCTAACTCTACTCGTATGCTTATCTCATTACCAATGCATATACACTCATCATCTTGCATATACGCCTCCCCCAACACATAGATCACTTAGAAAATAGACTCGATTATACTCTATTTCTCTCAAATTAAGGTTAACCAAGATACTTACCTCTTTTCGGAATAAGATTAACAATCCAACATGGCCTTTTCTTTGGAAAAAGCATCCAAACCACCCGAATCTAGTCAACTATTACTTACAAAAGTCAAAATAAGCTTTAGAAGCTAGCCTCGTTTGAAAAAGGTTCGATCTTTAACACTATTGATAAAGTCAACAAAAAGTCAATCCGGGCCCACATGGTCGAAATTCAAAATTAAGACCAAATCTCGATTATGCATTTACCACCATGCCCGAATATGTGATTTGTTTTAAAATCTAACCTCAATTTGAGGTATAAATCGTAATTTTACAAAATTACTAATTTCTACCCAAAACCCCAAATTTCTACTCTATGAATCTTAGATTTGATTGTGACATTCATGAAAAAGTAATGGAAATTGAATGAAAATAAATTAAATTTACTAACCTATGATGTTAGGAAGAAACTTCTGTCCAAAAATTACCTCTATGGAGTCTAGGTCTCAAAAATGGTGTAAAATGAGCTAATTCCCAAAATTTCCAACTTTTACCCAACCGCAGATACTTATTCGCAATTGCAATGTTTGCAAAAGCGAACCACTATTCACAAAATCGAACAGTGTCTGAGTCTCCCAAGTGTCGCACATGTGGCAATACCTATGCATTTGCAAATGCCCCCTTTCCGCAAAAGAGATCTAGGCTTCGGAATTGCAAAGTTGTTCTCAGACTCCACAGTGTCGTAAATGCAACACACTAATCCCAAATGCGAGGACATCTCTCATCGCAAATACAAGCAGAGCTTTGCACATGCGAAGCTGCCATTCTTATCCTAGTTCGCAAATGCGAGAAGAGCTTTGCAGATGCAAAGCTGCCAATCTTATCCCAATTCGCAAATGCAAGCTAGCATTTTGCAAATGTGAGGCTCGCATTTGCAAATAGAATCTCGCAAATACGAGATCTGATCCCAATTACACCAGCAAATCCTTGCTATGCCAAAATCAGTCCGTAACCTATCCGAAACTCACCCACGGGCTCTAATGCGAATATTCACACAAGTGTAATAACATCATACAAAGTCGCTCGCAACCACAAATCATCAAAATAACTTCTAAAATCAAGAATCGTTCCTTAAAACTCAAGATTTTCAAAGTTCAACTCAATTTTCCAACTTTCCACATAAAGCATCGAAACGGCTTCTGGTCAACCGGGATCCTAACCAAATATGTGTACAAGTCCAAAATCATCATACGAACCTACCGGAATCATCAAAATATTGATCCAAGATCGTTTACCAAAAATGTTTGACCATGGTCAACTCTAGCCACTTTTAAAGCCAAAATTACATTTTCTTCAAATATTCACATCTAAAATTTACGAAATCAATAGGGACCATGTACGCAAGTTATAAATCATCAAATAGAGCTACAAAGGGTCTCAAAACATAAAATGGGGAGCTAGTACTCAAAACAACCTATCGGGCTAGTATACTAGGTAGACGTTAGGCGATTATATACCTTGTTTTGCTGTCATGCCTCTTTGATATCGTGTTTTCTCTGTTTGTATGACTACATAAGCTATTAATAATGCTAGAAATCATATCTACGTTATTTTCTTATCTATTGAGATATGATAAGGATATTTTTGTTATGTTGAGCTATTTGCCTTGGTCGTAGTCATATTTTTAAGTCATGATGTTATATCCGCGTGTTAGATTTCTATCTCTGTGTACTTTTTATATGTTATCTTACATGTTGTAAGTATCCTTATGTTTGACACGGGTTTAAGCTGAGCTGTGGTACGTTGGTATATTCTGCGCGGTATATTGATTAGGATATTGTGAGATGTTGGTATATTCAGACTTGAGGAGATTGATGATTTATTTTGGTTCAAAGAGCCATATTAAGAGGATTGATGACTGATCTTGGTCCATAGAACCATATTGTGGGATGTTGGTATATTCATACTTGAGGAGATTGATGATTTATTTTGGTTCAATGGCCACAAAAATTACATCCTCTCAAGGAGATGTTGGTATATTCAGACTTGAGAGGATTGATGACTGATCTTGGGGTGAGTGATATTAATCATTGACTTTTAATTCGATTAACACTTGGTCTAGGATCTGCCCCTCCAAAGTCAAGTGATAACCCATGTTACTTTGGGCTCTGTGAGTGCAGACACACTATATTTGCTTAGTAAGGGCCTTATTCCAAACGCCCGTACATTGTTGTGTATGTGTGTGTGTATGATGATTAAGGGGCCTTTTTTCAGGCACCGTGAGAGTGCTGAGAGTGCTGAGAGTATGATTGAGGGACATTATGCCAGGCATTGTGAAAGTACTAAGAGTATGATTGAGGGGTACTTGTGTCAGGCACTATGAATGGACTAAGTTGTGTATACTTGTTGATTTAACTGTGAAATTGTTGATTTGGCATGTATATTTGAAATGCAGGCGTAGAGTTGTATTTTTTTCATGCTAATTGGTATTTAATGTCTCTATTTGATGTTTAGAGCTTGAAATCACAGTTTATCTTAATAAGTCCCTGTCTAAGTGATTTTTGTGGAAACGTTGATGCCTTGACTGATATACCCAAAAAGCATGTTTGTTTCTCCTCTTATTATGTTAGAGTTGAGCCTGTATTATTTGAGATGTTTTTACTTATAAGATATTATTCTGCTATTATTATTGTTGTTGGTTATTGAAAGTAATTATCAGACTTTACCAACCTCACCACTGCTTTCTCCGAGGTTAGGCTTGCTACTTATTGAGTACACGAGCTCATGCACTCGGTGACAATACATTTTGGGTGGTTTCAGTAATATTGTCATTTAGATTTCAATTGTTTATGGTATTGCACTATTGATTTTATTTCTTATTGTTGTTGAAGTTTAATTCTGCATATCTGTTGTTGGCTTGCCTAGCAAGCGGTGTTTGGCACTATCATGGCTCCGGTGGGAGTTTGGGTCGTGATAATTCGGGAAGCGTCTAGAGAAGTATTAGAGTCTCGAAGGGTTACCCTAGTGGACACAGAGGGGACTGGTGGTGCAATGGACAAGTCAGAGGAAAATTAAAAGCAAATAATGCGGCATACTTGAAACTAGCGGAGACCAAAGACGAGGAGTATAGGGGTATGAATAGGGAAGAGTATATGAAGGCTATGAAAGAGGCGAAGATAGCCGTTACAGAGGCTAAGAGTGCAGCATTTGGAAATTTGTGAAGATCTTGGGGCCAAAAGTGGGGACAAGAAGCTGTACAACTAGCCAGGACGAGAGAGAGGAAGGCTCATGACCTAGATCATGTGAGGTGAATCAAATATGAGGATTGCAAGGTTTTGGCAGATGACACACATATTAGATGAAGATGGCATATGTACTTTCATGGACTCGTGAAAAAAGAGGGGAATATGAACATTGTGCTGGGGGACTTGGAGAATTTTGAGAGTAGTCATGATTTTGGGTATTGCAAGCGTATCAAGGTTGAAGAGGTTATGTGGGCTATGCAAAAAATGAGCAGGAGTAGATCGGTCGGGCCAGACGAGATCTTGGTAGAATTTTAGAAGAACGCGGACAGAGTAAGCTTTGAGTGGAGTACGATGATTCCAATATACAAGAATAAGGGTGATATCCAAAATTGCAACATCTGTAGGGGTATCAAGCTGGTAAGTCACACTATGAAAATTTGAGAGAGGGTGGTGGAGGTAAGGGTGTAGAGAAATGTATCTATTTTTGAGAACCAGTTCGGACTCATGCCGGGGCGTTCGACTACTGAAGCCATTCACCTTATTAGGAGACTGGTGGAGCAATATAGGGACAAGAAGAGGGACTTGCACATGGTGTTTATTGACCTGAAGAAAGCTTACGATAAAGACCTGAGGGAGGTTCTTCGGAGATGTATGAAGGATAGAAGGGTGCCTATAGCATATATTATAGTGATCCAGGACATGTATGATGGCGTTATGACCCGGTTAGGATGGTGGGAGGAGACTTAGAATAATTTCCAGCCATGGTGGGATTGCATTAGGGATCCGCGCTTAGCATGTTTTTATTTACCTTGACGATGAATAGTCAGACGCATCACTTTCAAGGGGAGATGCCATGGTGCATGTTATTTGTGGATGATATAGTACTGATTGATGAGACACGAAGAGGTTTTAACGCGAATCTAGAGGTTTGGAGACAGACCCTGGAGGTATAAGGTTTGATGTTGAACATGAGTAAAATAGAGTAATTGGAATACAAATTAAAAAGCGTGGCACCTGAAAAGGACGTGGATGTGAAGCTAGATTCACTAGTCATCCCCAAGAAAGAGAGTTTCAAGTACATCAGATCTATTATCCAAGGTAATGAAGATACTGATGAGGATGTCACACATCAGATCAAAGGGGGGTGGATAAAATGGAGGCTAGCTTCTAGAGTTTTGTGTGATAAGAAGGTGCCACTAGAACATAAAGGTAAGTTCTACAGAGTGGTGGTTAGACCGATTATGTTATATAGAGCGGAGTGTCGTCCTATCAAGAACACCCATGTCCAGAAGATGAAAGTAGCAGAAATAAGAATGTTGAGATGGATATATGGGCATACCAGGAGAGATAAGATTAGAAATGAAGGTTTTGGGACAAGATGAGAGTGGCCCCCCGTGGAAGACAAGATGCGTGAAGCTAGGCTGAAATGGTACGGTCATGTGAATAGAAGGGGCATAGGTGCCTCAATGAGGAGGTGTGAGAGGTTAGTCATAGTGGGGCTTAGGAGAGGTATAGGTAGGCCTAAGAAGTATTGGGAGAGGTGATTAGGCATGACATGACGCTACTCTAGCTTACTGAGGACATTACCCTTGATAAACGGGCGTGGAGATTGGGGATTAGGGTAGAAGGTTAGTAGTTAGGCCTGCATGTCTCATTTTCATGGCGGTATCATTAATATTAATCTAGATCATTGTAGCTTCCTATCCGCATATTCCTTTTGCTATATGATGTTTCTTTCGCTTTGATTATGCTATCACCTTATCCTTTTATCTGACTTTTATTACTACTTGTTGTGTATGTCTCTTTTAAATTTTCTTTGAGCTGGGGTATATCAAAAAGAACCTATTTACCTTCACAAGATCGGATTAAGGGTTGCATACATTCTACTCTCCTCAGACCCTACTTTGTAGAATTACATAGGATATGTTGTTGTAACTAATAAATTTAATAATAAGTGTATACTTGTGAATGTGCAGCAATAAAGGAAAGAAAAACAATCAGTCGAGAGTTGACGCTGTTGACACTCAATTTTGGGCCTGCGTATTTAAAAATTAACTTCTGCAGGCTTCCTAATCATTAATAATAAAATATAGCATTTTTGTAATTTTTAATTTCAAAGCAATTTATTGATTATTATTCCTATTTTTTTGTAAAATATAGAAATTTTTATCATTTTATTGCAATTAGTTAAATACTACTATTTTATGCATTTTCTCAACTTTCAAAGTAATTTATTGATAAATTTTTTATTTTTCAAATACTATGATTTTCTATAAATTTATTATTATTTAAAAAATAAAAATAATAATTACTACAATCTTGTAGTAGTTGGCACTTTTAATAAACTACAAGCCATAGTTTCTAATTACATAATTATCTTTCAATTCATAGCACATTCTATTAATTACATGAAAGTCGATAGAATTTATTTTAAAATACGAATTAAATCCAGTCAAACCCAATATCCCGTCAACATCCGATGTGATAATACATCATGATGTGACAAGACATCTTGATGTGACTTGGCCTCCTTTTATCCAATGGGTAAAAATTTCTACCTAATGGTTAAAGACCATTATTTTATCTTTTTCTAAAGCTTAATAGGTAAGCTAACTACATTAGACCGATGGCGCCATCCGCTATCGTGGGAAAAAAAAAAGAAAAACTTAGGATAGGAAGCTCTATTTGATCGAAGGGATGGCTAAAAGGCCAAATCCGCCTAAAAACAAACAGAAGAGATCAAGGAGAGGGAGCTAGACGAGCACTTGCAAGAGAGCGACCGACATATCTAAATATTCTATAGTATAGTAGAATGAAAGTACATACGTACACAAATAAAAAAGAGAATATACTGTATTATAGCATATAATATTAGGAGTACATGATTTTTGCACATGGTTTTAAAGTAGCACTTTTATATATTGACCACATATATATTCCTTTTTATAATTACCTTTTATTTATACTTAAATGAGGCCCACATATATTTTTACACACATACTCATTATATAAAACAACACTTACATGCACATACACTTGGGGGTTTTATTATCAGATTTTATAAGGGCATTAAAACCCTAGATAACATTTTTTGGGGTCTCTCATCTCTGTTTTGAGAACTCGGCACCGACTTCTCATACCGAAGCTCTCTCTTCTCTCTAGCTACATCCACTGCCGCCGCCGGAGTTGACCACCGGTTGGCTGACAACGATTGTCCTCTCTCCTCTCATCTTCTCTATTTGTTTGTGTAATCACCCGACTGGTTATTTTGAATATCTAAGACATGTTTCCTCTATTTGATGCTTTACGCATGTGTATTTTTGGTTACATGAGTTGCGGGGATGGTTGATTTGGTTTCAGGGAGATTTTTGATTGATTTAGGACACAGTCCCTTGGTTGGAGGCTTAAGTTATAAGACTTGACATAAGTTTGACCCTCGGAAGGTTTGACCGAGGGTTGACTGTGATGATATCAGATTTGGATTATGGTTACGAGAGTTGGAATAGGTCCGTTGTATCATTTGGGACTTACATATAAAATATGAGATAATTTCGAGGTGTTTAGGCATGTTCGGTGTATGTTTTGAATTTGGAAATTTGGATTAGATCCTTATGCTTGAATTGAGGTGCGATTCGTGGTTTCGATATTGTTTTATGTGATTTGAGACCTAGAGTAGGTTCGTGTTATATTATGGTATTGGTTAGTGTGATTGAACAGGGTCCGGGGGGCCTCGGGTGAGTTTCGGATGGGCTCAAATCATTTGGGGTGGGTTTGGCAGCTTAGTTCTGGTGCTTTCGCACCTGCGGCATTTGGTCCGCATGTGTGAGTCCGCAGAAGCACACATGGGACCGCAGATGCAGCATTAATTGAGCTCAAGGTTTCCGCAGATGCGGTAGTGAGTGGCAGAAGCGCGATCGCAGGTGCATGTTTGGCTATGCATAAGCGGCTCCGCAGGTGCATGTGATGGTCTGTTGAAGTGTAATTTTGGGAATTAAGTGGAGGCCGCATTTGCGATGATTTTTCCATAGACAACTTAGGGACCGCAGAAGTGAAAATGATGGGCAGAATATATCTTGAACAAGGGTTTAATTTCTTTTATCACATTTTGGGATTGGGAGCTCGGATTTGGGTGATTTTGGAGGGGATTTTCATGATTTGGATTGGGGTAAGTATTTTTGACTCGGATTTGTTTATTATTCCTGATTCCAACATTGATTTTAGCGATTGATCGATGAATCTAATTGAAAAAATTGGGGATTTTAGTAAAAACATTTCTAAAGTAAAAATTGACGATTTGAGGATCGATTTGTGGTCGAATTTGGATGAAACACATATATTATGAGTTTCTAGGAATTTGTGAGTTTTGTCGGGTTACAAGGTGCGAGCTCGGGGTTGAGTTTGCATAATTGAACCAAGATCGTAGCTTTATCGTTTGGGCTTGTTTTCTATGGCTTTTATTGATATTATTAAGTTGTTTTGGCTAGATTCAAGCCGACAGGAGGTTGATTCATATGGGAAGGGCTTCTTAGAGTATTGATTAGCCTTGTTTGAGGTAAGTATCTTGCCTAACTCTGTATGAGAGAATTCCCCCTTTGAATTTGGTCTAATCTGCATTATTTATGCTATGTGAAGCGACGTGTACATAAGGTGACGACTGTGTACATGGACGTATGTGTTATTTGTGACCGGATTCTACCTTAGATTATAGATATGCCTTAATTTGGAGTTATTTGTTATATGAAGCATGTTTTTATGTTGTTGTTTACTCCCTGTGCCCTTATACTATTGTTATTATTCTTGTACACATTGTTGTTGAGCTGTGGGCTATATTGCAGTGATGTTGTGGCACATGTGTACATGTTGTGTGGGTTGATTGTTATTGTGTGGAGTATAAGGCTGGCGAGATGCACATGCGGCAACATAAAGATGGTGTTATTGATGCGCATGCGGCGAGATTAGGGGGCTTATGCGCGTGTTGCAAATAAGGGGAATACTTCATTGTGATGCGCACGCAGCGACATAAGGGAGCTTATGCGCGTGAAGCTACATAAGGGGAAATATTTCATTGTGAAGCTCACGCGGCGTCATAAGGGTGTCTTGTTGATTATGTTATGTGGTATTTCGGGGTGATTCTTGATATTATTCTGGGGGTTTGAATGGGTTGATTATGTGAACATATTATTGTTTTCCTTAAATGATTTCATTTTGTGATTTATGAGTTGTTGGTTAATTTTGTCATTTTAACACCTGCCCCCCCCCCCTGTTGATATTTATTTTGTCATGCTTTCTATTGTTAGTTTTATATTGATATTTTACACATGTTTCTTGACTAGTGAGTGTCTTGACTTGAATTTCATCACTACTCTGCCGAGCTTAGTCTTGATATTTACTGTGTATCGATTGTGTTGTACTCATACTATGCTTCTGCACATTTTGTACAGATCCAGGTACCTCGGATCGTGCTTGTCGCTAGAGTGTTGAGCTAGAGTTGTGGAGACTTCAAGTTATACTTGTTAATCTGCTTGCAAGCCTCGGATTGACCTTCTATTGCTTCTTTAGTATTGTTTATGTATACCAAACAGTGATGTATACTTTGAGACTTATTATGTACTTCATGTAGAGCTTATGACTTAGTATTACCGGGTTTTGGGATTTATTACTAATGTATTCCGCTTTAGGTTATATTATGGTACTATCACTTTTCATTAATATTTTAATTGATATTTTGTGTTGATCTCGTTATGTGATAGGCTTACCTAGTCCTAGGAATTAGGTTCCATCACGATCCGCAATGTGAGATTTTGGGTTATAATAAGTTGGTATTAGAGCCAACAAGTCATAACCAACTTTAGTAGAGTCTTGCGTATTTGTACGGAGACATCTGTACATATCTTCGAGAGGCTACAAAACTAATAAGAAATTTTACTTCTTCCATTCCCTATCGTGCGGATTTATTGATTTTAGAAATTGAGCATTTGTGTTTCTATTCTCTCACATATGGTGAGGATATGAGCTTCAGTTACCGATGATGCTGCCCCCGGTGCCGGTGTTGCTAGAGGTTGGGGAAGAGGCAGAGGCAGAGCACGTGCTGCAGCAAGGGGCCATGCTAGGGCCGCGGCTGAGGAGCCACCAGTAGCTTCGGTTAGGGAGTAGGCACCTGAGGTGCATTTTGCTACTCCTGGACTTTGGGAGACTTTGGCGCATCTTTTGAGCATGTTTGGTACCATGGCTTAGGCGGGGTTGTTCCCAGTTGCATCAGCTACTTCAGAGGCTGGGGGAGGAGCTCAGACTCCCGCCGCCCGTACTCCAAAGCAATGGGCTCATGTTGATCAGGCTCCGGGTGTTATGCTGGTGCAGCCCGTGATTGCGGTTCAGCCCAAGGTTAGGCCAGTGGAGTCAGAGGAGAAGCAGAAGAGGTTAGAGAGGTTCAAGAAGTATTTTCCTCCTACTTTCAGTGGCGCAGCTTCTTAGGATGCAAGGTTTTCTAGACTAGTGTCACCATATTCTGCGCACTATGGGCATAGTAGAGTTGAGCGGGGTCGACCTTATTACTTTCTGACTTACGGGGATGGCATACAGATAGAGGCAGGCTTATAAGGAGAGTAGGCCAACCAATGCAACGTCACTCACTTAGGCTCAGTTCAATGATCTCTTTTTTAGGGAGTTTGTTCCACAGACCCTCAGGGATGCGCGAGCAGTTGCGCCAGGGGACTACGAATGTGTCCCAGTATGCCATGAGGCTTAGTGAGTCATCTCGTCATGCACCTGCTTTGGTTTCCACGGTTAGAGAGAGAGTCCTCAGATTGCTTGAGGGACTCGGTTATGGTCTCAAATTTGGAACAGATACTCCATTTCAGCAGGTTATAGAGATCGTCATGAGGTTGGAGTGTATCCGCGATTAGGAGAGAGGGATAGGGAGGACAAGAGGCTGTTACGCCCCGACCTCGGGGAGTGCAACCAGCGCTCAACCGAGATACCCCGGTCGAGCAAGCCTACACAATACCGTCTACCCGACTCACCCAAGAATAAAGAGAAGATACATTTCATTAACTAGACAATAAGAAGGTCATGTGAACAACATCACTTCATCACCATTGGTTAATTCATTTATAAGTATCAAAATACATTACACATTCATAGTTTAAAGTGGCACACGTGATACAAATACAAAATTCTTAGTTTGATTTTCCCAACACCAATATACAACCCATACAATGTCTATAGAGCCTCTAGCAGAAACCAAAAGGTGTTATAAATGTGCCGGTAGCAAGGCCTCGGCTATACCTCAAAATGCTATGTACAGAGGACAAATGAGGAGTGGGTGTATTGCTATCACTTCTCAATGCCACCCGCTGTGGAACCACCTTCATCCATTAAAGATGCAGCACTGCCGGCAAAAGGGGTGTTAGTACATATGGAATAGTGCTAGTATGAAAACTAAACACCCCCTCAATAGAACGAGTATCAGTACAATGATAAAGAAACATGAAATCAATGAGGGCCTCATCAATATTAAAGTAACAAGTTAGGAGAAAGAATAAATTTCAAGTAAGTTTCAATATATTAAGTTGGGAGATCTTTAGTACTGATACACCACCGTGCTTTTAGCACGGAGTCCGATCTCAGCCCGATCGACTAAGTCGTCTCACCCGAGACGTCCACTCACAATACCACCATGTGCGTGGCATGGCGTTCGATCTCAGCCCGATTGGCTAAGCCGTCACATCACAAAGCCATGTGGGTCGACGTCACCTCACATTCCGCTAGCAATCATCTCATCCCATATAAGGGGATTTACCTCAACACATTAATGTCATCCCATATTGAGGGAAAATTCTCATCACCTTACATGTGAATTTTACCCCTCACTCACTCCTACACCGGCATATATAGTTTCAGGGTTAGGTTATTTCAACCTACCCTTCCTCAGTGACTAAGCGATATTCCCAAGGCATTTATTATTTAAAGAATTTATAGCCCATTTCAATGTCTTTTACACTTCTCTTCATTTCATTGGCACTAGTGGCCTCTATTGTAATATCACTCTCGGCACGTTGACCGTGTTTCATATCTCATGCTCACTTATGTTGTTTTCAAACACCATTAAGGAATTATCAACAACAAGGCATTTCTATTCAAGACCTTAAGTACACATGTGAGCAAATAAGAGTCTTAGGCACAATGAGATTTCTTACACAATTCAACATTATAGCTTTCATTATAATCACGTCTTGAAGTAATAACATGTTAACACACATCCCATACTTAGATCACATTCCCGAAGGATAACATAATAAGATAAAAGCATTTGGAATAGTCACATTTATAATGATCAACCCGGGGCTTACAAGAACAGCGTGGGATCCAATTTTAAGAGAGAAATTTATCTAACACACCTCGCCTTGAGCGTCCTTAAATCACTACAGTGTTCCGGATGAAGACCTAGTGAGCTTTCCTTCTTAATCCTCCAAGCCTTGAGCAAGAATTGATGAACAATTAGTTTAGGAACCCCTCTCACTCTAGAGCACTCCCTCACTCTCAAAATATCAGATTTTTTGAGAGTAGGGTCGGGTTATAAAAACTAAATAATGGACCCTCCAAACATAGCTCTGCGGTGGCAGAACGGATATGCGATCCACAAAATAGGCCGCAGAAGTGATTTCAAGAACTGGATGGTTGGGGTTAGGTATATGGCGGGTCTGCGGTCTGCAGACCAGTTCTTCGATCGCATAATGCACCGCAGACCAGTTCTGCGGTCGCATAATCCACCGCAGACCAGTTCTGTGATCGCATAATGTGCCGCAGAACTCCCCTCCAAAAATTTTTATGCTGGATCTATGATGGATTGTGTGGCTCGCGAAAGTATTATACGATCGCATATTGGACTGCAAAATGACCCTCCAAAATTGTCCATTTTCCTGTTGCACTCTACGGCCGATCTGCGGCCCGCAGAGTGATTCTGCGGTCTCAGAGTGGACTACATTAATGCCTTGCTCTACCAAAAAGTCTGTATCGCAGTGAGCTTGCTCACCGCGAAGAATCTCTACAATTATCAACACATAAGCTACATAGGCATCACGAAAACCACGGTTCTAGGTCAATTTGTTTTACGAGGCCTTACATCCTCCTCCGCTTAAGATTATTCATCCTCGAATGAGGGTCAAAATACGTCATTAGTATCCAATGTGACTCAGCTGCTATTTCACTCACCAACAGTTCCAAATTTTTGACTAACTCCCTAAATTTTCAAAGATTTCGGCAGAGTATTCCCTGTAACTGAGCCTATCCACCTGTCATAGAATCCAAGAAACCATTCCTAACAACATATAGATAATCCAACAATGCAACATAACATGAAATTAACACCAACCGTGGCTCATGGACAATATATTATCAGAAAGGAATACCCTAAGCATATATTGTACAAGTGATAAATAATGATAATTCATAGTGGAAAACTTTGTAGAAACGATTACATAACTATTCAAACAAATGAGGGTACTTCTTCTTCATTTCTTCCCCGGACTCCCATGTGGCCTCTTCAAGCTGTTGGTTTCGCCATAGCACTTTCACAGAGGCAATCTCTTTATTTCTTAACTTTCGAACTTGCCTATGAAGAATGGCAATTGGAATTTCTTCATAAGTCAGTTCTTCATTAACCTCTAGAGTCTCAACCGGAATAATAAGAGAGGGATCTCTAACCACCTTATTCAACAGGAATACATGAAACACCAGGTACACTAAAGACATTTCTGGAGATAGTTCAAGCCTGTAAGTTGTGTCCGAATATAACTTCTGACGGCTCTAAGCTACCTTGGCATCATGAAAACCCGAGTCTAGGTGATATTTGTTTTTACGGGGCCTTATAGAGGCTTTGTGATTTTGGAGGGCTTAAAGGTTCCCTCTCTGTAGTTTTAGCTCGTCGTGGAAAAGGTTTTATCACTCGACCAGTTCAATCTGCACTTCAGGTTACCTGCAGTGCTCCAGTTGTTCAGAGATCTCAGAGTACCCATTTTGGACAACCATTTCTAGTGCACCTCTTACATAAGGTTCCTATATCGGTTATTCTATTCGTTCGGGTCAGACTTAGTACCATCAGCCATGCCTGCAGAGAGGTTGTTTCGAGTGTGGTGATACTAGGCACACGGTGAGGGATTGTCCCAGATTTAGGAGGGGTGGACCTCCGCAGGGTACTCAGGCTATGGTTTCTGCTCCAGCTGTTACTCCACCTACACAGCTAGCTAGGGTGGTGGAAAAACGGGTAGAGATGTCCTAGAGGGGGAGGTTATGCCCGTTGTTATGCTTTTCCTTGTAGAACTGAGGTCGTTGTATCAGATGTTGTCATTATAGGTATTGTTCTGATTTTTCATAAAGATGCATCCATTTTATTTAATCCGGGTTCCACTTATTCATATGTGTCATCCTTTTTTGTTTTATATTTGGATATGTCTCATGATTCTTTGAGTACCACTGTTTTTATGTCTACGTCAGTTGGTGATTCTATTATGGTAGAATGGGTCTATCATTCTTATTTGGTCACAATCAAGGGCTATAAGACTAGGTATGACCTTCTATTACTCAATATGGTGGATTTTGATGTGATTTTGGCTATGGATTGGTTGTCACCATATCATGCGATTCTTTATTGTCACGCCAAGACCGTGACGTTGGCTATGCCGGGTCTGCTGAGGTTGGAGTGCAGAGGTTCATTGGATCACGTTCCAAATAGGGTGGTGTCTTTCCTGAAGGGACAAGAAATGGTTAAGAAGGGGTGCTTTGCATACTTAGCCTTTGTGAGGAATGTTAGTGCTAATACTCCATCCGTAGAATCAGTTTTGGTAGTGAGAGAGTTTCCAGATTTGTTTCCAGCAGACCTACCGGGCATGCCAACAGATAGGGATATCAAATATGGTATTGACTTGGGGTCGGGAACTCAGCCCATATCCATTCCACCATATCACATGGCACTAGCGAAGTTGAAGGAATTAAAGAAATAGCTTCATGAGTTGCTTGATAATGGTTTCATCAGATCGAGTGTTTCATCTTGGGGTGCTCCAGTTCTATTTGTGATGAAGAAAGACGGTTATATGAAGATGTGTATTGACTACAGGCAGCTAAACAAGTTTACTATCAAGAACAAGTACCCACTACTGCATATTGATTATTTATTTGATCAGCTTCAGGGTGATAGGGCATTCTCGAAGATTGATTTGAGATCAGGGTACCATCAATTGAAGATCCGGGCTGAAGATATTCTGAATATGACTTTCAGGACTCGTTACGGTCACTATAAGTTCTTGGTGATCTCTTTTGGGCTAACCAATGTCACAGAAGCCTTTATGCAGTTGATGAACAACGTGTTTTAGCCAGGAAGATCACGAGGGACATTTGAGGATTGTGCTTCAGACCTTGAGGGAGAAGAAGTTATATGCTAAATTCTCCAAGTGTGAGTTTTGGCTTGATTCAGTGGAATTATTGGGCTACGTGGTGTCATGTTAGGGGATTAAGGTGGATTTGAAGAAGATTGAGGCAGTTCAGAGTTGGCCTCGACCTTCTACCTCTACTGAGATTCGTAGTTTCTAGGCTTGGTTGGGTATTATCACCATTCCGTGGAGGGGTTTTCATCTATAGAAGCCCTATTTACTAGATTGACTTAGGTGGGTGCCACATTTAGGTGGTCTGACAAGTGTGAGGAGAGCTTTCAGGAACTCAAGACTACCTTGACTACAGCTCTAGTTCTGGTTTTGCCTTCCACATTCGATTCTTATACAGTCTATTATGATGGTTAATTGATTGGCATTGGATGTATGTTGATGCATGAGGGTAGAGTGATTGATTATGTTTCGCGTTAGTTGAAACCTCATGAGAAGAATTACCCAATACACGATTTGGAGGCATTATCTCTACGATGTGTCATATGAGGTGTTGGCGGATTCATGGTGGGTATGAGGGTTCTACTTAAAGTTTCTCCCATGAAGGGTATGATGAGGTTCGGGAAGAAGGGCAAGTTGAGCCATTGATATATTGGTCCTTTTGAGATTCTTGAGAGAGTTGGTGAGGTGGC
Source organism: Nicotiana tabacum (assembly GCF_000715075.1). Taxonomy (NCBI): domain Eukaryota; kingdom Viridiplantae; phylum Streptophyta; class Magnoliopsida; order Solanales; family Solanaceae; genus Nicotiana; species Nicotiana tabacum. The sequence continues at coordinate 41,390,542 of NC_134103.1, forward strand.
CTACAGACTTGCATTGCCACAGCTTATCGGGAGTTCACCTGGTGTTTTATGTTTCCATGTTCTGAAAGTATTATGTTGACCTGTCACATGTGTTGGATTTTAGCTCAGTGTAATTGGACAAGGTTTTGATCTATATTGAGGAGCTGATGGCTATTTTGGACAAGCAGGTCCGGAAATCGAGGTTGAAGAACATTGCATTGGTGAAGGTTCAGTGGGGAGGTCAATAGGATGAGGAGGCGACTTGGGAGACCGAGTGTGATATGTTGATCCGATATCCTGACCCTTTTGGCACTTTAGGTATTTCTCTATACTCGTTTGAGGATGAACGTTTATTTAAGAGGGGTAGAATGTAATAACCCGACCGGTCATTTTATGTTTAGCCTTTTTTCCTATATTTGATGCTTTACGCATGTGTATTTGTGGTTACGTGACTTACGGGGATGGTTGGTATGGTTTCGAGGAGGTTTTGGATTGATTTGGGACACTTAGTCCCTTGGTTGGAGGCTTAAGTCGTAAATATTGACCGGAGTTTGACTTTTGTTTAGATGACTCCAAAATGGTATTCTGATGGTCCCAATATCTTCGTATGGAAATTTCAGACTTAGGAATATGTCTGAATTTGGATTTGGAGGTTCCTAGGTTGTTATGGCTTGAATTAGCGAAAGTTGAAAACGTTGAAGGTTTGGACAGTTGATAGGTTTTATCGAGGGTAGACTTTGATGATATCAAGTATGTATTGTGGTTTCTGGAGTTGGAATAGGTCTGTTGTGTCATTTGGGACTTGCATGCAAAATTTGAGGTCATTCCAAGGTGTTTAGACATGTTCGACATATATTTTGAATTTTGACATTTTGATTAGTTCCTTAGGCTTGAATTGAGGTACGATTCGTGGTTTCGATGTTGTTTTGTGTGATTTCAGGCCTCGAGTAGGTTCGTGTTATGCTATGGGATTGGTTGGTGTGATTGGACAGGGTACTGGGGGCCTCAGGTGAGTTTGGGAGGGGCTTTAGATCATTTAGGGTGGTTTTGGCAGCTCAGTTCTGGTGCTTTCGCACCTGCAACAGTTGGTCTGTAGGTACGTTTCCACATAAGCGGACATAGTACCGCAGATGTTGCATTAGTTGAGCTTAGGGGTTTCCGCAGATGAAGCAGTGTGTGCACAAAAGCATGATCGCAGGTGCGCGTTTGGGTCCGCAGAATTGGCTTCGCAGGTGCGTGTGATGGTCCGCAAAAGCGGAATTTTGGGACTTAAGTGGAGTCCATATCAGCTCACCACAAAGTCTCCATGTAAGCTCCTAAATATCTAGATAGGTAAGACTAGCACCTGTCTCAAAGTCTGCACAAAAATGTGTAGAAGTGTAGCATGAGTATAAAACTACGGTACTCAGTAAGTATCAGATCTAGCCTCGAAGAAGCAGTGACGAGGGATCGATACTGACACTTACTAGTAGTTTAATAAACAAGTAAAAATTTAAATAGATCAGGGAAATAAGGCATGATATCATCAAAAAGGCACAAAGGTAAAGGCACAGTAAATTCAGAATTTAAACATGCTTTTCAGACAAAAGAAATACAATACGATGTCAAATATCTCATTTCCTTTTTATAATCATGATATGAATCAATAAATGTTTACATATAAGAGATAATGCATGAGTCTAGGATGCAAATGCATTCTAATGATCTAACCTCAATATCTCACAGCACAAAACCATATGCCTGATATTGGCCAAGTGTCCAAACTAAGCACCAAGCTGGCTGACTCCGGAGGAATGGATCCATATTCAAGCACTGTTGCAGCGTGCAAACCAATCCAATCATAAAACCATCAATATTCAATCACCAATATCCGCTCACAATATCCTTAGTGCCAAAATCCTCAATTTTCCTCAATAACCAACTCTTCAACTCATGCATATGCTTATGAAATGATCTAAAACAAATACATTAGGATATAATAATAAAATGCGAATGAATATTTACATGAATAAGAGATGGCTTTGGAAAATCATGTATTTAAACTTTTTATAACAATTCAATATGTTAATTTCCTATTCTTAAGTATGATCATGATCTTAACAACAGCAAAGTAAGACAATCGCCATTAAATCACAAATCAAGTAAGGAAATTGTATGAATACGGTTAAATTAGAAAGTCCAACATGGTGGAAGAATTTTGTCATATCCAAATCAACAAGTCATAACTTTAGAATGGTCCCTAATCATGATTAAGATTCATCATGTAGTCATAACATCAAACAAACAAGGATAAATAATTTACATAGCCCAAACAAGGCATATTATAAGCCTAACACAATCTAGCTATGGTCACAACCTAGCTACGGATATACGCTCGTTACCTCGCATATAAGTGGCACCTAAATCGTGTAACAAGTATAAAATAGATCACCTATGGGGTGAAATTTCTCTTATAAGGATAGAAAAGAAAACCTTCAACCTTGTAAACCTACATTTCTTTGCAATATCTACCTACAAACGACTCAAATCTAACCAAATATTACTTAAATAAGTTAATACAAGCCTTAGAAATTGATTTTATATTAAAAAGATTTAATCATTAACCCAAATCAAAAAGTCAACCTCGGCCACGGGCCTGGAATCCAAAATTGATCATAGATATAGTTCACCTATAACCCCATGATGCTAAATATATAATTAGATTCCAAAATTGGGTTCCAATTTCATGTTCAAAATCACTCTCTTAAGTTCAAACCAAAAACCTCAATTTCTGCACTTTAAATCCTTAATTTTGGGGTTAAACACTCATGTATATTCCTGAAATATAATCACAAATGAGTAAAAATCACTTATCCTCTTGCCGTGGGTTAAACACCTCTTGCAAATTACCCCTCTAAATATGAGAGAATGGGAAAAAAATCCCAAAATCACCACTTAAATATTTTTCCCAGTGATACGTTTCGCGAATGTGACCTCAGCTCCACGTTCGCAAAGCAAAAAACTCTATTGTCGGAAAAGCCTTCACTGCAAACGAGACAAGACCCTTGCGAGCGCAAAGACCGGCAGACTCCTCCTACGTGAACAACGATAACACCTTCGCAAACGCAAAGGCCAAATTTCCCAAGTCAGACTCCTCTCCTTTGCAAATGAGAACTCCTACACGCGAACGTGATACCTAGCTCCACAATCCTACGCAAATGTGATGAATAAATCTATGAGGTGAATAATCCTTCTACGTGATTGTGAGACTCTTCTCCGCGATCGCAAAACATTGCTGCACACCAGCAAATTCAGTAGTGCACAACTCAATCGAAATGATCCGAAACTACCCCGAATTACACGCGAGCCCCCTGGAACCCCGTCCAACAAGTCCATATACTTCCTAGAAGCTTTTACCAAGCTTTAAATATTTAAAACAACAACAAAAGTAAGAATTGAAGATCAAATCCATCTCTTAGATTTCAAACATTCCAACTTCACTAAATATGTCGGAATCATACTTTTACATTCCGGATTACAATAAAACTTTGCACACAAGTTTGTATCAATTATTAGGACCTATCTTAGGTTTCAAAAAAAAAAATTAAATCTCATTATCCCAAAAGTCAACTATCGGTCCAACTTATGAACTCTCCAATTCTTCAAAAAGCCAACTTTAGACAAATAGAGTCAAAATCTTCTAGGAATATCCAAATCCTAAATTTGAATATACACGTAAGTCTAAAATTACCATACGAACTTATTGAAACCATCAAATAACAAATCTGAGATCGTTTACTCAAAAGCCAAACCTTGATCAACCCTTACAACTTAAGCTTCAAAAAATGAAACTATGTGTTCCAATACACTCACTGTAATGACCTGACCAATCATTTTGATTATTGGCATTCCATTTAGTGGTTTGAGGTTTTGAGTAGCTTCAAATAATATAGTATAACTTACGTGCATGGTTGGTTTTGATTTTTTGGAAGTTTGAAAGTAATTCGGAAGAGTAATTCTCAATTTGAAAGCTTTGATTGAAGAGTTGACCTAGGTTTGACTTGTATGCAAACGGTCTCGGATTCATGTTTTGAGGGTTCCAATATGTTTGTATGGTGATTTTCGAGTTTAGCGTATGCCTAAATTTAGATTTGGAGGTCCCTAGGTTGATTTGCCCCTTTTGCCGAACGTTGGGAATTTAAAGGTTTAAATTTTTTTTAAGTTTGACCAAGACTTGACTTTGTGGCTATCAGGTTTGGATTTTAATTTTGGGACTTAGAATTGGTCCATTTTGTCATTTAGAACCTATGTACAATGTTTTGTCTGATTCCGAGTTGGTTTGATGGGAATCAGACGCTTGGTTGTTATTTTAGATATTCTTGAGTTTCATAGTTTGCATTATGCGTTTTGGTGTTTGATTCGTAGTTTATATGTTAATTTTATAATCCGAGCACATGCGAGCGAGTTTGTATAAGGTTATTGTACTTGTGTGAACGTTTGGTGAGGGGTCGAGCGGCTCAGGTGCATTTTGGATTTATTTCAGAGTGTTTTGGCTTGTTTCAGATTTTCTGATGCTGCAGACCTCGCATTTGCGAAGGTGGGGAGGCATCTGGGACTTCCCATTTTCAAAGAGGTCACCTCATTTGCGATGTTGGAGGGGGCAGTGGGTCTTCGCAATTGCGAAGTGCTTGGTTGTGATTGTGACATCCGCTGGGCTTGACTATCTTAGCATTTGCGATCACTTGGTCGCATTTGAAGTGGTTGCATTTGCGAACCTCTGGTCACCAATGCGACATCTTCAGCTCGTTTATATTTGGTTATTTCGGGATTTAATCTTATTTTATTGCATTTTGAGCTTTAGACTTGGTGGGAGGCGATTTTTGAAGGAGATATTTACGCATATCTATTAGGTAAGTGATTTGCACTAAATTTTGATGATATAACTTGATTTCTAATGGATTTCTACACCTAAATCATGTGTTTTGAAAGGAATTTTTAGGGATTTTGAATATGTTTTAAAAAATAAAATTTTGGTTATTTGAGAGTTGATTTGGACACGGTTTTGAAAACTAAATATTTAGACTCGTAGGGTTATGGATAGTCGAGATCTACCCTTTAACTCGGGTTTTGACCACGTAGGCCCGGAGTTGATTTTTATTGACTTTATGGGAATTGGGTAAATATTGGGCCTTTATTGTTTGAAATTGATTGTTATAGCATTGTTTGATATTATTGAGTCATTTTTGGCTAGATTTGGGCCGGACGGAGGTGAATTTCAAAGAAAAAGCTTTTTTGGAGTATTATATTGGCTTGTTTGAGATAATTATCTTGTCTAATCTTGTGTGGCAGAATACCCCTAGTATTTTGGACTTAGTTGTTTATTCTTGTTATGTGAAAAGAGTCGTTTATACGAGGTGATGAGCGTGTACACGGGTGCTATGTGTGATTTATGGCTGGATTAGACCATAGGCTATATTATATGCCTTAATTTGATAATGTTATTTATATGAAATATGCTTAAACCACTTTGCGACTACATGATCATGATCGCTACATTCGACTTATCTATAGTCATACTTTATTTGTTGAACACCCATTCACACTTTTAGGTTATTGTCATGTTCTTGTACACTTTGTTGTTAGGTTGTGAGCTTACATCTGGATGAAACTTTGGTTTTGTGTTGTTTAGTGATATTGTGGCGCATGTCAACCTGTTTTGTGGGTTGATTCATGTTGTGTGGAGTATAAGGGTGGCATTTCACTATTGATGTTCTTGTGGCGAAATAAGGGTCGCAATATGCGCATGCGGCGAAACAAGGGAGGCATTTCGTTGTTATGTAAATGCGGCAAAATAAGGGAGGCATTTCATTGTTATGTGCATTCGCCGAAGTAAGCCTAGCATTATTGGTGATATTATGTGATGATTCGGGGGTGTCTTTCTTGATATTGTTTACGTGTTAAAACGTGGTTGATATTTGGATTACGTACATGTTATCTAAACATTTCCATCTTGTATTTTTAATAAGTTGTTTGTTGAACTTGACATGCTATCACATGCCCCACCTCTTTTGATGATTTGTTGACAAATATATGTTTTTCTACACTGAGTTATCATCACATGCCCTAGGAGATGGTTGATATTGTTTTCTCTTATATATTCTGTTACAAGTTATTGATATATTGCACAGGGGCGAGTGTGAATTATATATTGGCACTAGGTCTTTGCCGAGCGGGTGTGACTTATGTTGTGGCATGAGGTCTTTGCTGTGAGAGTGTGATTTATAGTGTGGCACGAGGTCTTTGTTGTACGAGTGTTATTTATATTGTGGCATGAGTTCTTTGCCATGGGAGTGTGATTTATGCTTTGGCACGAGGTCTTTGTCGTACGAGTGTGACTTATGTTGTGGCACTAGGTCTTCGTCGTGCGAGTGTGATTGCTAATATGGGCATGAGGTGCCAGATGTGTGCGTTTCTATGTGATGACTTGTTGTTGAAGCTGAGCCTTTACTTGTATTGAGTTGTTATTACTTGTTCAGATGAGATTATAGTTATTGTTTTCTCCTAATCTTTATGTTGCTAGTCTTTGATATATTGCACAGGTTATTTGACTAGTGAATAACAAATGACTTGAACCTCATCGCTGCTTTACCGAGGTTAGTCTTGATACTTACAGGGTACTGACTGTGATGTACTCATACTATACTTTTGCATGTTGTGTGCAGATTCTTGAAGCTGAGCTACTGTGGACGACAAAGGTAGGCATTAAAGTTGTTACCGCATCCCAGATTCGAGCTACCATTTGTTCATGGTAGATTGGGACTTCATCTCTATTTATGTAACCTTCAAATGGATTTGTACTAATTTCTTTTACCAGCTTTGCAAATCTAAATCTTAGTGGCTCATGACTTGTACTACTAGTTCTTGGGATAGTTGTATTGAATTCTTTACAAATTTTATTATTAAAAGTTGATGATTTCTCATTATGGTTGTACCTTATACTACTTGGCTTACCTAGCAAGCTGGGTTAGGTGCCATTACAACTTGGTAGAGTTTTGGGTCCTGACAAGTAGGTATTAGAGCTCTAGGTTCAAAGGTTCTACGAGTCATGAGCAAGTGTCTTGTAGAGTCTTACAAATCAGCATGATGATGTCCATACCTATCTTCGAAAGGCTACAAGGCCTCTAGGAAACTTCCCTTTTTTCTTTCCTTATCGTGCGACCTCATGTCAACTTGAATCCAAATCTCTAGATTCTTTCTCTTCGACTCGTGTGCGATATTGAGTAATCGGTATCCGTTGTGCACCGACGGCTCGTGATATTGCGGATGAGCTACGAGGGGCAATGAATGCTTGTTCACTGTCTCAATGTATTGTACGGTTTTGAGAAGTGGGTGTGTCGCTGGATCTTTAGGTTGTTCATTTGAGGAATGAAGTTGATTCTTATATCTTGTTAACGTGAGTTGACTTGGGAGGATTAATTGGTTGCCTAGTTGTTGTAACCATGGTAGGGTCATGGGAAGATGTTAATTTGAGTCTAGCCAATGGGTTATCTCCTGCAAGAAGATTTGTGATTGTTTGTTTTGTAAGAAGCTTTTATTCAGTGAAATGCATATGCTACTATTTCGCAAGGCTTAAGGAAGTTCGCACAACTGTCATAAATATGAGTATGCACTTGGCAGTCATTGGAGTGTTTTATAACTGGTGTTACATGAGTTTATGAAGTATTCAACTTATTAATGGTATGAGATCAGGGCATTTATGAAGGAAGGGTACTATGGGTTACAAATGATGTGTTCTATGGCTCCGAGCCAGGTGGGGGAGTCTGCTATCGATGATCGAATTGCATGTTCATGCGTTATATTAGTTCTTGGACTAAGGGACACTTGTGGACACTTGAAGAGGTTAATTTCGAGGATGACTCGAGCAAGGAAATTGCCGGATGCGTGTTGTACTACACTTTGTGGATATATCAAAATATTGGAATGATTTAGGTTTGTTATTCGTTTTAGATGTAGTGTGCACGGAAGAGAATCGCTTGGTTGCTTCTATTTTTAGATATTCATGTGGTAGTGGAGCACGGGTTGCTCGATGCATGCTGGCTATGCATTGGAGATTAGAGCAAGGTGAATGACTATCGAGAAGGTTCTGATGAGTTCAAGATTCATATGTGGTATTTAAGCATTTTCGAATTTGTGTATGTCTAAGACTTAGGGTTTGCGTTGGATGGTACTGAGACTTGCGGTATTTTTATATCATTATCGATTCTGCATTGCGGCATTAGGAAGATAAAAGAAACAACTTCAGATTAATTAAAGGGTTCTTCAATGCAGGCACTTTCATGTTGAGGTACTCTTGGTTTTAGCAGCCAACTTGACACAGTTGATTTAGAGGGACTTAGTTCTAATAGGCTTGGTTATGTGCAAATGGTTTTCGAAGAGTTTACAATGGTTTGGCCACAACTTGCGGTTGATGTTCTCTACAGACATGCGGAGTCCATTATGTGTTGTGATTTTGTTCTACGGGATTGGGCTAGTGGAAGTTTTTCGGTTGATGGGATGTCTACCCTACATGTGATTCAAAGTTGAGAATAGGATCCTTGTATTTTCATATGATAGCATGATAAAGGTGGTGCGCCATATGGGATTAAGATTTCATGGGCAAGGTTCCGATTCGATTTTGAAAGTAAGGTCATGAGTTTGAGACGACATGGGAGATTTCAGATGTTTAGAGGATGTTAGTATTACATTGTATCGCTTAAGAAGGGTGTGCGTGTTAGGGATGCATTGTGTTTTTGAGTTGCGGATACTTGACTAGTATTAAGATAATCGCCTTGATGTTGGTTGCGGAGGTTCAGTTTTTGCTACGTGGCGCAGAAGAAGTATGGGAGTATTTTCTGTGAGATGATTGTGTATGAGTGACATGTCAGCCATTTGAGTGGTGGAGTTGGGATCGGATATAGAGGTTCTTGTATTCTAGAGGTTTAGAGACAGGATGTTCTTAGAGGCAAACTATTGTCACGACCCAAAATCCCGCCTTAGGCGTCTTGATGGCACCTAGTCTCTATGACTAGGTATGCCGATTACTTACAACAATTAAGACAATTTAAAAATGATATTTTAAAATAGAGATTTATATAAATACCGAAATAAATGTGAAATAAGACTATGCGGCAATAACCACTACAACCTCCCAAGACTAGGTAATATAGAGTCATGAACTCTAGCTGAATACATAGAAAGATCTCAAAAATCAAAATACAATACTGTTCGGATAATAAGATGATACTACAATAAAAGGAAAGGACTCCAAGGGACTACGACGACCAAGAAGCTCTACCTTGAATCCTCGCGATCAATAAGCTAACTCTTCCTGAGTTCGATATCTCCAATACCTGGATCTGCACAAAAATATGCAGAAGTGTAGTATGAGTAAACCACGGTCGGTACCCAGTAAGTATCAAGACTAACCTCGGTGGAGTAGTGACAAGGTACAAGACAATACACCTACTAGTCAAATAACTTGTGCAATGTAGAAGTATAAAGCTAATAATGAAAGTACAAATTAGTAAATGGCAACAAGAATCAACATATGATATAAACAGTAAAGTAATAAGAATACCGTTAAAGTACCAGTAAAAACATATAAGGAAAACAAATGACAACCAATTAATCAAGCCATTCAAACACATTCTCACAATGAATTACTCCGAGATACCTCATCTCATAATCACAAGTCACTAGTCTTAAACCACAAATCATATTCTCATTGCAACTTGTGCCCACATTACAAATCACAACTGCACACACAACTCACATGCCAATATCTCAATCTGCCTGGCATGATCACAGGCTCAATATCACAATGAAAGCAGATAATGCAAGAATACATATGCATGATCAATAAATGTCAAGTTTCATAATCCTGAATTGGCATAAGTGGCATGCTACGGTGTATACTTGTGAGAGTATACAATTATAGCCCAAGTCAACGAGTAATATCAAAGACATCGAGTAGCTAATTGAAAGCAACACAAAAAGTCACTTAAGGTGCATGACATACATAAAGGAAATAACACCATCACACAAATATCATCAACATAATGCCCCCAGGCCATCACACATCATCCCTGACATTGCCACGCTTATCTCTCCGATTTAATATCATCATAATAGCCACCCTTATCGCTCCGCCCGAACATATAACATAATAGCCACCCGTATCACTCCGATAGCCACCTGCATCATTTCGATAGCCACCCATATCACTCTGCCCTGACAATATTGTTAGCCACCAGTATCACTCTACAAAATCATTAACAGTGAGATGCCACCCTTATGCTCCACATAACGACAATAGTGAGATGACACCTTTATGCTCTACATAACAATAATCAATCCACACAACAAGTTCACATGTGCTAACATCAAAACAACATGACATATCAACTCGTACCACAAGTACCCATAAGCCACAACCTCTTAACAACAACAATACAATATCACTACAACACATAGCCCACGACTCAAACGCGATGTGTACAAAATCTCAATAATAACGAAATGAACGGGGAAAGTAACTCAACAATGAACAACATGCCATTAAATAACAACCTCAACTACAATGGTTTAATGACTTTTAATAACTTCAACTTCAATTGATTGCTTAAGAATAAACTCAATAATGAAGGTATTTCCATGAAATGACAAACTTCAAATTCTAGTGTGTAAAATAAGCTAACAACTTACGCATGAGAATGCCCATACAACGAACTTATATCATGTAACAACAACATCAATTAAGAATAACACATAAATAAAGGAAGTCTCATAATAATAAAAGTGGTAACAAATTCAGATAAAGCATATAAGAGTAAATTTGACAAGTAAAAGATATGAAATATGCCAACAACTTCAAATAATACATGAAATAACAACTTGACAAATAAAAGATATAACGCATGCTAACAACTTCAAATAAATACATGGACGAACAAACTTGATAAAAATAAGATATAAGGTATGCTAACAACTTTCAATAAATACATGAAAGAAGCCTAAGAGTCTAACCAGTCAATTTTCAGATATAAATATGAGTACGCACTCGTCAACTCACGTACACGTCTGTCACATAATTTAATTAATACAATAAATTCCAAATCCTTAGGGGTAGCTCCCCCACACAAAGTTAAGTAAGATGATTACCTCAAAGAAGCTAAATCAATACTCTAAAATGACCTTCTCATGTGAAATAACCGCCGGACGGCTCGAATCTAGCCAAAATAACTTAATATCATAAATAAAAGCCATATAAAATAATTTAGATAATAAAGCTTCGATCATTAATGAAAAACAAAAGTCAACCCTGAGCGCGCACCTTGTAACGTGAAAAAACTCACAAAATCCGATCACCCATCCCGATACGAGTCCAACCATACCAAAATTATTCAATTCTGACATCAAATCGGCATTTATATCATCATTTCATATTTTGGAAAGTTTTTACAAAAATTCCGTGATGCGCAAATGCGATCATAGTCTCGCAAATGCGAGACCTGAGACATCTGTGTAAAAACAAGCAATGCTAGAATTCTTCCAAACACTCTGATATGCATCTGAAACTCACCTGAGCCCTCGGGGCTCCAAACCAAATATCAATACAAGTCTAAAAACATAACATGAACTCTCGCGTGCAATCAAACCATCAAAATAACATCTGAAACCATGAATCTGACCTCCAAAACACATGAACTCTACAATGAAACTCAATAATTTCTAAAAACACAACTGCGCGTCTAATTCCTATCAAATCTACACGGAATGACGCCAAACTTTACAGACAAATTCAAAATAATAAAATGGACCTATTTCAAGTCCCGAAATAGAAATCCAAGTATGATAGGTATGAAGTCAACCTACGGTCAAACTTTTAAACCTCAAGTTGCCATTTTCCGGCAAAACAACCCAAATCAACCTACGGACCTCCGAATTCGATTTCAGGAATACGCCCAAGTCCAAAATCATGATACAAAATTATAGGAGCCATTAAAACACCGTTCCAGGCTCAATTTCATAAAAGTTAAACCTCTATCAACATTTCAAACTTAAGCTTCTAAAGGAGAATCACTCACCAAAATAGATCCCAAAACATCAGAAAATCGAATCCAACCTAGAACACAAGTCATAATACACCATATGAAGCCACTCAAAACCTCGAACTACTCAACGGAATGCTAAAGCTTAAAATGACTGGTCGGATCGTTACAACTTTGGCACTCTGGACACGCAGGGGAAAGAACGGGGTATCGTTCTTTGTTGATAGGGATCTCTGTGAGCTGATGGTGGACATTAGGAGGGTGAACGATAAGCTGATGTGCATTAAGCTAGGTTTTGGGGGTTCTACTTTAAACGTGATTAGTGCATATGCACCTCAAGTGGGCCTGGATGAGGAGGTTAAAAGGCACTTCTGAGAGGAGTTGGATGAGTCTATGCGTGGTATTCCCTACATTGAGAAGATCTTCATAGGAGGAGATTTCAATAGTGATAATTGGGCGATGTCATTGGGTTATGATGACGTGCATGGAGGCTTTGGTTTTGGAGTTATAAATGGGGGTGGAACTTCACTGCTGGAATTTGCTAAGGAATTTGAGTTGGTGATAGCTAACTCAAGTTTCCCAAAGAAGGAGGATCACTTAGTTACTTTTCAAAGATCGGTACCCAGGAGTTGGGGGATACGTTATTGGCTTTGAGGCCATGGAAGAGTAGTAGGGAAGTGAGTGGTATGTGGACCGCGACTGCTAATTGTATTAGGGAGGTTGCTAGAGAGGTTTTGGGTCTCGAAGGGCTCCTCTCGTGGCTGCAAAGGTGACTGGTGGTGGAGTACTGATGTCCAAGGAAAAGTGGAAGCCAAGAAAGTAACATATTTGAAGCTTTTGTAGAGCGTGGACGAGGAGGAGATGAAGTCGAACAGGGAGCGGTATAAGGTGGATAGAAGGAAGCGAAGTTAGCGGTTACTACTGCTAAGAATACCACGTTTGAACGTTTGTATGAAGAACTTGGAGGCAAAGGAGTGAGTAAGAAGTTTTATACGCTAGATAAGGTGCGAGAAAGGAAGGCTCGTTACCTGGACCAAGTGAAGTACATCAAGGACAAAGAAGGCAGAGTTTTGTTGGATGAGGAACTATTCGACGGAGATAGCTGACTTACTTCCATAAACTCTTGAATGAAGAAAAGGATAGGAACATTGTGTTGGGTGGCTTAGAAAATTCTGATAGTCGTTGAAAATTTGGGTATTGTAGGGGGCTATGTGTAAGATGAGAAAGGGGAGAGCGACCGGGCGAGAAGACATTTCGGGGAAATTTTGGATGAGTGTAGGTAGGGGGCTTGGAGTGGCTTACTGGGTTATTTAATATCATTTTTAGGACGAAGGAGATGCTCAAAGAATAGAGATGGAGCAAAATGATTCCGATGTATATGAACAAGGGTGATATCCAAAATTGTAACAACTATCAGGGTATCAAGTTACTAAGTCAGACCATGAAAGTTTGGGAGAGGGTGGTTGAGTTGAGGGTAAGGAGGATTGTGTCTATTTTTGAGAACCAATTCGGATTTATGCTAGGACGTTAAACCATGGAAGCCATTCACATTGTGAGGAGATTGATGGTGCAGTATTAGGAGAGGAACATAAATTTACACATTCTGTGGCGATGTTTGGAGGCTAGAGGTGTTCCCGTTGCATACATTATGGCTATTAAGAAATTTGTATGATGGAGGTAAGACTCAAGTGAGGACAGTGGGAGAGGACTCGGAACACTTCCCAGTTATGATGGCGTTGTACTAGGGGTCAACCCTCAACCCTTTTCTATTTTCTCTAGCAATCGATGCATTAACGCACCACATTCAGGGGGAGGTGTCATGGTATATGTTATTTGCAGATGACATTGTGCTGATTGAAGAGACGCGCGGTGCTGTTAAGGAGAGATTAGAGGTTTAGAGGCAGATCCAGGAGTCTAAAGGTTTCAAGTTGAGCAGGACCAAAATATAGTACCTGGAGTGCAAGTTCAGTGGTGTGACTCAAGTAGTGGACGAAGATGTGAGGATTGATTGGCAAGTCAAAATTACGATAGAGAGTTTCAAGTATTTTGGGTCTGTTATTTAAGGGAATGGGGAGATCGATGAGGATCTCACACATTGTATTGAGGCAGGATGGATGAAATAAGGGTTTGCTTCCGGTGTCTTATGTGATAAAGAATATGCCACCAAGACTTAAAGGGAAGTTCTAAAGAGCGATGGTCAGAATGACTATGTTGTATAGGGTGGAGTGTTGGCCAGTCAAGAACTCCCATGTCTAGAAGATGAAGATGGCTGATATAAGGATGTTAATATGAATATACGGGCATACCAGGTTAGAACAAATTAGAAATGAAGTCATCTTGGACAAGGTGGGTATGGCCTCTATGGAGGACAAGATGTGGGAGGCAAGACTAAGATGGTTCGGACGTGTGAAGAAGAGAGGCACAAATGCACCAGTGAGGAGGTGTGAGAGGTTGTCTTTGGAGGGCCAAAAGAGATGTAGAGGGAGGCCGAAGAAGTATTGGGAGAGGTGATTAGGAAATATATAGTGTTTATCCAGTTACTGAGCACATGACCATGGATAGGAAGGTGTGGAGTTTGAGAATTAGGGTATAGGCTTAGGTAGTAGAGCTTTGTCTTTGTTTATTACAGTAGCTTTAGTATACCAAAAGATTCTATCAGAGTTTGACTTTTGTGTAGACGACTCCAGAATGGAGTTTTGGTGGTTCCAATAGCTTTATATAGTGATTATGGAATTAGGCGTATGTTCGAATATTGATTTGGAGGTCCGTAGGTCGTTTTGGCTTGAATTGGCGAAAGTTGGAAAGTTAAAGGTTTGGAAGGTTGAGAGGTTTGACTGAGAGTTGACTTTATTGATATAGGGTTCGGATATTGGTTCTGGGAATTGGAATAGATCTGTTGTGTCATTTGGGACTAGTGTGCAAAATTTGACGTCATTTAGAATTGATTTGATATGGTTCGGCACTGGTTTTAGAAGTTGGAAGTTCGTTAGTTTCATTAGGCTTGAATTGGGGTGTGATTCCTGATTGCGATGTTGATTTGAGGCTTCAAATAAGTTCTTGTCATGTTTTAGGACCTGTTGGTATGTTTGGATGGGGCCTCGAGCGTAATTCAAATGAAGTTCAGTTTTATTTTTATCTTGAGGAACTGTTGATCTGATATATGGTGTATCTTTCATCGCGATTGTGACATGGTGGTCGCATTCACGTAGTGATACTCAGTGGTAGGTGGTTTTGTTCTACGAGTTCGCAAAGGTTTAGAGGGGTTGTGAATTTCAATCACGAGAGGAGTGATGTGTTCGCGTAGAAGGGTGAGGACAACTTGGGCACTATGCCTTAAGCCTTCGCGTTCGCGGTCAGGGGGGCGCGTTCGCTTAGTCTTAGCATAGTGAGGCATCGCGTTCGCGTAAGAGGTTTTGTCAGCTGGTATCTTCTGTGCTTCGTGAATGCGAGCCATTTTTTGCATTCGCGAAAAGGAACACCTGGGCAGCAGATTTAAAATCCCATTTCGAGGGTTAGAGTTATTATTTCATATTTTGAGGTGTAGAGCTCGGCTTTGAGCGATTTTGGAGGGGATTTTCAAGATTTTGATCGGGGTAAGTGTTTTTTACTCGGATTTGTTATTATTTAATGATTCTATATTTGTTTTTAGCATTTAAATAGTGAATCAAAGTGAACAAATTGTGGATTTTGTCGAAACCTTGAAAAATGGAGGTTTGAAGGTCGATTTGCGGTCAGAATTAGATGATTTTAGTATGGTTGGACTCGTAATCGAACGAGTGTATGGAATTTGTGAATTTTGTTGGGTTTTAAAGTGCGGGACAAGGGTTGATTTTTAGGGTTGACATTTTGATTTTTGATAAAGATCAGCATTATTTGTTGATATTGAGTTGTTTGTGACTAGATTCGAGTCGTTTGGAGGTCGATACACATGGGAAGGGCTTGTCGGAGTTTTGATTTGCGCGTGTTGAGGTAATTAACACATCTAAACTTTGATTTGAGGGTATTTAACCTTGAGGTTTATGTTATAGGAAAGATATTGGGGTGACGTATACGTTAGGTGACCGGTGTGTGTGCGTGCACTAGTGTGTTCATGGTTTGGGGAGGCCTATAGGCTATTACCGGTCTTGGTTTGCTCCCATATCATGTTAGCCCCAAATTTACTCTAATTGTTTGATTATTTGAACTGTGATTCATGTTAGACATCATATTTAGGTTAAATGCTAACTGTATGAGACTTGATAGTGATATTCTTGTTGTCTCTGAGTTATATACCTTATTTTCACACATGCTCTCAGTCATGATACTATATCCGTGTACGATATCTCTGTATTAGTACTTCTTATTTGATTCCTTACATGTTGTTGATACAACTTAAGGGTAATACTGTCAAACTGAGTATCTGAGACTTGAATGGCAAATGATTGAGTTTGGGCCTTAGAGCTGGTTTGGTACTTATTTTGAGGTGATGTGTACGCCAGGCCCATATTGGGCTAAGTGTTATTATTTAGGGGCAACGCGTGCACCAGGCCTCACTATTGGGCTAAATGATTATGATTAGCACTTGGGCAGGATCTGCCCCTCCGGAGTCTGACATCCCAGCAGTGGGCGCAGGCATAGTATTTTATATACGTGCTTGGTGATGGGCAGTTATTATTGATGGATCCACTATGATACTGTTGATTGGCATGTATACCTGACATGCAGGCACATAGATGTACTTTTCTCATGCTAATTGATAATTGACCTGTTTTATCCGTGTTGGGCTTTAACTGTTATACTTGAAAGTATGTCTAACTTTCAAAATGTGAACAAACTGAACAGGTTAGGCACCTGATCAACAAGCCACATCAAACGCCATCCAACACATACATCTCAATCCAAACCCAACAAGCATAACTCGAATACGACTGAATATGAAAATAGGAACACATGAGATAACCATAAAAACAGGTCCAACAGGAACGACTCCCCATCAATACCATATTGAGAATCCAATCCACAAGGGAGAATCAAGACACACGCAACAACCACAATGAATCTCACCCTAACATAAGCCCACCACGGAGCATATCGCGGTACAACCACACCTATATACAAATAACACTAGGTCCCTATGCTCCCCACGGAATCACGAGTAAGATAAAAATCTGAGCAACTAGACCACTCTACTAAATCAATCTCGTAGAACCAAAATCACAACACGTAATAGACTCCCATACCTGTAGAACACCCAAATCACCCACTCAGAAATCGCATCAAAACCTACGGTATTAACTAACAGAAAGTTCTCCCATGACCCTCAATACCAACCAAACCAGAATGATAGACATGGGATATCATCATAAAATCCCCCAATTAGCATTAACACATGAACAGAGTACAAAAATAACAAAACACAACCATATCTGAAGCAAGGTAAGACGAATCTTACCAATAAATAGGATCAGATCAAAATAAAACAAATGCATCTCTATGATCAACGAAATCATACCTATAATGATATGATCTGGTGCATCATCCTCCACTTAACCAGGAAGAGCATAACAATGGGCCCGGCCTCCCCCTCTAAGATGACCTCTACCCGCCTAATCTCCACCCCTAGCTGGTAGTGCAGGTATAGCAGCAAGTGGAGTAGAACTCATAGCATGAATACCCCATTGTGACATAACTGTCTAGAGTCCGGGACAATCTCTCACCATGTGTCATGTATCCCCACACTCAAAGCAGCTTCTCCGCTGACATGGTTGTGGAAGCTGTCCGGTACTGGTACTCTGGGATCCATGGATATCTGATATACCATGTGAATCCTGAAGAGGAAACTGAACTAGATGATCCACAAAGCCTCTATCATGACGTGTCCTGCCTCAAAAATAGGGATCAGTAGATCCTCCCGATCCACGAGGCCTCTTAGTCTCCCTATTCTTTCTCTCTCCTGGCCCCTCACACCCTCTAATATGCGAGTGATCTCTCACCTACTAAAACAGAACATCCATCTCCAACTCCCAAGCCATACTTAATCGGATACCATAATTGAGCCCCTCAATGAACCTGCGGACTCACTCTCTAACTGTAGAAACCAAAGCAGGTGTGTGACGGGACAACTCACTAAATCTGATGGCGTACTCTGATACTGTCATAGTTCCTTGATGCAGTTGTTCGAACTCTGTGCGCCACGGAACAATATCCCTCAAAAACATTTTTGAAAATTGAGCCCAAGTCAGTGGCGCTACATCCGCTAGCCTACCCTCCTCATAAGCCTAATACCACTGATATGCTACTCTAGAAAACTCAAAAGTAGTAACAGCAACTCCGCTCATATCCACAATACCCATGGTGCGGATAATACGGTGGCACTTCTCTAGAATACCGTGCACATCCTAGGTAGCTAGGCCACTATAGGTTAGAGGATGATACTTCTTGAACCTATCAAGCCTCTTCTTCTTCTCCTCTGATGCCCCTAGCCTGAACTCAGGCTGAACTGGAATAACAGGTTGTGCTGGCATAACACCTGACCAATGTGGACCCGCTACTCTGGAGTATGGGCGGCGGGAGGCTGAGCTCCTCCCCAGGTCTGTGAAGTAGCTGGTGCAACCAAAATTAATCCCACCTGAGCCAATGTGCCAAACATGCTCGCGAACTACGCTAAAGTCTCTTAAAGTCTCGGTGTAGCAATAGAAGCCTCTGGTGCCTGTCCCCCAACCAGAGCTACTGGTGGCTCCTCAACTGCTCTGGAACGTGCTCTATCTGTAGCAGGTGCTCGTCCTCAGCCTCTGCCTCTGTCTCTGCACCGACCCCTAGCAACACCGGCTCTAGGGGCAGCGTCATCAGTAACTGCATCTCTTATCCTCACCATATAGGAGAGAATAGATTGACAAAGTCTCAAACTCTGAAATCAATAAACTTGCACGATAGGAATGAAAGAAGTGAAGTTTTCTATTAGTTTTGTAGCCCCTTGAAGATAAGTACAGACGTCTCCATACCGATCTGCAAGACTCTACTAAACTAGCTTATGACTCGTAGCACCTATGAACCTAGAGCTCTGATACTAACTTTTCACGACCCAATATCCCTTTTTAGGAGTCGTGATGGCATCTAGTCCCTAGGACTAGGTAAGCCTAACACATAGAGAGTTATCAATAGATTTAAACCAGTTAATTATTAAACATGAACCGAAAATGTCTATACAAAGCCAACAATCCCAACTAGCTATACAATATCACAAAACAAGTAGTACAAGTCACAAGCCTTTCTATGAATAACTAAGAATATCAAATACATTAATGTTTGGAATAGAAATAACAGTATAAAGTAAACCTTCAAAATGTGACTCTTAGGTGACATGCTACATTGTATGCTTGTGCAAGTGCACTATCACAGCTCAAACCAACAGGTAAGATCAGAGACACCGAGTGAGCACATTGGAAATAACACAACAAAACTTGTAATATGCATGACACACACAAGAAGGTCACACCACCACACAATTATCATCAATAATAATGCCCCCAGGTCATCACAAATCATCTCCGACATAGCCCCCTTGTCTCACCGCATGTACAACAATAAAGTAAATGCCCGCATTGTCTTGCCACACGTTCATAAAAATTATCCTACCTTGTCTCGCCACATGCGCAAACCCAACATATATAGCCTGCCTTGTCACGCCGCATGTGAAAATATCAATAGTAATAATAGCACAGACAACTCACTTACAAACACCTCGAAAATTCTCTCAACAATCACATATGTGCCAAAAAAACATAACAACACAATATAACAACCTGCACTACATGTGCCCTTATACCACAATGTTTCCATAACAACATTTCCAATATCACAACCACACATAGCCCATGACTCAACAACATCGAGTGCAACCAGAACAATAATAACACGAGGTACAACATGTAAATCAACACAAAAATGAAAACAATACAATAAAACGGAAGAATAAGCTCAACAATGAAAGACATAACAAGTAATAATGACTTCAATTAAGGATAATCAACCACAGAAGAGATAACATGTAACAATAACATCAAATAAGGATAATCAACTACGGAAGCGATAACATGTAACAATAACATCACATAAGGATAATCAGCTAAGGGAACGATAACATGTAATAATAACTTCAATTAAGAATAATTCAACTATGAAAGAGGTAACACGACAATAAAGAGGCAACAATTATAATTAAAGTATGTATGAGTATATTTGGAAATAAAAGATAGAACATGAACCAACAACTTCAAATGAGGCATACAAGAGGGAATTTAACAATAGAGGACATAACATGATAGAGAAACTTCAATTTGGTGTGCATAAGAACCCTAAGAGTCTAAACCGGTCAAATTTGCACATATAAGGTCATGTACACACTCGTCACCTCGAGTACACGTCTTTCACGTAGTTCAAATAGTGCAAACAAACCAAACCATATGGGGTATTTCATCCGCACAAAGTTAGGCAAGATACTTACCTCAAAAGCCCTCACTCAATACTCTAAAATAGCTTTTCCTTTACAATTCACCTCCGCTCGGCTCAAATCTAACCAAAATCAACTTAATAATATCAAATAATGCGGAAAAAAATAATTCCAATAAATAAAGCTATGATCTTTCCACAATTCCTCAAAAGTCAACAAAAGTCAACCTCGGGATCGCCCGGTCAAAACCCGGGTCAAAGAGTAGATTTCGACTATTCATAATCCCACGAGTCTATATATGTGTTTTGATTCAAAATCCGAGTCTAAATCGACTCTCAAAACGTAAATTCTCATTTTTCAAAACATAGACAAAGTTTCTCAAAATTTCACTTTGATTCTTAAAATTTTGATGTTAAATCTCACATATAATCATATAAAATAGTTGGAAATTGATCAAAATCACTTACCCAATAATTGTAGATGAAAATCCCTCGCCTTCTACCCAGTCTAGGGTTCCAAAATATAAAAATAAGACCAAAATCCCGTCCCTCAGGTTACGTGTATGGTAAGTTTATACCATGATTTGATGACTTGGGAAAATGTAACGGTCGGTCATTTTGAGTTTTAGCATTCCATTCACTGGGTCGAGATCTTTAGTGGCTTCATATTGTGTATTATAACTTGCATGCATGGTCGGATTCGATTTTTGGATGTTTCGGGGATCTATTTTGGTGAGTGATTCTCATTTTAGAAGCTTAAGTTAGAAATATTGACCGAGGTTTGACTTTTATGAAAATGACCCCAGAACGGTGTTTTAATGGCTCGGATAAGTTCGTATCGTTATTTTGACTTGGGCGTATACCCGAAATCGAATTCGGAGGTCCGTAGGTTGATTTGTGTTGTTTTGCCGAAATTGGCAACTTGAGATTTAGAAGTTTTACCGTAGGTTGACTTTATAGCTATCGTGTTTGGATTTCTGTTTCGGGACTTGGAATAGGTCCATTTTTTTATTTGGAACTTGTCTATAAAGTTTGGCGTCATTCGAGTTGATTTGATAGGAATCGGACGTGTGGTTGTATTTTTAAAAGTTCTTGAGTTTCATTATAGATTTCATGTGTTTTGGAGGTCCGATTCATGGTTTCGGATGTTATTTTGATGGTTTGATCGCACGAGCGAGTTCATGCTTTGTTTCTAGACTTATATTGATATTTGGTTTGGAGCCCCAACATTTCGGGTGAGTTTCGGATGCGTATCAAAGTGTTTGGAAGAATTATATCATAGTTAGTTTTTGCACAGATGCCTCAGGTCTCGCATTTACGAGACTATGATCGTATTTGCGGCATCACAATTGCAGGGGGGATATAGCATTTTGGGGGAGGGGGGAGGACATCAAATTTGCGATATTAGCTGGACTCTGTAATGTTCACATTTGCGAACCCTGTATTCGCATTTGCGAAGGGGCCTAGGCTGGGGGAGTTCTGCATTTGCGATCAAATGGTCGCTTTTGTGATTTGTCCATTCTTTGCATTTGCGATCTTTATGTCGCATTTGTGACATCAGCAGGGGTGTGAGGGTTTTCGCTTTTGCGATTAATCCTTGCATTTGCATGGCTTGCATCGGCAAACCTCAGGTCGCATTTGCGACACCTACGCATGGACATAAAAGCTGAGGGACTGGATTTTGATCTCATTTTCATTTTTCGGAACCCTAGACTTAGTAGGAGGCAATTTGGAAGAGGGATTTTCATCTACCATCATTAGGTAAGTGATTTTGATTAATATCAAACTATTTTACATGATTATATGTGATATTTAACATCAAAATTTTAAGAATCAAAGTGAAATTTTGAGATTCTTAAAATTTTGAGAAACTTTTTCTATGTTTTGAAAAATAAGAATTTGAGTTTTGAGAGTTGATTTAGACTCGGATTTTAAAACAAAACACATATATAGACTCGTGGGTTTATGGGTAGTCGAAATCTACCCTTGGACCCGAAATTTGACCTGGCGAGCCCGGGGTTGACTTTTGTTAATTTTTGAGGAATTGTGCAAAGATCATAACTTTATTTATTTGAATTGATTTCCTTCACATTATTTAATGTTATTAAGTCAACTTTCGTTTGATTTGAGCCGAGCGGAGGTGAATTGTAAAGGAAAAGCTATTTTAGAGTTTTGATTGAGTGATTTTGAGGTAAGTATCTTGCCTAATTTTGTGCGGGGGAACTACCCCGTAGGGTTTAGTTTGTTTGCACCATTGAATAGCGTGAAAGACGTGTACTCGAGGTGATGAGTGTGCACAAGGCCTTATATATGTAAATTTGACCGGTTTAGACTCTTATGGTTCTTATGCACACCAAATTGAAGTTGCTATATCATGTTAGGTCCTCCGTTGTTAAATTCCCTCTTATATGCCTCACTGAAGTTGTTGGTTCATGTTCTATCTTTTATTTCCAAGTATACTCATACATGATTTAATTATAATTGTTGCCTCTTTATTATTGTGTTACCTCTTTCATAGTTGAATTATTCTTAATTAAAGTTATTGTTACATGTTATCTCTTACGTAGTTGATTATCCTTATTTGAAGTTATTGATACATGTTATCTCTTCCGTAGTTGATTATCCTTATTTGAAGCTATTGTTAAATATTATCTCTCTTATTGTTGAACTACTCTTACTTGAAGTCAATATTACTTGTTTTGTCTTTCATTGTTGAGCTTATTCTTTCATTTGATTGTATTATTGTCATTCTTGTGTTGATTTACTTGTCGTACCTCGTGTTATTGTTCTTCTTGTTGCACTCGGCGTTGTTGAGCCGTGGGCTATGTGTGGTTGTGGTATTCGAAATGTTGTTATGGACACATTGTGGTATATGGCCACATGTGCTGGGGTGTTTGCACCTGAGTTGTCCATGCTCTATTTATATTTGCACATGCGGCGTGACAAGGGGGGCTATATATGTTGGATTTGTGCATATGGCGAGACAAGGTGGGATAATTGTTATGCACGTGTGGCTAGACATGGCGGGCATTTACTTTATTGTTGCGCACGCGGGGAGACAAGGGGGCTTATATTGAGGATGATTTGTGATGGCCTAAGGGCATTGTTATTGATGGCAATTGTGTAGTGGTGTGACCTTCTTGTGTGTGTCATGCATATTACAAGTTTTGTTGTGTTGTTTCCAATGTGCTACTCGGTGTCTCTGATCTTACCTATTGGTTTGAGCTGTGATAGTAAACTTGCACAAGCATATATTGTAGCATGTCACCTAAATCAGTTCAGGAGTATAAATCTTGATGTTAATTGATCATGTATGTGTAGTCTTGTATACTTGCTTTCCGTGTGATGACTGGACTGTTGGCACCTGAGTTGTTCGTGCAGCTACAAGGTATTAATGTGTCACGACCTAAAATTCGGCTAGTCGTGATGGCACCAAACCCAACCCGATAGGTAAGCCAATTAACCACTAACCAATTCCTATAACAATTATTAAAGCAATTTAATCAAAGAAAAATCTTAATTTTATACATTCCCCAAGAACTGGTAGTACAAATCATGAGCTTCTAAGAATAGAGTTTATAAAGCGGAAATGAAATAAATACATGGTCTGTTTGAATAGTACATAAACAGAGTTTTACAAATCTAAAGCTATCACGAACAAGAGGCAGCTACAACTGGGACGTAGGTACATCTTCAATCCAGCTCCCATCGAGCACAGAAACATCAACAGCCAACATCTGCACGCAAGGTGCAGAAGTGTAGTATGAGTACAACCGACCCCATGTACTCAATAAGTAACAAACCTAAGCTTAGGTTGAAAGTAGTGACGAGCTTGTACCAAGGTCGGGTCCCAACTTCAATAACTAACAATAGTTCATAACAACATAAAACAAGTAATACCAAAAGTAACTCAACAATCAAATGCTCAACAAAAACATGATTTCTGAATATAGTTCTGCCTTTCAAGTACTTCAATGAAAACCTAAATCGTTTACTAGAGTTACCAAAAATATGAATAAGTTTGAAAACAATAATGTTCCCAAAATCCTTTCCATAATAAATAAAATGTTTCATTTTCTTTCCAGATACCTAGTGTAAAACAAATGCATCGCTATGCCCATCTTTCAACATGTGTGAGAAATCATGAATGATGTGATACCGTACAGCATGAGAAAAATACATCTATATGCATGTATGTCATGTATGCATGTCAATGCAATGTATCTCAGAGATGAACTCATGTACTCACACTCTCAGAGTACTCAATCTCACTGTCTCGCATTCTTTCTCATTATACTCAAAGCTCAGCACACTCAATCACTCAGCGCTGTACAATACCTGCTACGACGTGCAGCCCGATCCATATATGACCATAAGGCCCGTTGCGGTGTGCAACCCGATCCACATATATGTAGTCAACTGCACTCACTGGGGGTGTGCAGACTCCGGAGAGGCTCCTTCAGCCCAAGCGCTATATTGCTGCGGCATGCAGCCCGATCCAATATTTTTGCGGCGTGCAACCCGATCCAATAATATATATATATATATATATATATATATATATATATATATATACCGAAGGCTCGTTGCGGCATGCAACCCGATCCATATAAAATATAATCAATATAATATGCTGCGGCGTGCAGCCCGGTCCCAAAATATCACTCACACTCAGTTATCAAAGCTCTCCAGTCTCACTCACGGGCTCACAATGTCATGAAACTAGCCCGACAATAATGATATGATGTATCAATAAATAATATTTGAAACTCAGATATGGTATGAATGTATGAATATGACTGAGTACAAAATATCGATGAAATCAGTGAGATGACACTAAGAAATGACCACTATGGTTCCAAACAATATCAGCATAAAGCCTAAACATAATATCTAGCATGATTGTCAGCTCAATTACTTTATCACATGGTGAAAACACAGATATCAACAAAATAGGGCAACTATTCAATGCCATGGAAACAACAGAGTCCCAATTCACATTGTGCACACCCACACACCCGTCACCTAGCATGTGCGTCACCTCAACACAAATCACATAACACGTATTTCGGGGTTTCATACCCTCAGCACTAAGATTAGAAGAGTTACTTACCTCGAACAAGCCAATTCTAACACCAAGCAAGCCAAGCGATGCTCCAAAATTCCATCCCGCTCGTTCCGACCTCTGAACGGCTCTAAAACTAACCAAAAACATCTCAAATACATCAAACAATGCTAAAGGAACAATTCCCAATCGAAAAATCAAATCTTAAATCAAAAGCCCAAAATCGGCCAAAAGCCCAACCCGGACCCGTACCTTGGAACGCGACAAAATTTACAAAATTCAACAACCCATTCAATCATGAGTCCAACAATACTAGTTTCACTCAAATCCGACTCCAATTCGATGTCCAAAACCAAAAAAAATCATATTATGAAACTTTAGGCCAAAACTCCCAATTTCCTCTTAAACATTCACAATCCAATTACCAAAAACGATGGTATATTCATGAAATATAACCAAAACCGAGTAGAGAACACTTACCCCAATCCTTGTGATGAAAATTGCTCCAAGAATCGCCTCAATCTGAGCTCCATAGCTCCCAAAATGTAAAATTGTTGGAAACCTTCGAAATAGAGTACTATATACACTGCCCATACGTCTGCTTTCGCGAATGTGGGAAAACCGTCGTGTTCGCGATGAATAAAACTCACACTGCCACAAAAGTCTCTACGCGTTCGTGATGCACCCCACGTGAACGCGATGAACAGTGCTACCAAAGCTTCGCGAACACGACTAACCTTACGCGATCGCTTAGAAGAACGCTCAAACTCCCAGCTGCCAACCTCAACACTACGCAAACGTGATCCTCCATATGCGAACGCGAAGAAGACTTGCCCCAACTCTACGCGAATGCGAGACATACTTTGCGATCGCGAATAATAATTTGCTGCTGCCATGAAAATACAATACGCGTTCACTACACTTGCCACGCAAACGCGATGAAGGACTGAGATACCAGAAACCAGCATGACACAGCAGTGTCAACATGAAAGAAAATGATCTGAAACATACCAACAACTCCCCTAACATAACATGGACCTACTCGAGGACTCAAAACACACATAACAACATCAAAACGACAAATCACACCTCAATTTGAAATCAATGAACTTTGAAACTTCACACTTCCACAACCAATGTCGAAACCGATCAAATCACGTCCGATTGACCTTAGATTTTGCACACAAGTCACATTTGACATTACAGACCTATTACAACTTCCTGAATCGTAATCCGACCCTGATATCAAAAAGTCTACTCCCGGTCAAACTTTCCAAAATTTTAATTTTCGCCATTTCGAGCCAAATTCAACCACGGACCTCCAAATCACAATCTGGACGCGCTCCTAAGTCCAAAATCACCCAATGGAGCTAACGGAACCATCAAAATTTTAATTCGAGGTCAAATGCTAAAAAGTCAAACTTGGTCAACTCTCCCAATTTAAAGCTTCAACCATGAAATCCATTCTTCCAAATTTGATTCCGAATGACCTGAAACCAAAACCGACGATTCACATAAGTCATAATACATCATACAGAGCTACCCATGTCCTCAAACAACCGAGAGAATTGTAAATTTTAAAAATGACCGGTCGGGACATTACATCCTCCCCCACTTAAACATACGTTCGTCTTCGAACGTGCCAAGAGTTGTTCCAAAAGCCATCAAATCGCCGTGTAACCTTACCATGCACATACCCGGGGTGATCTCATGTCACCTAATCCCATATAGGCTCGACAACACATCATAACTATAGTTTCTTAATTCAACCTAGCCCATAAACCTTAGAATCCAATTCCCAACATCCGAAATTTCTATAAGATCATAATCTCGCATCTACACACTGTATAAG
This sequence comes from Nicotiana tabacum, assembly GCF_000715075.1. NCBI lineage: Eukaryota > Viridiplantae > Streptophyta > Magnoliopsida > Solanales > Solanaceae > Nicotiana > Nicotiana tabacum. The sequence goes on from NC_134103.1 coordinate 41,417,933, forward strand.
TCTAAACAAGCTATATCAAGCCTTCACCATAACCCAAGATGTAATCACATGATGTACCACATAACTTAAATACTCATAGTGATAATTTCAAATCACAGTAGCTGCTCAAAACAACCCAATACCGGTAATAAACCTCATATCAAACAAAACCTCATTCTAGAACCTTCATACACTGCCAATGATGATAAAAACACGCGGGAACTCATAACCATTCATCAGACAAACAAGTCATGGAGCTCTCTCTCTTTATACAAGAATTATAGCCAATTTCTAAGCCTACTTCCGATATTATCCTTCCAAATATACCACAATCAAATCCGATAGCATCCATTCTAGGTCCAATGACTTCATCCCATCCAACACGACCACTCTAGTGACATGACACACCCATACAATCTAAAGCCACAACCCGTGCAATCCGTGTATAAATAAGCAATATTCCAAATGTACTCAATCACGAAAATAACTCAAATAAGAGAACCGTCCCGCAAGCTCGATGGGTACCACCCCGACGCAATGCTAAGAACCCATCACACACTGTAGAACCATAACACACGAATCTAACACCAAGGATCATATCTCAACATAACTCTATCGCAATGCGCGACCCCATCCAAGCACTGATCCCTATGAGATACCTCAACCACCATGCTCAAAATCAATAACCACGTGTAATTCGACATTAAGTACTCAACGTGCATTGACATGACCACGGAGAAGAAGATGACACAATGCCACACAAAACCCGAAAGAACATAACCCATACGCCATCAACCTTGTAATACCCAATTACTCATCTCGCTCAAATTCCGCTATAAGGCCCCAATAGAACCGCACCATGTGTGCATATAACCAACGAATCACAACTCCTAGTAGCATAGAAGAGTAACTCACATATCATCTCAGAACAGAATAAGCTCAACAACAACTGAATGGCGCATTCCTTAACAATAGCAGTATGGAGCCAACCAATCCGGCTCAGTGTAGAATACCCATCCTAGTTGGGCCTAACAATGGGCCCCCAAATCGACTCTGGTCGTCCACCAATAGATAAATAACTATCTGAAAGTCCACAATGACTGAATCATAACACATACTATCATCTGGCTAGCTTCGGCTACAACCTTACAGTCCACAACCATGAAACAATCTGCTCCTGATAACTCCCAGTCTTTAAATCCATAAAACATACGAATCACCATATATGATTCCATCTCCACTGCCTGAATGTCTAACACATCTCTCATACACGATCATCCCACGAGGAATACTTCTAAAATTCTTCCGTGCCACCTAGCAAAATTTGAATATCAGCAGTCGATCAACCAAGAGAATGTCGCAATACTCGTGAATTATCTATAAATCAAAACACATTATCCCTTCTAAAATGTATACTCTCATCAAGCCATACCGGTTAGTAATATCATTCACCTAGTCATCTGAAACCGTCTATGATGCCTAAGAATTCAGGATCTTCCTTTCAAAAACAAATTGTGACATTGCACCTACAAATCTCAATCCTACACAATGCACCGCATCTATCATGCCATCATATGAAAAATACGAGAACCTCATAACCATTCTGAGTCACAAGTAGAATACATATCCGATCAGCAGGAAGCCTTCCATTTGATATCATCCCGGAGAAAATCACTATATACCACATTCTCCTCACGCCAGTAAGTAATATACCCCTCTAACTGTGGTAGAAACCATTGAGAACCCTTCAAAGTCCATTTGCACAAAATCATGCCATCAGAACTAAATATCTCTAGCTCAACCAAGCCACGCAAGTCGCTAAAATCCAAGAGCATTGCCACGAAACACCTGTAGAGACTAGCCACATCATAAGTAACCAAAGAACCGATTATATCCATTACTGTGCTGATCTAACCTACTACCACGCTGTCCTATTTCTCAAAGTCCCTTCCAAATTACCTTCAAATTAATACTTCTCCTTGCTGGAACACTACGATCCTTAACCAACATTCACTACACGAGAGACCCTAGTTTAAAACCACAATGCCCTACAACCAAGACACCCATTCTAAAGAGACCTTATGTGAACCTAAAACTGTTTCCTTCACCTTCTTGATGCTGAAATGCATAATCCACAATGGTATAAAAATACCATAAGTCTCGATACTATCCAATGTAACTCTTAGTTTCTAGCTATATACAAATCTTGAAAATTCCAAATCACTACATATAAATCTTAAATCCATTAGAACCATTCTCGAGAGTCATCCACCCTACTCAAATCTCAAATAAATCGACCAAACGGAATGAATGACCTGTACCCCATTAGCACACTAACACCCAAGGGAGTAACCCACACTCCTAAGCAACTAAGCAGATTCCTACTCCATGTACACTATACCCTTCACGAATAACCACTCAATTATTTTATGATTTCCATATACCCATAGAGTATAATACAACCTGTATCCCGAATTTCCTTTACTTGAGTCATCCTCGATCTCTACCTCTACAGTCATAGCTGATTCACCAGTATACCGCAAACCGAAACTAATACAACATATAATTGTGCAATCAACTTGCCGATGGCAGACTCCCCCACTTGGCTCAAAGCCATAGATAAAAACACACAACTCACAATGTCCATACTCTATTACTGCCATAATACCACAGCGAGATTCAACCAAATCCTTCCTGAGCTCCTGTAACACAAACCATCTAATACTTCACATTATCTGCAAATCTCGCATTCACCCTTGTAATAGTCAAGCCAACTTCCATAAGCGATCCAAATTTAAATTGTAACATCTATCATTCACTGGTAAAAGGGAACTCTCTACAAAACATAATAAGGACCATACAACATCAGGACACCTCGCAGGAGATAACCTACCTGCTCTGCCTCAAACTGACATCTCTCTATCCCCTTCCATAGTCACGACTACTACGTAATCACTTAATCTTCTTGATTCTGAACTCATCAACAAGACATGAGAATCTACTTTACTCCACAACTAAACAACATGAGAGATCCCTCAACATACCTATAACTCGAGACCATATGCCATATCAAGATAGAAATCAAACACCCAATAGTCCTTGCTACCTCTCAAGTAAACTCTTCTCGTCACATTCGAACAATCTGAACACATCTCGCACTCACATCATACTCACCACATAGCCATTTCACCGCTCATCGAGCCACAAATTCCTCTCGTAGGGACATTACCATACATATGACTCCAAATGTAAAAGTTACAACTGAAGCTACCAAGCCTAAGCTGCGGTCTAAACTTGGCTTCAAGTCCTCCAGACTGGCCCATCACCAAAACACAGAATACACATCTCGAACCTCGTTCATAGAATCACAAGTCATCGGTGCACAGCCGATACCGAGTGCTCACATGCGCATACGAATGCATGGAAGGAATTCAAAGAGTTACACTTTAAGCTGAACCAATGTCGCACGATAAGGAAAGAAAGATGAGAAATATATCAAAAATGTCCTGTAGCCTCACGAAGATAGGTATGGAAGTCATCATACGAAGTCATCATATCGATCCGCAAGACTTTACAAGACATTTGCTCATGTCTTGTAAAACCGGAACCTAGAGCTCGGATACCACCTTGTCACGACCTAAAATTTGACTAGTCGTGATGGCACCTAACCCAACCCGCTAGGTAAGACAATTAACCACTAACCAATTCCAATAACAATTATTAAAGCAATTTAAGCAAAGAAAAATTTGAATCTTATACATTCCCCAAGAACTGGTAGTACAAATCATGAGCTTCTAAGAATAGAGTTTACAAAGAGGAAATGAAATAAATACATGGTCTGTTTGAATAGTACATAAATAGAGTTTTACAGATCTAAAGCTACCACGAACAAGAGGCAGCTACAGTTGGGATGTAGGTACATCTTCAATCCAACTCCCATCGAATACAGCAACATCAATAGCCAACATTTGCATGCAAGGTGCAGAAGTGTAGTATGAGTACAACCGATCCCATGTACTCAATAAGTAACAAACCTAACCTTAGGTTGAAAGTAGTGATGAGCTTGTACCAAGGTCGGGTCCCAACTTCAATAACCAATAATAGTTCATAACAACATAAAACAGGTAATACCAGAAGTAACTCAACAATCAAATGCTCAACAAAAACATGATTTCTGAAAATAGTTCTGCCTTTCAAGTACTTCAATGAAAACCCAAATCGTTTACCAGAGTTACCAAAAATATGAATAAGTTTGAAAATAATAATTTTCCCAAAATCCTTTCCATAATAAATAAGATGTTTCATTTTCCTTCCAGATAACCAGTACAAAACAAATGCATCACTATGCCCATCTGTCAACATGTGTGAGAAATCATGAATGATGTGATACCATACAGCATGAGGAAAATACATCTATATGCCTGTATGTCATGTGTGCATGTCAATGCAATGTATCTCAGAGATGAACTCATGTACTCACACTCTCGGAGTACTCAATCTCACAGTCTCGCATTCTTTCTCACTATGCTCAAGGCTCAGCACACTCAATCACTCAGTGTTGTACAATACCTGATGTGGCGTGCAACCCGATCCATATATGACCATAAGGCCCATTGTGGCGTGCAACCGGATCCAAATATATATAGTTGACTACGCTCACTGGGGGTGTACAGACTCCGGAGGGGCTCCTTCAGCCCAAGTGCTATATTGTTGCGGCGTGCAGCCCGATCTAATATTGTTGCGGCGTGCAACCCAATCTAATAATATATATATATATATATATATATATATATATATATATATATATATATATATATATAGACCCTCTGCTCTCTTGACTGAATAAAGACAAAACTAAACTGAATATGAAGTCCCGATAAGGAATAATATGGCGTGCAGCCCGATCCCAAAATGTCACTCTCACTTAGTCATCAAAGCTCTCTAGTCTCACTCACGGGCTCACAATGTCATGAAACAATCTCAACAATAATGATATGATGTATCAATAAATAATATCTGAGATATGGTATGAATATATGAATATGACTGAGTATGAAATATCAATAAATCAGTGAGATGACTATAAGAAACGACCACTATGGGTCCAAACAATCTCGGCATAAAGCCTAAACATGATATCTAGCATGATTGACATCTCAATTACTTTATCAGATGGTGAAAACATGGATATCAACAAAATAGGGCCACTACTCAATGCCATGGAAATAACAGAATCCCAATTCGCATGGTGCACGCCCACACGCCCGTCACCTAGTATGTGTGTCACCTCAACACAAATCACATAACACGTATTTTGGGGTTTTATACCCTTAGCACTAAGATTAGAAGAGTTACTTACCTCAAACAATCCAATTCCAACACCGATCAAGCCAAGCGATGCTCCAATATGCCATCCCACGCGTTCCGACCTCCAAACGGCTAAAAAACTAACCAAAAACAACTCAAATACATCAAACAATGCTAAAGGAACCAATCCCGATCAAAAAAATCAAATCTTGAATCAATAGCCCTAAATCGGCCAAAATCTTAACCCGGGCCCGCACCTCGAAACCCGACAAAATTTAAAAAATTCAACAACCCATTCAATTACGAGTCCAAGCATACTAGTTTCACTCAAATCCGACTCCAATTCGATGTTCAAAACTTAAAAATTTATATTATGAAACTTTAGGCCAAAACCCCCAATTTTCTCTTAAACATTCACAATCCAATTACCAAAAACGAGGGTAGATTCATGAAATATAACAAAATCCGAGTAGAGAACACTTACCCCCAATCCTTGTGATGCAAATTACTCCAAGAATCGCTTCAATATGGGCTCCATAGCTCCCAAAATATAACAATGTCTGAAACCTTCAGAATAGAGTACTATATATACTGCCCAGATGTCCTCTTTCGCGAACGCGGGAAACTATCACGTTCACGATGAATAAAACGCACACTGCCACAAAAGTCTCTATGCGTTCGCGATGCACCCCATGCGAACATGATGAATACTTCTTCCAAAGCTTCGCGAACGCGACTAACCTTATGTGATCGCATAGAATAATGCTCAAATTCCCAGTTGCCAACCTCAACACTTCACGAACGCGATCCTCCATACGCGAACGCGAAGAGGACTTGCCCCAACTCTATGCGAACGCGAGACTTACTCCATGATCACGAAGAAAAATTTGCTGCTGCCATCAAAATACACTACGCATTTGCGACACTTGCCACGCGAATGCGATGAAGGACTGAGACACAAGAAACCAGCAGGACACAGCAGTGTAAACATGAAGGAAAATGATCTTAAATCAATATGAAACACGCCTGAGCCCCTCGGGACCATGTCCAAATATACCAAAAAGTCCCCTAACATAACACGGACCTACTCGAGGCCTCAAAACACACATAACAACATTGAAACGATGAATCACACCTTAATTCGAAATCAATGAACTTTAAAACTTTACGCTTTCACAACTAATGTCGAAACCTATCAAATCATGTCCAATTGACCTAAAAGTATGCACACAAGTCATATTTCACATTACATACCTGTAACAACTTCCGGAATCGTAATCCGACCCTGATATCAAAAAGTCCACTCCCGGTCAAACTTTCCAAAATTTCAACTTTCGCCATTTCGAGCCAAATTCAACCACGGACATCCAAATCACAATCTGCACGTGCTCCTAAGTCCAAAATAACCCAACAAAGCTAACAGAACCATCAAAATTCCAATCTGAGGTCAAATGCTAAAAAGTCAAACTTGGTCAACTCTCCTAATTTAAAGCTTCAACCATGAAATTCATTCTTTCACATTCGATTCCGAATGACCTGAAACCAAAAATGACGATTCACATAAGTCATAATATATTATATAGAGCTACTCATGCACTCAAACAACCAAGCAAAGTGTAAATGCTCAAAACGACCGGTCGGGTCGTTACATAATAATATTGGCACGTGAGTTGTCTGTGCAACACGTGAGTTGTCCGTGCGATTTTGATTGGTAATGTGGGGACGAGATTCCAAGTGATTAAGGATCATGATTTGGTAATCGTGATTTGTGATTATGAGGTGTGGTACCTCGGGGTAATTCTTGTATAAACCTTGTGTGAGAGCGGTAGATTATTGGGTTGTTACTTGTTTTTCCTTACTTGGTTTCAATAGACTTTAACTGTATGCTGCGTACTTTACGGCATTATTACATGTTTACTCCTTTTTGCTAATTGTTGCTTCTAGTTCCACTTGTTTAGCTTTATATTTATATCGTTCCCTATTATTTTTATATTCATACATGTACAGATTATTATGTCTAGTAGGTGTCTTGATTGTTCCTCGTCACTACTCTACCGAGGTTAGTCTTGATACTTACTGGGTACCGAGGTGGTGTACTCATGCTACGCTTGCTGCACATTTTTGTGCAGATCTAGGTACCTTGGGGCATGATGGTCATAAGATAGATGATCGAGTATTGCGGTGAAGACTTCAAGGTATACCTGCCATCGCGTTCGCAGGCCTCGGAATCACCTTCTGAAGTTTTACTTTTTACTGTTTATTTCTATTCCAAACAATGATGTATTTGATATTCTTAGTTATTCTTAGAAAGGATTATGACTTGTACTACCGATTTTGGGATGTTATATATATACTTATGCCATTCTGCGGCCGCATAAGTGGTCTGTGGACCGCAGACCTATCGCAGAGTTATCCAGACCATCCCAGTTTTTGGGCATCAGTTTTGTGGTCCATTTTTCGGATCGCATGTCCATTATACGGTCCATTCTGCGACCGCAAACCTAAGTTTGGAGGGTCCATTTTCCTATTTTATAACCCGACCCTATTTCGATAAATAGACTTAATGGATCATTTTTGAAGGGGAATTCTGATATTTTAAGAGGGAGGGGAGGAACTAGAGAGAGAAGGAGGAGCTCCAACACCTGCCACTTCAATTCCTTGCAAACATTGGAGAATTCAATAAGAAAGGTAGCAAAATTATCTACTAAAGAGGTAAGTTTCTAGCCTTAGCCTTCAATTTCGAAATTTGGGCTAGGAATAGGTAATGGGAAAAATGGTTTTGAGAAGAAGAGTTTGTTAATGATGCATGCATGTTCCAATGAAGGGGTAGGGAGGTTGTGGAGTATATATTGGTAACCTATTAAAGTGGGGATTACTTGTGGGGTGAAGGAACATCACCATAGGACCCTATAGTCGAATGTGCCCACCTAGTGTTTGATGAAATGCTTAAATGAGTTGAACACACGAATATCTTCCTAATTATTGTTCAATTTTATTATGTCTCTAAATAGATTGATGTTTCTAGGATTTCTGGAATATTGTAGTGATTTAAGTAAACCTCAAAGCGAGGTATATTGGCTAAACTCCCCTTTTAGAATTGAACCCCACAATGGCCTTGTAAGTCCCGTGTTGCTTATTATAAATTGATTATTCCGAACAAGCCTTGTGTCACAAGATATATGCGTTCAATTTGTATTCCAAACATTCTTGTTATGTTGAGTTACTATTTGAGAAGGTGTTTAAGCATGGGTTGTGTGTTAATATGTTATGATTTGAGAATGTGATTTTAATGAAAACTAGCATGTTGAATTGTCTAAGAAATAACATGTGCCTAAGACCCTTAATTTGGTTAGTTTCTCAAATGTTTATTTAAAGTGTTGAGTAGAAATATCTTGTTGTTGATAATCTATAAGGATGCTTGAATGTGAAAGAATTGGGTTGGAGATATAAAGTGTGGCCAACGTGCCAAGAATGAAAGTTATACTTGTGGTCAATGGTACCGAGATTATGAAATGATGTGAGAAAGGTTATGACATAGGCCTTGATTTCATGAGTTGAAATTGTGCATTGTCCTTATTGGGGGAAAAGTATTTCAAAAATAAATGATGTATTACTCATTTATGATTTTAACTTGTGCTTCGATTGCCAATCCTTTACTCCATTTCTTGGAAAGAAATCCATTGTGTTTAAAGTATTCATTACTAATGAACTTAAAGTTGTTATTTCCGGAATATTCTATATGTTGATGTTTATGTTGACGATCCTTAAAAGTAAAGAAATGAAAGTGTAGAATATAAGATACGGCCACTGTGCCTTGGGATGAGGAATCATAAGTATCGCCAAGAGAGCCAATGACATTATAATGATGTTGTGAATGGTTGAAGTTACTAACGAGGCTATATATAGTGTGAAAGGTAATGAGGTGAATATAAAAATGTATTTGTGCTTTTGTTTTCCTTGTGCGCAAAACAAAAATATTTTTAGGAGTATCATTAGCAAACTGAGGAAGGGTGGGTCATAAGGCTCATACCCAAAACTACACGTGCCGGTGTAGGGGTGGATTGTGATTATTCCCCTTTTTTGGGATGAGATTGACATATTGATATGATTGTAGTTATTCCACTTCATTGGGATGAGGTTGATATTAGCTGTGAATTGGAAAGTCAACCCACACGGCATATGTGGGAAGGCGGCCTAGCTGATCGGGTAGAGATCGGATGCCATGTTACGCACACGATGGTACTACTCTTGGTAACACCTTTCTTTCGCACCACATGTCAAATCACATTGTTCATGGGGAGATGGCCTAGTTGATCAAGCGCGATCGGACTCCGTGCTAAAACCACGGTAGTATATCAGTGCTAATGATCTCCCAACCAAAAATATATATATTGTTTTCGTATTTTGAAAGTTGTTATGTTTTAACTGGGCATTTGGATATTGCTAATTGTGACTTGCTATTTCTATGGTTTTCTCTTTCTTATATTGGAATTCTATTTTGAAAGAGGACATTTAGATTTACATACTAGTACTATTCCATATGTACTAACGTCCCTTTTACCAGTGGTGCTGCATCTTCAATGGATTCAGGTGGATTCATCAGCAGACAGTTTTGATCCTCGTTAGTAGTTACTCTCTATTCAGCAGATTTTAGTGAGCCCTACTCTGTTCCGAGCTTCATGTCATTTGACGTTGTACTTTATGTTTTGGGGTATAGCCGGGGCCTTGTATCCGACACATCCATTCTTCACTTCTGTTGTACATAGAGGCTCCGTAGATAGTTTGTGGGTGGTATTCGATGTTGGGAATTGAACTAGAAATGTTGGTATTTGGGAAACAGTTTGTGGATGGTATTCGATGTTGGGAATTGAACTAGAAATGTTGGTATTTGGAAAATATATTTTTCATTACATCTATAAACTTGTAGTATTTTAGGAATCATAAATGAATATCCTTTGAGTACTGGAAAAAGAACGAGGAATACTTGATTTTTTTTCTCATGTCTATCACTTGTATTGATTCTTATATTGTTAATGGGTAAGATTGGGTAGAAGGCATCTAGCAGGCTTGCTCGCCCGGGATATCTCGGTTTAGCGTCGGTCGCGCTTCCGAGGTCGGGGCATGACAGCTTACCTAGTCCTAGGGACCATGTGCCATCACGACACCTAATGAGGGATTTTGGGTCGTGACAAAAGTTTAAACCCGTCCACATCCCATGCCTGATCTCCCACCCACCTAGTCTCCTGGAGACAAGTTATATTGATCTTCCTCTTGTGGAGAATCTTCGCTAACTCTATAGACTTCCCCTTCAAAGTCCCTATGTTCCAAGATTAAATTCTCATCCTGAAGACCCCCCCCCCCCCCCCCTGTCCCTACCCCAACCCCTTAGGAACCCCCTCTCGAGGAAATGACCTTACACTATCGTCGTTCCGTGCAGCCACTATAATTTACGACACACTAAATAGAGGCTACGAATATCGAGAATACAGTTTGAAACTAAAAGGTACACAAGTAGAGAAAAACTAATATACTAGGAGTGGTGGTAGAATCAAGGTATGCAGAAATGTAAGTCAAGTAATGTACTAAAAATACAGAATTATAGCCAAACATCAATTATTGATGGTATTGTGATTGGATCGGGTTGCACGCCGCAACGATGTTATTAATGGATCGGGTTGGACGCTGCAATAATGCTTGAATTGGAGTTATTCCTCCAAAGTTAAGTTTACCTATGTTACCATGGGAACTACGAGTGCTAGCATCCAGATTGGTGTTTGGTTTTGACACTTGGCCAGCATCGGAATATGATTTTGTGCTGAGAGATATTAAGATTGGATCATAAGCATGCACTGGTAGCTTAGACTCATGCAGTGATTGTTACTTGTATATGATTGATGATTTGTGCGGTGAGGTATTGGTATTGGATCATGAGCATGCATTGGTAGCCTAGACTCATGCAGTGACTCTTATATATATATGAATGTTGACTGACTCATATCATGATTATGAAAAGAATTGAGATAACTAATATTGTTCTCTATTTCTCGTCTAAAAAAGCATGTCTACATTCCACATCTTAGTATGCCTTTGCTGTTATGCCTATCTGATGATATCATGCCTTATCTCTTGTTATATTTATGCTCTTACTTGCTTATTAAACTGTTAGTAAGTGTCAGCGCTGATCCCTCGCAACTACATTTTTGAGGTTTAACTTGATTATTACTAAATTTCGTAGTTTTATACTCATACAATATTTCTATATACTTTTGTGCAGTTTATGCGGCAGGTACTAGTGGTACCATACAGCAGAGTAGCCAAAAGCGGAACCAGGATGTGAGTACGATGGGAGCACACTGTCTTTAGATATGCTAATTACTAGCGATAAATTTGGGCATGCAACTCTTTAAAAACTTATCAATTATGATAACTTATCAACAAAGTATAAATTCTCAGTCACATACACCGAAATCAATAGATACTGCTACTTTATCGAAGTGATGGAGAAAGGTTTGTAATTTTCTATTCGCAGAATTATGAGCTACGGTTTGGAGATTTTGATTTTGTTGGAGGGACTTGAAAGAATAACATTAATTAAGTTGATTATTATGATTAAGTATTAAATGATAATTGAATTTTAAAAATAAAATAAAACAAATAAATCAGTTGACTACTAAGGGTGTGTTTGGTATGAAGGAAACCATTTTTTGAAAAATACTTTTCAATTTTCCCATGTTGGCTTAAATATTTTGAAAAATATTTTCCTCATGAACTCATTTTCCTTCAATTAGAGGAAAATATTTTCCCTATCAAGAGAAGGGAAAATATTTTTCAAAACTCTTTTTCAACCTTCCCCAACCTATTCCACATCCCCACCAATCCACCCCCACCCCCATTGACCCACCCCACCCATCCCAACGCCGTCCCACCCTCGCCCCACCCCCATCCCCACCTCACCCCACCCTAAATAGAAATATTATTAATAGTACTTTCTTTTCATATTAAAGATAGAGTACCTTTTTTTTCATTTCAACAAGTGATTATTTTCTTTTTATGATATAAAAAGGGTATTTTTTTAATTTTAATAAAAAAAAGTACTCTCTTTTCATGATATAGAAAAATTATTTTATTTTATTTCAATAAAATAATATAGTAAAAAATATTTTCTTTCATTTCAACAAAAAGAGTATTTTCTTTTTATGATGTAGAAAAAATATTTTCTTTCATTTCAATAAAATGAGAACTTTATTTTCATGATGTAGAAAAAGTATTTTCATTCATTGCAATAAAATGAGTACTTTATTTTCATGTTGTAGAAAGAGTACTTTCTTTTTCAACCAAAAAAAAGTATTTTCTTTTTAATTATGGAGCACAAATTTTAACATTGTTTTTGCGTAAAAAAGTAAATCGACACATTAGTTCCTTTGGGTTTGTATGAATTATTAGAAGAATAATTAAATTTTTGAAGAAAATAAAGTCCTGAAAATGTTGGGTATTTGGAGGGGGGGGAGGGGAGTAGCACAAAAAAAATATTTCCTAAAAAATATTTATACTCTCTAACCAAACACTAGAAAATATTTTTCGAAAAAAGTTATTCACTGACCAACCAAACAAAGAAAAAATAAGTGATAAAACTATTCATTTTCCATGAATAACATTTTTCTTCGTACCAAACATACCCTAAGTATAACAATCATTGAAATAAGTAAAGTAAAAAAGAAAACCTAAAAAGCAGGAGTTGAAATTCGATCCCAAGAAAACAAGCGCAAGTAGGAGGCTTCAGCTGTACACTCAACCAACTTTATCGTGCGGTCTTTTGTGCGTCTGGGGCACCAGTAAAATATTTAAGAGATCCTCCATGTATATACCTATATACACAAAATATATTTACAGTGACTTTGCCGAGGACAATGAGTTCCCGCGACACCCCTGCCCCTAAAGTACGTCCGCCCCTACCAGTAGGTGTATTTATTGGAGATTGTGTGTTGAGCTCCCCTACTTATCTATTTTTGTATATGTACTTTCTTTCTGGACATATGTTGTTAGCTAGTAGAAATTATTTACTCTTATTAGATGCTCGTGATATTGTGACACCAGGTCTTGGAATAATTTGCGAGACAGTTGTAATTGTGCTTAGACCATGTCTTTAATTTATACAATACTGATATAATTTGAGGTTTATTCCGCATTGTTATTCATATCGTAATGTTGTTAATGGCTTAGTGATTGGCTTAGTGATTAACTTGATATTGAGTATTGGCTTACCTAGCAAGCAGGTTAGGCGCCATCACAATCGTTGGGGATTTTGAATCGTGATATTTAATAACTAAATATTTAGTAACGTGATATTACATATTATAAGAAGATTGATCCTACATACAACAACCAAAAAAACTCATTAAACTGAAAAACACAAAATAAAGCATCAAGAGGAAATGGCAAATAGTTCAAAGAAATTGAACATCAATAACTTAGCCAAAATGGAGTACATATTTCATAATGAAGTTCTTCATTATAAAATGACTATACCACTACATTGTACTGCTTATTACTGAATTTTGTTGACACCAACATAAATTAAATTTCCTAATACACCTCTATCATAAGTCAATGTCAGTAACACAAAATAAAAGTTATCAAAGACTGGGTCATCAAAAGTCAAATTAGATGTTGTTCTTTTCAGGAAATAAGATTATCAATACACTATGAAACCCTCAAAACATTCCTTGCATTCACTAAGGTTTCAGTTCTCTAGTCTTAAGAAAATATCTATAACAAGTTTCACATCAAATAACCTCTAAATGAGGATACCTTCGTAGGGTGATTCTCAAGATTCTAAAGATTTTTAACAAGCACAAGTAGTGGAGACAAAATAGTTATTACTGAATTATGTTTAACATATATAATAGACCAATTAAACTAAAAAGAAATTCAAGTGAAATACATATAAAGGATTATAGTCTCATTCTTAGTACACTAAAGCCATAAAACTTTGTATTCAGTTCAAGATTCATTATTCTATTGTGTCTTAATACTTTATTTCATTTTCTAAACACAGTACTTCCCCACTTACACTTTCCATCTAAAAAGATCAACAAATCTCTACCTCCAACCCCCCCAATCCTTCTTCTTTTTCCATGTTAAATCCAAACAGCAAACGGAAAAGGATTGGAAAAGAATAAAATAAATTATCAGATTTCAGATGCGAAAAGAATGAACCATGAATATCTGGTAAGAGCTCATAGAAGATACATATAGTACTGTCTGTTGTAACGACTCGGCTAGTCGTTTTGATTATTTTAGCCCTATTTCCCTATTTATTGTCTCCTCTATATAATATAGTGGTTATGTAACTTGTCGGGGAGGTTGGTTTTGGTTGCGGGTGAGTTTCGGAATGAAATGGGATACTTAGTCTCAAAGTTGGAAGCTTAAGTTGAAAGAATTGACCAGAGTTTAACTTTTGTATAGATGACTCCGGAATGGAGTTTTGACAGTTTCGATAGTTTCGTATGGTAATTTTGAACATAGGAGCATGTACGGATATTGATTTAGAGGTCCACATGTCGTTTTGGCTTGAATTGGCGAAAGTTAGAAAGTTGAAGGGTTGGAAGGTTGAGAAGGTCGACCTGGAGTTGACTTTATTTATATCGAGGTCGGATTTCGATTTCAGAAACAAGAATAGGTCTGTTATGTCATTTATGACTTGTGTGCAAAAATTTGAGGTCAATCGGAGTTGGTTTGGTATGAATCGACGTTAGTTTTGGAAGTTGGATGTTCATGGTTTCAATAGGTTTGAATTGGGTTGCGATTTATAGAATCGATGTTGTTTAATGTGATTTTAGGCCTCGAGTAGATTTGTTATGTGTTTTGGAACTTTTTGGTATATTCAGACGGGGTCCAGGGGGGCCCGAGTGTGAATCGAATTGAAATCGGCATCAATTTTGGACTTAGAGGATTGCTAAAGCAGCTGAAGTCTGGTGTCATCGCACATGCGGTGGGAGTGTGGTGGAGTCATCGCAGATGCGAGATGGGGCTGGGTGAGCTGGGTCCGCAGGTACGGAGATCCTCGCGCAGGTGCGCAATCGCAGATGTGGTTTTCCTTCCGCAGAAGCGGAGACTTGCCTGTTGACTTGGGACCGCAGGTGCGGTCTTTGTTCGCAGAAGCAAACGCGCAAAAGTGCCTTATGTCCAAATGCTGAGCCTTAATGAAGCCGCATTTGCGATGGTTTTTCTGGAGATGCGGAGTCGCAGAAGCGACCTATATTCCACAGAAGCGGAAATCGCTGGGCATAAAAGTATAAAAATAAGGATTTTATTTCATTCTTCATCTTTTTAATTAGAGAGCTCGAATTTGGGCGATTTTTAGAGGGATTTTCAAGGAATTGACCTTGGTAAGTGATTGTAACTCGGATTTGGCTATTGTACATGTGTCCATCGTTGTTTTTATTATTTAATTAGTATTTTGAGTTGGAAACAATGAGAAAATTTGTGAAAACTTCATAAACTATATTTTGAGGATTTGAAGGTCGATTTGAGATCATAATTGACTAATTTTAGTACGGTTGGACTCATTATTGAATAGGTATTCGGATTTTGTAAGTTTGGTCGGGTTCCGAGACGCGAGCGCGGGTTGGCCTTTTGAGTTGACTTTTTGATTTTCTTTAAAGATTTAAACTTTATTATCCAGAATACTTTCCTATGGTTTGTATTTATGGTATAAATTTATTTTGGCTAGATCTGAGCCGTTCGGAGTTGGATATTCGCGAAAAAGACTTACTAGTAGATTGAGTTAGCGTGATTTGAGGTAAGTGTCATGCCTAACTTTGTATGGGGGAATTACCCCTTAGAATTGGTATTATTTGTATTAATTGTTGTACGTGAAAGCCTTGTACGAAAGTTGACGAGGGGGTACATGGGCTAAATATGGTAATTGACCGGTTTGAGCTATATAGATTCTTTTTATGCCTTTAATTGAATGGTCATAACATGCTATATTCATCATCGTTACTATATCCTTACATGTTTTACTTGACATTGTTAATACTTGTCTCATCTCTTACTTTTTATATTCCCTTACATGCTTAGTTGAAGTTACTATTTTCTCATTTTCTTGTTAAATATTTAACTGTTGAATTACCTTACTTAAAGTCGTTATTTCTTGCAATATCTTATTGTTGGGTTTTGGTGTTGAAGTTATAAAAGTCGTGATCACATTGAGGCAAAGTTGTAAATTATTGAAATATCATTCTTGTTGAGTTATTCACTTTCGGTTGCTATTGTTGAGACGTTTTTACATGTTGTGGTTGAGCTATTGGCTATTCATTGTGAAAACATTATTATTGTTGACTTCTTTGAAAAGTTATGGTATTGGGCACTTGAGGTGCGATCTGGGATAAGTTGTGATATTAATATGCATACGGTGGTATAAGGATAGGGGCTAATACGTATACGGTGAGATAAGGTGGTCTTAATACGGGTATTGCTAGGAGGGTAACTACTTGAAGCCACACAGTGTGATAAGGTGGGAAAAAATGCGAGTAGCTATTTCGGGAAAAATAATTTTGAAATCTAAATGTACAGCTCTCGCGGTAATATAAGGAAAGATTGTGGTTGTGATTGTGAATTGAGATACGAGGCAGTACCTCGGACATGATTCTTGTCATTATCTTTCATTTTCATCACTTGTGTTTTGTTTGCATCGTTTCCTTGATGTTCTTGTTATGTGTTTTCTCCCTTGATGCCTTTATTGCCTTAACATTCAGTGTAGCTTATCTTGATGTATTTCTTCATTGTTATGTTGTACCATACATGTTTAGCTTCTTTATTTATTCCAGTAGGTGTCTTAACCTGAGTTGAGCTTGTATTGGAGACTTCAACGTATACATGCCGGCGTTCGCAGGCCTCAGAGTCACCCTCTATCTTAGTTTCTATTGCATACTCCTATTATAGATATTGATGTATTAGGGATGTTTCAGTATACTCGTGTAGAGCTTATGACTCGGTCTTACCACATTTTGGGAGTTATTGTAAGTTCTGTTGAGGAATTATTTTCTGATAGTCGGTAGGTTAGATTAAAGTTCTTTTATTATTTCTGTTATTTCTTCACGTATATAAGGCTTACCTAGTCTTAAAGACTAGGTGCTATCATGACATCCTACGGAGGGAGTTTGGGATCGTGACAAGTTGGTATCAGAGCTCTAGGTTCATAGGTGTTACAAGTCATAAGCAGATTTAGTAGAGTCTCGTGGATCGGTTCGGAGATGTCTGTACTTATCTTCGAGAGGCTATGGAACTGTTAGGAACTTCACTTCTTTGATTTCTTATCATGCGAATTTGTTTACTTTAAAATTCTGAATCTGTCTTTCTATTCTCTCACAGATGGTAAGGACACGCACCGCTGGATCCGACGATCCGACACTCGTGCCCCATGCTAGATCTGCGAGAATCCGGGGCCGGGGCAAAGGCTGAGGAGGGGCACGTACCGCAGTCAGAGCACTTGCCCGAGCTGCGACAGAGGAGCCACTAGTAGCTCCAATTGGGGGCCGGCACCTGAGGCGCCTATTGCTACCCCTGCAGTTCAAGATACCCTCGGACAGTTCTTGAGCATGTCTGGTACTCTAGCTCATACGGGGTTGAATCCACTTGCACCAGCCACATCTCAGGCTGAGGGAGGAGCTTAGACTCCCGCGACCCGTACCCTAGTGTAGCGGGTCTATGTTGACCGGGTCCCAGAGGTTATACCAGTGCATCCGGTTGTTCCAGTTCAGCCTGAGGTTAGGGCAGCAACATCTGAGGCGGAGCAACTTCGATTTGAAAGGTACAAGAAGTACTACCCTCTTACTTTCAGTGGCCTAGCTATAGAGGATGCACAGGGTTTCTAGAGAAGTGTCATTGTTTTCTCCACACCAAGGGTATTGTGGAGACGAGTGGGTTTGCTTTTACTACATTCCATCTATTGGGACCAGCGTACCAGTGGAGGCAGGCTTATGAGGAGGGTAGCCAAGCCGGTGCAGCTTCACTTACATGGGCTTTGTTTTTAGAGATATTTTTGAGAGAGTTTGTTCCCCAGAGCCTTTGAGATGCGTGGAGCACGGAGTTTGAGTAGCTGCGCCAGGGTACTATGACCGTGTCAGAGTATGTTGTCAGATTTAGTGAGTTGTCCAAACATGCACCTACCTTGGTTTCCACAGTTAGAGAGCGAGTATGTCAATTTATCGAGGGGATCAACTATGGGATTAGATTCAACATGGCTCGAGAGTTGGATACAGATACCCCATGTCAGCAGGTGGTAGAGAACATAGGGAAAGTTGAGGGTATGTGGGGCCGGGAGAGAGGGGATGGGGAGGCCAAGAGGCCTCGAGATTCTGGCCAATATATTGGTGTATGTTCCCTAGTTGCAGCCCGTCATGGTAGAGGCTATGTGAGCCGTCCAGTTCATTCAGCACTTCCAGCTTCCAGTCGTACTCTGGCTACTCCCAGGTCTCAGGTTGCCCATTATGCACCACCACTGTCTAGTGCACCTCCTGCACGGGGTGCTTTCAGCGGTCAGTCCAGCCGACTAAGCCTGGGCCAGTTTTAATAGCCATGCCCTCCGAAAGCTTGTTTCGAGTGTGGTGATACTTATCATATGATGAAGGAATGACCCAGACTCGGGATAGGTGCACCTTCACCGACTACTCAGGATCTATGTATTCCACAGGGTCCCTACACTTCTTAGGTCATGGTTACTGCTCCAGTTGCAGCTCCACCTGCACATCCACCTAGGGGTGGAAGTCAGGCAGGTAGGGGTCCCCAAGAGGGGGAGGCTAGGCTAGATGTTATGCTTTTCTGGGTAGGACGGAGGCGGTTGCATCAGACGCAGTTATCACACGTATTGTTTCAGTTTGTCATAGAGATGCATAAATCTTATTTGGTCCAGGATCCACTTACCTATATGTATCATCTTACTTTGCTCCGTATTTGGGTATATCTCGTGATTCTTTGAATTTTTTTATTTATGTGTCCACGCCTGTGGGAGATTCTATTATTATTAAACGTGTGTATCGGTCGTGTCTAGTTATTATTGGTGGTTTTGAGACCAGAGTTGATCTATTGTTACTTAGCATGGTAGACTTTGATGTTATTTTGGGCATGGACTAGTAATCACCCTATCATGCTATTCTTGATTGTCACGCCAAGACGGTGACATTGGCTATGCTAGGTTTACCGCAATTGGAGTGGAGGGGTACTTTGAATTATGTTTCTAGCAGGGTTGTGTCCTTCCTAAGGCATATCGGATGGTTGAGAAGGGGTTTGACGCATATCTATCCTTTGTGAGAGATGTTAGTGTTGATACTCCTACGGTTGAGTCAATTCCGGTAGTGAGAGGCTATCCAGATATATTTTCGGTAGATCTTTCGGGCATGCCGCCCAATAGTGATAACGATTTTGGTATTGACTTGTTGCTGAGCACTCAGACCATTTCTATTCCACCATATCATATGGCCCTAGTAGAGTTGAAGGATTTAAATGAGCAGTTGCAACAGTTGCTTGATAAGGGTTTCATTGTGTTTATTGACGACATCATGGTCTATTCCAGTAGCCGGGAGGATCATGAGCAACATTTGAGGATTGTGCTCCAGACCTTGAGAGAAAAGAAATTGTATGCAAAATTCTCGAAGTGTGAATTTTGGCTTGATTTGGTGGTAGTTTTTGGAGCATGTGGTGTCGAGTGAGGGGATCAAGGTAGATTTGAAGAAGATTGAAGCAGTGCAGAGTTGGCCCAGACCGTCTTCAGCTACTGAGATCCGGAGTTTTCTTGGTTTGGTTGGGTATTATCGTCGTTTCGTAGAGGGTTTCTCATCTATTATTGCTCCTATGACCATATGGACCCAGAAGGGTGCCCCTTTCAGGTGGTCCGAGGAGTATGAGGAGAGCTTTCAAAATCTCAAGACAGCTTTGACTACAACCTCAGTATTGGTGTTGTCTGCGGGTTCGGGTCTTACACTGTGTACTATGACGTGTCACGTGTTGGCCTTGGCGTGGTGTTGATGCAAGACAGTAGGGTGATTGCCAATGCATCTCGGCAGCTGAAGACTCACGAGAAGAATTATCCGGTCCACGACTTGTAATTAGCAGCTATTGTTCATGCCTTGAATATTTGGCGGCACTATTTGTACGGTGTCCCTTGTGAGGTCTATACCGACCACTAGAGTTTACAACATCTGTTCAAACAGAAAGATCTTAACTTGCGGCAGCGGAGATGGTTAGAGTTGCTTAAAGACTATGATATCACCATTCTATATCATCTCGGGAAGGCCAATGTGGTGGCCGATGCCTTGAGTCTAAAGGGGGAGACCTTAAGAAGTTTAGCATATCTACCGTCAACAGAGAGGCCATTAGCATTGGATGTTCAGGTCTTGGCCAACCAGTTTGTTATATTGGATATTTCGGAGCCCACTCGAGTTCTTGCTTGCGTGGTTTCTCAGTCTTCTCTATATGATTGCATCACAGAGCGTCAGTATGACGACCCCCATTTTCTTGTCCTTAAGGACACGGTACCGCATGGCGATGCCAAGGAGGTTTCTATTAGAGATGTCGGTGTGTTGCAGATGCAGGGCCGATTATGTGTGCCCAATATGGATGGGTTATGTGAGTTGATTCTTCAGGAGGCCCACAGTTCGCGGTACTACATTCATCCGGGTGCTGCTAAGATGTATCATAATTTTAGGCAGCACTTTTGATGGAGGAGGATGAAGAAAGACATAGTGGAGTATGTAGCTCGGTGCGTAAATTGTCAGCAGGTGAAGTATGAGCATCAGAGGCCTGACAGTTTGCTTCAGAGACTTGAGATTCCTGAGTGGAAATGGGAGTGTGTCACAATGGATTTCGTTGTTGGGCTCCCACGGACTCAGAAGAAATTTGACATAGTATGGGTGATTGTAGATAGGTTGACCAAGTCGGCTCATTTCATTCCGGTAATGACTACCTATTTTTTAGAGCAGTTGGTAAGATCTATATTCGCGAGATTATCCGACTTCATGGCGTGCTGGTATCCATCATCTCCGACTGGGGCACGCAGTTTACATCGCACTTTTGGAGAGCCATACAATGTGAGTTAGGCATACGAGATGAGTTAAGTGCAGCATTCCAACCCCAGACGTACGGGCAGTCCGAGCGCACCACTCAAATATTGGAGGATATGCTTTGTTCCTGTGTTATGGAGTTCGGGGGTTCTTGGGATCAGTTCTTACCGCTTGCGGAGTTTGCCTACAACAACAACTACAAATCGAGAATTCATATGGCTCCTTTTGAGGCCCTATATGGGATATGGTGTCGTTCCCCAGTTGGTTGGTTTGAGCCGGGAGAGGCTAAGCTATTAGGCACAGATTTGGTTCGAGATGCCTTGGAGAAGGTCAAGTTGATCCAGGATCGGCTTCGTATAGCCCAATATGACAGAAGAGTTATGCGGATCGGAAGGTTCGTGATATTGCATTCATGGTTGGAGAGCGAGTCTTGCTCTGGGTTTCACCCATAAAGGGTGTGATGAGGTTCGGGAAGAAGGGAAAGTTAAGCCCTAGGTATATCAGACCTTTTGAGATTCTTTAGATGATTGGTGTGGTGGCCTACAAGCTTGAATTTCCACCTAGTCTATCTGTAGTTCATCCGGTTTTCCATGTTTCTATGCTCCGGAAGTATTACGGTGATCCGTCCCATTTGTTAGATTTCAGCTCAGTCCAATTTGACAAGGATTTGTCTTATGTTGTGGAGCCGGTGGCCATCTTGGACAGGCAGGTCCGAAAGTTGAGGTCAAAGAGCATTGCTTCAGTAAAGGTTAAGTAGAGAGGTAAACCAGTTGAGGAGGTAACTTGGGAGACCGAGCATGATATGCGTAGCTGTCATTCTCATCTTTTCATCACTTCAGGAATATCTCTATACTAATTCGAGGATGAACGTTTTTTTAAGAGGGGGAGGATGTAATGACCCGGCCAGTTGTTTTGAGTATTTTAGCCTCGTTTACCTATTTATTTCCTCCTCTATGTTATATTGTAGTTATGTAACTTGCCAGGGTGGTTGGTTTTGGTTACGGGTGAGTTTCGGAGTGAAATGGGACACTTAGTGCCAAAGTTGGAAGCTTAAGTTGAAAGAGTTGATCAGTGTTTGACTTTTGTGTAGACGACTTCGGAATGGAGTTTTGATGGTTTCGATAGCTTTGTATGGTGATTTTAGAATTAGGAGCATGTTCGGATATTGATTTGAAGATCTGTAGGTCGTTTTGGCTTGAATTGGCGAAAGTTAGAAAGTTGAAGGTTTGAAAGGTTGAGAAGTTTGACCAGAAATTGACTTTATTGATATCGGGGTCACATTCCAATTTCGGAAATTGGAATAGGTCCGTTGTGTCATTTGTGACTTGTGTGCAAAATTTGAGGTCAATCGGAGTTGGTTTGGTATGAATCGGCATTAGTTTTAGAAGTTGGATGTTCATGGTTTCAATAGGTTTGAATTAGGTTGCGATTTGTAGAATCGATATTGTTTGATATGATTTTAGGCCTCAAGTAGGTTTGTTATGTATTTAGAAACTTGTTGGTATATTCGAACGGGGTCCCAGGGGCCCCGGGTGTGGATCGAACTGAAATCGGGATAAATTTTGGACTTAGAGGATTGCTGAAGCAGATAAAGTCTGGTGTCATCGCACCTGCAGTGGTAGTGGCCGCGGGTGCAGACACGTAGGTGTGGGGGAGTCATTGCAGAAGCAAGATAGGTCAGGGTGAGCTAGGTTCGCAGGTGCAGAGATCGTCGCGTAGATGTGCAACCGCAGATGCGGTTTTCCTTCCGCAGAAGCCTAGACTTGCTTGTTGACTTAGGACCGCCGATGCAGTCTTTGTTCGCAGAAGCGTCAAGCGCAGAAGTACCTTATGTCCGCAGAAGCGGAAGAGCAAATGCGCTTGGTGGACCACATAAGCAGAATTTGCTGAGCCTTAATGAAGCCATATATGCGATGATTTTTCCGCAGATGTGGAGTCGCAAAAGCGACCTATATTCCGCAGACAAAAAAGGATAGAAATGAGGGTTTATTTCATTCTTCGTCTTTTGACTTAGAGAGCTCGGTTTTGGGAAATTTTGAGAGGGATTTTCAAGGAATTGATCAAGGTAAATAATTCTAACTCGAATTTGGCTATTATACATGAATCCATCGTTATTTTTCTCATTTAATTAGTGTTTAGAGTTGGAATAATGGAAAAAATTTGTGAAAACTTCATAGACTATACTTTGAGTATTTAAAGGGCTATTTGAGATCGAAATTGAGTAATTTTAACATGGTTGGACTCGTTATTGAATAGAGTTCAGATTTTGAAAGTTTGGTGAAGTTCCGAGATGCGAGTCTGGGGTTGACTTTTTTAGTTGACTTTTTGCTTTTCTTTAACGATTTTAACTTTTTCATTCAGAAGAGTTTACTATGGTTTGTATTTATGGTGTAAAGTTATTTTGGCTAGATTCGAGCCCTCCAGAGTTGAATATTCGCGGAAAAGGCTTATTAATGCATTGAGTTAGCGTTATTTGAAGTAAGTGTCTTGTCTAACTTTGTGTGGGAAATTACCCCGTAGGCTTGGTGTTATTTGTATTGATTATGGTACGTGAAAGTCATGTACTCAAGGTGACGAGTGGGTACATAGGCTAAATATTGTAATTGACCGGTTTAAGCTATGTAAATTATTTTTATATCTTTAATTGAATGGTTATAATATGCTATATTCATCATCGTTACTCTATTCTTACATGCTTTACTTGACATTGTTAATACTTGTCTCATCTCTTATATGTTATATGGCCTTACATGCTTAGTTGAAGTTACTGTTTTCTCATTTCCTTGTTAAATACATAACTGTTGAATTACCTTACTTGAAGTTTTTATTTCTTGGAATATCTTATTGCTGAGTTTTGGTGTTGAAGTTATAAAAGCCGTGATCACATTGAGGCAAAGTTGTAAATTGTTGAAATACCATTCTTGTTGAGTTATTCACTTTCGTTTGCTATTAATGAGACTTTTGTACATGTTGTGGTTGAGCCATGGGCTATTCATTGTGGAAACATTATTATTGTTGACTTCTTTGGCAAGTTGTAGTATTTGGCACTTGAGGTACGATTTGTGATATGTTGTGATATTGATACGCATGCGGTGGTATAAGGATAGGGGTTGATACGCATGCGGTGAGATAAGGTGGGCTTGATACGCGTGTTGCTAGTAAGGGAACTACTTGAAGCCACACGGTGTGATAAGGTGGGATAAAATGCGGGTAGCTATTTCGGAAAAAATAATTTTTAAAACTAAATGTAATACTCCTGCGGTAATATAAAGAAAGATTATGATTGTGATTGTTAAATGAGATACGAGGCAGTACCTTGGACATGATTCGTGTTGTTATCTTTCATTTTCATCACTTGTGTTTTGTTTGCATTGTTCCTTGGTGTTCTTGTTATGTGTTTTCCTCCCTTGATGCCTTTATTGCCTTAACGTTCGGTGTAGCTTATCTTGATATATTTCTTCATTGTTTCATTTTCTTGTTTCTATTATTATATTTTACCATATATATTTAGCTTCTTTATTTATTCCAGTAGGTGTCTTGACCTAACCTCGTCATTACTCTACCGAGGTTAGGCTTGATACTTACTGGGTACCGTTATGGTGTACTCATACGATGCTTCTTCACATCTTTTTGTGCAGATCCAGGTACTTCATACTAGGCTAGGCATCCGTGAGTTGAGCTTGGATAAGAGACTTTAACGTATACCTGCCGGCGTTCGCAGGTCTCGGAGTCATCCTCTATCTTAGTTTCTAATGCATACTCCTGTTATAGATATTGATGTATTTGGGATATTTTAGTATACTCGTGTAGAGCTTATGACTCAGCCTCACCAGATTTTGGGATTTATTGTCAGTTATATTGAGAAATTATTTTATGATAGCTGGTTGGTTAGATTGAAGTTCTTTTATTATTTCTGTTATTTTTTCATGTATGTTAGACTTGCCTAGTTTTAGAGACTAGGTGCCATCATGACATCCTACGGAGGGAGATTGAGGTCGTAACATCTGATCTACTAAGATTAACCTTAATACACAAATTGATTTGTGAGATATCGTTGTATAATGCCCATAGAGTAATTCTTGGCCGGAGCAAGTTATCAAGTTAAACAGGCGTGTGTTCTTCAAAACAAGGTTATGAAGCGTTGCTTCTCTTTGTATGCATTAAGTTTTTAAAACTAAATGGGATATTTAAAT
The DNA here is from genome assembly GCF_000715075.1 of Nicotiana tabacum. NCBI lineage: Eukaryota > Viridiplantae > Streptophyta > Magnoliopsida > Solanales > Solanaceae > Nicotiana > Nicotiana tabacum. Next base: position 41,443,473 of record NC_134103.1, read on the forward strand.
TAAAAGGAATGGCATTATAGTAATTTAACTTTTTCACTCAAATTTGAGATCTCATTGAGGAAGAGTCCATCGTCTACAATTTGAGAAGGAAACAAACTCCATAAATCCGTTAATATAGATTCAATTAAGATTCTTAAGATTTTATTACTAAATAAAAATGATTTTTCACTGTGTTGGTTAATTTCACTTAATTTAGACGGTGTTGGTTAATCTACGAAGAGGACTTAATTACCATCACTGTAATCTCAAGCTTTTCCTTCGTCGTGTCTTTTGATTGATTGGCTTGGACGTGATAAGAACATCTATTAGCGTCTCAAAGAATTTATAATAATCATTAATGCAGTATACGCCGTTGTGCAGCATTATATTCTTAGCAGTTTTCACCAAGTTTTGTACCCAAGAAGTAGATCTCATCATCTCACATATATATGTTGACCAAAACAAATCTCACAAATCTCTTGTGACAAAGTAATCAGGTGCTTTATTTCTTTAACAATACCAAAAGCCAATCAACTTTGTTTCCTTCATTGAGAGATTAGACCCTGAAACCAAAAGCACATATCAAGGAGTCTACTGGACAACAATCTCAATTAAATCACACACACAAACAAAGATGAAGAATAAAGGCAGAGATTATTAGAAGTAAATATAAAATCTTTAGAAAACTTGGATGGAAGTAAAGGAAAAGAAATTCACAGACAATTGGCATAAATAATTAGAATGGTGCAAGAAATTCGCTTAACTTGTTCAATTATGGAATAACTTTTCTCTCTTCTTCTTCCAATCTTCATCTAGCGAAAATCATGACCAAATTTTGGAAGTCTAAGGATGAAACAATCTTCAAGCGATAATTTAAAAAATTTAAGATTGCAAATAATAACAAATTTTCCCGCATGTGCATGGGGCGATGGCTGATAAAGCCGATTATGGAAGAATTCATTGGGCAAGGAAACCATTCATATAGTGGTAAGAAAGCTTAAAGTCCTTGTCAATGTGGAATTCGTTTAGAACGTTAAGAATAGGTAGGACATTATATCTTAAAAATTGGAAGTTGATCGGTTACATGTAAATTTTTAGTATTACAATTTTGTCCATCAAGGAATTATTTATTGAAGAAATTGTTTATGCTGTGAAGGACATAAAAGTCGATTAATATTTCGAGATTATTTTTGTCGTTCAACATTTAGCGTTCACTATTCGTGCTTTTATAATAAAACTAGTTTTAGAGTACGCGCTTTGCGCGTGTACCTTATCTCAATAAGTATGGAAGTTTTTAAAAAGTCACATAAATATTATTTTATAAATTATGTTTGAGACATCTATTAAAGTTAAACGAAGAAAGTGTAAAATCATGAAAATAATGATCAATGTCGATATTTAATTAACTCAATAAAGAAAGAAACTCTACCTCATAAAAATTCTTAAAATCTTAAATATTAGTTCCACTAAAAATAAATTATTAATTATAATTACAATTTTTATTCAACACAAACGGCACTTATAATGATTATGAAGGGTAAAGTTGATAAACATTTTATGTTAATATTTCATATTTTTATGATATATAGTGTGAAATATAGATAGATAGATTAGACTCGTCTATCGAAAAGTTTTTAGTGCAGACACTGATTCTTAAATCATATTCTATAAATTAGAGTGAAATTTAATTAGTTGGATTCAAAATTTTAAATATTACATAAAATTTTAAATGTTAATATAATTTTTTAACATGGAATTATTTGTTGAAGGAGCGGTTTAGTTTTTAAAGTTACAAAAGTGAAGAAGTCGACCAACTGCATATAAATTACTTCACAAATTTTTAGATTGTAGGTACCTTAAATATTTTACTTTTAGCTAGGTTTATTTCCAGAACTTTATAGTTATTTTATACTTTCAGATTTGTTTTTCAAAATTAACATATAAAAAATAACTATTTAGGTATTTTGAAAATCATTCGTAGAAACCACAATAACTAATATTTCCAAAGCAAAAAGGGATTTTTTTCCTTCCTATATAATATTTTAAATTTATTTACTAAAATTATCCTAATTTTGTATATTACCCGCCCTAAACAAGGATTACTTGCAAATTATATACAATCAATTATTAATACCTTAAATTAGGGGATTTAGTTACATCCCTTTTTCCTATTTTCTCTCTGCACCTCTTTAAATAAGCATTTTCCTTTCCAAATTCAATCAAACAGATGACCGCGAGAACCATATGAGATAAAATCTACTAATAGATTTTGATCAACAGTCTGTTCCCCTTTCAAGAAATGTAGGAAAAATTAAAAAAAGAAAGAAATATTAGAACAGGTAAAGACATTGATGAGAATATTTACCACATTTCCAAATATTTCAAGAAATTGTCCGTACAAGTGATAAGCGAACCTTTCTCCACTTTTGGCAGCCAAACCAGTAACGACTTCATCATTCAGTCCAAGGTTCAAGACAGTATCCATCATCCCATGTATAGAAATCGAAGGATAATGCCACGACCCAAAATCCAACTAGTCGTGATGGCACCTAACCCAACCCGCTAGGTAAGCCAATTAACAACTATCCAATTCCAATGATATTTAATAAGACAGTTAAGTAAAGAAATTATCTGAATCTTATACATTTCCCAAGGACTGGTAGTACAAATCATGAGCTTCTAAGAATAGAGTTTACAAAGCTGAAATAAAGTAAATACATCATCTGTTTGTAAAATATATTAATAGAGTTTTATAGATCTAAGGCTACCATGAACAAGAGGCAGCTACAACCGGGACGCAGGTACATCTTCAAATCCAGCTCCTATCGAACACAGCAATATCAACAGCCAACATCTGCACGCAAGGTGCAGAAGTGTAGTATGAGTGCAACCGACCTCATGTACTCAGTAAGTAACAAACCTAACATTAGGTTGAAAGTAGTGACGAGCTAACACAAAGGTCGGGTCCAACACCAATATTCCACAACAATTCATAACATCATAGTACAAGTAATAAAATAGGTATCTCAGAAATAAAATGCTTAGTTCGTTCACAATTTCAGAAAATAGGCATTTCTTTTCAAGTATCTGAGTGAAAGCCCAAATCTTTTACCGAAAATGCCAAAATACGAGTAATTTTGAAAACTGTGATTTTCTCCAAAACTCCTTTCAATAATAAGTAAGATGTGTCATTTTCATATAGCATGAGGAAAGTACGTCTCTATGCCTACATGTCAAGATACAGGTAAAATCATGAATGTCATCAAAACCGGGTAGTAGAAAAAAATGCATCTCTATGCATGTATCTCAAGTACGCATGTCAAATGCAATGCATCTCAATGATGAGATCATGTACTCACACTCTCAGAGTACTCAATCTCACTGTCTCGCATTCCTTCTCACTATGCTCAATGCCCATCACACCCAATCACTCAGCACTGTACAATACCTGTTGCGGCGTGCGGCCCGATCCACATATGACCATAAGGCCTGTTGCGGCGTGCAACCCAATACACATATATATAGCCATAAGGCTTGTTGCGGCATGCAACCCGATCCATATACATATATATAATGAACTGCGCTCACTAGGGTTGTGCAGACTGCGGAGGGGCTCCTACAGCCCAAGCGCTATAATCCGCACGGATAACTCACATGTTGCACGGACAACTCGCGTGCCATAATATCAATATCTAGATCCGTACGGATAACTCACGTGCTGCACGGATAACTCACGTGCCATAATATCAATATCTGGATCCGCACGGACAACTCACGTGCTAAGTATCAATATCCTCACAAACAGGCCCCCGGCCTCACTCAGTCATCAATCTCACCAGTCTCACTCACGGCTCACATTGTCATAAAACTAGCCCGACAACAATTATATGATGTATCAATAAATAACAACTGAGTCTGAGATATGATATGAATGCATGAATATGACTGAGTACGAGATATCAATGAAATGCCAGGAAGAAACGACCATTATGGGTCCTAGCAGTATTGTCATAAAGCCTAAACATGATATCTAGCATGATTGACAGCTCAATTACTTTATCATATGGTGAAAACACGGACATCAACAAAGTAGGACCACTATGGAAACAACAGAGTCCCAATTAATATGGTGCACGCCCACACGCCCGTCACCTAGCATGTGCGTCACTTCAATACTAATCATGTAACACGTATTTTGGGATTTCATACCCTCAGCACTAAGTTTATAAGAGTTACTTACCTCGAACAAGCCAATATCAATGCCGAGCAAGCCAAGTGATGCTCCAAAGATGCCATTACGGGCGTAGCGACCTCCGAGCGGCTCAAAACTAGCCAAAAGCAACTCAAATACATCTAATAAACCCCAAGGAAACAATTCCAAATGATAAAGATCGAATCCTTAATCAAAATCCAAAATCAACCAAAATTCACACCCGGGCCTGTGCCTCGTAACCAAACAAAACTCACAAAATCGGATAATCCATTCAATTACGAGTCCAAGCATACTAGTTTTACTCAAATCCGACACCAATTCGATGTTCAAAACTCAAAATTTTATATTATGAAACTTTAGGCCAAAACCCCAAATTTCCTCTTTAAAATTAACAATCCAATTACCAAAAATGAAGGTAGATTCATGAAATATAACAAACACCGAGTAGAGAACAATTACCCCAATCCTTGTGATGAAAATTGCTCCAAAAATTGCCTCAATCCGAGTCCCATATCTCAAAATAAGAAGAAAGAACCAAAGCCTCGATTTTACGGTTTCTGCCCAGCATTTCCGCATATGCGGTTAAAATGTTGAATATGCGACCTCTGCTTCTGCGAATAGAATCTCGCCTTTGCGAAGCCCGTGGAGGCCGCACCTTCTGCAACTGCGGACATTCTCCGCCTCTGCGAACGCTCGGGTGTGCCAACTAACTCCCGCTCCTGCGCCACTCGCCGCTTCTGCGACTAATCTTGCGCTTCTGCGGACGCGCAGATGCGCCCTTACTTCCGCTTCTACGGTCTTCCTCAGCAGCTCACACCTCGCTTCTACGACTCCTCTGTCACTTCTGCGACTATCGCACCTGCGCAAACCAGTCGCAGGTGCGATCACAGCAGAACCAGCATCTTATTAAAATCCAATATTGCAATGAAATGATGAAAACCTCATCCGAAACTCACCCGAGCCCCTCGGGACCCCGTACGAACATGCCAACAAGTTCCATAACACAATACGAACCTACTCAAGTCATAAAAACACACATAACAACATCAAAATGACGAATCACACCTCAAATCGAAATTTATGAACTTTGAACTTTTCAACTTCAATAACTCGTGCCGAAACATAGCAAATCAACCCGGAATGAACCCAAATTTTGCACACAAGTCCCGAATAACATAACGAAGCTATTCCAATTCCCGGAACCACAATCCGAATCCGATATCTGCAAAGTCAACTTCCAGTCTAACTTTTGAACTTTCCAAACCTTCAAATTTTCAATTTTTGCCAACTTGTGCCGAAACCTTCTAGAAATATCCAAATGCAAATCCGGACATACGCCCGAGTTCAAAATTACCATACCGACCTATAGGAACCATCAAACTCCGTTCAGGGTTCAAATTCATAAAAAGTCAAACTTGGTCAACTCTCCCAATTTAAAGCTTCAACCATGAATTTCATTCTTCCAATTCGATTCCGAATAACCTGAAAACCAAAACCGATGATTCACATAAGTCATAATACATCATACGAAGCTACACATGCCCGTAAACTACCTAGCGAAGTGCAGATACTCAAAATAACCGGTTGGATCGTTATAGTAGATAAAGAAAAAATTATCAGAGGAATAAATAGAAATTATGTAAACTGCATACATTAAGAGGTAAAGTCACTTTTATTTTTTTGCAAACTTTACTTTCCACGTACAATTTCCAGTTCGATCAGATTTGAAGTCTATAGGCTGAAACATGTATGTCATGAATCAGTGCACATGAGTCAATTTGGAATTCACTCTCTACTTTTCTTTCTTTAACAAATCGAATAAAAAAAGTATAATGTATCATACAACAACATACAACATATTTACAACTTATCTGCAACTTTCGTACATCATTTTTACCCAGTTTAATATATCTAAAACATCATAAAACTTAAATATTGTAACTACCCGACTTGTCGTTTTAAGAATTAATGCCCCGTTCAGTGACTTAAGGTCTCGAGCAGCTTCAAAATATGTATTATGACCCACAGTTGTGGTTGAGTTTGATTTACTGAAGATTCAGAATTAAATTAAAAGAACAATCCTTATTTAGAAGCATAAATGGAAAGAGTTGACCAGAGAGTTGACTTTTGAGTAAACAATCTCGGATTCAAATTCCCATGGTTCCAATAGCTCTATATGGTACTTTTGGATATAGGAGCGTGTCCGAAAAATTATTTGGAAGTACGTAGTGGAATTTGGCTTGAAATGGTGAAAATAGAATTTTTGGAAAGTTTGAACAGGGAGTTGACTTTTTGATATCGGGGTCGGAATCCAGTTCTGAAAATTCGTATAGGTTTGTTATGTCATTTATGACTTGTGTTCAAAATTTGAGGTCAATCGTACATGATTTGATAGGTTTCGGCATTAAATGTAGAAGTTGAAATTTCTTAGTTTCATTAAGCTTGAATTGGGGTATGATTCGTGGTTCTAGCATTGTTCGATGTAATTTGAAGTTTCGACTAAGTTCGTATGATGTTTTAGGACTTATTGGTATGATTTGACGGGTCCCGAGGGGCTTAGGTGTATTTTTTGATCATTGGTTGAAAGACTAGTAAAGTTAAGAAATTTAGGAGTTTGACCATCGTCAATATCAGGTCAATACGACCTCCTTTCAGTGTTTTGACTATGTGAGCAGGTCCGTAGCATGTTTTATGATTGAAATTCATACATGGTTTGTGTCCGGGAGGTTCCGGATGAGTTTCAAGGTGGTTTCAGATCATTTCGGAGAAGTTTGAGTTTGCTGTTTTGTGGTGAAACACTATTCATTCGCAATTGCGAACCATTTATGGCAATTGCAAAAACACTGTTCATTCGCAATTGCGAACCATTTATGGCAATTACGAAAACACTATCCATTCGCAATTGCGAAAACACTGTTCATGTGAGGTATTGTTCATTCGCAAATGCGAAGTTTTTGTCCGCAAATACGAACCTGGGCAGAAACTTAAGGATTGAAAATATGTCATTTCTTCATTTTCGATTGGGATTTTTGGAGCTCGGTTTTGGACGATTTTGAGGATTTCTTCACGATTTCGACTGGGGTAAGTGTTCTATATCCTAAAGTGATTATATTTCATAAATCTATGATTAAATCCATCGTTTAATTCAGATTTAAATGGAAAAAATCAAGATTTTTACAAAATCTTCCAAAAACGAAAATTTAAGATTTGGAGGTCGAGTTGTTATTGGAATTCGATAAAATTGGTATGGTTGAACTCGTATCGGAATGGGTGTTCGGATTTTATGAAAATTATGTTGGGTTCCGAGGGGCGAGACCCGTGTTGACTTTTGTTGACTTTTTAGAATAAAATTTTAAGTCGACGTATTATTATCCAGAATTATTTCCGATGAATTTTAATGAAGTTATACAATTAATCTGGATAGATTTGAGTTGTCCGGAGGACAATTCAAGCAAGAAGACTATTTTGGAATATCGGTCTAACTTCAAAAAGGTAAGTATCTTGCTTAACCTCGAGTGGGGGAATTACCCCTTAGGCATTGAGTCTTATGTGCCATTTGTGAAATGTGAAAAGCCGTGTACGCGAGGTGACGAGTACGTACTCGGGCTTATACGTGCAAAATTTATTGAAATAAAGTCTTAGGCATTATTGCGTAGTAAATTGGGAAATTATGGAAAATTATTAAATCATCTGTTTGCCATACCTAAATCCTTATTGTTGAATTTGTTTTAATATGATAATTTGATGTGATTGTTACCTGAAATATTTATGAAATTTCGTGAGTATTGTTGTTTAATATTTCTTGGAAATTAATTCCAATATGAATCTTCTTATGCAATTAATTAATTTAAGAGAGCTTAAAAATAAGTGTTAATATAATTATCTAAATTTGCATTAATGAAGGTTTTGCTTTATGCTGAGTAATTTCTATCTCAATTGCTTGTTTTTGGGTGTTATATACATTGTGTGGAGTCTTGGGCTATTTGTTGTGAAATTAATTGATTTTGTTATATCTTTGGAATTTGGTTGTGGCCATTGGGCAAATTGTGATATGAATTGATTTTATTATGTTGCCGTGTTAATTTCCCGTGTAAATTGTTGTGTTGTGTGAGTTATTATTTTGAGGATATAAGGGTGGCATTCCACTGTTGATATTATGTGGGTATAAGGGTGGCATTTTACTGTTGTTGTGTTTGTTGGAATATTGTCTGGGCGGAGCGATAAGGGTGGCTATAGGAGAGATAAGGGTGACTATTGTCAGGGACGATATGTGATGATGTGGGGTTGTGGCGTTGATAATTTTCATGTGATATTGTGATTTTCTTGTGTTTATTTCTATACCTTGTACAACTTGTCTTGTTGTTGGTAAATTGATAATAATCTGATTTATGTTGAAATTGAGAGCCTATGACTGTTTCCAGGCGGATTATAAAATAAAATATGGGCACGAGGTGCCGTGAGTAAATAATGAGAATATTTGGCACGTGAATTGTCCGTGCAGTTGTGATATGAAATGTAGGCACGAGGTGTTGTGATGAAATGATAATGATAATTGGCACGTGAATTGTCCGTGCAGTTGTGATATGAAATGAGGGCACGAGGTGCCAGGAAAATATGATGATTTAATTATGGGCACGAGGTGCCGTGAAAATATGAAAATGGGCTGAGACCCGTGTTTACAAAAAATATGAAAATGGGCCGAGACCCGTATTTTTATGATTATAAAATGAGGTGTCACATGGTGACTTTTTAATTGAAAGAATTATATTCAAAATATTTATTTGGAAGGATTTTTACTTAGAAAGTATTATATGAAATAATTTTATTTGAAAGATATTTATTTGAGGAAATTATATTTGAAAACATTTATTGAAAGAATTATATTTGAAAAATAATTATTTGAGAAAATTATATTTGAGAGAGAGTTATCTGAAAGAATTATATGTGAAAGACATTTATTTGAGGGACTTGATTTAATTGGGTGTACTTGTGTTTATTAATTGTGGAGTGATATTAATGGTATTCTTGTTGTCTGTTGTGCATATCACTAGTTTTTCCATGTTGCCCTATTGTTATTTTTTTCTTATTATTTTGTATATTATATTGCACAGGTTATTAGACTAGTGAGTGTCTTGACTGTACCTCGTCTCTACTCCATTGAGGTTAATCTTGATACTTACTGGGTACCGACCGTGGCGTACTCATACTATACTTATGCACATTTTTGTGCAGAGCCAGGTATTAAAGATATCGGACTTGAGCAGAGTTAAAGTGCGATCATAAGGATTCAAGGTAGAGCTGTTTGGCCGTCGCTGTCCCTTGGAGTCTTTTCATTTCATTGTACTGTTAATTTGTAATCAAACATTATTGTATATTCGGTCCTCGTGATCATTTCATGTATTCAGTTAGAGTTCGTGACTCAATACTACCAGTCTTGGGAGGTTTTGTATTGTAATTAATTTTGCTGTTAGATTTTAATTCGAAAAAATGGCTTCAAAATGTAATAGAAATCGGCTTACCTAGTCTTAGAGACTAGGTGCCATCACGACGCCTGTGGTGGTATTTTGAGTCGTGACAAATATAATTTTCATACAAATTTTATACAATATGTCTTCTGTATGTATTTTGTAAAAGATTTGTATATATTTTGTATATAGTGTGTTCTTCTTCCTCTCTAAAATTTTAATCAAAATTTCCTCTTTTAATACAATTTTGATACATATCAACATTTTTATGTAGAAAGATAGTATTTATAACTTAAATATATTTTTTATACAACGATTCATACATTATACAACTATGTTTTAATTTTCATACAATATTTAAATAAAAAAATATATAACTACAATAGAATACAACTTAAATACAATTTACATACAATTATAATACAACTTTGATACAATTTCGTATGTATATTGTATGTCATGTGTTTTTCTTCTTCTTCTTCTTCTTCTTCTTCTTCTTCTTCTTCTTCTTCTTCGAGTTTCAATCTGAAACTCGACCAAAATCAAATCTAATCTTCATTAAACACACTCAAAATTGAGATATAAACTCCAAACAATATTCTCAATTGTCTGCAACAACACCCAATCCAAACAAATAATGGTTTTTAAAAACCCATATTCAAATTCAAAGCTTCAAAGCTTTTTAATGGATGTCAATGGTGGAGAGTCAAACAATTTCAAAATTTATTGATTGACAATCTCAATTTGAACACCAATTGTGCAACATGAAAGGAAATTGCTAAGTTAAAACTCTATAGTAAAACGATTTAAATACATTGATGAATTCCATTAAAAATATATACAAAATAAGAGGATAAAAAGCAGAAAAAACGAATGAAGAAAAATTGGGGAAAGAACAGAGAGAGAGAGAGAGAGAGAGAGAGAGAGAGAGAGAGAGAGAGAGAGAGAGAGAGAGAGAGAGAGAGAGAGAGAGAGAGCAGGAGAGAAAGAACATCGATGGAAAATAACTGATTCATTATTCAATTCCTAATATAAAGGGATACTCATTTAAAACTAATTTGTATATAATTGGTAAATTGTATATGGCCATGTAATTAAGTTAAAACTTGATTAGGGAGGGTAATAAAGTTTTATATGTAGTATAGGAAGGTAAAAATCCCAAAAGTGATTAGTGGTATCGTTGGAAAATAAATTTGGCTTTGTTTATGCTTTTAGGTTTTATAATGTTTAGGTAAACATACTCATAATTATAATATCATAAATTATGTCTACCTAATGTGAGAGCGTTAATATTTTTGGAATTAAGATTAGTTGTTTTACCAATTCAAATAACGAATGTACTTATATATATATATATATATATATATGTTTAGTTGACTTTAAATTCCTAAATCTTAGGAGTTTCTACACAGTTCAAATAAGGAAAAACTTAATAGTTAAAATATATATATATATATATATATATATATATATATATATATATATATATATATATATATATATATATATATATATATATATATATATATATATATATATATATATATATATATATATATATATATATATATATATATATATATATATATATATATATATATATATATATATATATATATATATATATATATATATATATATATATATATATATATATATATATATATATATATATATATATATATATATATATATATATATATATATATATATATATATATATATATTATTTATTTAAAATTACATAAATATTATAGCTAAATGTTATGTTCGGTTGTTGCTCCCAAAAGCGCACCCAAATATACGCGATCGACAAGTAATATTGGATTGTAAAGACCAGATATCATACTCACAGGGACTTGTGATTAAATATTTACTAAATTGAACTAAACAATTAATTTATCCAAGCAATTTTCTAAAGATTATTAACTACAACTAATCTAGAGTCGAAAACTAAAAAATTAAAGAAAACAAGTCGGCAAGCTTAGATATGAATTTAATGGGAGAAAATATTCCAGAGCTATGGGTTAGTTAACAATCCCTCTGAGTTTTTCAATGACTAATTACTTTATCTGGTTTATTGATTGGTAGGGTTAATATTACTCGTAGTATTCTCCCGAAGTACTACTCGCCTATTCAAGCTAACCTAATGCCTATATTCCTATGGAATTAGGATTAACAAGAAAGCATTAATAATTCCTGTATAGTAACCAAGCAAGCCGATTAGGTATATCCCTATCCTAACCGCATATCCATTCCTGATATTCAGGTTCAAGATCTCGCTCTACTCAATCTTATATGCAATCTAAAATTTTTTTCTCCCGGGTTCAATCCTAGATTCGTAGATAATATTCAATTGGTGATCAAGTAATCAAATAATTACGTGCAAGATTGAATAAATAAACCACTATTATAAAATAATAAGAACAATTCAAGTTTCAAACTACAACGTTCATGTAGCACCCAACACTCTAGAACTAATAAACTATGAGATTAAAAGAAGAGAAGAGAACAAAAACTAGTTAGAAGCCTCCTCCAAGCGTGGTTTGTGTTCCCGTAAGTGCATTCTCCTTCAAAGTCTGTTAGATCCCCTACTAATTAGATTTAGTACTCCTTTTATACGAGTTGGGATCGTGTAGGGCTGAAATAATCTTGTCCCGAACGAAGTTGGAAAAATCCCGCACGCTGGGTCCAGGCCAGCACGACGCGCTGGCCTTAGCGCCGGAGGCAGTAGCGTTTTCCATAATTTTTTTTTAATTTTTATTTTTATTTATTTATTATTTTTTAAACCCCTCCCAAATTAGGAGGATCTATAGTGTTTCCTCACTTCCCCTCCAGTGTGACTCGAACCCAGGACCTAACGGTCGTGGGTGGAGGTGCTTTTACCAACTGAGCAAGCCTCACTTGTCTTTTTAGATTTCAATTCTAATTCCTTTCTTAGATTTGTATCCCTTCTTTTTGTTGTCTTCCACTTGGGGGGACAAAACCCAAAGGGTGTCCCCCTTGTTTTATTCTTTTAATTGTCTTTCTTTTCTTTCTTTTTCTTCCGCGTTTTATTTAATTTTGCTCCAAATCTCTTCATCTTCATATCGCTTTATTCATACACAGTTAAAATATAATATTAAGCATAAAGTAATATAATTAATATTAAAAAGATGATTAAAAGTACTAAAATATGATGTAACAATGGTTAAATATTGTTTACCCGTGAAACGGTACAGTTAAATTTATATGTGGTTTCTAGACAAGTGAACTAATTTGATCCTAAAATAATATAATAATCGAAGAAATACACAGTACTTAGCCTTGGAATGTATACGAAATAGCAAAGATAGTGATTCCGTGAACACGGTTTCCGAACACATCAATGATGAGATCAAAAAGCAAGAGAGTGAAATTGTATAAAGCTTTGTGTAGAATATAGAATATGTTTTTTCTAGAAAATTCATATCCATTACAATGGTAACTGAGCTCACTATTTATAACTATGCCTAGGGAAAGAGGTCCTAGGATCATGCCGTCCTTTAATTCCAATTATGAAGGTCATTGATGAAGATGTAACGTTGAGCGTAATTGCCAAATTCTTTGTAACGGGCCGTCCCTCTTAATGCTGTAGAATATTTCTTAGTAAATGCTACCGGACACAGAGCATTTAATACACTTTTATGAACGTTATATGTTCCAGTGACAAGAACAGTGGCTGCGTTCGCTCCTCAGCCATTCCATCTTGGATTCTACGTGTCCTCATTTTAGTCAGCCACGTGTCATATCATATTTTACCTTATACAAATAGTCCCCCTGCTTTCCGGTGACATAACTTTTATTACTGGGAAGTTGGTAGAAACATATATTTGGCGAAAATTACTATAATTCCTTTTGAAGGTCTCTAACAGTTGATTAGACGCACGTCTCTCCGTATTTAATGACCCAAACATGCGTCATCCCATGATTCAGCACAACTTTTGTCGATTATCGAGGTAATCATTGCCATGAATTTAGCTGCCAAAATTTTACTTATACACAACTTCCTTTTCCTTTACGTTTCACAATTGCTCGAGCTTCTGATTTGCATCCTTGTTTTCAATCCCTTTTCTAATTTTCTTCAAACACAAAACATTTTTCATCTCCTTTTTCAATGGCTTCTTTCTCTAACCATGCTGGTTCTTCAAATAATAAGAACAAAATCGAGGATTCCGTTCCTCCGGCAGTGGGTTCCATAATCCCAAGAAAGATTAGTACTTCGAAGGATTTTGAAGAGAAATTTTCTACTGCTAACTCTTGTACATGGGTTGTTAGTAGGTACCCTTCTTCTATTCGTCCTTCCAGTATTCCTGCTGCAAAGGAGGACTGCCGCTGCAATGAGTTGGAAATCATTGCTCTTGATATATCGGAGCGAGTGACCCTTCCCAAGGAAGGTTTTGCATACTTTTTTACGTAACCCTTTACTTTGGGTGCGTTTTCTTTAAGCGGAGAGCTTGATTCCATGATTACGGAATTTTGCCTTAGCTACCAGGTGTGTTTGGCACAGGTAAGTCCTTCAGTGTGGAGGACGATTGCCTGCCTCCGGCGTTTGTGCCAAGAAACTGGAAATGAGCTAACCTTAGCTCATATGATGGATCTTTATTCCCCCAAAATCTTCTGCGGGGGAATGATAAACCTTTGCAAGTGTGGCAACCATGCTTTGTTTTCTAGCATGGATGATGACAAACCACCGTGGGTGGATGTAACGGTTCGTTGCAGTTGCCACTAATGACATTATTCCGACAACGGCTTCATCCTTTCCGGTTGCTTGGAACCGCACTCGTAAGTTCTTTGTATAATATTCCTGTTACTAGATATTCTTCTAGGGCTGTATCATCTCTTCACCCTTCGCATGTTTCAACAACTCGATGGCTCCCATCTATCGTAGAAGGTTTGAACCGGTGGGTTCAGAAGATTTCGGACGTCATAACCCCCGAAACTCATTCGTGGAAAGAATTGGCCCTTAAATACGGGTGGAAGGCCAAAAATCTTGGTAACTCTAATTTACCTTGCTTCCATTTTTGTATAAGAAGAACTTGGTTGAACCCTTCTGACTTTGTTCATGGAATTAGGTCTACCTGCGAGCTCTGTTGCTGTCCTCGAGGAGGATGTTCTGGCTGATCCTGCTGATGCAGCGAGGCTGCATCAGGAAGCACTTACTCGAACAGGTATTTCCGGGCTTGTTTCGGGTGAAAATATTTATTTACGGATTCCCCGGCCGGAGGATAAACAAATAAAGAGAAGACGCTCCTCCGCGGCTGGGGAAAAGAATAAAAAGGCAAAGGTTGATGCCCCCGAATCATCTCTAGTGGTGATGATGACCGGTCCTCCTTCTAGGATGGTCGTAGACACCGTGATGATTGATGATGATGAAGAAACTGTTGATGAGGGAGCTTCGTTACACAGAAGGAGACGATCCTCATCATCTCAACAGGATGCTCGACTTGTTGAGGTAGTTACAATAACTGAAGGCGATGTCTCAGCACTTTGGGGAGAATGTGATTTGGTAGAATATGCCAACTCCCATTTTTGGGCCCCAATAGCTGCAACCGGTGCTGCGGAGCTGAGTACCAGGTCCTTACCGTCTTTGGTTGGCGAGCATCAAACAACCAGCACTGTATTTGATGCAGCTGCTTCTCACTCTTCAACTCCATCAGCTTCATCTCCACCTTCACCAACACCAGCAACCGCTACATCATTTCTATCTTCGTCTACTCTTCCACCAACAGTTGCTACACTATCTCTATCGGCCGCACCTGACCATGAAGAAGGTGTTCCTCATCCACAGTCCCCAGTACATGGGAACTTGGGGCAAAATTATGCTGCTCCTTCTGAAGATCCACAAAGGAGGAGGAACATCATTCTTTCGATCTCTACCGGGTGCAACCTGCTATTGTGGCCGGTGGAGCTTGCTAATTACCTGAAGCCTTTGGCTTCAGAAAAATACTGGGAAAAGATTCAGACACTCTCGGGAGAGTGTTTGTTGAACAATGCTATGTATAACGCCGCAATGGTACATTCCTTCCTTCCTTTGTTATTTTTTCTACTTTGAACGAATGTATTCTAAATTTTACCTCTTCTTATTTTATAGGCCAACTTTCTTGCTTCTGAGGGCCTTCAAAGGATGATTCGTGAGAAGGAAGAACTTACTTCGAAATGGGATTAGTTTTTGGCAGAACAGGACCAGACTGTTCTCCGCCTCTCGGAACTGGAAACCAGAGCTGCTGAGGCCGTTGTTTTGGGGGCTTCCTTGCAGCAAAGTGAGCAAGAAGTGGTAATCCTTAGCCAAAATATTGGGCCGTTGAGGGTTAGATTTGATGAGGCCAAGGACAAATGGGCAGAAGTCCAGAACGTCATTCTTGCTACAGCCGACCGTGAGGCTGCCTCCGCTGAAAGAGTGATTAACTTGGAGGCAGCCTTGAACTCCAAAAGTGAAGAGCTTGCTGTCATGGAGGTAAAACATGCCCAACTAGAAGAGAAGTACCAGAAAACTATTGAGCATAATATGCTCCACGAGCTTGACATCAGCCTCAAATCTGCTAGAACCGCCCGGAAAAACCTTTCCGCCGAGGTTACTCAACTCAAAGAAGAACTTAAGTGTCGAGAAGCTTCCCTCATTGCTGAAAAAACTTATTCCATGTATAGCATAAGGAGAAAAACCTTGGAAGAGGCCAAAGATGGTATCATTGATGTTGATGTTGTAACTACTAGGGCCCGAGAGCTTGAGTTGGCTGCAAAAAAAGGACTCCCGGTGCAGTCTGATGCTCCAGGTTCTTCTAATTCCAGTTGCGAGTTTTCGGAAACTGAAGAAGGATCGGAAGGCGATGAGGCTGAAGACCAAATTGGGGAAAGCGTTGAGCCATTGGCGGAACCACCTACTCTTCGCGGCAATGCAAATACTTCTCTTCCTCCTAGTTCCGGAGGTGCTACAGTTTATTTCCCATTTTGTACTTGTAACGTTTTGGCCCATTCTTGTAAATAAAGACATATTTTCTTCTTTTTTTTCAAATGCCGTTTGAGTCTTACTTTCGATTGAATATCCATGCAAGCCTTTAACTTTTGCATTTGCTCAAGTATTCTGCGCATGTTGTTCAATTCGCGCTTTACTATGTGTAGTCTCGGATGCCTTTTCTTCGAAGTATTTTGGTTCCGAGTATTATCCCTTTTATGTGAGGGGTTTTATGAATATTTGCACAAGTTTCCCTTTTACCTGAGGGTCTCTATGAATATTCGCGCAAGTTTCCCTTTTACATGAGGGTCTCTATGAAACTTTGTGCAAGTTTCACTTTTACATGAAGGTTTCTATGAATATTTGCACAAGTTTGCTTTTTGCATCCTTTTCATATGCGGCTTTGGGTGTATTTTTCCCCTATGGCATTTTGGATTTAGGGCATTGATTCTTCTGGAACCAATCCTTTAAAGTGAGAGTTTTTATAAGAGAGGGCCCTTTTATGTTTACGGTGCTCTTGAAGAGGACGCCTCATGTTCATTATGGCACTAACTTTTGAAGTACTTGTTTAACTTTCAAATGACAAAGTTAGCTCATCGTTCAGACAAAAAACAAGATAAAAGCAAAAGGACTTCATTTTATTCCTTATATTTTCAGAAATTACATAAGCATTTTGCTATGCAGAAAAGAAATTGCCATTACTTATGGCTATCTTGTACAACTTGTTTCTACGGGGCTGGATGCGCTATCTCCGGTCCCGATGATGCATTTTGTTTCTGGATTTTCATTCTAGGTTGACGTGACAGTCATTGTTGCCATATCCTCATATCATTCCCCCCTCCCCCCCAGCGTTTGAATGCGAAAAATGCAAATTCGAACATTGAAAGTCTTGTATCTTCGAAGGTCCCACCAATGAATTGCTAGGTAATACTTCAATCGGAAACATATCTTGTTTCCCCTTAGGAATCCATGCTATCGAGCGAGAGAATACCTAACAGTCCTCTGGCGGTTTGTGCCCGTGAACGGTCGGGTAACCTCTATTTGGTAGCAAACTTAACTTCCCGGTGGGAATTTGCTATCGAACCAAAGATTACCTAATCATCCCCGAGTGGGAGCTTGTTCATTTGTCTTGATATCAAAGGTCTAATTGCTGCTGTCTTTATAGTATGCTTTATGTTGCTGCTTTGTAAAAAACCTTGCCAGAAAAACCCACTTGGGACAAAAACTGAACGAAGGGAAAAAGAGTTCAGCACATACTTTCTGTTTGAGTGTTGTTCATCAGCAATAATATCTTTTGAGGTGTGCCACGTTCCAGTTGTTGGGCAACTTGTCCCCATTATGGTTCTTCAACTCGTATGAACCTTTCCCAGTGGCAACTGAAATCCGGTAAGGACCTTCCCACGTTGGACCTAGCTTTCCCGTGTTGAGCTCCCGAGTATTTTGTGTTACTTTCCTTAGAACCAAGTCTCCTACTTTGAAAAACGGAAATTGGATCTTCGATTATAATATCGCTCCATCCTCTGCTTTTGAGCTGACATTCTTACATGAGCCAAGTCCCTGCGTCCCTCGAGCAGTTCCAAGTTGATTAGCATTGCTTCGTCGTTCGATTCTTCATCTGTCTAAGAATATCTCAAAGTGGGTTCGCCCACTTCAATCGGGATTAGGGCTTCAGCACCGTACACGAGGGAAAAAGGAGTTTCTCCTGTACTTGATTTGGCCGTTGTTCGGTGGGCCTATAGAACTCCGGGCAACTCTTTAGGCCATTTGCCTTTTGCTGCTTCCAACATTTTCTTGAGGTTTTGAATGATCACTTTATTTGTTGACTCTGCTTGACCATTTGCGCTCGAATGATAAGGCGAGGATGTGATTCTCTTTATTTTTACACCTTCGAACAACTTTGTAACTTTTGCATCGATAAACTGTGGCCCATTGTCGCATGCTATCTCTTTTGGTATTTCGAACCTGTAAATTATATTTTCCCACAGTAAATCGACCACTTCGCGTTCTCCGATCTTCTAATAACAACCTGCTTCCACCCATTTAGAAAAATAATCAGTCAAAATTAAAAGAAATCTTAGCTTTCCGAGAGCCGGTGACAGCGGTCTAACGATGTCCACCTCCCTTATTAGGAATGGCCAAGGGAACAGAACCGAGTGTAAAGGTTCTACCGGTTGATGTACTAGTGATGCGTAGAGTTGGCACTTATCATATATTCGTACGAAATCTTTGGCATCTTGTTCCATGCGAGGCCAATAATATCCTACCCGTACCAATTTCAGCACCAAAGACTTTGCGCCTGAGTGATTGCCGCATATCCCTTCGTGGATTTATCTCATTACATAGTCAACTTCTGATGCTCCTAAGCACCGGGCCAGCGGGCCTTGGAAAGACTTTCTATACAATTGGCCTTTCCTGAAGCTATAACGTGCAGCTTTGGTGCGTAACGCTCGTGACACTTTGGGATCGTCGGGCAACTTTCCGTGCTCGAGGTAGTTGATTATTTCATTTCTCCAGTCCCAGACCAGACTAGCCGAATTCACTTCATAGTAACCATCCGTATCAAGGACTGAACTCATCAGTTGTACCACCATTCCAAACTCCAATCCCGTTATTTCCGTCGATAAACCTAAGATTGCTAATGCATCCACTTCTGCATTATCCTCTCTCGGTATATGAGTGATTGACCACTCATAGAATCGTTCCAAAAGAGCCTGGACCTTTATCACGTATTGCTGCATACGTTCTTCTTTGGTATGAAAGATCCCGTAAACCTGATTTACCACCAGTTGTGAATCACATTTGATTTCGATAACCTCGAAATCAAGTACCCGGGACAATTCGAGCCCTACAATCAAAGCTTCATACTGTGCTTCATTGTTAGTTAAAGGAATTGTTCTGATAGCCTGCCTTAAGGTTTCACCCGAAGGCATGAATAAAACTATTCCTAGACCGGACCCTTTTACGTTCGAAGCTTCGTCCATAAATAAGGTCCAAATCCCTGATGTCGATTCTGACACCATGACTACCTCCTTGGTTGCCAAAGGTAGCAGTACCGGACTAAAATATGCCACAAAGTCAGCCAAGATTTGTGACTTAATTGAAGTCCTCGGTTTATATTCAATATGAACGATATTTCGCAAAGGGAAAGTAGTCGCCACATCAAATGAGGGTAGCGAGTTTTTGCTCCCATTAAAATTTTTCTAACGTAATAAATAGGAAACTGCGTACCTTCGTCCACGCGGAAAAAAATCTCACTTACTGCAACTTCTGAAATCGCGAGGTAGACTAGCAATGTTTCGCCTTCTTTTGGTTTCAAGAGCAATGGAGGGTTTGATAAGTACTTCTTCAGGTCAATCAAAGCCTGTTGGCACTCCGGCGTCCATTCAAAATTGTTTTTCTTTTTGAGCAATGTAAATAAGCAATCACACTTTTCTGACAACCGGGAAATGAACCTGCTCAAAGCCGCTAACCTTCTTGTGAGTCTTTGGACTTCTTTCACGTTTGATAATTAATCTGGGATATCATTTATGGCCTTTATTTTGTTAGGGTTTACCTCAATTCCCCTTTGTGAGACCACAAACCCCAGGAATTTACCGAAGCTGACCCGAACGCGCACTTTTTGGGGTTAAGTTTCATGTTATGTTTCCTCAGGATATCAGATATTTCTTTCAAATGCTTAAGGTGGTCACCAGCATTCAAAGACTTAACGAGCATATCGTCTATATAAACTTCCATGGTTTTTCCTATTTGCTTTTCAAACTTCTTATTTACGAACCGTTGATAAGTGGCTCCGGTATTTTTCAACCCGAAAGGTATTACATTGTAACAATATTTACCGAAATGTGTTATAAATGAAGTCTTTTCCTGATCTTCTGGGTTCATTTTAATTTGGTTGTACCTGAAATAAGCATCAACGAAACTCATCATTTCGTGCCCGGTCGTGGCATCAATCATTTGATCGATATTTGGTAGTGGAAACGAATCTTTCGGGCACGCCTTATTAAGATCTTTATAATCTACACATATACGAAATTTATTGTTCTTCTTAGGAACTACTACTACTACATTGGCTAGCCATTCTAGATATCTTACCTCTCTGACTGAACCGATTTTGTGCAAGCAGGTTACCTCTTCTTTGACGAATTTATTCCTGGTCTCGGCAATAGGGCGCTTCTTTTGTCGTACCGGTGGTACATTGGGATCTAGTCTCAGCTTGTGCACAACTATTTCTGTTGGGATACCTGTCATATACTTATGCGACCATGCAAAACAATCAACGTTAATTTTAAGGAATTCAATAAAACCAGACCAGAGCTCGGGGTGCAGTCCTATTCCCATGTGAAATTTTCTTTCTAACAATTCTTCAAATAATGACACTTGCTCTATTTCCTCTGTTGTGGATTTCGTTGCATCCGTTTCTTCCGGAACTTGGAAATATCTTGGCACCTAATATTGTTCTGATGATTTTACCCCTAGAATAACCTCATCTAACTCGGGAGTAGGCGCCGGTTCCTGTAATTTTCTATGGTGTGCGCTCCTTCCCTTTGCTACTAGAAACTGAGATTACATTCATCTCCCTCGCTATCGGTTAGTCACCTCTTATCTGCTTGATTCCTTTGGGCGTTGGAAACTTCAGCAATTAGTGATACGTCGAAGGTACAACTTTCATCTCGTGTAACCTTGGCCTTCCTAAGATGATGTTGTATCCCATATCACCATCCACTACTTCGAAGAGAGTTGTTTTCATTACTCCTTCAGCATTCGTGAGCATCAATATCTCTCCCCAGGTCATCACGCTAGCAAGGTTTAATCCAGCGAGGAGTTTTGCCGCCGGAATAATGCTTCCGGTGAGTTTAGCTTGTTCCAATACACTCCATTGTATGATATCAACCAAACTTCCTGGATCCACTAGGACACGCTTAATTTTAAAATCTAACATATTTAAAGAGATTACTAGTGCATCGTTGTGTTGTAACAGGAATCCGTCTGGGTCTTCCTCCGTAAAAGTGATATTGTCCTCCTAGAGTCTTTTGCTATGAGTTATCGATATTTTAGTCCTTTTTGCCGCCAAAAAGGTGACCCTGTTAATCTCGTTCCCCCCAACATCATGTTGATCGTTTGGCATTTCGTTTCTTCTCCTACTTTTGAGGATTCCGTGTTGTCTCTGTTGCGACAGTAATTGTTCTTAGCTCGATCACTCAAGAATTCTCAGAGATGACCGTTCTTCAATAGCATTGCCACCTCCTCCCAAAGATGTCGGTAGACCCCTGTTCGGTGACCGTTCGTCTCGTGGTATTCGCACGATAAATTGGGATCCCTCTGGCTGGAATCGGACCTTATAGGTCTTGGGAGTCATGCTTATTTAATGTTCCTCATGGCTGGCACCAGTTCCACTACACTGACGTTGAAGTTATTTTCTGATATCCTAAGGTAGGAAAGATCTCGATACCCCGACGTTTGTTTATCTTGAAGTGATCTATTATTTCGCCCACGATCAGTTCCTCCATCAACGATGAACTTGTTTGCTTCTCGAAAGTTTCTGCCACGGCCTTCGGTATGCTTATAGGGAAAAAACTGACCCCTCATAGTTCTACTATCCGTGTCGTATTCATCCTTTGATTTTTCTCTCTTCTTCTCCCATCCTTTGTTAGCTGATGTAGAACCGACCTGGTCATCTTCGATCCTTATCTTCCACTCATACCTATTGTGAACATCTTCCCAGGTTGTTGCTTGAAACTCAAGCAGGCTCTCCCCCAGCTTCCGGGAAGCGTCTGAACTTCTCGGATTCAATCCTTTGGTGAATGCTTCACCTGCCCATTCATCCGGGATGACCAGGAGAAACATTATTTCTTTCTGGAATCGAATAACAAACTTTCGTACTAATTCTGATTCTCTTTGTGCGATTTTGAATATGTCGGACTTCCGGGCTTGCACCTTTCTGGCCCTGGCATGAGCTTTAATGAAACAATCCGCGAGCATGTCAAAAAAATCTAAGTAATGCTCTGGCAATAATGAATACCACGTTAAGGCTCCCCTCGTGAGAGTTTTGCCGAATTGCTTTAGCAACACAGATTCAATTTCGTGAGGAGCTAGATCATTTCCTTTCACCACCGTTGTGTAAGTGGTAATATGTTCCTGCGGGTCTGAAGTTCCATCATACTTTGGGACTTCGGGCATTTTGAAGCGCTTCGGGATTAGTTCTAGTGCCACACTTGTATTGTATGGTAATTGAACATATTTCTTCGAGTTCGGGCCTTTCAATACTGGTGGCGCGCCCGGAATTTGATCCATGCGGGCGTTTACTTCCCTCATGAACCATAAAAGCTCATCTTTGAATGAATCATTCTCATTTTTAAGACCTGATCTGCTCCCCCAACCCCATCGGAGCCAACTTCACCTCTGGGAGTGTTGTTGTCGACTATATCCATTGTTTGGTCTGCGGGAACAATGGGAGGAAGTGGATCGTGCCTGTTTGCATTATTCGAAGCACCTGATAGCGCCTGCTTCAGTTATGTCATAACCTGATCCTACCGCATGGGATGGCCTATGATGATTGCATGTTGCTCTTGTGGGATCCTCACAGTATCCGCTACTTGCTCCTCGTCAGCATCATCAAGAGTTATCTCTCGAACCCTTCAAGGGTATCGCCTGTCATGAACCGGTGTGGCGTCATTCCCCTCATTACGGGTGCCACTAATCAAGTCCACAAAATGAGGCTGATCCCCTCGCATTTCAGGGTTGTGTGTATCGTTAACAGTGTTATCTGCCATTTTTTGTGATTTTTTCTAAGAAAATAATCAAAACACGTTAGTAAAAAAGGCAAGGATCAATTTAATTGCATGACTGTCTAGGCCCCACGGTGGGCGCCAAACTGTTTACCCGTAAAATGGTATAGTTGAATTTATACGTGGTTTCTAGACAAGTGAACTAATTTGATCCTGGAATAATATAATAATCGAAGAAATACACAGTACTTAGCCTTGGAATGTAGACGAAATAGCAAAGATAGTGATTCCGTGAACACGGTTTCCAAATACATCAATGATGAGTATATGTTTTGTGTAGAATATAGTATATGTTTTTTCCAGAAAATTCGTATCCATTATAATGGTAACTGAGTTCACTATTTACAGTTATGCCTAGGGAAAGAGGTCCTAGGATCATGCCCTCCTTTAATGCCAATTATGAGGGTCATTGATGAAGATGTAACGTTGAGTGTAAATGCCAAATTCTTTGCAACGAACCATCTCTCTTAACGCTGTAGAATATTCCTTAGTAAATTCTACCGGGCGCATAACATTTAATACACTTTTATGAACGTTATCTTTTCCGGTGAAAAGCGTAGTAGCTGCGTTCGGTCATTAGCCATTCCATCTTGTATTCCACGTGTCCTCCTTTACGTCAGCCACGTGCCATATCATATTTTACCATATACAAATATATACATTTTTGGCCAAACATCACCACCCCACACTTAAACTCTTGCTCGTCCTCGAGTAAGCATTAAAATCACTCTCAATAAATCAAGCCTAGAAGCACAACCACTTCGATGGATACTAACAATTAAGCCATATAGCAACTCAAACCATCAGATATACACCTCCTGATCATCGTGCAAGATATACAAGTCACAAACAAACAACAAACTTCTAACCTCCTAACCTTAGAGAGGGACACTAACTCACCAAATTTAACCTCGCTCACCTACTCTGTCAAATACAGCTAATAACATCACCTATCTGTCATGAAAGCCCTCACAATAATAAATAGTCCATACACTCAAATCAAAGTATGAATATAATTTAAGGAATTAGCATCAAAGAACAACTCTCTCACTCACAAACGAAAAGAACCATAGGCTTGCCCATTATGTACATCTCTACTAATTAAGTGTGCTCGACTAGAATCAAATAGGACTTTAACGGGTTGTAATATTGGCTCAGGGACGGGTTAGAGAATTGTATAATAGTGACTTATACTTCCCTATGCACTTTTCAATTTTAGACTTCATCACCCATTATTTTCTACTCTTTTCTTTATTTTTTAGCCCTCTCTTCATCAAATATTTCAAAAGTATTTTCCCTCATATCAAGAACATTTCATATTTTTTTTCAAAGAAATTTTTTTATTCTCTTTTTTTTTAGTCACATTCTTTTCAAGAGGGCCCTTTCATCACTTTGCAGCTATCATTCGTCACCATTTTTAACTTAATCATCCCTTTCTTCAAAAACTAGGGCTTCAACAAAAGGATCAAGGCAAAAATACGACTTCCAAACAAAAGGCTACAGGCTCAATGAGCTAATTAGTGGTATAATATCTGAAAATGCTAAAATTCACAAGACATATCAAAGAAAGTCTATTATCATCTTCTAAACAGAGCAACACTTTTATTTCGCTTCAATAACATGCAGGGCAAGTTCTAGACTAAGATGCAAACCATGGAATATATGTACGAAATCCTCACCCCAAATGGCACAAGTATCAATCAAGATAGATCAATTCTACTCTAAGACAGATAAGATCATAGTGAACGACAAAATAAGAATAAGCTATATACAGATTCACAACCCTGAGCCTAGGTATTAGAAAGTCTGCTATTTTATTCATTACTCAAGCACTCAGAGGAAAATACTACTCAAGCTTAGGCCTAAATATGCTAGTATCAAACATGTCACAAAGGTTTTTCTTCTCCCTCTTCTACTACCCCTAAAAAAATCTAATCCTAAAAATAAAAAAATTTTACCCGGTACATCCCCTAGAAAAGAACAGATGCAAAAAGAAAAACTAATAGAGATTATTATCTAACTAAAACTAACTATAACAAAAAGAAAATATTTTTGAATTTTTTTTCATTGGACCTTAATCCCTCAAGAGAGCTGTCCACAAAATCCATCATCGGGAAAAGTCCAAATTTTGTGAATTTTTTTCTTTTTCATTTTTTTTCAACTTTTAAAATTTTTTTTTACAAAAATCATTATACTAAGAAAGAGTACTATAACAAAGCTAAGATAGCACAGAAAACAACCCGACAATCTCCTCACCCCACACTTAAAATAATGCAATGTCCTTAATGCATCCAATAAATAACAAGAGGGTAAAAGAGACTTCATGGTAGGCCAAAGATCGAAGCATTAGCATCTCACTGGATACTAAGACTTCTCCCAGGTATGGTCCTTTGTGCAGGTACCCCACACTTAGTTCCACCCAACACTCACTTTTTCACACACTTAATAGCTTTGACTCCATGCTCTTACTCCTACAAAAAAAAAATAATACTACAAAGATAACACAATAAAAAAATAAACAAAAGTAAAAAAGAAAAAAATAGAATTAGGTTGCCTCCCAACAAGCGCTTGATTTAACGTCGCGGCACGACACCATCACTTTTATAACTTTTTCTTTCACTTTTAGGATATGAATTGCGCCCCCACTTTTGCATCAATTATTCTGTCATGTTCCTGAGGCGGTGGTGTGAAAATAAAGGAACCAAGCAATTGCACTTCTTGACCTTCAAGTGAGGGATGTCATTTTGTCTCCTTGGCATCATAAATTTCAAAATGTATGCAATTTGTTCCCTATCCATTGACTCCTCCATATGCTCGAATGGATCAATTCTCGTGTCACCAACTAAACACAATTTTGAAAACTGTTTAGAATGAGGGTCAATGCGCTCCAACTCTAGAATCGCTTCACTTTTAACATCCTCACTTTTACACACTTCGTCAACCTTGGCATCATCAACAAAATTTTGGTTGAATGGTTGGAATTACCCTTTTTGCTCCATAAGTTGGCCAGTATCTACAAAATTGGTTGTTGGGCATCAGACACCTCAATTTTTTTATGTAAGATAAATAAATC
The DNA here is from genome assembly GCF_000715075.1 of Nicotiana tabacum. Classification (NCBI taxonomy): domain Eukaryota; kingdom Viridiplantae; phylum Streptophyta; class Magnoliopsida; order Solanales; family Solanaceae; genus Nicotiana; species Nicotiana tabacum. Next base: position 41,469,958 of record NC_134103.1, read on the forward strand.
ACAGTCATAATAGAGATTAAGACACAATTATGCAATTAATCTAGAGTTAGAGTTTAAGGAAGCGTACCGTTAAACTCCATGGATTTAGCAGCGACAACAACCAAAGATCAAGCCTGAGACCAACTTCCACGATCCACTTGCTACGCGCTCTCACAGTCCGGAGAACTTGACTGATGGGACGTCTACCGTTACCATGTATTCAAGAGGCAAAATACTCTAGGGTTTTTCTGATAGCTAGGGAAAGGGGGTTGGCCTCTATTTATAAAGAGTGCCTACCCATCACAGGCCAATTGTTATTGGGCCTCACTTATCCACACACACAATATTTAATATTAGGCCTTTTATTTATCCACCACTTGGGCCACGTCACTATCCTTTCAGGCTATAACCAATTAACGCAAGTTCAAATTCTAACATTCTCCTACTTGGACGCCAACGTTAATTGAGGACAAGAAAATAATTTTAAAAAAGATTTTAGACTCTATAGTGGCCACATTACTCACATAGCCAAGGATAGAATGACCCATATAGCAATCCATCTAGTCTCAATAGAGAACACTAACAATGAATCATAGCAGGCATCACACCATTTCAAGGTATGAATTTGTAAGAACTCTATTCAGGATATAGGTAGCTGTTTTTAAGGCTTCACCCCCAAAGAGACTCGGGCAAGCTATTCCTTGAGATCATACTTCTCACCATTTCCATGAGAGTACGATTTCGTCTTTCAGCCACACCATTCTGCTCAGGAGTACCTGGCTTGGTATATTATGCTATTATCCCACATTCTTGCAAAAATAAAGCGAAATGCCTCATACATTGACCAGACTCATCATATTTTTTGTAGTACTCACTACCACGACCAGACCTCACTATCTTAATGGACTTCCCATGCTATTTTTCAACTTCAGTCTTGTAAATTTTAAACTTTTCAAGTGTTTCAGATTTTTCTTCTAAAAGATATATATAACAGTATCTTGAAAAGTCATCAATAAAAGTAATAAAATACTTATGATTTGTCAAAGTACGTACATAAGGTTCACTAATATCAGTATGAATAATTTCTAAGAGTTCAGAGCTCCTAATGGAACCCTTTCTCTTAACCTTGGTAATTTTATCCTTAACACAATCAATACAAGTTTTAAAATCTTTTGGATCAAGAACAGGTAAATATTTTCCTTTACCAATCATTAATTTCTTTCTTTAGATATATGATCAAGATGCCTATGCCATACCAGGTAAGACGTTTTACTCATAACAAACCTTTCGTGGGCAATATTTTTAACATGCATTGCAGAAAGAATTTCATTCAACACATTCAAGCGATATAGACCATCCCTTAAAAAAGCATCAGTAGCAACATGTGAATCATAGGAAATTTTAATATTACCATTATTTTGTTGAAATAAATAACAAGCTTTGTCCAAAAGGGAAACCAAAACTAATTTTCGTCCCATAGACGGTACAAAAATAGTATTTTCCAAACGAATACTAGAATTATTTATAAAAGGTATTCTAGATGTCCCTATATACTCCTCTTTTGATTTGAGTCCATTTCCCACAACAACACTGGATTCATCCTCTTTTGGCTTCCGTCTGCTTACTAAATCCTGCAAGTCATTGGTTACATGAACAGTTGCACCACTATCCAACCAACAAGAATTTAAAGGGACATGAACAAGACTAGTTTCAAAGAAGACAAAAGCCAAAAGATTACATGATTTCTTTTTTTGGGGACAACCAGCTTTCTTATGACCTACTTGTTTCCAATTCCAACACTTGATTTCTTTCTTAATTACAGCTTGAGGACCAAGATGATTATGAGACTGACCTTGGTTAACACCAGACTTATTAGTGTAACAACCCGGCCAGTCGTTTTGAGGAATTTAAGTCCTGTTCGGCGGAATTCGATCTTGAGCAACTTCATATTATGTGTATTGACTTGCGTGCGGGGTTGAATTCAGTTACCGGGTGATTCAGAGTCAAATCAGAAAAAGGATTCAAGTTTTGGAAGCTTAAGCGGTAAGAGTTGACCGAAATTTAACTTTTATGTAAAAAGTTTTGAAATAGGTTTTGGATAATTTCAACAGCTTTGTATGATGACTTTGGACTTAGGCATGCATCCTGATCTGAATTTGGAGGTCCATAGGGTGATTTGAAGCATTTCAGCGAAAGTTGGAAAAGTGGAGAGATTTGACCAATAGTTGACTTTGGTTATATCGGGGTCAGAATGCAATTCTGAGAGTTGGAACATCTCCGTTATGTCATTTTGGACTTGTCTGCAAAATTTGACGTCATTGCGGGTTGATTTGATAGGTTTCAACACGGGTTTTTGAAGTTGTAAGATTTGAAAATTCATAAGTTCGATTCATGGTGCGATTCATAATATCGACATTGTTTGATGTGATTTGAGTCCTCGAGCGAGTCCATGTTAGGTGATGGAACTTGTTGGTATGCTTGGACGGGGCCCCGGGTGTGTTTCGGACGAGTTTTGGATGGTTTTAATAGTTTTGGACAGGTCTGATTCTGGTGTCTCGCACCTGCGAAATCTTGGAGCGCAGGTGCAGCTCCGCTTCTGCGTGAGCCTGGTCGCTTCAGTGATCGTTGAGGCCTAGGAGCTCGTTCACTTCTGCCGAAGCTGGCTCGCAGGTACGTAGACCGCTTCTGCGGTTTCGCGATCGCTTCTGCGAAGGAGTCTGCTTATGCGCTACAGTCATCACTTCTGCGGCGCCACATGTGCGGCTATGTTGTCCGCAAATGCGGACCTAGGCCTGGTAAGTTAAGTTCGCAGATGCAAACGTTTCTCGCAAATGCGGTTCCGCAAATGCGCTTATTTGTCCGCAGATGCGGAAGTGCTGGGCAGAATCATATAAGTCGAGGGTTTGGCCATTTTCTTCAATTTTGAGTTTTAGACCTCAGTTTTGGGAGCTTCTTTGTGGGTTTTGCAAGAAAATCGATTGGGTAAATATTCTTCACCTAGTATTTATTATATTCTATGATTTTGTCTTCATTTTTATCATTTAATTTGTATTTTGAGTTGAGGAAAATTGTGGTTTTTGAAGAAAGTTTTCAAAATAAAAAATCTTGATTTGAGGGACGAATTGGTATCGGAATTTGATAATTTTAGTATGGTTTAACTTTTATCGGAATGGGTATTCGGGTTTTGTAAAATTTGTCAGGTTTCGAGGTGCGGGCCCGGGGGTCGACTTTTGGGTCGATTTTTAGATTTTGATAAAGATTGAGACTTTATGATCTGGAATAGTTTCATATGAGTTTATTTGTGCTTTGAAGTGATTTTTGATAGATTTGAGCCATCCAGAGGTCATTTCACCCGAGAAGTTCATTTTAGAGTATCGCTTTGTCTTCTTTGAGGTAAGTATCTAGCCTAACCTTGTGTGGGGGAACTACCCCTTAGGATTTGAGTCTACTATGCTAATTGTATTCCGTGTACGCGAGGTGACGAGTACGTGCTCGGACTTAATTGTAAAAATTGGCTTTTTAGGGTTCTTAGGTCCTTGTATTCATTGAATATGCAATTGTTCTTATTATGATTACGTTCCTTAATTACTAGTTTCACCTCTACCTACTTCATTAGGATCAATTGCTTCATGATTTACTCTTATCGTTTACTTGATTCAAATATGCCTTGATTGGAACTATTATCTCTTCCCTTACCATGTTATCGTTTCCCTAACTGCTTATCTTTATTTGAAGTGGTAGTTATCCCTTTTGTAAATGTTCACCCTTAATTGAGGTTATGGTTATCTTTCCGCTGCCTACCTTTATTTGAATTTGTTGCATCTCTTTCGTAATTGTCCAAACATAAAAGAAGCTTAGATATCCTATGCCTTAGTTGACTTGCCTTATTTGGAATTATTTGACTCGTGTTAGGTTCTTGTTGTTGAACCGTATATTGTGGGATCATTGTTACATATTATTTTCTTCCCTGTTGAGTTGTTCTTATTATGCCTAGTATTCTTTATTGTGGCTATTCCTTGCGAACTAGTTTTACCATTTCTTGTGATCGAAGGTTCTTGAGTTGATTTACTTGTCGTACCTTGTTTTATTGTCATTGTTGTTGTTGTATTTGTTGTGGTGATGCACGAGGTTTCTGTCGTGCGGTTGTTGTTATTGTGATGCACGAGGTTTTTGCCGTGCGGTTGTTGTTATGGGGTTGCACGAGGTTTCTGCCGTGCTGTTGTTACTATTCTTATTTGCACATGCGGTGTGACAAGGCAGTATATATCTATATGTAGGTTGCTCATGTGGCGAGACAAGGCGGGAACATTATTATGCGTGTGTGGTAAGACAAGGCGGGCATTCAATTTACTATTGCACACGTGGCGAGATAAGTTGGGCTATGTCATGGATTGATTTGTGATGATTTGTGATGGCCTAGGGGTATTCTTGTTGTTGATATCTATGTAGTGGTACACTTACCTATGTGAGCTTTATCTTGTGAAAGTTGTGAGAAAAGATTCTACGGGCTGTCTGTTCCTTTTCTTATGGTTACTAGCTGGTATAAACTATGTTAGGACACTTGCACAAGCATACACGTAGTTAAGCACTCTTATCGGTTAAGAGATTTTCTTGATATTGTTGAGTATAGATGTACACCCTTGTTACTTGCCTTCTATGTGAGAATGGCTCTATTTGGCACGTGAGTCATCACTGCAGTTATGAAGTGTAATGAGGGCACAGGATGCCAAGTGTTAGGGTTTAGTTATTGAGACCCGTGAATTGTTATTAGCCCGAGTGTCGGTACCTCGTGGAGTTTATTGACTAAAATCTATTGTGAAAGCGGTAGTTGTTGTGGAGTTATTACTTGTCCCTTCTTTATCTATGATTTTTAGATTTAGGTTGTGTTTCCGTTCATTCTTCTGTGTCATTATTATGGTATTCCGCTGATAATTGTTGTTTTCCTTTCTTATTGCAATTACCGTATTGTTGGCCATTTCGCGTAGTCTTTATGTAGATATCATACTTTGTTGTTCCTATACTTATACTTGTGCATGTTATTTAGTCCAGTAGGTGTCTTGACTGTTCCTTGTCACTACTTCACTGAGGTTAGTCTTGATACTTGCTGGGTACCACTGTGGTGTGCTCATACTACACTTTTGCACATTTTTGTGCAGATCCAGGTATTTTAAAGTCCGTTGAGCATTAGCTAGCTGTGCGGATTACTACTGTGGAGACTCAAGGTAAACCTGCCGCTGCGTTCGCAAGTTTTGGAGTCACCTTCTGATCTGTATTCATAGTGTTTACTTTGTTTCAAACACTTGTATTTAGAAAAATGTAGTAGAACTCTGTAGAGCTTATGACTTGTACTACCGGTTTTGGAAATTTTAAATTTGATAGAGAATTCCATTTCAAAAGTTGTTAGATGTTATTTATTATTGTTGTTATTCAGTAAATGTTAGGCTTACTGTAAGGCCCCGTAAAATTTTACAAAAGAAAAATAATATTTCATGGTGCTAGACTAGGCTTACGTGTTTGAACAATACACCGGAAAATAAAGGAAAATATTTGGTAGAAAAACGCATTTCTGCGGTCCATTATGTGACCGCAAAATCACCCTACGGGCCGCATAATGGCCGCAGAAGTGAGGCAGGAGAGGGCCAGTTCGGATGCAATTCTGCGGTCGACTATGCGACCGCATAACTGTTCTGCTGTTCATTATGCGACCGCAGAACAGGTCTATGGGCCAAATAGTGACCGCAGACACATATAGATTTTTGCCGGTTTTGGACAGCAATTATGCGACCGATATGCAGTCCGCATATCGATTATGCGATCGCAGACCTTGTTCCGGAGCTCCATTTTTGGGTTTTTAAAACCCGACCCTACTTCGTTTAATACATACTTTGGGCTATTTTTGAGAAAGCATCTGACATTTTATAGTGAGAGAGAGTTCCCTAGAGTGAGAAGGTATTCTTCAATAATTGTTCTTCAATTCTTGCTCTAAATTTGGAAGATTAAGAAGGGAAACTCACTAGGTCTTCATCCTAGAGGTAAGATTCTACACCCTAACTCCTAATTTCGAATTATCTAAAAATGGGTAATTAGCAAGACACTTTTTGGGCATGAAAGTTGTTTATTTTACATGCATGTGATATCAAGGGGTGTAGGAAGATTGTTGAACAAAGCATGGTAAAGATTGGGTTGTTGGATGATGGAATTCTCTATAAAAGGACCTTGAAACCTTATGCATACTTAGTGTTTGAAAAAAATGCTCAAATGAGCTAGAACCATGATCATTTTCCTAATTTTGGTTCAATTTGTTATATTTCAAAAATAGATTGAAGTTGCTAAGAATATTGGAACATTTAGAGTGTAAGGAACCTCAAGTGAGGTATGTTGGCTAAAACCTTCTTTAAGAATTGGAATTCTTACTATCCTTGTAGGTTCCAAGATGCTGATTACAATCGGATATTCCGATAAGTTTTGTGATAAAGATATATGTTCAATAAATGTTTCAAATGCTCTAATCATATTGCATTATGAATTGAGGATGTGTTCCAAACTATGGATTGTGTATCCGCATGTTATAATTTCAAGTCGTGATTTATGTGAAGGTTATTATTCCAAGATGTGTAGAGATTTTCATTGTGATACACCTCCACCCGCATATATTGGGGTGAGGCAGCATGGCCGCTTTGTGTAGGGATTATGGTATTATGGGACTGCACCTCCACCCGCATACATTGGGGTGAGGCAGTACGACCGCTTTGTGTATAGTATTGGTATTGTTGTGGCACCACTACCCATATATATATATATATATATATATATATATATATATATATATATATATATATATATATATATATATATATTAGGGGTGAGGCGGCATAGCCGCTTTGTGTTGGTATTGGTATCGTTGATGCATTTCCATCCGCATACATTGGGATGAGGTGGCATAGCCGCTTTGTGTAGGTTTTTGGTACTGTGGTTATACATCCACCCGAAAACATTGGGGTGAGGCGGCATGGCCGCTTGAGTAGAATTGTTTTATTATACTTACACCTCTACCTGCATTCATCGGGTAAGGCGGCGGGGCCACTTTTTGTAAAGATGGTTACATAGGATCTCATCTTAAATCCTATGAATATTTTCTTCAGTTAGATCCTCCAGTGTTTTTGAGTACTGATCCCGAGGAGGACCCCCATGACTTCATTGATGAGATGCACAAGACTCTTTGGGTTATGCATGCTACAGAGACGGAGGGAGTGGAGTTGGCCTCCTACCGCTTGAAAGGGGTGGCATATTCTTGGTTTGAGTTGTGGGAGGAATCCCGTGAGGAGGGAAGCCCTCCGGCAAGGTGGGGTGAGTTCACAGATGCCTTTATGGATCATTTCTTGCCTGCCGAAACTAAGGCAGCTCGTGCCACTGAGTTTGAAAGCCTGAAGCAGGGTAGTATGAATGTGTGGGAGTACCATATGGAGTTTGCGCGCCTGTCCAAGTATGCTATTCACATGTTGCCTACTATGGAGGCTAGAGTGCGCCGGTTTGTACAGGGCCTTAGCCCCTTGGTTATCAATGAGGCCTCTATAGCTTCCTTAAATTTCGATATGAACTATGGTAAGATGGTGGCATTTGCTCAAGCTACTAAGACCCGTAAATTGAAGAATAGAATGGAGCTTCAGAGTAGCAGCAAGGCCCGATCTGCGGGCAACTTTGGTTGTTCTTCCGGTGGTGGTGGTGGTAGGTCTACATTGAGGGGAGGGTCATCAGAACCATCCCAATCATTCGCCCAGTCTTCGATGGGTACACAGTCATCTGGACCCAGTCAGGGCAACAGGGGACCCCACCAGCAGGGTCGGCCCGACAGAAGGTGTCAGCAGCGGAGGCTTCCATGCCCTAAGTGTGGGAGGATGCACTTTGGGTCCTGCTTCATGGACCTACCCGTATGCTATGGTGTGGTGTGAGGGGTCACATTCAGAGGGATTGCCGCTCGTTCCGCCGATTTATGGGCAGAGGTGCGGCACAACCAGCTAATTCTGCAGCTACTACATCTACAACACCTCTAGCTCGAGGCACCCCAGCATCCACAAGGAGTGGTGCAGCTAGGGGTGGTGCACAGAATTCGGGAGGCTTCTCCAGATGTTGTCACTGGTATATTATCTGTCCAATCCCATGATGTATATGCTCTTATTGATCCCGGTTCCACTTTGTCATATGTCACTCCTTATGTTGCTATGGAATTTGGGATAGAACCAGAATAACTTCATGAGTCGTTCTCTGTATCTACTCTGGTTGGTGAGTCTATTTTGGCCGTGCTAGTTTATATGGATTGTGTTGTCACGTTGTGTGGTCGGGATACTATGGCTGATCTTATTGAATTGAGAATGATCGATTTTGATGTGATAATGGGGATGGATTGGCTTTATTCTTTTTTTGCCAAGCTTGATTGCCGAACCAGGATTGTTAGGTTTGAATTTCCAAACGAGCTAATTATTGAGTGGAAGGGTGATGATGTAGTTCCAAAGGGTAGGTTAATTTCCTATCTTAAGGACACAAAGATGATCAACAAGGAATGTATTTACCATTTGGTCCCGGTTACAGACACCGATACTGAGGCACCTACAATTGAGTCCGTGCCTATTGTGAATGAATTTCCGGGAGTCTTTCCGGATGAACTCCCTGGGATCCCACCAGACAGGGAGATTGATTTTGGGATTGATGTGATGCCAGACACATATTCTATATCTATTCCGCCCTACATAATGGCACCGGCAGAATTGAAGGATCTAAATGAACAATTGAGAGATTTGTTAGAAAAGGGTTTTATCCGGCCAAGTGTGTCGCCGTGGGGCGCGCTGATCCTTTTTGTAAGAAAGAAAGATAGGTCACTAAGAATGTGTATTGACTATCGGCTGCTTAATAAGGTCACAATCAAGAATAAGTACCCACTGCCAATGATAGATGACTTGTTTGATCAATAGCAAGGTGGCAGGTACTTCTCCAAGATTGATTTAAGATCCGGGTATCACCAATTGAAGATCAGGGAGCGGGATATTCCAAAAATATCTTTTAGGACCCGATATGGGCATTTTGAGTTTCTAGTGATGTCTTTTGGGCTAACAAATGCCCCAGCAGCCTTCATGGATCTTATGAATTGCATTTTCAGGCCGTTCCTCGATTCTTTTGTGATAGTGTTCATTGAAGATATTCTTGTATATTCATGAAGTCAAGAAGACCATGCCGATCATCTCAGGGTAGTTCTACAAATCCTGTATCAGCACAAGTTATATGAAAAGTTTTCAAAGTGTAAAATTTGTGTTGAATCGGTCACATTCTTGGGTCATGTTGTCTCTAGAGAGGGGATTAAGGTTGATCCTCAGAAAATTGCAGCTGTGAAGAATTGGCCGAGGCCTACAACTCCAACGGAGATTCGCAGTTTCTTAGGCTTAGCTGGATATTACTGAACATTTGTGTAGGGATTTTCTACTCTTGCCTCTCCATTGACTAAATTGACGCAGAAGGCAATTAAGTTCCAATGGTCAGATATTTGTGAAAAGAGTTTCCAGGAGTTGAAAGCAAGATTGACTACGACACCGATGTTGACTCTACTAGAGGGTATAAATGGATTTGTGGTATGTTGTGATGCTTCAAGAATCGGGCTTGGGTGTGTAATAATGCTTCTAGGCAATTAAAGAATCATGAAAGAACTATCCAACACATGATTTAGAACTTGTGGCAGTTGTATCTGCATTGAAAATTTGGCGTCATTATTTATATGGGGTCCATGTTGATATATTCACGGACCATAAGAGCCTTCAATATATTTTCAAGTAGAAGGAATTGAATCTGAGGTCGAGAAGATGGCTTGAGTTACTCAAGGACTATGACATTGATATTCTATATCATCCGAGAAAGGCCAATGTTGTGGCAGATGCTCTTAGCCGTAAATCTATGGGTAGTTTGGCTCACTTGGAGGCATATCAAAGGCCACTGGCCAAGGAAGTTCACCGATTGGCTAGTTCGGTAGTTCGTCTTGCGGACTCTAGTGAAGGAGGGGTAATTATGCAAAATAGGACTGAATCATGTTTGTTGTGGAAGTCAAAGAGAAGTAATACAATGATCCATTGTTGGTGCAGTTGAAAGAGGGGATTCATAAACATAAGACCATGGCCTTTTCTCTTGGCATGGATGATGGTACACTAAGGTACCAAGGGCGACTATGTGTTCCAAATGTGGATGGTCTCCGTGAAAGAATTATGACTGAAGCTCACATTTCTAGGTATTCCGTGCACCCAGGTTCTACGAATATGTATCATGATCTTAAGGATGTCTATTGGTGGAATGATATGAAGAGGAATGTAGAGAAATTTGTGGCAAAGTGTACAAACTGTCAGCAAGTGAAGGCCAAATACCAATAACCCAGTGGGTTGGCACAGAACATAGAAATTCTAATGTGAAAGTGGGAAATGATTAATATGGACTTTGTGGTAGGATTACCGCGCACTCCGCGCAAGTTTGACTCAATTTGGGTGATTGTGGATCAACTCACGAAATCAACACACTTTTTGCCGGTTAAGTCTACCGACACAGCGGAATAGTATACTCAGTTATATATTATAGAAATAGTCAGGTTGCATGGCACCCCAAATTTCCATCATTTCTGATCGGGGAGCACAATTCACTACTAAATTTTGGAAGAAATTTCAGCAAGACTTGGGTACTCAGCTAAATCTTAGTACATCCTTACACCCGCAGACTAACGGGCAGGCAGAACGGACTATTCCAACGCTTCAGGATATGTTGCGCGCTTGTGTTCTAGACTTCAAAAGTAGCTGGGATGATCATTTACCACTCATAGAATTTGCATACAACAATAGCCACCATGTTAGCATTCAAATGGCACCGTTCGAGGCTTTATATAGTGGGAGATGTAGATCTCCCATTGGGTGGTTCGAAATTGGGGAGGCAGAGTTGATAGGGCCAGACCTCGTGCATCATGCCATGGAAAAGGTTAAAATCATTAAGGAGAGGTTGAAGATTGCTCAGAGTCATCAAAAATCCTATTCGGATGTTCGTCGTAGGGATTTGGAGTTCAAAGAAGATGATTGGGTATTCTTGAAAGTTTCCCCCATGTATGGTGTAATGCGATTTGTTAAGAAAGGAAAATTGAGTCCGAGGTATGTCGGAACGTTCAAAATCATTCAGAGGATCGGTGAGGTGGCGTACAAGGTTGAGCTACCACCTGAGATGTCATTAGTACACCCGGTGTTTCATGTGCCTATGTTGAAGAAAGTAGTTGGATATCCGACACTCATTGTTTTGGTTGAGACTATTGAGGTTAATGAGGAATTGACTTATGAAGATATTCTAGTTTCTATTATTGATCGGCAAGTCTGAAAGTTGAGAAACAAAGAAATTGCATCCGTGAAAGTGCTATGGCGAAACCAACAAGTTGAAGAGGCTACTTGGGAGGCCGAGGAAGAAATGAAGAAAAAGTATCCTTATTTATTTGAATGACCGTGTATTTATAATGTTGTGATCTGGGAAAATTATAATACTTACTTTGTATGAATTTTGTATCATTTGAACAATTGGCGTTAAGGGTGTTCCTTTCTGAAAATACATTCTTTATGAGGCCACAGTTGGTGTTGTTTTGTATTATGTTACATTGTTGGATTATGTATATGTTGTTAGGATGTGTTTCTGGGGCTCTCTGATAGGTGGATAGGCCTAGTTACAAGGGAAACTCTAGCAAAATTTTTGGAAATTTAGGGAGTTAGTCAAATTTTGGGTTGCTGGTATGTGGTATGAAAAACTGAGTTTCATAAGATGCTAATAACATATTTTGACCCTCATTCGAGGACGAATGATCCAAAGTGGGGGAGAATGAAAGACCCCGTAAAATTTTGCAAAAGAAAAATAATGTTTCATGGTGCCAGATTTTGACCCTCATTGGGTTGAACAATGCACCGGAAAGTAAAGGACAATTTTTGGTAGAAAAATGCTCCATTGTGTGACCGTAGAATCACTCTACGGGCCGCATAATGGCCGCAGAAGTGAGGCAGGAGAGGGCCAGTTTGGATGCAATTCTGCGGTCAACTAAGCGACCGCCTAACTATTCTGCGATTCATTATGCGACCGCAAAATAGGTCTGCGGGCCGCATAGTGACCGCAGACACAGACAGATTTTTGCCGGTTCTGGACAGCAATTATGCGACCGATATGAGGTCCGCATATCGATTATGCGATCGTAGACCTTTTTCCGGAGCTTCATTTTTGGGTTTTTAAAACCTGACCCTACTTCGTTAAATACACGCTTTGGGCTATTTTTGAGCAAATATCTGACATTTTAGAGTGAGAGAGAGTGCCCTAGAGTGAGAAGGTGTTCTTCAATAATTGTTCTTCAATTCTTGCTCAAATTTTGGAAGATTAAGAAGGGAAACTCACTTGGTCTTCATCCTAGAGGTAAGATTCTACACCCTAACTCCTAATTTCGAAATTATCTGGAAATGGGTAATTAGCAAGATAATTTTTGGGCATGAGAGTTGTTTATTTTACATGCATGTGATATCAAGGGGTGTAGGATGATTGTTGAACTAAGCATGGTAAAGATTGGGTTGTGGGATGATGGAATCCTCCATAAAAGGACTTTGAAACCTTAATGCACATCTAGTGTTTGATAAAATGCTCAAATGAGCTAGAACCATAATCATCTTCCTAATTTTGGTTCAATTTTTTATATTTCAAAAAAATAGATTGAAGTTGCTAAGAATTCCATAACATTTAGAGTGTAAGGAAGCTCAAGCGAAGTATGTTGGCTAAACCCCTCTTTAAGAATTGGAATTACTAATATCCTTGTAGGTTCCAAGATGTTGATTACAATCGGGTATTCCGATAAGTTTTGTGATAAATATATATGTTCAATTCATGTTTCAAATGCTCTTATCATATTGCATTATAAATTGAGGATGTGTTCCAAACTATAGATTGTGTATCCACATGTTATAATTTCAAGTCGTGATTTATGTGAAGGTTATTATGCCAAGATGTGTAGAGATTGTGATTGTGATACACCTCCATCCGCATATATATTAGGGTGAGGCGGCATGACCGCTTTGTTTAGGGATTATGGTATTGTGGGACTGCACCTCCACCCGCTTACATTGGGGTGAGGCGGTACGACCGCTTTGTGTATAGTTCTGGTATTGTTGTGGCACCACCACACACACACACACACACACACACACACACACACACACACACACACATATATATATATATATATATATATATATATATATATATATATATATATATATATATATATATATTGGTATTGGTATCGTTGATGCATTTCCACCCGCATACATTGGGGTGAGAAGGCATAGCCGCTTTGTGTAGGTTCTTGGTACTATGGTTATACATCCACCCGCATACATTGGGGTGAGGCGGCAGGGCCGATTGAGTAGAGTTGTGGTATTGTACTTACACCTCCACGTGCATTCATCAGGTGAGGCTGTGGGGCCGCTTTGTGTAAAGATGGTTACAGAGGATCTCATCTTAAATCCTATGAATGTTATTGATAGTTCTTAATAAGCTTGCTCTGGTTTAAACGGTTATCAATTTTATTCTATTACCGCCCTGATTCATCATATTCATATTGTATTTCCGAATTCTTAAATTGGTGTTTGGTTTTCATACTAGTACTATTCGATGGTACTAACGTCCCTTTTTCCGGGGGCGCTGCATCTTTAAATGGATGCAGGTGGTTCCACAATAGGAGGTATTGATTAGTGATAGGATACACCTTCTTCCCAGCTGACTTTGTGAGCCCCACTTCATCCCGGGGTCATGTATCTTTTGTTCTTTGTGTATTTTGTTTGAGGTATAGCTGGGGCCTTATTGCCGGCATTATCATTGTACTCTTCTTTATCTATAGAGGCTCCATAGACATAGTGTGGGTTGTGTATTGGTGCTGGGAAAGACAAACTATGTTATGTTGTGGTTGTATTACTTGTCCCATTTGAGACTTCAAAAATGATGAAAACAATTGGTAATGAATTGGTATTGTAGACATTATCACGTTTTTGTCTAATTAAGGAAAATATGTATTATCTTCATTCGTGGATGAGTTTGGGTAGAAGAAAATCTAAAAGACTTTCTCGATCGGGTTCACTCCGTTGAGCGTCAGTCGCGCTCCTCGATTTTGGGGCGTGACACTTACCTAGTCCCTAAGACTAGGTGCCATCACGATACCCAACAGAGGGGAAATTGTGTCGTGATAAGTTGGTATTAGAGCTCTAGATTCATAGGTGCTATGAGTCATAAGCTTGTTTTGTAGAGTCTTGCGGATAGGTACGGAGATGTTTGTACTTATCTTTGAGAGGCTACGGAACTATCAGGACAGTTTCACTTCCTTCATTCCTATCGTGCGAGCTCATTGATCTTGAAGTTTGAACTTTTATCATTCCATTCTCTCATAGATGGTGAGGAGATGAGATGCAGTTACTGATGATCCTTCCCCCAGAGCAGGTGTCGCTAGAGGCAGAGGCAAAGGCCGAAGAGGAGCATGCGTCATAGCTAGAGCATCTACCCCAGCAGCAGTTGAGGAGCCGCCAGTAGCTCTGGTTGGGGGGTAGGTACCGGAGGCGCCTGCTGTTACCCCCGGACTTCAAGAGACCTTAGCACAGTTCCTGAGCATGTTTGGTACATTGGCTCAGGTGGGGTTTATTTCGGTTGCACCAACTACTTCACAGACCGGGGGAGGAACCCAGACTCCCGGCGTCTACACTCCAGAGCAGCGATTTCATGTTGGTCAGGTTCCAAGTGTCACGGCGACACAACCTGTGGTTCCAGTTCGGCCTGTGAGCAAGGCAGCAACATCTCTGGAAGAACATCTTAGACTTGAGAGGTACAAGAAGTACCACCCTCCTATCCTCAGTGGATTGGCGATACAGGATGCCCAGGGTTTTCTGGAGAAGTGTCACTGCATTCTCGATACTATAGGTATTAAGGAGATAAGCGGGGTTGATTTTACTACGTTCCAGCTCAGGGGAGCGGATTCTCAGTGGTGGCAGGCATATGAGTTGGGTAGCCCGGCCGAGTCAACTTCACTTATATGGTTTCAATTTTAAGAGATGTTCCTGAGAGAGATTGTACCTCAGTCCCTACGAGATGCATGGCGTTTGAAGTTTGAGCAGCTGCGCCAAGGCACTATGTCAGTATCAGAGTATGTTGTTAGGTTCAGTAATTTGGCCAGACATGCACCTGCTTTGGTCGCTACAATTAGAGAGCGTGTCGGTAGATTCATTGAGGGGCTCAGGCATGATATTTGTTTAGCATGGCTCGGGTGTTAGAGTCGAATGATTCATTTCAGCGGGTAGTAGGGATCGCTCGCTGAGTAGAAGGTATGTGGGATCAGGAGAGAGAGTACAGGTGGGGCCATGAGAGAGAGGACAAGTGAGGTGAAGAGAGGGAGGACAGGGAGGCGAGGAGTCCTCGTAGGCCGGAGAGATCTACCGGTCCTTATTTTGGAGGCAGGGTACGGCATGGCAGAGGTTTTGTGGGTCAGCCAGTTCATTTTGCACTTCCGGCTTCACACGGTGTTTCAGGTACTCATGGGTCTTAGGGTACCCGTACTGCACCATTTCCACAACCACGTCAGCAGAGAGGTTGCTTTGAGTGTGGAGAAACCAGCCACATGGTGAGAGATTGTCCCAGACTCTGGACAGATATGTCATAGCGAGGTATTCAGGCGAGTTGAGGGAGCCCAAAAGGGGGAGGCCCGACCCGTTGATGTGTTCATATAGTAGGCGGGAGATCATTGCTCCTGATGATGTCATACAGGTATGCTTTTGATTTTTTATAGAGGGGCACCATTCATATTTTGATTCGGTTCTGCTTATCGGGGCGAGTTCCCCTATTGTTGTCCCACCTATGGGTGAGTTCATGACTTAATATTCTGTTTATGTGTCTGCCCCTGTTGGGAGATTCTATGAATGGTTGCCCGTGTCTATCATTTATTTTTATTCATTATTGGGAGTTACGAGGCTAGAAGTGAATTCCTATTGTCCATTATGGTAGGTTTTGATGTGATTCCTGAGTAATTTGGTTACGATTTGTAATTTGGTTGCTCTACCGGGGTGAGAGTTCAGTAAGTATTGTGATTTTATTGGCAGAATTGAGTTAGTGGAAGGTTTCAATTGGTATGATATGTATTCGACTTGTGATTCAGAGTTTAGGGTGAGACCCTTGCGATTTCATGTGATTTGATATTTTTGAACCGGGCTGCGTGTCGCGGTGGAAATTATATCAGGAAGAGATCCTTGTGAATTGTTCATATACTTCAATTTTTCCTTTTAAATTGATTTATAGCATGGTTCTGATAGAGAGTTGTGCCTGTCGGACTTGTTTGATATTTCTCTTATGTTTGTCTCTTTCATATTTATTCTCTTTCATCTTGTGCTTATTTGAATTTAGTATACGGGGTGTGTTCCCAGTAGCGTTAGATGTGACTAGTTGATCCGGGTGTATAGTTATGAGGTCTTCGTGTTTCTTGCATCATTGTCAGCGTTGTGGAAGTTTGAAACATGGTTCTAGCTGATATGAGGCTAATTGCCGGTACTGGATTTGATTATGGGCAGCTATGGTGATCCGAACTGTTATCATGGGCCTATGTGTGATGTGTCATGTTTGTGTGGTTATACTCTATGGGTGTAGGCATAAGTGGTTGCATCTAGTTGAGACTGATACCGGGTGTGGATTTAGAATCGGGTCTTTTGGAGACGAACAAAAGGTGAAAATTTTGACTCTAAGGCTTATTGGTGTTAGTAGAAGGGATACATTACAGTTGATATGGTGTCGTCAGGCTTATGTGGAATGGGGTGACGTGGGGTCACCCGCGGGTGTATGTTGGAGGTGTACATTCAGTGATTTGAAGACTTCGAGGTGATTCTTGGCACATTCAAGGACGAACGTTTGTTTAAGAGGGGGAGGATGTAACGACTCGGCCAGTCGTTTTGAGGAATTTAAGTCCCGTTCGGCGGCATTCAATCTTGTGCAGCTTCGTATTATGTTTATTGACTTGCGTGCGTGGTTGAATTTAGTTACTAGGTGATTCAGAGTCAAATCGGAAGAAGGATTCAAGTTTTGGAAGCTTAAGCGGTAAAAGTTGATCGGAATTTGACTTTTGTGTAAACGACTCCATAATGGGTTTTTGATGATTTCAACAGCTTCGTATGGTGATTTTGGACTTAGGCGTGCGTCCGGATTTGGATTTGGAGGTCCGTATGGTGATTTGAAGCATTTCGGCCAAAGTTGGAAAAGTTGAAGTTTTGAAAGTGGAGAGGCTTGACCAATAGTTGACTTTGGTCATATCTGGGTTGGAATGTGATTCTGAGAGTTGTAATAGCTCCATTATGTCATTTGGGACTTGTCTGCAAAATTTGACATCATTACGGGTTGATTTGATAGGTTTCAGCACGAGTTTTTGAAGTTGGAAGATTTAAAAGTTCATAAGTTGGATTCATGGTGCGATTCGTAATATCGACATTGTTTGATGTGATTTGAGTCCTCGAACGAGTCCGTTTTAGGTTATGGAACTTGTTGGTATGCTTGGACAGGGTCCCGGGGGCCCCGGGTGTGTTTCGGACGAGTTTCGGATGGTTTTCATAGTTTTGGACAGGTCTGCTTTTGGTGTCTCGCACCTGCGAAATCGTGGAGAACAGGTGCGGCTTCGCTTCTGCGATTGTTGAGGCCTAGGAGCTCGCTCGCTCTTGCGGAAGCTGGCACGCAGGTGCGAAGACCGCTTCTGTGGTTCCGTGATCGCTTCTGTGAAGGAGTCCGCTTCTACATTCCTGGTAAGTTAAGTTCGCATATACGAACGTTTCTCGCTAATGCGGTTGCGCAGATGCACTTATTTGTCCGCAGATGCGGAAGTGTTGGGCAGAATCATATAAGTCGAGGGTTTGGCCATTTTCTTCATAGTTTGAGTTTTAGACCTCGGTTTTGGGAGCTTCTTTGTGGGTATTTCAAGTAAATCGATTGGGTAAGTGTTCTTTACCTACTATTTATTATATTCTATGATTTTATCTTTATTTTTATCATTTAATTTGTATTTTGAGTTGAGTAAAATGGTGATTTTTGGAGAAAGTTCTCATAATGAAAAATCATGATTTGAGGGATGAATTGGTATCGAAATTTAATAATTTTAGTATGGTCAAACTTGTATCGGAATTGGTGTTCGGGTTTTGTGAAATTTGTCGGGTTTTGAGGTACGAGCCCGAGTGTCGACTTTTGGGTTGATTTTTAGATTTTGATAAAGATTGAAACTTTATGATCCAGAATAGTTTCTTATGAGTTTATTTGTTCTTTGAAGTAATTTTTGTTAGATTTTAGTCATCCAGAGGTCATTTCACCTGAGAAGTTCATTTTAGAGTATCCGTTTGTCTTCTTTGAGGTAAGTATCTTGCCGAACCTTGTGTGGGGGGAACTACCCCTTAGGATTTGAGTCTTCTATGCTAATTATAGTCCGTGTACGCGAGGTGACGAATACGTGCTCGGACTTAATTGTGAAAATTGGCCTTTTAGGGTTCTTAGGTCCTTGTATTCATTGAATATGCAGTCGTTCTTGTTATGATTACATTCCTTAATTACTAGTTTCACCTCTACGTGCTTAATTAGGATCAATTACTTCATGATTTACTCTTATTGTTTACTTGATTCATATGTGCCTTGATTGGAACTGTTATCTCTTCCCTTGCCATGTTATTTTTTCCCTAACTACTTATCTTTATTTGAAGTTGTAGTTATCCATTTTGTAAATGTTCACCCTTAATTAAGGTTATGGTTATCTTTCTGCTGCCTACCTTTATTTCAATTTGTTGCATCTCTTTCGTAATTGTCCAAACTTAAAAGAAGCTTAGATATCCTATGCCTTAGTTGACTTGCCCTTATTTGGAATTATTTGACTCGTGTTAGTTTCTTGTTGTTGAACCGTATATTGTGGGATCATTATTACATCGCCTGCTCTTACTTGGGACCAGTTCTCTCAACTCTTCATAGAGAAGTTTCTGCCTATCACATTGAGAGAGGAGCGTCGCCGTCAGTTTGAGCATCTCCAGCAGGGCAGTATGAGTGTTACTCAGTATGAAACCCATTTTATGGGTTTGGCCCATCATGCTATTCTTCTGCTTCCCACCGAGAGAAAGAGGGTGAGGAGGTTTATTAATGGACTTGCTCAGCCTATCAGATTGCAGATTGCTAAGGAGACTGGGAGTGAGATTTCTTTTCAGGTGGTTGCTAATGTCGCCAGACGAGTCGAGATAGTTCTTTCTAAGGGAGGTCAGGGGTCTGACAAGAGACCTCGTTATTCCGGTAAGTTCAGTAGTGCCTCATCTAGAGGCAGGGATACTTTTGGTAGAGGCCATCCTCTCAGGCCGTTTCATTCAGCACTCCAGGCATCCCACGGTGCCTCAGGTGGTCGTGGCCCTCAGATGCATTATTCCGACCAGCTAGCCTACAGTGCACCACCAGCTCCTATTAGTGCACCTCCACTCCAGAGTTATCAGGGTTGTTATTCAGGTCGACAGGGTCAGTTTCAGGATCAGCAGTCACAGCAGCCGAAGTTATGTTATACTTGTCATGATCCGAGGCACATTGCTAGATTTTTCCCTCAGGCAACGGGTAGCTCACAGCATCAGAGTTCTCGTGCCATGGTTCTGGCACCAGTTGCTACACCACCTGCTCAGCCAGCTAGAGGCAGGGGTCAAGCAGCTAGAGGTAGAGGCCATACTGTTAGAGGTGGAGGTCAGGCTGTTTGAGGTGGAGACCAAGCAGTTAGAGGCCGTCCCAGGGACGTAGTTTAGGGTGGTGGGGCCCAGCCCTAGTGTTATGCTTTCCCAGGCAGGCCTAAGGCTGAGTCATCTGGCGCTGTCATCACAGGTACTGTTTCAGTTTGCAGTAGAGATGCTTCAGTTCTATTTTATCCCGGATCTACTTACTCCTATGTGTCATACTATTTTGCTTCATATTTTGTTGTGCCCCATGATGTTTTGAGTGCTCCTGTGTATGTGTCCACGCCAGTGGGGGATGCTATTGTTGTAGATTGTGTTTATCGTTCGTGTGTGGTCACCATTGGGAGTCTTGAGACTCGTGTAGATCTTTTACTTCTCGATATGGTTGATTTTGAGGTCATACTGGGTATGGATTGGCTGTCACCCTATCATGCTATATTAGATTGTCACGCCAAGACGGTGACCTTAGCCCTACAGGGGTTGCCTCGATTAGAGTGAAAAGGGACTCTTGTCCATTCTACCAGTAGGGTTATCTCTTATGTGAAGGCTCAGCATATGGTCGAGAAGGGGTGTCTAGCTTATTTGGCTTATGTCCGCGATTCTAGTGCGGAGGTTCCTTCCATGGATTCAGTGCCAGTTGCTTGTGAGTTTCCAGAGGTGTTTCCTGCAGACCTGTCGGGGATGCCACCGTATAGGGACATTGATTTCTGCATTGATTTGGCTCTGGGCACTCAGCCCATTTCCATTCTGCCATACTGCATGGCCCCGCCAGAGTTGAAAGAATTAAAGGAACAGTTGCAAGATTTGCTTGATAAGGGCTTCATTATACCTAGTGTCTCGCCCTGGGGTGCATCTGTGTTATTTGTGAAGAAGATTTGATCAATGAGGATGTGTAAAGATTATCGGCAGTTGAACAAATTCACCATCAAGAACAAGTATCCATTGTCGAGGATTGATGATTTATTTGATCAGCTTCAGGGTGCCAAGATGTTTTCGAAGATTGATTTGAGATCTGGCGACCATCAGTTGAGGATTAGGGCATCCGATGTCCCTAAGACAGCTTTTCTGACTCGGTATAGGCATTATGAGTTTCTAGTGATGTCATTTGGGCTGACAAATGCCCCAGCAACATTCATGGATTTGATGAATCGGGTGTTCAAGCCCTACTTGTATTCCTTTATGATTGTGTTTATTGATGATATCTTTATCTACTCCAACAACCGAGAGGAGCATGAACAACACCTTCGGATCGTTCTTCAGACTTTGAGAGACAGTCAGCTATATGCTAAGTTCTCAAAATGCGAGTTTTGGTTGAGTTCAGTTGCTTTCTTGGGTCACGGTGTATCAATAGATGGTATTCAGGTGGATCCTAGGAAGATTGAGGTAGTTCAGAACTCGCCTAGACCCACATCAGCTGCAGAGATCCGTAGTTTCTTGGGATTAGCAGGTTATTACCGTCAGTTTGTGGAGGGGGTTCTCATCCATAGCAGCCCATTAACCAGGTTGACCCAGAAGGGTGCCTCGTTCAGCTGGTCAGATGAGTGTGAGGCGAGCTTCTAGAAGCTTAAGATAGCTTTGACTACGGCACCGATATTGGTGTTACCCACAGGTTCAGGATCTTATATAGTATATTGTGATGCATCTCGTATTGATCAGGGTTTGGTATTGTTACAGGGTGGCAAGGTTATTGCATATACTTCGCGGCAGCTGAAGGTTCACGAGAAGAACTACCATGTTCATGATCTAGAGCTGGCAGCCATTGTTCACGCGCTGAAGATTTGGAGGTACTATCTTTATGGCGTGCCATGTGAGGTATTCACTGATCATCGAAGCTTGCGGTATTTGTTCAAGAAGAAGGAACTCAATTTGAGGCAGAGGAGGTGGTTGGAGTGATTGAAAGACTATGATATCACCAAAATGTATCATCCCAGGAAGGCCAATGTGGTGGCCGATGCTTTGAGTAGAAAGTCCGCTAGTATGGGTAGCCTTGCTTATATTCTAATTGGTGAGAGACCGCTTGCATTGGATGTTCAGGCTCTGGCCAACCAGTTCTTGAGGTTGGATGTTTTTGAGCACATCCGTGTTCTAGCTTGTACAGTTGCTCGGTCTTCTTTGTTTGAGTGCATCAGAGAACGGCAGGATAGCGATCCTCATTTACTTGCCCTTAGAGACACAGTGCGGCATGGTGGTGCCAAGCAGGTTACTGTTGGAGATGACAGAGTTTTGAGGATGCAGGGTCGTATTTGTGTGCCTAATGTGGATGGACTTCGCGAGTTGATTCTTGAGGAGGCCCACAGTTCCCAGTATTCTATTCATCCGAGCGTCGCCAAGATGTATCATGACTTGCGGCAGCATTATTGGTGGAGGAGGATGAAGAAATACATAGTTTCATATATAGCTCGGTATCTAAATTGTCAGCAAGTAAAGTACGAGCATCAGAGACCTGATGGTTTGCTTCAGAAGATAGAGATTCCTGAGTGGAAGTAGGAGCGCATCACTATGGATTTTGTTGTTGGACTCCCACGGACTCAGAGGAAGTTCGATGCAGTTTGGGTCATTGTGGACAGGCTGACCAAGTCAACGCACTTCATTCCTGTTGCAGTTACCTATTCTTCGGAGCGGTTGGCAGAGATTTACATTTGTGAGATCGTCCGCCTTCACGGTGTGCCCATGTCTACCATTTCTGATCGAGGTACGCAGTTCACCTCGCACTTCTGGAGGGCAGTACAACGTGAGTTGGGTATGCAGGTTGAGTTGAGCACAACATTTCATCCTCGGACGGACGGGCAGTCCGAGCGCACTATTCAGATCTTGGAGGATATGCTCTGTGCATGTGTTATAGACTTCGGAGGATCGTGGGATCATTTCTTGCCCCTTGCAGAGTTCACCTACAACAACAGCTACCAGTCGAGCATTCAGATGGCTCTCTATAAGGCATTATATGATAGGCGGTTTTGGTCGTCAATTGGGTGGTTTGAGTCGGGGGAGGCTCGGTTTTTGAGCACAGACTTAGTACAGGATGCCTTGGATAAGGTCAAGATTATCCAGGATGGACTTCGCATAACTCAGTCCAGGCAGAAGAGTTATATCGACCGCAGAGTTCGTGATGTTGTATTCATGGTCGGAGAGAGAGTGTTGCTTCGGGTATCACCCATGAAGGGTGTAATGAGGTTCGAAAAGAAGGGCAAGTTGAGCCCTAGGTATATCAGACCTTTTGAGATTCTATAGAGGGTAGGAGAGGTGGCTTACAGGCTTGCGTTGCCACCTAGTTTAGTAGTTATTCATCCGATATTCCATGTGTCCATACTTCGGAAGTATCACGATGATCCGTCCCATGTGTTAGATTTTAGCTTTGTCTAGTTGGACAAGGATTTGACTTACGAGGAGGAGTCGGTGGCTATTCTAGCCCGGCAAGTTCGCCAGTTGAGATCAAAGAGTTACCCTTCAGTTCGAGTGCAATGGAGAGGTCAGCCTGTTGAGGCAGCCACTTGGGAGTCCGATTCCGATATGCAGAATAGATATCCCTACCTTTTTACCAGCCCATGTACTTTTCTATGTCCGTTCGAGGACGAACGGTTGTTTTAGAGGTGGAGAATGTGATGACCCAAAAGGTCATCTTATGTTTTAGAACTGGATTCTGCGCTCTTAAGCCTTAAAAATCTCATTTTACCCTCCTCGATTTACGTGTGCAGTCCGTGCATGTTTCTGGAAAGCTTTTATGTTGAAAACAGATGCAAATAAGAATATTTGCCTTAAAAGTTGATTTTAATTGACTTCGGTCAACATTTTTGGTAAACAGGCCCGGATTAGTATTTTGACGGACTTAGTGGGTTCGTATCAAATTATGGAACCTGGGCGTATCCCCGGAATCGAATTCGGAAGTCCCTAGCTCAAGTTATGAATTTTTGATGAAAATTAAAAGTCTGAAAATTATTTATTTTTAAAAATCTATTGATATTTGGCATTGTTAGTACCGGGTCCGTATTTTGGTTCTGGGGCCCGGTACAGGTTCATTATAATATTTAAGACTTGTCTGTGAAATTTGGTGAGAAACAGAGTTGGTTTGACGTGATTGGGACGTCCGGCGGTGAAGATAGAAATTTTAAAGTGTTCTTGAGAATCGCATTTGATTTGGTGCTAAATTCATAGTTCAAGGTCTTATTTTGGTGATTTGATCAGGCGAGCAAGTTCGTATGATGTTTTTAAACATGTGTGCATGTTTGGTTTGGAGCCCCGAGGGCTTGGGTAGGTTTCGGACGGGCCACAGAATGTTTTAGACTTATGAAAATCTGGTTCTGGTGTTCTGGCATGTCCTTCTTCGCGTTCGCGAAGGTACTCACGCGAAAGCGAAAAGTAAGCTGGTCAGGATGGAATTTTCTTCTTCGCGAACATGAAGGCTTGGTCGCGAAGCGATGGGGGCCTTACCCTTCGCGAACATGACTAGCTCATCGCGAACGCGTAGTGTTAGGCACTGGGGGAGGGGAGCCAGTCTTTCCTTCATCGCGAACGCGAGCAATGTCTCGCGAACGCGAAGGCCAGGGGGTAGCCTACGCAAACGCGAACAAGGTCTCGCAAACGCTAAGGCTTGGCAGCATATACCCTTCGCAAACGCGACAGTGTTCACGCGATCGTGATGAACACTGTCGCCCAACACTTAAAACAGAATCAAAACGGGAATTGGCCATTTATTTCATTTTCTCAAAACCAAACGGACTAGAGGCGATTTTCAAGGGACAATTGCTTCCCCAAAGTGTTGGTAAGTGATTCTAAATCATTTTCTTTCAATTACCCATTTCATGTCATACATTTTTAACCTAAAATCTAGAGTTTTAATGGTAAAATTAGGGGTTTGGGTAGAAACTAGGGATTTCGAAAATGTGGGGATTTAGACCTCAATTTGAGACTGGATTCCAAAACCAATTATATATCCGGGCTCGGGGTGAATGGGTAAATGGGTTTTGGTCTGAACATCGGGTTTTGACCAAGCAAGCCCGGGGTCGATTTTCGACTTTTTGGAGGAAAAATTGGGAAATTTAATTTATGCAATATAATTGATTCCTTTATCAATATTTTATATTATTGAGTCATTTTTGAATAGATACGAGTGATTTGGAGGTGAATTCTAGAGGAAATGCTGCGATTGAGAATTAAGTGGCATTCAGAGTGAGATAAGTGTTGTGTCTAACCCTAACTTAAGGGAATTAGAAACCTCAGATTATTTGCTATGTGAAATTCATGTGAGGGGCGTATATGTGATGTGACGAGTACTTATGCGCTGCCAATTTACCTGTTTTTCCTGTTTTCTCCCATTTTTCTTATATTGTCTCTTTCCTATGCCTAATTATTACGTGTTTAGACTAGTGATATTAAATTGATCGTTCTTATCATGTTCACGGATTCTCTGGTGATAATTGAAGATTTATTTCAAGTTGAAATTGATATTTTGGAACCAAATGTTGAAGTAAGGCTTGTACTTGTTATTCTATCTCCCTGTTATTATTTATGCATTGCATTATGGTAAGGGAGAGTGTTAATGCACGAAGAGTGATGCAGTGCCATATTGTGAGTGTTAATGCACGAAGGGTGATACCGTGTCATATTGTGAGTGTAAACGCATGAAGGGTGATATCATGCCATGACATGAGAGTTAATGTATGAAGGGTGATGTCGTGCCGTTTCTATTGATTTTATGGTGAAATTGAGAGTAAAAGCATGAAGGGTGATGCCGTGCATTTTTTCTTTACTGCATTCGTTGCTCCTGTTGATTCATAATATATTGGTTGTTCCAGTTATCATTTTGCTGTAGTTCTTTATCTCGTATTTCCCCCAACATGTTTCCCCCTCCCGATATCTCGTGTCTAATTCTTCATTACTGTTATTTGTGTATACATTGTTAAACTGTACATGCTGATTTGTAGGTGCCTTGCCTTAGCCTCGTCACTACTTCGTCGAGGTTAGGCTCGACACTTACCAGTACATGGGGTCGGTTGTACTGATATTGCACTCTGTACTTTCTGTGCAGATTTTGGTACCAGCTCGGGCTGATCGAGATTTTTGCTGTTGGGCCGCTATCCGGAGACTTAAGGTAGATCTGTCGGCGTTCACAGACCTTGAAGTTCTCGTTTATCTCTTTTGTTCTACTATTTCTTTCATTCAAACAGTTATATTTTTTTCAGATTATTACTTGTAGTGAATTCTATAATACTCGTGAATTGTATCCAGAACCGGATGGTAGTAATTAATACAGTTTTATATTATTCTGCACTTATTTTACTTCATCTTAGATCATTATTGTTATTTACTGAATGAAAATAAGGATTGGTTTAATGATTCTCTAACGTTGGCTTGCCTAGCAAGTGAAATGTTAGGCGTCATCACGATCCCGACGGTGGAAATTTCGGGTCGTGACACTTTTCTTTTATAAGAGGCATAATCAGCTAATCCAGACAAACTAACAAGGTTCACTACACCCTCAACTTTCTCCTTTTGGATCCTCCCTTCTTCTACCACACAAACAGTAATAAGATCATCAATACTCCACTTATCTTTTTGTGCATTATAAGTTGTCTTAAGCTGGTTAAATTGCTCGGGAAGGGACCTTAGGGATTTATGAATAAGAAAATCATCGATAATGGTTACACCTAAATTATTCAGTTTGGTAGCAATGTTAACTAATTTCATAATATGATCACGGACACTACCTATCAATGTTAACTAGTCAATACTCCATAATATGATCATATTTTATGGTAGACATGGAATCAATCAAGCTACCTATCTCAGCTTTATCAGATTCAAGGAATTTCTATCCAATGCCACTCAAGAAATCTTTTGCATTTCCATTATCCTTAATTTCACCTTTTATGTGATCAGAAATGGATCACTTCATGATCATAAGGCTCAATTTGTTATCCTTCATATATTTCTCATACTTAGTCTTTTCATCAGCAGTGCTAGAAGTTGTAGGTTCAGCAAGTTTCTGTTCAGTCAATGCAAAGTCCAGGTCCATGAGACCTAACACTATTTCAATATCCTATTTTCACTTCTTGTAGTTGCTACTAGTAAGAGATTAAATGAAAATCAACTGAGTAGTCATGTTGTTAACAACTGTATAAGCAAACAACACAAAAATTAGATAAAATTATGGGCATGAATATATAGATCAATAGAGTCAAAGACATCCATTACACCCCTCTTTTAGGTAGAAGATGCAACTATCTCCCCTTTTAAAAATCAAGGAGTCCAAGGCATTCATTGCATTCTCACCTTTAGGCAAAAGATACAACTCCCCCCCCCTAATTATCCAAGAGTACAAGGCATACACTATGTCCTTCCTTTAGGTAAGAGACACAAATCCTCCTCTTACATCAAATTATCCTTATTTATTTATTTATTTATTTATTTGATATATATACATGAGAATCAAAGATATTAAGTTTCATCCTCTGGGTTGAAATATAATATCTTATCTCATAAATTAATTTAGCATCACTAGTATCAAAAGGTAAACCTCCAAAACTAGTATACACTTATTACGGACAACTTAGACATGGGACATATTTTAATGACTCAAATAAACAGACCACTTTGGTATAACTATTTATTAATCATAATTCTCAATCCACATATAATGTTATTTCACATGCATAAAGTTTTTAGAATTTTTAATGACTCCAAATAAATACCACTTTGATGGAAACTATCTATTAATCATATTTCTTATTTAAACAATATCATATATATGCGAGGAAAATAAAGCCCATATATGTAAACTCTTCTAATTGCTATTAATTGCATTCTCTGACTAAAAGTCCAAAGAACCAGGAAGAGCTATGTAATCAAAACAAGATCAACATTCCAATTTATTATTAGGACAGAGTATTTCGTAAAACACCCAAAGTATTTTATCAACTACCAAATAGAAATAATTGAGAAATTTATTAAAGGACACAAGTCCATAGAAAAAGAGTAGGCTTTTAAGTTCCGCTAAGTACGTTAACATTGTATGTAGTTAATTCAAGAACTAAAGGACCAATCAAGTTCAGATCTCAACAAAACTTAACAAGACTTAGCCCTCATTAAAAAATTCTTTTCTGATGCCCTCGCCGTCAGCACGTATTAACGTTTTACCAACTTTGATATGTGCTTTTATTTAAAAATACCAACTACAAAATCGTTACATCCCCTTATACGGTTACACAAAACAGCCGCTAAACATTGATGAAACCGTTTTGCCGAGAAACAGACAAACTACTTTCGTGTAAAATTTACACAATAGCAAAATATATTCGCAAGGAATAACCGATCGTAATATAGAAAAGAACGCTTGTATCGGGAAGGCACCGCTGTAGCCGACACTCTGGCAAAGTATGGAAACATCAACGGAGCATTATGTATTGGAAAACATTTCCGACTTTTATTTTACATGTGTTTTATTAAAGACAAATCAGAAAAAATCGCAATGCGGTCTATCATTAGCAAAAGAAATGAAGTTGAAAAGCAATAGACGCATTCAAACAATACAAAAATGAAGTTGAAACGCAACTTAATAAGAAAATCAAAATGATAAGAAGTGATAGAGGTGGTGAATATGAATCTCCTTTTGAAGAAATATGTTTAGAATATGGAATTATTCATCAAACAATGGCCCCTTACACGCCCCAATCCAATGGGATTGCGAAAAGAAAGAACCGCTCATTAAAGGAGATGATGAACGCTTTGTTGATAAGTTCTTCTTTGCCACGGAACTTGTGGGGGGAAGCCATTCTTACGGCTAACCGAATACTAAATCGAGTACCCCATAGCAAAACGCAATTCATTCCATATGAAAAATGGAAAGGAAGGAAGCCCAACTTGAATTATTTTAAAGTCTGGTGGTGTTTGGCAAAAGTGCAAGTTCCTAAACCCAAAAGGGTAAGAATAGGACCGAAAACCGTTGATTGTTTTTTCATAGGATATGCGACCAATAGTAAAGCATACCGATTTCTGGTTCATAAATCAGAAAATCCCGACATTCATAATAATGTGGTTATAGAATCAGATAATGCTGAGTTCTTCGAAAATATATATCCGTTTAAAAAGTAATGTGAATCGATTGGTGAAGGATCTAAACAACCTCGGGAAGAAACAAAAGAAAGTACGTCTAATCACGAGGATCCAAGACGTAGTAAATGTCAAAGAATGTCTACTTCATTTGGACCAGATTTTGTGACTTTCTTATTGGAAAATGAGTCTCAAATATTTAAAGAAGTTATATCTTCTTTGGAATCATTATTTTGGAAAGAAGCAGTCAATAGTGAAATAGAATCCATATTGAACAACCATACATGAGAACTGGTTGATCTTCCTCCTGGAAATATACCGTTGGGTTCTAAATAGATTTTTAAGAGGAAAATAAAAGATGATGGCACTATTGATAAATATAAGGCAAGACTTGTGGTCAAATAGTATAGACAACGAGAAGGTCTTGATTATTTTGATACATACTCTACAGTTCCAAGAATTATGTCCATACGAACGTTAGTAGCATTAGCTGCAGTTTATGGTCTTGAAATTCATCAAATGGACTTTAAGACAGCCTTATTAAATGGACATTTGGAGGAAGAAATCTACATACAACAACCTGAAAGGTTTGTGATTTCAGGTAAAGAAAAGAAGGTATGTAGACTTGTTAAGTCCCTTTACGGACTAAAACAAGCACCCAAACAATGGCATGCGAAATTTGACCAAACAATTTTGTCAAATGATTTTAAGATAAATGAATACGATAAATATGTGTATATTAAAAATGTTCCAAATCACATAGTCATTGTTTACTTATATGTGGATGATATGCTGATAATGAGTAATGACATTGCCAACATAAATGCGACTAAGCGTATGCTCACTAGCAAGTTTGATATGATGGACTTGGGAGTTACTGATTTAATTAAGGGTATTAAGATCCATAAGACTTCCCAAGGTATGTCATTATCATAATCTCATTATATTAAAATAGTACTTGGAAAATTCAAGCACTTAGATTTTAAAGTTGCAAAGACTCCAATTGACGTGAAACTTGCACTAGCAAAGAACAAAGATCAAAGCATATCACAATTGGATTATGCTCGTGTGTTTAGATGTTTAATGTATATCATGAATTGTACACGACCAGATATAGCTTGTGCTATAAGTAAATTGAGTCGATACACGAGTAATCCAGGTCAATCTCATTGGATGGCAATGAAACGAGTTTTGGGATATTTAGAACATACACAGGACTTTGCTTTGCACTACAGTAAATATTCTGCGGTGCTTGAGGGATACTGTGATGCAAATTGGATCACCGGTTCAACTGATTCTAAGTCCACAGGTGGATATGTATTCACTATTGGTGGAGGAGGGGTATCTTGAAAGTCGTCCAAACAAACGTTTATTGTCCGCTCTACAATGGAGGCTGAGTTCATAGCCTTAGATAAAGCCGGTGAAGAAGCTGAATAGCTCCAAAGTTTCTTGGAAGATAATCCATTTTGGCCCAAACTGTTGGCCCCAAAATGTATAAATTGCGATAGTCAAGCGGCAATTAGAAGGGCTAGGAGCGTTATGTATAACGGTAAATCTCGTCATATACGACGAACACATAAAACCGTTAGGCAATTACTCTCTAGAGGAATTATCACGATTGACTACATAAATTCAAGCAATAATATATCGGATCCACTTACGAAAGGCCCAACTAGAGAGGTAGTTGAGAAATCATAGAGGGGAATGGGACTATGGGCGATGACAAGTCATTGTGGCGGTAACTCTACCTAGAAGACTAGAGATCCCAAGATCTAGGTTCAAGGAGATCAAACAAAGTCATTAATGACGGTTCAACATTGTCAACTAAAATTTTGGTCCATTCTCGTGATAAGACAATATTCAATACCAAGGATAAAGCATTAAGGTTTTTTAGTGGTTTCTAAATTTGATACGGGGTATACCAAATAGTGTATCTACGGGATGAAACGTTTAGGAATCACCTATGTAAGTGTAAAGTGTTAGCCGCTTCAAGGAGAATTTGGTAAGGCCAGTTCTCTATGCACTTATGAAACCAAGTGGTGTTCATGGCTAAAAAGAACATAACAATGAGAACTAAAGACGGTTAAGGGTTGATTGTGTGACTTATGGTTGTCTAGGTATACACCAAAGTTCGACGGTTCAAAGATATCAAATCTACCGATTGACAGAGTATATCCGACATAAGTTCACTACGGAAAGTACAAAGGAAAACCTACTTATAGAGATGCTATTAATCCTTGCTTGCGAATCACACAGTTTTCATGCATATTTTCGTGATATAGCCATTCCCCATTCATGTGGGGGATTGTTGGGTTTTAAGCTTGGTTTAGCTTAAAAGAGGGTGAATGGGAAATGGAGGAAAAAATAAAATATTTGAATTTTCCTCCTTGACAAAGGGATATTGTCCCATATTGTAGGAGGAAAAGACTTTTGATCGGTATATATACAATTGCTCTTCTTCTAGCTCTTAAAGAGTTAAGAAGAATGCAAGCCTCGCGTCGTCGTCGTCGCCGCTCGCTCGGCTCGACTCGGCTTCGGCTTCGGATTTGGTCAAATGATTGATTGATTAATTTTTTGGACCAAATTTATTTGTTAATATTAAGATTAACGTAGTATTATTTTAATCCAAATTAGCGATTTTTGTAACGGTAAATTAATCTTCCTCCGCGTTTAATTTCCCATTTTATTTTGCGTAAATAGCCATTTATGTAATGGCCGTTTTACGTGAATAGCCATAACAGACATTCTGAAGAGTTGTACCTCTTCGTTTAAACTCAACATGTTGGCTATAAATAGCAGACCATTCCCTCAGATTTTCCTTACGAAATTTCTGAATTCTCCTCTTCCTTTCTACATTGTTTTCTTACAAAAAAAATAATGTAAGTGTGATTTGCTGCCGCCATTTGTGTTCGTTGAAACACTGGGGTTTAAAGTACCACTACACCAGTGTATAATCCGTTCTATCTTGGGAGGAAATATTCCAGAACCTCGGGTACTAGGAGGGGATTAAGTTCCTTAAGGAAACATTATGGATTCAGTGTGCTCGGGTTAATTTCTACTTCTTCTACATTTCTGTTTATACGTTGTTTTCTTCTCCATAATTATTTTACAACTACAGTATACTTAACAAGTAATAGATGAAGGAATCTGTAATTTTTCTTTAACTCAAAAAACTGAAATTTAGAGGTACAATATTTTCATAATTGGCGACTCTTATACTTCAGCAGAGATTTTTCTACTAAAGATAATTATTTTGTTTGGATTAAAAATCATTTATGTTTAAATCTCAAATTTGAATGCTATAGCTAGATGGGGTATTTTATAGGATTCTCACGCAAAAAATTCATATTAGTTAGGGGAGCTTTTAAATTTATCAAGATTTTTTTTTTTAAAATATATATCACTCATGGTGAAGTTTATATCATACAGAATTCTTAAAAAACATGCAATTTGAAGTAGAGGACAGTTATTTATGATTCTGTTGTATGTTTGAAACATGCACGCCTCTTTCACAATACAAAATAAAAAAAAAAAAGTTTGAAATTTAATTTGAAACATAAGAATTTAAGATTTTAAAAAGAAAGGAAAATTCTATGTTTCCTATAGACTATCAAAACCAAAAAGAATTTAGTCATCATTTACACATTTTACACCTTAAACAAATTGAAGTGTATTTTAAAGTTTTAATTAAGGTAAAATTTTAATCGGTTCTACAAAATTCAAAAAAGAAAATTTTAATACCAAATTTTAATTGATTTGCAAATAAAGGGCTAGCGAAAGTAGTCTTCACTCTTCAGGCTTTTCCCCAAACCACTATTGTGCTCAAACCCTCGCTGCCTCACACTCACAGAAATCGGCGGATCCAAGAATTCTGCAACCGGCAAGCGGAAATCGGAAACAAGACAATGGAGACACCTAATGGGATGTTTGAGGTATTGCCCGTTGATTACAAGAATTGGTCATCCATAGTAATTTTTTTTATGGAAAATTTTGAAGACATCAGTGTGTATGCTTTTGACTATGACGAGTGCAATCTGTACTATGTTGTGTCCTACAAATGGCCACAGTGTCTTTTGTTGAGTCTGGGATATACTGCTGGTGGCTTTAATGTGTACTTTGTTGGTGAGCCCAAATATGATGAGCAATTTAATCCCATAGCTCACTCACAGGAAGTCAAAGTTTATGATATTTGCAATAGGGTATGGTGGGAAGACTTGCCAAAGTTGAAAGCTCCCATGCCCAATCCGTTTGTGTTTTTCCTTAATGGGCTGCTTTATGTGCTTTCTACTGGTATGTTATATGAGCAACCACACTTCGAGATGCTGGATATCAATAATCTTTCTCGAGGATGGGTTTCGCTATCTAATCCCTCTTTTATTAGCAACCATGTAATACCCTCAAACCACACTACCATTATTGACTACTCCAAGAAGATGCTATACGTAAGGTTGGTTGAATGGTCTTATTGTGATTGCTCGTCAGATCTTTATGGTTACAGCGTGCATGATCACAAGTGGCACGCTTTCCGAATTTTCATGTCCGAAGAAAACATAACCTCTTCTGTCCCTATGCCTGATGACGAGCCGAGTCCTTTGACATATGATGACTATTCGAGTCCCACGTCTGAATCCTCAAACCAATCAGAACATGATGACGAGCGGAGTCCTTTGACATATCATGACGAGCCGAGTCCTTTGACAGCTCGCACGGGTAATCTATTGAAAGCCAGTTGGTCGAATGGATGTGTAATTGTAGACAATCACTTGTACAGATTTCAGATGTTACGGTACCCTAAAGAAGAACTACGTGCTATTCTGATCATTCGTGATTTGGAGCATGAAATAGAGGTATACAATAATGCAGTCGAGCTCGATTATGTGGATGCTATGCATTTTCCCGATGATCCACCCATCGGAGGGTGCTGGGAGGTTGATATCTCTCACATTGTTCAGGAAGATGTGCTTCGTGATCTCTATTCTTGTGGCAAGCTAGTTTATATAGGCAAGAGTAATTCATGCCTGAGGTTTTCTTTGGTTATCTCGTACGCTTGTAGGTTTCGTCCTAAAATTACTAATCATGTGTGTACATGCACGTTTGACTTGGAAGTGAAATGCGATAAAGCAACTGCAGTTGGAGAGAGTTCAACTGTATCATTCATTGCCAAACCCATTTCCTGCAAATCCCACAATATAAATATGGATACATGCCTGTTTTCTTGCAAGGAGTTATGTAAGTTTCTCCCCCTTCCACTTGTAATTGCTTGGTGGCCCGACGACATTTAAAGTTTGTTTGTTATATATAATAGTGTTTTCAACACTTAAACGAGTCCATCTAATTGTTTTGTGACTAGAATTACATAAATAAGCAGATTCTTACATTCCTTTTCTGGACAACACACTTGTGACCTCTAGATCATTCTTCTTTTTTGGTTAAAAGGAAAGTTTTCATTTAACCAAATATCAGTATGTACATATGACTCAGTTTGACTCATGAGTCAAATCTCAAGTGAATCAGGACTGTGACACCTATAGAGCTAACTTTAGACCACTAAAACTGTCCATAACTATAATGACCTTTAGATCATTCTTATCAAAGAGGGGAGGGTATTTGTTCTCTGTGAACTAGTCCATTGTTAGTTCTTCCTCAATTATCAGTTGCCCTGGTGCTTACCAAGTTTTCAGTTAGTATTGGATTTTTTTGCTCTAATGGTTTAAGTATGACTCCTAATCTTGATCTTCATTTTCCTCGATGAGGGTGTGACCTCCTTGTTTATCACTATTAGGATGTTAGAAGTTAAATTATCTAAGGTAGAATCTGTAATGCTTCTAAATGTCTGAAATATATCTGTATTTATCTTTGTTGTTGTGGTCATTATCATCATTAGCGTTCCCGACTGCTCATTTGTTTGTTACTTTTTGGCCACAAGTGAAGTCAAAGATAATTGAACTGTCTAATTGGCAGCAAAAATCTATCTGTTTCGTAAGCCTCTTCTTAGATTCATGTACTTTTAGAACCATGATGTCTTTCCTGTTAATGAACTGTGATTTCTTTAGGAGTCTATTTTTTCCATTCTAATAATCTAAAAGGACATTGTTCCAAGATGAAATGTTAGCTTCTAGCTTATTCGACTTTGATTCAACCATAAGCTACTTTCTACTATCTGCGGTTCATCGTTCTCCTCTGAAAGTGAAAGATGCATATTCTTTGAATATTGTAGGGCAAGATAGGACTAGATAAGGATTCATGAACGAAATTCCTGTTTCAAGTTGTACGGATATCTCATCTTTTGCAGATTTAAGTAATTTTTGAATTTCTAAGGATTCATGATTTTCTTTCTTGGGTTTCCTGGCAAACCCTCCCTCTGATATTTAACAATCTAAACTTTGAACTTTGAGAAGTTTCCAAGTGATTTTGGAAAAGGAAAAATTCTACCATATGTCGATTGGATCATCTCGGTTTACACTTTCTCTCTTTTTCCGTTTCCTGTGGCAGTGATAGGTTGCGGTTACTTTTTAACCTACTATCCGCGTCATGAATAATCCAGGCACATGATCCATTCTTCTCTCTTCAGTGTGCAACCTTTGTTCTTTTATAGTCTATTTTCTACGGAGATGCTTTAGAGTTGGATTTTCGAGTGAAAAATGCCTTGAACAGTTTCTCCTTTTCCTTTTAGCGGGTACAAGAGTTCAGTTCTCTCCAAAGCGGTGGATATTTGGTTTTAACTGATCGCCCCACCCCAACCAACTCTTCAGAAAAATGAATTACAAAATTCAGTGATTGAAATAAGGCGATTAAAAAAAAACCTAAGAACGAGCAAGGAGGATTGGTTTTCCACCTTAAGTACCGAGCATTTAGGGGTCTAGCCTGATGCTTTAGAGTTGGATTTTCAAGGCTGTAGTCTTGTTGGCTTGTCGACTCTCATTCTGTTTGGCCCTTTCAGTCTACAAACTAAACTTTATAGTGATTTTCTTGTCTATTAAT
This sequence comes from Nicotiana tabacum, assembly GCF_000715075.1. Taxonomy (NCBI): domain Eukaryota; kingdom Viridiplantae; phylum Streptophyta; class Magnoliopsida; order Solanales; family Solanaceae; genus Nicotiana; species Nicotiana tabacum. The sequence goes on from NC_134103.1 coordinate 41,505,738, forward strand.
TCCCCATGGAAACTCTTAGTGTTGTGATGCGGAAATAAAACTGGGTATGCTCCTGAAGTTAGTTTGCGGCAGCCTATAGACAATTAGTAACATTCATTTTGATATGTTCTTTTTCTATTATTGGATCTTTGGCCCGCCAAGATGCGATGAGAAGTTTTTGTACTAGTTACATGTCTTGGTTTGTCGGTTCCAATGACCATCAAAATAGCGCAAGATTGTTTTAGGCTTTCAACTTTTGCTGGTAAATGGAGTTGGCCTGCATCAGGTGAGTTTTCAGCTAGCTTAAATAAGAAGAACAACGTCATCAATGACTTCCAGGGTTTCACTAACATGAAGGACTTGTTCTTGACAAAAAATCTCTATATGTGCTAACGGTGTGTGGATGTTTTTTATGATGCATTTACGGTGATCAGCAACTATTATTTTTCCATTTTTCTGTCAGGTTTTTGAAATATCTAGCTGTCAGTAATTGTTGAATAGTTAAATATGCTATGAAACAACTGAATCAAATTGTCCGATTCTTGCTTAGCTTATAATTTGGCCTTTCTCATCAGTAGCTATTCTAATTTAATCATATTTTGGGCTATTCTAATACTGTGTATTTTGATCAGATGGCAATGATGATTTATGATGTCAGAAGGTTCAACCCAAGAATTGTCCATGGAGGCTAACATAATGTATGAAAAGCAGAAAATTGTATGAACTCCTAAGAACAAATATCTATTTTCTTTTTGACTTTACCCTAATCTCCCCATTTGTTAGACTGGGTCGTTTCTACTTTCACTGAATTCTAGCTCCCTTTACAGTATTTATTCAGTGGTAATTACTTGTTGAATGCCTCTGTAAGTCATTGTGCTCGTTATATGTGACCAAAATATGTGCAAGGCCAAGATGCATCACATATATAATCAATTTATGTGACTAAAATATGTGCAAGGCCAAGATGCGTCACACATAGTACTCTTCTATTATTATTTTTAGAAAGGTGGATATTTGATATTTATATATCGGTGAGTTAACAAGGAGCATGAATTTACTTATATGCATCCTTTATTCACAATAAACAGAGTAAATTGCCATTTGGAGTTACAAACTAAGGCAAGTGGAGAGAAAATGTGTATGAAAGACATGTTTTGTATATCCTTGTTTGGTGCAAACACTAGATATTGAAACAATTTTAATTATATTGAAACATGCATGGTTCATTAAATTATATCTGCGCTTTAATCTGATGATCTTCAAATCTTAGTGTAAAATTATTGCACCTTTTAGCTTTGCTAGTTGATGCAGTTTGTTCAAGGAATATAATTGCATTGTTATAGCTTACTACTTTAATATATTATGTTTAATTGAAAAGGTCCAAAATTTCCCTAACCTATCGGATTTGGGTTATATATAATCTTCGTTAACCTATTGGTTCACAGAAGCCTCCGCCCTTATCTTTCGACTTAAGTATACCCTGAACAATTAAATCATCCAAATTTGCCTCTCGTACCAACAGTAGAAGCAAATGCGGAATGTATTTGGACCTTTTTAATTGATTAGGGGCATGCTTCGAATTATTACATTTACTTATAAAAATATGTACTATGACTTAGTCCCTTGGCATATCACCCAAAAAACAAATAGTATAGGCGAAAAAAAATAATATTATCATTTTATCTCTCTAAAAAAATATATTCTTTCAATAATATTAAATTAGCAGGATTTGGGATAAATTCATAAACTGAATATATTTAATTAAGCTAAAATTTTGTCGTATGTTTAATTAATTTGTTCTAAGCCCGACAGCTAGAAACTAACGAAGATTAAATTAATCAACGAAGCAATAAATAAGACCATTATAATTGAAAAAAATGGTTTAGGGAAAAGAGCTAAAACACATTACAAGTTATCGACATGTTGATGGTTTTATTGCCTTCTACTTAAATTATGCTTCCCTTTAATTATTAGGTGAACTTTGTCTCTCGAGTGACTAGTACGAATCATTTACTCACACTAAATATACTGATACTGTATAGTCCGATAAATTAGGTAAAAAGGAAAATTTGTTGTACTTAATGTTAAAAAAGTTATTTTATCCAAAATCATGTCTCTGGCTTTCCTACACTTATCCATAGATCCCACTAGTTCATTAATCGTCCAGATATGTTATACTTTTCTGTTTTCATTGTTTTCTTCTAGATCAAAGTTGACGTACACCTTGAGAACTAACTCAAGTCTCTTCAGGCGTTACACACGATGCTGGTAGTCAAACTGTAGAAATAAGTAGTGAGATCCAATTGTACAACTAGCTATTTAATTTGGACCCTTCTAGAATAGTTAGTTGGCACTTTTAGAGAATGAGTTGCTTATTTTAGCTCACGTGTATTAATTGTAAATGGGAATAGTCAGTCAGGTAGTTATATTAGAGTACATGTCTCCTTTGTTAATTGCTTTATTAATTAGAAGTACTCTTTCTCTCTCTAAACAGAAGTTCCCTTCTCTCTGAAACTTTTTTCCAATGCAAGCTAGAAGCTCATCAACGGCGGACCTAGGGATAGAATTTGACATGGTATGTCAGGTTCATTGCGATTCTAAGTGACATGCTTTTGTTTTTTCTTTTTCTTCTTCTTCCTAAATCTTCTCTATCATGACTTCTTCCTTTTCTTGTTCATTCATCTTTGAATTCTTCAAATTCTGACTGAAATGGCGATAAATGCACATAAAACAGTAGATGGAACATGACAAGCAGGTACTCATCAAATTGATTGCAATGATCCACCATATGTGCATGGTCAAATCCCCATCTATATGTACCGTACTAAAGTCCAAACCATGCGTCGGATCATCATCATACTTCCGGAGCATAGAAACATGAAATATTGGGTGAATGACCGATAGACTGGGTGGCAAGGCAAGTATGTAGGCCACCTCTCCATCTCTCTCAAGCACCTCAAAAGGACCAATATACCGAGGGCTCAACTTGCCCTTCTTCCCCAAATCTCATCACGCCCTTCATCGTGAAACTCTAAGTAGAACCTTCTTAACCACTATATATGAAACATCACGAGCCTTCCTGTCAGCATAACGCTTCTTCATGGACTGTGTTGTACTAAGCCGCTCCTGGATCAACTTTACCTTTCCCAAGGCATCACGGACCAAATCAGTGCCCAACAACCTAGCCTCCTCAGGTTCAAACCAACCAACCAAAGAACAACATCTGCCATATAAAGCCTCATAAGGAGCCATCGGGAAACTCGACTGAAAGATGTTGTTGTAGGTGAACTCTGCTAACAGAAGAAACTGATCCCATGAAACCCCAGAATCAATAACACAGGCACGCAACATGTCCTCCAAGATCTAAATAGTGCGCTCGGACTGCTCATCTGTCTGGGATGAAATGTTGTATTCAACTCGACCCATATGCCTAACTCTCGTTGCACTGCCCTTTAGAAATATGATATAAACTGTGTGCCTCGATCCGAGATAATAGACATGGGGCATACCATAAAGGCGAACAATCTCACTAATGTAAATCCGAACCAGCTGCTCTGAAGAATATGTAGTCATGACTGGAATGAAGTGTGCAGACTTGGTCAGTCTGTTCACAATAACCTACAGTCCATCAAATCTCCTCAAGGTCCGTGGAAGTCCAACTACAAAATCGATAGTGATATGCTCCCACCTACACTCCGGAATATCAAGCCTCTAAAGCAAACCATCAGGTCTCTGATGCTCATACTTCACTTGCTGACAGTTCAAACACCAAGCAACATACTCAACAATTTCTTTCTTCATCCCCTACCACCAATAGTGTTGCCTCATGTACTGATACATCTTTGCGGCACCAAGAGGAATGGAGTACTGCCGATTATGGGCCTCCTCAAGAATCAACTCACGCAACCTATCCACATTTGAAACACAGGTCAAACCCTGCATCCTCAATACCTCGTCATCTCAAATAATAACCTCCTTAGCATCACCATGTCCTTCAGGACAAGCAAATGTGGATCATCATATTGACGCGCCTTCATTCACCCAAAAAAGGAAGACCGTGTAACCACACAAAAAAGAACCCGGCTAGGCTCCAAAATATCCAACAACATGAATTGATTGACCAAAGTCTGAACATCCAATGCTAATAGTCTCTCCCTAACTGGAATGTAAGCAAGACTCCCAATGCTATCAGGCTTTCTACTCAAAGAATCAGCCACCATATTGGCCTTACATGGAAGATAAAGAATAGTGATATCATAGTCTTTTAATGGCTCTAACAACCTCTATTACCTTAAGTTCTGATCTTTTCGCTTGAATAAGTGTTGTAGACTTCTCTGATCTGTGAACTCCTCACAAGACATGTTGTAGAGATAATACCTCCAAATCTTCAATGCGTGAACAATGTATGCCAACTTCAAATCATGTGCTGGGTAGTTCTTCTCATGGGGCTTCAACTGATGGGAAGCATAAGCTATAACTCTCCTCTCCTGCATCAACACACATCCAATGCCAATCAATGAAGCATCACAATAGACTCTGTAAGAACCTGATCCCGAAGGCAAAACCAGAGCTGGAGCTGTAGTCAAGGCAGTCTTGAGCTTCTGAAAGCTCTCCTCATGCTCGTCAGACAACCTGAATGGGGCACCTTTTTCCGCCAATCTAGTCAATGAGGCTGCTATGGATGAAAAACCCTCTACAAAATGGTGATAATACCCGGCCAATTCAAGGAAACTTCGGATCTCAGTAGCAAAAGACGGTCTGGGCAAACTCTGAACTGCCTCAGTCTTTTTCGGATCTAGATACTACATGACCCAAGAACGCCATCGGATAAAGCTAAAACTCACACTTGGAGAATTTAGCATATAACTTCTTCTACCTCAAAGTTTGGAGCACGATCCTCAAATGATGTCATGATCCTCCCGGCTGCGAGAATACACCAATGTATCATCAATAAATAAAATGATGAAATAATCAAGATACGGCTGGAATACACTGTTCATCAAGTGCATAAAGGTTGTTGGGCATTGGTAAGCCCAAAAGATATCACCAGAAACTTATAGTGACTATAGCGGGTCCTGAAAGCCGTCTTCAGAATATCTGAAGTCCGAATATTAAACTGATGGTACCCGGATCTCAAATCAATCTTCGAGAATACCCTGGAACCCTGAAGTTGATCAAACAAATCATCAATACGTGGTAGAGGGTACTTGTTCTTGAATGTAACCTTGCTCAGCTGCCCATAGTCAATACACATCCTAATAGAACCAACTTTGTTCTTCACAAATAGAACTGGTGCACCCTTAGGTGACACACTAGGACTAATGAAGCCCTTATTAAGCAACTCCTGAAGTTGTTCCTTCAACTCATTTAACTCCACTAGTGCCATACGATATGGAGGAATAGAGATGTGCTTAGTGCCCGACACCAAGTCAATACCAAAATCGATGTCCCTATCGGGTGGCACACTCAGCAGGTCTGCAGGAAACACGTCTGAAAAATCCCACACTACCAGAACTGTTTCAACACTAACATCCCTCACAAAGGACAAATATGCCAAGCATCCCCTCTCAACCATTCGTTGATCCTTCAAATATGAAACCACCCTACTAGGAACATAATCTAGGGAATCTCTCCACTTAACCCTAAGCCACCCCGGCATCGCTAAAGTTATGGTCTTAGCGTGAGAATCAAGAATAGCATGACATGGTGACAACCAATCAATGCCTAGAATCACGTCAAAATCGACCATACTGAGCAACAATAGATCAACTCAAGACTCACAACCTCCAATGGTAATCACAAATGATCGATATACATGATCCACCATAATAGAGTCCCCCACCGGTGAAGATACATGAACATGCATAACTAAAGAATCACGGGGCATGTCCAAATAATGAGCAAAGTATGATGACACATATGAATAAGTGGAACCAATATCAAATAACACTAAAGCATCCCTGTGGCACACTGAAATAATACCTGTGATCACTACGTCGGAAGCAACTGCCTCTGGTCTAGCGGGAAATGCATAGAAGCGGGCCTGACAACTGCCTGACTGACCTCCCCCTAGGGTGACCTCGACCCATATGACATCCACCCCGAGCTGGCTGAGCTGGCAGTGTAGAAACTGGTGCGACAGTCATATTTTGGCCTCCCGTTTTCACTAGACCTCTGTAATTACAGGATCAATACTTCCTCACATGCCCTAACTCTTCACAATCATAACAACCTCAAACTGGGAATGATTGTGGGGCCTTATTCGGACCTCGAGAGCTAGAATAACAACTGGGAAAAGAGCAAGATACGAGCACTGAGCTGGGAGTGCACCAAAAGATGATTGAACTGGATGAGTGCTGTGGGAACCGTGGCTAGCTGATGAACCACGTGGAACCTGACGAGCCATCTGAGTGGGCCTAAAAGGATGACCTCTGCTGTGATGTGACTGGCCTCTAGATAAAGTATTGATAAAACCACCTAACCCACGGGGCCTCTTGCCCTCTCGCTCCTCATGCTCAAGCCTGTGAACCTGGTCCAAGCGCCTAGCAATCTCGACTGCCTGGTAAACTCATCATCCGTCTCGGCCTCTTGAGCCAAACTATAATACAGACCATAGTTAAGGCCATCAATGAACCTCCTGATCCTCTCTCTTTCTCTTATCAGCTAAAAGGTAGTGAAAGCAACTCCACTGAGATCCACAATACCCAGTGTGCAAAGAATCCGATGACACCGATCAAGAAAAACTTGAGCATCCTCAGACTCTCCTCTGCCGAATTCGAGCGGATCAAGCATCCTAAATCACTCAAACCTCTTTTACTCTGCATCAGTCATAGGTGGACCAACCTCGGCCCGAGCAAGAATAACTAGCTGTACTAGTAACACCCCTGGTGTGTGATAACCATGCGCTAGCTGCTCCGGAGTATAGGCGGCAGGAGTCTGGGCTCCTCCCTCAGCCTGTGAGGTAGTTGGTGCAATTAGCATCGAAATCGCCTGATCCAAGCCCGTACACACACTCAAAATCTGAGCCAAAGCTTCCTAAAAGCTAGGTATTACAATAGGTACTGCCGTTTTCTAAGTTGGTCCCACCGGTTCAACAATATCATATACACGCTCCTCCATTGGAGCAACTGGTGGATCCACAAGTTCTGCCCTTGCTGCATTGCTAGCCCCAACTCGACCTCTCGCGGCCCTGACTGGTGGTACTGGTGCCTGATCAGCTGAACGTGTCCTCGCCACTTGTGAGAGAATAGAAAAATAAAGGTTTAGATATCAGAATTAACAAATCTCCACAACAGGAATACAAGAAAGTGAAGTTTCCTAATAGTTTGGTAGCCTCTCAAAGATAAGTATAGATGTCTCCACACAAATTCGCAAGACTTTACTAAACTTGATCATGACCCATGCGACCTAGGCAACCTAATGTTCTGATACCAACTTGTCAAGACCCAACTCCGATCGGAGCCGCGACACCACCTAACACTACTTGCTAGGCAAGCCAACCGTTCCAAAATAATTGTAAATTCAGTAAAAAAAAATTTAATAAACTCAACAGCAGAGATATTATCGAATAACTGCAAAAACAAGATTAATACTTCTACAACCATCCTATTGATCTTGTGTCAACGAGTACATGTGCACTATTCAATATCAAGATACAAAACCAAATCCTTAATACATATGTCTGAACAATAGAGCAGTAATAATAGAAATAAATAAAAGAAACCTTCAAGGTCTGCAGACGATATAGCAGCTACCTCGTAGTCTCCCAAAAGCTAGTTATGACATAGCTCTAGCAATCACAACATTCAGAAGCACTTGGATCTGCACACGAAGTGCAGAGTGTAGTTTGAGTACAACCGACCCCATATACTCAATAAGTAACAAGTCTAACCTTGAGCTGAAAGTAGTGACGAGCTCTGAAGAAATAGTCAGAAACCAATATTAGTAACTAATGACAGCTCAGGATATAAAGGAAACAGTATAAGTAATAACTCAATGATATCATGTTCATCTCATTCATATTTCAGGAATTTAGATATGCTTTTCAAGTATAACAGTTAAAGCCCAACACTGATAAAAATATTTTATTTGCCAGCTAGCATGATGAAAATACATGTCTATGCCTACATGTCAAATATACATGTCAACTCAATGTCATCACAGTGAAACCATCAATAATAACCACACTTAGCACACTCGCGGTGCCTGGCACAAGGCCCTCATCATAACACACAACAACACTTAGCATTGTACGGGTGCCTGGCATAAATGATCCCTTACTAAAGCACGTGCATATAATATTGTGCCTGCGCTTACTGCTGGCATGTCAGACTCTGGAGGACGGATCCTACCCAAGCGCTAATCATAATCACATAGCCCAATAGGGTGTCCTGGTGCACGCGTCACACCAAATCATTATCACTTAGCCCAATATGATCCTGGCATATGCGTCACCTCAAAATGAATACTAAATCGGCTCTATGGCCCTAACTCAATCATCAACCGCTTAAGTCTCAGTTATCCACATATCATAGTACTCAATTCAATAGTATTACACATATGAGGAATCAAATAAGAAAGTATTGAGACAGATATCACACACGGATATAGCATCATGACTGAGAGTATGTGTACAATTAAGGCAAATAGCTTAGAAACAGTAAGAATAACACAATCATGTCTCAAAAAATTGCACATAGCCTAGACATAATTTCTAACATGAATCAGAACTCAAATAATAATACATGTTTAGAAAATGCGGATATAATGAGGCATGATAGCAAAATAATTTCCATAATAGTCTAAAAGCCACCTCAAATCATGAATACTCCGGTGTACGCATACACGCCCGTTACCTAGCGCATGAGTCACCCCAATACATCTTATACAACATCGTTCCCAGTGATATTTACCCTCAAATCAAAGTTTAGATATGTTACTTACCTCAAAATGCAGAAATCAATACTCCAAAATGCCCTTCCTATGCGAATCGGTCTCCGAGCGACTCAAATCTAGTCCAAAACAACTTAATACCATCAATGAGAGCCATAGGAAACAATCCCACATAATAAAACTAAGGTCTTTAACCAAAATCAAAAAGTCAAGCTAAAAAGTCAACCCCGGGCTCGCATCTCAGAACCTGGTCTAACTCAAAAATTCCAAACACCCATTAAATTATGAGTTCAACCATACCTATTTTATCTAATTCCAATCACAATCGACCCACAAATTATCAAATCACACTCTCCAATAACATAGCCTAAAATTCCCAAAATCTACCTCAAATTCACATAAACTAGGTGTAATAATCAATGGGTAATCAATATCTATCATCAAAAGTGATTAGACTTCACTTACCTCTTCAATTGCAGAAAAAGGTATCCAAAATATTGCTTTTAGCCAAGCTCCACAACTCCCAAAATGAGAAAAATAATGAAACCCTTTGAATATAAACTCTTCTAGTGATTACGCATCTGCGGTCCCGCAAGTGCGGTCAAAATATTGCATTTGTGATTTCCCCTCAGCCTCTGACCATCCGCATCAGCGGACCATAATGCGCATCTACGCGTCTGCATCTACGGCTCCACGTGCACATCTGCGTCGCATCTGCGGCTCCCCGTCCGCACTTGCGGACTTAGCCTTGCCCAGCCTTATTCCTCTTCTGCAATCAATAGGATGCTTCTACGTCCTAGCACCTGCTACCTAACCCTCGCAGGCATGAATGAAGCAGAACTCCCAAACTTCAGCAACTCATCAAAGTCCAAAAATGATCCGTCAACAATTTGAAACACACCCGATGTCACGACCCAAACCGCAGGGCCGCGACGGGCACCCAGTACCTTTACAACCGAGTACCAACGTAACATATCTTTCTTATCATACCATCATGGGTAAGTGGGATAGAAGGGTCGTCATGAGATAACGGGAACAAAACATACGGGAATACTAGACATATTATGACCCAACACGATATAGGAACTTATACATGTGACATACGAGCCTATAAGGCCGACATGATCATTTGTATACTCAAAACATAGGACGATAAGACCATACAACTATCCATATACATGACATCTATCTACAAGCCTCCAAGAGTACAAAAATGTCATAAAGGTCGGGACAGGGCCCCGCCATACCAATCAATATATGTCCAAGTCATACTAACCAAATAGGCAACTCCGGAGCAAGTGGAGTGCACAAATACCTTCCGCTGAGCTCATAGCCTACTAGGATGACTATCAACATGTCTATTGGGACACGTGGGCATGAAACACAGTGTCCCCAGGCAAAAGGAATGTCAGTACAAATAAAGTACTGAGTATGTAAGGCATGAAAAGCAGTATATATAAGACAAGAAAGAAACATGGAGTAAAGAACTCAACCTGTAAGTCTGAATAATTATGTGAATCATGAAACATATATAATGTTATGCATATGTGTATAAATGGCATACCATACATAGGTATATGCGTACATAACATCATCAAGCCTATGAGGGAATCCCATCATATCATCTCAGCCTCTGTGGGCAAAGTCATAAACGTATACCAGCTGATCAGGTGGTGGTGCGTATATAACGCCATAACCTTTTCCCATACCCCATATACATATACTATACACGTATATAACGCCATCTAGTCATGTGTTAATATACATGTATAAATGGATGCAATGCATAATGAAGTAAGTCAATAAGATCTCTCGGAATATCATGAGACCCATGAACAGACGATATGATAGTAGGACATATGGGGAATCCAGAACCTAGGCAACCCTAGTACTTCTAAGAATATAATCATTTATGAAAGTTGTATGCTTACTCGTTTCGTTGTATTATATGGATCATGCCAAAAGGAAAGAAGGTATAGCTTTAACATACCTCAAGTCGTCAATGCAACTCAACAACAAGATTATGATAACTAGCGCGCCAACTCTATAACAAAGAAATGCATGTACAACTTAGATGGTGCTAGTATATTACGTATCTCAAATGATAACTCAATTCTAAAATAAAACGGGCAGCATTTCCCCTGATTTTACTGCTCCCTCAAGCCTACTATAGGCGAGATACAAACACAATACAATAAGCAACTCAAAACCAACATAATTACAATTCGGAACCTTCAATACAACAAAAACCCCAAATATACCATAACACACTCAATCAACAAGTTATCAATTAGCCTGAAACTACAACAGCGAGCGACCAATATACTACCCTACCACATGTGGCATTTCTCCATGCCCTTTTATCCTTTCAAACTCCATAAATCAGCAGCACAATAGGCCATCACGAGTGGACTACAAAAACATTCACTAAAAGTGGAAGAAAATCGAACTCACGGCTTCCGATCACCCTCCCGTGAGTTCTAACTATTAGGAAACCAATTTTAACCTTCCTTGATATTTAAACACTAAAATACAGAAATTAGACATTTCTTAACTATGAAGTACTATACAAAACTCGAACTACAAAGATAAAAGGGAGGCGGTATAATGATACTTACGTCGTAGGGATCGTTCTGATGTTATCGCTTCCCGATTTCGTACCCGGGATATTTGTATTCTTTGAAACCCTATTAGGGAGCTCAAGGATAGGTTTTATGGTGTTCTCTGGTCGGGTTCTATGTAAAAATGAAGAGAGAGACGAGTTAAGACCTATATATCAACTTTTGAAAAGTCAAAGAGGTGCTAGCTTGACACCTTCGCATTGGCACATCTTCCCACACATATATATTTTTATTCATATGTCGTATGAATGAACGGTTAAGTGTGTTGGAAAATACATTCCAAGACCTTCAATTTGGTATATAATGTGTCCCAAAAGGACCTCATATAGCACAAGAAATGTATTTCTCAAAAAGCTTTAGTGACACACCTACTTGTCACCTATGCAGTCTGCGCAGTCTTGCAAAACTAAAAATATCTTTCTAATCCAATGTCATATCAAAAAACGGTTTAATGCATTAGAAAATATACTCGTAGATCTTCAATTTGATTTGTGGATAATCCCTCGATTCCAAGTATATTGGGAGAAAAGATAAGCTACATTTGACTTTTCAGCATATTTATGAATGTAACTTGTGATGACCTTTGCCAACTTTTGTTCCACAACTCGCTTGACTTAAAAACACGACTATCATAAGCCTAAAATAAATCATAACATAACCTCCTTATCAATTTAATCACCCTATTCTTATCCCAATATTACATGTTGTAATATTCCCAACTTGTCGACTTTCGACGAAACTTATTTTCTTCAGTTTGCTTAGTTTCTATGTCTTTCAACCCTCTTGGTACTTGTTATATATGATTTTAAAGGTTTGTAACCTCCAAGGTAACATGATTAACTTACCATATGTACTTTCAAAAATTATCTCATTTCTGAGCTTACATCAATTGTCTTACAACATACTCTTACGTACGAAAACACGGGGGTGTAACACCCAAGGCCCACGGGACCCTATCCAAACATACCAACAAGTCCTAAAACACAATACGAACCTACTCCAAGCCTCAAATCAAATAAAACTACAACAAAACTACGAATCATACCCCAATTCAAGCCTAATGAAACTAATAAACTTCCAACTTGAAAAACTCATGCCGAATCACATCAAACCATTTCAGAATGACTTCAAATTTTGCACACAAGTTCCAAATGACAAAATGGTCCTATTCCAACTTCCAAAACCTAAACCCTAACCCAATATAAATAAAAGTCAACTCTCAGTCAAACTTCTCAACCTTCCAAACCTCCAACTTTCCAATTATTTCTAAAAATATTCAAATCAACTTACGGACCTCCAAATTCAAATCCGGAATCGTCTACATAAAAGTCAAACTCTGGTCAACTATTACAACTAAAGCTTCAAACCTTGGGACTAAGTGTCCTAATTTACTCTAAAACCTCCCTGAAACCAAACCAATCACCCTGTCTAGTCACATAACCTCAACTACATATAAGTAAAGCATCAAATAGGGGAACCTTTGGCTAGTTTCGGAGTCCTCGGCGTCGATTGAGCAGTTCTAGTGAGGTTGAAGAGCCGGATTGAGGACTTGGAATCAAGGTAAGTCTTTTGCCTAATCTTGTAAGAGGGAATTTATCCCCTTAGGTGTATTAATTGTTATGTGCTACATTCTATGGGACCTACGCATGTACGAAGTGACGAGTGTCTGTGCGTAAGCTAGATTCTTGATTATGTATGGGTAGACTTAGACTTATATCATGCCTTATGTGTACTACTTGAATTAATATTGACTGTTTAAATACTTGAATTTATGATTGAGCTTTAGACTAGAACTTAAATAGTTGACTGAGCCTTGTTACTTTAAGTTCTGGCAGTGTACTTGATTAGCAGTAGAGCTATGTTTTCTCTTGCCTTCATATTCTCGTGTTGTGCTTAATTTGTAGTTTTCTTATTACTTAAAATCACACGTATCTTCGTGAGTGGGGCTAGTGACCTGATGAAAGTTTCACTACTCTTATGGGATCATTCCGTTCGTCGCGATAATATTGCTAAATATTCTTATTGGAGCGGGTTGTTTGCCTAGGTAGTATTTTGAGATACAGTTATGGATTTGGTTGTATGACCTTGATAGCATCATGTAACACCATTTTTATTGGATCGAGTTTTTTGCCTCTATAGAATTGTGCATAAAACTCATTAGGAAGTCAGTACATATGTAAATTTCCTGACTTGAAAATTGACATCCGCACCTGATATGGGTCACATATATTCCATTTGAGGTAGTAGTTGGTATTTGATGATTTCGTATTTATTCTTCTATTGAGAAATATGTTATTCGTATTTATCTGTTTCGTTGCTATTTGTTGTGCTTCATACTTGTCTACTTTTATGTAAATTATTATCTGGACCACTAGTAAGTTCCAATGTCGACCCCCTTGTTACTATGTTTTTGAGGTTAGAATTGATACTTAGTGGGTATGCGTTAATTTACGTACTCAAACCACACTTTTGTACTAATTGTGCAGGTACTGATACAGATACATCTGGTGGACACTCAGATGCATCGGCGTACCAGCTGGGAGACTTAGTGGTGAGCTTCCTTTGGTGCTCTGACCCGCAGCACCTAAAATATCCTCCTAAATATTCATTGTAATTTATCTAGTTTGATTCCAGATAGTAGTTGTACTGATTTTGTATATTCTATTAGATTCTCGTGCACTTGTGACACAAAGTTTTGGGGATTTTTAGTAGATGTTCACGGTTGTATTTGCTATTATATCATTCAAATTTATGTTTTGTTCATATTTCGTAACTTCTTAAATATGATAGTATTTTATCATGGTTCCTAAGTCTAATTCCGCTTAATCATTTACATGATTTGATTTAAAAAGTGTTATGAGAGGTCGATTGTGGTGCTAATTTATTGTTGGCTTGCCTAACGATAGCGTTGTTTGCCATCACATCCTATAGGTGGAATTGGGTCGTGACAACTTAGTATCGGAGCACTATGTTCACATAGGTTTCACGAGTCATGAGTAGACCTAGTAGAGTCGTGGGGATCGGTGTAGAGACGTCTGTACTTATCTTTGGGAGGCTATGAGGTGTTGGGAAACTTCTCTTTATTTATTTCTTAGCATGTTGTCGATGTTTTATTAAGTCTAAATATTTCTCTTATTCTCTCACATATGGAAAGAACGCACGCTATAACATCATCCGTCGGTAGAGGGGCTTCTCCCCCAATCGTCAGAGGTAGTGGCAAAGGGCGAGGGAGGGCCAGGGCTCCTGTTAGGGGATGAGGGTGTCCTAGAGTAGCCCTAGTGGCACTACCAGTGGATCCAGTGGAAGATCCTATTATTGAGGAGCAGGATGAGATACCTATAGCTAAGTAGGTTCCGACAGAGTTCATGACAACATCGGGCTTCTAGGAGGCCATGGGCCGTATGTTGCGATTTATAGACTCTATGACTCAGGTCGAACTATTTCTAGTAGACCTGGCCACATATCAAGCTAGAAGGGGATCCCATACCCCTATCGCTCATGCAATAGGGCATGCTGCTGCTATTTATCAGACCCTAGGTGTACCACCTGTGGGTAGAGTTCAGCCAGTTACAGTGGCTAGAGCAGAGACCAGATCGGTCGCGATTGTCAAGGAGCAACAGTTGTTAGACATGTTTACTAAGCTTCGTCCGCTCTACATTAGCAGTGAGCCATCAGAGGAACCACATGATTTCGTTGACCATTGCAGGGAGAGTCTGCATAATTTTGGTCTAGTGGAGTCCAAAGGGGTACACTTCACTACCTTTCAGCTGGAGGGGAAAGCCCGTAGAGGATGGCAGTCTTATCTTCTAGGTAGGCTAGCAGGTCCACCTCCCTTGACTTGGTACATTTCATGAACCTCTTCCTAGAGAAGTTCATTCCATTATCCTGGGATATAGGTTACTATGGCCCGAGAGGTAGAGTTAGTGACTTCTTTCCACCAGGCTGTGGAGATAGCTTGGAGGATCGAGCATATTTGAGGTTAGAGCAGAGAGGCCACGCCAAGGGACAAACGACCTCAGTATTCTGGAGGGTTCAGTGGCACCCCATATGGGGGAAGAGGTCAGTTTGAGAGGGGCCATCCTATTAGGCCCATGTATTGAGTATCAGAACCTATTCGGTGTGCTCCAACATGGCCTTACTTCAGCATCATTCCAGAGAGTACCTATCGTTCACCAGCTATTCACGGTTCCCCCTACTAAACACTAGGCTATTAGGGCCAGATCTAGAGTCAACAGTTTCCTACACCTAGAGGTTTTTTCGAGTGTGGGGAGCTTAGTAACATGAAGAGGTTTTATCCCATACTTTAGGGGCAAGGCAGTGCAACAAGACTATTAGCCCATGATTATCGCATCAGCTTCCGCACCGCTCATGTAGCTGGTCAGAGGCAGAGTGCACGTGGGTAGGGCTCCCCTAGAGGTGGAAGCCGATCAGGTGGTGCTCCGGCCAAATTCTATGCCTTTCCTGCTAGGCTAGAGGCAATAGCCTCCAACGCCATGATCACAAATATTATTTCCGTCTATTGTTGAGATGCATCAATACTATTTGATCAAGGGTCTTCCTATTCCTATGTATCTTCTCTTTTTTTTGCTCCTTATATGGATGTATTTCTCGAGTCTTTGGGTGTTCTTGGGTATGTGTCCACGCATGTGGGAGATTCTGTTGTTGTGGATTAGGTTTACCAGTCATGTGTGGTGACTTTTTGTGGGTATGAGACCATGGCATATATTTTATTACTCAATATGGTTGAATTCAAGGTTATCCTTAGCATGGATTGGTTGTCTATGCATCATGCCATTCATGATTTCCATGCCAAGACCATTACCTTTGCGATGCCAGAGTGGCCTAGGGTGGAGTGGAGACGTTCGTCTAGTAGTGCATCCAGTCGTGTTATTTCTTTCAAGAAGGCTCGACATATGGTCGAGAAGGGTTGTTTGGCCTATCTGGCCTTTGTTTGAGATACTGTTGTGGAGATTCCTACATTATATTCAATGCCTGTGGTATGAGAGTTTTCGATGTATTTCCTACTGACTTACAAGACATGCCAGCGGATCGTGATATTAATGTTTGCATTGATTTGGTACGAGGAATCCAACCAATCTTTATTCTGCCTTATCATATGGCTCCTGTGGAGTTGAGAAACCTGAAGGACCAGCTTCAAGAGTTGCTTAAGAAGGGATTCATTAGGCCGAGTTTGTAGCTTAGGGCGCAATTTGTGAAGAAGAAGGATGTGAGTGTGGGGATGTGCATCAATTATCGCCAACTAAATAAGGTCACCATCAAGAACAAGTATCCGTTGTCACGTATTGATGACTTAATTGATCAACTTTAGGGTGCTAGTGTGTTCTCAAAGATCTACTTGAGATGTGGGTATCATTAGTTAAGGATTCATGCTTCAGATGTTCTGAAGACGGCTTTTCGGACTAGCTATGGGCACTGCGAGTTTCTAGTGATGTCCTTCGATTTGAAAAATGCTCTATCAGCATTTATGGATTTGATGAATTGGGCGATCAAGACATATCTTGACTTATTTGTTATTGTCTTCATTGATGACATATTGATCTACTCACGTAGAATGGAAGAGCAGGTGAAGCATTTGAGGGCAGTGCTTCAGACTTTGAGGGAACATAAGCTATATGCTAAGTTCTCTAAGTGCGAGTTTTGTTTAGACTCTATGGCTTTCTTGGGGCATGTTATATCAGGTGAGGGTATTAAGATGGATCCTACTAAGATAAAGGTTGTTAAGAGTTTTCCTCATCCTACTACAACGGCTGAGATCAGGAGTGTCTTGGGCCTATCGAGGTGTTATAGTTGGTTTGTTGAGGAATTCTCGTCCATTGTAGCTCTTTTGACTAGATTAACCCCGAAGGGTGTTTAGTTAAGGTGGTACGATAATTGCGAGGGGAACTTTCAGAATCCCAAGAATTAATTACAACACCGGTGTTGGTTCTGCCTTCCGATTTTGGGAAGTACACTGTGTATTGTTATGCTTCATGTTTTATGTTAGGTTGTGTATTGATGCAAGAAGGGTGAGTGATTTCTTATCCTTCTCAGTGGAAGCCCCACGAGAAGAATTACCATGTGCACGACTTTGAGTTGGTTACGATAGTTCAGTTCTTAAGATTTGGAGGCATTATCTTTATAGGGTGTCGTGTGAGGTCTACACTGATCACCTCAGTTTGCAGCATCTATTTAAGCAGAAGGATCTTAATTTGAGGTAGTGGAGGTGGCTTGAGATACTGAAGGACTATGATATCAACATCATTTATCATATGGGCAAAGCGAATGGGGTCGCGGATTCCTTGAGCAAAAAGGCCGAGAGTATGGGTAGTTTGGCATTCAGTCCAGTAGAGGAGAGGACATTGGCTTTGAACATTCAGTCCTTAGCTAACCGACTTGTGAGGTTAGATATTTCAGACCCAGTAGAGTTATTTCAGGTGTTGTGGCTCAGTCATCATTGTTCGAGCGGATTAAGGTTCATCAATATGATGATCCGTACTTGCTGGTTCATAGAGAGATGGTACTGCAAGGTGATGCCAAGCCGGTGACTATTGGTGATGTTGGTGTTCTGTGACTCCAGGGTTGCTTATGGCCTAAGGGAGTTGATTTTGGAGGAGGTTCACAATTCGTGTTATTCCATTATCCAGGTGCCACGAAGATATATCGTGACCTTAGGCGGCATTACTGGTGGCGGCGGATCAAGCAGGACATAGTTGAGTATGTGTTGAGGTGTCTGAAATGGGGGCGCTTCACTATGGATTTCGTGGTTTGTTTTCCATGTACATTGAGGAAATTTGATGTTGTTTGGGTCATTATCGATACAGTGACCATGTTTGCACACTTTATTCTGGTGATGACTACATATACTTCAGATAGGTTGGCCCAGATTTATATTCAGGAGATCGTCCGGTTACATGGCATGTCTATTTCCATTATTTTAGATCGAAGCACCCAATTCACTTCACATATCTGTAGGGAAATACAGAGTGAGTTGGGTACACGAGTAGAGCTCAGCATGGTCTTTCATCTGCAGACTGACGAGCAGTGGGAGTAGACGATTAAGATTCTGAAGGATATGCTTAGGGCATGTGTGATTGACTTTGGAGGGCAGTGGGCCCGTTTCTTGCCATTGGTCGAATTTGCATATAACAATAGCTATCAGTACAGTATTGAGATGGCTCCATTTGAGGTTCATCAATCCGTTCAAGGTTTTAGAGCAAGTTGGTGATGTGTCATGTAGGCTTGCTTTGCTTTCTAGCCTATAGGGAGTCTATCCGGTACTCCATGTGTCTATGATATTTAAGTACCATGATGATAGGTCCTCTGTGTTTGATTATATCCCAGTTCAGATGGATGAGAGCTTGAGTTACAAGGAGGAGCTAGTTTCCATAGTTGATAGTCAGGTTCGAAAGTTGAGGTCTAAGGAGATTTTAGTTGTGAAGGTTCACTGGAGAGGTCATCTAGTTGAGGAGGCAACATGGGAGACCAAGGAGGACATGCGAAGCAGATATCCATACTTATTCGGCATTTCGGGTATTATTCTAAACTCGTTCGAGGACGAACGTTTGTTTAAAAGGCACAGAATGTAACGACCCGATCAATCATTTTGCTTTCTATAACCTCATTTCCCTATTTAAGACGTCCCGTATGTGTTTTTCCTGTTTTATGACTTGCGGGGACAATTGGTTTGGTTTTGGAAGGGTTCGCATTGAACTCAGAACACTTAGTTCCATAATAGTGGTCTAAGGTGGCCAAGTTTGACTTAATCAACACTTTGAGTAAACGACCGCAGAATCAAGATTTAAAGGTTCCGATAGGTTTCTATAGTTTGCTAAGTTTGACTTGGAGTGGACTCTGGTGATCTCGGATCCCGTTGGGTGTTTCCAGCCTGAGGATAGGTTCATATTGTGATATTGGACTTGTATATAAAATTTGGTTCCATTTTCGAGTTATCTATGTATGATTCGTCGTGTTCAAAGTTAGTTAAAAGAAGATAGAAGTTGGGAAGATTGATTAGTTTTGTTTGTGTGAGATTGTTGGTTGTGATGTTATTTGATATGTTTCAATGATTTGAATAGGTCCAAATTATATTTTTGAACTTGTTTGTATGTTTGGACGGGGTCGCGGGTGGCTCGGGTGAGTTTCAGACTACCAGGAGCATGTTCAAAGTTGGCAGATATTTGCAGGTGCTGGTGTGCTTCGCGAGCGTGAAGGAGGTATGTGATTGCAATGAAGGAATTTTGGAGGGGCAGTTGTTGCTCTTCGAAAAAGCAAAGTAGGCCCTGCAAACGCGATGAGGACCTGGCTCCTCTTTGCGAACGTGAAAGAGCCTATGCGAACGTGGCAAGGGAGACCGTGAATGCGAAGGGTTGGGTGGTAGAGGCCTTCGCGAACGCGGCTGGGAGCCTGCGAACACAAAGAGGAAGCACTCAGTGTCACGACCCAAAATCCACAAGTCGTGATGGCACCTAACCCAACCCTCTAGGTAAGCCAACAGTCACATAATAACAATGAAATCAAATAAACATGGTCTAATAACTTAACAACGGAAGAATATCATGAAATGTTTGAGAATATAACCATATAGCTACTACAACCATCCCCAACATCTGGTGTCAACGAGTACACTAGGACTACTGAATAACAAGATATAAAACAAATCCTCTAATACAACTGTCTGAACAATGGAACAGTAAAGATAGAAATAACTGAAAGTGAACTTCAAGAATTGCAGACGACATAGTAGCTACCTCGCAATCTCTCAAAACGTTGGCAACAACTCAAGTCTGAAGATTACCTCGACCGGATGTACCTAGATCCGCACACGATATGGAGAGTGTGGTATGAGTACAACCGACTCCATGTACTCAATAAGTAACAACACTAACCTTAGGCTGAAAGTAGAGACGAGCTGAGAACAATATTCAAATGCCAATATCAATAACCGGTAACGGTTCAAAATATAAAGGAAAAATCGTAGAAATAAGTAGCTCAATGATATCATGTTCAACTTGTTCACGTTTCAGAAATCTAGACACGCTTTCAAGTATAATAGAACACAGACAAAGCATTTCATTTAACAGCTAGCATGTTGAAGGTACACCTCTATGTCTACATGTCAATCAACAATGTCATAGGGGATCCATCAATATTCATTCTTAGCACTGTAGGGGTGCCTTGCATAACTGTCCATCATCAAAGCACGTATATAAACATTATGCCTGGTCCCACTGCTGGCATGTAAGACTCCAGAGGGGCGGATCCTGCCCAAGCGCTAATCATGATCATTTATCCCAATAGTGAGGCTTGGTCCACGCGTCGCCCCAAAACCATAACACTTAGCCCAATATGGGCCTTGTGTACACGTCACCTCAAAATCAATACCAAACCAGCTTTATGTCCCAAACATAGTCATTTACCGTTTATGTCTCAGATAAACACATCTCAAAATACTATGTTTAACAGTGTTACATATAAGAGGAATCAAATAAAAAGTACTAAGACAAAGATATCATACACGGATATAGTATTATGACTGAGAACATGTGTACAAATAAGGCATATAGCTTTGAAACAGCAAGAATAACCCTATCAAGTCCCAAACAAATAGCACTTAGCCTAGACATGATGTCTAACATGAATCATAGTTCAAATGATCAAACTAGTAGGGAAAATGCGGGGATAACAAGATATGTTAGCAAACAAGCCAGGTAATAGCCTAAAGGCTTCCCCAAACCATGAACACACCGGTGCACGTACACACGCCCATCACGTAGCGCGTACGTCACCCCAATATCTTTCATATGGCATAGTTCTCTAGGTTAAATACCCTCAAATCCAAGTTTAGATGTGTTACTTACCTCAAAGCGCGCAACTTAATACTCCAACAAGCCCTTGCCTCGCGAATCGGCCTCCGAACGACTTGAATCTAGTCACAAACAACTTAATACCATCAATAATAGCTATAGGAAACAATTCCAAAGATAAACTAAGGTTTGAATCAAATACGTAAAGTCAACCCAAAAAGATAACCCCGGGCCCACACCTTGGAACCCGACAAATATTCAAAAATTCCGAACACCCATTCAATTTCGTGTCCAACCATACTAATTTTATCCAGTTCCATCCATAAATCGACCCCCAAAACACTAAATCTCACTCTCTAACAACATGGTCTAAAATCCACAAATTGCACCTCAAATGCACATAAACTAGGTGCTATAATCAATGGGTAATCAATATCTATCACTAAAAGTGATTAATCTTCACTTACCTCTTCAATTATGATGAAAAGCTCTCCAAACATCGCCCTTAGCCGAGTTCCAAAGTCCAAAATAAGAACAAAAGGACCAAACCCTCGTTTATAAGCTCTGCCCAGTGATTTCGCACCTGTGGCCCACTTAACCGCACCTGTGCTCCCGCTTCTGTGAAAAATTGGCCGCATCTTCTTCCAAACGCCGACCATACACTTCTGCAGAACAAATAAAGCATCTGCGAGTCCGCTTCTGCGAACTCATTCCACGCCTCATGTCCTTAGCCTTCCCGAAATCATCTTCTTCTGCGGTCACATTTGCGCTTCTGTGCATGCATACCAGCGCAATACGTTCGCATCTGTGGAAACCCAAGACCTCCACTACATTTCGCTTTTACGCTCATCTGCCTGCACCTACGAGCTCGCAGATGCGGAAAAATCTTCGCACCTACACTCCTCCCCAGTTCCATCCAACCTCATTTATGCGGCCATTAGGCCGCTTTTGCGGCCATTAGGCTGCTTTTGCGGCCAAATCCACGCAGGTATGGTTACACCAGACCTGAAGCCATCAACATTATCTCTAAGTGCAAATATGTTCCGCCAACCATCCGAATCACTTTCGAGGCCCCCGGGGCCCCATCCAAACTTACCAACAAGTCCTAAAACATGATACAAACTTACTCAAACCCTCAAATCATATTAAACAACACCAAAATCAAGAATCACACATCAATTCAAGCCTAATGAACTATTGAGCTTCCAACTTCTAAAATTAATGCCGAACCACATCAAATCAACTCGGATTGACCTCAAAATTTGCATGCAAGTCCCAAATGACACAATGGACCTATTCCAACTTCCTAAACCAAAATCCGAACCCAATATCAACAAAGTCAACTCTCGATCAAACCTTTCAACCTTCCAAACCTTCAACTTTCCATCTTTCGCCAAAAAGCCTCAAACCAGCCTACGGACCTTAAAATCAATATCCGGACATATTCCTTAGTCCAAAATCATAATAAAAGCAACCGTAACTATCAAAACTCCATTCCAGAGTTGTCTACACAAAAGTCAAACTCCGAACAAGTCTTCCAACTTAAGCCTTCAACCTTGAGTGTCCCAATTCACTCCAAAACCATCCCGGAACCAATCTAACCACCCCGGAAAATTGCATAATCACAAATGAATATAGAAAAGGCGGTATATAGGTGAACGAGACTACAATACACAAAATGACCGATCGGGTCGTTACATTCTCCCTCTCTTAAATAAACGTTCGTCCTAGAACGAGTATAGAATCATACCTGGAGTTTCAGAATGGTGTGGATATTTTCTGTGCATCTCCCGCTCTATCTCCCAAGTAGCCTCCTTGACTGGGTGACCTCTCTACTGCACCTTCACTGACGCTATATTCTTTGACCTCAACTTCCAAACCTGCCAGCCCAAAATAGCTACCGGCTCCACATCATAAGTAAAATCCCCATCCAACTGAACCGTGCTGAAGTCCAAAACATATGAAGGATCACCATAATACTCCCCGAGAATAGAAATATGAAATACCGGGGGAACACCCGATAGACTAGGAGGCAACGCAAGTCTATAGGCTACCTCTCCAATCCTCTCAAGCACCTTAAAATTGCCTATTTACCGATGGCTCAACTTGCCCTTTTGGCCAAACCTCATCACACCCTTCATGGGCAAAACTCTAAGAAAAACATTTTCACCCACAATATATGCAACATCACGAACCTTCCTATTAGCATAACTCTTCTGTCTGGACTGCGCTGTGTAGAGGCGCTCCTGGATCAACTAAACCTTCTTCATAGCATTACGGACCAAATCAGTGCCCAACGACCTAGCCTCTCCAGGTTCAAACCAACGATCTGAAGAACAACATCTCCTCCCATAGAAGGTGTCATAAGGAGCCATCTAGATACTCGACTAAAAGCTATTGTTGTAGGTGAAATCTGCTAGCAGAAGAAACTGATCCCATGAACCTCGGAAATCCATAACACAAGCACGTAACATGTCCTATGAGATCTGAATAGTGCGCTCGGACAGTCCGTCCGTCTAAGGATGGAATGATGTACTCAACTCAACCCGTGTGCCCAACTCTCGCTGCATTTCCCTAAAAAACTTCGATGTGAACTACGTTCCTCGGTCAGAAATGATGGAAATGGGCACACCATGCAAGCCGATGATCTCCCGAATGTATATCTGAGCCAACCGCTCTGAAGAATAGGTAGTCATCACAAGAATGAAGTGAGCAGACTTAGTTAACCGGCTTGCATCATACTTATTCAAAGTCCATGGGAGCACGACAACAAAATCCATGGTAATACGCTCCTACTTCACTTCGGTATCTCCAATCTCTGAAACAACCCTCCCCTGCTTCTGATGTTCATACTTCACCTGTTGACAATTCAAGCACATAGGAGACATAGGAAACAATATCTCTCTTCATTTTTCGTCACCAATAGTGTTGTTTCAAGTCACGATACATCTTCGTGAAACCTGGGTGAAGGGAATATAGCAAGCTGTGAGCCTCCTCAAGGATCAAATCTGTCAACCCTTCAACATTTAGAACACATAACCGGCTTTTGAGCCTCATAACACCATCATCACAAATCACTACCTCCTTAGCACCACCACGCTGAACCGTGTCCCTCAACACCATCAAGTGAGGATCATCTAACTGGTGAACCTTGATACGATCCAAAAATGACGACTGAGCCACAACGCAAGAAAGAATCCGACTAGGCTCCCAAACATCCAATCTCACCAACTGATTGGCCAAATCCCGAACATCCATGGCTAGTGGCCTCACTGCTACCAGACTCTCAGCCTTTCTACTCAATGCATCGGCCACCACATTGTCCTTCTCTGGATGATATAATATGGTGATATCATAGTCTTTCAGCAACCCTAACCATCTCCACTACCGCAAACTAAGATCCTTTTGCTTGAACAGGTGCTGGAGACTCCGATGGATGGTATAGACCTTACAATGAATACCGCACAGATAGTACCTCTAAATTTTTAATGCGTGATTAATGGCTGCCAACTCTAAGTCATACATAGGGTAATTCTTCTCATGAACCTTCAAATGCATAGATGCATAGTCAATCACCCTACCATCCTGCATTAGCACCGCGCGAAGCCTAATATGCGACGCATCACAATACACGATGTAAGATCCTGAACCGGTCGGCAACACTAAGTCTGGGGCTTTAGTCAATGCAGTCTTGAGCTTCTGAAATTTCGCCTCACACTCCTCAAACCATCTGAAAGGAGCACCATTCTGGGTCAATCTAGTTAAAGGTGCAACAATGGATGAGAAACCCACCACAAAATGACGATAATAACCTGCCAAACCAAAAGAGCTCTGAATATCAGTAGCTGAAGACGGTCTAGGCCAACTCTTAACTACCTCAAATCTTCTTTGGATCTACCTTGACCCCCCCTACTCGACACCACATGGCCCAAGAATGCCACCGAATAAAGCCAAAACTCACATTGGAGAATTTAGCATATAGCTTATTCTCCCTCAAGGTCTGGAGTACAACCCTCAGATGTTGCTCATGATCCTCCTATATGTCTGACTACACCAATATGTCGTCAATGAACACGATGATGAATGAATCAAGATATGGCTGGAATACAATGTTCATCAAGTGCATAAAGGTTGCTGGGGCAATTAGTCAACCTAAAAGACATCACAAGAAACTCGTAGTGACCATAGTGGGTCCTGGAAGCCTCGTCAGAATATTAGAATCCCGATTCTTGAACTGATGATACCCCGACCTCAAATCAATCGTCGAGAACACTCTAGCACCTTGAAGCTGGTCAAATAGGTCATCAATGCACGGTAGTGGCACCTGTTCTTAATTGTAACTTTGTTCAACTGCCTGTAATCAATGCACGAAGGCATAGTACCATCTTTCTTCTTCACAAATAGAACCGGTACACCCCAAGGCGACACACTAGGACTGATGAATTCCTTATCAACTAGCTTCTGAAGCTCTTCATTCAATTCTTTCAACTTTGTTGGTGCCATACGATACGAAGGAATAGAGATGGGATAAGTTCCCGGCACCAGGTCAATACAGAAATCAATGTCCTTGTCCGGTGGCATGCCCGATAGGTTTGCAGGAAACACATCTGGGAAGTCTCTCACTACTGTAACTGACTCAACAGTAGGAGTATCAACACTAACATTCCTCAAGAAGGCCAAATATGCCAAACATCCCTTCTCAACCATCCATTGCGCCTTCAAATGTGAAATCACTCTACTAGGAACATAATTCAGGGAGACTTTCCACTCTAACCTCGGCACCCCCGGCATTGCAATCGTCACGGTCTTAGCATGACAATCGAGAATAGCATGACACGGCGACAACAAATCTGTCACAACCCAAAATCCCTCCTTAGGAGTCGTGATGGCACCTAGTCTATAAGACTATGTAAGCCTACCACATATTGAGTTAACAACAGATTTAAACCAATTAACTACTAAATATGAACCGGTAATTTCCATACATAGCCAACAATCATCAATAGATGTACAATATCCCAAAACCAGTAGTACAAGTCATAAGCTCTACTGAGTTCACTAGAAAATCTCTAATTACAAATAGTTCCGGAATAGAAATAAATAATGGTAAAGAAAGACAGTAGAAGGTGATTCCGAGGCCTACGAACGGAATGGTAGGTATACCTTGAAGTCTCCACAACAACTCACAATTAGAGAACTAGAGACCGATATGCTTCGAGGTACGTGGATCTACACAAAAGATGTGTAGAAGCATTGCATGAGTACACCATTGCAATACCCAATAAGTATCAAGAATAACCTCAGTGGAGTAGTGACGAGGTACAGTCAAGACATATACTAGACATGATAACCTGTACAAGTATGAATATAAATCTAATAGAAGAACGAATATTAATACAAGGCTAAGCATGGTAAGAATGGAAATACAACACTAGCAAACAGAAAATAGAAGCAATGATTAGCAATAAGGAGTAAACATGTGATAACGCCACAAAGTAATCAGAACACAGTTAAAGAACCAGTGAATCCAAGTTAGGAAAAAAAGTTATAACCGAATAATCAATCGTTCTTACACAAGGTTTACCCAAGATTTATCCTGAGGTACCACACCTTATAATCACGATCACGGGTCCCAAATCATGAATCATAATCACTTGGCATCTCGTGCCCGCATTACCAATCATGACCACACGGACAACTCATGAACTGTATGGATAACTCACGTGCCAACAGTCCAATCCACGCAAAAAAGGCAGGTATACAAGGATACATGTACATGATCAATAAACAACATTATTCATACTCCTGGACTAATATAGGTGATGTGCTACAGTGTATGCTTGTGCAAGTGTACTATCACAGATCAAGTAAACATGTAAGATCAGAGACACCAAGTAGCACATTGGGAACAACACAACAAAACTCGTAATATGCATGCCACACACAAGAAGGTCACACCACCACACAATGATCATCAATAACAATGCCCCCAGGCCATCACAAATCATCCCCGACATAGCTCACCTTGTCTCGCCGCGTGCGCACCAATAAAGTAAATGCTCACCTTGTCTCACCGCACATGCATAATAGTTATCCCACCTTGTCTCGTCATATGCAAAAACCCGACATATATATCCCACCTTGTCATGCCGGATGTGCAAATATCAATAATAATAATAATAATAGCACAGACAACTCACGTGCAAACACTCGACAATCCTCTCAACAATCCCACATGTGCTAAGAACATAACAACATAGCATACCAACTCATAACACATATGCCATATGCCACAACTTTTCCCATAACAAAAAATTTAAATACCACAACCACACATAGCCCACAACTCAACAACACTGAGTACAACAACAACAACAATAACACGAGAGTACGGTAAATAAAATAACACAAGAATTACAACAACACAAATGGACGAAAGAATAAGCTCAACAATGAAAGACATAACAAGAAATAATGACTTCATATAAGGATAACTCAACGTTAAGAGAGATTTCATGTAACAATGACTTCAAATAAGAATAAATCAACAATGAAGAGGTAGCATGTAACAATGACTTCAAATACGAATAACTCAACTATAAAAGAGATAACATAACAATAAAAGAGGCAACAACTTCACTTAAAGCATATAAGAGTATATTTGATAATAAAAGATGGAACATGTACTAACAACTTCAATTAAAGCATGTAAGAATAAATTTAACAATGGAGGTTATAACATGATAGGGTAACTTTAATTTTGTACATATGAAACCTAAGAGTCTAAACCGATCAAATTTCCACATATAATGCCATATACACACTCGTCACCCCGTGTACACGTCTTTCGCATATTTCAAATAGTGCAATCAAACCAATCCCTATGGAGGAGTTCCCCCCGCCCCCACAAATTTAGGCAAGTTACTTACCTTAACTAGGCCAAATAAACACTTACAAATAGCTTTTCCTTTACAATTCACCTCCTCTTGGCTCACATCTAACCAAAATTGACTTAATAACATCAAATAATGCAAGAGAAATCAATTCCAATAAGTAAACCTATGATCTTTGTACAATTTGCCAAAAGTCAACAAAAGTCAACTCTGGGCCCTCCTGGTCAAAACCCGGTTCCAAGGGTAGATCATGACTACCCATAACCCCACGAATTTATATATGTATTTTGTTTCAAAATTCGAATCCAATTCGACTCTCAAATCCCAAATTTTAATTTTTCAAAACATAGACAAAATTTCCGAAATTTTCACTTTGATTCTCATGATTTTGATGTTAAATCTCATATATAATCATGTAAAATAATTGGAAATTGATCAAAATTACTAACCCAATGATTGTAGGTAAATATTTTCTCCTAACGAGTCTAGGGTTCAACGATATGAAAAATGAGGCTAAAATACCGTCTTCCAGCTTTTATGTCAAGGCGCAGGTGTCGCAAATGCGAACCCTGCAAATGCAAAGAATGATCGCAAAAGCTACACTCATCACACCCCTGCTGATGTCGCAATTTTGATAGAAAGTTCACAAATGCGAACAAGGGACTCATCGCAAAAGCGACCTTGTATCGCAAATGCGTTACTCCCCCAGCCAAGCACCATCGCAAATGCGATTCTGACAGTTTCCAGTTACCTTCGCAAATGCGGCTCCCTCCTCACAAATGCGGTGGTCGCAAATACGAACATAATCTCGCATTTGCGAGATCTGCAGCACTTGTTCAAAAACCAACAAAAACTAAAACTCTTCAAACACTCTGAAACGCATCCGAAAGTCACCCTAGCCTCAGGGGATCCAACCCAAACATCCAAAGAAGTCTAATAACATAATACGAACTCACTCGCGCGATCAAAACACCAAAATAACATCCAAAACCAGGAATTAGACCTCAAAACACAAGAAATCTACAATGAAACTCAAGAACTTCTAAAAACAAAACCGCGCGTCCGATTCCTAACAGATCAACTTGGAATGACGCCAAACATTGCAGACAAGTTCCATATAGCAAAACAGACCTATTCCAAGTCCAAAAACAAAAATCCAAGCACAATTGCTATGAAGGCAACCTACGGTCAAACTTAACAAAATTCTAAACCTTCAAATTGCCAAGTTTCGGCAAAACATGACAAACAACCTAGGAACCTCCGAATTAAATTCCGGGCATACGCCTAAGTCCAAAATCACGATAAAATCCTACCGGAGTTATCAAAACATCATTCCGACATCATTTTCACAAAAGTCAAACCTTGGTCAATTGTTTTAACTTAAGCTTCTAAAATGGGAATCGCATATCCAATTAAATCCTGAAACATCCGAAAATTGATTCTGACCGTGCACACAAGTCATATGACACAATATGAAGCCACTCAAGTCTGCGAACCACTAAACGGAACGTTAATGCTCAAAACGACTGGTCAAGTCGTTACATTCTTCCCCTCTTAAACAAATGTTTGTCCTTGAAAGCGCCAAGAGTTTTCCTCTAACCATCAAATCACTGTATAAACTTATGATACACATGGCTATGGGGGATACTACATCACCCCAAACCACATAATCCCAACAACATCATCACAACCAAAGATTGATCCTTTCACTCATGCCGATAAGCAATAGAACTAAATGTCAACACCCATCAAGGGCCCGATTTTCACATTAACACACTGTAAAATCCTCAACTAGCTATAACAGCTCATGCATACATCCACAAGGTATAACCACACAAGGTGACATATCGGCCATATGCCCATAGCAATAAATCTGACCACAATAGCTACCCATTACCAAACTTGGTACCGATAAATAGTCTCATATCGACCAGAACCTTGTTCCCAACCTTCACAACACCGACAATGATGCAAGAAACATGTGAAACTCATAACCACTCATGCGACCAACAAGCCATACCAATACATCACCTGGGTACACACATTGCAATCCAACCTAACAAGCACATCCTGAATACAACTGAACATGGAATATAATGACAATGGCTCGTGTCCTCATCATCTGTGAGAAAATATAATGACAATGGCTCAAAATTCAAAACCAATAAATCTACACGATGGGAATGAAAGAAGTGATGTTTGCTAATAGTTTTGTAGCCTTTCAAAGATAAGTACAGGCATCTTTGTACCGATCTGCAAGACTCTACTAAACTTTCTTATGAACCGTAGCATCTATGAACCATAGAACCTATGAACCTAGCGCTCTGATACCAACTTGTCACGACCCAAAATCCCTTCTTAGAAGTCGTGATATCACCTAGTATCTAAGACTAAATAAACCTACCACATACTGAGTTAACAACAGATTTAAACTAATTAACTATTAAATATGAACTAGTAATTTCCATACATAGCCAACAATTATCCATAGATGTACAATATCCCAAAACGGAATGTACAAGTCATAAGTTCTACTAAGTTCACTAGATAATTTCTAAGTTCAAACTATTCCATAATAGACATAAACAAGGGCAAAGAAAGATAGTAGAAGGTGATTCTGAGGCCTTCAAACGGAATGACAGGTATCCCTTGAAGTCTCCACAGCAATTCACAATCAGCAGACTAGTGGTCGACACATTCGAAGGTACCTAGATCTGCACAAAAGTAGTGTAGAAGCATAGAATGAGTACACCATAGCGGTACCCCATAAGTATCAAGACTAACCTCGGTAGAATAGTGATGAGGTATAGTCAGGACACCTACTAGACATGATAACCTGTAGAAGGGGTCAAAGACTAGCTTCCCTACAACACTGGACCTCTGTAATGACAGGGACAATGGTTTCTCACATGTCCCAACTCTCCACAATCGTAACAACCACGAGACAAAAATGATGGGCCTGCATCAGACCTAGAGAACTAGAATAACCACTAGAAGAACCTGATACTGATGAACCCTGAACTGATGGAGCATGATACGAGCTCTGAGATGGAAGTGCACTGAAAGATGCTGACCCAAATGAGTACTGTATGAGCCATGACTAGCTGATGCACCACGCTGAGCATGGTACAGTAAAATTATGCTTTCTCTTGCATTCATATCCGCATGTTGTGTTTATGTGATTGGTAGTTCCATGGTTTCTTGACTCGCACGTACATTCACGAGTGGTGCTAGTGTCCTGATTAAAATTTCTCTATTCGTATAGAATTGAGACTTTTGCCTCGGTAGTATTATGAGAAGCATCTATGGATTTGGACATACCACCTCGATGGTATTGTGTAACACCACTGGCATGCGATTGGCCCGTTCGCCTCAGCAAAATCGTGCATAATATTTGATAGGAGGCAGAGTACATATGAGTTTTTCCTGACTTGAATTTGACATTGTTTCTAATATTGGTTATCTTGGTTTCATTCGGCCCAGTATATGTTTCGTTGCTACTTGTTATGCTTATAACTGTCTACTTTTATGTAAGATGTTATTGGACCACTAGTAAGTGTCGACGTCGATGCCTCGTTACTTCTTCTTCGAGGTTAGACTAAAAGGTATTGGGTACTTGTTGATTTATGTACTTATACAAAACATCTGCACTAATTGTGCAAGTACTGATACAGGTACATTAGATGGCCACTCAGGCACGTAGTTGCACTAGTCGGAGACTTAGTGGTGAGCTGATTCCCATGCTTCGTGACAACTGCCTATTAAGCAAGCTCGCCTGAAAGTTCTTGTTTATGCAAAATGTTTCGTAATGGAAAAGTTGTAACAACAGAAATTACATGACATTGAAAATATGGTCTTAATTTTATGGTTGGAATTATTACTGCTAAGCTAATTTTCCAAATGAGGATACCTTATTTCAACTTCTAACAATGTTTCGCTAACGTAATAAATCTGTGATTGCGTACTTTTATTTTCTCGAACTAAAATGGTACTTAAAGATACTTCTAATACTACGAGATATACAAGCAATTGTTCCCCTTCTTGTGGCATTCAATGTATGGCTGGTTAGATAAGTACTTCTTCAAGTACTTTAATTCCTTCTGAAATTTTGACGTCCGCTAAAAATTCCTTTGTTTTTACAACAACGAGAAAATTTGATGCATCTTTCAGAAGATCATGATATAAAGCTCCCTAGAGCTGCTATTCTTCCCATTAGCCTTTATGCTTCTTTCCTATTTGTGAGGATGTCCGTGATTTCTTCGATCACTTTGATTTGGGCTGGATTGACTTCATTGTCTCTGTTAGAAATACGAAAACCTAGAAACTAACATGAAATGACACCTAGTGTGCAACTCTCCGGGTTCAACTTCATGTTATATCTTCGGGAATGGAAAATTTTCTCTCAAATGTTCAAGATGATCCCCTGTCTGAACAGTCTTTACTAGCATATGATTGATATACACTTCCATTGTTTCCCCTAAATGTTCTTTGAACATCATAGTTGCTAAATGTTGATATGTAGCCCCAAAAATTTTGAGCCCGAAGGGCATAACCATATAGAAATAAGTCCACCTGTCTGTAATAAAATAATTTTTTCTTTATGTTTCAGATCCATTTTTTTATTATACCCGGAGTAAGCATCTAAGAAACTCAAAAGTTCATGACTCACAGTATAACCTATTAATTGTTCAATATAAGGTAAAGGGAAAGAATCCAGAGGACATGCTTTATTTAAATCACTATAATCTACACATACTCTCCAATTAACATTCTTTTACCGTAACAACCCAACTCGTTGTTTTGAGTTATAGTACTTTATTTTGTGATTCAAGACTTCGAGTAGGTTCATTTGATGTTTTATGAGTTATGTGTGTGTGTGGTGGTTTTTTATTTTCGAGTGTTCGAGATAGTTTTCGAGAAAGAATTCTTATTTTGGAAGCGTTAAGTTATTGGAGTTGACTAATGTTTGACTTTTAAGTAAACAACCCTGAGTTGGTAAACTGACAATTCTATTATATTTGCATGATGATTTTTTACTTGTACGTATGTTTGGTTTTGATCTCGAGCGACCCGAGCTCGTTTTGACGCTTCTAGTCAAAAGCTTGAAATTTGAACATTAGAGCTTGAAAAATATTTGGTTTGATTCTTGATTCCTAGTTTTGATGTTAGTTTTGGTGTTTTAAGCGTTCGAGTGAGTTCGTGTTAGGTATATAGAATTGTTGGGATTATTGGATGGGATCCCAATAGTTTTAGTTGAGTTTCAGGATTCTTTTGGACATTTTAGAAAGTTATCCATTGTTGGTGCTTCTGACATAGCATTTGCGATGACGGGTTCGCAAATGTGAAGGTCGCATTTGAAAATGTCAACTCGAATTTGCGAGTAAAGGGGAGAGCTCATAGTGTCTCATTTGCGAGTAAAGGGGAGAGCTCATAGTGTCTCATTTGCGAGTAAAGGGGGCGATTAAGAACAAGAGTCGTATTTGCAATGGGGCAGGCTTAGGAGAGAGTTCGCATTTGCAGTCACTTGGTTGCATTTGCGTTGCTTTTGTTCGCATTTGTGACATTTGCAACTGGGCTAAGAAGGGCTTCATAAGGAGGCAATGTTTAAGAGGATTGTCTTCCCAACTTCAAATGTTAGTATTTTTAACTTAGTATTGATTATATATCACCATTTCTCATAGATGTGTTACAACCCAAATTTGCATACCATAGATCACGCCGTAAGTTAGTCGACGTAAATCCAAGAAGATATTATCTTTGAGATGATAAGAAGTTAATCCTATTGGTCTTAAACGATACAAGGGTGTATAAGAGTGGTTAACAAGTATTAGAAGTTAAACGAATCAAGGATGTTGTAACCCGTATTTTTGGGTAACACTAGAGGTGATTAACTGTCCCAAGAGGTCTTGTTTTAATGTATTTGAATCATATAATATCCGTATCATAAGTCTTGAAGTCAAGCGAGTTATGAAACAAAAGTCGATAAAAGTTGTCGCAACTTAGGTTTATAATTGTACTTAAACTTTAGGTCAAATGTTACTGCATTTTAATCCCAATGTGCTTAGAATTATGGGGTGATCTACCTATCAAATGAAGATCTATGAGTCTAGTTTCCAACGCATTAAACTGTTTGTCGATACGATCTCGGAATAGAGAGATATTCGCGTTTTCGCGAGAGTGCGCCAAGCTGCTCTCTATGGGGCCCACAAAGCCGGTTTAAGACATATGGACATATATAAGATACCTCAACCCCGTTTTAAGTCATTATTTTTCAGTATATTCAGACCTTATAACCCTAAAAACAGTCTCTCAAGGTTCTCTCATGATCCAAGACCCAAACAAAGGGCAAACAACACAAATCAAATGTCGGGAATCCCGTAGCGCTAGTAAGTTTCTTGTTCTTCTTGTTGTTGCTGATTTTTGTGCTGTTCCAGCTCGTGTGGGAGGTTTTTTTAAGTGTTTTATGTTCTGTAAATACACCTTCATGTTTTTAATATCAACCCTAGGTGATTTCAAGTCTTCTAAAGTAATTCTAGTGCCGAAAAACCCGAATTAATTGCTAGTTTCGCTTCCTTGTTCTTGTGGCAGAATTGAAGGGATATTTCGTGGAAAATTAAGGTCAAATTGGAGTTGTTCTTTCTGTTTAAAGGTAAGGAACCTCTTACTCTATATATATTTAAGATTATCCAAGTTGTGGCTAAGTCGTTGAAGCTAGAACTTGTGAAATATATATCGAAAGGCTTGGTAGTAATGTTGTTAGTTGGTGGACTGTTTTGGAGGCTCAATATGATTATTAATGATGTTGTTTGGGCTGTTTGGTGATTGTATTGACTTGTGGGAAGTCATATAAATAGGGGAGGTGCTGTCCGTTTCATCGTAAAATAGGTTGCGGTCGATACATAATAGTTACGACGCTTAAACGATAATGATAGTGTCATTTCTCTTATTGTAGACTAAGGAGTCGTGACATTTGCATAGCTTGAGGTTGGGCAGTATATACAAGGTATGTGAGGCTATCCCCTTCATTCTTTTGCACGACTCCGATTGTACATAATGTAATGAACGAGATCCCAAAGATACTCTACTCTTAGAAGCTAGCAGTACTTACATTGCTGCCCTTCTTATGAAACGATTGATATTGATGTTACTTCTCTTATTATTATATTATCAATGTTGTTGGTAGTTCCTGATTCTTATAAGATTCTTGATGAAGAGTTAATCCTAATAACGTGTACGAAGGATACCGACCTTACGTCACTCCGAAAGGTTCAAAATGTGATTCCAATGAGTCCAGCATGCATCATATATATATGTATCTATTTTACTGTACCGAGCCGCGCTATAGTCGGCCGGGTATGGCACCTATTGTGCAACTACTGATCAGTTGGGTTCTACCGAGCTCCACATGGCCAGGTACGATTCTACCGAGCCCTATGATGGCTGGGTACATTTTACTGAGCCTATTACGGTCGGGTACGATATGATAATGATGATGCCCACAAAGGCGTATGTTTTAAAATTTTATGCATATATATATGTATGTATCATGTATTTCATGTCAGTAGCCCTCAGAGGTACCCAGATGTCACAGGTTGTATATTCCCTATCCC
Source organism: Nicotiana tabacum (assembly GCF_000715075.1). Lineage (NCBI taxonomy): Eukaryota > Viridiplantae > Streptophyta > Magnoliopsida > Solanales > Solanaceae > Nicotiana > Nicotiana tabacum. Next base: position 41,541,536 of record NC_134103.1, read on the forward strand.
TGTTTACATTATTGTTCTTACTTATGCTTTCCTGCCTTACATACTCAGTACTTTATTCGTACTGACGTCCTTTTTATTTGTGGACGCTGCATATCGTGCTGTAGGTCCTGATAGACGGGTAGACGCAGCTCCCCCATCACAGTAGGCTATCCGGTTCAGCGGTTATTAGCAAGATCCCTTCTCCAGACTTGCCGTGGTCTTGGTATGCATTTTTGTTATAGACATTATGGGTATGTCGGGGCCCTGTTCCGGAAATGTTGTAGCACTTATGTTCTTTTAGAGGCTCATAGACAGGTGTCGACTCATGTATGGTTTGGAATGCCTTGTCGGCTGATTTTTGTTGTATAGTCTTTCATGGCACCATGGTAGCTCGTACCTTATATATAGTTTCTTGACAGTCTTGTCGTCCCATGTTACGTATGTTCATGACATTATCTTTCATTGTTGGATGTTCATGATCCATGTCTACCATTTATATTGGTCTTGTCGGCCCTTAAAGATAATAAGGAAGGTTAGATAAAATGTACGTTGGTGCTCGGCAAGTACAAACTTGGTATCAGAGCAAGTCTGTCCTAGGGGATGTCTATGAGCCGTGTCTAGTAGAGTTTTGATTATGGATGTGTAGCGCGCCACATTTATAATCAGGAGGCTACGTGACATCTAGGGTTGTTACCTTCTTCCTGAATCTAGATCGTGCGTAGAGTTGAGTCGTAAGTGTTCATATCTAATATTCACCTTGTTTTCTTTTAGCGATGCCTTCGACTAGGAAGCAAGCGATTAGTAAACGGCTTGATACAGCTGTGGGAGAGGGTAACATTCAGGTGCCTCCAGCCATAGCAGGCCAAAGTGAGCCTCAGAGTGAGATGCCGTCTCATACCTCTCTGTCTCCTCCAGAGGATATTAGGAGGCACCCAGTACATCCAGTTCCTCCATCTAGCACTACAGACCACGATATGCGCAGTGCGGTGCAGTTGTTGACTAGCTTGGTAGCTGCTCGGGCTCACTGGCAGAATACCGGTGCTGCTGATAAACCGGTTAGTGCGAGAGTTCGTGATTTTATTAATCTAGACCCTCCAGTGTTTACCGGATCAGACCCCAAGGAGGACCCACAAACATTTATTGATCAGGTTCATCGTACATTGCGGGTTATGCATGCTAGTGATACGGAGGCAGTAGAGTTGGCTTCTTATCGGTTACGGGATTTAGCAGTTTTCTGGTATGATAGTTGGGAGAGATCTAGGGGTCCGAACGCTCCTCCAGCCGTGTGGAAGGAATTTTCTGAGGCCTTTCTTCGTCACTACTTGCCAGTTGAGATACGACGAGCTAGAGCTGATAAGTTCTTGAACCTTCGACAGGGTAATATGAATGTACGAGAGTATAGTATACAGTTTGATTCTTTAGCAAGGTATACTCCCCATATGGTGTCCGAGATGAGTGATAGGGTGCATCTGTTCGTGAACGGGTTGCGACCACATCTGATAAATGAGTGCACAACAGCCTCCTTGGTAGAGGGCATGGATATTTTCCATATTCAGGCTTATGCCCAGACCCTAGAGGATCGTAAGCGCCAGCAAAGGGCAGATAGGGAGCAAGATAGGGGCCAGCATAAGAGGGCGAGATTTGTAAGGTATTCTGATGAGTTTAGAGGCAGTATTAGGCCCCAATCTTCGAGGAGTTCGGTGCCACCTGTAGCTAGTGCTCCTCCACAGTTTTAGAGGCCTCGGTATGATCGATTTACCTATTCTGGTTCAGGTTAGAGTTTGAGGGCATCAGGCTCACAATTTCATAGAGATACTAGTCAGACGAGACCCCCAACACCTCGTTGTGATCAGTGCGGCAAGGCCCACTTTGGACTGTGCCGTCGAGGTTCTGATGCGTGCTATTCTTGCGGACAGCGTGGCCATATGATGCGGGATTGTCCTAATAGAGGAGGTGGTGGTATGGCTCAACCGACTGGATCTGTGTCTGGTTCTTCCTCATCAGTTCGACCTCCAGCACAAGGTTTTCAACAGTCGACAAGTCATGGTAGAGGTAGAGGTTCAGTACCGAGTTCGAGTGGTGCTCAAAATCGAACCTATGCTCTAGTAGGTCGACAAGATCTCGAGTCGTCTCCGGATGTTGTTACAGGTATATTGTCTGTGTTTTCTTATGATGTATATGCGCTAATTGATCCAGGATCTACCTTATCATATGTTACACCCTTTGTGGCTAATAAGTTTGGCATTGAACCTGAATTGATAAGTAAACCACTTGCGGTATCCACTCCGATAGGAGATTCTGTGATTGCTAGAAGGGAATATAAAGGTTGCACTGTGATGATTTGTAGTCGTCAAACCTCGGAAAATTTATTTGAGTTAGAAATGGTTGATTTCGATGTGATAATGGGAATGGACTGGTTGGCCTCATGCTATGCAAATATTGACTGTCGTACGAAGGTGGTTAGGTTTCAGTTTCCGGGTGAACCCGCCATTGAATGGAAGGGGAACATTGCTACACCGAAAGGTAGGTTTATTTCCTATCTTAAGGCAAGGAAGATGATCTCAAAAGGTTACATTTATCATCTTGTTCACGTTAGGGATGCGGAGGCGAAGCCGCCTACTCTACAATCAATCCCCGTGGTCAATGAATTTCCAGATGTTTTCCCAGATGAACTCCTAGGCCTTCCTCCTGAAAGGGAGATTGAGTGATGCGTTGCCTGACACTCAACCGATCTCTATCCCTCCATACAGGATGGCCCCGACAGAGTTGCGAGAGTTGAAGGTGTAGTTGAAGGACTTGCTGGATAAGGGTTTCATTAGGCCTAGCACTTCACCTTGGGGTGCACCAGTCTTGTTCGTGCGGAAGAAAGATGGGTCGTTAAGGATGTGTATCGATTATCGACAGTTGAATAAGTTTACAATAAAGAACAAGTATCCACTTCCAAGGATTGATGACCTGTTTGACCAACTCCAGGGTGCCAAGTATTTCCCCAAGATTGACTTGCGTTCAGGGTATCATCAGGTAAGGGTTAAGGAGAAGGATATTCCAAAGACTGCCTTCCGGACAAGATATGGGCACTTTGAGTTCTTGGTGATGTCGTTCGGGCTAACAAATGCCCCAGCAGCTTTTATGGATCTCTTGAATAGTGTATTCAGGCCCTATCTTGATGTGTTCGTGATCGTATTCATTGATGACATTCTGGTGTATTCTTGTTCGGAGGCGGAACATGCGGGCCACTTGCGGATAGTATTACAGACCCTTCAGGATCATAAGTTATATGCTAAGCTCTCTAAATGTGAATTCTGGCTGAACTCAGTAGCATTCCTTGGCCATGTGATATCTGATGAGGGTATTAGTGTCGACACTCAGAAGATCGATGCAGTGAAGAATTGGCCGAGATCTACAACACCGTCAGAAGTCCGTAGCTTCTTGGGGCTAGCAGGATATTATAGGCGGTTTGTAGAAGGGTTTTCCTCTATATCAGCACCATTGACTAAGTTAACACAGAAAGCTACCAAGTTCTAGTGGTCTGATGCTTGTGAACATAGTTTTCAGGAGCTAAAGAATCGATTGACATCTGCACCAGTGCTCACTCTCCCAGAAGGAACAGAAGGTTATGTGGTATATTGTGATGCCTCAGGTATAGGTTTGGGGTGTGTATTGATGCAACGTGGGAAGGTGATTGCTTACGCATCAAGACAATTGAAGAAGCATGAAAAGAATTACCCGACTCATGATTTAGAATTGGCTGCAGTAATATATGCTTTGAAGATATGGCGGCACTACTTATACGGCGTCCATGTTGACATCTACACAGATCATAAGAGTTTACAATACATCTTCAAGTAGAAGGAGTTGAATTTGAGGCAGCGTAGGTGGCTTGAATTACTGAAAGACTATGACGTCGAGATATTGTACCATCCCGGTAAAGCCAATGTTGTGGCAGACGCTCTCAGCCGTAAGTCAATGGGAAGCTTAATACATATTGAGGCAGGTAGACAAGGGTTGACCAAAGAGCTTCACCAGCTGGCCAATATGAGAATCAGATTGTTGGACTCTGATGACGGAGGTGTTACTGTACAGAATACAGCAGAATCATCTTTGGTAGCCGAGGTAAAAGCACGGCAATATGAAGATCCTACCTTAGTAAGATTGAGAGAGGGAATTCAGCAGTGTAAGATTACAGCTTTCAAGATCGGAGGAGATGGGACACTGAGATACCAGGGCCGATTATGAGTGCCTAGTGTGGCAGGGTTGCGAGAGAAGATTATGATTGAGATTCATTAGTCCCGATATTCTATCCATCCTGGCTCAACAAAGATATATCATGATGTTAAGGAGCAGTATTGGTGGGATAACATGAAGAAGTCTATTGCAGAATTTGTAGCCCAATGTCCTAATTGTCAACAAGTAAAGATCGAGCATCAGAAACCCAGTGGATTGATTCAGAATATAGAGATTCCGACCTGGAAATGGGAGGTGATTAATATGGACTTCATTATTGGATTACCTCGCTCTTATCATAAGTTTGACTCCATCTGGGTGATAGTTGATCGACTTACAAAATTTGCCCATTTTCTACCAGTTAAGACAACTTACACGGCTGAAGATTATGCAAAGTTGTATATCAAGGAGATTGTTAGGCTTCATGGTGTGCCGGTATCTATTATATCAGACTTAGGAGCTCAATTTACGGCTAACTTTTGGAGGTCTTTTCAGAAGGGTTTAGGCACACAAGTAAATCTCAGCACTGTATTCCATCCGCAGACTGACGGACAAGCTGAACGTACCATCCAGACGCTTGAAAATATGCTACGAGCATGTGTTCTAGATTTCAAGGGCAATTGGGATGACCATCTGGCACTTATAGAATTTTCCTACAATAATAGCTACTATTCCAGTATTAAAATGGCCCCGTATGAGGCACTGTACGTGAGGAGATGTAGATCACCAGTTGGATGGTTCGAAGTCGGTGAGACAGAATTATATGGGCCAGATTTGATTCACCAAGCCATTGAGAAGGTGAAAGTGATACAAGAGCGACTGAGGACGGCACAAAGCAGGCAAAAGTCTTATTCCGATGTCCGACGTCGTGATCTGGAATTTGAGGTTGGTGATTGGGTTTTCCGGAAGATCTCGCCGATGAAGGGTGTTATGCATTTTGGGAAGAAGGGTAAGTTGAGTCCGCGGTATATTGGGCCGTACAAAATTCTTCGACGAATTGGACAGGTTGCTTACGAGTTAGAATTGCCATCTGAATTGGAATTTATCCACCCGGTATTCCATGTATCTATGTTGAGGAAATGTATTGGAGACCCTTCTCGGGTCGTCCCTATCAAAGATGTACAAGTTACAAAGGATCTATCATATGATGAAGTGCCAGTGGCTATATTAGATCGACAAGTCCGCAAGCTGAGAACAAAGGATGTAACTTCCGTGAAAGTATTATGGAGGAACAAGAATATAGAAGAAATGACATGGGAAGCAGAAGAGGAGATGAAGTCTAAATACCCTTACCTATTCCAGAGTGAAGATAACGAGGATGCCGGGGGAAAAAAGGACGCATTATAAGGTGAAACGGCTCTATGAGGTAAGAAATAGATTGTGAATACTCTTTTTTTTAATACAAAATGGTGATATGCAGATAATGTACATATCCATAATGATTTGTATAGTATTGTAAGGCCATAGGTTGGGTTTAATATCTTGTAAGTTTGGCTAGTGTCCATTTTATAGGGGAAACTCAACCGGAAATCTACGTCGGAATCCACGATGAGTTAGACACCCCATAAACCCTTACATTCGAGGACGAATGTTCCTAAGGGGGAGAGAGTGTTACAACCCAAATTTGCATACCATAGATCACGCCATAAGTTAGTCGACATAAATCCAAGTAGAGATTATCTTTGAGATGATAAGAAGTTAATCCTATTGGTCTTAAACGATACAAGGGTGTATAAGAGTGGTTAACAAGTATTAGAAGTTAAACGAATCAAAGATGTTGTAACCCGTATTTTTGGGTAACACTAGAGGTGATTAACTGTCCCAAGAGGTCTTGTTTTAATGTATTTGAATCATATAATATCCGTATCATAAGTCTTGAAGTCAAGCGAGTTATGAAACAAAAGTCGATAAAAGTTGTCGCAACTTAGGTTTATAATTTTACTTAAACTTTATGTCAAATGTTACTGCATTTTTATCCCAATGTACTTAGAATTATGGGGTGATCTACCTATCCAATTGAATATCTATGAGTCTAGTTTCCAACGCATTAAACTGTTTGTTGATACGATCTCGGAATAGAGAGATATTCGCATTTTCGCGAGAGTGCGCCAAGCTGCTCTCTATGGGGCCCACAAAGGCGGTTTAAGACATATGGACATATATAAGATACCTCAAACCCGTTTTAAGTCATTATTTTTCAGTATATTCAGACCTTATAACCCTAAAAACAGTCTCTCAAGGTTCTCTCATGATCCAAGACCCAAACAAAGGGCAAACAACACAAATCAAATATCGGGAATCCCGTGGCGCTAGTAAGTTTCTTGTTCTTCTTGTTGTTGCTGATTTTTGTGTTGTTCCAGCTCATGTGGGAGGTTGTTTTAAGTGTTTTATGTTCTGTAAATACACCTTAAAGTTTTTAATATCAACCCTAGGTGATTTCAAGTCTTCTAAAGTAATTCTAGTGCCAAAAAACCCGAATTAATTGCTAGTTTCGCTTCCTTGTTCTTGTGGCAGAATTGAAGAGATATTTCGTGGAAAATTAAGGTCAAATTGGAGTTGTTCTTTATGTTTAAAGGTAAGGAACCTCTTACTCTATATATATTTAAGATTATCCAAGTTGTGGCTAAGTCGTTGAAGCTAGAACTTGTGAAATATATATCGAAAGGCTTGGTAGTAATGTTGTTAGTTGGTGGACTGTTTTGGAGGCTCAATATGATTATTAATGATGTTGTTTGGGCTGTTTGGTGATTGTATTGACTTGTGGGAAGTCATATAAATAGGGGAGGTGCTGTCCGTTTCATCGTAAAATAGGTTGCGGTCGATACATAATAGTTACGACGCTTAAACGATAATGATAGTGTCATTTCTCTTATTGTAGACTAAGGAGTCGTGACATTTGCATAGCTTGAGGTTGGGCAGTATATACAAGGTATGTGAGGCTATCCCCTTCATTCTTTTGCACGACTCCGATTGTACATAATGTAATGAACGAGCTCCCAAAGATACTCTACTCTTAGAAGCTAGCAGTACTTACATTGCTGCCCTTCTTATGAAACGATTGATATTGATGTTACTTCTCTTATTCTTATATTATCAATGTTGTTGGTAGTTCCTGATTCTTATAAGATTCTTGATGAAGAGTTAATCCTAATAACGTGTACGAAGAATACCGACCTTACGTCACTCCGAAAGGTTCAAAATGTGATTCAAATGAGTCCAGCATGCATCATATATATGTATCTACTTTACTCTACCGAGCTGCGCTATAGTCGGCCGGGTATGGCACCTATTGTGCAACCACTGATCAGTTGGGTTTTACCGAGCTCCACGTGGCCGGGTACGATTCTACCTAGCCCTATGATGGCTGGGTACGTTTTACCGAGCCTATTACGGCCGGGTACGATATGATGGTGATGATGCCCACAAAGGCGTATGTTTTAAAAGTTTATGTATATATATATATGTATGTATCATGTATTTCATGTCAGTAGCCCTCAGAGGTACCCAGATGTCACAGGTTGTATATTCCCTATCCTTGTTTACATTATTGTTCTTACTTATGCTTTCCTGCCTTACATACTCAGTACTTTATTCATACTGACGTCCTTTTATTTGTGGACGCTGCATGTCATGCTGCAGGTCCTGATAGACGGGTAGACGCAGCTCCCCCATCACAGTAGGCTATCCGGTTCAGCGGTTATTAGCAAGATCCCTTCTCCAGACTTGCCGTGGTCTTGGTATGCATTTTTGTTATAGACATTATGGGTATGTCGGGGACCTGTTCCGAAAATGTTGTAGCACTTATGTTCTTTTAGAGGCTCATAGACAGGTGTCGACTCATGTATGGTTTGGAATGCCTTGTCGGCTTATTTTTGTTGTATAGTCTTTCATGGCACCATGGTAGCTCGTACCTTATATATAGTTTCTTGACAGTCTTGTCGTCCCATGTTACGTATGTTCATGACATTATCTTTCATTGTTGGATGTTCATGATCCATGTCTACCATTTATATTGGTCTTGTCGGCCCTTAAAGATAATAAGGAAGGTTAGATAAAATGTACGTTGGTGCTCGGCAAGTATGGCCCGGGTTCTAGTCATGACCTTCCAGTTGGGTCGTGACAAGATGTTTACCCCAAAATCTTTGATTTTAAAGTGTAAAAATTAGGTTTTTGGGTTACAACTTAAGAGAGCAAAGCTTTGGGATTTGGACCTCAATTTGAGCTCGGATCTTGAAACTAATTATATATTTGGACTCAGGCAAGAATGGGTCATGGGGATTTGGTCTAGATTTTGGATTTCGACCATGTGGGAATGCATTAACCTTCTGTTGACTTTTAGGATTTCTTCAATAATTGAACCCTTATTGATTGTGGGTGTTTCCTTTAGCTTCCTTAGATGATATTTGACTAGGTTTTGATTGTTTTGAGGAGTATTCCTAAAGAAAGTCATTTTGGGTTGTTGAACGTTTTTCGGAATGAGGTAAGTGTCTTGCTCAGCTATACCTAAAGAATGTGTCTTTAACATGTGTGAGAGAATCAAAAAATAAGGATTCAGACTTAAACAAATCCGCACCATAGAGAATGAAAGAAAGAAAGTTTTCCTAACAGCCTTCTAGCCTCTTGAAGATAAGTACATATACTTCTGTACCAATCTGCAAGACTCGTGAGACAAAAGCAATATAGACTTTCTCACCCCAGCCCCATTTGACCATTTCCAATCATACCAAAGTCCGAATATATTATGCAAACTTTTTTAAATACTCAAACACTACGAATAACATCAAAATCAAGAATACAACAACAACAATAACAACACAGTAAAATCAAGAATCAACGATCAAAATCAATCCTTTGAGTTCTAAACCTTCTAACTTCCACAAACATATTTGAACCATGCCTAAACATTTTGGATTCCAAAAAACCTTTGCACAAAAGTACCAATTCACTTAATGAACCTATTCCAATTCCCAAAATAATAATCTGAGTCTGATATTATCAAAGTCAACTCCCGAAAAACCTTTTGAACTTTGCAAGCATTCAAATTTCCAAATTTTTACAGTTAGAGCCAAAACATCCTAGGAACATCCAAAGATAAATCCATATGATGGTTTGAGGTCTTGGGTAGCTCCACATGATGTCTTGTCGAGATCCACATGATGCATTATGACTTGCATGTATCGTTGGTTTGAGCATTTGTATTTTGTTCGATGGTTTAAGGTTTTGTGTAGCTCCACATGATGCATTATGACTTGCGTATATCGTTGGTTTTAGTTTTTGAGTGGTTCATGATTGATTGGAAAGAATGATTCTCAATTAGGAAGTTTTATGTTGGAAGAGTTGACCACATTTGGCTTTTGTATAATTGACCTCGGATCGTATGTTCGGTGGTTTCGTTAGGTCCGAATAGTGAATTTGGACTTGGGCGTATGCCTATATTTGTATTTGGATGTTTCTAGAAGGTTTTGGCTTGAATTTGCGAATGTTGGCAATTTGAAGGTTAGAAGAGTTCATAAGTTTGACCGAAGTTGACTTTGATGTTATCGGATTCGGATTGCCACGTGTGCTGTCCGTGCAGTGCGTGAGTTGCCCGTGCGGCGTGTGGATATGGATCCATCCCCCTAGGGTCACCATCTCATGTTTCTTTTGATGGTGTACACGTAGATTTTTTGAAACTGATCAGTGGTTTGATACGGTTATGTAAATATTGAGGAAAATCTAGCCAGTATTGTTTTCATATTTTTGCAATTCATCTTTACGAGCAATTTCTGTGGTTAATTACCTTATTTAATTGCATATCATCTTCGCAAGTTGTAACATTAACTGAGCAGAGTACTTGGATAATTGTACACGCACACATGGATAGTTCTTTATGTGCCTTATACTTGATCACATTTCTGTACTTGTTGGTTTATGAAACTGTACAGATTATAGCAAGTATCATTTATAATTCTTGCTTCTTTTACCTCGTCGAGGTTAGTTACGATACTTGCTAAGTACGCTGGTTCGGTTGTACTCATACTACACTCTGTACTTAATTGAGCAGATCCAGGTGCCGGACCCAGTCATTAGTAGCCGGGACTAGTAGCAGAGTTGATTGATGAGAGACGAGGTAGAAATGCATTCTTGACCGTAGTCTTGGCATCTTTTTTCTTATGTACAGTTGTCTTTTTTTAAAACAATATTGTACTTGGTCATTTTAGACTTGTACTTTCGTAGTTAGAGTTCATGACTATGTATTTGCCAGCTCTGGGGATATATCATGTATTAGCACCATTTTCTTATATTAACATTTTAGACCTATACTATTTCTGTAAATTCCACTATTTTAGTTCTTTATTATTATGTCCGGCTTGCCTAGCAAGTGTGTTATTCGCCATCATGACGTGTTGGAATTTTGGGTCATGACAAGTGGGTATTAGTGTCCTAGGTTCATAGGTATTACGAGTCATGAGCAAGTTTAGTAGAGTCTTGCGGATCGGTACAGAGACGTCTGTACTTATCTTCGAGAGGATGTCGAACTGTTAGGAAACTTCACTTTCTTACATTCTTGTTGTGCGAGTTTTTTATTTCAGAAGTTTAGAACTTGACTATTCTATTCTCTCATAGATGGTGAGGACACGTGCGACCATATCAGGCGGACTACCACCAGTACCACCAGTTAGGGCTGCAGTAGAGGCCGAGGTGTCGCTCGTACTACAGCTAGATCAGCACACGCGGAGCCACCAGTTACTAGATGTTGTTGATCCGTTAGGACAAACTCAGGCACCAATAGTTCCCATTGTTAATCCTGGACTTCAAGAGGCCTTGGCCAAGATTTTGACTATGTGCACGAGCCTGGCTCAGGCAGTTTTTGTTCTAGCTACACCAGCCACTTCACAGGCTGGGCGGAGGTGCCCAGACTCCCGTCGCCCGTATTCTAGAGCAGCTAGCTTAGGGTCACCAAACACCAAGTGTATTGCCAGTTTAGCCAGTTGCTGCTGCTCGGGCCGAGGTTGGTCCACTTATGAGTGATGAGTAGCAGAAGAGGTTAGAGCTCTTTGGGAGGCATAAGCCTCCAGATTTCAGTTGAGCAAAGTTAGAGGATGCTTAGGAGGTTTTGGAGAGGTGGTATTAGATTCTTCGGATAGTAGGTATTTTTGACACCAGTGGGTTTGCATTTAGTACTTTTCAGCTGACAGAGGCAACTTATAGATGGTGGCAGACTTATGCATTGAGCAGGCCAGCCGATGCAGTGCCACTTACATGGCATGAGATCTCAATTATCTTCTTAGAGAGGTTTTTCCCACCGACTCGTAGAGAGGAGCTACGTAAGCAGTTTGGGTGGCTACACTAGGAGGGTATGACAGTGACTCAGTATGAGATGAGTTTCCAAGATTTGGCTTGTCATGCAATATGGTTGGTCCCAACTATGGTTTATGTTTTAGTATGGCTCGAGAGGTTGCGATGGATGCTAGGTTTGACCAGGTGGTCGAGATTTCTAGACGCCAAGAGTCCTCGTAGTTCAAGTGGTTTCAGCACTGGCTCATATGGAGGCTAGTCCCATTACAACAGAGGTCGTCCTTCTAGACCCATTCAGGCAGCTCGCTATGTTCCTTGTGGTACTTTAGTTAGCCACAGTTACTACAGTGCACGCCCAACTCAATCAGCATTCAATGCATTCCCGGCGTAGAGTTCTTACCATGCTTCATCTACATAGGGTTCCTCGGGGAGCTATTCAGATTATCATGCTTCAGCGGCTTCGTTAGAGGAGAGGTTGTTTTGAGTGCGTGGACTTATGTCGTCGCAAAAGAGATTGCCCAGACTATTGAGTAAGGTCCCACATCAGAGCTCTCAGCCTATGATGTCAGCACCAGCAGGCACACCACCTGCATAACTAGCTAGGGGTGGGACACAGTCATCACAAGGTCTTCCTAGTGGGGGAGGTCAATCATGTGATGGTCAGGCCCGTTGCTATGAATTTCTAGCCAGGCCAGAGGTTGTTGCTTCTGATGCTGTGATCACATGTATTGTTTCAGTATGCCATAGGGATGCGTCGATATTATTTGATCCTGGTTCCACTTATTCATATGTGTCATCATACTTTGCTCGTTATTTGGATATGCCCCATGATTCTTTAGTTATACATGTTCATATATCTATGCCGGTGGGTGATTATGTTGTTGTGGACTGTGTTTTTAGGTCGTGTGTGGTGACTATTGGGGGATTAGAGAAGGTAATGGATCATTTACTCCATATCATGATTGATTTTGATATGATTTTAGGCATGGATTGATTGTCTCCATGTCACACTATTCTGGATTGTCACGCTAAGACTGTGACGTTGGCAATGCCGAGGTTGCCTAGGGTTGAGTGGAGGGGCACCCTGGATTATGTTCCTAGTAGAGTGATTTCACATTTCAAGTCTCATCGGATGATTGAGAAGGGATGTTTGGCATATTTGGCCTTCACGAGGGATGTTAGTGCTGATACTCCTACCGTTCAGTCAGTTATGGTAGTGCGAGACTTCCCAGATGTATTTCCAGCAGACCTGTCGGGCATGCCACCCGACAGGGACATTGATTTTGGTATTGATTTGGTGTCGGGTACTCAGCCCATCTCTATTCCACCATATTGCATGGCACCAGCAGAATTGATAGAATTAAAGGAACAACTTAGGAGTTGCTTGATAAGGGCTTCATCATGCCCAGTGTGTCGCCTTGGGGTGCACCGGTTCTATTTGTGAAGAAAAAGGATAGTACTGTGAGGATGTGTATTGACTATAGGTAGCTGAACAAAGTTACATTAAGAACAAGTACCCACTTCCAAGCATTGATGACTTATTTGACATGCTTCAGGGTGCTAGAGTGTTTTTGAAAATTTATTTGAGGTCGGGGTATCATCAATTGAAGATTAAGGATTCTAATATTCTGAAGACGGCATTCAGGACCCGCTATGGTTACTATGAGTTTCTTGTGATGTCTTTTGGGCTAACTAATGCCCCAGTAGTCTTTATGCACATGATGAACAGTGTGTTCCAGTCGTATCTTGATTCTTTCGTCATAGTATTCATTGATGATATATTGGTGTACTCACGCAGCTAGGAGGATCATGAAAAGCATCTGAGGATTGTACTCCAGACTTTGAGGGAAGAAGATATATGCTAAATTCTCCAAGTGTAAGTTTTTGCTTGATTTGGTGACTTTCTTGGGCCACATGGTGTCTAGTGAGGGGATCAAGGTAGATCCGAAGAAGATTGAGGCAGTTCAAAGTTGGCCCAGACCGTCTTTAGCTAGTAAGATTCAGAGCTTTCTTAGTTTGCCAGGTTATTATCACCGTTTTGTGGAGATTTTCTCGTCCATTATTGCACCTTTGACTAGATTGACCCAGAAGGGTGCTCCTTTTAGATGGAACGACTAGTGTGAGATGAGCATTCAGAATCTCAAGATTGCATTGACTACATCCCTAGTGTTGGTGTTGCCTACAAGTTCAGGTCTTACAATGTGTATTATGATGCATCGCGTGTTGGGCTTGATACAGTGTTAATGTAGGACGGTATGGTGATTGACTACGCTTCTCAGTTGAAGGTTCATGAGAATAATTACCCCGTGCATGACTTAGATTTGGCACCCATTGTTCATGCATTGAATATTTGGAGGCACTATCTATACGGTGTTCATTGTGAGGTCTATACCGACCATCAGAGTCTCAAACACCTGTTCAAGCAGAACGATCTTAATTTGTGGTAGCGGAGATGGTTAAAGTTGCTGAAAGACTATGATATCACCATATTATATCATTTAGGGAAGGCCAATGTGGTGGCCGATGCATTGAGTAGGAAGGCTGAGAGTATGGAAAGTTTGGCATATTTACCGGCAATAGAGAGGCCACTAGCCATGGATGTTCAGGTCTTGGACAATCAGTTTGTTAGATTAGATGTTTTGGAGCCCAGCCATATTCTTGCTTGTTTTGTGGCATAGTCTTCGTTGTTGTAGTGTATCAAGGCTCGCCAATTTAATGATCCTTACTTGTTGGTATTGATGTACATGTTTCAGCGGGGTGGTGCTAAGGAAGTTAAGATTTATGATGATGGTGTTATGCGGCTTAAAGGCCGGATTTGTGTTCCAAATGTTGATAGGTTGAGAGATTTGATCCTTGAGGAAACTCACAACTTGCGCTATTCCAGTCACTCAGGTGTCACAAAGACATACCGTGACCTGAATAACACTATTGGTGGTGGAGAATGATGAAAGATATTGTTGCTTATGTCTCTTGGCGTTTGAATTGTCAAAAGGTAAAGTATGAGCAGCAGAAACCTGGAGGGTTGATTTAGAGATTGGAGTTACTGGAGTGCATCACTATGGATTTTATGGTAGGCTTGTCATGGACCTTGAAGAAATATGATGCAGTCTGGGTTATTATGAACCGGTTGACTAAGTCCGCACACTTCATTCCAGTAGTGACTTCCTATTCCGTATAGCAGTTGGCTCAAATTTACATCAGGGAGATTATCTGCTTGCATGGCATTCCCATTTCCATCATTTATGACTGAGGCATGCAGTTCAAATTGCAATTTTAGAGAGCAGTGCAGCGAGAGTTGGACACTCGGGTTGAGTTGAGTACAACATTCCATCCTCAGATGGACGGGTAGTTCGAGCACACTATTCAGATCTTGGAGGATATGTTATAGGCCTATGTTATAGATTTCATAGGTTCGTGTGACTAGTTTCTTTCGTTAGCAGATTTCGCCTACAACAAGAGCTTCCAGTCGAGTATTCAGATGGCTCCTTTTGAGGCCTTATATGGGAGGAGATGTCATTCTCCGGTTGGTTGGTTTAAGCCTGGGGAGGCTAGGTTGGTGGGCACTTATTTAGTCTGTGATTTCTTGGAGAATGGCTTCGTATTGCCCAGTCCATGCAGAAGCGTTATATTGATAGCAAGGTTCGTGATGTTTCGTACATGGTGGGTGAGAAGGTTTTGCTCAGTGTTTCGCCCCTGAAGGCTGTGATGAGGTTCGAGAAGAAGGGAAAGTTGAGCCCTCGGTATATTGGTCCTTTCAAGGTGTTTGAGAGAGTGGGTGATGTGGCTTACAAACTTGCATTTCCACCTAGTCTATCAAGCGTTCACCCAGTATTTCATATTTTTATGCTCCGGAAGTATTATGGTGATCCGTCACATATTCTGGACTTTAGCACGGTACAACTGGATGGGGATTTGACTGATGATGTGGAGCTTATGGCCATTTTGGACCGGCAGGTTTGAAAGTTGAGGTCGAAGAATATAGCATCAATGAAAGTTTGTCAGAGCAGTCAACCGGTCAAGGTGGCAACTTCGGAGACTAAGCGAGAGATGTGAAGCAGTTATCCACACCTATTTGAGAGACCATGTATAATTCTAGACCCATTTGAGGAGGAACATTTGTTTAAGAGGGGGAGAATACAACGACCCAGCCGGTCGTTTTGTGTATTGTAGCCTCGTTCCCCTATTTACTACTTCTTATATGTTCATTGTTGTTATGTGACTTGTCGAGGTGGTTGGTTTGGTTTTAGGGATGTTTCAGAGTGAATTGGGACAGTTAGTCCCAATGTTGGAAACTTAAGTTGGAAGAGTTGACTGAGTTTGACTTTTGCATAGATGACTCCTAAATGGAGTTTGATGGTCCCTATAGCTTCGTATGGTGTTTTTGTACTTAGGCGTATGTCCAGATGGTGATTTGATGATTTATGGAGAAAGTTGGAAAGTTGAAGGTTGAGAGGTTTTATCGAGAGTTGACTTTATCGATATCGGGTTTGGACTTCGGTTTCTAGAGTTGAAGTAGGTCTGTTTTGTCATTTATGACTTGTGTTCAAAATTTGAGCTCAATCGGAATTGGTTTGATATGATTCGGCATTAGTTTTAGAAGTTGGAAGTTCATTAGTTCATTAGGTTTGAATCGATGTGCGATTCATGGTTTTGTTGTTGTTTGATGTGATTTGAGGCTTCGAGCTAATTTGTATTGTGTTTTAGGACTTGTTGGTATGTTTGGACGAGGTCCTTGGGGCATCGGGTGCGATTC
This sequence comes from Nicotiana tabacum, assembly GCF_000715075.1. NCBI lineage: Eukaryota > Viridiplantae > Streptophyta > Magnoliopsida > Solanales > Solanaceae > Nicotiana > Nicotiana tabacum. Next base: position 41,557,770 of record NC_134103.1, read on the forward strand.
AGATTGAATTCAGATTCATTTTTGACTTGGTGTTATTGCTAAAGCCTTATGGTTTCTGGTGTGATCGCATCTGTGGTGGATTTGGCCACAGATGTGGAGCCGCATGTGCGGCTAAAAGGTCGCAGAAGCGAAGGGGGAAGCTTCAAGGAAAGTCCGCTAATGTGGACCTTGCACCGCAGGTGTGGCCAGGCGTGCACAGGTGCGGAAGCAGAGCTAGACGGGGGTATCCGCAGATGCGCTCTCGCAGATGCGAGTTTTTGTCCGCAAAAGAGGAAGGTAATATTTTTGGACGGGTGCCCAGATGCGGCCACTATTCCGGTGAAGCAGGACCGCAGATGCAGTTAAGTGACCGTATGTTTGGATTCACTGACAGATCTTACATTCGAAGGGTTTCATGGTTTTTCTCACTTGGAGAGTTTTGGTACTTAGCTAAGGGAGATTTTGGAGTGGGGTTTAGCTACATTTGACGAGCTAAGTGAAGTTTAATCACGTTTGTTGATAAATATTGATTACCCATTGATTATTATACTTAGTTGATGTGAATTGAAGTGAAATTTGGGGATTTTAGCCCATGGTATTGGAGAGTGAGATTTGGTGATTTGAGGGTCAATTTGTGGATGTAATTGGATGAAATTAGTATAGTTGGACTCGTAATTGAATGGGTGTTCGAATTTGTGAGTTTTGTAGGGTTCCGAGTTGCGAGCCTGGGGCTGACTTTTGGGTTGACTTTGCATATTTGATTCAAGACTTTAGCTTTATCATTTGGAATTGTTTCCTATGGATATTATTGATGGTATTGAGTTATTTTGGCTACATTCGAGCCGTCCGGAGATTGATATGCGTGGGAAGAGCTTGTTAGAGGAGTGATTTGGCTTGCTTGAGGTAAGTATCTTACCTAAACTTGGTTGAGGCACTAGTTGCCTGAATTATTTATGATAGATACGTGCTATGAGTGGCGCATATGTGTAGGGTTGAGCCTATATGCGTGCACCGGGGTACTATTTTCATGCTCGGGTAGTGCTTAGGCTATGACATGCATTGAATAGATTGGTAAGCTTCAAATTGTGGTGTTTCTCCTATTTGTACCTCTCAGTGAGTTATTTGTATCACATTTGAGATTTCGTTGAGGTTGTTCTCCCGATTTAGCCCGATAAACTACTATTTCATGATGAAATTGTTTGTTCTAGATGATATAGCACACATTGCACATACCTACACTATAGCATATTACTTATACCAGTTCAGGAGCATGAAACTTGATATTCATTGATCATGTAGTTGTATTCTCGTATACTTGCTTTCTATGTGTTATGAGCTAGACTGGTAGCTTGTGACCACGCCACGTGGATTGTGATTATTTGCATGTGAGTTGTCCGTGCGGTTGATATTATTGGCACGTAAGTTGTCCGTGCGATTGAAATATAATAGCACGTTAGTTGTCTGTGCGGTTGATATATATGGCTCGTGAGTAATCTGTGTAGCATGCAGATAAAGATCTATCCTCCTAGGGTCACCTCTCATGTTAACCCTCTAATGTTTCTCTCTTGATAGGGTACACGCAGATTTGAGGAAACTGATCAGTGGTTTGATACGGTTATGGAAATATTGAGGAAAATCTGGCTAGTGGTGTTTTTTGGATTTTTGCATTTCATCTTTACGATCAATATCCATGGTTAATTACCTGATTTACCTGCATATCGTCTTCACATGATGAAACATTGATGTAGCAGAGTACTTGAGTTATTGTACATGCGCACACAGATAGTTCTTTCTTTGCCTCACACTTTATCACATTTCAATACTTGTTTGATTTATAAAACTATATAGGTTATAGCAAGTAACATTTATAATTCTTGCTTCTTTTACTTCACCGAGGTTAGTTATCATACTTGCTGAGTACATTTGTTTGATTATACTCATGTTACACTCTGCACTTAATTATAAAGATCCAGGTGACGGACTCAGTCATTAGTAGCCGAGGCTAGTAGCAGAGTTGATTGCTGAGAGATGAGGTAGCAATGCATTCTTGACCGCAGTCTTGGCGTCTCTTTTATTATGTACTATTGTCTTTGTTTTAGAGAGTATCGTACTAGGTCATTTCAGACTTGTATTTCCATATTAGAGCTCATGACTCTGTATTTGCCAGTTCTATGGGACATATCATGTATTAGCACTATTTTGTTATAATAAGATTTCAAACTTATACTCATTATTTAAATTTTGCTATTTTGGTTCTTTATTGTTATGTCCGGTTTGCCTAGCAAGTGTGTTAGGCGCCATCACGACAGGTTGGAATTTTGGGTCATGACAAACGACATAGAGAAATGCAAGTTTGAGGCTAAGCAGGTGGGTTATCTCTTTCGGGATGTTCTGAGGTTGTGTGTTCCCTATGATGGTTATGTGAAGAGTTTTCTTTCCTCTAGTGGGATGTGTATGTGCTTCAATTTGCATTCGGATCACTTGAGGAAGTTTGTACGATTGTCACAAGGATGGATATGCGCTTAGCAGATGATTTGAGGTATTTTATGATTAGAGCTACATGAGCATATGAAGGAATTAGTTGAATTACAGTGATCGATTATTCCAGTTATAGAGTAAGGGTATTTGTGGGTTATCGAATGTCATGTTCTATGGCTTCGAGCCAAGTGGGTGAGTCTTCTATCGATGAACAAGCTGTATGGTTATGTGTTATGTTAGCTTTGGTCTGACGCATATTTATGGATCAGTTAGGACTTAAAGGGGGGCTGGCTTCGAGGTTAGTGCAGGGAAATACAAATTGCCAGATGTATGGTGTATTACACTTTATGGATATATGGAAGTCTTGGAGTGATTTTGGTTTGTTATCTACTACACTGGGTATGTTTTTGTTGTTGTTGCATTTTGGTTTGTTATCTGTAGTTGACATAGTGTGCAAGGAGAAGGAATTTACTCGGTTGCTTAAGGTGGGGGTTACATCTTTTGGTGATTGTGTGCTAGTGGAGCACAAGTCGCTCAGCTTATTTTATCGGTGCATTGGAGGTTAGAGCATAGTGGATGAATCTAGAGAAGGTTCTAATGAGGTCAAGATTTGTATGTGGTATTTGAGGATTTCCTCGAATTTGTGTATTGCTAAGATCTGACATTTCCTTTGGTTGGTGCCGAGAATTGCAGTGTTTTTATATCATTAGTGATTCTACATTTCAGTATCAGAGAGGTTAAAGTAACAACTTCTAATTCACATAAGGTCTCTTCAGAGTGGGTATCTCGATTGTGGTATTATTGGGTGCTTAAGAGTGAATACAGTGGGTTATGGGCTTTAAGACGATTCGGGTTCATTCTAGGATCTTTTGGGGTGAGTTTTGGTTAAGGATCATAGTGTACTTGCAAGGAGAAGAGCAAACATGAAGGTAAGTAGAGAGGGAATCGAAGAAATAGGTCGTCTTGGTATTGGTTTTGATCAGCATAGTAATACAAGTGATCGGTTCCCTTGGTTGTGAGACTCTACAGGTGTTTTGTGCCAATTCTCTTGAGCTTGGTGATCTGTGTGACTTGGTTGAGTTAGAGGGATTCAGTTCGGATGGCTTGGTTTTGTTCTAATAAGTTTTGAAGAGTTCTTGATGATTTCGACCACGGATTGGAACGAATGTTCTCGACAGGCATGAGGCATATGTTGCATGTTGTGATTTTCTCTTGGATAGGGGTTAGTGGAAGGTTTTTAGTTGATGGAGTATGTATCCTACTTATGATCAGAGTTGATAATAGGGTTCTCGTGTGGGATTGAGGTTTGCATGTACAAGGTTGCAGTTTCATTCGAAGGGAAGGTTATGAGTTCTAGTCAACATGGATAGTTTCAGATATGTAGAAGAATGCTGGCACTATCTGGTATCACCTGAGAGGGTATGCATTTCAGAAGGCGCAATGTTCTTTGACTTGCGGATTCTTGACCGGTATCACGGTAAATGCCTGGTTGATCAACAACTGATGTTCAAATTTTGCTATATGGCACAGAAGAATTATTGAATTATTTCTCATGAGATGATTGTGTATGAGGGATGTGTTAGCCATATGAGTGGTGGAGTTTGGATCAGACATGGAGATTCTTGTATTCTAGGGATTTGAAGATTAGAAGGGTTCTCAGAGGCAGATTGTTCCTTGGTTGTGGATTGTGAAGGTATGTTAAGTGGTTGACGACTGATTTTATGTGTTATGGATATGCTTAATGTGGACTTTTTGAAGGTTATGTACCTATTTCGGGAGGATTGGAATTGATTTGGAGGCCAGTGGTAGGCCTAATAAGGATGTGTATTCTACATCGGGTCGACTTATTTACTCAGCACAGCCATTGTTGAGAGGTGTGTCATTCGATTAGAGTTGATCTTATTCGTATCCGATATGTTCCATGTGTTACTCTTCTATACCAAGATGGGATATGAGACTGCTGACTATTTACACACGTGATGTGGTTCTGTTAGGGCCTTGTGGAGGAATTCGAGTGAGATGGCTCTTAGAGTGTTGAATGATTAGTGGCGCCTTGGTTGTGGTCTTACTGTTGGTGGTATATTATGCTATCTGTTTCTCCATGATTCTGGCCATGATTATGCATTTCTGCATGTTTCTATCATCATTGGCAGTGTACGAAAGAACAAGGTTTTATTTGATATGAGTTGTTGCTGGTACCGGGCTTGTTATTGAGAAGCTATTATGATCGGAAGTTGTTGCTATAAGTATCTGAGTTATGTGGTATATCATGTGATTATATCTTGCAATATAATTATGGCTTGATATAGCTTGTTCAGACATATACAGTGTTTGGATGAGAGAATCAGGTCTTATAATGGATTCCGGATGTTGGAGATTTGGTTCTAAGGTTTGTGAATTAAGGTTAAAGTAAGGATAATTATTTAGGTTGGGCAGTCGTGCTTTTATGGATTGGGGTGACGTGGTATCAACCATGGGATTGTGTATGATAAATTTATACAGTGATTTGACGGCTTCAGAATGACTCTTGGCACGTTCGAGGACGAATATATGTTTAAGTGGGGGAGAATGTGATGACCCGACTGGTCATTATGAGCATTTGCATTCCGTTCGATAGTTTGAGGTCTTGAATAGCTCCATATGATGCATTATGACTTGTGTGTGTTGTCGGTTTTGGTTTTTGAGTGGTTTGGGATTGATTGGGAGGAAAGATTCTCAGCTAGGAAGTTTTAAGTTGGAAGACTTGACCAAGTTTGACTTTTGTATAATTGACATCAGATCCGAGTTTTGATGGTTTCATTAGGTCCGGATGGTGAATTTGGACTTGGGAATATGCCCGAATTTGCATTTAGATGTTTCTAGAAGGTTTTGGCTTAAATTGACAAAAATTGGCAATTTGAAGTTTTGGAAAGTTCATAGGTTTGACCGAGAGTTTTGAAAAGTTCATATGCAGTTGTGGTCATGTAAGTTGAGTTCATAGATGCGAGATTTTGCTCACAGATGCGGGAGCACAGGTGCGAGATTTGGTCCGCAAATGCGGAGATGGCTGGACAGATCCTATTTATTTTGAAGGTTGAGTTATTTTATCATATTTTGAGATATAGAGCTCGGATTTGGGCGGTTTTTGGCACGATTTTCATCACTTGGTGTAACGACACGACCGGTTGTTTTATGTATTTGCGCACCGTTTTCTCTTTTGATGCTTCAAACATGTGTATTTGTGGTTTTATGACTTGTGAGGTTGGTTAGTTCGTCTTGGGAAGATTTTAGGTTGATTTGGACCCTTCGGTTCTTGTCTTAGAAACCTAAGTTAGAAATGTTGACTAATTTTGACTTTTGTGAAATCGACCCCATAACGGTATTTTGATGGCTCCGATAGGTTCGTGTCGTGATTTTGGACTTGGGCGTATGCTCATATTCGAATTCGGAGGTCCATAGGTTGATTTATGTTGTTTTACTGAAAGTTGGCAATTTGATGTTTAAAAGTTTGATCATAGGTTGTCTTTTGGCTATCGGGTTCAAAATTTGATTTTAGGACTCGGAATCGGACCGTTATGCTATTTAGAACTTGTCATCAAAATTTGGTGTCATTTGGAGTTGATTTGATAGGATTCAGACACTTGGTTGCAATTTTAGAAGTTCTTGAATTTTTCTTTGAAATTCATGCGTTTTGATGTCCCATTCGTAGTTCTAGGTGTTATTTTTTTTTTTGTTTTGATCATAGGAGCGAGTTCTTATGATGCTTATGACCTGTGTGGATGTTCGTTTTGGAGTCCCGAGGGCTTGGGTGAGTTTGGGCGTGCCACATAATGGTTTTGGACTGAAATCAGGTTGCTAGTGTGTTGGTGCTGCAATAATCGCAATAGCGAGCACTAGCATCACATTGTGAAGCCTGTGTCGCAATTGCGATACCCCCTGAGGATGGACAGTTACCGCGTTTGCGAGGTTTTCTTCGCAATTGAGAGGGTTCACCAATGTGAACCCAGTGTCACAAATGCAACACCTGCATCTGAACATAAGGGCTGGAAAGTCGGGATTTAGTCTCATTTCTCATAATTTAGAGCCCAAGACTTGGTAGGAGGCGATTTGGAGAGGGGATTTTTATCTACAAACTTTGGGTAAGTGATTCTAATAAATTTTCAACTATATTTCTTGATTATATATGCGGTTTAACAACAAATTCATGAGAATCAAAGAGGAAAATTGGGAATTGTTGTCAATGTTTTGAAAAATGAAGATTTGAGTTTTGAGAGTCGATTTGGACTCGGATTTGAAAACTAATCACATATATAGACTCATGGGGTTATTTTAGTTGGAATCTACCCTTGGACCCGAGTTTTGACCGGGAGGGCCCAAGGTTGACTTTTATTGACTTTTTGGGAAATGTGTAAAGATCATAGCTTTATATGTTGTAATTTGGTTCCTCTTGCATTGTTTGATGTTGTTAATTCATTTTTGGTTAGATTTGAATTGTGTGGAGGTGCATTTAAAGGGAATAGCTATTTTCAAGGGTCGATTTGTCCTAGTTGAGGTTAGTATCTTGCCCAACTTTATGTGGAGAAACTACCCCATAGGATTTGGCTTGATTGTGCTATTTGTGTTACGTGAAAGACGTGTACACGAGGTGAAGAGTGTGTACACGGGCTATATGTGTTAATTGACCAGTTTAGGTTATTTAGACTCTTTCCATGCCTTTAATTGAATTGTCATACCATGTTATATATTTCATTGTTAATCTACTCTCACATGTGATAATCTACTCTTTCATGCTTTGTTTGACGTTGTTAGCACTTGTTCTATCTCTTGCTTGTTATACTTTCTCTCACATGCTTTAGTTGAAGTTGTTATCTTCCTTATTGTCTTGTTACCTCTTTATTGTTGTATTTCTCTTACTTGAAGTTGTTATTTCATGGGAATGATCTTTTTGTTGGAATTATTGACATTGAAGTTGTGAAAGCTATTATCACATTGAGGTTTAAGTTGTTGATTTTTTAGATATCTTTCCTTATTGAGTATTTCTCAATTATTATGTCATTATTGTGTTTTTTGTACACATTGTGGTTGAGCCATGGACTATATGTTGTGGAAACATTGGTATTGTTGATTTTGACAAGTTGTGGCATAGGGGCACTTGTGGTGCGAGTTCTTAATGTGTTGTGATATTGATACACATGCGATGGTATAAGGATAGGGGTTGATATGCATGCGGTGAGATAAGATGACCTTGATACGCATGTTGCTAGTAAAGGAATTACTTGAATCAACGCGGTGAGATAAGGGGGCTACAACGCGTGTAGCTATTTCGAGAAAATAATTTAAAAAACTAAATGTATGGCTAACACGGTGATATAAGAAAAGATTGAGACTTGAGTTGTGAAATGTAAATATGAGGCGGTACCGTGGTTGTGATTCGTGTTGTACATTCCATGTTGAGAAGGGTGTATTGGTTGAATAGATCTTGTTGTTTTCTTCCTTGTTTTACCTGTTTTTATCCGTATTTGATTACTTGTGGTTCTCATTATGTGTTCCCTTCTATTTTCGTTCTTGCTTTAAATTTTGTCATTGGCTTACGTTATTAAACTGCTTTGTTAATATTCATTTCCTTGTTTTTCGGTATTTTGTCTTTATTATGTCTTGTTTTATTTATCTTGTCCTAGTAGGTGTCTTCACCTGACCTCATCACTACACTACTGTGGTTAATCTTGATACTTACTAGGTACCGTTGTGATGTACTCATATTACACTTGTGCACATTGTTTTCCAGATCCGGGTAGTTCTGCATGTGCCGGATGCTAATGATCATTTCACTATTTTTGGAGACTTCAAGGTATACCTGCTCGACGTCCGCTCGCCTCTGAGTGACCTTCTACTATCTCTTATTACTGTTTATCATTTATTCTGACATTGATTTATATTGAGAGTTTAGTACTTTTCTATAGAGCTTATGATTCAGTTTCAACGGGTTTTGAGAAATATTGTATTGTGGTTCAGTATTTAGATTCCTATCATGTTTTTAGTTGTTGCTTTCTTTCTTATTATCTTGTTGTTAGGCTTACCTAGTCTTAGAGACTAGGTTCCATCACGATATCCTAAGGTAGAATTTGGGGTGATGACAAGTTGGCATCAAAGCTCTAGGTTACAACTCATAAGCAAGTTTAGTAGAGTCTTGCGGATCGGTACGGAGACGTTGGTACTTATCTTCGAGAGGCTACGAAATTGTTAGGAAATTCCACTTTCTTGATTCCTTATCGTGCAAATTTGTTGACTTCGAAATCTGAATCTTTGTCTTTCTATTCTCTCAGACATGGCGAGGACACGTACTGTTTCATTCGATGATCATACACCCATGCCCCTTGCTACAGCCGTGCGAGGCCGGGGCCGGGGTATAGGCCGAAGAGGGGAACGTGGTGCAGCTAGAGCCCCTGTTCGAGCAGTGACTGAGGAGCCACCAGTAGTTTCGATTGGGGGATATGCACCAGAGGCGCTTGTTGTTTCCCCTGGACTTTAGGAGACCCTAGCACAGTTCTTGAGCATGTTCGGTACTTTAGCTCAGACTCCCGTGGCCCGTACTCCAGAGCAGTGAGTCCACATTGATCAGGTCCCGAGTGTCATTCCAGCACATCTCATTATACCGGTTCAACTTGAGGTCATGCCGGAGGCATCTGAGGAGGAGCAAAGGAGACTTAAGAGGTTTAAGAAGTGTGATCCTCCTTCTTTCAGTGGCACGACTGGCAAGGATGCGCAGGATTTTCTAGAGAAATGCCATTTTATTCTCCGCACCATGGGTATTGTGGAGGTGAGTGGAGTTGCTTTTACTATATTTCGGCTGTCAAGAGTAGTGTACTAGTGGTGGCAGGCTAACGAGGAGGGTAGGACAGATGATGCAGTCCCACTCATCTGGGATCAGTTTTCAGAGATATTGTTGAGAGAGAGTTTGTTCCCTAGACCCTTCGTGCTGCATGGTGCACAGAGCTTGAGCATCTGCGTCAGGGGATCATGTTAGTGTCAGAGTATACTATCAGATTCAATGAGTTGTCTAGACATGTAGCTGCCTTGGATTTTACAGTTGGAGAACTATGCCGCAGATTCATCGAGGCGCTCAATTATGGTATTAGATTCAACAAGGCTCGAGAGTTGGAGAGATACACTCAGTATCAGCAGGTGGTAGAGATCATGTGGAGGTTGGAGGGCATATGGGCCGCGAGATAGAGGACAGGGAGGCCAAGAGGACTTGAGATTCCGGGGGGATATAGTGGTGCTCGTGCTCCAGCTGTAGCCCATCATGGCAGAGGCTATGTGAGCCGCCTAGTTCACTCAGCACTTCCAGCTTCTAGTAGTGCTCTGTCTATTCGGAGGTCTCAGGTTGCTTATTTTTCTTAGCCACTATCCAATGCACCTCCTGCATGGGGTGCCTTCAGTGTCTGTCTAGCCAACCACGCCAGGGTCAGTTTTAGCAGTCATGCCCACCGAGAGCTTGTTTTGAGTGTTTGATACTAGACATACGGTGAGGAATTGCCCCAGATGCGGGATTTGCAGATGAGAAGAAGATCAGTGAGTAAACTGAAAAATGCGAGAGAAGAGATTCAATCATACCTGAGAAGCTTAGTCGAGCTTGCTGGAATTTTGACCGGAGAAAAAGAAGCAGTGGCGGAGAAGGTGTGTATGTGCGTAGGAGTGCAGAGGTGAGAGAGAAGTGTGTACGTAGGAGTTTTGTGTGTAGGTGTAAAAAACATATGTTGTGTTTTGACCTTCAAGTAATAACTAATATTACGTGATTTATTTTTAAGTGATGTCACAACTGGTCAAACATAGCTACGGTGACCCCTGCATAGCTGCACATCAAAGCATAGCCTAGAGCACCAAATATTGATTATCTACTGAAAACAGCTACGCAAGGTAGCGTAGCTACGATCCCTATCTATGCCGCCTCACTTGAGAACTTCCCTTAACATTGAGGAAACTTTTGGCCAAGTTCTTCACGTGCACTCAAACTTTAATCACCAATCTCATCAAAGCAATAAGCTAAAAGAAGGCTAAAAAGTTAAAAATAAATCTACACTAACAAGATAAAAATTAAAGTAAAAGAGATAAGGGACAAAACACTTGGGTTGCCTCCCAAGAATCACCTTATTTATCGTCGTAGGATGACGCAATACCAAACACAACTCACGATGTTATTGGGGTTCCCCTAACTCAACTTCCAAGACCACCATTCTTGAATTAATGGAACCCAAATAATGAGAATATGTTGCCCATTCACTTTAAAGATCCTTTTACCATCATCAGACTCCAAATCCACGGTACCAAATGGGTAAACATGCACAATCTTGAATGGCCCATGCCATTTTGATTTCAACTTGCCCGGGAAAAACTAAAACCTCGAGTTGTAAAGGACAACCAAGTCCCCGGGGTAGAACTCCCTCTTCATTGTCATGCCCCGAACCTAGGAGCGAGACAAGCACCCCGTGCCTCACCTAACCTGGCGTACCAAATTGCGACTAAGGGACTCTGAACACATAATGTCATACTTTGGCCATGGGGCCACCTTGCAAGACAATTTGCGAAGCAAAATATAAAACTGAATGGAAACTAGCACTAACTAAATATCAATATAAAGCTAGGCCGACAAGGCCGTCATAGCTACTACAGCTGACAAACCACCAATTTATACAAATCCAACATACTGCACTAACCAACAGGATATGCCTACAAGCCTCTACTGATAGATGTACTGTGATCGGAACAGGGCCCCGACCTACCCATAACATATATACAGATATACATAAGATGTACACAAAACTCTAGTCCTGGCAACTCCGAAAGACGTGGAGCTTACCGATCAGGCGGAACTCGGAAAACACCTACTGAGGAGGTCTACCCGTCTGTCTGTCTGAACCTGCACGCATGAAATGCAGCGCCCCCAAAAAGGGACGTCAGTACGAAATAATGTACCGAGTATGTAAGGCAATAAAATAACTGAAATCTGAAACTGAACTGATAATATGATAACTGAAATTAACTGGGAGTCAACGATGATCTGGAGATATACTTACCTGCTGATACTGACTCAACTCCTTCAATATAGTAAGTAAAATAATTGTACGGCCTTATAAGGCTCGGTATATATAACTGCTCTGCCATAGTAGGCTCGCTTATAGGCGCTCGGCCATACTAGGCTATGTATCTCGACAATGCTGGGCTCGCTCATAGGCGCTCGGCCACAGTAGGCTCGGTATATAACTTTCCATCTGATCAGAGGTTGCCCAATAGGGGCCTGCCCATCGATTATAGCTCGATGGTAATGAAAATACTGTAATACTGTATATATAGGCTTGCTGCTCTCTTGACTGAAAGAAGACAATACTAAAATTGAATATAGAGTCTCGATAAGGAATAATATTGTAACTTATGAGACTAGAATAGTGTGAATAAATTCATGAATATGAACTTCTCTTTTTGTCTCATTACTAACACATGTAGCTACGAGATCATGCCAAAATGAAGGAAGGCTTAGCCTTAACATACCTTATCACAATCTTTTCAATCACCAAGTTGAACTCACCTCTTCGCACCTTAATCTACAAGAATGATAATAATACTATCGTTAAGTTACGAAAGGTACAACTATCGCACAACGAACGACAAACCTATTTTGTATTAAAACGGGCAGCATCTCCCCTATAATATGCCCTTCCTCCAACTTCAAGATAATACCAACAATACAAGGACAGAACAATAACAACATATATACATCATTTTCCAGCCCTATACACACCATCAAATACTACAAAACAGCCCAACACACCCCAATCTCTTCGTACACAAAACGACCACCGTAGTAGTGTCAAACGACCCGAAAATATTATGACAAACGACCAGCCAACCACCCTACATTTATATGGTGTTTATAAACCCCCTTCCTCCTCCAAAACTCCACAAAATAGTAATAAAACACGCAGCCCAACAGCAACACAAAACAGTCCACAAAACAGTCCGCTACAAGTGAATAACTCGAACTCACGGCTTCCGATCACCATCCCGTGAGTTCTTACAAGTATAGAACGACTTACCATGAATTTACAGAAGAAAAAATGGATGAAAGAGAGCAGTAAACTCACCTTATTTGTTGGATAACTCAGCTCCTATCTTGGTTCTTCAAACTCTAAGTTTTACCTCCAATTGGAACTTGAAAGGGAGAGAAAATCAATTAGGGTTTGTGGGAAATTTTTGGGAGGATTGTTTGCAGAGCTTATGTCTGGTTATTATGCTCTATTTTAAGTCTAATATATGAATAAAATAGGCCCTTAAAAGGCCTCTTTGGACGACCCGAAATGGCCCATTTTTGGGCTTTCATTTAAGCAAGTAGGTGACACACCTACTTGTCACCTAGCAGCTTGCGCAGTATCACAAAAATGCACATATCTCTCTACTCCGATGTCGTATTGACAAATGGTTTAATGCGTTGGAAAATAGACTCATAGATCTTTAATTTGATGTGTGGAACACACCATAACTCTAAGTATATTGGGAGAAAATTGCAGTTACATTTGACCTAAAGTTTCAGTAAAACTTATGAATGTAACTTGTGATGACTTTCATCGACTTTTGTTCCACAACTCGCTTGACTTAAAAACATAACACACGGATGTAATACGACTAATATAAATCATAACATAATCTCTTTATCATGTTAATCACCCTAGTCTCACCCCAAAGGTACATGTTATAACATTCCCAACTTGTCGACTTTCGATGAAACATTGTTTTATTTAATTGCTTTAGCTTCTAAACTGTCCAACCCTCTTTGTACTTGTTGTTCATGATCTTCAATATTTGTAACCTCAGAGGTAACATGATTAACTTACTTTATATACTTTTAAATATTATCTCATTTTTTTGTCCTACATTAGTTTGCTTACGACGCATTTTTACATACGAAAATATAGGGTGTAACATTCATGATCTTTTTGTCGTGGAGGTATTTCATCCTTTGGTTGTACACAGAAGCACTCTCATATGCTTGAAATCAAAATTCATCCATTGCATTGAGTTGAGAGACTCTCAAGTTCGCCGCATCAACCCATTCCAAGTTGAGCTTCTTCATGGCCCATAAAGCTTTATGCTCCAACTCCACCGGAAAATGACAAGCCTTTCCAAACACCAGCTTATATAGAGATATACCAATTGGTGTCTTGCAGGACGTTCTATATGCCCAAAGAGCATCATAAAGTTTTCTTGACCAATCTATCTTATTAGCATAGACAGTTTTAGCTAAGATGCTCTTTATCTCTCGGTTGGAGACCTCTACTTTCCCATTTATTTGTGGATGATACAGTGTGGAAACCTTATGTCAGAACCTATATTTCTCTAGCAACGTGGCCAATGATTGCTTTCAAAAATATGAACCACCATCCCTTATGATAGCTCTTAGAGTCTCAAGCCTTGTGAAAATGTTCATCCTGAGGAACGCAGTGACACTTCTTGCTTTATTATTTGGTAGAGCTACCACTTCAACAACTTGGATACATACTCAACCGCCACAAGGATGTATTTGTTGTTGTAGGAGCTCAAAAACAGTCCCATGAAATAATTTCCCACACGTCAAACAACTCCACCTCCATAATAAGATTCAAAGGCATTTCATTTATTCATGGAATGTTGCCTTGACATTGGCATTGGTCACAAGCTTTGGCTATAGTGTTGGAATCTTTGAACAAAGTGGGAAAATAGAATCCACACTCAAGAACCTTATTCGCTGTCTTATTTCCTCCATGATGTCTACCATAAGGAGATTCATGGCAAGCCCTCAAGATCGTCACCCTTTTCTCTTTTGGGACACATATCCTTATAATGTTGTCGACACATATCTCGAAAAAATAAGGTTCATCCCAATAGTATGAGTCACTATCCCTCAAAAACTTCTTTTTTGGTATAAAGGAAGCCCTGGAGGTAGTAACCGACTCACCAAGAAATTGGCCATATCGGTGTACCATGGAAACTCATCATCCACAACAATTGTGGCTGCAAAGACTTGTTCATCGGGGAAGGATTCATTGATCTCCTTGACCTCCAAAGCTCTCCCTCCACCAAACTCAAGATGAGAAAAGTGGTCTGCCACATGATTTTCCATTCCCTTTCTATCCTTGATTTCCAAGTAAAACTCTTGCAGGAGTAATATCTGCCACATGATTTTCCATTCCCTTTCTATCCTTGATTTCCAAGTAAAACTCTTGCAGGAGTAATATCTATCAAAGCAACCTTGGTTTTGACTCCTCTTTGCCAAAAGGTATCGGATTGCAGCATGGTTTGAATGCACCACCACCTTTGAACCTACAAGATAAGAACAAAACTTGTCAAAAGCATAAACAATTACAAGAAGTTCTTTTTCAGTTACCATATAGTTCACTTGAGCGGTATTCATTGTTTTGCTAGCATAGTGAATGTGATGGAAATTCTTGCCTACTCTTTGGCCCAACACCGCCCCCACAGTGACATCATCCGCATTACATCAACTCAAACGGCAACTCTCAATTAGGAGCTTGAATGATAGGAGTGGTTTTCAAACGCCTCTTGAGTTCCTCAAAGGCGACCATAAAAGCCTCATCAAAGTGACACATGGCATCTCTCTCCAATAATTTACACATTGGGTTCACCACTTTTGAGAAGTCCTTGATGAACCTCCGATAGAATCCCATATTTCCTAGAAAACTTCTTGCACCCTTCACGGTATTTGGAGGATAACTTGGAAATAATATCAATCTTTGTTGGATCAACTTCAATATCCTTTTTGGACACCTTATACACAAGCACAATGCCTTTCTCCACCATAAAGTGGCACTTCTCCCATTTCAAAACGAGATTTTTTTCTTCGTATCTTCTTAAAATCTTGGGAAAGTTAGCCAAACACCCATCAAAAGAATCACCCACCACGGAAAAGTCATCCATGAATACCTCAAGAAAGTCTTTCACCATGCCGGTGAAAATAGCCATTATACATCGTTGGAAGGTAGTCGGAGCATTGCAAAGACCAAATGGCATCTTCTTGAAGGCAAAGGTGCCATAAGGACATAGAGATGTCGTCATATCTTGGTCTTCGGGGGCAATTTGAATTTTGTTGTAGCTCGAGTAACCATCAAGAAAGCAATAGAAGGACCTTCCCACTAACCGATCCAACATTTGGTCAATAAAAGGGAGTAAAATAAGATCATTCTTATCATTGAGAACCACGGTCGTCCCACCTTTCTTTGGCATACATTGTACTGGGTTTACCCAAGTGCTATCCGAGATTGGATACACTACTCCAGCATCTAACCATTTTACGATTTTCTTCTTGACCACTTCTTGCATAGGAGGATTAAGCCTTCTTTGGTGTTCCACAATTGGCTTTCACCCTTCCTCCAAGTATATCTTGTGTATACAAAAGGATGAACTTATTCCCCGGATATCCGCAATGGTCAATCCTAATGCCAACTTGTGCTTTTTGAGCACATCAAGCGATAAAGAAACATGCACACTAAACAAAAAGGATGAGATAGTAACGGGTAATGATTCATTAGGACCAAGAAATTCATACCTCAAATGGGAAATCAAAGGCTTCAACTCAAGCTTTGGTAGCTCAATGATAGATGGTTTAGTAGGAGGAATAATCCGGTTTTCCAAATCAAGGGACAATGTTTCGGTCTTGTAAGAGAAGGAACAAAGTCCTTCCAAAGCCATCACGGCTTCAATGTAACCCCCCCATTGTGTCATTATCCGAATTGAGTAGAACCGCATGAAAAGCTTCATCCATACAATTTTTTCGTGCATATCCTCATCTACCACTTCATCTACCATATCAATCACGGATATCACTCCATAGTCATGTGGATGCTTCATTGATTTTTGGATGTGGAAGACCACTTCTTCATCATTCAACCGGAATTTTAGCTCTCCGAATACAACATCACATATGGCCCTCCCGGTAGCCAAGAAAGGCCTACCAAGAATGATTGGTATTTCTACATTCACTTCACAGTCAAGAATCACAAAATCTGCGGGGACGTAGGATTGATCCACTTTGAAAAGAATATCATCAAGAACGCCCAATGGTCGCTTCAAAGTGTGATCTTCCATTAATAACTTCATTGATGTAGGCCTTCGGTCACCCAAGCCCATCTTCTTGAAAACGGCATAAGGCATCAAGTTGATACTTGTCCCCAAATCACACAAAGCTTTTGTGAAGCTTGTCAACCCAATAGCACAAGGAATATTAAAAGTCTCCAGGTCTTCCATCTTCTTAACCCCGGTTTGTGAGATGATTGCACTATATTGGTGGGTGACCTTGATGGTCTCAAAATTAATATTCTTCATCTTAGTGACCAAGTCCTTCATGAATTTAGCAAAACCCAACGTCTTTTCGAGATCTTCCACAAAAGGTACATTGATGGTGATTTAATTCAACATATCATAGAATTTTTGTAATTGACCTTGTTGTTGTTGCTTTGCAAATTTTTGTGGAAATGGAGGAGGCGGTCTCGATAATTGCTGGTACACCCTAGGTGCTTTCTTGTTTGCCTCATTGATTAGTTCGTTCTCCTTTGAAGGGACTTATTTTCCATTTTGAGAGGTGCTTGGTTCACCTCTTCAACAACAATTGGACTTACTATTGGCACCTCATACTTGGGAACTTCAATCACCTCGGGTGTCTCATTGACCATGAGAGGTACATTTTGCTTAGGAACTTCATCAACTTTAGGAGGATCATCAACATTGGGAAGAGCAACCTCAAGAACTTTGGGACTCTTAACCTTAGGAAAAGAATATTTGAGAGGAAACTCCTCTTCGTCATCATCATTCTCAACTACAATGGATCTCTTCTTTAGGATTTTTCTCCGCCTTGTGGAAATGGCAAACACACGCTTTATTTCCTCATCTCTCTTTAGATTTGGTATTTTGTCACTAGGCAATGATCCTTGTGGTCTCACATTCAATTGAGAAGATATTTGACCCAATTGAGTCTCAATTTTCTTGATTGAAGTGGTATGAGAAGCCTCCACTTGATTCATTTCTCACCTCACTTTGTTGGATTGCTCTTGATTCTTGAGCATTGTAACGACCCGACCAATCGTTTTGAGCATTTACATTCAGTTTGGTGGTATAAGGTTTTTCATAGCTTCATATGGTGTATTATGACTTGTGTGTATCGTCGGCTTTGGTTTTGATGTGGTTCAGGATTGATTTTGAAGGATGGTTCTCTTTTGAGAAACTTGAAGTTAAAAGAGTTGATCAAGTTTGAATTTTGTGTATTTGACCTCGGATCAGATTTTTGATAGTTTCGGTAGGTCCAGATGATGATTTTGGACTTGGTCATATGCCCGATTTTGCATTTGAAAGTTTCTAGAAGGTTTTGGCTCTATTTGGCAAAAGTTGGCAATTTGAAAGTTTGAAAAGTTCATAGGTTTAACCAGAGTTGGCTTTAATGCTATTGAGTTCAGATTGTTGTTTCAGAAGTTGGAACATGTTCATTATGTCATTTGGAAATTGTGAGCAAAATTTGAGGTAATTCCGAGATGTTTAGACGTGTTCGGCATAAGTTTCGAATTTGAAAATTTGAAATAGTTCATTAAGCTTGATTTGAGGTGTGATTCATTGTTGTGATGTCTTTATGGGTTATTTAAGGCCTCGAGTAGGTCTGTTTTATATTATGGGACTTGTTGGTATGTTCGGATGTTGTTCCGAGGGGCTCAGGTGAGTTCTGGAGTGATTTCAGATCATTTTCCTCATATTGGCATTGAGGGATCCTCTGATTTCTGGTGCTGGATTGTTGGTCATCGCGATCACGAAGATTGTTTTGGGGCCACCGATAGTTTTTTCATCGCGGTCACAACAGGAGGAGTGCTTCACAAAGGATTGAGCAAGTTGTTCTCCACATTCATGACAGTGGTATTGCATTCTCATTGGGGAGCTGGGATTGGTGGAGTTAGCATCGCTTTCGCGAGATAGTTGCTGCATTTGCATAGGTTTGGCATCATAGTGCATCGCGTTCGCGAGGTATTTTTCGTGAATGCGAAGAGTATTTCTGTGGGCAGTGAAATTTGTACTTCGCGATCGTGAAGCTGGTCCCGCGATCACAAAGGGTTTACCTAGACAGTGTTATAAAGTTCTCTATTTCGAAGGTTTTGGCTATTTTATCACATTTTGAGATGAGGAGCTATGATTTGGAAAATTTTGAAGGGGATTTTCACCACAAGGATTGGGGTACGTATTGTTGACTCGGATTTGATTAGTGAATCTAAAAGAGAAATTGGGGGGGGGGGGGTTGTCTAAACTCTTCTAAAGTGAATAATTGGGTTTTGAACCTCGATTCAGAGTCGGAATTGCAAGAAATTAGTATGGTTGGACTCGTATTCGAATGGGATGTCAAAATTTGTTAGTTTTATCTGATTTTGGGGTGCGGCCCCAGGTTGACCTTTTGTTTGATATTGTATATTTGATTAAAGATTCGACCTTTATCATTTGGGTTTGCTCCTAAGGCATTATTTGATGATTTTGAGTTGCTTTTGGCTAGTTTCGTGTCGTTCGAAGGTCAATTTGTGTGGGATGGCACTTCTAGTGCATCGATTTGACTTGTTTGAGGTAAGTGTCTTACCTAACTTTGTTGGAGAAATTTTTTCTAATAAAATAATATTATTTGCTACACGCGACGGTGATGCATATGTGAGGTGACGAGCATTTATGCATGTGCCAAGGTTATCCATTCTCGGGGTAGATTATACGATTCTCTTTGCCTTATTGGCATATATGATTTTCTTGCTTCATATTTTACTTGACTTCTATAATAATATGAATATGGATTTCAATGCTAAAAACCATAATTTAGCTTATTATAACTTGATTAGATTTGACGGACTCTTTGTGAAACTGTTAATGTGCTAAATTTGGTCATCACTATACCTAATCACGAATACATGTCTATGACTGTAATTCTGAGGTACTTGGGTTCCATACTTTCGTTGAAAAACATGTTTGAGCTTTGTCGAAATACTTGAACAATAGCATTCTTGAGGTTTATTGAATTGTTTATTGGTTTGAGAGTTGTGATTGATGCTCCCGTGGTGTATTTGCTTAACCATTCTTCCTGATGTTATCCATGCTTCCTACCTTACTTGTTATTGATATACATATGCTTGGTGAGGAAGAGTGTAAAGCACAAAGGGTGATGCTGTGCCATTGCATATATATTATCATGTGAGGAATAGAGTAAAGCACGAAGGGTGATGTCGTGCCATTGCATATTTATTATCATGTGGAAAAAGTGTAAAGCACGAAGGGTGATTCTGTGCCATTCCATATACATTATTCAGCAGAAGGATAATTTCGTGTCATTGATTTACATTATCATGTGAAGAAGAGTGTAAAGCACAAAGGGTGATCCCGTGCCATTGCATATACATAATCATGTGAGGAAGAGTATAAAGCATGAAGGGTGATGTTGTGCCATTGTATATACATTTATGTCTTCTTTTCAAGTTGTCATTGCTGCACCTATCCATTCTATGTGACTTGTTATTGTTGTCATGCCTTCGCCTCCTACTTTATTTGTTATTGTTCTAGGCACGCTTTCTATCTATTTATCTGTCAAAATCATGCTTTCTGTCTTGTTTGTTATATTTACATTTATGCCTTTCCTCGTTTCTTGTGCTCTCATCTAAACCTTCTACTTTGCTAGATAGTGAAATTTATATTCTCCGACCTTAATTGCTATCATTAGTTATGTTCTTCCCACCATGTCTGCATGCTTTGCCTTGTTTGATATTACTACCTGTGTATTCTCCACATTGTTGTTACTGTTATTGGTATTTCTTCTATCTTGTTGGTACTGTTGTACATATTCTTGGTGAGGATGAGATAAATGCACGAAGGGTGTTGTCGTGCCAATTGATTTGACATACATTCATATATTTGGTGAGGATGAGATAAATGCACGAAGGGTGTTGCCGTGCCATTTGACTTGATATCTTGAACACATTCCTCATACTATGAAGATTTGCAGATTTACTATGTTGTTTGGTGGTTATCGCTTTAAGAAAAGGATTGGTTGTGATATTGAGAAAACTGACCGTGATTTCTTTCAGTAATCACTTACTGCTTCGTATATTTGTTCTTGTACTCTTATTTGGTTTTTCTGGTATTGCTTCTACGACAAATTTAAATACACTGGTTATATTAGTGAGTATCTTTGACCTAAAAACCTCGTCACTACTTCACCGAGGTTAGTGAAGATACCTACTGAGTACATGGGATCAACTATACTCATGATATACTTTTGTACCTTGCGTGCAGATCTTGGAGCTACGTAGCTGTGGAAGACGGAGCCTTGCATTGAAGGCGTACATGCATTCCAGATTCAAGCTACCTATTGTTCAGGGTAGTTTAGGATTCATCTCTGTTTATGTAAACTTCAAACAGATATTATATTTATTCCTCATATCTGCTTTGTAAATCTAAATCATAGGGCCTCATGACTTGTACTACCAGTCCTTGGGGTAGTTGTATTGAAATCGGTTGTAGCTTCTTTTATATATATTGTTGATTTCACAGTTTATTTGTAATTTATATTGTCTTGCAAACCTAGAGCAATGGGTTAGGTGCCATCATGACGTAGTGGGATTTTGGGTCGTGACAAGTTGGTATCAGAACACTAGGTTCATAGGTTCTGCGAGTCATGAGCAAGTGTCTAGTATAGTCTTTCAGGTTGGTATGATGATGCCCATACCTATCTTCGAGAGGCTACAGGGCATTTAGGAAATTTCCCTTCTTTATTTCTTTATCATGCGACCCTATTTCAGCTTGAAGCCTGCAACTTTGATTCTTCCTAAACGTCCGTATGTAATGTTGAGCACCAAGTATCAATGTGCACCGATGATTTGTGATGTTGTGGATGGACTACAAAAGGGCTATGGATGCTTGATTATCGGTGCGACGTGTTGTCTAATCTTTGATGCAGATGCACTGATCGAGCTTCCAGTTGATCATTTGTGGAATGAAGTGCATTCTTGTATTTGGGTGATGAGTACGGACTTAGGATGGATTAATTGGTTGCCTAGTTATGATAACCATGGTGGGGTCGTGGGAAGGTTTGGATTTGATGCTAGCCGGTACGCTATCTCAGGAGTGAATAATTGAGATCGTGTGTCTCGTATGCGGTTTCTATTCAGATGAATGCATATATTATCAATTCAGAGCATTTGAGGAAGTTGGCTTGACGGTTACTAGGGTGAATATGTACTTGGCAGAGTCTTTTGAATGTTTTATGGCTGGAGTCACATTGGTGTATGGAGTATTCAGTTGTTTAATAGTGTGAGATCGGGGCAGCTACTAAGGAAGGGTGCTATGGGTTACAAACGATGTATTTTATGGCTTCGAGCCAAGTGGGGGATCCTACTATCGACGATCGGATTGCATGGTCAGATGTTATATTAGTTCTTGGACTAGGTTATGCATGCAGATTGGTTATGATTTGAGAAAGATTTCATCGAGAATGATTTAGATCAAGGTAAATGACTATCGAGAAGGTTCTGATGAGTTTGAGACACATATGTGGTATTTAAGGATTTTTCGAATTAGTGTATGGATAGGAATTGGGATCTATATTATATGGTATCTACACTTTCGGTACTTTTATATCATTATTGACTCTATATGTCAGTATTAGAGAGATGCAAGAAACAACTTCAGATTCACGGAGGGTTCCTTGAGAGCGAGCATTTCGGGTTGAGTTACTTCTTGGTTTGGCAGTTTGCCTGACTCGGTTGAGTTAGAGGGAAATCAGTCCTAATAATTTTATTATGTGTTATGGGTTTTGAAGGATTCACGATAGTTATGGCCATGGATCGGGTTTTATGTCCTTTACGGGTATAGAAGTTGTGCGATGTATGGTGATCGTCTGCTTTTGGGCTGCTAAGGTTCAGGTTTTTCTCTGTGACTCACAAGATCTATGTGAGTATTTTCTATAAGATGATGGAGTGTGAGTGATGTATCAGTCACTGGAGTAGTGAAGTTGGGGATCGGATATGGAGATTCTAGTATTCATGAGGTTTAGAGACTTGATGTTATCGTAGATAGACTATATTTCGATTACAGACTGTGAAGATATGTTAAGATTTGGATATCTGATCGTATGTGTTATGGATAGGTTGCTATGAACTTTTGGGGTCATATACCTATTTGGGAATGATCGGAAATGGTTTGGGGGCTATTCATTGGCCTAATGAGGATGTGTATTCTATATTGGATTGGATTTGCTTACTCTTATGCAAATTTTACCGTAG
This sequence comes from Nicotiana tabacum, assembly GCF_000715075.1. Classification (NCBI taxonomy): domain Eukaryota; kingdom Viridiplantae; phylum Streptophyta; class Magnoliopsida; order Solanales; family Solanaceae; genus Nicotiana; species Nicotiana tabacum. The sequence continues at coordinate 41,580,536 of NC_134103.1, forward strand.
GTGTATCATCGAGCGGAATGGATTTTATTCGTACTCTGGTCTATGTTATATGTTGCTATCTTATGCTATGATGGGTTGTAAGGGTACATGATTATTCCCACGCATGTTTATTCTCGTTTAGGCCTTATGGAAATATAGGCGAGATGGCCCTTGTGATGTTGATTTGCTTATTGCCCCATACTTGTGCTTTCCTTTCTCCATATTGGTTTGCGCCTATTCATCTTTCCACAATTATATTTGTGCACTCTATCGTTCTTGATGTTGATGCACATGTGATTGGTGAGCACGAGCATTGTGGCACGATGGGTATCCCTATGTTGATTGATATGTTTGGGATCGGGTTACGCGCCGCAATGGAGTTATGTGGGATGCCCTTCCTTATGTATATTTCATGTGTTTTGTTTTCCTATAGTGGGATGAGTTCATGAAAATTATGCTTTTGTTGTTATATCAGTTGTACTTGTTGGATAGCCCTCTGTAGTATCCCGAAAAAGTTTGAAGTACTTTAGCGCTATTAAAAACGTTGATGTGCGCTAATAATATTATTTTGTCTATAGACGAGGACTATTAATATGATGGATGTCAATTGGATATGATAGTAAGTGTACGAGGCATATTAAAAGTGATGTGGGGTCTAAGGAGATACCTAAGTCCAAGTCAAGTTGGAAATTTCATGATAGACTAAAGTTTTAAATAGGTACGCATAAGACCAAATTTTGGACGAGCATATCTACACATATGTAACGAGTTATGTGATGGTCTACCTAGAAAATGAAAGATCTCTGAGTCTAGTTGCTAACGCTTCATACCGTTCATCATTTGAACACTCCTACAAGAAGTTATGACCAAATTACCAAAGGCTGGAAGAATATGATTCTGCGGTCAGATGTGCGACCGCAGAATCATTATGTGGTCGCAAAACTAGTTATGCGACTGCAAAATGGTCGCAAACCTGGCCAGCATAGCCCAGTTCTGGGCACCGATTTTGCGGTCCATTGTGCGACCTGCATACCAATTGTACAGCCCATTGTGCGACCGCATACCTGATTTTGGAGGGTCCATTTTCCTATTTTCATAATCTGACCCCATTTTGATAAATAGGCTTTGGGGTTTATTTTGGGGTAATTATCTAATTAATTTAGAGAGAAGTGAGAGTGTTCTAGAGATAGGAAGAAGCTCAAGTGCTTTGTTCATCAATATCTTGTCCAAGCTTTGAAATCCAATAAGGAAATCTCACAAGTTCTTCATCTAAGAGATTGGAATTGCTAGAATTTTTGGAACGTTGTAGTGATTTAAGGAAAGCTCAAAGCGAGGTATGTTGGATAAACTACTCTTTTAGAAATGAATTACACGATGTTCCCATAAGTTTCAAGTATGGTTGCCTCAAGTTTCCTTATTCTATAGTCCTATATGTTCCCAATAAATTCGATTGTGCCGAATAAGAAAAGTGCCGAGAATTATGTATTCCAAACGTGTTCTGAATGTTCCTATCACATTATGTTATCCTTTGGGAATGTGTTCAAGAATGATATGTGTATTAAAATGCTATGTCTTTGAGTCATGATTCAAATGAAGGCTACAATGCCAAATTGTGTGAGAAAATCTCAATATGCCTAAGACTCTTAATTGCTCATATGTGTACCTAAAGTCTTGATTGGAAATGTCTTATTGTTGATAATCTATAAAGATGATTAGAAGTGATATAGGTGAATTGGGGGTATGGAGTGTGGCCAATGTGCCAAGAATTTAAATTATAATTGTGGCTAGTGGTGCCAATGAAATGAGAGGGTGTGATAAAGATTATGAAATGAGCCTCGACTCATTTGTTTAAAAATGATTTCAAAAATAGAATTGCCTAAAAACTTTTGTACACAATTCATGCCCATAAGTGGCTATTTTAATTAATGCTTTGCTTTATAAATATATCCAGTGTGGCTCGACTTCACATACTCAGGCGTTAAAATTGTATATTACTATTTCTGGGAAAGAGTATTGCAAGAATAAATGGTGTATTGATTGTGTATCATTTTGATGTGTATTTCTATTATTGGTCGGTATGCCCCATTCTTTGGGAAGAAACCTTTTGTGTTTAAAGTTTTCATTACTAATGAATTTGAGGTATATGATTGCTGAAATATTCTATATGTTGATATTTGATGGTGATCTTTGAAATTGAAAGAGGAGAAAGTGTGGAATATGAAATACGGCCATCGTGCCAGGAATAAAGAATATTGTGAATGGCCAAATAAGCCAAGGAAATATTGTTGTTGTGAGTGACTGGAAATACTAATGAGAATTATACAAAGTGATAGATGTTGAGGTGGGTACAATTGTATTTATGTTACCTTTGTGTGCAAATCAAATCAAAAAAATATTTTGGGAGCATCATTAGCAAAACCCAGGAAGGATGGGTTGTCGCGCTCCGTTTTTCTCAGGAAAAGTGAGCTTCGACACGTGACATACTCCTTTTAGAATGGGAGATAGAGTGCTAAAGGAGAAGAGTTGTCACCTAACGATTTTTAAGGTGCGTTAGGGCACCTATTATGCAGATAACTATGTTTGACTAGTCAATGCCACCAAATATTGGGTAAGGGCTCAAGTTACCTCAAAGAGAAGGTGTTAGGCACTCCTCGAGATCCACAACTGTGGGTCCCGGCCGAACCTAAGATTATGTGGATTACGATTAAGCTAGGTGATCAAATAAACAAAGGGAAATTAAAAGTCAAAGAACTTTATTACAACACGATTAATACATATCTTATTGCGAATATAGGGATACAACTATTTAGATCTAATAACAACATATAAAGAGGAGGGGGGTCCTAAGTTTTTTAACCTAAAGGATCACCCCATGCAACATAAATAATACTTCGTAACTCCCTCAAGATGGGGTGCTACTCATATTATTAAGCAGGGACAGACTATCATCCCCTGCTACCCGATTACTATATTAAAGTTGTTACCTAAAAGCGTTCTAATTCAATTATAGGTCGTACCCTATACGTGCACTACCCGTCCCATACCTATGGTCCATGAGGTATCGGACCTTTACTTTGGATGGTTCTAGACCTCACTTACGCTGCTCAGAAATGTCAAAACTAGGCCACATACAAAACACGTTGGACTTCACATATAGGCAGTTAAGGCTCAAGTTTGCCTCTACACTTAGGCAACAAATACATGCAAGACAAATTTTATGTTAAGCAGTTCATAATTAAGAACTTAAATCCCTATAGACATGATTTCTATGTGATAAGGCATTAAGGCATGCATGCAGTTTCAGAAACCAAGTGTTGCCCATAGACAGGATTGTACAGTTGTCGTATATTGATTGTTGAAATTGGAGATTTCCAGTTATTAATCTTGTAGATGTTTCGTCTAAGTGATTTATGTAGTAAAGATAATGGAATCTATCGGGAGAAACTCAGAATTACTCATGCTTTTGATAGTGGTCTAAGTGAACAATAAACAATGTTGAGAGGGGCATCATTAACAGTTATTAAGGCGAATTGTGGTATCATATAGGTAGGATCTTTAACGATTAGCACTTGGAACTGATTTTATTGTTATACTTTAACCTTATAGGAATTTTTTCTAGGTGAACAGTGCGATACAATACAAATGAGATGATTAAAATCCAATAGACATGATCTCTAGTGGATATACTGCAGCGATGCAGATCGAAGGAAAGTTCAACGATATTTATTTCCTATGGGGAGGTTTTCTAATACCATGTAGCAACAAGGATAATGGAGGCATTTGAGCTCATGCTTTGCTAGTAGACAAGTAGTGTGAGTGTGTGCTTTTCCTAATGGCATGATTTCTACAGTGTGCGTAGAGAGTGAATGACACATATAGCAAACATATTATTAAGTCCTATAGGCATGCTATCTACCCGTCGTAGGTAAATATTAAACTCTACCCTAGTCCCTTTTACTAACAACCCCAATTGTTTATACAAAGGTTATTAAAGGCCCAATAATGAATAAAGTAACAATATTACATAACAGTGAACAGGCCCACAATAGGCCCAAATAAAAAAAAAATACCCAGCATTGCTGGGCCCTCCATATCTCTTACACAGCGTACCCAGGCCTTCAACAAAGAGCCACGTTCAATACACGACTCAAGGGTCCATAGAAGAGTCCAAATCAATTCACTTAGCCACAGCATCAAGTGTTGCACTACTTGGAACAAACAATATAGATACACAGTACATGATAGAGAAATAGAATAGTAAGAACAGTTTTGGAGGTTGAGGGAGTGACTAGGACCAAGTCCTAGTGTGACAGACTTCACAAGGGCCTCAATTGGACCCCGAGCAGTGCTCACACTAGGGAGGCCAACAATAGAACCTAGATAGCTTTGGCTTTCAGCCGGCTAAGAATGAGAATTCAGAATAGCATGAGTAGCAAGTAAGGAGAGTGTATAGTGATAGAGGGACAAAAATCAAGTAATACACCAAGTTGAAAGAATTAGGAGAAGAGCAGGTTTACAGGCATACATAGATTATCATCTACAGATGCATGAAGTTAAACTAGTTGAGACCTAAAGGTCCAAATTAAGTTAAGTATACATCCTAGTGCCGTGTTAATCAGTATGTAGACATGATGGGGGGCACACATTGTGATGTTTACTGAAAGGACAGGGTAGCAAATGAGCCAAAGGGCATACTGGGAAACATATTAGCATAGAAGCAAGGTCACAGTTGATAGAAAAAATGGAGTATTTATCTTAAAATTAGGATAGCAAGGAAATATATTTAGAGAAAACTTTGAAGCAGTATTTCATATAGTTGGGACTAATACACAAAGAGCAGTCAAACAGACACAGAACATAGCACTAAAGGATTCATTCAAGTGCGGGTGGCTTCCATAGATAGAAATTTTGTAACTAACAACACATGGTCACAGTAGTCAGATTCATATCAAAATGGACTTGCATTGAGACTCAAAACTGAATATATTCAGATGCTGGAGGTGCATAACTCATTCAAGTAAAACAAAGGATCAACATAGAAGTGCAAATCGTAGTGAAGATTACAGATTAGCCTAATACAAACTAAGGACAAAGCAGTAAATTATCTCATGCGTTCAACTAACACAGAATGACAAAGAGTATTGAACATTATCCCAGTAGTGCGATATTAGGGACTCACAATTAAATCATGCTTATGTAATTCAAACACATATAGGTATACAAAAGTAAAGAAAGAAATTTAACATTGCAAGGGTTAAAAATACTAACCAGTACAAATTCAAAAGAGTAATAAAGAGCATAATAGCAAGAACCCCAGATCTCTGATGCTTCAGAGTTCACAAGAGCGTCGAGAATGGGCTCCGAGCAGTGCTTGCACCGGAGGAGGTCGTTTAATGGCCTTGGCTTTCAGCCGACCAAGAATCAGAGTATAGAACAAGAGAACAATAGAGTAATAGCTTCGATTTTTAGTGAATCCGAGTGATTAAAAGTCTCTCTCAAAGGGGAAAGGGGAGGGGTTTATATAGTAGTAGGAATCAAGCAAACAAGGAAGGAAAACAATCAATCAAATATAAATATAGAAAGAAAGTACCATATGCTATCATTAATGGAACGGGTAAAAGGTTAAGAATAAAATTCCGAACCCTAATTCGACAGAAATCGAAGATTGACCGAAAAGCTTGGCTAATCGGACCCAATATAGCCTGGACGAGATATCATCCAGATTCAAACGTTTGAAGTGAATGGGCAGAATCAGAGAGACGGTACTTGCCATGTTTAGGCAAGTACCAAGTAACACCATAATCTTGCAAATAACAATGAGATAATGCGTAAAAAGAAAATAAATCACAGAGGGAATTCTTGATTTACTCGGATTTGGAGAAGATTGGGGAGGCGGCTAAGATTGAAGGAAGATGGGGCGGGTCATACAAAACGGGTCCCGACCGGGTCGTTTGTTTTAAAGGAAGGTCATTTGGCTTTGGGCTGGGGTTCTGGGCTAAGGTGTTGAGCCAATTTGATCCACGAAATCACTCAAAAATTAGGCTTGCCTTTTAAACAAATATAATTTAGCAAAATAATTTTTCAAAATATTTAGTAAATGAGTAAAAAATATTTTATGCACTAAAATGATTAAAAATAGATTTAGCATTATAAAAATATAAAATGCTATTTGTTTGGCAAAAATAGTATAAATAAGGAGCATTTGTATATGAATATATGCTATTATTGTAAAATTAGATAAATAGCTCAAAAGGCTAATGTAATTATATAAAATGAAGTAAAAATATTTAAAACATGTATTATAGGTGCAAATAATAATTTTAGGTAACTAAGGCATCACAAAAATAATTTGAAGGAGTAATTAATAATTATTCAAGCAAATTTAAATACAGAAAAATCAATTTTAAAGCTCTAAAATTATGGAAAATTATAGAAAATGCTTGTATAGATTTGTAAACTAAATAATGATGCAAAAAATGATGTTTTGAAAGTATATATATTATTAAAAAAATATGAGGGCAAAATTGGGTATCAACAACTACCCCTCTTTACTCGGGAATGATGAAAGAGTTATCGGGTAAAGAAAATAATGACCAATTTTGACCGAATGAGGTGATTTAAAAAAAATGGAGGCCGAACCCTGGTTCCTAAATTGCCTACATATCCCTGGTGTTACGGGAATTATGTCGCGTGTAGTTCTAGATCCAGCGGTGCGCTGAACCGATGGAGTTGTTATAGGGATGGTTTTATGCTTTGAAAAAGATTATTTTGGGGTAGGACAGTATCAGATGAATTTATGTGGAGTCATCGATGTGAATCTGAAACGTTATGGATGTATTACTGAGCAAATATCTGAACGGTCAGAGTTTAAAAGGCGGACAATTGATGGTGGTAGGTTATGTTTGAAATAATTACAGGATGTGAACATTGAACGAAAACCGGAGCGAAGATTACTCCCGTTAGGAGAACAATTACTTCCTGGATTACCTGCAAAACTTAAAACACGATGCATGCAAGTATATATGGATTATTGCTAGAATTTAAACATGATGCAAATTACCTTCGGATCATGAGGGTTGTCTTTGGACGGTGAGGATGGTGTCCTTACACCATGACGTCCTGGGCCATGAATCATGTGATAAGGAATTCACAGGCCATGAAATGATGTCCTCGGGCAATGGAAATGGTGCCTCTAAACCATGATGCCTTTGAATAATGATGTGCACTTTTAAGAGATCCTTGTGCCATGGAATGGTGTCTTCCGGCTATGAGGAGGATGCCTTCAGACCATGACGCCTTTGAACAAAATGGTGATATTTCAGCCAATGAGATACAAAATATGATGTTTGGTTGTATATGAAGAAGAGACAAGACAAGGCTTAGTCTTGGGTAAGATGAGGGCAATGCTTAGACCTGGGTGAGTAGAGGATAATGCTAGGTCTTAGATGGCGTAAAGGAAATAGCATTTAATCTTGAGTTAAAAGCAGTACTTAGCTGTATGCAAGAAGGGGAGGCAGGGCTTAGCCTCATGCAAAATAGGAGACAGTGCTTAGCCTCATGCGAAGAAGGCAATGTTTAGCCTTATACAGTTAAGGAGACAATGCTTAGCCTCATACAAAATAGGAGACAATGCTTAGTCTTGATGCAAAGAAAGGCAGTACTTAACCTTATGCAGTTAAGGAGGCAATGCGTAGCCTCATAAAAAATAGGAGACAATGCATAGTCTCGATGTGAGGAAAGGCAGTGCTTAGCCTTTATGCAATTAGGGAGGCATGGCTTAGCCTCATGCAAAATAGGAAATAATGCTTAGTATCTATGTAAGGAAAGGCAGTGCTTAGCCATATGCAATTTAGGGAGGCAATGCTTAGCCTCATGCAAGAAGAGGAGACATTGCTTAGTCTCGATATAAGGAAAGGCAGTGCTTAGCCTTTATGCAATTAGGGAGGCAAGGCTTAGCCTTATGCAAAATAGGAGACAATACTTAGTCTCATGCAAAGAAAGACAGTGCTTAGCCTTATGCAGTTAAGGAGGCAATGCTTAGCCTCATGCAAAGAATAGGAGGCAAGTGGAAAAGTATTTCTTAGCTGAAGATATTTGTGCTAGATAATTTGAAGGCAGTGTCTTGATGTATCAGCGAGTATCATTATCTTATTGTACCTGCATTCAAAGAAAATTGTGAGTTCTGTGGGGGAAGGTTGGTTCGCGTTTTTGTCTTCTGCCTTGCCTGTGCTCCTATATTTAGATCCTGTTTGAGTTACCCTGGGTAGCATCTGGCTGCCATAGAAATAAAGTTTTCGAAAAATATGCATGCATTTGATAAATATAGTTGATTTTTAATTATAGTAGTATGCGATATCAAGTAAGTTAGATGAACTAATGACTATGACATATTTTAGAGACATTGTGACCTCCTTTCTTTAGAATTTTGAGGGTCCTCCTCAAAATTCTGCCCCAGTTTGAAAGTAATTCTTTGATTGTTTTGCGTGTGACGAAATTGGCTGGGCTTGCTTCAGAATTTTGAGGGTCCTCCTCAAAATTCTACCCCAGTTTATGACCATGGAAAAATGAAGATTTTATAAAGATGTGACCGAACCCATAGGGCTGCCTACGTATCCCCTCTTAAATGGGAATCAGTTCAAGCATAGATCAGTTACATCAAATGAAGAAATGTAAACAATATAAATATAGTATCTCTTGACTGCGTCTGAGTTGATAGGTTTTGGCCAAATTTCTCCGTTCATTTCTGCAAGTATGAGCGCTCCTCCTGTTAGTACTCTGTGAACCATGTAGGGCCCTTTTCCAATTAGGTGAAAATTTCCCTTTGGCTTTATCTTGATGCGGGAAGATCCGCTTTAGCACCAACAGCCCTGATGTGAATTGTCTGGGCCTGACCCTTTTATTAAAAGCTCTGGACATTCTGTTCTGGTAAAGTTGACCGTGACATACTGTGTTCATTCGTTTTCCATCAATGAGAGACAGTTGTTCATAACGACTTCGTATCCATTCTGCATTACTGAGTTCAGCCTATTGTATGATTCTCAAAGAAGAAATTTCTACTTTGGCAGGAATGACGGCTTCAGTACCATAGACCAGTAAATAAGGAGTTGCCCCAGTTGATGTGCGAACTATGGTGCGATATCCAAGTAGGGAAAATGGTAACTTTTCGTGCCATTGTTTGTGATTATCTACCATCTTCCTTAATATCTTCTTGATGTTCTTTTGGGCGGCCTCCACAGCTCCATTCATTTGCGGCATGTATGCTGTGGAATTCTTATGCTTGATCTTGAAGGCTTCACACATGGATCTCATCAAATCACTGTTAAGGTTGGCGGCGTTGTCGGTGATGATTGACTCTCATACCCCGAATCGACAAACAATATAATCCCTAATGAAATCTGCGATGACCTTCTTAGTTACAGCCTTGTAAGATACGGCTTCAACCCATTTTGTGAAATAGTCTATGGCCACTAGAATGAACATGTGCCCATTTGAAGCGGCGGGTTTGATTGGGCGGATGACATCCATCCCCCAAGCAGAGACAGGCCAAGGTGCACTTGTTGCGTTGAGTTCATTGGGTGGCACTCGTATCATATCAGCATGTACTTGGCATTCTTGACACTTTAGACATACTTGATGCAGTGTGTTTCCATAGTAATCCAAAAATATCCTGCTCTTAATATCTTCTTAGCTAAGACGAAACCATTTATGTGTGGTCCACAAGTTCCGGCATGTATCTCTTCGAGCAATTTGGATGCTTCTTTGGCGTCGACACACCGTAATAAACCCAGATCTGGAGCCCTTCTGTACAGAATTCTTCCGCTTTGGAAGAAATGGTTGGATAGCCTTCGAAGTGTTCGTTTTTGAGTATGATTTGTGTGCTCCATGTATTCTCCTTTTTCCAAATATTCTTTGATGTCATGGAACCATGGATTTCCATCAATTTCTTCTTCAACGTGAGCACAAGAAGCTGGCTGGTTAGGAATCCCTTCCGGGATAGGGTCAATGAAATTCTTGTCTGGGTGTTGTATCATGGAAGATAGAGTGGCCAATGCATCTGCGAACTCATTCTGGATTCTCGGAACATGTTTGAACTCTATCTTTGTGAATCTCTTCATCAATTCTTGTACATAGTACAAATACGGCAGTATTTTGGTATTCTTTATAGCACATTCTCCTAGAACCTGATGTACCAAAAGGTTTGAGTCACCAATTACCAGCAATTCCTGAACGTTCATGTTAATGGCCAACTTGAGTCCCAAGATGCAAGCCTCATATTCTGCCATATTGTTGGTGCATGGAAACTGGAGCTTTGCGGATACTGGATAGTGTTTACCTATCTCTGATACTAAAACTACTCTAATACCCACTCCTTTGAAATTTGTAGCTCCATCGATGAACATTTTCCAACCATCATAGGTTTCGGTGATATATTCTCCTACGAATGATACCTCTTCGCTGGAAAAATACATTTTCAGTGGTTCGTACTCTCCGTCTACAGGATTTTCTGCCAAATGATCTGCCAACGCTTGCCCCTTGACAGCCTTCTGAGTTACATAGATGATGTCGAACTCGCTTAGTAATATCTACCATTTTTCTAACTTCCCCGTGGGAATGGGTTTATGGAAGATGTATTTTAACGGATCCATCCTTGATAAGAGATATGTGGTGTAGGCATAGAAGTAATGCCTCAACATTTGAGCTATCCATGTCAAAGCGCAGCAGGTCCATTCCAACAAAGAATACCGTGCTACGTAGGGTGTGAACTTCTTTCTCAGATAGTATATGGCATGTTCCTTTTTTATCGTCTAGTATAGATAAATAGAGTAGCAGAGGTCTCCCAGGTTCCGGTGGGACTAGAACAGGTGGTTTGGATAAATATTCCTTGATATTGTCAAAGGCTTTCTGGCACTCTGTAGTCCAACTTGTTGTAGCGTCTTTCTTCAACATTTTAAAAATTGGTTCATATATCACAGTTGATTGTGCTATGAAACGGCTGATATAATTGAGACGCCCTAAGAAAATCATCACATCTTTCTTGTTCTTCGGAGGTGGCAAATCTTGGATAGCCTTGACCTTTGACGGCTCTATCTCAATTCCTCGACGGCTGACGATGAACCCTAACAACTTTCCAGCAGGGACTCCGAAGGCACATTTTGCGAGATTCAGTTTCAGGTTGTACCTTCGAAGTCGATCAAAGAATTTCCTCAAATCTGCTATATGATTTGTGCTTCTCTTGGATTTGATGATGACGCCATCCACGTACACCTCTATCTCCTTGTGTATCATGTCGTGGAAAATTGTTGTCATGGCCCCTCATATAAGTGGCACCAGCATTCTTTAGGCTAAACGACATCATTTTGTAACAATATACTCCCCATGGTGTAATGAAGGCTGTCTTTTGGGCATCCTCTTTATCCATCCAGATATGATGATATCCCGTTAAGCAATCCACAACGGATTGAAGTTCATGCTTGGCACAGTTGTCAATCAGTATGTGTATATTGGGCAAAGGGAAATCATTTTTGGGACTCGCTCTGTTTAAATCCCGATAGTCGACACACACTCTGACCTTCCCATCTTTCTTTGGAACCGGCACAATGTTAGCCAACCAGGTCAGATATTCAACCACTTTGAGAACTTTGGCTTTGATCTGCTTGGTGACTTCCTCCTTTATTTTCACACTCATATCTGGCTTGAACGTTTTGAGCTTTTACTTTACAGGCGAACACATAGGGTTGGTAGGTAGTTTCTGAGCCACTATGGACGTGCTTAAACCGGCCATATCATAATAGAACTATGCAAAAATATCCTTATACTCCTTCAAGAACCGGATGTATTCTTCTTTCTATGTCGGCGATAGGTGAATGCTTACACGAGTTTTCTTGACTGTTTCGGAGTCTTCCAAATTAACAGTTTCAGTCTCATCCAAATTGGACTTAGGCTTGTTTTCAAAATTTTCAACTTGTTTGAAAATTTCCTCGGGTATTATATCCTCTTCCAGATCCTCTGAATCACTATCCTTATGTTGCGTTATCTAGTTACATGTCACAGTCGTAGGTTTATCGGGATAGGTAATAATAATGATGTAGAGAAAAAATGTAAAGAATAATAATAAATACTAAAAATAACAATGCATTAAATAAATCTTGAAAACGTCAAACAAGTACGGCTCGATGACTCGAGCAATTATTTCAAAACAAAATACGCTCAGAACAAAATATTGAAAATGTGTTAGATGCTCATAAAATGGCTTTTTTAAAAATAATTGATGCTAATTGCCAAGCTACCCAGGAACTCAACGGGACCTTGAAGGCACAGTAGTCCAATTCTTGAGAACAGCTCCCTTCTCCATTGTCAGAATAATAAGGTCTTCCTCCTCCTCCTCCTCGACTATCACACTACAGTCCATGTCTTTGTCATCCATAAATAGCTTCATTATGCCGTCTAGAGCTTCATCTTCTTAAGACCCCTACATCATGTCATCTTGATGAAACGACTGGCTCAAATATGGTAGGGTTGCTCTAGAGGGTAATAAGGACCACGCCATGGCGGCGACCAATTCTGATACTCGTGCCAGGTGTATTCATACCCCAAGCCCAAAATTTGTGTCGTGATGCTCTAGATGTATCGGTTTGGTGATCCCCTGGAGATTCTTACCAAGACCCTTGCTAGGTTCATACCCTATCCATGCCAATATGCTATCTATCTTACTGCTCCACCATTTGTCTTTTTCAGTTGCGTTGACGCGCTCCACGCGATGGTATGTTTCTCTACCCAACTTCCTTCTATTCTCGACGACCGGAACAGTTTGATTGGTGTAAATGGGATTACTTTTGTCCCTATGGATGATCACTTCCTGATTGTTCCACTCAAACTTCATGACCTGATGTAGTGTAGAAGCCATGGCACTAGCGGTATGTATCCACGGTCGCCCCAACAACAGATTGTATGTAGAAGATATATCCAATACTTGAAACTCAACATCGAACCAGGTCGGGACCATTTGTAGGCTGAGGTTGGTCTCCCCAGTTGTGGCTCTTTAAGACCAATCAAATACTTTCACATTCATACTCCTTTCTCGTATCTCGTGCAGACCATTACCCAACCTTTTCAAATTAGTTAGTGGACAGATGTTGAGACTCGAACCCCCATCTATCAGGACCCTTGCAATGAATTTGTCCTCAAACTGCATTGTGATATATAGTGCCCTGTTGTGACTTAGTCCTTCCGGCGGCAGCTCGTCTTCATGAAAAGTGATCTTGTGGCTTTCCAACACTTGCCCTACCATGTTGGCCATATCTTCATTGCTGATGTTATTGAGTACATAAGCTTCATTCAACACCTTCATCAAGACATTCCTATGTGCCTCGGAGTTTTGCAGTAGTGATAAAATGGATATTTGAGCAGGGGTTTTGTTCAGATGATCAACCACAGAATACTCTCTCGCCTGCACCGTTCTCCAAAGATCATCTGGGCCAGTCTCAATGACAGGCGGCTTAGAGGCGGCTTCTTTGCTTGTTCCTCCCAAATGATCGGGTGTATAAACCCTACCAGTTCTAGTCATGCCTTGCGCTGCACCTATTTCTTCCATTTTTTCCTTTCCTTTCCTTTTTGCTTCTGCAACATAATCCCAAGGTATATTATTAGACTTAAAAGACGGTGTGGGTGCCACCATCACGGTGAAGGGTGTTGTTACCTCAACCTCAAATAGAGTTGGTGCGGCGACCTCAACTTTAATCAGTGCCTGAGTTTGTACCATGATAGGTGTTAGAGTGACTGGAGATGTTTCAGGATTATCCCCTTCTCGAATGAGTCCAATCGACCCCTCTGAGTCCCATTCTTCATCGGTCTTTATCACGTTTGCCCCTTCACCCCTATGATCCGGGAGAGGATTGTGACGGACATTGGGTGCAGCCTCCTTTGCCTGTATGACTTTGGTGTCAATTAATGTCTGAATCTTATCCTTCAAAGTACGACACTCATCAATAGTATCACCCTTCATGCCTGAGTGATAGGCACATGTCTTATTTGGATTAATCCACTGGGAGGAGTTTTCCATAGCAACAACGGAAATGGGAGTGACATAACCGGCTGCCTTCAGTCTCTCGTACAGTTGGTCTATAGGTTCAGCAATTGGGGTGTATTGTCTGGGTGGTCTGTAGTCAAAATTTGGTCTAGGCTTTTGGTAGTTTTGGTGGGCTGGTGGTGAGTGGTAATATGTTGGTTTGGTGTTATAAGTATGGTAAGTGGCGGTAGGTTATTGGTATCTGGGAGGTGAAGGCTGATATGTGGGTGGGGGTGTTCGGTATGTAAGAGGAGACTTTGGACCTTGGGCTACCATCAACGCACCTACTTCTTTCTTCTTAGAGATACCTCCTGACTGCAAAGCTTTATTTGTGTCTTGGAGTGCTTCAAAATTTGTCACCATTCCGCTTTTGATCCCTTCTTATATTCTTTCTCCCAATTTGATGATGTTAGAAAATTTATGATTTTTTCAATAACCATCAGTCTTTCATAGTATTGCGGATCCTGAGCTTTGACGAAGAACTTATTCATTTGTTATTCTTCCAGTGCTGGCCTTACTTTTGCAGCTTCAGACCTCCACCGAGTAGCATACTCGCGAAAAGTTTCTGTTGGCTTCTTCTTGAGATTTTGAATATAGAAAACATCTGGTGCATTTTCTGTGTTAAACCTAAATCGATTCATGAAATCTGATTCCATTCTCACCCAATTAACCCATTTCTTTGGGTTCTGACTGATGTACCAAGACAGGGCATCTCCGGTGAGGCTCCTCATGAACAGCTTCATGTGGATTCTTTCATCCTTGCCAACTCCTACAAGCTTGTCACAATACGTTCTCAAGTGCACCTTTTGATCACCAGTCCTGTTGAACATTTCGAACTTAGGAGGCTTGTAACCTTCTGGCAGTTCTACATCTGGCTGAATACACAAATCATCATAATTCAACCCCTCAATGCATTTACCCCCTTTCGACACTTTGAACTCTACCAGTAAGTTTCTTGAGTTCTTCCGCCATGTTCTTGATGAGCAGGTCCTTTTTGACAGATTCGGGTATGTATTGGGTATGTTGTGGGGTGTGGGTAAAGTTTACACATATATGGGATTGCTTTGGTGGACTCCGGGAAACTGGGCATAATGGTGGTCATTGGTTGAGTTTTTCGGATCAGGAGTAGGCTGTGGTGCATTCTAAGGGGTGTGGTATGTGGTTGTTGGTGGGTATTGAGTTGGGTGGTGATGGTGTTATTGAGGAGTAGGTACCGGTGGAGGGTTGTGGTTCTGAGGAAGTGGGGCGTATTGATGTGGTGCGGGAGGATTTTGCGGATTTTTATTTTGTGTGTTTTGGGGAGGTGCCGGGTTTTGGGCAATTGTGTTTTGTTGGTTAATGTCGGGGACGTTTAGGGTGAGGGAAAGGTTTGCCAAGTTTCGGACCTGCTCAAGTTGCCCTTGTAGCTCCAATATTTTATGTTCCTGACATAGGACCAATTCATTCTGTATTGGAGTACTCCGAACATCCGAAGTTTTAACGTTCTCTGCATTGTCCTTTCTGACACCGCTTAAATCGTCCATTTTTGTTTTCCCTTTGCTTTTGCCTTTAGGATCACTTAGTGGAGGAGGATGTGGAGGACCTCTGGATCTAGTGTGATATGTAGATGATGCCAGTATGCACGAACCAACCTTTGGGGAATGGGAATAAACAAAAGAAAAGAAAAATAAAAGGGTAACCAAGTTAGTAAGGGATATTGAAAGAATGCTTGCAATATTGAACATGCTTTGCAAAATCATGTAACAGATTCGCGTCCTAATTTGGGGGACCTCATTGCACCCAAGGTAAGCCTAAGAGACACATAGACTTGGAGAAAATTGATGCCAATAATTGTCTCATTTCATTAATGCGAAAATTAATCAGATCCTTACTAAAACAACAATAATAAGAAAAATTAATAATGGCATTTGCCTTATTACAATCAAAATCTAAAACTAAGCTAAAAAGTAGTAAAGAAAAACATTTCCTAATCTACTAGGCCTTCTTGGATCCATCAATCAAGTTCCCCAGGTCGCGCATGTCCAATAGTAGGTAAGCCCTTGCTAGATGCCCTCCATCATTGCCTTCGGTATTCTGACAATCTGAAAGCCTCTTCCTCATCTTCCCCTCAAGTTCCATTAGCCCTTGCTCCAAATATTCCAATCTTTCTGTTGATTTAGTAGCAATTTCTTTTCATTTATTGATTGCTTCCATATCCACTTTCTATTGTTCCAAATGCCTAGCTTCAGACTCCAAAAACCCTCTTGCACAGCATCCTATACTTGACTTGTGCTTCAGCAACGTCATCTATAACCCTATTTTTCAGATTAATCCCTGGCTTGATATCTCCCGCTATATCATCTACCAACCATGATGGGTAGAAGTATACATGGCCGGCATGGTACCTGTCTGGCTCGATAGTGTCTTTATCTATAATGACCTTTTGATTCCACATATGCTATGCCTCGAACTTGAACGGAATGATGTTCCCTTTAAAGTCTGCTTTGTACTGGACCATGTTGGAAACCCGAGGTATAACCTGTTTTCTTCCCGCTTGACTCATTACCCTTATAGGAGCATAAGGATAGATTCCTCTTAACCCGATCAACACTAAATAAGTGGTTTCTCTTGACCTGATGATGAACTCGCTGCTAGGGAATCATCCAAACATCCAATGTACCTTTTCATCTGTCAAATTGCTGAAGAAACGCACCCAGCTCACAGCACTTCCAGATTGCGCAAACATATCTGGGATAAATGTCATTCTTTTTGGATGATGGTAGGCTATGTATTCATTCAATGGTCATCGCAGAAGCTCCTGACGATATTCACCTCTCTAGAAATGTTCTAATAACCAAACCTGCAGCAACAGATTACAGCCCTCGAAGTGCCCAAACCCATGCTTGCATCGATCTAGAGCTCGGTACATTTCGGCCAAGATCATAGGGATGATAGTGTAAATTTATCCCTTAATTCCTTCCATTAGAGTCCTAATGACCATGGCTAAGAGAGTGTGGAACTTCCCCCCTTTCATTGGAAATATCAGCAACCCCAAGAAACAGACAATGAACATAAAAACTCGACGGTGTGTCCAACCCACAAAAGTAACGGCAAGTTCATCACGGTGAAGGCGATATGACTTTCTATGCCCATAACGTTCATAAAGGAATTCAAATGGTATGTATGAATCCTTCAGACAGAGTAATTCATCATTTTTCTTGAAACCCATCATTTTCAAAAAATCGCAGGGAGTGTAATTTTCTGGTACTAATAAACCCGGACTATCCCATGGCAGCCTAGCGAAGCCTCCTATTTCCTCTAATACATGGGTCATCTCTACATCACCTAAGCTAAATATAGCTCTTTTCTCATCCCAAAACATAGTGGCGGCCTCAATCAATGCATTATTTGGCCGAATGTCCAATAGGGAAGGTAAAGTTCCGAGGACCCTTTTCACACGATTCTTGTCACTAGGTGAGAGGTTCTTCCACCAATCAAGCATCAAAGGTGAGATGTTTTGAACCATGCCGAACCTGGGACTTCGTGCCTCACTTTATGCAAAATAAATAGTGTTAGCCCTTCCCCCTCCGGGTCTGACTATTTACACATTAAATGATCAACATACCGGCATGTTTTCTCCAAGTAATGCACATAACGTGATGGTGTCCATTGGGATTATGGAAATCCCGTCGGGCTATGAGAAGGCTTCTCTTAGTGGGTTATCACGCGGACAACGTTCTAACCCATACTAGGTTTGACATGATGCATGCACAGTTGATATTGGAGCAAGGTTTCTAGAAAGGTCTAAACTGGTACTTTCAAGTGGACAACATGAGAGAGAAAGGCACGGAACAGTCGACTGCACCGCTGATCGTCTAGTTTACCGCAAATAAGCCTTTCCAATTTAAAAGGTAATTTTGGAAGAGTGCGAACACTCATCAAGTGCCTCTATGGTATTAGTTGGGCACGAGTGGAATATGATGTGGAGCATGCTTTATACAAAGATAATAACACATTGCAAAGTATTTTCATGATAAATATGTGAAAGCAATAAATGCAGTATTAAGATAAAACATAAAGGACGTAAAAAGAAAGACAAAAGAAGAAGTTAGTTCGTGGAATATTGGGAATATAATAAAGTAGGCAAGGGAGTATGGGTGGGAGAGACATGATATAGCAAATAAATAGCAGTTAGAGCAACTAAGGGCGAATAGGGAAAGGGATGTACATGTTATAACGGTTTTAAACAAGTAAAGGTGAACGGGAAAGGGATGTGCATGTAATAGCAAATCTAACAAATAAAGATAGAAAAGGAATGTGTGTTTTATAACAAAGAAAACTAATCCACATTAGCCAAGTTCATTATGGTAAGAGCCTAAGTGTAAATCCCCAACAGAGTAGCCATGTTGTCGCGCTGCGTTTTTTCTCGCGAATAGCAAGCTTCGACACGTGACATACTCCTTTTATAATGGGAGATAGAGTGCTAAAGGAGAAGAGTAGCTGCCTAACGATTTTTAAGGTGCGCTAGGGCACCTATTATGCAGATAACTCTATTTGACTAGTCAACGCCACCAAAGATCGGGTAAGGGCTCAAGTTACCTCAAAGAGAAGGTGTTAGGCACTCCTCGAGGTTCACAACTATGGGTCCCGGCCTAACTTAAGATTATGTGGTTTACGATTAAGCTAGGTGATCAAATAGACAAAGGGAATTCAGAAGTCAAAGAACTTTATTACAACATGATTAATACAGATCTTAGTGCGAATATAGGGATACAACTATTTAGATCTAATAACAACGTATAAAGAGGAGGGGGTCCTAAGTTTTTTAACCTAAAGGATCACCCCGTGCAACATAAATAATACTTAGTAACTCCCTCAATATGGGGTGTTACTCATATTATTCAGAGGGCATAGACTATTATCTTCTGCTACCCGATTACTATGTTAAAATTGTTACCTAAAAGTGTTCTAATTCAATTATAGGCCGTACCCTATGCGTGCACTACCCGTCCAATACCTATGGTCTAGGAGGTATTGGACCTTTACTTTGGATGGTTCTAGACCTCACTTAGGCTGCTCAGAAATGTCAAAACTAGGCCACATACAAAACACGTTGGACTTTACATATAGGCAGTCAAGGCTCAAGTTTGCCTCCACACTTAAGCAACAAATGCACGCAAGACAAATTGTATGTTAAGAAGTTTAGAATTAAGAATTTAAATCCCTATAGACATGATTTCTATATGGCAAGGCGTTAAGGAATGCATGCAGTTTCAGAAATCAAGTGTTGCCCATAGACAGGATTGTACAGTTGTCGCATATTGATTGTTGAAATTGCAGATTTCCAGTTATTAACCCTGTAGATGTTGCGTCTAAGTGATTTATGTAGTAAAGACAATG
The DNA here is from genome assembly GCF_000715075.1 of Nicotiana tabacum. Taxonomy (NCBI): domain Eukaryota; kingdom Viridiplantae; phylum Streptophyta; class Magnoliopsida; order Solanales; family Solanaceae; genus Nicotiana; species Nicotiana tabacum. The sequence continues at coordinate 41,599,959 of NC_134103.1, forward strand.
GAATCTATCGGAAAAAACCCACAATTACTCACGCTTTTGATAGTGGTCTAAGTGAACAATAAACAATGTTGAGAGGGGCATCATTAACAGTTATTAAGGCGAATTGTGGTATCATATAGGCAGGATCTTTAATGATTAGCACTTGGAACTAATTTTATTGTTATACTTTAACCTTATAGGCATGTTTTCTGGGTGAACAGTGCAATACAATAACAAATGAGATGATTAAAATCCTATAGACATGATCTCTAGTGGATATACTGTAGCGATGCAAATCGAAGGAAAGTTCAACGATATTTATTTCCTATAGGAAGGTTTTCTAATAATATGTAGCAACAAATATAATGGAGGCATTTGAGCTCATGCTTTGCTAGTAGACAAATAGTGTGAGTGTGTGTTTTTCCTAATGGCATGATTTCTACAGTGTGCATAAAGAGTCTATGACATATATACCAAACATATTATTAAGTCCTATAGGCATGCTATCTACCTGTCGTACGTAAATATTAAAATCTACCCCATTCCATTTTACTAACAACCCCAATTGTTTATACAAAGATTATTACATGCCCAATAATGAGTAAAGTAACAATATTACATAACAGTGAACAGGACCACAATAGGCCCAAATAAAACAAATAAATACCTAGCATTGATGGGCCCTCTATATCTCTTACACAGCATACCCAGGCCTTCAACAAAGAGCCGCGTTCAAAACACGACTCAAGGGTCCATAGAAGAGTCCAAACCAATTCACTTAGCCACAGCACCAAGTGTTGCACTACTTGGAACAACCAATATAGATACAAGTACATGACACGCAAATAGAATAGTAGGAACAGTTTTGGAGGCTGAGGGAGTGACTAGGACCAAGCCCTAGTGTGTCAGAGTTCACAAGGGCCTCAATTGGACCCCGAGCAGTGCTCACACAAGGGAGGCCAACAATAGAACCTAGATAGCCTTGGCTTTCAGCAGACTAAGAATGAGAATTTAGAATAGCATGAGTAGCAAGTAAGGAGAGTGGATAGAGATAGAGGGACAGAAATCAAGTAATACACCAAGTTGAGCATACAGAGCAACTAGTCAAGCAGGCCAGTAGGTTCAACAGGATTTCACACATAGAAAAGTACTACATAGACAACCTCATAGTGAAAGAATTAGGAGAAGAACAGGTTTACCGGCATACATAGATTATCATGTACAGATGCATGAAGTTAAACTAGTTGAAACCTAAAGATCCAAATTAAGTTTACATCCTAGTGACATGTTAATCAGTATGTACACATGATGGGGGGGCATACATTGTGATGTTTACTGAAAGGACAGGGTAGAAAATGAGCCAAAGGGAATACTAGGGAAACATATTAGCATAGAAGCAAGGTCACAATTGATAGAAAAAATGGAGTATTTATCTTAAACTTAGGATAGCAAGGAAACATATTTAGAGCAAACTTTGAAGCAGTATTCCATATAGTTGGGACTAATACACAAAAAGCAGTCAAACAGACAGAGGACTTAGCACTAAAGGATTCATTCAAGTCATGGTTGCTTCCATAGAGTTGGAGTGGTATCCAAAACAAAATATGCAGAAATTTTGTAACTAACAACACATGGTCACAGTAAGCAGATTCATATCAAAATGGACTTGCATTGAGACTCAAAACTGAACATATTCAGATCTGGAGGTACAGAACTCATTCCAGAAAAACAAAGGATCAACATAAAAGTGCAAACCGTAGTGAAGATTATAGATTAGCCTAATACAAACTAAGGACAAAGCAGTAAACTATCTCATGCGTTCAACTAACATAGAATGTTAAAGAGTATTGAGCATTATCACAGTAGTGCGGTATTAGGTACTCACAATTAAATCATTCTTACGTAATTCAAACACATATAGTTATGCAAAAGGAAAGAAAGAAATTTAACATTGCAAGGTTTAAAAGCACTAACCAATAGCAAAATCAAAAGAGTAATAAAGAGCATAATAGCAAGAACCCCAGATCTTCGATGCTTCAGAGTTCACAAGAGCCTCGAGAATGGACTCCCTGCAGTGCTTGCACCGGAGGAGGTCGTTTAATGGCCTTGACTTTCAACCGGCCATGAATCAGAGTATAGAACATGAGAATAAGAGAACAATAGAGTAATAACTTCAATTTTTAGTGAATCCGGGTGATTAAAAGCCTCTCTCAATGGGGAAAGAGGAGGGGTTTATATAGTAATAGGAATCAAGCAAACAAACAAGGAAAACAATCAATCAAACATAAATATGGGAAAAAAAAGTACCATATGCTATTAGTAATGGAATGGGTAAAAGGAAAAGTATAAAATTCTGAACCCTAATTCGACAGAAATCAAAGATTGACCGAAAATCTTGGCTAATCGGACCCAATATAGCCTGGCCATGATGCATATGGAGGAGATATCGTCCAGATTCAAACTTTTGAAGTGAATGGGCAGAATCGGAGATATGGTACTTGCCATGTTTAGGCAAGTACCAAGTAACACCATAATCTTACAAGTAATAATGAGATAATGCGTAAAAGGCAAATAAATCACAGAGGGAATCCATGATTTACTCGGATTTGGAGAAGATTGGAGAGGCAGCTATGGTTTCTGAAGAGAGAGGCAAGACAGAGAGAGTTTAGAGGCGGCGGGTAATGGGATAATGGTGTTAGGGTTTAGGTTTAATGGATTTAAAAGGGGAGGTGGCTTGTGAGTCGTTGATCTCTGAGATCAACGGCCAAGATTGAAGAAAGATGGGGCGGGTCATACAAAACGGGTCCAGACCGGGTCATTTTGTTTTTAAAGAAAGGCCATTTGGCTTTGGGCTGGGGTTCTGGGCTAAGGTGTTGGGCCAATTTGGTCCGAAAAATCACTCAAAAATTAGGCCTGCCTTTTAAACACATATAATTTAGCAAAATAATTTATAAAAATAATTAGTAAATGAGTAAAAAATATTTTTTGCACTAAAATGATTAAAAATAGATTTAGCATTATATAAAATATAAAATGCTATTTTTTGGCACAAATAGTATAAATACGGAGCATTTGTATATGAATATATGCTATTATTGCAAAATTAGATAAATAGCTCAAACTTGCTAATGTAATTTTATAAAATGAAGTAACAATATTTAAAACATTTATTATAGGTGCAAATAATAATTTTAGGTAACTAAGTCATCATAAAAATAATTTGAAGGAGTAATTAATAATTATTCAAGCAAATTTAAATACAGAAAAATTAATTTTAAAGCTCTAAAATTATGGAAAATTATAGAAAATGCCTGTATAGATTTGTAAACTAAATAATGATGCAAAAACTGATGTTTTGAAAGTATATATATCATTTGAAAAATATGAGGGCAAAATTGGGTATCAACATGGGTCATAAGGCCCACACCTGAAACTACGCGTGCCGGTGTAGGGGTGGATTGTGATTATTCCCCTTATTTGGGATGATATTGATGGGTTGATATTATTCTCCTTAATTAGGATGAAACTAGTAATAACTGTGAATTGGAAAAGTCAACCCACATGGCATATGTGAAAAGGCGGCCTAGCTGATCGGGTGGAGATCATACGTCATATTGCGCATATGGTGGTACTACTCTTGGTAACAACTTTATTTTGCATCACATATTAAACCAAATTGTTTGTGGGGATTTGGCCTAGCCGATAGGGCATGATCGGACTCCATGCTAACAAAGACGGTGGTATATCAGTGCTAATGATCTCCCAACCAAATTTGTATATGAAGTTCGTATTTTGAAAATTATTATGTTTTAACTGGACATTTGGATATTGTTGATTGTGGCTTGCTGTTTCTATGGTTTTCCTTTTCTTATATGGATATTCCATTTTGAAAGATGACAGTTAGCTTTACATACTAGTACTATTCCATATGTACTAACGTCCTTTTTGTCGGGGACACTGCATCTTCAATAGATGCAGGTGGTTCATCAGTGGGCAACTTTGGTTCTCGTTAGCAGCTACTCCCTTTTCAGCAGGTTTTGGTGAGCCCTACTCTATTCCGGGCCTAATAGCATTTGATGTTGTACTTTGTGTTTTGAGGTATAATCGGGGCCTTGTTGTCGGCATTTCCATATTAATCTTTTGTTGTAATTAGAGGCTCCGTAGATAGGTTGTGGGTGGTATTCGATGTTGGGAATTGAACTAGAAATGTTGGTCTTTGGTAAACATGTTTTTCATTATATCTATAAACTTGTAATATTTTGGAAATTATGAATGAAGCTGCTAATGAAAATGAAATGGGAGTTGTTAATGAAATCTTTTCAATGTTTGATTAATGGAGTACATCTCCTCTTTATTCATGGATGAGTTTGGGTAGAAGGAAATTTAATAGGCTTGCTCGGCCGGGTTCACTCTGTTAAGAGCCGGTCGCGTTCCCCAAGTTTGGGGCGTGACACCCTTGTACCTTGCTTTCTTTCCATTTTAAGATATATCTGAGTTATTGCCCGTTTGGGTGTACAAACTGTGTTGTGTGAGGTTCCATGTGGCCATTGGGGTGACTTTCTAGTTGGGATGCTTGTATTGGGTGAGACGAGGTTTCTAGACATGAGATTTGCACTATCATATTGGTATAAGGAATGTTTGGAAGAATAATACCATATTTCCGCTCAGAATTTGGCAATGGTCCTTGTCAGATGAGAAAGATTCTTGACCCATTGATTTCATGGGTAGTTACGAGCTTTTGTATGTTTTATTTATCATTAGTAGGATTGTGAATGTCCAAAAGAAGGTTTCATGTGATATGAAGTATATTATCGCTACTGGATTTGGTAATGAGCAGCTATTGTGGTCGGGAGTTATTGTTGTGAGTACATGAGTTATCTGGCACCTCGTGTGGTTTGATCTGGGCAGTGTACTAATTTCTTGATTCATCTTGTTAGGATCGTTACGGTGTATATGTACAAGGAGCGGATCTTATAATGGATTCCGGATGTTGAAGATTTGGGTTCTATGGTTTATGGGCTAAGGTTGAGGTAAGGATCTTCAGTTATGTTGGATTGTCGGGCTTACATGGTGTAGGGTGACGTGGGATTACCCATGGGTATTTGTTTGGTGAGTTGATTTAGTGATTTGATGGCTTTGTTACGACTCTGGCATGTTCGAGGACGAACGTATGTTTAAGTGGGGGAGAATGTAACAGCCCAACCGGTCGTTTTGAGCATTTGCATTTAGTTCGGTGGTTTGAGGTTGTGATTAGCTTTATATGGTGTATTATAATTTGCGTGGCTTTGGTTTTTGGGTGGTTCGACATTGATTTAGAAAGATGGTTCTCATTTAAGAAGCTTGAAGTTAAAAAGTTGACAAAGTTTGACTTTTGTCTATTTGACCTTGGATCGGCATTTTTATGTTTCCGGTAGGTCTGGATGGTGATATTTGACTTGGGCTTATGCCTGGATTTGCATTTGGAAGTTTTTAGAAGATTTTGACTCTATTTAGTGAAAGTTGGTAATTTGAAGGTTTGAAAAATTCATAAGCTTGGCCGCGAATTGACTTTGATGATATTGGATTTGGATTCTTTTTTCGGAAGTTGGAACATGTTCGTTGTGTCAATTGGAACTTGGGTGAAAAATTTGAGGTGATTCCGAGTTGTTTAGACGTGTTCGGCGCAAGTTTGAAATTTGAAATTTTGAAATAGCTCATTAAGCTTGATTTGAGGTGTGATTCATGGTTTTAATATTGTTATGGGTGATTTGATGCCTTGAGTAGGTCTGTGTTATGTTATGGGACTTGTTTGTATATTCGGACGGGGTCCCGAGGGGCTCGGTTGAGTTCTAGGGTGATTTTAGATCATTTTCTTCATATTGGCGTTGTTGGTTCCCCTAAGTTTTGGTACTGGGCCATTGGTCATCGCGATCGCGTATGTGTATCGCGATTGAGTAGGTGTATCGCAATCGCAAAGAGTGTTTAAGGTCCACTAGTAGTTTAGTCATTGCGGTCGCAACAGGAGGAGTGCATTCGCAAAGGTTTGAATGGGTTACTCTTCGCGTTCGCGACAGTGGTTCCGCGTTCGCATTAAGGAGCTGGGGACTGGTGGAGTTACCATCGCGTTCGCGAGGTTGTTGCAGCATACACGTAGGTTTGGCATCGTAGTGCATCGCGATCATGAGGTGTTTGCCACAAACGCGAAGAATATTTCTGTGGGCAGTGAAATTTGTTCTTCGCGATCGTGAAGCTGGCCCAATGATCGCGAAAGGTTTACTTGGGTAGTGTCATAAAGTACTCTATTTCGAAGGTTTTGGATATTTTATCATATTTTGAGTTAGGGAGCTCGAATTTGGACGACTTTGGAGGGGATTTTCACCACATGGATTGGGATAAATATTTCTGACTCGGATTTGATTATATTACATGATTCGATCTTCCATTTTGGCATTTAATTAGTGAATCTAAAAGAGAAATTGGGGGTTTTGTCTATACTCTTATAAAGTGAAGAATTGGGTTTTGAACATCGATTCTGAGTTGGAGTTAGATGAAATTAGTTTGGTTGGACTCATATTTTGGGTTTGCTTCCTATGGCATTATTTGATGATTTTATGTTGCTTTTGGCTAGTTTCAAGCCGTTTGAAGGTCGATTTGTGCGGGATGGCTCTTCTAGACTATCGATTTGGCTTGTTTGAGGTAAGTGTCTTACCTAACTTTGTTGGAAAAATATTTCCTAATAAAATGATATTGTTTGCTACATACGGGGGTGATGCATATGTGAGGTGACGAGCGTATATGCATGTGCCAGGGTTATCTATGCTCGGGGTAGATTATACGATTCTTTTTTCCTTGTTGGAATATGTTATTTTCTTGCTTCATGTTTTACTTGACTTCAATAATAATACAAATATGAATTTTCAATGCCAGAAACCATGATTTCGCTTATTATAACTTGATGAAATTTGACGGACTCTTTGTGAAACTGCTAATATGTTAAATTCGGTCATCACTATACCTAATCACTAATACATGTTTATGACCTTAATTCTGAGGTACTTGGATTCCATACTTATGTTAAAAAGCATGTTTGAGCTTTGTCGAAATACTTGAACAATAGCATTCTTGAGGTTTATTGAATTGTTTATTGGAGAGTTATGATTGATGTTCATGTGGTGTATTTGCTTAACCACTCTTCTTGATGTTATCTATGCTTCCTACCTTGCTTGTCATTGATATACATGTGCTTGGTGAAGAAGAGTGTAAAGCACGAAGGGTGATGTCGTGCCATTGCATATTTATAATCGTGTAGAAAGAGTGTGAAGCACGAAGGGTGATGCCATGCCATTTCATATACATTATTACACACAAAAGATAATTTTGTGCCATTAATTTACATTATCATGTGCGGAAGAGTGTAAAGCACGAAGGATGATGCTGTGCCATTGCATATACATTATCATATGAGGAAGAGAGTAAAGCACGAAGGGTGATGTCGTGACATTGCATATACATTTATGTCTTCATTTCAAGTTGTCATTGCTGCACCTATGCTTTCTATGTGACATGCTGTTGTTGTCACTTCTTTGCCTACTACTTTAATTGTTATTGTTCTATCCACGATTTTTATCTATTTATCTGGTCAAAATCATGTTTTTTGTCTTATTTGTTATATTTACATTTATGCCTTTCTTCATTTGTTGTGCTCTCATTTAAACCTTCTACTTTGCTAGATAGTGAAATTTATATTCTCCTACCTTAATTGCTATCATTACTTATGTGCTACCCACCCTGCCTGTTACCGTTGTCTGTATTCTCTACCTTGTTTTATATTGCTACATGTGTATTCTCCACTTCATTGTTACTGTTATTGGCATTTCTTTTATCTGGTTGGTACTGTTGTACATATTCTTGGTGAGGATGAGATAAATACACGAAGGGTATTGTCGTGACAATTGATTTGACATACATTCATATATTTGGTGAGGATGATATAAATGCACGAAGGGTGTTGCCGTGCCATTTGACTTGATATCTTGAACACATTCCTCATACTATGAAGATTTGCAGATTTACTATGTTGTATTGTGGTTACTACGCAAAAAATGGATTTGTTGTGGTATTGAAAACACTGACTGTGATTTCTTTCAGTAATCATTTACTGCTTCGCATATTTGTTCTTGTACTCTTCTCTGTTATTTCTAGTATTATTTCTATTACAAATATACTGCACAGGTTATATTAGTAGGTATCTTTTGACTTAAAAACCTCGTCACTACTTCACCGAGGTTAGTCAAGATACTTACTGAGTACATGGGTTAGGTTGTACTCATGCTACACTTCTACACCTTGTGACTAGATCTTGGAGTTGCGTAGCTCTGGAAGACGTGCCTTGCATTGAAGGCGTACCTGTGTTCCAAATTCAAGAAACCTCTTGTTCATGGTAGTTTAGGATTCATCTCTGTTTATGTAAACATCAAACAAATAAGCTTTGTAAACCTAAATCATAGGGGCTCATGACTTGTATTACAAGTCCTTGGGGTAATTGTATTGAAATTAGTTGTAGCTTCTTTTGTATATATTGTTGATTTCACAATTTAGTTGTAACTTATATTGACTGGCTTATCTAGCGAATTGGATTAGGTGCCATCACGACTTAGTGGGATCCTGGGTCATGATAAGTTGGTTTTAGAGCACTAGGTTCGTAGGTTTTGTGAGTCATAAACAAGTGTCTAGTAGAGTCTTGCAGATCGGTGTGATGACGTCCATACCTATCTTCGAGAGGCTACAAGGCATTTAGGAATTTCCCTTCGTTCTTTCTATATTGTGCGACCCTATTTCAGCTAGAAGCCTGCAACTTTAATTCTTCTGAATATTCTGTATGTGATATTGAGCACCAAGTATCAATGTGGACCGACGGTTTGTGATTCTGTGGATGGAGTATGAAAGGACTATAGATGCTTGGTTATCATCGTGACGTGTCGTCTAATCTTTGAAGATGATGCACTGATAGATCTATTAGTTGTTCATTTGTGGAATGAAGATGATTCTTGTATTTGGGTGATGAGTACGGACTCAGGATGGATTAATCGGTTGCCTAGTTATAATGACCATGGTGGGGTTGTCGCGCCCCTTCTTTCTCACGGAATCGGGCTTCGACACGTGACAACTCTTTTAAAGGAAAGGTGTTAAAAGAGAGAGTCGCCACCTAACGGGTTTGAGGTGCGCTAGGGCACCTATTTGCAAGTAACTCTGGTTTAACCAGTTTGCGTCACCAAAGATCGGGCAAGGGCTCAAATTACCTCGAGGAGAAGGTGTTAGGCATTCCTCGATGTCCACAACTGTGGGTCCCGGCCGAACTCGAATTATATGAATTAGTCAAATAGTCAGAAAAAAAAACAAGAAGTGAAAAAATCATTATTAGAAGGTCCTTGAGTAAATACAGATAATTGGTTTAAAGACAAGATAGGGGGTCCTGCATTTTTTAGCCTAAAGGAACACCTCATGCAACATAAATAATACTTCATAACTCCCTCGAGATGGGGTGTTACTCGTATTATTCAGCGGACGCAGACTATCATCTCCTGCTACCCGATTACTATCTTTATGTTTTTTACCTAAAGCGCACTAGTTGATTCTAAATCATACCTTATGCGTGCACTACCCGTCCCATACCTATAGTCCAAGAGGCATTTGGACCTCTTTCTTAGGTGGTTCTAGACTTGACTTAGGTTTCTCAAAATGATAAAACTAGGCGACATACAAAATAAGTTGGACTTCATGCGAATGCAATTAAGGGCTCAAATTAGCCTCCACACTTAGACAACAAATGCACGCAAACAAATTAGGCGTTTGACAATTTCAGAATTGAGACAAGTTAAAGCCATTAAGCCCTATAGACATAGTTTCTATATGACCTTGGGATTCAAGCGTGCAGGCAGTTTTAGAGCAAGATGCCATTTTAGAACGACTTCTAAGTGACTACGCAGTTGCCTACTGATTATAGGTTATAAGAGGTTAAACGTATATGCATGATATCTAGATGATTTATACAGTAATTAGCAATGATAATTGCAGGGGAATATTCAGAATTGCTTAGTTGGATCCTATAGGCATGCTTTCTAATAGTGACAATGACACAGTGTTGAAAGTTCAACATTAACACTTAAATGAAACGAGCAAGAAAATCAGTAATTAAGACTCATTTTAGATCCTATAGGCATGATTTCTATAATCAATAATTAAGATCTATAGGCAGGAGTTTTCAATGGCAGATTAGGTAGCATGTAAATTAACAGAATCCTATAGCGCCTAATGAGTATGTTGTAATGCACATTGAGGCATTAGTCATTTAATTTCCTATAGGCATGGTTTCTAGCATGTGGAAGAAAAATATATCAAACAAATTAAATACCTATAGGCAGGTTATCTAATACACACAATAGCAGAACATATTTGAGCAAAGTAAAACACCTATAGGCAGGATTTCTACCAGTTTCAATGCAAGTATTAAAATAAACCCCTTTTTCCAATTTTACTAATACCCTAATTGTTATTACAACATTATTACAGACCCAATGAATGGCATAAATTATAGGGTAAAATAACTATAGTGAGCCTACAGTAGACCAAAGATATACCTAGCCAGGCCAGGCCTTCATTCTCAAGTCCACATAGTTCATAACAGTCCAGAAGTCATATCTTCATTTACATAAGGCATCCAGAAACCAATTTATTCAGCCAATAGGTGAAAACAGAGTTGAGAAATTAGAACTATGACTCTAATGTGTCAGAGTTCCCAAGGGCTTCAAGGACCAAGGGCAGTGCTCACACTAGGGAGGTTGATAGGGGAAATTCAGAGAAAGACTAAAGACCAAATCCTAGTGTGTTAGAGTTCACAAGGGTCTCAATTGGACCCCGAGCAGTGCTCACACTAGGGAGGTCAAATGATAGAACCTAAGTAGCCTTGGCTTTCAGCCGGCTAAGAATAAGAACTCAAAAGAGACCAGGCAGTAAGTGAAGTAAACCAAGGTTGAGAGACAAAACTAAGGGATACAGACATTGTCAAGTTGCATATATAGCAGATAGTTGGACAAGTTATAGAGTTTAAGAACAAGCTTAACAAAAATTTAGAAAAAATAGGATCAGCACTTAGTGCATATACAGTCCTACATTAGCAAAGTCAATGGAAGAACAGGTTTGCAGGATTAATGAAACGTATCATACACAGCTCATAATATAAAAGAAAAGGTTCAAATTATACTAAGTATAAGTCCTAGTGTTATGAAATAGTCACACTAATTTGGTGGTAGAATTACATTTAGACATGATGGGGAAACAGATTACTACAACTACTGGTGAATCAATGGAGAAAAAACATGCTAAAAGGGACATATTGATAGAGAACTAGTCGCAATTGACAGGATTAAAACATGTTATATAAGCAAGATATAACCACAGAAATTCAGAATAGACTTATGCCATAGAATAGATATGAACATTCATGTTTTGAACACAATTGACTATTCGACTAAAGAGGACACAAATTATGCAAGTAAAGCATGTTCACATAATAGGATTGATAGCCTAAGGCAAAAATAAAACACCACAGATATGCTTACAAGTGCAAAGATCCCAAATAGTAGTAACACATTGAGAAGAATTTAATTTACTCGAATCAAGTTTAGGTATGCTTATAGCTATCAACATTATGAAGTTAAACATTAAGGAGCCCTAAAAAATTGAAGTAAAATAAACAGAATCACACACAAAACAACACAGAAAACACATTAAACTAACGAACTTCAGAAGTGAAGGCATATGCAAATTGCAGATACATAGGAACGAAATTACAAAGGTTCAGTAACTCACCAGTTAAACGAAAATACAAGAAAGAACAAAAGTCCACAGTGTTCTGAACATCAATGAGAATCAAGAGCCCAGAATTTATTGGCCTTGGCTTTCAGCCTGCCAAGAACCAAAGTATAGAACGTGATAATGAAGAAATAACAGAATCAAGCTTTAAATTTTAGTGAAATTATAGCGATTCCAAAAGAGTCTCCTTCTAAAGGGGAATGAGGAGGGGTTTATATAGTGACAGAGATTGAACAAGTAAATAAGGAAAAGTGTCAATCAAGCACTAGAAAGGAATGAACATCACATGCAATCAAAATCAGTAAGGAAAAGAGAGAAATTTCAAAACCCTAGTTTTAGGGAAAGTACAAAAAATCGTCAGAATCTAAAAATAAAAAAATCAAACGTTGCACAAAATAAGATGAATATAGAGAAACCTCGCTTAAAATCAAAGAATCGAACCAATTTTGATTCGATCTAAAGAGATCTGAAACCCTAATTTTTAGGGTAAGTAAGAATCAACAGAATATAATCAAATGTTCGAACTCACAGTAGCATAGGATGAACATAGACGGAATAACACTCAAAAAATAGGGATTTGAACCGATTTTGATTCGATTTTGAGGAGATTTTCTTGTCATGTTTAGGTAAGCACTATAGAAGAGTAGCTAGTACCAGAAGGGGATCGAGTATGGTAAGAAATGGCCGTATAATCCCATATCTGGTGGGATTAGGAGAGATTTTAGGGGAGGCGGCGCTAGGGTTCTTAGGAGGGAGAAGGGAGGTGAGGGGATGCAGAGGCGGCGGATGAGGGGGAGTGAGATTAGGGTTAGGGTAGTTAAAGGGGAGGGTGTAATGTGGGCCGTTGATCTCAGAGATCAACGGCCACGATTTGAAAGGGGTCTTGGGTCGGGTGGTTAAACGGGTCGCGACCGGGTTTAAGGGGTTGGGTTAATTTGGTTTGGTCTGGGGTATTTGGGCCAGTGTATTAGGTACTTTCGGCCATTGTTTGGTCCGAAAATAGGTTTAGTGTGAGACTAGTTTTTAAATACCCAACATTTTAGCAAACAATAATTTATAAAAGTAATTAATAAATAACAAAAATATTATTTGTGTAGTAAAAGATTAAAAATAATAATTTAACATTATAAAAATATAAAAGGTTTTCGTTTGCATAAATAATGTAATTATACATGCATATGGGCTATTATTGCAAAATGTGTAATTTAGCCTTAAAAATGCAAATGCATATGGTATAAATGATAAGTTTAGATGATTAAATCATCATAAAAAATAATTTGAAGGATAATTACTGGATATTTATACAATAAAAATACAGAAATAAATTGGTTTAAAGTCTTTACAAATTATGAAAAATTATGAAAAGTACCTGTATATGCTTATAAACTAATGATGATGCATATGCACTATTTTGAAAGTATATATATATTTAAAAATTCCCTCTTTTATATATATATATATATATATATATATATATATATCAACAGCTGCCCCTCTTTACCCGAAAATGATGAAAGAGTTGTCAGGTAAAGAAATGATGGCCGAATGGGGTGATTTTGAAAAATATAGGCCGAACTCTGGTTTCTGAGTTGCCTACATATCCCTGGTTTTAAAAGAATCAGATATGGATATTTGAACGGTTATCATACGGGAACAAGTAACGGGCAGTGGTTGGTTACTTTTGAAATAATTACAAGATATGAACATTGAACGGAAATCAGAGCGAAAATTGCTCCCGTTAGGAGAACGGTTACTTCCTGGATTACCTGTAAAACTTAAAACACAATGCATGCAAGTATATATGGATTATTGCGAGAATTTAAACATGATGCAAATTTCCTTTGGACCATGAAAGTTGTCTTTGGACGATGGGGATGGTGTCCTCAGACCATGATGTCTCGGGCATGAATCGTGAGATAGGGGATTCACATGCCATGAAATGATGTTCTCAGGACATGAGGATGGTGCCCCTGAACTATGACGCCTTTGAATAATAATGTGCAATATTGAGAGATCCTCAGGCCATGGCATGGTGTCTTCCGGCTATGAGGATGATGCCTTCGGACTATGACGCCTTTGGACAAAATGGATATTTCAGCCCATGAGATGCAAAGACATGATGCAAAACAAGACAGAGCTTAGTCTCGTGTAAGATCGGGGGCAGAGCTTAGCCCCGAGGTAGAGAACAGTGCAAGGTTTTGAATAGAATAGCTTTTGTGGTTATGCAAGGAGAGACAATGTTTAGTCTCATGCAGGAATGGAGATAATGCTTAGTCACGTGCAAAGGGAAGGTAGTGCTTAGCCTTATGCAATTAAGGAGGCAGTGCTTAGCCTTATGCAAAGATTGGAGACAGTGCTTAGTCTCATGCAATGGAAGGCAGTGTTTAGCCTTATGCAATTAAGGATGCAAGGCTTAGCTTCATGTGCTTAGCCATATGCAATAGAGGAGGCAGGGCTTAGCCTCATGCAAAGATTGGAGACAACGCTTAGTCTCATGCAATGGAAGGCAGGGCTTAGCCTCATGCAAAGATTGGAGACAATGCTTAGTCTCATGCAGTGGAAGGCAGTGCTTAGCCTTATGAAATTAAGGAGGCAGGGCTTAGCCTCATGCATTGGGAGGCAATGCTTATCCTTGTGCAATTGAGGAGGCAGGGCTTAGCCTCATGCAAAGGTGGAGACAATGCTTAGTCCCTATGCAGGGGAAGGCAGTGCTTAGCCTTATGCAGGATGGAGACAATGCTTAGTCTCATGAAATGAACAGATAATAAGTAATAGCAAAGTATTTCTTAGCTGGAAATGTGTTTGCGCTTGGCAACTTTGTCGTTATGAAGACAGTGATTCTGAGGTGCGCCCGAATTTGAGAATATTTCTTGTTCCTACATCCAAAGGACAGTCGTGAGTTTTACGGGGGAAGGTTGGTTCGCACCTCCGCCTGCCTGCTTTGCTTTGCTCTATATCGAAGTCTTGCTTGAGTTACCACGGGTAGCATCTGATTGTTTCATAAAAAATAAAGTTTTCGAAAATGTGCGTGCATATGATGAATGTAGTTATTTAAAATACATTAGTATGCATAATCGGATAAATTAGATGAACTGATGAATGTGACGCTTGAGAGACATTGCGACTTCCTTAGAATTTTGAGGGTCCTCCTCAAAATTCTGCCCCAGTTTACTTAGGCGATTCTCTGACCGTTCTACATATGATGACGTTGGCTGGACTTGCTCCGTAATTTTGAGGATCCTCCTCAAAATTCTGCCCCAGTTTCTGGTTGTGGGGAAAATGAAAATTTTATTGAATTGTGAATGAACCCACAGGGCTGCCTACGTATCCCCTCTTAAACGGGAATCAGGTCGAGCGTAGTTCAATTACATCAGATGAAGAAATGCAAACATTCTAAACATAATATCTTTTGACTGCATCTAAATTGATAGGCTTTTGCCAAACCTCTCCGTCCATTTCTGCGAGTATGAGTGCTCTTCCTGTTAGTACTCGGTGAACCATGTAGGGCCCTTGCTAATTGGGCAAAAATTTCCCTTTGGCTTCATCTTGATGCGGGAAGATCCGCTTCAATACCAACTGCCCCGGTGTGAACTATCTAGGTTTGACCCTTTTGTTGAAAACTCTGGACATCCTATTCTGATAGAGTTGACCATGACACACTGCATTCATTCTTTTCCTGTCAATGAGAGCTAATTGTTCATAGTGGCTTCTTATCTATTCTGCATCACTGAGTTCAGCTTCTTGTATAATTCTTAGAGAAAGAATTTCAACCTCGGCAGGAATGACAGCTTCGGTACCGCAGACCAGCAAATAGGGAGTTGCCCCGGTTGATATGCGGACTATGGTACGGTACCCCAATAAGGCAAATGGTAACTTCTCGTGCCAGTGCTTGTGGTTGTCTACCATGTTCCTTAGTATTTTCTTGATATTCTTGTTTGCTGCCTCCACGGCTCCATTCATTTGAGGCCTGTATGTTGTGGAATTCTTGTGCTTGATTTTGAAGGTCTCACACATAGATTTCATTAGGTCACTATTGAGATTGGCAGCGTTGTCGGTGATGATGGACTTTGGAACCCTGAATCGGCAAATAATACGATTTCTGACAAAATCTGTGACGACTTTCTTGGTTACAGCTTTGTAGGATGCAGCTTCGACCCATTTTGTGAAGTAGTCTATGGCCACTAAAATGAACCTATGCCCGTTTGAAGTGGTAGGCTCGATTGGTCCAATGACGTCCATTCCCCAAGCGGCAAAAGGCCAAGGTACACTCATTGCATTGAGTTCATTTGGCGGCACCCGTATCATATCTTCGTGTATTTGGCACTGATGACATTTCTGGACATACCTGATGCAGTCTGTTTACATAGTCATCCAAAAATAACCTGCCCTCGGTATCTTTTGGCTAAAACGAAACCATTCATGTGTGGTCCGCAAGTTCCAGAGTGTATCTCTTCGAGCAGTTTGGAAGCTTCCTTGGCGTCAACACACCGTAATAATCCTAAGTATGGAGTCCTTCTATGCAGAATTACTCCACTTTGGAAGAAATGGTTGGACAATCTTCGGAGCGTGCGTTTTTTAGTATGATTTGCATGCTCCGGGTACTCTCTTTTTGCCAAGTACTCCTTGATGTCATAGAACCATGAAATCCCGTCTGCTTCTTCTTCAACATGAGCGCAGTAAGCTGGCTGATTATGAATCCTTACCGGAATGGGGTCGATGAAATTTTTATCCGGATGTTGTATCATGGATGACAAAGTGGCCAATGCGTCTGCGAACTCATTCTGGATTCTCGGGACATGTCTAAACTCTATCTTCGTGAACCTATTTATCATCTCTTGCACATGATATAGATATGGTAATATCTTAGTATTCTTTATAGCCCATTCTCTCTGCACCTGATGTATCAGAAGATCTGAATCACCAATTACTAGTAATTCCTGGATATTCATGTCAACGGCCAAATTGAGCCCCAATATGCAAGCCTCATATTTTTGCCATATTATTGGTGCATGGAAATCTGAGTTTCACGGATACCGGATAATGTTGACATATTTCTGACACCAAAACGGCTCCAATACCTACTCCTTTAAAGTTTGCGGCTCCATCAAAAAACATTCTCCATCCGTCGTAAGCTTCGGCGATATCTTCTCCTATGAGTGATACTTCGTCATGAGGAAAATACATTTTGTGGTTTGTATTCTCCTCCTACAGGATTTGCCGCAAGATGATCCGCTAATGCTTGTCCCTTAACCACTTTCTGAGTCACATAGACGATGTTGAATTCACTCAATAATATCTGCCAGTTTGCCAGCTTCCCTGTAGGCATGGCTTTCTGGAAGATGTACTTCAGAGGATCCATCCTTGATAAGAGATATGTGGTATAGGCGCAGAAGTAGTGCCTCAGTTTCTGGGCTATCCAGGTCAAAGCACTGCATGTGCATTCCAGCAAATAATATCGTGCTTCATAGGGTGTAAACTTCTTACTCAGATAGTATATGGCTTGTTCTTTCCTTCCCGTCTCATCGTGTTGTCCCAAGACACAACCGAAAGCCCCATCTAATAGGGAGAGATAGAGTAGCAGTGGTCTACCAGGTTCTGGCGAGACCAGGACTGGCTGTGCGGATAAATATTCTTTGATTCTCTTAAAAGCGTTCTGGCAGTCTTCAGTCCAACTGGTTAC
Organism: Nicotiana tabacum; assembly: GCF_000715075.1. NCBI lineage: Eukaryota > Viridiplantae > Streptophyta > Magnoliopsida > Solanales > Solanaceae > Nicotiana > Nicotiana tabacum. Next base: position 41,617,468 of record NC_134103.1, read on the forward strand.
AGCATCCTTCTTTAACATTTTGAAAATTGGCTCACAGATCACGGTTGATTGTGCTATGACGCGGCTGATGTAATTAAGACATCCCAAGAAACTCATCACGTCTTTCTTGTTCTTTGTAGGTGGCAAATCTTGGATAGCCTTGACCTTTGATGGGTCTGGCTCAATTCCTCGGTGGCTGACGATAAATCCTAATAACTTTCCTGTGGGGACCCCGAAGTCACATTTTGCTGGATTCAATTTCAAATTGTACCTCTGAAGCCGATCAAAGAATTTCCTCAAGTTTGCTATGTGATCTGTACTCTTCTTGGATTTGATGATGACGTCATCCACGTATACCTCTATCTCTTTGTGTATCATGTCATGAAAAATAGTTGTCATGGCCCTCATATAAGTGGCCCCAACATTCTTCATACCAAACAGTATCATTTTATAGCAGTACACCCCCATGGTGTGATAAAAGTTGTCTTTCGACGTCCTCTTCATCTATCCAGATCTGATGATATCCCGCGAAGCAATCCACAAAGGATTGGAGTTCATGCTTGGCGTAGTTGTCGATCAGTATGTGTATGTTGGGTAACGCGAAATCATCTTTGGGACTTGCTTTGTTTAGGTCCCTATAATCGATGCATACTCTGACTTTCCCATCCTTCTTCGGAACTGGCACGATGTTAGCCAACCAAGTTGGATATTCAACCACTCTGAACTTTGATCTGCTTGGTGACTTCTTCTTTGATTTTCAAACTCATATCTGGCTTGAACTTTCTGAGCTTCTGCTTTACCAGCGGACACATTGGGTTGGTAGGTAGTTTATGAGCCACTATGGATATGCTCAAACCGGTCATATCATCATAGGACCATGCAAAGATATCCTCATATTCCTTTAGGAAATTTTAAGCTTTATTGCTTACCATGAATAAAATTTATCCCTAGTTAACCCTTTTGAACCTATAGACTTTTATTTGGTACCCACATTAAAAAGCCAATATCCCTTTTGTTTTTAATTGATATTATTTTGATCCTTTTACCTCTTAAAGCACTTTAATTGTAAAATGAGCGCTAGAATAAGTAAGGAGGGAATTTGGATGGCTTTAGAGTGGAACCAATGAAAGGAAGAAAAGTGCACTTATTTTGTAAAGGAATACACCACTAAAGAAAATTGTAAAAGAAGAGAAAACTATTATTGAAATAAAAAGAAAAAAAATAGATAAATAAATTGACATCTTGTTCTTGCTAGTGGGGTATAAATTAAAGTAGTGCTTAAAGAAATAGGGAACGTTTTTTGGGGTGATTTTAGTTGTGAAATTGAAGTTGGGATTGAAACATTTGCGCTTAAAAGTTAATTTTGTGATGTGTTAAAGTTCTTAGGAGGGTGAACCACTATTCCTAAATATATCCTACCCGTCCCTTAGCCCACATTACAACCATGAAAAAGTCCTAATTGATTTCATATCGAGCGAGCTTACATTAGTAGAGATTTACATTTTGGGCAAGCTTATGGTACCAATTGCATGCATGTGACTTCTTTGGGAGAGTGAGCGATTTCCTTTGATATATGTGAGTCCTTAAAATATATTTGAGCATTTGATTTGAATATGTGGATTCAACTTACTCTCTTATTCTTGTTGTGAGGGCACATGATTTCACGAGGGATAGGTAACGTTATTAGACTTCTCTACAATGTTGACAAGCCATGAGTGCATTGTGATATTGAGTCAGTTTTTGAGGCTAGGATTGTTATGAGCATGTTGTCTTTGTTTTGAATGTTTGTGAAGTATGACATAAAGTGAAGGGAAGTGTATGTGATTGCATATGCTAGAGTTTAATGGTTGCTATCAACCATAGTCATTGGTATAATGTGCTTCAAATGTGTTACATATAAAGTGCTCAAGGTAAATTGTTGGTTGACTCGAGGACGAGTAACGTTTTAAGTGTGGGGTAGTGATGTTTGGCTATAATTATATATTTTTAGTGCATTACTTACCATATATTTTCGGGATTTAATATTAAATTATACTATATTTGTGCTTAATTGAGTTTAATTTGAGTGTAGGTAGTTTGAAGATGGAATTTGGGAGCAAGATGAATATTTTAAGTGTATTTTATACACTACAATTAGTAGCACATGAGTACCTAATGATGGAAACATTATGACATTATGATGGAGGAAGTTGAAAGCATGAGCATTAATTAAGTTAATTGGCTGAAAGATTGCAAAAAGACATGAAGCATCAATTGGAAAATAAAATCGAAGAAGTTAGGCAGCAAATAGTGGAAGCAGAAAGAGTTAGGCGACGTGAGAGAAATTCCTCGCGTTAGGCTGAGAGACGCGAGATCCAGCGCGAGCTGCTTCGTACGTTCCATGTGGTGACGCACGGTGTTTGGGATTTGAGGCAATTTTGTCTCGTTTTTTGTCTTGGACTTGGTTATTTTGCCTAGGCCTATTCCTACATCTATAAATAGTCATTAAACACAGGTTTTACTTAACTTTTGACTAAGGGAGAGCACAGAGCCGCCGTGGAGGCTGGGTTTCATCTTTCTTCTACCAGACATAGTAATTTTTATGTTTCTTTGTATGATTTGTTGTTTGGATACCATGTCTATGTTGAGCTAAACTTCACGTTCTAGGGTTGTGGTTCTTTCATGACTATTGTTATTTGGATATTGATTTTGGTTTCTTGATTATCATATTGGTTTATTTATTCAATCTTGCGCTTAATTATTTGATTGCTTGATCACCAATTGAATACTACTTACGAATCTAGGGTTGAATTTGAAAGTCGGAATTCTATATTGCATATAGGATTGAGTAGAGTAAGTTCTTGAACCTGGGCATCGGGGAACGGATTCGCAGTTAGGATAGACATATAGCTAATTGCCTTGCTTGGTTGATTTAAAAGAATTATAAATGCGTTCTTGTTTATTCTAACTCCATAGACATATTGGAGTTAGGTTAGCTTGAATATGCGAGTAAGAACTCGACAGATTCTTATGAGCAATATTAACCCTGTTAACCAATAAACTACATAAATTAGTTAGTCAATTCAATTGAAGAATGTAATAGGAATGTTAGATAGCCCATAACCCTGGATCGTTTTCATTATGTTGATAACATAAAAAAATTCTCTTCCTTTGTTCAGAGTTCATTATTTGTTTTCTTTTAATATTAATTAGATTAAGGTCACATAATTCAAGGTTTAATTCTTGTTTAGATAATTAGAATAGTCTAATTTAGTTAATAGTTAATCACAAGTACTCGTGGGTTCGACATCCAATTTTTAGTCACTTTATTACTTGACGACCGCACATAATTGCTTGTGCGTTTGGCTGCAACAGTGGTTATTGAAGGCTTTAGGGTTTCATAGGATTCAAATCAGATAGTAGAAGATGACGATTACCAATTGATGTAAGCTAAATCGAGTGGAAATCTAAGAGACATAGGTGAAAATTAGTGAGGGTTTTACCTGGCGGGGGGGGGGGGGGGGATAGATTGACCGTTGAAGCCAAGGACCATCGGATAAATCTTCAATGTTCAGAGGTTATTGCATTTGACATCTGGACCTCAAATAAACAAGATTAGATTCTGAGACATGCTCATGCATGCTCCGATTTGAAAGAACATAACAGAAACTAAATGATTTGAACTTTCATCTTTGAGTCTAGGGTTAAGATTTGGGGATTTCAAATTTTATCGGTTAAAGAGGAAAGGTTTAGCGAGAATCGCGGACAAAGAAGACAAGATGGATGATTTCCTGATGGATTCATGATCTTGCACGAATTTGTGCAAGGTTTTTGATTGATTTAAGCATGTAAGTTTGAGAGAAAAGGGAGAGAAAAGGTAAAGTGAGGAGGTCGGGTTCGTGTTAGAGTGATTAGGGTTTGGGAGATAGGGGTGGTCGTCTCCGAGTTTAAGATATGGGAATAAGATCTTGGCCGTTGGTAGTTTAGATCAACGGTCCTGATATTTTAGGATTAAAACATTTTAAATGAGGGAATATGAGGGCCATAGGATCTCTGGGTTTTGACGGCGGAGATTGAGTCTTATAAGACTAAATAAAAAAAATAGAAAAAGAGGATTAAATGCGGACCGTTTATAGGATAGACCAATGGTCCAGATTCATTTGTGTTTTCTTTGTGAGTGAGAGATACGGGTGATGTGGAGTGATCTCATTGGTCCAAAAGAGGTGACGGAGATTGCCAAGGTGGAGAGAAGGGAATTGGGTCTCATCCTAATTTGGGGACCTCATTGTGCCCATGGTAGGCCTAGCGACATATAGCTTTGGAGAAAACTCAATGCTGATAACTGCATCATTTCATTAATATGATAAATAGACCAAATCTCTACTAAAACGAAATAATTATAAAGAGTCACTAGTGACATTTGCCTTATTACAATCAAATTCTAAAACGAATTTAGAAAACATCACCCCTAATCTACTTGGTCCCAGAGGGACCTTCTCCAAGCTTGGCCTTCTTAGCCCCGTCAATCAGATTCCCCAGGCCGCGCATGTCCAATAGCAAATATGCCCTTGCTAGATGTCCTCCTTTATTTCCCTCTGTGTTCTGACAATCCGAGACCCTTTTCTTCATCTTTCCCTCAAGTTCCATCAAACCCTGCTCCAAATACTCCAACCTTTCTGTTGATTTAGTAGCGATTCCCCTCCATTTATTGATTGCTTCCATGTCCACTTTATGTTGTTCCAAATGCCTGGCCTCAGATTCAAAGACCCTTTTACGCAACCTCTTGTATTTGACTTGTGCTTCAGCAGCGTCGTCTATGACCCTATTTCTCAAATCAACCCCTGGCTTGACCTCTCCTGCTATGTCATCGACCAACCATGATGGGTAGAGGTACACATGGCTGGCATGATCCAAATGCCTGGCCTCAGATTCAAAGACCCTTTTGCGCAACCTCTTGTATTTGACTTGTGCTTCAGCAGCGTCGTCTATGACCCTATTTCTCAAATCAACCCCTGGCTTGACCTCTCCTGCTATGTCATTGACCAACCATGATGGGTAGAGGTACACATGGCTGGCATGATACCTGTCTGGCTCGATGGTATCTTTTTCCACAATTATCTTTTGATGCCACATATGTTGTGCCTCGAACGTGAATGGAATGACATTCCCTTGGAAGTTTGCTTTGTAATGAACCATTTTGGAAACTCGTGGTATAACCTGTTTTCTCCCAGCTTGCCTCATGACTTCGATAGGAGCATAAGGATAGATTCCCCTTAATCTGATTAGCACTAGATGAGGAATATCTCTCGACCTGATGATGAATTTACTGCTAGGGAACCACTCGAACATCCAATATACCTTGTCATCAGTCAAATTGCTAAAGAAATGTACCCAGCTCACAGTGTTTCCCGGTTGTGCAAATCTGTCTGGGATAAAAGTCATTCTCTTCAGATGGTGATAAACTATGTGGTCATTCCATGGTCATCGTGGAAATTCTTGACGGTATTGTCCTCTCTGAAGGTGTTTCAACAACCATATTTGCAGTAACAAATTGCAACCCTCGAAATGCCTATATCCCTTTTTGCAATGGTCTAAGGCTCGGTACATCTCAGCCACAATCATTGGGACAATAGTATAAGTTTGCCCCTCAATTCCTTCTATTAGGGTCTTAGTGACTATAGCTAGGCGAGTGTGATTCCTTTCTCCTCGTATCGGGAATATCAGCATTCCCAGAAAACAAACAATGAATACAAAAATGAGGCAGTGAGTCCAACCCAAAGAAGAGATGGAAAATTCATCATGGTATAGACGATATGACTTGTTATGACCATAACGCTGGTAAAGGAAGTAGAATGGTATGTAAGATTTCTTTAGACAGACTAACTCATCATTTTTCCTGAAACCCATCATTTTTAGGAAACCTCGAGAAGTACGGTTTTCCGGTACCAACAAGCCAGGGCTATCCCATGGGAGCCCAGCAAAGCCTCCTATTTCCTCTAGAAGGGGGGTCATTTCTAGTGGTGGTCAACTCGGCTATGTCTTGACCATGATCTTGCAACTCCTTATTGAGGTGAATTATATTCGGATCCCCTTGAGGAACATTTGCTTGGGATCACCAAGCCGATGATGTCTCCGCGATCTCATCAAGTATGGCAGAAGCCTTCGGCTAAGGCGTGGTCATGCAGTTTCCACCGGCAAGTTGGTTTACTACACATTGGTTGGTTGTATTAATCCAACGGTAGAAGGTTTGTTGCAACATGTTCTCCGTCATATCATTGTTAGGATATTCCTTCACCATGGTTCTATAGCGTTCCCAAATTTCGTGTAGTGGCTCATTTGGTTCTTGCTTGAATGCCAAGATTTCATCCCTCAAAGTAGCCATGTGTCCGGGTGAGAAGAATTTGGCAATAAACTTCTCCGTCAATGCATCCCAAGTATGGATAGAATGACTTGGTAAGCTCTCTAACCAATCCAAGACTTTTCTCCTTAGGAAGAAAGGAAATAACCTCAATTTCAAAGCGTCTTCGGACATATTTGTCTGCTTACTTCCCCACCAAGCATCTATGAATCCCAATAAGTGCTTGTATGCATTTTGATGAGGTGCTCTGATGAAGTAGCCTCTTTGCTCAAGCAAGGTGAGCATGACTTTTGTAATTTGAAAATTGTCCGACGTAATGCGAGGGGGACAATTGCACTTGCATAGACATCATTTAGTGCGGCATGTTGTTAAACCGCTTGGCCATGTGGAGGAGGTGGAGGTGGAGGCGGAGGAGGCTGGTTTTGGTTTTGACCTTTACCACGCTGGTTTCCTTGAACCTGGACCGCTCTTTCATCTGCCATATCTTCATTAACGGCCCCAAGAGGCAAATCACCAAGGTCATTGTTGTTCTCCATTGGTAACCTACAACAAGCACACACGAATCAAAGTATCACGAAGAAAGATAAGAACTCAAGACAACACACAATAACAAAGTAATATAAGAACATTGTAATCCCCGGCAACGACGCCAAATATTAATGACATCCAATCCTACACCTCTTAATGAAGCGTAGCATGGTCATTAGCAATAATAAACCTAACAAGAGTCGAATACCACAAGGAGTAGGTGTGTGTTAGAGTGTCCAAATGTGTGTAAACTTAGTGATTCTTAATGTAATCTTCAAAGACAGAGTGGTTGTTCAATTACATCTAAAGTTGCTTCTAGAATTACCATGAAAACTAGTTTAGGAATTTTATTAAACACTTAGAATGCGAGTAAAAATATAGTTGTAATTGTATACGGGTGAACTCGGGGTTAGCGCACACCCCGATTTCCCAGTAAGTCAAACGAAGTAAGAATATGAATGTAGGAGATCGAGATCGAAGTTGGGAACTCTTTGGATCGAGGCTGGAATGGGGTACTCGCCACCGGGCCTGTTAAGACAACACTCCCCGAATCCAGAACGAGCTCCAAGACCTCAGAAAGCACGACAAACGGTTGCACACGACTAACAGAGGGCCGTGATATCCGCACCCAACCAAATATCACGGTGTGGATCTCGTCCGATGTCGGTAGCGAATCAGTAATTGACGAGAAAGGAGGATTTTTTACCTTTTTTAGAATTGTACTAAGGGTGAAACACTCCTACTATATGAAGGGGAGCTTTTTACTCAATAGGACATATTGTAACACGAAAACCAAGGCAATACAAGTTCATTTTCTACTCTCTAGCTATTGAAAAATTCTTATTTTACTGTTGTTCTTTACACGCAATTAGCTTCGAGTTGGGGTCCGATCGAGGGCAGAATTACTGTCCAGCTTTAATCCGAGTCTGGCATTAACGTCACAATCGGTTTGATTATTCTTTTGTCTTTAACTCGTTTATCTAACATTCTTGATTATTTGTGTTGAATCTATCCACATATCCTTAAAACCGCGTATAAATTCAATTGTTATCCGTTTTAAGGGTAAACAGTAATAAATAAGAAAGAGGTGCTGGGATTGCTTCCCCTTCGTATAGGTTATGCTTTTGGGCATACAAATGTTCAATTCTAGTTAACTAAGCATGTGTTATGGCTTCAATTTCTATTCTACCAACTTAATGTCTTCCAACAATTAAGAGGTTTTTACTCCAAGTTGCTCTTCCAAGTCAACTAAGGCTCAATGATAAGCAATTGATTAGCCTAAGTAGAAATCACATTATTCCCAGCTAGAGTTTATTAATCAAGTGATTAATCCACTTAATTACTTGCTCATTACTTGTACCTAAGCTAAGTTCTATTCTTCCATGTTAAACAAGCAAAATATGCATGAATTTAGTGTTTGCAACCACAAAATCAATCAATAAAGCATGGAGTAATTAGATAACACAAAGCTTAATCAAACTTCGAATTTATATTAACAATCCAAAAGCATAACCCCACTTAGGATTCACAATACTAGCTTAAGAAATTAGTTACTCATACTAAAAATGAAAAATACAAGATGAAATAAGAACATAAGCATAATTAAAGACTAAAGTTGTAAGAATATTCAAACAAAAGTGTTGTTGATCTCCCAATCCTTCCCAAAATAGCTCAAAAGTTGTTGTAGAGTACCAGAGAATTAAAGATGACCTAAGAAATCCAGCTAGAAATCTATTTATAGTCGTCTAAAAATTATGACAAAACTGCCCCCCGGATGCATGCGTACTGTTACACGGCGCCTTCCTGAAGTTCCTTAGAAGGGCGACGTAAGGCTAAGCAACCGATGTTAGTGCGGTTGCTATGCGCCAACTGAGGTCCCCTCCATAAGCTAGACTAGATTGTCAGGGTCGTACGGGAAAACCAATGTCATGAGCAATTGAGCAGCGGAAAATGAGCAATTGATGATGAAAGCTGATGATTGTATTGATGATGATGAAAGCTATTACAAGATGCAATGCGGTGTCGGGGGGGAGAGACACCAGTACAGAGAATTGTTTGAATGCTTGAATGTTTGAATGCTTTGGTCCCCCTTAATAATGCTCAAAAAAAATAAACCAAAGTTACTTGAGTTGACCTAACAAAGCTGTAAAAGCACACTGAAAATGAATGAAGTAAAACTACTCTATAATTACAATGAAAAGGACTTAGTCTTCTATGGAAGCAAGTCCGATGGCAGCAACTTTGTCTTGAGCAGCAGGGTCTGCGCACGCATTGTTGTGGGCGCGCGCGGCAGTATTTGGAAAGCAGCCCATGACATTCTCCCCCACCTGAGTTGGTGACGTCCTCGGAGCCTTACCTGCAGGATGATGATGATTGGTTAGGCTCTTGTTGGCTAGGAGGTCTGTTCCCCTCGGTGTTGTGAGATGTCTTTCTGAATGATCTTCTATGTATTACTGAATTGGACTGAGGCGGCTGACATGGAAGACTGGATGGAGTTTTCACCAGGCTAGTGTGTTCAGCTGGTATGTGGATTTCCCGATGCGCCTTTCAATGGAAAAAGGCCCGATGTAGCTTTGCAATAGGCGAGGATCTTGGGTCCTCTTTGCAAATAAGTTCCGCCTCGGGGTTCTTACCATCACTTTGTCCCCTACTTGATGTTAGGCAAAGCGAAGGTTTTGTTCGGCAAACCTCATTGCCTTGTCTTGGGCTTTGACAAGATAGCTCTGTACTATCTTCAAAGTTTGCTCCCATTCTGTCAAGAAACTGGCAGCTCGATGAGATGTTGGCATGTTTGGTGCATTCATATTCTATGGGAGTAGTGGTTGATGTCCGATAACAATTTCAAAAGCGCTTTTGTTTGTATGGGCACACTTTTGTGAATTGAAACACAGCTGAGCAGCATCCAGAAGCTTCACCCAATGTGTTTGTGACCCGGTTGCAAATTGGCAGAGATATTCCTCCAGCATGTCATTGAACCGGTCTGTTTGATCATAAGCTTGCTGATAATGATGGCTTAAGTTATAACTCAATTTGGATCCGAGGCAACTGAAGAGTTGGGTCCAAAATTTGCTAGTGAAGCGTGGGTCGCAGTCACTAATGATGTTGCTGGGCATACCCCAATGTTTGACAACATGATAAAAGAAGAGTCGAGTTGTATCTTTTGACGATATGTTCTGTGGGGCTGTGATGAAGGTAGCATACTTGGAAAATTGGTCTACTACTACCATGATGGTTGCATGATTTCTGACCTTGGGTAATCCTGTGATGAAATTCAGGGAAATGCTTTCCCAAGGTCTCTGTGGGACAGGCAGCGGCTCCAAGAGTCCCGCTTGTGCTGAGTGATCCGACTTGTCCTTTTGGAATGCTTGACAAGTCTTCACATAATGAGGGGCGCCATGAGCTGTTGGACGCCGATGATCTTATGTTTGATTGATGATGTTGACGGCAGCCAGAACCGTAGTTTCAGGTCTGTTGGTTCCCTTCTTTAACTACATGGCCGAGATGTTTCCAGCGGACATCTTTATGGGTATGCACGGTATGGTGCGGGGTTTGGCCCCGTTGTCTCCCATCATTAGGAGCATGTTGGCATATGGTACCGGGATTGTGTTTGTTTTCCTGAGGAATTCCAATCCCACTATCAGTTCGAAGTCATCGATGATAGCTATGCGTAGGTCGAATATTCCCTTATATGGGCCAAGCTTCATTGGCACTTCTTTGGCTATTCCACTCACTGGCTGAGATGGAGAGTTGATAGCCTTGACACGACCCTTGCATTTTTGCACTGCTTGATCGAGGCGTTGCACCTGAGTTGAGGCCAGGTAGTTGTGGCTAGCACCCGTGTCTATCAATGCCCGAATAGGTGTGCTGTTTACTTTCATGTCAACAAATATTAGGGTCCTCTTTTGCGATGAGAGAGGCCTATCATCCGCCTTTCCTTTCTCTTTCTTGTCAATTGGGAATACGTTCCTCTTGGGGTGGCCAGCACTGGTTCCCTCCAAGGTATCATGAATGGAGCCAACAAATGCGTTGAAGGCACCTACTTGTTCTACGCCGACTGAGCCGTCCTGATCTGACTCATCATCGTCAATAGTTTGTTGAGCATTGATTTGTGTATTGGGGCATTGATTGTTCCAATGTTCCCCGCCGCAATGACGGCATTCTGATGGGGGCTTTCTCCCGTGATTGTTGTTGACTGATGCAGCACTGTTGCTGCTTTAGGAAGGAGTCTTAGATTTGGATGCACCTCGATTTCCTCCGTTTCTATTAGGGCCACCGTTGCTAGGTTGGCTCCCGTTGTATCCCCCTCGGACAGGCGGCTAGGGCCTATCCTTCTGAGTTTCCAACTGATAAGCCCCAAGTCACTCTGCAGCTTGAATGGCCTTGGGCAGGGTATATATCCATTGTCTTTGCAGCTCCATACGAGCATGAGGTTTCAAACCTTCTATGAATGCGAACAGTTTGTCTTTGTCCCCTATATCCTGTATGTTTAGCATGAGTGCGGAGAATTCACGCACGTAGTCCTGCACCGACCTGGTGTGGCGGAGTTCACGCAACTTTCTCCCTGCATTGTATTCCATATTTTCGGGGAAGAACTGCAGGCGTATGGCTGCCTTCAGTTCTGCCCATGTGTTGAGAGTATCTTCACTAGCCCTGATGGCTTCGTATTTGACTCGCCACCAGAGTCTTGCATCGCCTTGAAGATACATGGCAGCAATTGCTACCTTTTTGGATTCCTCCAACTATCCAACGGCATCGAAGTAATGTTCTATGTCGAAGATGAAGTTTTCCACTTCTTTAGCATCCCGGGCTCCATTTTATGGCTTGGGCTCCGGAATTTTCAGCTTTTGTGGCATGGGGGCAATGTTCATGGCACCCCTGATGTGGTTTTTGCCCCCTTTGAGCAGGCTTTGAAGGGCAGTATTGACAACATTGAACTGGCCTGTCAAGTTGTCTATGGTTTGTTGCATGACGGTCAGTCCGTCTGCCTCTAGTTTCCGATGGGCTAAATCCTCGGCACGCTCCTGTTGGAGGTCCTCGAATTTGCCATGAATTTTGGTTGCCTCGACGGCAGCCGTTTCCCGGTCTTCCTCAGAGTCGTGACTGATGTTTACTATGTCAATTTCTGTCTGCCGCATTCTGCAGTCCAGGTCACCCATCCTTTGCACTAGGCTGGCTTTTAGATCAGGCAACGTATCGACGATGGGCCGTAATGCGTCAACCGTCTGTTCTAGGGTCGTGATGCGATCCTCGTAATTCACCATGGTCAGAAATGGTGATGATGATGGCAATGAGTTCCCTTGTCCGATGTCGAGCCTAGGCTCTGATACCAACTGTTACGCGGCGCCTTCCTAAAGTTCCTTGGAAGGGCGACGTAAAGCTAAGAAACCGATGTCAGTGCGGTTGCTGTGCGCCAACTGAGGTCATCTCCGTACGCTAGACTAGATTGTCAGTGCCATACGGGAAAACCAATGTCGTGAGTAATTGAGCAGCGAAAAATGAGCAATTGGTGATGAAAGCCGATGATTGTATTGATGATGATGAAAGCTATTACAAGATGCAATGCGGTGTCGGGGGGAGAGACACCACTACAGAGAATTGTTTGAATGCTTGAATGTTTGAATGCTTTGGTCCCCCTTAATAATTCTTAAAAAAAATAAACCAAAGTTACATGAGTTGACCTAATAAAGCTGTAGAAGCACACTGAAAATGAATGAAGTAAAACTACTCTATAATTACAATGAAAAGGACTTAGTCTTCTATGGAAGCAAGTCTGATGGCAGCAACTTTGTCTTGAGCTGCAGGGTCTACGCGCGCATTGTTGTGGGCGCGCGCGGCACTATTTGGATCTGCCAGTGGCTGGGCGCTGGTGCTTGGAATTAGATCTGCGCGCGGGGCACTGTCTGTGCTTGCGGTGCTTTTGGCAACATGATGGTTTGTGCGCGCGGCATTGTCAGTGCAAGTGGAACTGATGGCATTTGCCAGCCGCTGGGCGCTTGTCACTTGGTGCTGCCGAGACCACGGTGCCGACCTTGGCGCTAGGCGTTGGTAGGCTTGCCGGGATGCCACGGGGCGCGTCCAAGGGGTCATGGGTCTATGATGGAAAGCAGCCCATGACAGTTGCTACGTATGCAAAAAGTGGTGCGTAGCTACGCATAACAGCTTTCTGTAGCATGGCTTCAGGTCTTTAGTTGGCGTAGGTAGTTAGCGTAGCTAATTTCATAAGCTCTCAACATTTTCATCTTCCATGTCCTTAGTAGTGTAGCTATGAAAGAAGGGAGCGTATACGCACATCTTCACCTTTTCTTCCTTCATTCTTTTAACACTTTTAAGCTTCAATTCACAATTCTCATGCATGTTTTTTATGCTTTTATTTCCTCTAGGCACTTCCATTACTTCATATACCGAAACTCATCATTCAAAGCATAATTAATCAATTAATTCTGACAAATGGGGCGTAAAGCTATATCAAAACACTAGAAAAATTAGCTAAAAGCTAACTTATCAAGGGTCTTGTCCACTTTCAAGTTGAGAATAATTTTGGCAAAGTTCCTTACAATGATTAACACTAGTACTACTGAGCTGTTACATTGAACAATAAGCAACTTAAATTTTCAAAATTTCTTCATATACACTTGATGAGCTTAATGCAATGACTCCAAATCGCAGTTCATTTCTCTGCATCATCGGCCTTTCCATTTGATTCCCCTCCCCACATTTTTATCCTCTCTGCTGCAATAGAAGCCTGCAATTTACAAAAAGGAAAATCCAAAACTAACTGTGTTACAAAACTTGGATAGACAGTGAAGCCCAATATGTACTTGGGAATTAAGCCCAAGTAGTTGATGGAAATGTGATGGTAATGAGCCCAATAGATATGGCCGTTTTGTATATGACGCCTACATGTTATTTTATAAAGACCATGCTATAAATGTATCGTCATAAAGTTGTTGCAGCATAACAATGGTGATAATTGGTGGGTTTGGGTGCAACGCGATGATGGTTGGTGATCGTACAAATAGCAACAATTGAAATTTAATGTACATATGTTTGTTTCTCAATAGTATGGAAATATATTTTAATAGTTTTAGACAACTACACATTGAAATTAAAAGGATTTGGACAAGGAAATTGGGACATATTTCCCAGTCGTCTCCAAATCTTTTTTGTAAATCAAACTGGGACAATTTGTTTTTGGGTTTGGGCATGGAGGAGGGAATCGAGGCAATTGAATCACAAGGGAAGAATGGATGAATAAAGAATTTTCACACAACCAATTTATGTTATTTATCCTATTTTAATGCCTTATGATTAAAAAGAAAATTTTACCTTATTTATTAGATTAATCAACTTATTATGGATATTATATGTAACTACCTTTAGGTGATGTGTAACAATTATTTGATTTGTTCATTAACTCAGAAGGGATTAGTATTTTTCAAGTTACCTCTTTGTTCCAGCTGGTTTTGTAAACTATCCAAAATAAGGCGAAAGTTTGAATCAGAGTTCCGCTAACCATTCCATACCAAATACCCTGACATCATAAACAAAAAATGAAAATAATATGTTAAACGAAAGGACCACTCAAAACAAGAAAAAATAATTAAGTAGCTTTACAAAATGACATGTTACACTTACTTGGACACCCATATTGAGCTTATACCCTAATAGTAAACCCAGTGGAATACCAAACAAATAGTAACAAGCAATATTGACATAAGCAACCAAAGCTTGCCATCCTGCTCCAATTGCCACACCAGATAGAGCTGGCTGAATGTTGTTAACCACTATGCAGAATGCAAGTAATGGTGTTAGCTCATAGACAAGACGCTTGACTGATTCACTCTCCGCGAATAAGGTAGGATATTGCCTTCGAAAGACAAGTAAAAAGACCGATAGAAGAAGGCCAATCAAGAATGAGGATACTACCACCACCACCACTGAAAATTTAGCCGTTCTTGGATGAGCTGCCCCGAGTTCATTTGACACTCTCACGCTGAAAATTTTGCATCATCTTATTTTTCATGTAAGAATGTAGAAGAGAACTACTCTTGTCTTACTACTAATATAGTCATTTTGGATTTATGTCAAACCTTATAGCTGCATTGCATCCAATAGCTGCCATCACCGCCCATCCCAATATGTTCATACTGCAGTTCGACAACTCTTAATTTTTTAGACAAAGATGAACTGGAAGCTATTACATATACCCAAGAAAATGAAATAGAAGCTATTACATATACCTATAAAAATGAACTAGAAGCTATTACACGATAGTGCAATTTGCAATTGAAAGTAGAACCCCGCCCCACGTAAGGGGCAGCTTAATAAAATAGTTGAGATAAAGTCAAATTTTAACTAGAGACCGTAAACTTGGATATAAAATCCATATATAGTTTATTCTTATTTATATTGTATGAAGTCTATTGAAATTATGTGATTATAATGAAAAGAGACAAGTTAACATCAAATGTTTGAGAAGATTTATCTGTCTTCAATGATAAGCAAGTGATTACTTAAATAGATATTAAATAATATTACATGAGTAATTTTTGGGGTTCCAAAAAAGCAAGGATTTTTTAGAGCTTTGGGGTTGGGCCGCCCTGCCCACAAAACAAAACTCTTTCCAAATTGAAGAAGTGAGAAAGAAAAGTCAAAAAGTTGCATCTCTTGTCCATATTACTACTCCCTCCCAATCTACGTAGCACACTAGTACTATTCAAATTTAAAGAGTTAAACTTCTTGATTTTGACCATTAATTTGTACATAAAATTTTTAATTTTTCAAAATAAAATTTATATTTTTGCAAATTACATAAAAAAATATTATAAGTCAAAATAATAAACAATTCTAAATATTCAAAAAGTATATGAAAAAATTACGATAAATTAAAATCATCGGACCCTTGAAATCAGAACATCGACAGATAAATTGGGATGAAGAGCGTACATATTAGAACTAATAATGATATGTTTGAAATATCAAATAAAGCAATTTGAAATATCAAATAAAAGCAATTTGAAATATAAGTTGCTATAAAGAGAAATAATGTTCCTTATAAAATATAACTCAAAGTAACAATATGGATCAAGAAAAAACAAGCTAAGAGATATAGAGAGAAAGAGAGGAGAGATTCTTATTTCTTCTTCAATTGTGTATATTTTCCTATCTATTACAAGGCCTTTATATAGGCATGAAAAGTGAAGAAAATATGTCATTGAATATGTCATTAAACATAGAAAATATGTCATTGAATATGTCATTAAGCATTTGAGATGAATATCATGGAGGAAGAGTAGACATCCACCATAATTTGATATTTCTTATAACACTCCCCCTTGGATGTCCATAGATAATGTGCATCGTTAAAACCTTATTAGAGAAAAAAAAATCCTAGTGAAGGAAAAAGAGTACACATGTTTAGAAAGAAAAACCCAGTGGGACAAAACCTTGTACGGAAAAAAGAGTGCATCGCGTATTAACTCCCCCTGATGAGAGCATCAATTCACATCCTTGAGCCTTCGCATCCCAATCTTGTACTCTAGTTTCTTGAAGGTTGACGTCGGTAGAGATTTGGAGAACAAATCAGCCATATTATCACTTGAACGGATCTGTTGCATACTGATATCATCATTCTTTTGAAGATCATGTGTGAAAAATAACTTTGGTGAAATGTGCTTTGTTCTATCTCCTTTTATGAATCCTCCCGTCAATTGAGCTATGCATGCTGCATTGTCTTCATACAAATTTGTGGGTAGTTTATCACACTTCAAGCCACATTTGTCTCGAATAAGGTGTATAACAGACCTCAACTATACACATTCTCGACTTGCTTCATGAATAACAATTATCTCAGCATGATTAGATGAAGTAGCCACAATTGATTGCTTAGTCGATCGCCAAGATATTGCAGTGCCTCCACATGTAAACACATAGCCTGTTTGAGATCGAGCCTTGTGTGGGTCAGATAAATACCCAGTATCGGCATAACCAACAAGATCGGTACTGCAATCATTGCCATAAAATAAACTCATATCGGTAGTCCCTTTTAGATACCGCAATATGTGTTTGATTCCATTCCAATGTCTCCTTGTAGGAGAAGAGCTATATCTTGCTAAGACATTGACTGAAAAAGTTATGTCAGGCCTTGTACTGTTAGCAAGATACATTAGTGCACCAATTGCACTAAGATATGGTACTTCAGGACCAAGAAGTTCTTCATTCTTTTTTGAGGTCGGAACGAGTCTTTATTCACATCAAGTGATCGAACAACCATCGGAGTACTTAATGAATATGCTCCATCCATGTAAAACCGTTTTAATACCTTTTCTATGTAGGCTAATTGCTGAACAAAAATTTCGTTTGCCAAATGTTCAATTTGCAAACCAAGACATAATTTTGTCTTTCCGAAATCTTTCATCTCGAATTCCTTCTTTAAATGATCAATTTCCTTTTGGAGTTCTATACGAGTTCCAATAATGTTTATGTCATCAACATATATGGCAAGTACAACAAACTCCGATGTTTTCTTTATAAAAATACATGGACAAATGTCATCATTTATATAACCTTCCTTTAATAAATACTACTAAGGCAGTTATACCACATTCTTCCTGATTGCTTTAGACCATACAAAGATCTTTGCAATTTGATTGAAAACATTTCTCTGGACTTTGAATTATGTGCGTTAGGCATTTTAAATCCCTCGGGAATTTTCATGTATATCTCATTATCAAGTGAGCCGTAAAGGTAGGCTGTAACCACATCCATTAAATGCATATCAAGTTTTTCATGGACAACAAGACTAATGAGATAACGGAACGTTATAGCATCCATAACAGGAGAATACGTCTCTTCATAATCGACACCAGGACTTTGTGAAAATCCTTGTGCAACAAGGCGTGCCTTATATCTTTGTACCTTATTTTTCTCATTCCTTTTACGTACAAAGACCCATTTATAACCAACAAGTTTAACACCATTAGGTGTTTGGGCTACAGACCAAAAAATTTCACGTTTCGCAAGTGAATTCAACTCAGATTGGATTGCTTCTTGCCATTTTGGCCAATCACGTCTTTGTCGACATTCTCCAACAGATTGAGGTTCAAGATCCTCATTATCTTGCATAATGCTAGATACAACATTGTATGCAAAGACATAATCCACCACTATATTCAATCGATTCAAATTTGTCTCAATATCGATTGGATTTATTGATAGTTTCTTATTTTCTTGAGTCTCAGGCTCATCGATATCCTCATGAATCTCAAGATTGGTTAAATCATAGGTTTCTTTATGAGACTCTTTCATAGAGTCATCTTGATCATTTATTTTCCTTTTTCTAGGATTTCGATCCTTAGAACACAATGGTCTGCCACGCTTTAGGCGTGCTTTTGACTCATTAGCTATGACACTAAAAAATTGTCCAACAGGGACATCAATACGGATTGGAACATTCTCTGTAGTGATATGTAATTTCGTTATCCCTTTCAGATCCGTAAATGCATCTGGCATTTGATTTGCTATTTTCTGCAAATGGATAATCTTTTGCACCTCTTTTTTCATAAATAGAGGCACGTGGATCAAGATGAGACAATGATGGATTTTTCCACAAAATGTTCTATTTGATATTACCAATTTCTCCCCCTAATTTTAGGAAAAATGCCTCATCGAATCAACAATCTGCAAATCGAGCAGTGAACAAATCTTCCGTTAATGTTTCGAGGTAGCGAATAATGGAGGACGATTCAAACCTAACATATATTCCTAACTGTGATGATCCAAAATGTCATCTTTAAAGTTAATAATTAATTTTGTGTTCTAAGGCCTCGAAAAGAACTATTTATCATTACTCGACTTGGGGCGCAGTCTGTAAAATTTTCCGGAAAGTTTTTATGTGAAAAATGGATTAAAATGTGAATTAGAGCTTTAAAACTCAACTAAGTTGACTTTGGTCAACATTTTGAGCAAACGGACTCGGATCAGTATTTTGACAGTTTCGGTAGGTCCGTATCGTGATTTAGGACTTGGACTTATGCCTGGAATCAAATTCCGAGGTCCCTAGCCCGAGATATAAAATTTTGATGAAAAATTAATGGTTTTAAAAGCTTAAGTCAAATAGTGACCGGATGTCGAATTATGTGCAAACGAGTCCGGAATAGAATTTTGATGATTCCAACAGATCCGTATGGTGATTTTGGACTTAGGAACGTGATCGAAATTTTATTTGGAAGTCCGTAGTGAAATTAGGCTTGAAATGGCTAAAACAGGAATTTAAGTTTGGAAGTTTGACCGGGGAGTTGACTTTTTGATATCGGAGTTGGAATCCATTTCCAAAATTTTTCATAACTCTGTTATGTCATTTATGACTTGTGTACAAAATTTGAGGTCAATCGGACTTGATTTGATAGGTTTCGATATCGAATGTAAAAGTTGAAAATTCTAAGTAACATTAAGCTTGAATTGGAGCATAATTCATGATTTTAGTGTCGTTTTATGTGATTTGAGGTTTCAAATAAGTTCGTATGATGTTTTAGGACTTGTTGGTATATTTGGTTGAGGTCCTGAGGGCCTCGGGTGAGTTTCGGATGGTTAACGGATCAAAAATTGGACTTAAAAAGCTGCTGCAATTTTTCTCTTCTGCTGGATATTCTGTGATGTGATCGAACCCAGATATCGAGCCCAGAGTCGACGGCCAGGGTCAAAGCCAGAGACGAGGCTCAGGATCGATGCCATGATCGAGGCCATGATTGAAGACCCAGGCTCGATGCCATGATCGAGGAAATGATCGAAGGTCCAGGCTTGATGCCAGGATCGAGGCCATGACCGAAGGACCAGGATCGATTCCATAATCGAGGCCATGACCGAGGTCCAGGCTCGAGCCTGTGATCGAAGACACGATCGAGGCCCAGTTCCGAAGGCTGCCTGGGCAGATTTATAAAAGAGGGCATTCGTCCCATTTGCTATTTTTAACAAACTAGAGCTTGAGCAGAGGCGATTTTTGATAGATTTTCAAGGAAAGACATTAGGGTAAGACTAACCTTCTTTGGGGACCCATCTTGATGCGATATGGCGGTGCTACAGGCACATATACAGCGCATCCAAAAATTCTTAGATGGGATATATTAGGTTCATGACCCAAAACTAATTGCAATGGGGTTCAATTAATTGCAGACGTTTAATCAAAGATTCTGCAAGGCCATTTTGAGTGTGAACATGAGCTACAGGATGTTCTACTTTTATCCCAATTGATAAGCAATAATCATTAAATGCTTGGATGAAAACTCAGCAGCATTATCAAGTCGAGTAGACTTAATTGGATTATCGGGAAACTATGTCCGTAATCGAATTATTTGTGCCATTAATTTTGCAAATGCCAGGTTGCGAGATGACAATAGGCACACATGAGACCATCTAGAAGATGCATCTATTAATACCATAAAACATCTAAACGACTTACTAGGTGGGTGAATAGGTCCACACATATCCTCTTGTATACATTCCAAAAACGCAGGGGACTCAATCCCAACCTTTGTTGTGATGGTCAAATAATCAACTTGCCTTGATAACAAGAAGTGCAAGAAAATTCATTATTTAAAAGAATCTTTAAATTCTTTAATGGATCCCATTTGAGTTCTCTATAATTCGTCTCATCATAATTGATCCAGGATGTCCTAATCGATCATGCCAAAGTACAAAAGTATTGGAATTAGAAACCTTTTGGTTTACGATAGAATGCGCCTCAATTGCACTAATTCTTGTCCAATACAGGCCACAAGATAAAGATGGGAACTTCTCAATAACCCTTTTCTGGCCAGAGACATTCTTGGTAACGATGAGATATTCGAGATTATTCTCATCTATTGTCTCAATATGAAATCCATTTCGATGTATATCTTTAAAACTCAACAAGTTCCTCTTGGACTTGGAGGAGAACATTGCATTCTCTATGATAAGTATTGTTCCCTTAGGCAGAGTTATATTAGCTCTTCCAGAGCCTTCAATTAGATTACTACTACCAGAAATTGTAGTAACATCTGTCTTACACATACTTAAATGAGAGAAATATTTCTTCTCTTTGAATATTGTATATGTTGTACATGAATCAATTAAGCAAATATTTTTACAATTGAACTTTGATCCAAGTTTGCTTTGAAAGATATCCATATTTGCTTCCCGTGGTTTGACATACAAAAGAAGTATATGAATAAATATTAGTATTTTTAGAGAAAAAGGAAAAGAAATAAAGTTAAACCAATAATTCAATAGTGACCTTTTAATGTATTTTCTGGCAAATTCTAATTATTATACAAATAATTACGCAGCAAAAATAATACAATTATAAGTAAATTACACATATGACTAACACAACTACAACAAATTTATTTACATGTATAAGTTATTTATATTTTCCTACACATTGTGTGAAAAACAATTGATCCGTGTAAGAAAAGAACATACTTAACTGCTTCTCTTTTCTTTATTCATAATATTTCAGCCATGTATATGAAAAAGAAATTGAGGGTGAAGTAACAAAAGTTGTTCTAGGGTGCTTGTAAACCTTTTCTTAAAGAGAATTAAAGTAACGTAAAGGAAAATCAAAAGCGTTAAAAGATCACTGAGACTAGGACACTAATTACATAGATATTACTCCTTGTTTGTGAAATTTATAAAATTTCGGAAATAAATATATTTTAAGAACTATATAAGAAGTATTGTTAAGTGCAATAAAAATTACAAGATGTTTATTCATTAGATACTACGAATAGGAGAACATAAAAATCAAGCTGCTCAATCATCTTTAACCACAGATTCATCATTGATCGAGTGGTTTATTTTTTCATCAGGGTGCTCAAAAATATCTGCCACATCCAAGTGGATGATGTCAAATTCATTGTCAAAGACAAAATTAGCTTCAGGGCCTTTATTATTTATAGATGCTTGATAAAGCTCAACCAAATATTTTGGTATGCGACAAATATTTGCCCAATGCCCTTTTCCACCGCAGCGATAACATTCAGTTTCAGAATCATTTGCCTTTGGCCCTTTCCACTTTTGGTGGTTATTTTTCTTTGGGGGTGATTAACACCAGAAAAATTTCTTCCTTGGCCACGGCCACGACCACGAACAAGGCCACGACCTTTTCCACGCTTAGAATAATGGGAATACACCTCATTCACTTCAGGCAATAGTGTAGATCCAGTGGGTCGATTTTCGTGATTTCTCATGAGCAAGTCATTGTTTCGTTCAGCCACAAGGAGAACAGAAATCAACTCAGTATACTTCTTGAAACCTTTCTCTCAGTACTACTGTTGCAAGACCATATTGGAGGCATGAAACGTTGTGAACGTTTTTTCAAGCATATCATAGTCAGTGATAGTATCTCCACAGAGTTTTAATTTAGAAGTAATTCTGAACATCGCAGAATTATATTCAGAAATAGACTTAAAGTTTTGGAGCCTCAGATGAGCCCAATCATATCGTGCTTGTGGAAGAGTGACCAACTTTAAATTGTCATATCTTTCCTTTAAGCCATTCCACTAAACAAGTGGATCTTTGACTGTGAGATATTCTATCTTCAACCCTTCATCAAGGTGATGGCGCAAGAAAATCAAGGCCTTAGCACAGCCTTGGGTAGATGCTTTATTTTTGTCTTTAATGGCGTCTCCAAGACCCATTGCATCTAAATGGATTTCAGCATCCAACACCTATGTCATATAGTTCTTGCCCGAAATTTTAAGGGCAACGAATTTTCTTTTCATAATATCAGTCATAATTAAAAGAGGAGAAAAGTTATACCTTAGTCTTTTCAAAGAGCTTCTTGAGACGGTAGAATCTCATGCTAATAACGTGTTATAAAATATAACTCAAAGTAACAATATGGAACAAGAAAAAATAAGCTAAAAGATATAGAGAGAAAGAGAGGAGAGATTCTTATTTCTTCTTAAATTGTGTATATTTTCCTATCTATTATAAGGCCTTTAAATAGGCATGAAAAGTGAAGAAAATATGTCATTGAATATGTCATTAAACATAGAAAATATGTCATTGAATATGTCATTAAGCATTTGAGATGAATATCATGGAGGAAGAGTAGACATCCATCATAATTTAATATTTCTTATAATATTCCAGATATTTTTGAAAAATTAATAGTGTGCCAAAAAGTAAGAGAATGAAACATAGTGGGAGTGAGACAAAAGTAAGAGAGTGAAACATAATGAAAAGGACAAGTAATTGTATGCACCTAATTTTTGACTATATTTGAATAGTTCATCACTTTTTAGTATGTAAATATATTTTAAGTTTAGTCTACATATTTTATCACTTATTTTATCTTTTATATGTTTTATTTAAGAAAATTAAAAACCAACAAAAGAATCACATTTTTAGAGTATTAATTTTGTTTAATTTACAAAAGAAAGAAAATTCACAAAAAATATATTTTTCTTTTAATAAGTAAGCGAGCAACTCTACTTCTTGCAATTTTGTCCTTTCCTAAAAAAAATTATTTACGTTAACTCACACGCACCCACTTTGCACTAGAATCTTTATTTAATACCTCACCTACACTATGTCAATTCCATAAAAGGACTCCACTCATTCCATCTTTCACAAGCACCTTACAAGAACACATTTTCGTACCAATTTTTATCCACATCACCTCAGCTAACAAACTTTGATTCCCCAAGAATATTCTCTCACAAAAATTCCCAGCTAGCTTGCTCTCCAAGATCACTCGTCCTTATCTATCTAGAGAGCACATGCTAATTGGTAGGAAATGCAATCTCTCTCACGTGATCTCACACACTGATTTTCTTGGGCTTTAAACACGCACATGTACCCAGATATAACCTCACTCAGTCACAGAATAGAGGAACCTTAAGAGAAGTCCTAGAATTGAGCGTCGTAGAGCAAAATTTGATCTCCATCTTCACGCTTTCTTCGTCAAAAACCCACACCATAACATACCAGTCCCTTGACGACCGGAAGCAGCCATGAAACAATCCTGAAACTCACCAAAACCAAAACAACTCCTTGAAGCCTCCATCAAAAGTTGACGAGTTGTCCGTTTGCCGAGAGGTTCTGTTCGAGTTTTCTCCGGCGCGGTCGTGGTCGTTTGGTTAAGTTTAGTTGCCAATTCATCTTAACTATCGTGTACGTGGGTGGAGTTTTACTTTTAAATTAATAAAAAGCTTTGATCCTTAAGGTGCAATCCCTTTCTTTCCTTATTGTTTCAATTCCTTGGTTAACTTCATGCTTTTTAAATATATGAACACTGGCCCTTATGTTGTTGATTTAAGTGTTTTGAGCAAATTGATTATTTTGAATGTTTAATGTTTCTTTGCTTAATATTGCCTCACCGATTCTCTTGATAAGGAATTTTCACATGAGGTCACATTAAGTGTTATGCATATGCTTGTACATTAAGTCAAAGCGTTTTCTTCGAGCTTGGGTTTAGATATCCATTGTTGGATTTTCTGTATTTCATTATTATGTTAAAAGTTGATTGGGTGATATTTTTGGGACCGTCAAGTTGATTTTAAGAAAAAGAATTTGGGCCTGTAAAGTTTTAATTTGAGATAATATGCCTAATGGTTGATTTTCGTTTGATCCAATCCGATAAGAGTAACAATGTTGTCAACTTATTAAGAATGTGTTGAACTCATATGTCATTTCCTCCACAACTCCATATCCATAATTCATGACCTCACAATAATCTCAAAGTAGAAAAAATAATCCATGAATATGTTAGTATGCTTTTAGGCACGCTCTTAATTAATTAAATTATCGTGATTATGTATACGTTCGCGTGACATAATTACGACTTCCAAACTTAAAACCAAGGTATGTGTTCGCGCAACTTTGGACGAAACAGTCTTAATATTAATTAAGTATTATTAATGGTGTACACGTATGCGAGACATAATTTTTAGCGCACTAAATAAAACGGAATTACACACACGTAATTCGTTTCAAGATAAATCCATAACGACATAATTAAAAGCGGTAAAAAAGTAAAACACACGTAGGTTCTAAAAATACGTAATTATTAATTAAGCCAGGTATGATTAAAGCAACTGTGCTACAATCACGTAATTCGGGAGTGGCTCACACCTTCTTCCGGGTTAATAGAATTCCTTACCCGGTCTTCTATATTTGCAGACCACAAATAAAGTCAATTTCTTCGATTTGGGATTTAAAATGAACCGGTGACTTGGGACACCATAACAATTATCCCAAGTGGCGACTCTAATTAAATAATTAATTCCATTTCGAATATGTCACTTTAATTGGAAAAACTTCCCTATCCCTCGGAAAAAGGGGATGTGACAACTCTGGCGACTCTTTTGTGGAAAAGAACCCAGAATCTTTGGTTCAGGGTTCAGAATTCGAGCTTGTAATGTGATCTATACTTGGCTTTCTTGATTATTGATATTATTGTGTTTGTGGGCCTAATGTGCTAATTGTCGCTCATTTACCGCTTTGATATTATTTGAATTGTATAAACTATCTTTTTACGCCTCCCTTCTGAGTCTTCTGAAACTATGGTGCATACGTACGCGTGACCCACTTTTCTGTTAGAGGTCATACCAAATAGAACGAGGATGGATCAGCAACTAGGCCGGGTAGACTTTCGTGCTCCCGGTACATTGCCCCCACCTCGGCTCGAGCTGTCCGCATGGGTAAGCCAGGTCTAAAACACTTTCCCAGGATTTAAACCTAGAATAACATAGCCTCATGACGGATCCCGAGTAGGAACGTTTGTTTGCTTCACGTGCATTTGACTTTAGGGACTCAACACAGGGGTTGGGTCCTTCTAGGACAAGTGTACCCAAAATAAAAGACCATCCTGATGCATCCTACGTGCTATTTTTGCATTTGATTGTTTCGGCTTGCATGTTGATCGGCTACTAGAATAGGGGAAGAAAATCAAGAAAAACCAAGAGTGAGGTAGGAAAGAGAAGATTCACCCGGTTCTGAAAAACCTAGCTATTTGAAAAATCCTGAAACTCTCCGAAATTTTGAAGAAAAAAAATTCATTTCAAAATGAGTCAAAACTCATGTTTTCCCTGTTATGTCAAAATTGACCGAACTACGCGGGTCTAATTCTCAACGGATGTGTGATATGTAGGCAAACCTTATCGGTTCCGGCCCCAATTTTCAAAAAATTCAAAAATATTTTCTCTTTCCTTAATTTCCTCTTTAGAATTCTTTCCTTATAAATTCCAAAAAAAAAAAAATTAAATCCAAAAGTATTTTCCTTCTTTTCCGAAGACTTTCATTCAAAAAATAAAAGAAAAAGAATTTCAAATCAAAATCCAAAATATTTTCTTTTTTCTTTAAAAAAAATTCAAAATTCCATAAAAAGAAAAAAAAACTCAAAAAAATAATATTTAAAAGTCTTTATAAAAAAATAAAAAGAAAGAAAAATGGGTCAGTCAATTCTCGATCTTCCCGAACTATGCAAGATCTGATTCATGTGGCGTCATGATACATAGGCAATTCCTATAGATTCGATCATTGCCATCAATTAAACTGAGTGAAAAAGAGAGAAGAAAGAAAAAGAAAGAAAATAGTGACAAAAATAACAAAGAAAACAAAGAGCGAAAAAAAAAACAAGAGTGAAAAATCCAAAAAAGGTGAACTCTGTGTCCAGTTTGACAAAGAAAACCGCATAAAGTTTCCGTGAATATGCTGTCAAATGGCGCGAGCAAGCCTCCAGGGTAAAGCCTCCAATGGACAAAACAGAAATGGTTACGGTCTTCCTACAGGCCTAAGAGGCAGACTACTTCCACAACATGATATCCGCTATGGGTAATCCGTTCGTCGGGGCTATCAAAATTGGGGAGATGATAAAAACTGGTTTAAAAATGGGCCGAATCTTGAGTCATGCTGCCTTTAAGGCCGCATCACAGGCTTTTATGAATGGTTCGGGGGTTTTGATGAACAAAAACGGGAGAGAAGAGGGAGTCATGATGGCTTCGAGCTCGAGGAGGGCCCGCATGTCATTCAGCCAATCATATATGCTTCTTAAGGTCCCATAACACTATTATCTCCATCAAGATGCTCCTTATGTCATGGAACCACCTCCCTATGCGGTGATGAACGCGCAACCTCACACGCAGCCACAACATTATACACAAAACTGAGCTCCACCACCTAGAAATGTCCGTCCCTACCAAGTTCCATATAATTCCCAACCAAATGTTCCCCAATACAATCCTCGCTCAAGAGAGCCCCTCAGAAGGAGTCAGTTCACCCATATTGGTGAATCATATTCAAGTTTGTTTCAAAAGCTAATCGGGCTAGATCTGCTGCAGCTAGTGGCCTCGAACCGGCCAAACCCCAAGTCCCCCTCGCACCAAGGTTATGCTAGATGTGAACACCACTCTAGAGTAGTGGGACAGGATACAGAGGACTGTTGGACCCTCAAAAGGGCAGTTGAAGAATTGATGATCTAGCATTGAAAGCCACAATAGCCATTGTCGCGGAAGAAGAGAAACCTAAAAATGGGTGCCAAACCTGAAAACGTTCTCTGTCATATGGGAGTCTCGGTAGCCGGTCTTGCTATCTTTTCTGCATCCGAATTATTTCAGGGTGTAATCCAGATGTTTTACTTCACTGCTTTGCTTTCTGATGTAAACCCTTCTATCTTTAAAAATTAAAAAAAATAAATCAAATGAAATTAATATTTCATTGTCCAGGAATGTTTCTTTTCTTAATCTTGTCACCTTTTCAGTTATGTTAATGCAGATTTTAATAACATGACATACTTACAGACTTCATGCCCAGATCCTAAAATGCTGTCAAACCTCGAAATAATGAATCAAGAAACAGCATGTGTTGAAGATAAGGCTTATGAGAAAATAAACAAAGATTTGGAACAGTAGGCCTAAGCCAAGTCCGAATGAAATTGGAAGAAGTTAGAATTCCCTCTCTTCGAATCATTGTTGAAGCCGAGATTGAGAATGAAGAATGGGTCAAGACCCGGTTAGAATAATTAACTTTGATGGATGAAAAGCGATTGGTCGCAGTTTGTCACGGGCAGTTGTAGCAACAAAGAATGGCCAGTGCCTACAACAAGAAAGTGCGGCCCAGGAAATTTGAAGTGGGGCAATTCGTTCTGAGACGTATCCTCCCACATCATGAAGAAGCTACAGGAAAATAGGCTCCAAATTGATGCAGTCAAAAGGTACTATGTTTGACCCTTTATGCAGCTTTAATATAATTCTCTCTAATTGGGATGACGAAGGCTTTCATTCTCGCTACCCAAACACCATTAACCTTTTTTGCCAACCCTTTGAGCCGGTTACCTTTCTTTTATTACCCTCTTTTGAACCTGAAGGTGTTATTGAAAAACAAAAGAGAGAGAAGAAGAAAAAAACAAGAAAAAAAAAAGGAAAAACAAGAAAGAAAGAAAAAAAAAGGAGAAAGAGAAAAGAAAAAAACAAAAAAACAAACAAACAAACAAAAATCAAAAAACAAGTTCATATTAATTTAACTACGTTTGACTTGATTCCGAAAGAATACGTAGGCAGCCTCTCTCTGGGGTTCAGTCACACCAAAATAACAATCCGCATTCCCCCAAAAGTTGAAACTGGGACAAAGATTACAATGGTTCGACGATGGTTTCGCCTGAAAGGTTCCAAAGTTGTAATTCAATCCAAATTCTTTTTACCCAAATCCTTTTCAAGTCCTTCCGATCAATCGATGAGAGTGTTCAAGAATTGGAGGATACAGTTACTTGGATCTGATACAACCAAATGAGTGAAATAAAATGAGAGAGTCTTGTTGGTGAAAACTCTCACGGGCACCGTAAGGCGATGGTAAGTAGAGAAATTAAAAATGAGAGAGTCTTGCTAGTGAATACTCGCAAAGAGCACTATAAGGCGATAGTGAGAAGAGAAATGAGAGAGGTCAGTTGGTGAAAACCCGCAAAGGGCACTACTGATCGAAAAGAGGATCCTCACAACCATTGATATTGACACAGTCGTGGGCAAGGTTTCTCGGTTCCAAGGCAAAGCTGGGATGAGTTTCTGAGAGTCAGACGGTTTACACAGATCAGGCATCCAGTCCAAAAGGCATGTCATATTCATTGAAGTCCGCATGTACTCCAGATAAGTCTTTCTTTCCGTTCCCCGAAAAAGACATCTCTTGTTTAAATTTATTATCCATTTCATTGTTTGTTTTTTGTTGAATCCCTTTCGGTCTAATCTTGTTCCAAAAAACTAAAAGAAGGGATGGCAAGAGTGATTTACAGGGCTCTCGTTTGATACAAACTAATATGCAAAAAAGGCACCCAGCCTCGGCAGGGGCATCAAGTCGACCCCGACTGGCCATGGCGGCTGATGCTTCGAAATCAAAGACTCTTAGGAGGAAATCAAAATTGAAAGTGCCTACAAGGAAAAAAATGAAGTTGAAAATGTTAAGTCCAAAGTGGTTAATTGTCTTGGCAAAGTTTGAAGAGCCAAAGGTTCCCCAAAGCTTTGAAGTTAAAATTAGAAGAAAGAAGTCAAAGGCCTACAAAGGTAAAATAAAGTTGAAAAAGGTTAAGTCCCAAGTGACCAACCATCATGTAAAAGTTTGAAATTCAAAAGCTCTCTGGGGCCAGAATGCAACTGGTATTCAGGAAACAACTAGTGGCAGGTTGAAATCATCATCAAAAGAAGATGGGCCAAGATCAAGTGGCTGAAACACTTAAGGCCGCAAAACCAACACCCATTTCAAACTAACAATTGTTCTTTGTTTGAAAAAAAAGGTGCAATCGAAAAGCAACCTTACAAGAAGTAGGTGCAACCAAAAAGAAATCACACGGAGACTAAAATAGCTCGGAAACATAAGGTTTTTCCATTTGATTTTTTGTGTAAGGTCCTGATCAGACGTTTGTAAATACTCTCTTATATATATATATATATATATATATATATATATATATATATATATATATATATATATATATATATAATAAAAAAAAGTTCAAAATCATGGTAGCATAGGGTCTCCACTCCCTAGCTGCATTTTCCAACATAGAGTCTCCACTCCCTAATTGATTTTATTTTAGACATATAGGGAGCACCAATCCCTAGATGTGTTTCTAACTTAGGGTACACCAATCCTTAGTTAAGACATCATTTAGACAATCAGGGTACACCACTCCCAAAAACAAAATCACATTTTTCCCAGGGTACATTAGTCCCGACCTTTTATTGTTTTCAATAAATGAAGTAGTATAGAGCTTTGTTACAAATAACTCACGAAATTTTCCTAGTGAAAATTGGGGCAGAAAAATTTCGTTCGTTTGTTTTGTTTTGGTGTCTGAGCAGGTTTTACCTTGAGGCATAGGGTTCGAGATGACCAAAAAAAGAAGTCTCAATCCAGAATAAAAGAAAAAAAAAGAGAAGAAGTGAATCCAAAATGCAGAAGCAGAT
Source organism: Nicotiana tabacum (assembly GCF_000715075.1). Classification (NCBI taxonomy): domain Eukaryota; kingdom Viridiplantae; phylum Streptophyta; class Magnoliopsida; order Solanales; family Solanaceae; genus Nicotiana; species Nicotiana tabacum. The sequence continues at coordinate 41,647,741 of NC_134103.1, forward strand.
AAAAAGATGTGAAGTGCACAAGACATGACTGAAGCAATGCATTTCCAGTTTTGATCGGAAGAAGTCATAGAAGAATAAACTAACACCTGCAACTAGCAAGCATCAAGGTTGAGTCTGCGTGAAGAACCAGTCAAGACTCAAGATCAAGTTTCAGAAGACTTATAGATAGGAATCTTATCACTCAAAACTGATAGGCTTGTTTAATTTCTTTTGATTTTGATTTTGATGTAGTGATAGGACCACAGACCGGAGGCTCAACAGAACCTCACTCGACTCTGCAACTCACCATTCCATTACTCCTCTTGAACTACACGTGACCTGATTCCCTTATAACCCAGTATATATGGGCTGTCCAAAACAGGACTCGGTTGCACCCTTTTCTTTATTTATTTTCCCTTTTTGAATAAAGATTTGGTCAAAAATTAGTCACATGGCTCACCTTGTCTTTGCCTGAAAACTCTTCATGGTTCCAAGCAAAGAGGGACAGTTGCGAGCACCTAATTTTTGACTATATTTGAATAGTTCATCACTTTTTAGTATGTAAATATATTTTAAGTTTAGACTACATATTTTAGCACTTATTTTATCTTTTATAGGTTTTGTTTAAGAAAATTAAAAACCAACAAAAGATTCACATTTTTAGAGTATTAATTTTGTTCTAATTTACAAAAGAAAGAAAATTCACAAAAAAAATATTTTTCTTTTAATAAGTAAGCGAGCAACTCTACTTCTTGCAATTTTATCTTTTCCTGAAAAAGAAATTATTTACGTTAACTCACACGCACCCACTTTGCACTAGAATTTTTATTTAATACCTCACCTGCACTATGCCAATTCCATAAAAGGACTCCACTCATTCCATCTTTCACAAGCACCTTACAAGCATACATTTTCGTACCAATTTTTATCCACATCACCTCAGCTAACAAACTTTGATTCCCCAAGAATATTCTCTCACAAAAATTCCCAGCTAGCTTGCTCTCCAAGATCACTCGTCCTTATCTATCTAGAGAGCACATGCTAATTGGCAGGAAATGCAATCTCTCTCACGTGATCTCAATAACACACTGATTTTCTTAGGCTTCAAACATGCACATGTACCCATATATAACCTCACTCAGTCATAGAATAGAGGAACCCTAAGAGCATTCCTAGAATTGAGCGCCGTAAAGCAAAATTGGATCTCCCTCTTCACGCTTTCTTCGTCAAAAACCCACACCATATCACACCAGTCCCTTGACAACCGAAAGCAGCCATGAAACCATCATGAAACTCACCGAAACAACTCCTTGAAGCCTCCATCAAAAGTCGACGAGCTGTCTGTTTGCAATTCCGAGAGATTCTGTTCGAGTTTTCTCCGGCGCGATCATGGTCGTTTGGTTGAGTTTAGTTGCCGATTCATCTTAACTATTATGTACGTGGCTAGAGTTTTACTTTTAAATTAATAAAAAGTTTCGATCCTTAAGGTGCAATCCCTTTCTTTCCTTGCTGTTTCAATTCCTTGGTTAACTTCATGCTTTTTAAATATATGAACGATGGCCCTTATGTTATTGATTTAAGTGTTTTGAATTGATTATTTTGAATGTTTAATGTTTCTTTGCTTAATATTGCCTCACTGATTCTCTTGATAAGAAATTTTCACATGAGGTCACGGTAATTGTTATGCATATGCTTGTACATTAAGTCAAAGCGTCTTCTTCGAGCTTGGGTTTAGATATCCATTGTTGGATTTTCTTGTATTTCATTATTATGTTAAAAGTTGATTGGGTGATATTTTTGGGGCCGTCAAGTTGATTTTAAGAAAACGAATTTGGGCCTGTGAAGTTTTAATTTGACATGATATGCCTAATGGTTGATTTTTGTTTGATCTAATCCAATAAGAGTAACAATGTTGTCAACTTATTAAGAATGTGTTGAACTCATATGCCATTTCCTCCACAACTCCATATCCATAATTCATGACCTCACAATACTCTCAAAGTAGGAAAAATAATCCATGAATATGTTAGTATGCTTTTAGGCACGCTCTTAATTAATCAAATTATCGTGATTATGTATACGTTCGCGTGACTTAATTATGACTTCCAAACTTAAAACCAAGGTATGCGTTCGCGTAATTTTGGACAAAACAGTCTTAATATTAATTAAGTGCTATTAATGGTGTACACGTACGTGTGATATGATTTTTAGCGCACTAAATAAAACGGAATCACACACACGTGGTTCATTTCAAGATAATCCATAACCATAATTAAAAGCGGTAAAAAAGTAAAACACACGTAGGTTCTAAAAATACATAATTATTAATTAAGCTAGGTATGATTAAAGCGACCGTGCTAAAACCACGGAATTCGGGAGTGCCTCACACCTTCTCCCGGGTTAACATAATTCCTTATCCGGTCTTCTGTGTTCGCGGACCATAAATAGTGTCAATTTCCTCAATTTGAGATTTAAAATGAACCGGTGACTTGGGACACCATAACAATTATCCCAAGTGGCGACTCTAGTTAAATAAATAATCTCATTTCGAATAATGTCACTCTAATTGGAAAAACTCCCCTATCTCTCAGAAAAAGGAGGTGTAATAGTAATAATATTTGCTTCTAGAGACTTAGAGGGTGTTCTAAGCTTATAAGCCAGTCAAATTGGCTTATAAGCACGTTTTGGCTTCTCTACGCGTTTGGTAAACATCCAAAGTGCTTATAAGTCAAGTGCTTATAAGTTAAAATCAGTCATAAGCCATAAGTTATTCGCCCCCAACTTATGACTTTTCAGCTTACAAAACACTTTTAGTTTGACCAAAACTTTTACTAGTTTATTCTCAATAATATTTTTTAATTTACAAAATATTTTTTCCAAAATAATTTTTTTAATTTTCTCTTCATTCCATATTCGTTGTTTATCATTTTCTCTACAAAGAAACTTTTTAATTCATAATTTTTTATAAAATATTTAAGGGTATTTTAGTCTTTTTAACAAGAGAACAACTTATCAACATTTTTCTACCAAACATATCAACTGATTATTATCAGTTTCAGCACGTCTATCCAAACACGTAAATGTTTACTTAAAAAATCAGTTTCAGTACTTAAAAAAATACTTTTCAGCACTTCAAGCTTATCAGCTATTTACAATCAGCTATTCCAAACGGGCTCTTACTAATCCCAAATTACAAAGGTATTAAAATGTCAATAGTCTATTCTTGGATTGAAAATAAATCATTGATATCATCTAATGAAACACGCCTAAAGTTAGCTTTCTCTTCCATTATTTCACTATGGTGTTCTCGAAGGGAGGCCCTTTCCAAACTATAATGATAGTTTTTTCTTACACTCCTAGTTGATTTAAGTTTGTCCAATTATCGTTCCAGAAGTATAATACTTGTAATAATGCAAGCAATGGAGCAATAATCTCTGAATATATATTGGCATTTTAACTTCATCCAAGTGGCTCTAACAAGATAAGATTGGCAACGGTGGATTCCACTTCTTCTCTCTGCCGTGTCAAAGTTTATTTTTATATCTAAACATTAGCAGTATAACGCAGACTCTGTTGAAAATGACATAAATTATATATATTATTAATTCTTTGCTAAAACAGTATTATCTTGGCAAACCCTTAAATTACTCCCACTAGTAGTGTATGAGCTTTACAAGATTTTTGTCTCTAATTACTTTCCACCAACTCCAAAGGAAAGGATAAGTGAGGGACCGTCGTCTCAAACTATTCTTAGTCAAGCCACCCCATCTATAAGTTTTTATAGTCTAATATACACAGCAACCAAAGTAGAACAATATAAACAACAATAGAAAAGGCAAATAAATATATGACGACAAATTAGATAAGTATTGTAGATTATAAAGAGTTTAAAGGGTCCGAAATACGGCCAGACAATAAGCATCAAGAGAGCAATTCGACACTTACCAAATGGACAGGGCATCAACAGCGACTTCTGCGTTCTTTAAATAACCAGCGAAGAGGACCAACGCCATAAAGTACCAAGTTTCCAGGCTGAATATTAATTAGAAGCCAAAAATCAGACCAAGAAAAACATAGTGATCAGAAACAAGAGGACCACAAATTTAAAAGGTAAAACTATCTTTCCATTAAATTAAGCTCCCTTAGCTGAAAACTTAGACCAAAAGCTTAATAGGTAACTACTGTATGTTTCGAATATGATCAGCTCTTAGTATATTTTGTAACGTGTTGATGGTGACCTTTTGGCGTACCTTGTGTTTGGAGGCTGATTTATATACGTGTCAACTATATATGGATGGTAACCTTCTCTTTCAGAAGGGTATTTCATGTAAAGTTAGCTTAGTTTCGGTAGACTATTTAGCATAAGAAAACTTAAACATGCAGTAGAATTTTCTTTAAGAAACTTGCAGTTGGTTCAAGGCCATATATTTATAGATGCAATTTCGGAGAAATGGTTTTCTTGAAGAAAAATTAATTTAAATAGCCGTTTACCTAACTAGCTAAACTAAAAATAGCAGGCTTTAATTTCTTTAAGTAAATGACTATACTATGAGGTCATCTTACTAGTAACTAAAGGTAACTAGCCATAATTATTGAGACATGTTAAAATTAAATAAATTTTCTTTTATTGGGTGGATGAATAAAAGAAAATCCTATTCCAAATATAATAAAACCGAAAATTAGGCACCACTAAAAGTTGTTCGCAATAAAAACAAAGAAACCTGACCATAGCATGACAGCTGACGCAAGAGATAATCTAACAAAGCCCCATAGATTATGGAAAGCCTTCCATGAGAAACCTGACCAAGCTTGTCCGCAAGTCCCACTAAATATATATAGCAGCTGCGCCACCACTATGAACCACCACGATGAGTTCAGCACCACCGCGGCGCCGACGAGCCCCCACCCAAGTTTTAGCATAAATAACCAGCTGAAAAAAGTATGCAATACCAACGCTATTGCTGCAATCCACGCCATGACCATAATTTTGCTCTGTGACTGTATAGTAGATTTTCGGATCACAGGCATAAATATATGTGTGAAAAAATACTAAAATTTTAAATAAATATTAAATTTTGAACTCATAATTTTAAAAGTATAATAAGTTCAATAACAAGAACTTAAAAATTAAACCATCAAATTGAATCCCCACTCCACACATACCTGCAAGAACTTGGCGATTGGAAAATTCATGGCATATGCATAAAGTTGAGGAATCATATATAAAGCCATTTTCCCTGCTTCCCGTGATATGTCCTCTGTTTGTCCAATTAATCTCAGAAATGGTGCCGCGAAAATGTAAAGTAACATTAGAATTACTGCTGTTGTATTGAGAATAACCCATGATCTTTGCATGTATACTCCTAGCATATCAATTTGTCCTGCTCCAAATGCTTGTCCGCATAGTGTTTCTAACGCACTTCCCATTCCCAACTGTCCAAACAAAAGAAAAAAAAATGACCATCAATTCAAAATTCAAACAAATTAAGATCAAAACATTTATAATTAAATCAAGAACATGGTTGTATATTCCTTTCCGGTTGGGGGTTCTGAAGGAAAATATTGCTGCCATTAAATTCTAAATAAATGTTGCTCTAGTACGTGCAATGTTTAGCTCTATAATTGTGAAGAAAATAAATTATGAGTCCAACTCAATGGTAAAAGTTAATTCATAGAGTAACGATTAGCCCGAAATCATATTTTCTCGTCCCCTCAACCAATGTCGAACACTTAACACTTGCATGCTTAGGATTGAACATTTGGTGCGGGGAGTATATATAACACAACTCAATATTGAGTGAACTAAGAATGCGAATAGGTCTCTGATATCATGTCAAGAAAAAGGTCATCATGCCGAACTGAATAATGAAAATTAGCTCAATAATGAGATAAGAATTACATCTAATAGCTAACAACTCATTCCCTCAATTGACATTGACACTTGTCAAGTAAGACACTGAGAGATCTTTAGAGATAAGCTTTATAGTCAAGTTTTCCCCTCTCAGGTAATAACTCAGAGATGTAAAAACAAATTGCAGTACACGAGGTCTCATAGTCATTGTTGCCCTGTTTGTAAACCATGTGAAGAAAAAAAAAGAGAGCAGAGAACAAGTCCCTAGAATAAACTTTTTTTTTACCATGACACCAAAAGAGAAACCGGCGATGACCGAGTTTTCAACAGAAACGGCAGCAAGCTCAAGAGTCCCGACATGTCCAGCAAAAGTTTGAGTGACAGCACCAAGAGAGTATTGACAAAGGGAAGTAAATATTGCTGGACCCGCAAGGTACCATAATTTCTTAGATTCAACAGAAAACTCTCTGAAGAAATCTCGGAATCCAGTAATCGGGGGAATATCATCGGAATCAGCAACAAAGGAAGAAGCAAAAGAAGTATGTGATAATCTGATAAGATAATTATCACTAGCTTGGTCGGTGATTTGAGGGTCTTTAGGCGAAAGAAGGGGTTGCTTAGAGGAGCCCTCCATTGGAGGACAAAAGAGAATTCGGTGCTTCGGACTCGTGGAGGTTGATGTATGGGGATACTTATAAGGTTCAAAAGATGAGTAATTGCATGAAAATTTATATATGATGTTCCACCTGTTAGGTATCAAATTTCTCCATAATAAATTATTGTACAATATATCTTGGGTTTATTTGTTTCCACTCTTTCTCTTGCCTTTTATTTTTCCTTTTCCTTTTTAAAAATATTAACAAAACGGTTTTAATTCATATACACAATATATAAAATGTTAGACTATCAACATATTTTATTGTTATGTTAGTAGGTACATCTTATTTTCCGGATTATTATTGAACGATTTAGTAATTCAATAGTGTAAAACTTATTTCATTGTATATTACGTTATATATAAACGTTAAATTCACATCCTGAAATTATTATTCACGAATGAATTGGGAAAGATATACCTAATTGAACTACGAAAATAAAATTGCAACACCATCTCTTTATTAGTTTGGTCTAAATTATTTGTGTCATTAGTCCTCATTTTTTATACTCCCTACTAAAAGCAACCTTGCGCTAAGAAGGATTTCAAATTTAATGAATAATAATCACTCCTAATTGTTAAAGAACTTTAAACACTTTCGATTCTCATTTTTCTGCGTTGTAATACTTTTGTGTTCTAGTTTTAAGGTATTAAAAGGCAAATAAATGTGTTTAATATGAAGCGACCCTATAACGACTTCGACCGGTCGTTTTGAGCATTTGCATTCTGTTTATCCATTTGAAGTCTTGAGTAGCTTCATATGATGTATTATGATTTGTGTGAATCGTCGGTTTTGGTTTCAGGTTATTCAGAATTAATTTGGAAGAATAATTCTCAACTAGGAAGCTTTAAGTTGGAAGAGTTGACCAAGTTGGATTTTTTAGTACTTGACCTCGGATAGTAGTTTTGATGGTTTCGTTAGGTCCGGATGGTAATTTTGGACTTGGGCGTATGCCTGGATTTGAATTTGGATATTTCTAGAAGGTTTCAGCACTATTTGACGAAAGTTGGAAATTTAAAGGTTAGGAATGTTCATAAGTTTGACCGGGAGTTGACTTTTATGATATCGAGTTTGAATTGTGATTCCAGGAATTGAAATAGTTTCGTTATATCATTTGAGACTTGTGTGCAAAATTTGAGTTCATTCCGAGTTGATTTGATATGGTTCGGCACGAGTTTTGGAAATTGAAAGATTCAAAGTTCATTAAGTTCGATTTGAGGTGTGATTCGTGATTTTGATATTGTTATGCGTAATTTTAGGCCTCGAGTAAGTTTGTTTTATGTTATAGGACTTGATGATATGTTCGGACGGGGTCCCGAGTGGCTCGGGTGAGATTCAGATAAGTTTGGGTTGTGTTGCGCTCGTTTTTTATGTTTCGACGTTGTTTCTTCAAGCACAAGTAGTACTACATTAAGCAAATGAGCTCCAATTTTTGTTTTGATTGAAGTATTATATTCGTATCGTAATTTTGGAACCATAGCAACTGGAATCATCAAGTTTTAACATCGTATGAGAAATTTATGGTCATTTTACTAAGAATCGGGTTACTACATTTTTTTTTTGATTATTAATTACGTAATATCCACTGAATTCGTATTTAAAAATCTGCACTATTTTCAAATATTGAAACCAACATATCTCCTTCATTATAAGGTCAAATAGAGTAATTCAAAAGCCTAACTTGACTAAAATTTTACAAGGATCCATTGGAGGCATCAAAAGCGAGTTTCGGGATCGTTTGGCATGAGAAACAAGGCAGAACAGCTCGTAAAAACATATAATATCAAAGGTTTGTTCATTTGGTCATATTTTGAGTTGGGGAGCTCGGATTTGGGCGATGTTGGACGTGCTTTTCACCACATGTATTGGGGTAAGCATTCTTAACTCGGTTTTGATTATATTTCATAAATTTATTCTTATTTTTGGCATTTGGTGGATGAATTCAAAAGAGAAATTAAGGGTTTTTATCTAAAGTTTCATAGAGTGAATTTTTGAGTTTTGAGCATCGATTCGGAGTCCGATTTGAGTGAAACTAGTATGGTTGGACTCGTAACTGAATGGGTTGTCGGATTTTGTAAGTTTCGTCGGGTTCCGAGGTGCGGGCCCAAATTTGACATTTTGGTTGACTTCGGGATTTTGATTAAAGATTCGACCATTATCAATTGGAGTTGTTTTCTTAGGCATTATTTGATGTATTTGAGTTGCTTTTGGCTAGTTTTGAGCCGTTCGGAGGTTGATGCGCGCGGTATGGAATTTCTAGAGTATTGGTTAGCTTGCTTGGTATTGAATTTAACTTGTTTGAGGTAAGAATCCTATCTAAACTTAGTTGAGACACTAGTTGCCTGAATTATTTGTGATAGCCACGCGCTATGGGTGCGCATATGTGAGGGTTTTGAGCCCATGTGCGAGCACTAGGGTATTTATCCATGTTCGGGGTAGTGCTTAGGTTATGATATGCCTAGAGTTGACTGTTAAGCTTTAAGCTATAACATTTTTCATATTTGTATCATTGTTGTGAACTATTTGAGTCATCTTTGAGGTTACGACGAGGCTAATTCCTTGAATAAAACTTAGTAATTGCTAGTTTTGTGATAAAGTACCGATTTGAGCTACGATAGCACACATTGAACATGCCTACACTTTAGCATGTAATTATACCAGTCCAGAAGCATGAAATCTGATATTTTATCCATCATATACATGTGTTCTTGTATACTTGCTTCTGTGCGATATGATTTGGACTGTTGTGCCTGTGACCACGCCGGGCGGATTGATACTATAACACGTGAGTTATCCGTACAACACGTGAGTTGTCCGTGTGGATCGAGATATTGATACTATAACACGTGAGTTGTCCGTGCGGATTCAGATATTGATATTATAGCACGTGACACGTGAGTTGTCCGTGCGGATCCAGATATTGATAATATAGCATGTGAGTTGCCTGTGCAGCACGTGAGTTATTCGTGCAGCACGTGAGTTGTCCATGCAGATTTAGATATTAGTACTATAACACGTGAGTTGTCTGTGCAGCTCGTGAGTTGTCCGTGCGGTTGATATTGATGTGAGCTCTGGGAGAGCTGGTTACATTTCATGATTTCATACTTTTTTATATCATTAAATTAGTGAATTGAATGGATGAAAATGAGAAACTTTGTAAAAACCTTTCAAAATGTAAAATAAGAATTTGAGGACCGATCCGATGTCGGAAATCTTTCATCTTTACTTGCCAATCCCTTAACTGATTACCTGATTTACTTGTATATCTTCCTTATATGCTGGATTGTTCACTAAGCATAATACTTTAAGACCAAGAATTGTGAGTATCAAAAATGATTTTACCTCAGATTGTCCCTGATTTGATCATACACTACTAGAAAATATATTTACTGGAACGGTTTATGGGGAACGGTTCTGTAACTATTACAGTAAATTATATTTTGGAACGGTTTTAACCGTCCCAATAGAGTCAAAAGGCTTCTGGAACACTTTGTGAAGAATAACCGTTAGTGTAGTAACCATCACCATAAGTAAAGATATGGAGACGGTTTTGATATGCGATACAATAGGGTTGTTTGTGGGAACGATTTTGTGAAATAAAAGGCTATCGGGACGGTTTAATTTTTTCTCCTTACTTTCCCTCCTAGGTATTTATTAAAAAAAAAAAATAGAGGACCCCACTAATATTTTAATAACTCTAAAATATAAAAGTAACCTAGAACACATCGACTTCATCAGCTAGCGACTCCCCCAAAATCTCAAACACCCGTCTCTCTCTGTTCATCAACCTAGAACACACCGACGAACTCTGTCGACCAGCTCCGGTGAAGGACGAGAACTTCCAGTGAAGGACGACCATTACAGGCTAACATACCACAATCTCCGGGTTAAGCTTTCGGTTTTTTACTGTGTTCGATGTTTGCTATCACTGTTCCATTTTCGCTTTCTTCTTCCGTAGTCTGAAAAATTATGTCATTGCTCCTTTTATTTTCTTTCTTTGATAATATTTCTGATAAACCCATTATTTTGCTTTTGTTTTGTTTGTATTATACGATATATTTTGTGATTTTTAGTTTGCGAAATTGGGGGATTTATTTGTTAGATTTTGATTTTGTGTTAGAAACCATGAGATTTCACTTTGTTTGATGTTTGCCATCGATGTTCGATGTTCGCTGTCTTGTTCGTTATTCTGTATTATACATGGGAATGCATGGAGTAAAGTTTGTCGACAAATGCTATTGATGCAATGGCTCGTGGAGTATACTTTGGAGTTTTCCAGTTTTTTCCCAGAAAACTTTCAGCCTTTCTTCTGCCTTTCTGCTGGATCATAGACATGAAGAACATGCTGGACTATTTGCAAGACAGGTTACCAAGAATCTAGGGGCTTCTCTGCAATTAATAGAACATTGACGACAAGATATAGTAATAATGATCTAAAATACATTCACTAGTATGACTAGGGATGTTCAAAATCGATCCATAATCAGGCAAGTGTGTGTAAAAATCTATTAAAAAGTTTTTGCACTTGCGAACCTTTGCCCAGCCTGCCCAGGCCGCTTCTGCGATGGGAGGCTCGCTTTTGCGAGATCGCACCTGCGGTAAAAAATCCGCAGGTGCGATTACAACAGAAGGCAAAATTTCAGATTTTTCTTAAATCCAATTCTTGTTCCGATTTCGATTCAAATCACACTCGGGATACTCGGGACCCCGTACGAATATACCAACAAGTCCCGTAACATAATACAGACTTACTCGGGGTCTAAAATCACGTCAAATAACATCGAAATTGTAATTCACACCCCGATTCGAACTTTGAGTTTTAAACTTTTCAATTTGCAAATCTCGTGCCAAAAATATTAAATGAATCCGGAATGACTTCAAATTTGGCACACAAGTCCTAAATGACATAATAAAGCTATTCAATTTTTCAGAATCGGATTCCGGCTACGATATCAAAAAGTCAACCCCATGGTCAAACTTGGAAGTCTTTAGCCTTTAAATTGCTAGTTCCGTTAAATGGTCATAACTTGAACTAGGGACCTCTAAATTAAATTCTAGGCATACGCCCAACTCCCAAATCACGATACGGAGCTACCGGAACTGTCAAAACACTAATCCGGGTCTGTTTGCTAAATATGTTGACCAAAGTCAACTTAGTTGAGTTTTAAAGCTCTAATTCATATTTTAATCCATTTTTCACATAAAAACATTCCGAAAAATTGTACGGACTGCGCACGCAAGTCGAGGAATGATAAATGGTACTTTTTGAGGTTTTAAAATACGAAATTACTTATTAAATTTAAAGATGACATTTTGGGTCATCACATTCTCCACCTCTAAAACAAGCGTTCGTCCTCGAACGGAGTTAGAAAAAAGTACCTGAGCTGGAGAAAAGGTATGGATATTTACTCTTCATGTCCGACTCGGACTCCCAGGTAGATGCTTCTACCGGCTGACCTCTCCATTGCACTCGAACTGACGGATAACTCTTAGACCTCAACTGTCGTACCTGCCGGGCTAGAATAGCCACCGGCTCCTCCTCGTAAGTCAAATCTTTGTCCAATTGGACTGAGATAAAATCTAACACATAGGACGGATCACCATAATATTTTTGGAGTATAGACACATAGAACACCGGATGAACCGCTGATAAACTAGGTGGTAATGCAAGCCTGTAGGCTACTTCATCCACCCTTTTAAGAATTTCAAAGGGTCCTATATACCTAGGGCTCAACTTTCCATTCTTTCTGAACCTCATTACACCTTTCATAGGTGAAACTCGGAGCAATATTCTTTCTCCAACCATAAATGCAATATCATGAACTTTTTAGTCTGCATAACTCTTTTGCCTAGACTGAGCTGTGCGAAGTCGATCTTAAATAATCTTGACCTTATCCAAGGCATCTTGCACCAAATCGGTACCCAATAACCGAGACTCTCCCGGTTCAAACCAGCCAACTGGCGAACGGTATTGCCTTCCGTATAATTCCTCATATGGAGCCATCTGAATGCTCGACTGGTAGCTATTATTATTAGCAAAATCCGCAAGTGGTAAGAAATGATCCCAAGAACATCCAAAGTCTATAACACAAGCGTGGAGCATATCTTCCAATATCTGAATAGTGCGCTCTGACTGTCCATCTGTCTGTGGATGAAATGTTATACTCAACTCTACCCGCGTGCCTAACTCATACTGTACAACCCTCCAGAAATGTGAGGTAAACTGCGTACCTTGATCTGAAATAATAGACACGGGCACACCGTGAAGGCGGACAATCTCACGAATGTAAATATCAGCTAACCTTTCTGAAGAATAGGTAACTGCCACTGGAATGAAATGTGCTGACATGGTCAACCTGTCCACAATGACCCAAACTGCGTTAAATTTTCTCTGAGTCCATGGGAGCCCAACAACAAAATCCATAGTGATACGCTCCCACTTCCACTCAGGAATTTCTAACTTCTGAAGCAAACCACCAGGTCTCTGATGCTCGTACTTAACTTGCTGACAATTCAGACACCGAGCTACATATGCAACTATATCCTTTTTCATTTTTCTCCACCAATAATGTTGCCGCAAATCTTGATACATTTTGGCGGTACCTGGATGAATAGAATACCTGGAACTGTGTGCTTCTTTAAGAATTAATTCACGAAGCCCATCCATATTAGGCACACAAATACGACCCTGCATTCGCAGAACCCCATCTTCCCCCACAACAACCTGTTTGGCATCACCGTGCCACACCGTGTCCTTAAGGATAAGTAAATGAGGATCATTATACTGCCTCTCTCTGATGCGCTCATATAAAGAAGACCGAGCGACTGTGCAAGCTAGAACCCGACTGGGTTCTGAAACATCTAACCTCACGAACTGATAGCCAAAGTCTGAACATCTGCAGCTAATGGCCTCTCACCAACCGGAATATACGCAAGACTGCCCATACTCACAGCCTTTCTACTCAAAGCATCGGCCACCACATTGGCCTTTCCGGGGTGATACAAAATGGTGATATCATAGTCTTTCAACAACTCCAACCATCTTCTCTGACTTAAATTAAGATCCTTTTGGTTGGACAGATATTGAAGGCTACGATGATCAGTAAATACCTCACACGAGACACCATAGAGGTAATGCCTCCAAATCTTCAGCGCATGAACAATGGCTGCCAATTCTAAGTCATGAACAGGATAATTCTTCTCGTGAACCTTCAACTATCGCGACGCATATGCGATTACTTTGCCATCTTGCATTAATACTGCACCAAGCCCAATGTGAGATGCATCACAATATACCGTATACGAGCCTGAACCTGTGGGTAATACCAACACTGGCACCGTAGTCAAAGCGGTCTTGAGCTTCTGAAAGCTTAACTCACACTCGTCTGACCATATGAATGGGACACTTTTCTGGGTCAATTCGATCAACGGACTTGCTATAAATAAAAACCCTTCCACAAACCGACGATAATAACCTGCTAAACCCAGGAAACTCCGGATCTTTGTAACTAAAGTAGGTCTAGGCCAACTCTGAACATCCTCAATTTTCTTAAGATCCACCTCTATACCTTCTGCCGATACAACATGCCCCCAAAAGGCAACTGAGTCTAATCACAAAAAATTCAATATACTCAATACGAATCATATGAATCAATTCCATATGAATTTACTAATTTTACAGATAAAAATCTAAAATTCATTAAAATATTCGACAGTGGGACCCACATCTGAAATCCCGAAAAAACTCACAAAATTCGAACGCCCGTTCTGCTACGAGTTCAACCATATAAAAATTATCCAATTACGATGTCAAATGGACCTTCAAATCTAAATTTTTCGCTTTTGGAAGATTTTAGAAAAATCTGATTTTTCTTTCATAAATTCACGGATTCATGATATAAACGAGTATGAGATCATGAAATATAATCAATATAGGATAAGGAACACTTACCCCAATGTTTCCCGTGAAATTCGCCCAAACATTCGCCTTAACCAAGCTCAAAATGACCAAAATGAGTAAAAATATCGGACTCTTCGATATATACACTGCCCAGGCATTTCCGCACCTGCGGTTCCTGGACTCGCACATGCGAGCTCGCATCTGCGAGAAAATCTCGCATTTGCAAAATGGGGCTGCCAGGCGAGGCCTCGCACCTGCGAAAGAAAAATGCGCACCTACGCTGCCTTGCGCTTCTGCGATTGCCAAGTCCGCTTCTGCGGACGCGCGGGTGCGTGCAAGTTTCCGCACTTACGAACCTTTGCCCAGCCTGCCCAGGTTGCTTCAGTGATAGAAGGCTCGCTTTTTCGAGATCGCACCTGCGGTAAAAAATTCGCAGGTGCGATTACAACAGAAGGCAAAATTTCAAATTTTTCTTAAATCCAATTCTTATTCCGATTTCGATTCAAATCACACTCGGGGTACTCGGGACCCCGTATGAATATACCAACAAGTCCCGTAACATAATACGGACTTACTCGGGGTCTAAAATCACGTCAAATAACATCGAAATTGCAATTCACACCCCGATTCGAACTTTGAGTTTTAAACTTTTCAATTTGCAAATCTCGTGCCAAAAATATTAAATGAATCCGGAATGACTTCAAATTTGGCACACAAGTCCTAAATGACATAACAAACCTATTCAATTTTCCAGAATCGGATTCCGGCTACGATATCAAAAAGTCAACCTCGTGGTCAAACTTGGAAGTCTTTAGCCTTTAAATTGCTAGTTCCTTTAAATGGTCATAACTTGAGCTAGGGACCTCCAAATTAAATTTTGGGCATACGCCCAAGTCCCAAATCACGATACGGAGCTATCGGAACTGTCAAAATACTAATCCGGGTCTGTTTGCTAAAAATATTGACCAAAGTCAACTTAGTTGAGTTTTAAAGTTCTAATTCACATTTTAATCCATTTTTCACATAAAAACATTCCGAAAAATTGTACGGACTGCGCACGCAAGTCGAGGAATGATAAATGGTACTTTTCGAGGTCTTAAAATACGAAATTACTTATTAAATTTAAAGATGACATTTTGGGTCATCACATTCTCCACCTCAAAAACAAGCGTTCGTACTCGAACGGAGTTAGAAAAAAGTACCTGAGCTGGAGAAAAGGTGTGGATATTTACTCTTCATGTCCGACTCGCACTCCCAGGTAGATGCTTCTACCGGCTGACCTCTCCATTGCACTCGAACTGATGGATAACTCTTAGACCTCAATTGTCGTACCTGCCGGGCTAGAATAGCCACCGGCTCCTCCTCGTAAGTCAAATCTTTGTCCAATTGGACTGAGCTGAAATCTAACACATGGGACGGATCACCATGATATTTTCGGAGCATAGACACATAGAACACCGGATGAACCGCTGATAAACTAGGTGGTAATGCAAGCCTGTAGGCTACTTCACCTACCCTTTTAAGAATTTCAAAGGGTCCTATATACCTAGGGCTCAACTTTCCCTTCTTTCTGAACCTCATTACACCTTTCATAGGTGAAACTCGGAGCAATATTCTTTCTCCAACCATAAATGCAATATCATGAAATTTACGGTCTGCATAACGCCTTTGCCTAGACTGAGCTGTGTGAAGTCGATCCTAAATAATCTTGACCTTATCCAAGGCATCTTGCACCAAATCGGTACCCAATAACCGAGCCTCTCCCGGTTTAAACCAGCCAACTGGCGAACGGTATTGCCTTCCGTATAATGCCTCATATGGAGCCATCTGAATGCTCGACTGGTATCTATTATTATTAGCAAAATCCGCAATTGGCAAGAAATGATCCCAAGAACATCCAAAGTCTATAACACAAGCGCGGAGCATATCTTCCAATATCTGAATAGTGCGCTCTGACTGTCCATCTGTCTGTGGATGAAATGTTATACTCAACTCTACCCGCGTGCCTAACTCACACTGTACAACCCTCCAGAAATGTGAGGTAAACTGCGTACCTTGATCTGAAATAATAGACACGGGCACACCGTGAAGGCGGACAATCTCACGAATGTAAATTTCAGCTAACCTTTCTGAAGAATAGGTAACTGCCACTGGAATGAAATGTGCTGACTTGGTCAACCTGTCCACAATGACCCAAACTGCGTCAAATTTTCTCTGAGTCCGTGGGAGCCCAACAACAAAATCCATAGTGATACGCTCCCACTTCCACTCAGGAATTTCTAACTTCTGAAGCAAACCACCAGGTCTCTGATGCTCGTACTTAACTTGCTGACAATTCAGACACCGAGCTACATATGCAACTATATCATTTTTCATTTTCCTCCACCAATAATGTTACCGCAAATCTTGATACATTTTGGCGGTACCTGGATGAATAGAATACCTGGAACTGTGTGCTTCTTCAAGAATTAATTCACGAAGCCCATCCACATTAGGCACACAAATACGACCCTGCATTCGCAGAACCCCATCTTCCCCCACAACAACCTGTTTGGCATCACCGTGCCACACCGTGTCCTTAAGGACAAGTAAATGAGGATCATTATACTGCCTCTCTCTGGTGCGCTCATATAAAGAAGACCGAACGACTGTGCAAGCTAGAACCCGACTGGGTTCTGAAACATCTAACCTCACGAACTGATTAGCCAATGTCTGAACATCTGCAGCTAATGGCCTCTCACCAACCGGAATATACGCAAGACTGCCCATACTCACAGCCTTTCTACTCAAAGCATCGGCCACCACATTGGCCTTTCCGGGGTGATACAAAATGGTGATATCATAGTCTTTCAACAACTCCAACCATCTTCTCTGACTTAAATTAAGATCCTTTTGGTTGGACAGATATTGAAGGCTACGATGATCAGTAAATACCTCACACGAGACACCATAGAGGTAATGCCTCCAAATCTTCAGCGCATGAACAATGGCTGCCAATTCTAAGTCATGAACAGGATAATTCTTCTCGTGAACCTTTAACTATCGCGACGCATATGCGATTACTTTGCCATCTTGCATTAATACTGCACCAAGCCTAATGTGAGATGCATCACAATATACCGTATACGATCCTGAACCTGTGGGTAATACCAACACTGGCGCCGTAGTCAAAGCGGTCTTGAGCTTCTGAAAGCTTAACTCACACTCGTCTGACCATCTGAATGGGACACTTTTCTGGGTCAATTCGGTCAATGGACTTGCTATAAATAAAAATCCTTCCACAAACCGACGATAATAACCTGCTAAACCTAGAAAACTCCGGATCTCTGTAACTAAAGTAGGTCTAGGCTAACTCTGAACAACCTCAATCTTCTTAGGATCCACCTTTATACCTTCTGCCGATAAAACATGCCCCAAAAAGGCAACTGAGTCTAACCAAAACTCACATTTTGATAACTTGGCATATAACTGATTATTCTTCAAGGTGTGAAGCACACTTCGAAGGTGATGCTCATGTTCCTCTCGACTGCTGGAGTAAATCAAGATATCATCAATGAATACAATCGCAAAAGAATCCAAATAAGGCTTGAACACCCAACTCATCAGATCCATAAATGCTGCTGGGGCATTTGTCAATCCAAATGACATCACTAGGAATTCGTAATGCCCATACCGAGTTCGAAAAGCTATTTTAGGGACATCAGATGCGCTAATCTTCAACTGATGGTAGCCTGACCTCAAATCGATCTTCAAAAATACCTTGGCACCCTAGAGCTGATCAAATAAGTCATCAATTGTTGGCAGCAGATATTTGTTTTTGATAGTGGCCTTGTTCAATTGCCGATAGTCTATACACATCCGTATAAAGCTATCTTTCTTCTTTACAAATAATACTGGTGCACCCCAGGGCGAGACACTAGGTCTAATGAATCCCTGATCAAGCAAGTCTTATAACTACTCTTTCAATTCTTTCAACTCTGGCGGGGCCATACGGTATGGTGGAATAGAAATGTGCTGAGTGCCCGGAGCCAAATCAATACAGAAGTCAATATCTCTGTCGGGTGGCATCCCCAGCAAATCTGCAGGAAATACTTCTGGAAATTCACGAACAACTGGTACCGAGTCCATAGAAGGGACATCCGCACTGGGATCGCGAATATAAGCCAAATAGGCTAGACACCCTTTCTCTACTATACGCCTAGCTTTCATATAAGAAATAACCCTGCTGGCAGAATGACCAGGAGTTCCTTTCCACTCTAACCGAGGTAACCCCGACATAGTTAGGGTCATTGTCTTGGCATCAAAATCTACCATATCAAGAAGTAGAAGATCCACACTAGTCTCAAGATTACCAATAGTAATCACACATGAATGATAGACATGATCTACTACAACAGAGTCTCCCACCGGTGTAGATACAAAAACAGAAGCACTTAGAGAATCACAAGGCACAACCAAATATGAAGAAAAATAGAAGGACACATAGGAATACGTAGATCCTGGATCAAATAGAACTGAAGCATCTCTATGGTAAACTGGAATAATACCTGTGATCACAGCATCAGATGACTCGGCCTCAGGCCTAGCTGGAAAAGCATAAAATCGGGGCTGGGCCCCACCACTCTGAACTGCGTCCCTAGGACGGCCTCTAACTGATTGGCCTCCACCTCTAACGGTCTGACCTCCACCTCTAATGGCCTGACCTCCCCCTCTAACTGCCTGACCCCAACCAAAATTACCCCTGCCTCCAAACGAGGCACCACTGAAACCACCGAACTGACGAGGCCTCTTATCGGACCTCTGCCCTCTCTCTTGTGCAAGAACCATCCCGATCCTCCTTGCGACATTATCAGCCGCCTGAAAAGAAATCTCACTTCCGGTCTCCTTGGCCATATGAAGTCTGATAGGGCAAGTGAGTCCCTCAATAAACCTCTTCACTCTCTCTCCCTCCATAGGTAGTAAAAGGAGAGCATGACGGCCCAAATCCACAAAACGGGACTCATACTGAGTAACAATCATACTGCTCTGCTGTAGACGCTCAAATTGCTTGCGGAATTCCTCTCTTAGTGTGATAGGGAGGAACTTCTCCAGAAATAGCTGAAAGAACTGCTCCCAGGTAAGTGCAGGCGATCCGACTGGTCGGGTCAATGTATAATCTCTCCACCACCTCTTGGCGGAACCCGTCATCTGAAATACAGCAAAATCAACCCCATTGGTCTCAACTTACCCATGTTCCGCAGCACCTCGTGGCAGCTCAGAAGGTGTACCACTGAAGTGAACTGGAAAGAGCTTAGTAAACTTATCCAGTCTCAATAAGTCCTCAAAAGACATGGCGGGCCTATCACCGGTCTGTGCCGCAACAACTGGCTGAACTACCCCAACTGGCGGGGCTGCTGGAGCCTGATTCTGGGGAGCCATCTGCTCCCGAACGGGAGTAGTGGGAGTTTGTGCTCCTCCCCCAGCATGTGAGATGACTGGTGCCACTAGAAATGTACCATTCTAGGCCACGCCCTCCATAAGACTTACCAAACGGACTAGAGCATCCTGAAGTACTGGAGTGGCTATGAATCCTTCCGGGACCTGAACTGGTCGAACTGGTAAATTTTTAACTGGAATCTCCTCCTGAAGGTCCACCTGGGGTTCTTCAACAGGTGCAGCTGCTCGAGCTCTGGACTGAGCTCTACCTCGGCCTCTGCCTCGGCCTCTAGCACGACCTCGGCCTCGACCTCTACCCCTAGCTATAGTTTCCACTGGGGGTTCTGGTCCCTATCAATCGGTAGAGATATTACGTGTTCTTACCATATGCGAGAGAATAAGAGTAGAATGGTTCAATCATCGATGATAGAATAAAATCGCACGACAGAATAAGAAAGAAGTGATATTGTTCCTAAACTTCATAGCCTCTGAGAGATAAGTACAGACGTCTCCGTACCGATCCTTCAGATTCTACTAAGCTTGCTCGTGACTCGTGAGACCTATGTAACCTAGGGCTCTGATACCAACTGTCACGACCCAAAATTCCCACCTTCGGACCGTGATGGCACCTAACATTTCACTTGCTAGGCAAGCCAATGTTAGAATAATATTATCTATTTTTAAAATAATTTTTAAATTTATTAATAATCAAAGAACAAATGCGGAAGTAAAGTCTGAAATGTAGAGAATAATCCATAAAAACAACGGTGTCTAAATACCATCCCAGAATTGGCATCACAAGTGCACGAGCTTCTAGAATAATACAAATAAAGGTCTAAATAAAAATAAGTTGTCTGTAAATAAACACACAACTAAAGTAAAATAGACTAGGACTTCATAACTGCGGACGCCATGCAGTTATACTTCAAGTCTCCTCCGAGTAGCTTAAATCCGAGCAAGTCTATGGCACGCCGATGGGACCAACTCCGAAATCTGCACAGAAAGTGCAGAGTGTAGTATCAGTACAACCGACCCCATGTACTGGTAAGTGCTGAGCCTAACCTCGACGAAGTAGTGACGAGGCTAAGGCGGGTCACTTACATTACCTGTACGCAATATTAGTAACAACAACAATAATAGAAATAAATCAGGTAACTCATTTATAATAATTGAAGCCAACTCAGCAGTCATAACCAATTATCATTTCCATCAATTCTGTTGCAGCGTGCAACCCGCTCTCACAATATATTCACATTCAATTCTGTTGCAGCGTGCAACCCGCTCTCACAACATATTCACATTCAGTTATGTTGCGGCGTGAAACCCGCTTCTCCAATATATTCATTTTAATCAAGTCTGTCTGTTGCGGCGTGTAACCCGATCCACCAATAAATATATGTATGTCGACTTTTAAATAAGTCTGTTGCGGCGTGCAACCCGATCCTCCAATATGAACTTTTAATAAGTCTGTTGCGGCGTGCAACCCGATCCTCCAATATGGACTTTTAATAAGTCTGTTGCGACGTGCAACCCGATCCTCCAATATGGACTTTTAATAAGTCTGTTGCGGCGTGCAACCCGATCCTCCAGTATATTTATTATAATTAATTCTGTTACGGCGTGCAACCCGCTCCTCCGACATATTCATTTACCAATTTTTATAGAAAAAATTTCCCTAATAAATGGAATAATTAATATAAAATTATAAGACAACAAACATACAATAATTATGATTTAATTATCAAACAAACAATGACAAATAGCAAATTATTATGGAAATCAGGGAGAAAATAGGTAGTTTAATATTTAAAATGCTAAATCTCAAATAACAATTAAGACACATGATTTAAATAGCATGTAACAATTAATGCAGGAATTCAAAAATTAATATTTGACAAAGAATAAGAGAGAAACAATTATTATAATAATTAATTCATGATTTAAAACAACTTATGATTTTTCAAGTAAGCAGGCAAATAATTAATTTGACGACCTATATACACTCGTCACCTCGCCTATACGTCGTTCACATGCAATTCACATAACAAATAATTTGAGGGTTCTATTTCCTCAAGTCAAGGTTAACCACGACACTTACCTCGCTTTGCAAATTTCAATCAATTACTCAACCATAGCTTTTCCTTTTAAATTTGTCTCCGAAAGCTTCAAATCTATTCACAAACAATTCAATATACCCAATTCGAATCATAGGAATTAATTCCATATGAATTTACTAAGTTTCCGGATAAAAATCCGAAATTCATTAAAATATTCGACAGTGGGACCCACGTCTCAAATCCTGAAAAAACTCACGATATCCAAACGCCCGTTCCGCTACGAGTTTAACCATACAAAAATTATCCAATTCCGATGTCAAATGGACCTTCAAATCTAAATTTTTCCTTTTTGGAAGATTTTTGAAAAATCTGATTTTCTTCCATAAATTCACGGATTCATGATATAAACGAGTATGATAATCAATATAGGATAAGGAATACTTATCCCAATGTTTCTCGTGAAAATCGCCCAAACATTCGCCTTAACCGAGCGCAAAATGACCAAAATGAGTAAAACTGTCGAACTCTTCGATATATACACTGCCCAGGCATTTTCGCACCTGTGGTGCCTGGACTCGCACATGCAAGATCGCATCTGCGAGAAAATCTCGCATCTGCGAAATGGGGCTGCCAGGCGAGACCTCGCACATGCGGAGGAAAAATGCGCACCGCACTGCCTTCTGCTTCTGTGATTGCCAAGTCCGCTTCTGCGGACGCGCGGGTGCGTGCAAGTTTCCGCACCTGCGAACCTTTGTCCAGCCTGCCCAAGCTTCTTCTGCGATGGAAGGCTCGCTTTTGCGAGATCGCACCTGCGGTCAAAAATCCGCAGGTGCGATTACAAGAGAAGGAAAAATTTCAGATATTGCTTAAGTCCAATTCTTGTTTCGATTTCGATTCGAATCACACTCGAGGTACTCGGAACCCCATATGAATATACCAACAAGTCCCGTAACATAATACAGACTTACTCAGGGTCTAAAATCACGTCAAATAATATCAAAATTGTAATTCACACCCCGATT
Organism: Nicotiana tabacum; assembly: GCF_000715075.1. Taxonomy (NCBI): domain Eukaryota; kingdom Viridiplantae; phylum Streptophyta; class Magnoliopsida; order Solanales; family Solanaceae; genus Nicotiana; species Nicotiana tabacum. The sequence continues at coordinate 41,670,621 of NC_134103.1, forward strand.
CGAACTTTGAGTTTTTAACTTTTCAATTTGCAAATCTTGTGCCAAAACATATTAAATAAATCCGGAATGATTTCAAATTTGGCACATAAGTACTAAATGACATAACAGAGCTATTCAATTTTCCAGAATCGGATTCCGGCTCCGATATCAAAAATTCAACCTCGTGGTCAAACTTGGAAGTCTTTAGCCTTTAAATTGCTAGTTCCGTTAAATGGTCATAACTTGAGCTAGGGACCTCTAAATTAAATTTCGGGCATACTCCCAAGTCCCAAATCACGATACAGAGCTACCGGAACTGTCAAAATACTGATCTAGGTCTGTTTGCTAAAAATGTTGACCAAAGTCAACTCAGTTGAGTTTTAAAGCTCTAATTCACATTTTAATCCATTTTTCACATAAAAACTTTCCGAAAAATTGTACGGACTGCGCACGCAAGTCGAGGAATAATAAATGGTGCTTTTCGAGGTCTTAGAATATAGAATTACTTATTAAATTTAAAGATGACATTTTGGGTCATCACAAGTTCCCATCTTTATTTTGTGGCCTGTATTGGACAAGAATTAGTGCAATCGAGGCACATTCTATCTTAAGCCAAAACGTTACTGATCCCAATACCTTTGTACTTTGTCATGATCGATTGGGACATCCTGGATCAATTATGATGAGACGAATTATAGAAAACTCAAATGAGATTCCATTAAAGAATTTAAAGATTCTTTTAAATAATGAATTTTCTTGCACTTCTTGTTATCAAGGCAAGTTGATTATTAGACCATCACCAACAAAGGTTGGGATTGAGTCCCCAACATTTTTGGAACGTATACAAGGGGATATTTGTGGACCTATTCACCCACCTAGTGGGTCGTTTAGATATTTTATGGTCTTAATAGATGCATCTTCTAGATGGTCTCATGTATGCCTATTGTCATCTCGCAACCTGACATTTGCAAAATTAATGGCACAAATAATTCGATTATGGGCATAGTTTCCCGATAATCCAATTAAGTCTACTCGACTTGATAATGCTGCTGAGTTTTCATCCAAGCATTTAATGATTATTGCTTATTAATTGGGATAAAAGTAGAACATCATGTAGCTCATGTTCACATTCAAAATGGCCTTGCAGAATATTTGATTAAACGTGTACAATTGATAGCAAGACTATTACTCATGAAAACCAAGTTAGCCACTTCAGTTTGGGGTCATTCCATTTTGCATGCATCAATGCTAATTCGTCTCAGACCGACAATTTATCATCAATATTCCCCATTGCAATTAGTTTTGGGTCATGAACCTAATATATCTCATCTAAGAATTTTTGGATGCGCTGTATATGTGCTTGTAGCACCGCTATATCACACCAAGATGGGTCCCCAAAGAAAGTTAGGAATATATGTTGGGTTTGAATCGCCCTCCATTACTCGCTACCTTGAAACATTAACGGGAGATTTGTTCACTGCTCGATTTGCAGATTGTCGATTCGATGAGGCATTTTCCCCAAAATTAGGGGAAGAAGTTGGTGAAACCAAACGTGAAATTTTGTGGAAAAATACATCATTGTCTCATCTTGATCCACGTGCCTCTATTTGTAAAAAAGAGGTGCAAACGATTATCCATTTGCAGAAAATAGCAAATCAAATAACGCCAGATGTATTTACGGATCTGAAAAGGATAACGAAATCACATATCCCTGCAGAGAATGTTCCAAGCCGTATTGATATCCCTATTGGACAATCTTCTAGTGTCATAGCTAATGAGTCAAAAGCACGCTTAAAGCCTGGCAGACCATTGGGTTCTAAGGATCGAAATCCTAGAAAAAGGAAAATAAATGATCAAGATGACACTACGAAAGAGTCTCATGAAGAAACCCATGATTTAACCAATCCTGAGATTCATGAGGATATCGATGAGCTTGAGACCCAAGAAAATAAGGAACTATCAATAAATCCAATTGATATTGAGATAAATTTGAATCGATTGAATATAGTGGTGGATTATGTCTTTGCATACAATGTTGCATCTAGCATTATGTAAGATAATGAGAATTCTTGAATCTCAATCTGTTAGAGAATGTCGACAAAGACGTGATTGGCCAAAATGGCAAGAAGCAATCCAATCTGAGTTGGATTCACTTGCGAAACATGAAATATTTGGGCATGTAGTCCAAACACCTAATGGTGTTAAGCCTGTTGGATATAAATGGGTCATTGTACGTAAAATGAATAAGAAAAATGAGGTAAAGATATAAGGCACGCCTTGTTGCACAAGAATTTTCACAAAGGCCTGGCGTCAATTATGATGAGACGTATTCTCCTGTTATGGATGCTATAACGTTCCATTATCTCATTAGTTTTGTTGTCCATGAAAAGCTTGACATGCATTTAATGGATGTGGTTACAACCTACCTTTAAAGCTCACTTGATAATGAGATATACATGAACATTCCCGAGGGATTTAAAATACCTGACGCACATAATTCAAAGTCCAGGGAAATATTTTCAATCAAATTGCAAAGATCTCTGTATGGTCTAAAGCAATTAGGAAGAATGTGGTATAACCGCCTTAGTGAATATTTATTAAAGGAAGGTTATATAAATGATGCCATTTGTCCATGTGTTTTTATAAAGAAAACAACGTCAGAGTTTGTTGTACTTGCCGTATATGTTTATGACATAAACCTTATTGGAATTGCTACAGAACTCCAAAAGGCAATTGATTATTTAAAGAAGGAATTCGAGATGAAAGATCTCGGAAAGACAAAATTATGTCTTGGTTTGCAAATTGAACATTTGGCAAACGAGATTTTTGTTCATCAATATGCCTACATAGAAAAGGTATTGAAACGGTTTTATATGGATGGAGCACATCCATTAAGTACTGTGATGGTTGTTCGATCACTTGATGTGAATAAGGACCCGTTACAACCTCAAGAAAAGAATGAAGAGCTTCTTGGTCTTGAAGTACCATATCTTAGTACAATTAGTGCACTAATATATCTTGCTAACACTACAAGGCCTGACATAACTTTTTCAGTTAATGTCTTAGCAAGATATAGTTATGCTCCTACAAGCAGACATTGGAATGGAATCAAACACATATTGTAGTATCTAAAAGGGACTACCGATATGGGCTTATTTTATGGCAATGATTGCAATCCCGATTTTATTGGTTATGCCGATGCTAGATATTTATCTGACCCGCACAAGGCTAGATCTGAAATAGGCTATGTGTTTACATGTGGAGGCACTACAATATCTTGGCCATCGACTAAGCAATCAATCGTGGCTACTTTATCTAATTATGTGGAGATAATTTCTATTCATGAAGCAAGTCGAGAATTTGTATGGTTAAGGTCTGTAATGCACTTTATTTGAGACAAATGTGGTTTGAAGTATGACATACTACCCACAATTTTGTATGAAGACAATGCAGCATGCATAGCTCAATTAAAGGGAGGATTCATAAAAAGAGATAGAACAAAACACATTTCACCAAAGTTATTTTTCACACATGATCTTCAAAAGAACAGTGATATTAGTGTGCAACAAATCCGTTCAAGTGATAATATGACTGATTTATTCACCAAATCTCTACCGGCGTCAACCTTTAAGAAACTAGTGTATAAGATTGGGATGCGAAGGCTCAAGGATGTGAATTAATGCTCTCATCAGGGGGAGTTAATATGCGGTGTACTCTTTTTTTCTTACAAGGTTTTGTCCCACTGGATTTTCCTTGCAAGGTTTGTAATGAGGCAACCAAAAGGCGTATTTCTAAATATGTGTACTCTGTTTCCCTCACTAGAATTTTTTTTTCTAATAGGGTTTTAACGAGGCACATTATCTATGGACATCCAAGGGGGAGTGTTATAAGAAATATCAAATTATGGTGGATGTCTACTCTTCCTCCGTGGTTTTCATCTCAAATGCTTAATGACATATTCAATGACATATTTTCTTCACTTTTTATGCCCATATAAATGCCTTGTAATAGATAGGAAAATATACACAATTGAAGAAGAAAATCTCTTCCTTCTCTCTATTTCTATTTCTTGTTCATATTTTACTAAATTGCTTTTATTTCATAACAAAATTATCATAGACTACACCGGTACAAATACACGTTGGAAGAAAAGGTATCAATGATTTGAAGACAATTGAAATAATAATAATAAACCAATCATGAATGAGCCTAAAAATGTTTATCGGTACTCTTGCTTTGTCACGTCCAATAGTGCAAAATGTACCAACTACCTGGTGCAACGTCCCTAATTTAATAATAATGATCGAGATTAGCGATTCTCCACGTTAGCATTTTTGTTCCTTTATGTCAGATAGGAATCTTAGCAGATAAAGATGTTTAATGGTGCAATTGTAGTTTTAAAAGTTTTAGCAGGAGGGAGTACTAATTAATTACGATTAAGTGAAAGTTTTTATTCAATGAGTAAACACATATGAATATCACACATTTATGTCTCAAATACGGTAAGTTTACTCCAGCTGAATTGAAAGATCTTTGGCCACATCAAATAAAAGTTAGTAGAAATAGGGTCGTGTGTACGGTCAAAACCGATTAAGTCAGTCGTACGGACTGGTCGAGATAATAATGCTTCGATCAAAGGGTATCTGCGTAAGGACAGGTCGAGGTCCGAAGTAAGGGCGTCAAGCTTCGAGCTCTAAGACCGATCAATGACAAGCCCGGTATCATTATCGAGCTAATATCCAAATCGAACTACGAGGCAAAGCGGAGATTATCGAAGATGCATAGACCGACCAATACTCACCCCTTTACTATAAAGAGTGGAATCCTTGTAAGCATAAGACAGATTCATAGACATTGTAACAAAGACAACTTTAGAAAGATTAATACCTTTGAGCTCATTCACTTTGCCTTGTTCATTAATATCTTTGAGCTCATTTACTTTACTTTGTTCATCAATACTTCTTTTTCTCTGCCTTATATTTCATTCCATTTGTCAAAAATATATATTTCTATTTCACTCTATAATTTGTACAAAATTATATCACGTATCCTTAGAACCATACACAAATTTAACTCTATCCGATTTTTTGGGTAAACAGTTTGGCGCCCACCGTGGGGCTAAGGATAACAGTGTTTGTTTGATATAAATCTGCAACACACACCAGTTTACGCTCGTCTTTTGAGAGTGTCTCTGACTCGAACTAGCAATGGCAAACCTTCGATTAATGGCTTTACCTACCGACAACGAAGCCGACCTTAAAGACGAAGCCAATAACTTGATGCTTAGGGCCGGAAGACCATTTATCGATGTCATTGAAGCTCGTGTCGAAGTACCTGAAGCTCGAGCCGAAGTACCGCTAGATGTCAACTCACATGTGGCCTTTGAGGCAAACCAACGTTCCGAGCCTGAAAATAACATTCATGGCGATATTCAATCTGCAGCTCGAGACTTCCATAAAGTGGAGGAAAACGGAGTCAGCTTGCGTTTGATTTTTGAAATGTTGTAAGCCCAGCAGGTAGCGATATCTCAGTTGCAAAGCCAAACCCAGCTACCAAGCAGACCGGAGCCCAGTTTACCTCGAGAAATTGCCCACCGAATGGAGCCAACCGTAATGAGGTCAAACGAGCAAGAATCAGGGACTACCCTTGAAATTACTAAAATACTTGAGGAGCTCACAAAGCGGATCGATGCCAACGATAAGAAAGTAGAAACATATAATTCCAGGGTCGATCAAATCCGAGGAGCTCTTCCCATGATAAAAGGGTTGGATTCCAAGAAATTCGTACAAAAGCCTTTTCCTTCGAGTGCAGCCCCAAAACCAATCCTCAAAAAATTTCGTATGCCCGAAATCCCCAAATATAATGGTACGACCGATCCCAATGAACACGTCACCTCTTATACATGTGCCATCAATGGTAACGATTTGGAAGACGATGAAATCGAGTCCGTGTTGTTGAAAAAATTCGGAGAGACCCTCTCGAAGGGGGCGATGACTTGGTCACCAAATTCTATCGATTCATTTACCATGTTAGCGGATTCGTTTGTAAAGGCACACGTCGGTGCCATAAAGGTTGCAATTAGGAAATCGAACCATTTCAAAGTAAAACAAAGGGATAACGAAATGCTGAGGGAGTTCGTGTCTCAATTTCAAATGGAATGTATGGAATTGCCATCGGTCACAGATGACTGGGCCGTCCAAGCTTTCACCCAAGGGTTGAACGAGCAAAGTTCAATAGCGTCACATCGGCTGAAATAAAATTTGATTGAGTATCCGGCAATAACTTGGGCAGATGTGCACAATCTATACCAGTCAAAAATCAGGGTCGAAGACGACCAGTTAGAAGCTCCTTCCAGATCCATGCATCAGAACAGGTCGGCTATTAAAAATCAGAGGGACATCGAAAGAGAACAGAGGTCGAACAGAGACCGATATCAATGATACATTGCAGATCGAACGAACAACGGTTCGACTCGCAATGCCGCCCGGAAAAATCGAATGAGTGATCGAGGATAAAATTCTCGGGGACTATTATTCAACTCTCGAGATCTATTCAAACATAAAAGATAGACAAGAGGCCAAATAGCAATCACAGCCACCGGTCTCGGCCGAATCGATGAAGCAGGAAATAGAAGATGGCGAGGAAGATTTTCTGAATCCTCGAACTTTTATCGTCCCCGATGACTCTGACGCCGCCATATCGACGATCGAAGAGCTGGAGCAGGGTATATTAATCGAATATCTGCCCGAGAGGAAGGTATACCTGTGAACGGGATTGACCCCCGAACTCAGGAAAAAACTTATTCAATTTCTTATTGATAACATATATTGTTTTGCTTGGTCCTATTTAGACATGGCAGGGATCCCACCGTCGGTAACAACACACCAGCTGAGCTTGGACCCTAGGTTCAAACAGGTGAAGCAAAAAAGAAGACCTCGGTCTAAGGTAAATAACGCATTTGTAAAGGATGAGGCAACTAAACTTCTCAAAATAGGGTCAATTCGGGAGGTGAAATACCCCGAATGGTTAGCCAATGTAGTTGTAGTCCCTAAAAAGGGGAACAAACTTAGAATATGTGTAGATTATAAAGATTTAAACAAGGCGTGCCCCAAAGATTCTTTTTCACTGCCTAACATCGATCGCATGATCGATGCCACAGCCGGCCACGAGATCTTTACTTTTCTCGATGCCTATTCCGAGTACAATCATATTCGAATGAACCCGGAGGACCAAGAAAAAACCTCATTTATCACTAAGTATGGAACCTATTGTTATAATGTAATGCCATTCGGGCTAAAAATCACAGGAGTTACTTACCAACACGTAGTGAATAAAATGTTCGAAGAATAAATAGGTAAGTTGATGGAAGTTTACATTGATGAGATGCTAGTTATGTCCCTGTGCGCAGAGGACCATTTGACTCATTTGTAGGAAATGTTCAAAATTTTAAGGAAATACAACATGAAGCTCAACCCCGAGAAATGTGTTTTCGGGGTTGGGTCGGGCAAGTTCCTTAGCTTCATGGTATCGAATCGGGGGATCGAGATCAACCCCGACAAAATCAGGGCCATCGAAAACATCACCATCATGGATAGTGTGAAAGCAGTGCAAAGGCTGACCGGGCAGATAGTTGCCTTAGGCCGATTCATTTCAAGGTCGTTAGATCAAAGCCACATGTTCTTCTCTCTACTCAAGAAGAAGAATGATTTCACTTGGACCCCGGAATGCCAGCAGGCACTAGAACAATTGAAGCGGTACCTATCAAGCCTACCACTGCTTCACACTCCGAAGGTAGATGAGAAACTTTACTTATACTTGGCGGTATCGGAAGTCGCGATAAGTGGCTTCCTAGTTCGAGAAGAGCAAGGTACACAATTTCCTATTTATTATGTAAGTCGGACCTTAGGAGAAGCAGATACTAGATACCCACACTTAGATAAATTGGCATTCGCACTGATAAACGCCTCTAGAATGCCAATTTATCTAAGTGTGGGTATCCACACAGTGAGGCCGACGCACTCGCAAATCTGGGATCATCGATTGAGGAAGATAAGATCGACTCGTGGACTGTCGTTCAACTCTCGAGATCTATAATCTAGGAGGGACATGCCGAGATAAATTTTACGAGCTTAACCTAGGATTGGAGGAATAAGTATATTGAATACTTAAAGAACGAAAAACTCCCATCGAACCCTAAAGAATCGAGGGTTCTATGAACCAAGGCTGCTCGATTCACGTTGGTTGAAGATGGAACATTATATAGAAGGACGTTCGATGGACCACTGGTAGTATGCTTGGGGCCAGGTGACATCGATTATTTTTTACGAGAGGTCCACGAGGGCACTTGTGGAAACCACTCCGCCGTCGAACCACTAATTCGCAAAATCATCAGAGCAGGATACTACTGAGATAACATGGAGAAGGACACTAAGGAGTTTGTTTGAAAATGTGATAAATGTCAAAGGTTTGCACCAATGATCCATCAACCCGGAGAGCAGCTTTATTCAGTCATTTCCCCAATGGCTATTCATGAAATAGGGAATGGATATCGTCGGCCCTCTACCATCAGCCCCAGGTAAAGCTAAATTCATTTTATTTATGACTGACTATTTTTCTAAATTGGTTGAAGCACATGAGTTCGAGAAAGTGACAGAGAAAGAGGTTATAGATTTCATCTGGGATCACATCGTGTGTCGATTTGGGATACCAGCAGAAATAACATGCGACAATGGTAAGCAAATTATCGGTGGTAAAGTGACAAAATTTCTCGAAGACCATAACTTAAAAAAGGATAATGTCAACACCATATCATCCTAGTGGGAACGGACAAGCCATATCAATAAACCAAACTATCATCCAAAACCTGAAGAAAAGATTGTACGAAGCTAAAGGAAAGTGGAGAGAAATTCTGCCCGAAGTTCTTTGGGCATATCGGACAACCTCTAAATCCAGTATGGGAGCGACTCCGTTTTCCTTAGTGTATGGCTCCGAAGCTTTAATTCCTTTCGAAGTTGGAGAACCCAGCACAAGGTTCCGACATACATCGAAAGAGTCGAACTACAAGGCTATGAATACTAGCCTTGAATTATTAGATGAAAAATGAAAAGCGACACTGGTTCGAATGGCTGCACAAAAACAACGAATCGAAAGGTACTACAATAGAAGAACCAACCTCCACCATTTCAAGGCTGGGGACTTGGTCCTAAGGAAGGTCACCATCAACACTCGAGATCCTAATGAAGGGAAGCTCGGCCCAAACTGGGAAGGACCCTATCAAGTCCTCGATATAGTCGGGAAATGGTCTTATACACTCGGAACAATGGATGGAAAACCATTACCAAACAATGGGAACATATCGCTTCTCAAACGATATTATTGTTAAGGTATGATTTTCTCCTTTCTATTGGCTATATATATATATATATATATATATATATATATATATATATATATATATATATATATATTCGACACTAACTCATTGCAGGAATTGGACAAAAGACATCAAGACCTCTGGTTTTAAAGCATTCGTTGTACTCTTTTTTCACTTAATTCGGATTTTATGCCAAATGGATTTTTCCGGCAAGGTTTTTAACGAGGCAACAACTATGTGCTACCTGAGGGAAATTCAATAGTATCCGAGGCTTCTTCATAATCAACCTCGAATACTGGGGGGCTACCATCGAATAAATCAATTTCGACACAAGAAAGTTCTTTCATATCAAATTCATGTCGGACAGGGTCTCGATAGAGAAAAACTAGTTTCATCCCAATTAAAGGGAATAAGATCAATCCATCAATCTCATCCCAAATAAGGGGAATAATCACAATCCACCCCTACACCGGCACGTATAGTTTCAGGGCCTTATGACTCACCCTTCCTCGATTTTGCTAATGATGCTCCCAAAATATTTTTTTGATTTGATTTGCACACAAAAGGTAAAATAAATACAATTGTACCCACCTCAACATCTTTCACTTTGTATAATTCTCTTTAGTATTTCCAGTCACTCACAACAACAACCCTTGGCTCATTTGGCCATTCATAAGATTCTTTATTCCTGGCACGATTGCAGTATTTCATATTTCACACTTTCACCTCTTACAATTTCAAAGATCACCATCAAATATCAACATATAGAATATTTCAGCAATCATATACCTCAAATTCATTAGTAATGGAAACTTTAAACACAAAAGGTTTCTTCCCAAAGAATGGGGCATACCGACCAACAATAGAAATACATATCAAAATCATACACAATCAATACACCATTTATTCTTGCAATACTCTTTCCCAGAAATGTCAATATACAATTTCAACGCCTGAGTATGTGAAGTCGAGCCACACTAGATATATTTATAAAGCAAAGCATTAATTAAAATAGCCACTTATGGGCATGAATTGAGTACAAAAGCTTTTAGGAAACTCTATTTTTGAAATCATTGTTAAACAGTTAAGTCGAGGCTCATTTCATAATCTTTATCACACTCTCTCATTTTATTGACACCACTAGCCACAATTATAACTTAAATTCTTGGCCACACTCCATATCCCCAATTCACTTATTTCACTTCCAACCATCTTTATAGATTATCAACAATAAGACATTTCTAATCAAGACTTTAGGTACACATATGAGCAATAAAGAGTCTTAAGAATATTGAGATTTTCTCACACAATTTGACATCGTAGCCTTCATTTGAAACATGACTCAAAGACATAGCATTTTAATACACATATTATTCTTGAACACATTCCCAAAGGATAACATAATATAATGAATTATAAAGGAAAACTTATTCTTTTCAGATATCTCATACTTTGAAAAGATCTTCCTACTTCATGATTCAAACAGGCTTAAAGGCCAACCACCATCAAAAGAATTTTGATACGAGCGATCAAAAAAGCCTACGGGCTACAAATACTTTGAGTTTGAGTTCGAAGCAATCACTCACTCAATTATTAAGCCTAAGGGCTATCTTACTTCGAGTTCGAGCAATCACTCACTCGATCATAAAAAGCCTACGGGCTACGATACTTTGAGTTCGAGTTCGAAGCAATCACTCACTCAATTATTAAGCCTAAGGGCTATCTTACTTCGAGTTCGAGCAATCACTCACTCGATCATAAAAAGCCTACGGGCTACGATACTTTGAGTTCGCGTTCGAAGCAATCACTCACTCAATTATTAAGCCTAAGGGCTATCTTACTTCGAGTTCGAGCAATCACTCACTCAATCATAAAAATCCTACGGGCTATGATACTTTGAGTTCGAGTTCGAAGCAATCACTCACTCAACTATTAAGCTTAAGGGCTATCTTACTTCGAGTTCGAGCAATCACTCACTCGATCATAAAAAGCCTACGGCTACGATACTTTGAGTTCGAGTTCGAAGCAATCACTCACTAAATTATTAAGCCTAAGGGCTATCTTACTTCGAGTTAGAGCAATCACTCACTCGATCATAAAAAGCCTACGGGCTACGATACTTTGAGTTCGAGTCCGAAGAAATCACTCACTCAATTATTAAGCCTAAGGGCTATCTTACTTCGAGTTCGAGCAATCACTCACTCGATCATAAAAAGCCTACGGGCTACAATACTTTGAGTTCGAGTTCGAAGCAATTACTCACTCAATTATTAAGCATAAGGGCTATCTTACTTCGAGTTCGAGAAATCACTCACTCGATCATAAAAAACTACGGGCTAGGATACTTTGAGTTCGAGTTCGAAGCAATCACTCACTCAATTATTAAGCCTAAGGGCTATCTTACTTTGAGTTCGAGCAATTACTCACTCGATCATAAAAAGCCTACGGGCTACGATACTTTGAGTTCGAGTTCGAAGCAATCACTCACTGAATTATTAAGCCTAAGGGCTATCTTACTTCGAGTTTGAGCAAATCACTATACCATAAAAAGCCTACGGGCTACAAATACTTTGAGTTCAAGCAATCACTCACTCGACTATTAAGCCTAAGGGCTATGCTACTTCGAGTTAAAGCAAATTGCCTGAAGCCTAAGGGCTGAACATTTTCATAAAACACAAGTAAACAAAATCCTCACTAAGCAGAAGAATGGGAACAGAGACCAGCTGGGAAAAAGAAAATACTTTATATACAAAATGATATTTACAAAATGACTAATCAGGGCCTTACAAAGGAACCTAATCATCTACGGGAGCAGTCTTTTCTACATCAGCCTCCTCCCCGCTCTGAGACCCGTTTTTGCTCCCGTCATCGTCATCTTCATCGGAAGCCAAGGCCCCAGCATCAGCTTGAAGCTCTCTTGCCTTTGTTATCTCTACAGAAAGATTGAAGCCCCGAGAATGGATCTCCTCGAGGGTTTCCCTCTGAGTTTGGCATTTGGAAAATTCGGTGATCCAATGTGCTCGAGTTCAAGCGGTATCAGAAACCTATCTTGTATGTAACTGAGCGGCTTCGGCATCAGCCCGATAAAAAGCCACCATTGCGTCTGCATCGACTTTTATTTTTTCAGCCTTGGCAAGTTCAGGGGCCAACCGAACCTCTAGCTCATCCTTTTCCCTTGCTTGAGCCAAGCTTTTCTCCTTCAGGCTCTGAAGTTGACTTTCGGTCGATAACAACTAGGCTCGAGCAGTCTCTCTCTCTGCAGCAAGGCGGTCCATGTTTTCTTTCCATTTTAAGGACTCCGCCTTTATCTTATCAACCTCCTCGCGGAGTTTCCTGATAAACTCAAGCTTCTGCTGTAGCTGTGAGACCGAAAGATTAGCCATCGTTCCAGTATCGATCCCATAGGCTTTTAATATTATCATTACCTGCTCAGACATATCGGTCTGATCGATCTTGGTGAGCTTTAGTCAACTTAGCTCGGAGATCCTTGATTTCCTCCCCTTTTTGCCTTAAGAGGAGTTTAAGGACATTCCTCTCCTCCATAACCCGTTAGAGATCGACCTCATATCGATGCAGCTCATCTCAAAATCGAGAACATGCTTCTCGATAAGCTGCCGCAGCCTACGAGGGGAGAAGAAACGAAGTGAAAAAAGAAAAATAGACATGAGAGATAATAACAACAAAATAAATTAAGGTTTACTTGATTCAAAGCTTGCTGAACTCCTTGGAAAAAATCTGATGCCTCACTGCTACCGGCAGCATCCTCGACGCCAGTAAAAAGACCAATGAAGGGATCGTCCTCCTCATGAGGCATGTCTAGTTCGAGGGCCCCCAAAGCTTGGGCTTCCCGAATCGCCCCTTCAAAAAATGTAGGAAAGGTGGGCGAGTCTTCGATTGCTGCTACCCCAAGTGAGTCACTTGGGGCGTTCCCTTCGAATTGAAGAGATTCGAGAATAGCCCCTTCAGATATATTCCCAATCTGTTGGCTTCGATTGGAAACATCCTCGATCTGCAATGACTCAGGAACTTTGCCCGAATCCTTCTCCGATATACCCTCGGTTTGAGCCGGAGTTGTATAAACCACCATCGATCCACCTGCCTATGGAGCATCGGTGGTTTTCTTCGTTCGGGCCATCAACACGAACTCCTCACCTTCTTCTTCCTCATATTCATCTCTTAGGCGCTGAACCGACTCCAAGGTCAAAGGGATGGTATTCTTCTTTGACTTACGAGTCAACCTTGCATTCGGTTTTGGATTATCGAAAGTAGAGGCCCTTTTCCTCTTATTTCCCTTCGCCGGTTTGGAAACTGGAACCGAGGACTCTTCCTCACCGGGCAGGGGCCTCAAACCTGCGTCTCTGCGCAGGCCTACACACGAGAAAATCGGTTAAGTATAAGGAAAATGTTTCGTTCGAACTCCCAAAAACATGAAAGATAAGCTTACCATGATTTTTCGCCTCCCATCGGCCCTTTGCCAGATCACGCCACGAACGTTCGGCATAAGAGAATTTCGAAGCTAGAGCCGGTACCCAACTCTTAAGGTCGGGAACGACACCAGACATCCAAGGAACCACTGCATTACAAAAAAGATATCGGCAAGAAAACAAACAAAGAAACAATGCAATAGGGAATAAAACAGTAAAGTACACTTACGATTCATATTCCATTCTTCGGGGAACGACATCTTTTCGGCAGGGATCAGGTCCGAAGTCTTCACTCAAATAAACCTGCCCATCCAACCTCGATCTTTATCCTCATCGATACTTGAGAACAATAACTTGGTAGCCCGACGTTGTAGTTTTATCAATCCGCCTCGGTAGAGGCATCCCCTCGATCATGTTTGCAAAGAAACGGATCAGAATAATGATCTGTCAAAAGGAAGGATGAATCTGGCCTAGAGTTATTTGGTATTGCCGACAAAAGTAGATGATAACAGGGTCAAAAGGTCCTAACGTAAACGAGTAGGTATACACACTTAAGAAGCCTTCCACATGGGTGGTAATATCTTCGTCAGAAGTCGAAATCACCACTTCCTTATTGTCCCAGTTACAATCTGCCTTAAACTGTTCAAGTTACTTTTTGGTTATCGAGCATAAATATCTCGATACCGGTATACATCGACCAGGAACCAGCATGCCTTTGTCGAGCTTGAAATCAGAGGTGAGAAGGCATATTTTGGGAACACACTCCTCCGGCCGTGGCTCCGCCGGTGTTTTATCGGCGGCAGGCTGCGAAGAAGAGGCTTGTCCTTTTTGAGGAACGGTCTTTGATATTTTCGCCATTTTCTTTGAATTTAGAAGAAAGGAATAAAAAGGTTATGATGTTTCAAAGGAAGATTTTTGTAGTGAAAAACACAGAAGGAAAATTTCACATAAACGAATTCAGAAAAATATGGGAAGATGCTTAGAAATTTTTGATCAGAGAATGTAAAGGTGATTAATGGTAGAAAAAAGGGATATTTATTAGTTAAGCGGTGGCGGATCAATCTCGGTAATGGCCGATTGTCGCCTGACACGCATTAAATGCCTCGGTAAATGAAACTGACGGGACCGCTATCACATACGTCACGATCGAACTCGATGCAGACGTTAGTGTGCGTCTAACCATACCGGTGGAAAATCATATCGTTTCTCGTTACATCCTTTCCGAGAAATGAGGGGACTGTTTGTGTACGGTCAAAATCGATTAAGTCAGTCGTACGGACTGGTCGAGATAATAATGCTGATCAAAGGATATCTGCGTAATGACAGATCGAGGTCCGAAGTAAGGGCGTCAAGCTTCGAGCTCTAAAACCGATCAATGACAAGCCCGGTATCATTATCGAGCTCATATCCAAAACGGACTACGAGGCAAAGCGAAGATTATCGAAGATACATAGACCGACCAACACTCACCCCGAATATCAAGACTCCAAGACAGAATCGAGCTCGAATCGAGGCCGAGGGCTCGATCCAATACCGAGCTCGAGCCGGTATCGAGCTCACAGACAAGAGCCGTTGCAACCGCACTAAGAGAGAGAATCTTGGCGGGAATTGGGAAAAAGATAATTTATCATGGGCTCTCTACTATATATTTTTTATTATAGATAAAGTAGGATCCTTCTACTATAAAGAGGGGAATCCTTGTAAGTATAAGACAGATTCACACATTGTAATAAAGACAACTTTAGAAAAATTAATACCAAGCTCATTCACTTTGCTTTGTTCATCAATACTTCTTTTTCTCTGCCTTATATTTCATTTCATTTGTCAATGCCTTATATTTCATTTCATTTGTCAAGAATATATATATATATATATATATATATTTCTATTTCACTCTACTATTTGTACCAAATTACATCATGTATCATTAGAACCATACACAAATTTAACTCTATCTAATTTTTCGGGTAAACATGTCCCAGTACTAACTACCTGCGGATTCTGATAGACATTTAGACTTGAAGCTTGTACTGAACCTAATTAATCAAATTCAATCAAAGACGAAAAAAGGGATCATTCGTTGCGTTAGTTATAATCAGTACTTGAGTAATAATTCATGTTCACAGAAAGAGTTTTCATGGACCAGAATACTAGTAAGGAGAAATTTTATTTTACTTCTCAAATGCCACATCATACTTACATAAGGCTATTTATTATTTGACAAGTTTACTTGTGGGTCCCATTTGTTTATTTTAAAGATAACGCTAAAAAATGCAGTTTTAAGTTTCATACTTTTCCTATTTGATATCCTTAAACTAAGGACAAAAAGAAGTAATAAAATAATAATAAAAATGGTGATAAATATTTTGTCTTTGAGAGGCTAATTGATATATACAGAAAGTCGTTTTTCCCTGCCGATCGGCACATGATCAATTGAGTTGTTGAAGAAGAAGAGAAACAAGTAAATTTTTTGCCCAAAGAATTAATATGGAGGACTCACATGCAGCTGATGTGCAATCAAGTATTTTTTTTTTGACCTTATAATTCTGCAATCGTCCATCTTTATTAAACTAACGGGAGAGTCGCTTACTTCTCTAAACAATCAGTAATAATTTTTCATACTTCTTGACATATTAATTATCATTTAACACAACAAAATGATTATTTTCCCCGAGCTCTTGTCAATAGAGTTCTCAAATGATTCTTCCAAAATGTTGTAGCATGAAGCTGAAGCTCTTGCATTAGTATCTACCACAACAAAATCATTTAGGGAGGTGTCAACTCCATATTTCCTCCTGCCATCGC
Source organism: Nicotiana tabacum (assembly GCF_000715075.1). NCBI lineage: Eukaryota > Viridiplantae > Streptophyta > Magnoliopsida > Solanales > Solanaceae > Nicotiana > Nicotiana tabacum. The sequence goes on from NC_134103.1 coordinate 41,687,202, forward strand.
TAGGCGATTCACCCTCAAAGTAGAATAGAGCTGGTACAAGCTTGGTAGAACAAATCTCGCTTACTGTCTTTTGTATATGTACTCGGGCCATGAATTTGAACAAGTTTAGAATGATCAGAATATGACGTTTTCTTTTTGTGAGTATACACTGATTATGAGATTATTGTTGTACAAAATTCTGTTTTCATGCCCAATTTTTTTTTTTTTTTTTTTTTTTTTTAATCATTTAGCATAATATTAGCTTCCGAAACATAAGTGCCGATCGGAAGGGAATCTGAATACGTTAATTAGCTTCTAAAAGACGAAATATTTTATTACTATTTTATTAATTTTTTTTATCCTTAGTTTAAGGATATCAAATAGGAAAAGTATGGAACATTAAACTGCCTTTTTAGCTTTATTTTTAGAATAAATAGATGGGACCCACAAGTCAGCTTGTCAAATAATAAAGAGCATCACATAAGTATGATATGGTAAGTGAGACATAAAATAAAATTTGAGTCTAGTTTACTTCTTGACAAGTGGACTCATGTTCCTACTTACTTATTTTAAAGCATAAGCTTAAAAAAAGAAAATGTTTAAGTCTACTTTTTTCCCTAATTAGAGGCTTAACTGGTGGCCAATAAAAGAAAAATAAAACAGGAAAAATCTTTTTCATTATATTATTTTCTTATTACTGTATATTATTAGGTATACTCTTTCATAAAAAAACTTTTTATGAAAATTAAAGGTACGAGCAATCTCCATATTTGCAAAATTTAATGCACCATATCTTGAGCTATTCAACCAAAGAAAATTTTAATAAATAGTACTCCACTCCGGTTAATATGATAGGTGAAAGAAAGTAGAAAATTAGAAATGTGAACTAATAATTTTCAATTAAAAAGTACTCATTAGTTTATCACGGTTTGAATAATAAAACTTGTAATTTCGAAGAAATAAAATTTTCAGTAAAAATAATTTCTTATCAAAGCGTTGATCTTGGGAGATTTTTTTTTTCCCCTTTTACTGCCCATCAGCTAAGCCTCTAATTAGGAAAAAGAGTAGACTTAAATATTGTCTTTTTTAGTTTATGCTTTAAAATAAGTAAGTAGGAACATGAGTCCATTTGTCAAGAAATAAATTAGACTCACATAAGTAATGTTGGTTATGTGACTCACATACTAAAATTTCTCTGCAAAGACAGTAAACATGATTTGAAGGTAGTACTTTTAAAGATTGCTAATTGTGAATGTTCCAGTCGAGTTACTAACTCAGTAACTAGTCAACTGCTTCAATTTCTTTTGGATTGAAATGGGCGAACGAAAAATTTGGCTGAAGAACCAATTTATTTATGCATGATTTAGAATTTCAGAGATTCATACCCCATTTTAGCTAAGGCCTAAGGGTTTGCCATTGATTGGTAATTTGGTATGCACGGAATCTCAATTAGCTTACATTTGGTTTAAGCTTTTGTCATGGCATACGTAAAAAATTGGTGCATGAACTTTGGATTTCCACTTGGTCCGAGTTTTGTCCCAACTTGCAAAATGTTTTTTCTTCAATTACGATGATTGGGACATAATTCTTAAGTTCTATTTTTTTTAAATCAAAGGTCCACATTGGTGGATGGTGGGGTTTATGCTAAAAGTTAAACCTATATATTATCAAAAAGAAATAGTACAGGAGGAGTACATAGACCATAGCCTCCACAATAAAATGAAGTGCGATATTAATTACTATTATGTACATCTGAAAGAGGATGAACTGCCTAGATTGGGACATATCCTCCTTGATATCTTGTTTGCCATTAGCTTCACAAAAGGATCTTGTACACACATTTAACATGACTATACAAAAGTCAGCATTATCTCGAGGTAGCATCATTAAGAAGAAAATGATTTTTCCTTGGCTTTATTCTGAAATTTGGGATGCCAAATCGATCAAGCCTTAAAATTTAGTTCATTATGTCTGGTAAACACGAACTTCATCAATTATCAGTTAACTTCTCAAGTTTTCTCCAAAATTAGCTAGTTCATTGTGTCTGGTAAACAGTGAACTGTTGATAGCTTGTTTTTCATTCTCCTGGCATAGTTCATACTAGGGGTGTTTATGGACCGGGCTGGTTCGATTTTTATCCAAAACCAAATCAAATCAAACCAACTATATCGGTTTGGATATATTAGTTCGGTTTTGTCGGATTTTTCGGGTTTTTCAAATTTTTTTGTTACTTAAATATTATTTCAATCTTACTTTATTAAATTTCTGATAAGTAAATTGTTGGTATTATTCCTCTTTAGGCGTTATACTCTATTTTGATACTGCAAATAATAAAGAACACTTTTGATCCACAGTTAATCTGTGGTACCTCTCCACCATTAATTCTTGTAACATTTCTTGTATGTATATGCAGAATGGGAAAATGAAGTTACTACTTCATAAATGGTTCACATTCATTTATATGATGGTTTCTTAATTTTTGTGACTTCGTTTGTGAAAAGATATTAGCTTTTCAGAAGGTTTGAAGTTACTGTCTTTATGATAATTTTGTTATTAAACAAGATTAATGTTACATAACATTAACTCCTATTTGGCTTGTTACGTTTTTCTGATGGAAGAAAACATAGATGATTTGCCTATATAAACATCATCATTTGTGAACTAAATACCCACCAAAACATTTATTCTCTCATCCTCACAAAAGACTATTCTTCTTCCTATTTTTCTGGAAGACTGTTCTTCTTTCTATTTTTTCCTGGAAAATTCTTTCATTTGCAAACTCCAAACTTCTAGTCACGAGTGCACGTGTTTGGGAGTACTGTGGAACCTTGGGGAGCGAGCGATCTTAACGATTTACACCCAGTCAGACCAAAATTGCTTTCAAGGCAGTGACTTGCCACGATACAGTTTTATTCGATAAGTTATTTCTAATCTCTTATTATTCTTGATCAATATTATCAACTATTTTTCTAACAATTTGAAAGCGATCCTGTATATAATATTGACTAATGACTACCACTTTGAACAAAACACTTCCTAATCTTTCAAAGCTTGAGTCTTTAGATGGCAACAATTATAAGCGTTGGTCCCAGAAACTTTTAATTTTCTTTGAACAATTAGAAGTTGATTACGTTTTGTTTAATGAACCTCCTGCTGATGTTGTTTCCAATACTACTGATGTTGCTGATAGTTCTAATACAATTGCTACTGTTGTGCTAAAATGAAATTTGGAAAGGATAATAAACTGTTCGAGGGCATCTACTTAACCATATGGCTAACCCTCTTTTTGATTTGTTTATAAATTATAAATTTGCTAAAGTCATATGGGACAGTTTGGAGAAAAATATAGTGCAGATGATGCGGGAAAAGAAGTATGTAGTTGGAAAGTGGATCAAGTTTCAGATGGTTGATGATAAGCCAATCATGGAGCAGGTTCATGAGTATGAGAACTTGACTGCTGATGTTTTGAACGAAGGCATGGAGATGTGTGAGATTCTTCAAGCTAATGTTCTGCTTGAAAAGTTTTCACCTTCCTGGAGTGATTACATGAATCAACTGAAACACAAGAAAAAAAACTTAACTCTTCAAGAATTGATCAGTCACATGAGGACTGAGGAAGCAAACCGTCTCAAAGATGAGGAGGCAGAACGACTTAAGGATAAGATGAAATCTCTCTCTCTCTTAATTCTTCTAAAGTTATCCTTGTGGAATCTGCTAGTACTTTTGTGAAAGACAGGTTTAAAGGCAAACAGAAGAAAGGCCAGAAGAAAGGATATGTAAAGAAGCAGAATTACTTAAATAAATCAGAGGGCCAAATCCAAAAGTCGAAAGGACCTTGCTATGTCTGTGGAAAAATTGGTCACAAGGCTTTCTAGTGCAACCAAAGACAAGGACAACGCTCGAAGCAGGGAGGGAAATCTCCGGTCCAAGATAACCTTACTGAAAGTGGTGATGTGATTGCTGCTGTGGTCGTTGAGGTAAATATGGTGTCTAACAAGACTGATTGGATACTGGACACAGGCGCTTCAAGACACCTCTGCGCCAATAAGGAATTATTTCATGACTTTGAGGAGTCTACCGATGGAGAGTGTGTCTACATGGATAACTATGGGTAAAGAAAAAGTTCTTCTTAAGTTAACTTTTGGAAAAAACTTTAGCCTTGAACAATGTTCTATACGTTCCCTCTATTCGTAGAAACTTAATTTCTGGTGCACTTCTCAACAAAGCAGGCCTTACACTTATTTTTGAATCTGATAAAATTATTATTTCTCGTGGAGGAGACTTTGTTGGGAAGGGTTACCTCAATGGAGGTTTGTTTGTACTAAACATTGTTCAAGAGATTACTAGTAATGCAAGTACTTCTAATTCTATTTATATCGCTGAGTCTATTGATTTGTGGCATGGTAGTCTAGGTCATATTAATATTGCTTCTATAAAAAGACTTAGAAAAATGGAATTAATTCCTGCGGTTAATGTCGATAATTTTTCTAAGTGTTTTTTTTTTGTATAGAAGCAAAATATACCAAAAAGTTTTTTAAAAATATAACTAGTAGAAAAACAGAATTTCTTGAACAAGTGCATTCAGACTTAGCTAATTTCAAGAACATTATTAGTAAGGATGGAAAGAAATACTACAACACTTTTATAGATGACTTTTCGAGATACACTAAGGTATATCTTCTTAAGTCTTAGGATGAGGCTGAAAGCATATTTTTAAAACACAAAGCAGAAGTAGAAAACTAATTAGATAGAAAAATCAAGAAACTTAGGTCTGATAGGGGTGGTGAATATAGTACTAATACTCTAGAAGCCTTTTTGTGAGAAAAATGGTATTATACATGAGGTTAGTGCCCCTATACTCCCCAACAAAATAGTGTAGCCGAAAAAAAAATCGAACCCTTAAAGAAATGATGAACTCTATGCTTTTGAGTTCAGGTTTATCTGACAAGATGTGGGGGGAAGCTGTCTTATCTGCATGCTATGTTCTTAATAGAGTCCCTCATAAGAAGTTAGATAAAACTCCTTATGAGTTATAGAAAGGATTTGCCCCTAACTTGAAATTTCTAAAAGTGTGGGGGTGTTTGGCTAAGGTTGGTCTACCTGATTTTAAACAAGTAACTGTAGGACCCAAGACTTTTGATGCCGTTTTTATTGGTTATGCTCAAAACAGTGCTGCATATAGATTTCTATCTTTGAATGATCATTCTATTTGTGAATCTAGAGATGCAGAATATTTTGAGCATATTTTTCTATTGAAAGATATTGTTCCTACTGATGTGCCTAATAATACTTCTACATCTATGTCTTAATTCTCATATTGTGCCTTCTTCTAGTATTATTGCTAATGATCATGAAAATGAACTTAGAAGGAGTAAGAGACGTAGAATTGAAGCTAGATTTGGTCCTGACTTTATCACTACTTTCTTGACTTAAAATATTGAGTTTGATCTTTTGAATTAAGAATTAGTGTCTACCAATTTAATAGAAGAAGACCCTAAGACTTATGATGAAGCAATGAGGTCAATAGATGCTAATTTTTAGAAAGAGGCCATTAAAAGTGAATTACACTCTATAGTTTCTAATCACACTTGGGACTTATCTGATTTGCCTAAAGGTTGTAAACCCATAAGTAGCAAGTGGATATTTAAGAAGAAGTTGAGACATGATGGTATAATTAAGAAATATAAGGCTAAACTTGTTATTAGGGGTTTTAAACAAAAGAAAGGAATTGACTATTTTGATTAAATATTAAATAAAATTATTTTATATCTTTGAAGTTTTTATAACTGCGCGAAGCGTGGGCAAGTTGACTAGTATTAAATAATACTAAATTTTCCAGATATGTTAGTATAATTATATTTAACAGTACATCTATCCTTTCATATCTTCCAACAGATAAGTAATAGAAGACACTGAAGAATGACTACATGGATCCTTAGTTAGCCACCCAGAAATAATAATCTTAATGTTACAATATCTAATCATAATGCCATATCTAATCATAATGCCACAACTTTATCCTAAAAAGGACCGTACATGCTTAGAAGTTAGCAATTTGACTCTCCCGGAAAAGGTACATAATAGCCTCCTCCTTATGACTAGTACAACATGAACATTTAGATGGTACTAGCATGGTAATATTTTCATATCATCAGTTGGAAGTCTATTCTAAAGCATCCTAAATATGAAGAAAGAGATTTTGAAAATAACCTTCTTATGCCAAATCATACTAGTAGTAAGGGAACTATCCTTCAGTCTCGTCAAGTGTTGCCAAATACATTTGCATGAGAAAACTCAAGTAGTATCAATTGTCCGATGGCTAATCTTTTCTTCCGTTATGAATATCAATCCTTAGAATATCATTGATATTATTTTCTGGGAGGGTGTCTTCGAGTTTAGTAACATTTCAAACCCCTCCTTCAGTAAAATGGTTCACCAACAGATTTCTTGGAGCTTTATAAAATTGGGTAATCATGACCAAAGCATCCTTTAGCAGTCCAATTGTTCCACTAGAAGGAAATCAAACTTGTACCAATCTTTCATAAGATGTATTTTCAGCTTCAATTTTTATATCCATAAGTCTCTTCTAAGTATGGGATTAACTATAAGACCAGTCTCTAAGTATCAGATGCTTCTTTTACAATACTTAGCTTCTAGGAATTCTCTAAGAAGATTTTTTTTATTCCTAAAATTCCATCAAGCTTTCACAGAAAAGTTAATGCAGAAATCATTGAAGGATCTAAAACTAGCCCCTCCCTCTTGAGTAGGAAAGCATAAATTCTTCCAGAATGTCACGATCCAAAATCCATCTAGTCGTGATGGCACATAACCAAACCCACTAGATAAGTCAAATAACATTCAACACAACTCAAACGAGAATAATAAGAGTCAATGAGTAAAATAACTGAACTTCTATACAAAATCCCAACGATTGGTAGTACAAGTCATGAGCCACTAAGATATAGATTTACAAAGCTGGTATGATAATAAATACAACATATGTTTGGAATGTTCATAAACAGATTACGAATCTAAATCTATCAAGGACAAGTGGCATCTATATCCGGAAGCAGGTACATCTTCAATGCGAGCTCCCACCATACACAATAACATCAACTTCAAGATCTGCACGCAAAGTGCAGAAGTGTAGTACGAGTATAACCGACCCCATATACTCAATAAGTAATAAACTTAACCTCAGGTTGAAAAACGTGACGAGCTTAGAATATGGTTAGAGTCCAACATCAATAGCCTTAAGAAAAATCTTATTCTGGAAATAAAGTACTCGTAATAATATAATAAAGACAATAAAAGTGAATAACTTAAAAGGTATTATGCTCAGCTCGTGCACAGTTACGGAAAAGTAATGTAACGACCCGACCAATCATTTTGAACTCTAGTGCATCGTTCGATGATTTGAGGCCATGAGTAGCTTTCACTTTATATTTTATGACTTGTACGAGTGGTCGGAATTGAATTTCGGTAAGTTCGGAGTTGATTCGGATGGAAAATTCTCATTTCGGAAGCTTAAAGTTGGAAGAGTTGACTATGGTTTGACTTTTGAGTAAACGACCTCGGAAACAGGATTTGAAGGTTCCAATAAGTTTGTATGATAATTTTGAACTTGGGCATATGTTCGGATTGAGTATCGGACTGTCCGGGAGCATTTCGGTGCTTGTTGTAAAAAGTTGGCATTTGAAGGTTTTAGAATTTCATAATTTGGTTTGAAGTGGATTATGATGTTATCGATATTCGTTTGGGGTTCCGAGCCTTGGAATATATTCGTATCGTGATTTATAACTTGTGCGTAAAGTTTGGCGTCATTTCGGGAAGTTTAACTATGATTCAGACGCATTCGGCGAAGTTTAAATGTTTGAAAGATTAAAGAAAGGTTTCGATCATCGATTCATAGTTCTGATGTTGTTTGGCATGATTTGAGGCTTAGACTAAGTTTGAATTTGTTAATATGTTTGGATGGGGTATCGGGGGCCCCCGGGCGCAAATCGGATTGGAATCAGATCGAATTTTGGACTTAAAGGATTTCTGAAGCTTAAGGCTTCTGGTGTAATCGCAACTGCGAAACTTTGGCCGCAGGTGCGGCGTTGTGCTCGCATAAGCGACATTTGGACTAAAGCTGGAATGGCCGCAGATGTGAGGATATTTTCGTATCTGCGAGCCCGCAGATGCGAAGAATGCTCCGCAGAAGCGGAATGTGAACTGGGCAGCTGGGGTTGTAGAAGAAAAAGGTCTCTGCATGTGCGAGTGCGCAAGAGCGAGGGTTAGAACGCAGAAGTGGTCACACATGAGCGTAATTTGGTCCGCAGAAGCGGATTTTCCTGGGCTTGGAGAGAACCGCACCTGCGATAGATTTTCCACAAGTGCGGAGCTGCAGGTGCGGCTGATGGACCGCTGGTGTGAAAGTCGCTGGGCAGAATGCTTGATTTAAGTACGTGGGTTAGGCTCATTTCACCTCATTTCTCTCATTGGAGCCGGCCTTGGGGGCGATTTTGGAGTGCCATTCTATTCATCCTTCCTGAGTTAAGTGATTCCTACCGTTGTGAGTTATATACATGGAATATATGTGGATTTAAACATGAAAAATTGTGGAATTTTTGGAAATTTTTGAAATTTTTGGAATTATATATTTGAGTTCATAGTATTGTAGGTATTATTTATCTTCGAAAAGTTTCAGAATTCGGGCCCGAGGGCCCGAGGGTTGACTTTGTTGACTTTTCGAGCAGTGATGGAAATTGTTATAATTTAATACATTATGATTTGGAGCATATTTTTATTGGTTTTCATGATTGTTTGACTAGTGTCGGATTGATGGGCTTTAGGTTTGAGGTGTTAGAGAGGCGTTGGAGTCGGTTATGGAACTTCAGAGTGAGGTATGTCTCATGTCTAACCCTGTGAGGGGGAATTTACCCCGTATGTGTTGTTCTTGTTGCATGTTACATGTTGTGGGTGTTGCGCACGTATGAGGTGACGAGTGTCCGTGCATATGCTAGAATTTATGATTATGTCACGCCATGCTTTACTTGTACTACTTGAGTTATCCTTGCTTGTTTAATTCCTTTATTTTGCTTTGAAACCTGAGACTAGGCTTGCGTAGAGTGATAGACTCGCTATTGTAGAGATTTGACGAGCTACTTGATTAGCCACGGAATAATTGTGCTCTCCTTTTGAATTTCTCTCGCGTTGTGCGTTTTCATCGAAAAGCTTCTTTAAATTTCATAACTCACACGTATATTCGTGAGTGGGGTCAAGGACCCGTTAAAGTATCATATTCTTATGGGATCGGGCCGTTCGCCTCGACAATATCATATTCTTATAGGATCAGACCGTTCGCCTCGGCAGTATGATAACACTACTCTTATGGGATCTGGCCGTTCGCCTTGGTAGTATATAAACATATCTATGGTTCGTGCCGCTCGACCCTCGGCAGTGTACACATTATTCGGGATCGGGCCGTACGACTTCGGCATAATCGTGCGTTATATCGCTAGCAGTCCAAATATCACGAGATTATACTTCCACTGATGCCTGGCATTTATATGGTATTCCTCATTCCTTTGATGTTGGAACTTGATATTTTCTGAGCTGTTGAGATAGGATACGAGATTGAAAAGTTTATATCGCTAAAAGAATTTTGAAAGAATATGTTGGCTACCGTTTTATCCCATTATTATGTGGTGCTTCATATCTGCTTACGATTGATCATATTGCTTTATTGGACCTCTAGTAAGTGTCGATGTCGACCCCTCGTCACTACTTCTCCGGGGTTAGGCTAGATACTTACTAGGTACACGTTAATTTACGTACTTATGCTGCACTTCTGCACTAAATGTGCAGGATCTGACAGGTTCATTTGATGGTCATCTGGGCGCGTAGGGGCAGCTGCTGAGGACACTTAATGGTCATCTGCATTCCAGGTTACGTATCGCAGCCTACAGAGTCTCCGTCATACTATTTACTTTATTCTGTCTTATTTACATTTCCAGATAGATGTTGTATCATTATTGTACTCCTTAGAAAATACTCATGCACTTGTGGCACCGGGTTTTAGGGATATTCTAGTTGACGCTTACGGATTCATATATTATTATCACCTTTTATTTTTATACAATACTAATTATGTATGTACCTGTGATTTTAAGGGCGTAAATTTCCTTACTTAATAAAATTTATGATTTTGAAAGTAATAAAATAAACAATTAATGTGATAGTTAACTGTTGGTTTGCCTAATGGTGACGTTGGGCGCTATCACGGCCTATAGTGAGTTTTAGGTCGTGTTAGCTTGGTATCAAAACTCTAGGTTCACTTGGGTATCACGAGTCATGAGCGAGTCTAGTAGAGTCTCGCGGATTGGTACAGAGATATCTGTACTTATCTTCGAGAGGCTACAAGGCTATTAGGAGCACTTCCGTTCTTGATTCCTCATCGTGCGATTTGATTCCATTAAAGCTTATGCCCTCATTTCCTTCCTACTCAATCTTATGCGATGTGGAGCGCTTGATATCAATTGGAAATCAAGGAGTTGTAGTGGTGCTGCAGATGTGGTGCAGGATGTTTGTCCCTGCGTATTCGAGCGAGTTATTATCGTCGTCTTGTGGAAGGGGTTCTGTCGTTCCAGCCCTGTATCAGTATTGCCTATGGTTTTGAGGTTATGCACAGATTGTTATGATGTTCGTGCATTGTTATCGTGCTGTGTTGTTGTGAGTAGTAGATTGCTCATTTATGGGTCGCGACAGTGGATGACTCAAAAGGAGGATTTCTCGATTCATGTCCCAGACAGATGTTACTATTTTGATGAGATTTTTTACTCTTATTAGATGTGCGTGAAGTAGTTACACCGGATTTTGGGAAAGGTAGACAGTTGTGGTCGTATGTAGACATTGTTATTGATTTTCTCTTTGAGCGGGTGCTTTTTCTAGTAGAGGCGGTAAGGTTTTTTAGAGTTTTTGCCATTGTTCAAATGGGTAAAAAGAACAATGTGAGAGAAAATGTTTGAGAGGATCTATTATATCAAGGAGGGAAATTATAGAAGTGTGAAGGTTAAGTGCTGAGAAAGGAAAGCTTCGTCAGTGAGGTGATGTATTGATTTGATTGCCATTCTAGGAAGTCAGAAAAAAGTGTGAAAGGGACTAATTGGAGGCGCTCAATTAATGAGCCTGACGGAATTTACGGGAATAGAAACATTTACAACACGAAAAAAGATATCATCATGATTAATTGATATTAAATAAAAAATATAACATAACAAGTTTACAAGTTAAAAGAGATAATACCAAGTGACTTTCGCAAACTGCAAAATAAGGGGATTTTTAAAAATATCGGCTAATTGGTCATGAGTGCTGACAAAAAGAATTTCAATATCACTATTAACAATATGATCTCTAATAAAATGATTATTGATTTCTATATGCTTGACCCTAGAATAATGCACATGATTATTTAATAAACATATTGCACTAGAATTATCACAAAGACATTGAAGAGGTTTAAAGAAGAGATCATAGTCACCAAGTTAATGAGACATTCAAAGAAATTGTGCACAATACTATCCAATGGCTATATATACTGCCTTAGTAGGAGATAGAGCCACTGAACCTTGTTTCTTACTGTTGCAAATAATCAATGATTTTCCAAGTAATTGGCATGTTCCACGGTACTTTTTCTGTCATATTTATCTCCTGCAAGTTCTGCATCTGAAAACCCTTCAAGTTTTAAATTGTTAGAATGAGGATACCGTAATCCATGTGAGGTGGTTCCAATAGGATAGCGAATTATTCACTGTACTGCGGTCAAAGAGAGCGAATTATTCACTGTACTGCGGTCAATTGAAAATCTTTAGGAGAAGAATGGAACCTGGCACATTTACACACCCTAAACATAATATCATGTAAAATATATGTTAGATATAATAGTGAACCAATCATTCCATGATATTTAGACTCATCTACTGGATTTCCGCCTTGCATGGTCTCCCTACTAGAATGTCACGACCCAATTTCCTCCACAAAAGTCGTGATGGCACCTAGTTTCTAACACTAGGTAAGCCTAACACTTAACATTTATTTAAAATAGCAAAAACATGATATAACGAAACAGAGTTTATAACAATGCGGAAATATGAGTAATACATGCCAAAACAACAATACTTAACATAACTTCCCATATCTTAGTAGTATATAGTAACGAACTCTAACTGAATACACGAGAATATCTTTAAATACAATTCTGTCTAAAATACATAAACAGTGGAAATGAAACAAGGAGGGTGACTCCGAGGCATGCGGTTGGATCATGCAGGGATACCTTAAAGTCTCCGGTGTGTGAAATGACTCACTACCTATCGGTCCTGTCCAAAGTATCAGGATCTGCACAAAAGTTAGCAGAAGTGTATACCTAGTAAATATCAAGACTAACCTCGATGAAGTAGTGACGAGGTCAAGTCATGTGATACTTACCAGTCAAAATAACCTGTGCAATAAGTCGAGAGAGACAACAAAAGTATAACAGGGAACAATAGCAGTAACCTCATCAGAATAAATGATAATATCCTAAAAACAAATAGAGGTTTAGTTTCAACAACAAATCATCATAAGGAACTCACACAAATGGCAACTCATTCCCGCATCATTATCATAACAATAGTAGCCACCCGTATTACTCCATCCTGACAATAACACAATGGCCACCAGTATCACTCTGCCCAGAGAATATCCCAATAGCCACCCATATCGCTCCGCCCAGTCAATATCACAATAGCCACCCGTATTGCTCGGCCAGGACAATATCACAATATCCAACCGAATCACGCCGCCCAGACAATATCACATTAGCCATTTGTATTGTCACGACCCAAAATCCACTGAAGGTTGTGATGGCGACTAATACCGTTGTTAGGCAAGCCAACGGTGATTGATCAACTCAATTACTCATTCTTATTACTTTTGAAATCATAATTTCTATTAGTTAAATAGTATAAAATAGAATTTTACAGGGTAAAATGATAATATTACGTGAACTAAAATAATGAACACCCGTAGGAACCCCCGAAACCCGGTGTCACAGGATAAAGAGTACAATAATAATAATAATACAACATTTGTCCAGAATGTAAATAGATAGGATAAAATACATAGTACAATGGAGACTCGGGGGGTTGCGATGCGTAGCCTGAAATACTGCTCACATAATGTCCCCTCAACAGGTGCGCCTACGCGCCAATATGATCGCCAAATGAACCTGTCACATTCTGCACATTTAGTGCAGAAGTGCAATATGAGTACGTAAATCAATGCATACCCAGTAAGTATCTAGCCTAACCCTGAAGAAGTAGCGATGAGGGGTCAACATCGACACTTACTAGAGGTCTAATAAAATAATATAATAATTCATAGCAGATATGAAGTGCACAGCGATAGTGGGGTAAATCTATAAGTTACATAACCTTCCAATTATTTCTTTTAAAGTATGAATTTCTCGATCTTGTATTCTACTTTAACAACTCAGAAAATGTCAAGTACCAATATCAAATACATAAGGAATACCATATAAAATGTTGGGCATTAGTGGAAAGATTATCCTGTAAATATTCGGACTACTAGCGATATAATGCACGATTCTGCCGAGGTCGTTTAGCCCGATCTAGAATAATGTGTACACTGCCGAGGGTCGAGTGGCACGAACCATAGATGCTTCTATTATACTGCCTAGGCATTCGGCCCGCTCCACAAGAAAGTAAGGAAGTTACCGAATTACGAGACATGTGCTTACAATACAGTACATGCGCACAAAATGAATATAATCTTTACCGTTTCTCAAATAACTCTCCCACCACTCGAAGTGTTAAGGCTCAGCCTAGTATACATATATTTATTTCTAAATCAAATTCAGTTATAAATTTAATTAATTAAGCCAGCAGAAGGAGTTCAAATAATTTAATTATTACATGATAAAGTCCTAAGTCTACCCGGACATAATATGGTTTAGTTACGTACGGACTCTCATCACCTCGTGCGTACGTAGCACCCACAACTAGTTGCACATAATAATAATTATCGCCTAAATGGTAGTTTCCCCCTCACAATATTAGACAGGACACTTACCTCGCTCCGAAGTTCAATAACCGGCTCCAACGCCACTCAAACACCTCAACCCGATGCCTGTCTCTTCAAAACTAGTCAAACAACATGCAAACCAATCAGAATATACCCCAATACGTATAATTTAACAATTTATAATGATTCCCAGCTTCGCTTAAAAGCCAACAAAGTTAACCCTCGGGCCCACGTGCCCGGATTTCGAAAATGTTTCGAAGATAAACTTTACTCATAACACCACGAACTCAAATATATAATTTATTCCTAATTACATGTCCAATTTCGTGGTCAAATTCAAGGAATACCAAATTCTAGGTTTTCTACCAAAACCCCCACAATTTCTACTAATTTCCATGTTTAAATCCTTATAGAATCCATGTATTCAACTTACAATTGGTGGTAATAACTTACCTTGCCATAGATGATGAAACCTCTACTTGAAGCTCTCCAAAAATTGCCCAAACCAAGAGAGAATGAAAGAAAATGGGCCAAATCCCGTTGTTAAAACAACACTGCCCAGCGACCTTTTCGCACCTGCGGAACAGTAGCCGCTTCTGTGGAAGATTCCTCACAGATGCGGCTTCTCCCAAGGCTAGCCATTACCGCTTCTGCGGCCATCCAGCAGGTGCGCATCCGCTTATGCGGAAAACCTCCGCACCTGTGGACTCCCCAGCTCGAGCACCACTCCGCACCTGCGCTTCTCCGCCCGCATCTGTGAGCCCGCACGTGCGGCAAATTCCTCGCACCTGCGGATCCCATCCAGCCTCACTCCCTACTGCTTCTGCGACCCCTGGACCGCTTTTGCGGTCTCACACCTGCGGCCATAACCTTGCAGTTGCGATTGCACCAGAAGTCTTAAGCTTGAGTAGTCTTTCCAAGTCCAAACTCGATCTGTTTCCAATCTGATTCGCACCCGAGGCCCCCGGGACCACGTCCAAACATACCAAAACATCCCGCAACATGATACGGACTTAGTCACAACCTCGAATCACATCAAACAACATCGCAACTACGAATCGATGGCTAAAACCTTTCTTTCAACTTTCCAACCTTCAAAATTTGCCGAATGTGTCCGAATTACACTTAAACATCCCGAAATGACACCAAACATTTCGTCCAAGTCAAAAATCACGATACGAACCTATTTTAAGGCTCGAAACTCCAAACGGACATTGATAACATAAAAATCCACTTCACACCAATCTTATGAAATTCTAAGACTTTCAAAAATGCCAACTTTTCATAATAAGCACTGAATTGCTCTTAGGTGATCCGATACTCAACCCGAACATACGCCCAAATCCGAAATCATCATATGAACTTATCGGAACCTTCAAATCCCGATTCCAAGGTCATTCACTCAAAAGTCAAACCTTAGCCAATTTTTCCAACTTAAAGCTTCCGAAATTAGAATTTTCTTTCCAAATCAACTCCAAACTTCCCGAAGTTCAATTTCGACTACACGTTTATCATAATACCTGAAGCGAACGTAATCAAGGCCTCAAACCGTCAAATGAAGCGCTGGAGCTGAAAACGGCCGGTCGGGTCGTTACACGTATCACTCAGCCTAGACAGTATCACAATAGCAACCTATATCGCCCTACCCAGATAATAACATAATAGCCACACGTATCGCTCCGCCCATAAAATATCACAATAGCCACCTGTATCGCTCCGCCCAGACAATATCACAATAGCCACCCGTATTGCTCCGCACAGTCAACAACAATGAAATGCCACCCTTATACTCTGCACAACAACAATCTACCACACAACATGCCTACATATGCCACAATATCACAAAGACAACAATACCAAAGTTTCATCACAAATATGATATCATAATTTATCAACAAGATGCACACGGATATGAAAATAGTAAAATGCGGATGGGTTTTTAACAAATAAAGTATTACCACAGCTAAAACATGTGTAATAATCTCGTTCACATATCCACAAAGTAATGGAGCATGTTCCATCCTCGAAATAAGGCATATAAATAACCTAAGGTCTATTCTAAGTCACCAACAACACATGACAACCGTGTACACGCTTGTCATCTCGAATACACATTACTTATCACATAACACAAATAAACAATTAAGGCCTGATCCTAAGGGATTTTCCCCCACACAAGGTTAGGCAAGATACTTACCTAAAAAACAAGTCAAATCAGTACTTTCACAATCCCTTCCCGCTTGAATCAACCTCCGGACGACTCAAATCTTGCCAAAATAACTTAAGAATCCAGTAGAACCTCTTTAAATTAATACTCGATAAATTAATATACTCTCTAAGATAATATTTTTCTCTGGTCCCGACTTGGGCCAGCGAAAAAAATCTTCGATTTCGATAAGATAATAAGATAATATATTTTCGGAAGACCCCTATATAAATATATGGTCACATTGATATTATAAATTAATAATTCTTTTAATTTATAAAAAAATCTAAGACAATTTAGTGAAATATAATTCTCGTATTTTTTATTTTTTCTTAAAATTTAAATCTAGTTGAAGCTCATCTCTAACTTTTCTTATTGCATCCGAAAGTTCCGGTATTATCTTCTCGAACTGCACCAAAATATTGTGAAGAGTTCTAGACGACATAAGTGCTTCGTTACGCGTAACTGGTTCCAAAGGTATTGTATCATATTCAACTTCATCATCATACATTGAATGTTTTTAGTAAAAATACAATGAATAATATTTTATTATTAAGAAACAATGAACATTATAATGATTTATTAATTACAATGAATAAACAATGAACATTACAATAAACCATTTAATTAAAAAAATATTAAAATGAATCATACATCATACATTATACTTTATGTATAATGAATTTATTTTTTATATTAATTCAATAAATATGATACATAAATTAGCAAGATACAACGATTTTGATGTAATCAAAATTAACCTTCATTGAATCTCGAAAACAGTCTTTAAATTAATGATATTAATTTTTTGGTTAAATAATACCTTAACAAAATAATAATATTTTATGGTCCCGACAATATTAACTTAGAGAGGTTCTACTGTATCAGTAAAACCCATAGGAAACAAGCCCAAACGTCAAAGCTACGATCTTGGTTCAATTATGCTATGTCAACCCAAAATTTCAACACCGGGCCCGCACCCTGTACCCAACAAAACTCACAAATTCCGAATATCCATGCGAATACGAGTCCATACATACCAATTTCATCCAATTCCGACCTCAAATCGACCTTCATATCATCAATTTACATTTGAAAAAGTTTTTACAAAAATCCCCAATCTCACTCACTTAGATTTATCATATAAATGCTTAAAATAAGGTTGGAATCATGAATATTAGACAAATCCGAGTAAAAAATACTTACCCAATCCAAATATCGTGAAAATTCCCTCCAGAATTGCGCAACTCAGAGCTCTATAACTCAAAATGTGATAAAATAACCAAAACCCTTAGAATGAAAAGTTATATATGTCTGCCAGGTTTCTTCTTCGTGATCGCAGTACCTACTTCACTATCGCGAAGCACAAACTGAAAGCTGGCCAACAAATATGCTTTGTGAACGCAGTCTAGAACACGCGAACGTGATGATCAACATAACTAGCCTACGCGAACACGTTCTACCACCCGCGAACGCGAAGACCACACGTCTGGCAACTCACCCGGCCTCCCCTTCTATGCGAATGCGGTTTAGTGGACCCGAACGTGACGAATATTCCCCCCCCCCCCAAAGCTCCAAAAATGCATCAACCACATCGTGAACGCGAAGTGAAAATCCTCAGCCACCCAAAATACACTCCACGATCGCGATGAACTTTAGGACACTAGAAAAACTAGCAACTCCATATCACGACCCCAACTTCCCACCTTAGGATGTCGTGATGGCACCTAGTCTCTAAGACTAAGTAAGCATAACATGTATAGAGAAATAGTGCAAATAAAAATAAAACCTCAAATTTAAACCATAAAACTATCATAAGAAATCTCAATCGTACAGGTGACAAATAACTACCAAAATCTGTTGGAACTGAGTCATACATTCTACAAGAATATACTAATAGTCTCGAAATAGAACATTGTTTGCAATAGGAAATAAACATAAATGAGAAGATAACGTGAGGTGACTCCGAGGCCTGCGGACGTCGGACAGGTATACCTCGAAGTCTCCTGAGAACAGCTAACCAATCAATCTTGTCACGACCCAAAACTCCCTCCGTAAAACATCGTGACGACACCTAGTTTCTACGACTAGGTAAGCCTATCAAATTGGGAAAATAACAAAAAAAAAAGAAAAGTAAAACTGAACAATTAACTGCAACAGATAACCAAATAGCTAGTAAAAATGTCGTTCGGCATGTACAATAACAAACACTCTAGAAATACACAGAATTCTCAAAATGCGGAACATCATAAGTCACAAGCTACATAAGAACAACTAGTATCTATATACACCAGAGTCTGAGAAAAGAAGTACGAAAGGTAAATGACATAGGAGGGAATAGAGGGGGACTTCGAGGTCTGCGGACGCGGCAGATGTACCTTGACGTCTCCGTACAGTAGCAATCACACTCAGCTAATAGCGAGCTGATAAGAAGTACCTGGATCTTCACACAAAACATGTACAGAAGAGTAGCATGAGTACACCATAATGGTACCCAGTAAGTGCCAAGCCTAACCTCGGTAGAGTAGTGACGAAGTCAGGTCCGGGCCCTACTGGAATATAATAATAAAATAGATGGTAAAAATAAAATAAAGAAAAATGGAGAATTTAACAGAAAGAATTCACAGAGAAATAACAACAGAGTACAATGAGATGACAACAGGGGCACTCCCGAGATACTATCTCGTAGTCCCAAAAGTAAATACTCAACAGGGGGGATCTCCCGAGATACCATCTCGTAGTCCCAAAAGTAAATATGCGAGGAGATTTCCCGAGGTACCGCCTCGTAGTCTCAAAAGTAAATGTGCAGAGGGATCTCCCGAGGTACCGCCTCGTAGTCCCAAAGTAAACATACCGCTCAAATCAGTGGTGAAAGCAATTAACAACAAGAATTCTACAGCTAAGGTTGATATAAATCAAGTAAGGCAAGAATTCAACTAGGCATGCTGCACATAATTCAAATAAATATTTAAGACACGTAGACATGCGAAACTAGGCTAAACAGGGTAACTACACATGCTAGTATAACTCAATAAAGATGAAACAGGCTACTACTCAGAGAAAAACCAGATTTTTACAACAATTAGCCCGTGTACGCACTTGTCACCTCGCGTACACGACGCTCACATATAACACAAGTGTCACAAGATACCAATCCTTAGGGGATTTCCCCCACTCAAGGTTAGGCAAGCCACTTACCTCGAACCCATCTCAATCAATCCGTAAGAATGCCTTTTCCTCGATTATCCGACTCCGAATGGCCTAAATATATCCAAACACAATTACATATCATAAATACAACTATAATAGACAAATCTACTTAATGAAATCAAGACTTTAACAAGAAATTCGAAAATTGCCCTAAAACGCCTCCCCGGGCCCATGACTTGGAATCGGGTAAAAGTCACAAAATATGAACACTCATTCATTCACGAGTTCACTCGTACCAAAATTATCCAAATCCGATATCAAAATCACAATCAAAACTCAAAAACTTAGTTGAAGAACTTCTCCCATTTTTCCCAAAATTTCTCAACCAAATTCCTTAATTAGATGATGAAATCAACTATTGATTAGTGGAATATACCCATAAACGAGTTAAGAATCATTACCCCAAAGTTCTCTATGAAAAATGATTGAATTAATGCCTTAATCCGAGCTCTCAAAGTCCCAAAATTGAAAATGGGATAAAACCCTCGAACTTGGCCTTTTCTGCCCAGCGATTTCGCACCTGAAGGCTCATAGTCGCACCTGCGGAAAAACCATCACAGGTGCGGATTCCACTTATGACCAGGGTTTCCTCTTCTGCGGACCAGGGATCGCACCTGCGATCTCGCTTCTACGGAGACCCCTCCGCTCTTGCAATCCCAAGTCTCCTAGGCCTCTCCGATTTTGTGTTCAAGCTTTCGCAGAAGCGACTCTGCTCCTGCGGCCTTCTTGTCGCACCTGCGACCACAGGCCAAACTCCTCCAGCCCGCATCTGCGATTCTCCTCTCGCACATGCGAGTCCACACCTGCGTAACCCCACCGCAGGTGCGATGACACCAGAAATTGAAAACTTCGGCAGTTTACACAAGTCCACTTTCGACCATTAAGCATCCGAAACTCACCCGAAGCCCCCGGGACCTTAACCAAACATACCAAAAAGTCCTAAAACACCATACAAACTAAGTCGAGCCCTAGAAACACATCAAACAACAACTAAAACATGAATCACCCTCTAATCCAACTTAATGAACTTTGAATCTTCAAACTTTTACAACCGATGCCGAAACCTATCAAACCACGTCCGATTGGCCTCAAATTTTGCACACAAGTCATATTTGACATTTCGGAACTACTCCAACTACTGTAATCGGAATTCGACCCCTATACAAAAGTCCACTTCCGGTCAAACTTTCCAAAAATTTAACTTTCGCCATTTCAAGCCTAATTTAGCTACAGACCCACAATCCAGACACGCTCCTAAGTCCAAAATCACCCAACGGAGCTAACAGAACTGACAAAATTATATTCCGGAGTCGTCTTCCCACAGTTCCGACTATGGTCAAAATCCTAGAACTTAAGCTTCAGCTTTAGGGACTAAGTATCCCAAATCACAATGAAACCACAACAAAACTTCCCGGCAAGTCACATAAGTAGAAAACGATACGGGGAAAGAAGTAAATAGGGGATCAGGGCAATTACTCTCAAAATGACCGGTTGGGTCGTTACATCTTCCCTTTCTTAAAACAACCGTTCATCCTCGAATGAGCATTGAGACATACCTGAAGTGGTGAAAAGATGAGGATAACGGCTGTGCATATCGTGCTCGGTCTCCCAAGTAGCCTCCTCTACTGGCTGACCCCTCCACTAAACCTTCACTAAAGCAATGTTCTTTGACCTGAGCTTTCGAACCTGCCTGTCCAAAATAGCCGCCAGCTCCTCAACATAAGATAAATCCTTGTCCAACTGAACTTAGCTGAAATCCAACATATGAGATGGATCCCTGTGATACTTCCGGAGCATAGAAATATGGAATATTGGGTGAAACCCTGCTAGACTGGGAGGCAAGGCAAGCTCATAAGTAACCTCTCCAACACGCCGCAACACCTCGAATAGGCCGATAAACCTTGGGCTCAGCTTGCCTTTCTTTCCGAACTTCATAACACCCTTCATGGGTGACACCTGGAGTAGGACCCGCTCTCCAAACATGAATGCAACATCGCAAACCTTCCGATCCGCATAACTCTTCTGTCTGGACTGGGCTGTGTGAAGTCTACCTGGATCACCTTAACCTTCTCCAGAGCATCTTGAACCAACCCATTGGAGACCGATACCGCCTACCATACAGAGCCTCATACGGTGCCATCCGGATGCTCGACTGATAACTGTTGTTGTAGGCAAACTCTGAAAGTGGCAAGAACTGATCCCACGAAACTCCAAACTCCATCACACACGCACAGAGCATATCCACTAATATCTGAATAGTGCGCTCAGACTGTCCGTCTGTTTGGGGGTGAAATATTGTGCTCAACTCTACTCGAGTACCCAACTCATGTTGTACGGCACTCTAGAAATGTGATGTAAACTGCGTACTCCGGTCAGAGATGATGGAAACTGGTACTCCATGAAGCCTGACGATCTCGCAGATATAAACTCAAGCCAGTTGCTCGGAAGAATAGGTAGTCATCACAGGAATGAAATGAGCTGACTTGGTTAGCCTATCCATAATCACTCAAACTGCATCGAACTTCCGCTGAGTCCGTGGAAGCCCAACAACGAAACCCATAGTGATCTGCTCCCATTTTTGCTCTGAAATTTCTTATTTCTGAAGCAATCCACCTGGCCCCTGATGCTCATACTTTACCTGTTGGCAATTTAGACACTGAGCTACATACTCTGCTGTGTCCTTCTTCATTCTCCTCCACTAATAATGCTGCCTTAAGTCCCGATACATCTTCGCGGCACACGGATGAATGGATTACCGTGAAATATGAGCCTCCTAGAAGATCAACTCTCGCAACCCATCTACATTGGGCACACATAGCCGGCCCTGCATCCTCAATGCACCATCATCTCCAATAGTGACATTCTTAGTATCACCGTGCTGAACCGTGTCCTTAAGGACAAGCATATGAGGGTCATCATACCGACGCTCCCTGATATGATCATAAAGAGAAGACCAAGAGACTACACAAGCCAACACTCGACTCGGCTCAGAAACATCCAATATAACAAACTGGCTGGCTAAGGCCTGAACATCCAATGCCAATGGCCTCTCTGATGCTAGTAGATATGCTAAGCTTCCCAAACTCTCCGCCTGGCGACTCAAAGCATCGGCCATCATATTGGCCTTCCCATGATGGTACAAAATGGTGATATTATAATCCTTAAGCAGCTCCAACCACCTCCGCTGACGTAGTTTAAGATACTTTTGTTTGAACAGATGCTGCAAACTCCGGTGATCAGAGTAGATCTCACACGGGACACCGAACAAATAGTGCCGCCAAATCTTCAAGGCATGAACATTAGCTGCTAACTCAAGGTCGTGGACGGGATAGTTCTTTTCATCTACCTTCAGCTATCTGGATGAGTAGGTAATCACCTTACTGTCCTGCATCAACACCGCGCCGAGACCAATTCGAGACGCATCACAATATACCGTATATGACCACGAACAGGTAGGCAATACCAATACTGGGGCTATAGTTAAAGCTGTCTTGAGCATCTGAAAGCTCTCCTCACACTCCTCTGTCCACCTAAACGGAGCACCCTTCTGGATCAGCCTGGTCGTAGGTGCTACAATAGATGAGAAACCCTATACAAATTGACGATAATACTTCGTCAAACCAAGAAAACTCCGGATCTTCATAGCTGAGGACAGTCTAGGCCAACTCTGCACTGCTTCCACCTTCTTTGGATCCACCTTGATCCCATCACTTGATACTACATGACTCAAGAATGCCACCGAGTCTAGCCAAAACTCACACTTTGAAAAGTTTTCATATAACTTCTTTTCTCTCAAGGTCTGAAGCACAGTCCTCAGGTACTGCTCATAATCCTCCCGAGTCCGGGAGTACACTAGAATGTCATCAATAAACACAATGACGAATGTGAGTTAAGATAGGGCCGTAACACACCGTGCATCAAGTGCATAAAAGCTGCTAGGGTATTGGTTAGCCCAAATGACATCACAAGGAAGTCGTAGTGACCATACCGAGTCTGGAAAGTAGTCTTCGGGATATTTGGCTCCAGAATCTTCAACTGATGATAGCTTGAACGTAAGTCAATCTTGGAAAATACTCTGGCACCCTGTAACTGATCAAATAAATCATAATTACTGTAAGGCCCCGAAAACTTTTTGCAAGGTAATTTATGTTTTTATGGTGCCAAACTAGGATCACGTGTTTGAGGATTTTAGAAATTCTTCGCGGCGAGCGTGCTCATCAAGGCTCAGACCTTTTGGGTTGAACAATGCACTAGGGAGTAAAGGAAACTTTTTGGCAGAAGAGGGCATATTGGCGGCCTACTATGCGGTCCCAGCATCTCTATGCGGACCGCATAATGGCCGCAGAGTGAAGCAGATGCGGGGCAACTTGGAGGAAGATCTGTGGTGCATTATGCTACTGCAGATCAGTTCTACAGTGCATTATGCGACTGCTGAACAGGTCTGCGGGCCGCATAACTACCGCAGACCCAGGCAGGCGACCCTCTAGTTTTGGGAACCAATTGTGCAGCCGATATGTGGACCGCATATCAATTCTGTGATCGCATATGCGACCGTATATCCTGTTCCGGAGCTTCATTTTTGGGTTTTTATAACCCGACCCTACTTCGATTAAATAGACGCAATGGACCATTTTTGAGAAAAAAACTTATATTTTGAGAGTGAGAGAGTGAGAGAGTGCCCTAGAGTGGGAGAGTGATATTCAACAAATTGTCCTTCGATTCTTGCTCAAATATTTGAAGATTAACAAGGAAAATGCACTAGGTCTTCATCCTAGAGGTAAGATTCTACACCCTAGCTATTAATTTAGAAATTTATCTATGAATGGGTAATTAACAAGACAATTCTTGGGTATGGGAGTTGTTTATTTTACATGCATGTATTATCAAAGGGTGTAGGAAGATTGTGAGCTAAAAATGGTAAAGAATGGGTTGTGGGATGATGGAATCCTCCATAAAAGGACCTTGAAACCTTAATGCACACCCAGTATTTGATAAAATGCTCAAATGAGCTAGAACCATAATCATCTTCCTAATTTTGATTCAATTTATTACATTTTCAAAATAGATCGAAGTGCTAAGATTTCTGAAATATTTTAGAGTGTAAGGAAGCTTAAGTGAGGTATGTTGGCTAAACTCCTTTCTTAGAATTGAATCCCACGATATTCATGTAATTTATATAAGTCGCGAATTATTCATTATAAAAGTGGCTATTCCGATTAAGCTTGTGTCAAAACATATAGGTTCAAAGTATGGGCTGTGCATTAATAATGTTGCGACTTCAAGTCAAGTTCAAACGAAGGCTATTATGCCAAATTTTGTGAAAAACCTCTATGTGCCTAAGACTCTTAATTGCTCACATGTGTACTAAAAACATTAATTTATAATGCCTTGTTCTTGTTGATGATGATGTTGATGTTTGAAAGTGAAAAGGGTGAGTATGGAATACTAAATGTGGCCATCGTGCCCAGAATGAAAATTACATATGTTGCCAATAGTGCCAATGAAATGAAAGAATGTGTGAACATTATGAGATGAGTTTTAGCTACTTTACATAATAATGTCATTAATGTCCTATGATCACCCGTGGATAGTACAAGTAAGCGATAGTATGAGCATGAATTGTGGTCGTTTGTCAAAACGGGAATAATTAATGAACCCTGTGGACGGTCTATGAAACACATAGGAATATTGTGTTATGCACCCTATGGACGGTCTATAAAACACATAGGGCATAGGTATATTGATTTATGAAATTCTGTGGACGGTCTATGAAATGCATAGGTATATTGTGTTATGAAATCCTGTGGATGGTCTATGAAACGCATAAGAATATTGTGTTATGAACCCTATGGACGGTCTATGAAACGCATAGTAATATTGTGTTATGAACCCTACGGATGGTCTATGAAATTCATAGGAATATTGTGTTATGAACCCTATGGACGGTCTATAAAACGCATAGGTATATTGAGTTATGAAATCCTGTGGATGGTCTATGAAACACATAGGTATATTGAGTTATGAAATCATGTGGACGGTCTATGAAATACATAGGTATATTGTGTTATGAAGTCCTGTGGATGGTCTATGAAACACATAGGTATATTGTGTTATCAAATCTTGTGGACGGTCTATGAAATGCATAGGTGCATTGTGTATGAGATGTATAGGTGTACTGTATGAATAAACACTACAGATGGTCTATGAAACACATAAGTGCATAATATGATATGTGAACACTAAGGACGGTCTAATGAAACGCATTATTAATGCAGACAATAGGTGCAACTTTTGTTATCCTCATTTGTACATGTTGTTTCAATTACATTATATTATGTGTTCCACGTATAGATCATATGGCTCGGTTGACCCTAAAAATAGTTTAGAATGATGCAAGTATAATAAGGCTTGATATTTTAATCTACGCGATGTTTTGTAGTCTTTTGATGTACTTTAAATGCCTCTTATTTGAGCTACCATATTGTTAAATGTTGTTATATCTGCCTTACATATGAGTACTATTCCATATGTACTCACGTCCCTTTTGCCGGGGGTGGTGCATTTTTTAATGGATGCAGGTAGTTCCATAGTAGGCGGCATCGATCAGTGATAACAGTACATCTTCCTCTTAGCTACTTGGTGAGCCCCACTTCTTATCGGGGTCATGTACTTTTTTTTGTTTTGCTTCTTATGTATTGTGTTTTGAGGTATAGCCGAGGCCTTGTTGTCGGCATTATCCTAGTACTCTTCTGTATCTATAGACGCTCCGTAGACATAGTGTGAGTTGTATATTGGTGATGGAGAAGTCAAACTAGTTATGTTGTGTTTGAATTACTATTTCCACTTCACACAATGAAAAATATGTATTTCTCTTTATTTATGAATGAGTTTAGGTAGAAGGAAATCTAATAGGCTTGCGCAGCTGTGTTCCCTCGGTTGAGCGCCGGTCGCGCTCCCCGAGTTCGGGGCGTGACAAATACAAGGCAATGGATACCTGTTCTTCACTGTAACTTTGTTCAGCTGGCGATAATCAATGCACATACGCATAGAACCATTATTCTTCTTCACAAACTAAATGTGGCCATCGTGCCCAGAATGAAAATTACATATGTTGCCAATAGTGCCAATGAAATGAAAGAATGTGTGAACATTATGAGATGAGTTTTAGCTACTTTACATAATAATGTCATTAATGTCCTATGATCACCCGTGGATAGTACAAGTAAGCGATAGTATGAGCATGAATTGTGGTCGTTTGTCAAAACGGGAATAATTAATGAACCCTGTGGACGGTCTATGAAACACATAGGAATATTGTGTTATGCACCCTATGGACGGTCTATAAAACACATAGGGCATAGGTATATTGATTTATGAAATTCTGTGGACGGTCTATGAAATGCATAGGTATATTGTGTTATGAAATCCTGTGGATGGTCTATGAAACGCATAAGAATATTGTGTTATGAACCCTATGGACGGTCTATGAAACGCATAGTAATATTGTGTTATGAACCCTACGGATGGTCTATGAAATTCATAGGAATATTGTGTTATGAACCCTATGGACGGTCTATAAAACGCATAGGTATATTGAGTTATGAAATCCTGTGGATGGTCTATGAAACACATAGGTATATTGAGTTATGAAATCATGTGGACGGTCTATGAAATACATAGGTATATTGTGTTATGAAGTCCTGTGGATGGTCTATGAAACACATAGGTATATTGTGTTATCAAATCTTGTGGACGGTCTATGAAATGCATAGGTGCATTGTGTATGAGATGTATAGGTGTACTGTATGAATAAACACTACAGATGGTCTATGAAACACATAAGTGCATAATATGATATGTGAACACTAAGGACGGTCTAATGAAACGCATTATTAATGCAGACAATAGGTGCAACTTTTGTTATCCTCATTTGTACATGTTGTTTCAATTACATTATATTATGTGTTCCACGTATAGATCATATGGCTCGGTTGACCCTAAAAATAGTTTAGAATGATGCAAGTATAATAAGGCTTGATATTTTAATCTACGCGATGTTTTGTAGTCTTTTGATGTACTTTAAATGCCTCTTATTTGAGCTACCATATTGTTAAATGTTGTTATATCTGCCTTACATATGAGTACTATTCCATATGTACTCACGTCCCTTTTGCCGGGGGTGGTGCATTTTTTAATGGATGCAGGTAGTTCCATAGTAGGCGGCATCGATCAGTGATAACAGTACATCTTCCTCTTAGCTACTTGGTGAGCCCCACTTCTTATCGGGGTCATGTACTTTTTTTTGTTTTGCTTCTTATGTATTGTGTTTTGAGGTATAGCCGAGGCCTTGTTGTCGGCATTATCCTAGTACTCTTCTGTATCTATAGACGCTCCGTAGACATAGTGTGAGTTGTATATTGGTGATGGAGAAGTCAAACTAGTTATGTTGTGTTTGAATTACTATTTCCACTTCACACAATGAAAAATATGTATTTCTCTTTATTTATGAATGAGTTTAGGTAGAAGGAAATCTAATAGGCTTGCGCAGCTGTGTTCCCTCGGTTGAGCGCCGGTCGCGCTCCCCGAGTTCGGGGCGTGACAAATACAAGGCAATGGATACCTGTTCTTCACTGTAACTTTGTTCAGCTGGCGATAATCAATGCACATACTGTAACTTTGTTCAGCTGCCGAATGAAGCCCTTATCAAGCAACTCATGTAACTGTCCCTTCAATTCAGGATGAGCCATACGATATGGAGGTATAGAGATAGGCTGAGTGTCCGGTAACAAATCAATGCCAAAATCAATATCTCTGTCGGGCAGTATGCCCGGAATATCAGCTGGAAATACATTTGGAAAATCCCTCACTACTGGGACTGACTCAACTGTAGGGGTATCAATACTGACATCCCTCACATAAGCTAGATATGCATCACACCCCTTCTCAACCATTCGTTGAGCTCTAAGAAATGAAATAACTCTGTTAAGAATATGCTCTAAGGTACCTCTCCACTCTAATCAGAGTAATCCTGGCATAGCCAGCATCACGGTCTTAGCGTGACAATCAAGAATAGCATAATGGGGCGACAACCAGTCCATGCCCAAATAATATCAAACTCTACCATGCTGAGAAATAATAAATCGGCTATGGTCTCAAAACAGCTAAGAACAACCAAACATGACCGATACACACGGTCCACAACAAGAGAATCTCCCACAGGTGTAGACACATAAACAGGAGAACTCAAAGAATCACGAGATATGCTCAAATACGGGGCAAAATAAGAGGACACATAGGAATAAGTGGAGCCTGGATCAAATAAAACTGACGCATCTCTATGACAGACCGGAACAATACCTGTAATGACAGAGTCGGAAGTAACAACCTCTGTACGAGTAGGAAGAGCATAATATCTGGCATGGCCTCCCCCTCTAGGGCGACCTCAACCTCCCCGACCTCCACCTCGAGCTGGCTGAGCAGGTGGGGCAGTAGCTGGTGCTGCAATCATAGCCTGAGGACCCGGTGGAGCACGCGGTGTCTGAGAGGTCTGTGGAGGTTCACCCCTCCTAAGTCTGGGGCAATTCCTCACCATATGGTGAGTGTCGTCACACTAAAAACAAGCTCTCAGAGGGCGTGGCTGCTGTGACTGGCTCAGACCAGGTCTGCTGGACTGACCGCTAAAAGCACTCCGTGCAGGAGGTGCACTAGATACTGGCAGTGCATAATAAGGCTCCTGGGTCTAAAAAGGGCCGAAATACCACTGGCGGCTAGAAGAGCTGAATGAACGGGGCAACTCCCATAGGCCCTACCATTGCGAACTACAGCTGGGGCATGAGTAGCTCTATAAGTGCCAGACGCTCGAGACCTCTTGGCCTTTCTCTCCTCTCTCTCCCGAGCAAGCATACCCTCCAACCTCCTAGCAATACGCACAACCTGCTGGTATTAAATATCCATCTCCAACTCCCGGGCCATGCTAAGCCTGATACTGGGGTGGAGTCCCTTGATAAACCGACGAACCCTCTCTTGAACTGTGGCAACCAAGGCTGGTGCATATCGGGCCAAATCACTTAAGCGAACTGCATACTCCGACACAATCATAGCACCATGGCACAACTTCTCAAACTCTGTGCGCCATGCGTCTCTGAGACTCTAGGGAACATACTCCCTCAAGAACATGTCCGAGAACTGAGTCCATGTAATTAAAGCTGCCTCAGCCGGACTACCCAACTCATAAGCACGCCGCCACTGATAGGCTGCTCCTCTAAGCTGGAATGTAGTAAAAGAAAGCCCACTCGACTGCGCTACACCCATCGTATGAAGAATACGGTGACACTTCTCCATAAAACTCTGGGCATCCTCTGACGACAATCCACTGAAGGTAGGAGGGTGGTAATTCTTGTACCTCTCAAGTCTGAGCTGCTCCGCCTCAGAAACTGCTACCCTAACCTTGGGCTGAGCTGGAGCTACTGGATGCATCGGTACAATCTCTGGAACCTGGTCGACCTGAACCCGCTGCTCTGGAGTACCGGCGACGGGAGTATGTGCTCCTCCCCTGGCCCGAGATGTCGTAGGAGTAAGTGGAATCAATCCGGCATGAGCCAAGGAGCTGAACATGCTAAAATGCTGGGCTAGAGTCTCTAGGAGGGCTAGTGCAGCAACATGCATTTCGTGTGCCTGTGCTCCAACTGGGGCTGCTGGTCGCTTCTCTATAGCAGCTCGTGCGGGTGCTCTGGCTGCACCACATGGACGTCCTCGACTTCTACCCCGGCACCGATCCGCCTGTACGTGTCCTCACCATCTGTGAGAGAATAGAATAGAGAAGTTTAGAATTTCGAAGTCAACAATTTCGCACGACAAGGAATCAAAGAAGTGTAATTTTTCCAAACAGTTCCATAGCCTCCCGAAGATAAATACAGACGTCTATGTACCGATCCGTGAGACTCTACTAATTTTGCTTGTGACTCATGACACCTATGAACCTAGAGCTCTGATACCAACTTGTCACGACCCAAAACTCCCTCCGTAAAATATCGTGATGGCACCTAGTCTCTATGACTAGGTAAGCCTATCAAATTGCGGAAATAACAAAAAAAAATGGAAGTAAAACTTAACAACTAACTACAACAGATAACCAAATAACTGGTAACAATGCCGCTCGACATGTACAATAACCAACACTCTAGGAATACATAGTATTCCTAAAATCCGGAACATCATAAGTCACAAGCTACAGAAGAACAACTAGTATCTCTATACACCAGAGTCTAAGAAAAGAAGTACGGAAGGTAAATGATATAGGAGGGAATAGAGGGGGACTCCTAGGTCTGCGGAGGCAGATGTACCTTGAAGTCTCTGTATAGCAACAAACACTCTCAGCTAATAGCGGGGCTGATAAGAAGCACCTAGATCTGCACACAACACATGTGCAGAGGAGTAGCATGAGTACACCACAATGGTACCCAGTAAGTGCCAAGCCTAACCTCGGTAGAGTAGTGACGAGGTCAGGTCCGGGCCCTATTGGGATATAATAATAAGACAGATGATAAAAATAAAATAAAGGAAAACAGAGAATTTAACAGAAATAATTCAGAGAGAAATAACAACACAGTACAATAAGATAACAATAGGGGCACTCTCGAGATACTGTCTCGTAGTCCCAAAAGTAAATACTCAATAGGGGGATCTCCGGAGATACCGTCTCGTAGTCCCAAAAGTAAATATGCGAGGAGATCTCTCACGGTACCGCCTCGCATTCTCAAAAGTAAATGTGCAAGGGGATCTCCCGAGGTACCGCCTCGTAGTCCCAAAAGTAAATATGTAGGGGGATCTCCCGAGGTACCGCCTCATAGTCCCAAACTCAAATCACACAAATATAACCCACTGGCAGAAAAGAAAGCCTCCACATAACATCACAAGGATTACACATCCATATATTACCTCGCAGGTTATAACCCGCCTGCTCAGCCTCAAATTGACATCTCTCTCTATACCCCTTCACAGCCACAACTACAACGCAATCACTTAATCTTCCTGAGTCTGAACTCGTCAATAAGATATGAGAATCTACTTCGTTCCACAATTAAGCAACATGCAAGATACTTCAATACATTCATAACTCGAGGCTATATGCCACATCAAAATAGAAATCAAGTACCCAATAGTCTTTTTTACGTCTCAAGCAAACTCTTCTCTTCAAACTACAGATCCTAGTATAACTCAATTAAGATGAAACCGGCTAATACTCAGTGCAAAACCGAATTTTTACAACAATCAGCCCGGTGTACACACTCGTCACCTCGTGTACACGGTGCTCACATATCAAAGAAGTGTCACAACAGTACCAATCCTAAGGGTATTTCCCTCACTCAAGGTTAGGCAAGCCACTTACCTCGAACCAAGATCAATCAATATGTAAGAATGCCTTTTCCTTGATTATCCAACTCCGAATGGCCCAAATCTAGCCAAACACAATTACATATCATAAATACAACTATAATAGACAAATCTAATTAATAAAATCAAGACTTTAATAAGAAATTCGAAAATTGCCCTAATAAGCCTCCCCGGGCCCATGACTTGGAATCGGGTAAAAGTCATAAAATATGAACACCCATTTACTTACGAGTTCACTCGTACCAAAATTATCTAAATCCGATATCAAAATCCCAATCAAAACTAAAAACTTAGTTGAAGAACTTCTCCCATTTTCCCCCAAATTTCTCAACCAAATTCCTTAATTAGATGATGAAATCAACTATAAATTAGTGGAATATAACCATAAACGAGTTAAGAATCATTACCCCAAAGTTCTCTCTGAAAAATCCTTGAAATATCGCCTTAATCCGAGCTCTCAAAGTCCCAAAATTGAAAATGGGATAAAACCCTCGAAGTTGGCCTTTTCTGCCCAGCGATTTCGCACCTGCGGGCTCATAGTCGCACCTGCGGAAAAACCATCGCAGGTGCAAATTCCACTTATGACCAAGGTTTTCGCTTCTGTGGACCAGGGATCGCACTTACGATCTCTCTTATGTGGAGACCCTTCCGTTCCTACGATCCCAAGCCTACCAGGCCTCTCCGCTTCTGCGTTCAAGCTTCCGCAGAAACGACTCCGCTCCTGCGGCCTTCTTGTCGCACCTGTGACCACATGCCGAACTCCTCCAGCCTGCATCTGCGATCCTCCTCTCGCACATGCGAGTCCGCACCTGCGGAACCCTACCACAGGTGCGATGACACCAGCAATTGAAAACTTCAGCAGTTTACACAAGTCCAATTTCGATCCGTTAAGCATTCGAAACTCACCCGAGGCCCCCGGGACCTTAACCAAACATACATACAAGTCCTAAAATACCATACGAACTTAGTCGAGCCCTCAAAACACATCAAACAACAACTAAAACATGAATCACCCTCCAATCCAACTTAATGAACTTTAAAACTTTAAACCTTTACAACCGATGCCGAAACCTATCAAACCATGTCCGATTGACCTCAAATTTTGTACACTAGTCATATTCAACATTTTGGAACTACTCCAACTTTCGGAATCAGAATCCGACCCCGATATGAAAAAGTCCACTTCCGGTCAAACTTCCCAAAAATTCAACTTTCGCCATTTCAAGCCTGATTTAACTACAGACCTCCAACTCACAATTTGGACACGCTCCTAAGTCCAAAATCACCCAACGGAGCTAACGAAACTGACGAAACTCCATTCCGGAGTTGTCTTCCCACAGTTTCGACTACGGTAAAAATCCTAGAACTTAAGCTTCAGCTTTAGGGACTAAGTGTCCCAAATGACTCTGAAATCACAACAAAACCTCATGGCAAGTCACATAAGAAGAAAAATATACGGGGAAACCAATAAATAAGGGATCGGGGCTATTACTCTCAAAACGACCGGCCAGGTCATTACAAATCTCTAGCGTCCTGCACGGGCAGACATACCTGGATCTGCACAAAAATGTGCAGAAGCACAGTATGAGTGCACCATAACGGTACACAGTAAGTATCAAGCCTAACCTCGGTAGAGTAGTGGCGATGCAAGGTCAAGACACCTAGCAGGACAAGATAAACAGAACAAAATATATAACAATGGGAAGAAATGGAAAGTGAAGAAATGAATGATGACAAAGCAGTTTAGTAACGTAAACTAATGATATAATTGTAAGCAAAAAAGATGACAAGAAGGAAACAAATAATGAGAACCACAAATAATCAAATACAGACAAAACTAGTAAGACAAGGAAGTATAAAAGCAACAAGAACTGTTCAATCAATAACTCTTTTCAATATGAAATGCCTAATAAGAATCACAACCGAGGTACCGCAATTTCACAATCATTACTTATATCACCGCGTGAGCCTTACATTTAGTTTTGAAAATCATTTTTTCCCGAAATAGTTACACGTGTTTTAGCCCACCTTATCTCACCGCGTTTCTTCAAGTAGTTCCCCTACTAGCGACATGCGTATGAATCCCACCTTATGCGTATCAACCCCTAGCCTTATACCACCGCATGCGTATCAATATTACAACACAATCACAACTCGCACCGCAAGTGCCCATATGCCAGAACTTGCCAAAAAGTCAATAATACTAATGTTTTCACAAAAATATAGCCCATGGCTCAACCACAATGTGTACGAGTATCTCAACAATAACAAAATGAATTTAAATTGCTCAACAAGAAAGATATCTCAACAATTAACAACTTCACCTCAATGTGAGAACGGCCTTTTCAACTTCAACACCAATAACTCAACAAGAAGATATTCACAAAATAAAAACTTCAAGTAAAAGTAATTCAACAATTTAAGAGGTAACAAGACAATAAGGAAGGCACTAACTTCAACTAAAGCATATAAGAGCAAAATAACAAGTAATAGGTAGAACAAGTATTAACAATGTCATATAAAGCATGTAAGGGTAGAATAACACGTGTAAGAGTAGAATAACAATGAGGGATATAAAATGGAAAAATCTGCTAAACCATACAATTACCACATATACCCATGTACCCACTCGTCACCTTGTATACACGACTTTCACATAACACAATTAGCACAATCAACCCAGATCCTAAGGGATAGCTCCCCCACACAAAGTTAGGCAAGATACTTATCTCAACTAGGCCAACCCTCGAAAATAGCTTTTTTCCTAAAATTTGCCGCCACACAGCTCAAATGTAACCAAAAGTAACTTAATATCATCAAATAATAAAAGGGAAAACAATTACAATAGATAAAA
Organism: Nicotiana tabacum; assembly: GCF_000715075.1. Classification (NCBI taxonomy): domain Eukaryota; kingdom Viridiplantae; phylum Streptophyta; class Magnoliopsida; order Solanales; family Solanaceae; genus Nicotiana; species Nicotiana tabacum. Next base: position 41,721,911 of record NC_134103.1, read on the forward strand.
CTTTGATCTTTACAAAATTTCCAAAAAGCCAACAAAAGTCAACCCCGGGCCCTCCCGGTAAAAACCCGGGTCCAATGGTAGATTCCGACTACCCATAAACCCACGAGTCCATATATGTGATTAATTTTCAAATCCGAGTCCAAATTAACTCTCAAAACTCAAATCTTTATTTTTCAAAATTTTGACAAAAATCCCTAAATTTCCTCTTTGATTCACATAAATTTGATGTTAAACCTAGGATATAATCATGAAATATAGTTGAAAATTGATTAGAATCAATTATCCAATATTTATAGATGAAAATCCCCTCTCCAAATTGCCTCCTACTGAGTCTAGTGTTCTAAAATGAGAGAATATGTTGAAAAATCCCGACTCCCATGCAACACTGGGTTCGCAATTGCGAAGAAAGGCTCACAATTGTGGCCACTGACAAACCGAGAAATGCTTCGCAAATGCGAACTGTCCTACCCAGGCCCATACTTTGCAATTGAGAACTAGGCATCACAAATTGCGATACCTGAACTTCCCTTGCCATGTTCGCAATTGCGAGGCTGGTGCTCGCAATTGCGACATCAGAGCACCAACATACTAGAAAATCTTACTTTCAGTCCAATCCTTCCAAAACAAGTCTGAAACTCATCGGAGCCCTCGGAGCTCCAAACCAAATATCCACACAAGTCTAAAAATATCATATGAACTAACTCGCACAATCAAAATACAAAAATAACATCTAGAACTACGAATCGTACACAAAAATGCAGGAATTTCAAAGTAAAGTTCAAGAACCTCTAGAATTGCAACCAAGCATCTGAATCCTATCAAATCAACTCCAAATGACACCAAATTTTGCATACAAGTTCTAAATAGCATAACGTACCTATTCTGAGTCCCAAAGCCAAATTTCGAACCCGATAGCCAAAAGTCAACCTACGTAAAACTTCTAACTCTCAAATTGCCATTTTTTGACCAAACAATAAAGATCAACCTACGGACCTTCGAATTTGATCCGGCCATACACCTAAGTCCAAAATCATGATACAAAGCTATCGAAGCCGTCAAAACACCGTTCTGGGGTAATATTCACAAAATTCAAAGTTTGGTGAACATAATCAACTTAGGCTTCTAAGCCAAGAACCAAAGGGTACAAATCAACCCGAAACCTTCTCGAAACGAATTCAATCAACCCCGCAAGTCATAAAGTCACAATTACACATGTGTGAAGCATCAAAAAGGAAAACGGGATGCAGATACATAAAATGACCGGCTGGGTCGTTATATTCCAACATGAGCGAAATGGTCTAAAACTCATCTTAAACACACTCGACGCTCTTGGGACCTATCAAATAACACCAACCAATCCCAAAATATAACGCGGACGTACCTGACACCTCAAATCATATGAAATAACATCAAAATCATGAATCGCATACCAATTCAAGCTTAATGAACTTTATCAAAATTCCAACTTCCAAACCAACTATGAACATGCCTAAACAACTAAGAATCACCTCAAATTTTGCACTCAAGTTCTTGATGACATAACAAACCTATTCCAACTCTCGAAACCAATTAGAGCCAAATCATCCTAGGAACTTCCGAATCAAAATACAGATACACGCCTAAGTCCAAAATCACCATTTAGACCTAACAGGACCATCGAAACTCCAATCCAAGATCAAATACAAAGAAATCAAACTTGGACAACTCTTCCAACTTAAAGCCTCCAAATTGAAAATCATTCCTCCAAATTAGTCCCGAACCACTCGAGAACCAAAACCGACCACACACGCAAGTCATAATTCTTTATGCGAAACTCCTCAAGATCTCAAACCACCAAATAGAATGCAAATGCTCAAAACGACCGGTCGAGCCATTACATAGAATGTCTCATAGGTGTTCCAAGAGCCTTTGCATTAATCATCCCAAATTTTTTAATTAGTTCTTTGGTGCACTTGGTCTGATAATTGAAGGTACCTTTTATTGATTGATGAATTTGAAGCCAAAGGAAGAAGGTATGTTCTCCCATCATAGTCATTTCAAACTAAGTTTGTATGAGATTTGAAAATTTCTTGCACATATCAGGGTTAGTACTACCAAATATAATATCATCAATATATATTTGAATAATGAGATTACCTAATGATGATATTTTGATAAAGAGAGTGGTATCAACCTTACCTCTTGAGAATCCATGATCAATCAGAAATGAGTCAATCTCTCATACCAAGCTCAAGGTGCTTGCTTGAGTCCATAGAGAGCTTTAGTCATCTTAATACTAATTGGTACAACCTATCTAAAAAATTTAGAATTGTTGTTTTACATAGACCTCGTCATCAAAAATATTATTTAAGTAAGTACTTTTAACATCTATTTGAAATAGTTTAAAACCTTTAAAAGATGCATAAGCAAGTAATATACGAATTGATTCTACTAGAGCAAAGGTTTCATTATAGTCGACTCTTTCCTGTTGAGAGTAGCCTTGTGCAACACGTCTTGCTTTATTTCTAGCTACTTTGTCGTCTTCATTGAATTTGTTTCTGAAACCTCATATAGTCCTAATGATTGCGATATGCTGCTGGTTTAGGTACCAATTTCCACACTTGATTGTTCGGATTGGTCAAGTTCTTCTTGCATAACTTGTATCTATCTAGGGTCTTCGGAGCTTCATACACCTTCTTTTGTTCTGGTTGAGATGTTAAGGTAATGTTTGCCATATTCTTGAGAGATCCTCTTGTTTGCATTCCATCATTTGGTTTTTTCGATAATAATTTTTTTAGGATACTCGAGTTCACTTATCTATGCACTTGGAATTTATTCCACCAGTTGAGTAGTTGACTTAGTTGACTATTTGTGAGCTTCTATAAAGACCTGATCGATCATTTTGAGCTTCATTATTCCATTCGGAAGTTTGAGACCTTTAATAGCTTCATATGATGTATTACGACTTGCGTATGTGGTTGGTTTTGATATTTTCAACGTTAGGGATTGTCTTGATAAAGTGATTCTCAATTAGGAAGCTTTAAGTTGGTAGAGTTGACCAAGGTTTGACTTGTGAGTAACAACCTCAGATTCGGAATTTGATGGTTTTAATAGGTTTGGATGGTGATGTTGGACTTGGGTGTATCTTCGGATTTGAATTTGGATATTCCTAAAAGATTTTGGCTCTATTTGTCGAAAGTTAGCAATTTGAAGAATTGGAGAGTTTATACTTTTGACCGGGAGTTCACTTCGGTGTTGTCTGACTCCTATTGTGGTTATAAGACCTTGTATAGGTCCTAATGGTTGATATACACTTGTGCGCCAAGTTTGGTTGTTATCCAGAATGTCTAAGTGTGATTCGGACACATTCAGCGAAGTTTGAATATTTGAAAGTTAAGAGATGGATTCGATCTTCGATTCTTGGTTTTGATATTATTATTCATGTTTTGATACTTTAAACAAGTTATAATAAAGTATTTGTACTTTTTGGTATGATTGGACAAGGTCCAGAGGGACTCAAGTGTATTTTGGGTCATTGGTTGAGAGATTAGTTAAGTTAAGGATTTGGAGTTTGGCCACAGTCAACATTGGGCCAAGATAACCTCTTTTTGGTGTTTTGAGTGCGCGTGCAAGTTTGTAGTTTTTTGTGATTGAAATACATATATGGTTTGTGTCTGGAAGTTTTGGATGAGTTTTGGGATAGTCTCGGACCATTTCGGTTGAGTTTGGGATTGTTGGTGTTGCTACTCCGCAATTGCGAATTTATGGTTGCAATTGCGAACTTCGCATTTGCGAACTTCTAGTCGCAATTGCGAACCTTGGTCACAAATGCAACATCTATAGCTGTGTTATTAATTGGAATTTCAGGATTTTAGCTCATTCTCTCATACGTTGAACCCTAGATTAGAGAGGGGCGATTTTTCGAGAAGTTTTTTAGACAAAATAAGAGGTTATGGGTCATCGAGATTTGGTATTAGTTCTGGATTTAGGGCAAGCAAGCCCGGGTTGACTTTTGTTTACTTTTTGGAAAATTTTCAAAAATCGAAATTTATTGATTGGGATCGCTTCCTATGGTATTGGTTGACTTGCTTGGTTGATATTTGGCTAGATTTGAGAAGGTTCGAGGTGATTTCTCAAGGAAAAGCGATTTTGGAGCTTTGGACTAGCCCGGATGAGGTAAGTGTCTTGCCTAGCTTTGGTTGGAGTAAATTTTTCCTAATAAATGATATTGTTTGCTACATGCAGGGTTGATGTATATGCGAGGTGACAAGCGTATATACATATGCCATAGTTATTCGCGCTCAAGGGTAGCTGCTAGATAACTTTATGCCTTGTTTGATTGTGTGATCTACTTCTTCTATGGCTTGTTGTACCAAATTTTGCACTAGTCAAGACATGATTCAACTTGTGGTTTCTCTGCTGTTGATGAAAGAGAGTTGCGACCTAATATTTAAAGGTATACTAGGGTACCTATTTAATTACTAAGTCATGTTCCTTATAGGTCTGCAAACCGGTGAGATTATGGGTAAGGGTTCTTGTTCTTCTAAGGGGAAGGTGTTAGGCACCCCTTAAAATCTACCAGAGGTAGCTCCATAGGACTTAGACTAATTTTTAGGAACTAGCTATTTATACTATGCTTAATTACTATTAGGGCATGGCTTACTATATATATTTAAGGGAGGGTATATATAAGGGATGTAAGAGTTAAGAAGGATGCAAGATTATAAAAGAGTTATGAAAGGTTAAACGAGTTCTGAAAGTAGTCCTATTTTATAAGGCTTGTAATAATGAGATTAAATTATGGAAACAGTTATTTTAAGGAATGGATATTTATATAACTCTAAAAATATTTGTAAGAGAGTGAGCTTAAATGTACCTTGATTTTAAAAATCTGAAAAGAGGCAGCCTTTTGGAAATCCATTTTTTGGGCGATAGTGCTTCACTGTTTTATTAAAATTTGATTTTGCTTCTTGTTAGTAAAACCAACGACTGTTTCTGATTTCCTTTTTGAAAACGGGGCTGCTATTTTTGATTAAATTCTGGGCTTCAAAATCTTTGAGAAAAAGATAGTGAACGAGATCATGGTATTGATATGGATAAATTATAATTAGCGAAGTGAAGATTAATTACTAACTAGGTCCCTTTAAATCCTATATTATTTAAAGCTTGTCTATGTTTCATGTGATATTAAAGCATGAAGGTAAAGTACATGATCTAATAGATAAGTGTTAAATACATGATTATAAAGTATGACAAAGCGACAAGGCAGTAGATAAAGTAATAAAGTAGTAAACTAGATTAAGGAAGCAATAAATGGTAACGAAGGAGATGAGGGAAAGAAAACTGGACTCTCGTGGTTGGGCCTCAAGAAGGTAGGCCCAACAATTGAAAGATAAGGCTATAGTTGACTGGTCCCTCCAGAAAATGTAACAAGGCTGGTTTGGGCATGAGTTTCTTAGGAACTCAACAGGCCCAAATATGTACATGCCCAAAAAGAAAGAAGATTATTAGATGTATATTCCACATTCTCAACATATTCAAACATGTATGAAATGTATATAGCCAAACCACTAGAACAAGAAATTATCAATATTCAAATGCTATGGAAATTTATATTAATGTGGTAGTTATACACGACAAATAATTTACATTAAAAACCTTTCATTATCATTAAACACTAAAACCCTAAAGAACCAAATGTGTCAATAAATTAAGGGATAAAGAGGAAGTTTTGAATTCCCCGACACTTCAAGGTTCCCAAGGGACTCAAGGCCCAGCGCAATGCTTGTGCCGGAGAGGGCAGCCCAATCTAGAGTTAAACTCCACTCCCAAATACCCTTAACCACTAACAACATATTTTCCTTAAGGGTTTAAATACCAATGAGACACTTCAATGTAAACTAAGTGCTATAGTATCCCTCTTAATATAAGAATACATAGTCTACATTTGATACCAAACAAAAATATATATCAAATGAATTCAAGGTCTGACTTTCAAACACACGTAGGTGAGGAGTATAAACATCACAAGCATACTGTAGAGGTCTGAACATCAGAGGAGAGCACACTCAAATGGAAGGTCATCTATATAGGGTTCATATACGTAACAACACAAAGACACAGATGCTCATGTCTTTGGCAAACCAGCTATAAATTGATTAGCGTACTTCTAGCACATACATGGGTTGATAACACTACTTAACACTTTAAAGGTCATCAATAAAGATTCAGGCAGAAAAGTCATGGCCAACCATTTTTACAGAGGTTATCCAAGATACCAGGAACAAGATTAAACTCTCAACATGACTACAAGTTCGCATATTTAAACATTGAATCCCTAAGGACTCAACAGAGTCATACTCCTAACAACGTTAGCCCTAAACAAGTCATCATGTTCAGACAGTATCAACAAAGGACCTCATAAGGTTTAAGGATCAGGTTTGATTTCAAATTAACAATAGGGAAAGGACTGGGGTGGTTCAGATCAGAGCATGATATCAGGAATCAAACAGGAACATACAATATTCAGTTAGTTACATGAACACTTCAAGTCAAGTTATAACTTCATATAGACAGGGGAGCTTTGCTCACTTTTAGAATCATGTTAAGCATGACATGAGGAGAAAGAGTTACAGATAAATGAAAGGCATTGTATTAAAACAGGTTTAACTCAAACATAAGTCTAGCTTAGTATTTAAGTATGAGATGCTCATGCTTCTGCTTCTAAAAATTATCACTTGATTATAACAGAATAGCTAAGTCCTATTCTATAGAAGATAACTTAGTAATAAATGCATGTAAGCTTCACAAAAAAAAGTAGTTCAAAGAGGTTAAAGACAGGGAAGCACTATACCAAGTAACAAAACAGGATCATGACTTGTTATGTGAAGGAAGGATAAGTTAATCTCAATAGAAGGTGTACGATAGAGCTGTTGGTATTCATGAAAAGAAAGATAGTTCAATTCAAACAAAACTAGGTCGATATATGCAACCAATAATTTGATGAAGTCATGAGAATGTTACAGTGACAACCTAGATGTTACTTTCAAATTTAACAAATACTAATATAGAGAGGACAAGCATATAAACACTTAGATTTTCATACTTAAGTTAGAGGGTATGAACTTAGGAATCTTTAGATTCATCTCAATTATGACTATCAAACAATAAACTCAACCCCAAGACCAACAGAATATAGAGAAGCAACATATAAAGGTAAAGGTCACTGTAGAATTATCAATGATAGGCTATGACATTTATGTGAGTAGGAACAATCATTCGAAGCACATTACTACTTTTGTTGTGAAGATTTTTTATGCTCAGAAATGAATTTCATCAAGAATCACATAATAGTTCGATCAATTACTACTTAAAGATTCAAGAGGCAGGACATATGATCATAGGCTGGCAACGTATTGTCACAAACGAAAGATAAACATTTCCATGCTAATGGTAAGCATCATAAGTAACTATAGTTCATAGAAAACCAGTATCATATTCATGATGTTCATACAAGGTGATTAAAAGAGAGGGATTAGGAGTACACTGACTCTTTCGAGGGCAGCAGACCAAACAAAGACTCTATTAGTTGCTTAAGACCCCAAAAACTTCAAGTTTGAAATAGCGACAGTACTCGAAAAGGAAAAGAAACAATAAGGAAACCTAGGCTTTTCAAACTCAAAATTGATCTTAGATGATTTTAGTGTTAGGTCGTTGTGTTCGTGTTTTTGTGTGTTTTTGTTTGGTAAGAACATTAAAGACCCCTTTTATCATGCCATTTAAGGCTTTAGGGTTTCACAAATTCAAATCAGTAGTGGAGAGTGACACATGGTAGATGATGATAGCAAATCGAGTGAAAATCAAAAAGAAACAGAGGGAAAAAGCAGGGTCAATTTTACCTGAGAGAAAGGATTGATCGTTGAAGGCTTTGAACCAACGGACAAATACTAAAACCCAGAGGTCACTGCGTTTGACCTCTGGGTATAAAATTTCACGATGAATCTCTGAAGGAAGCTCCATGAATGCTCCGATTTGACGGAGTATAAGAGGATTTAAACGATTTGAAGTTTCATGTTTAAGCTAGGGTTCCAGATTCTAGGCGTTTGAATTTGAATGATGAAATGGGGAAGAAACCGGCGGGATTTGCGGATTCAGAAGGAAAAGTGTATGATTTCTAGTCGATTTGTGACCTTGTACGAATTGGTGCAGGGTTTTTTGATTGATTAGTATGATAGGAGTTGAGAGACGGAAGAGAGAAAAGGGAAAGGAGGGCGGCGAGGTCAGAGGGGAAATTATTTAGGGTTAGGGGATAGGGGTTGGTCATCTCTGAGTTAAGAATGAGAGGGTTGATCTGGGCCATTGATCTTTTAGTTCAACGGTCCTGGCATATTGGTGTTAAAAATTTTTTGTGGAAATGTTTTGTGGCCGTTGGATCCTTGTGATCCAACGATCGAGATTAAATCTCCGGGTGTTAAACATTAATGAAGAAATAAGGTCAAAAGTCATGGGTCGTTGATCTAAGAAACGAACGGCCTAGAATTGTTGTGTTTGTTTTGTGAGGGTGGGAGAGGGGTGACGTGACACGACCTTATTGGACGAGAAGAAGCGGCGGGGATTGCCATGTTGGAGAGAAGGGAATTGGACCTGGGTCCTTTTTCGGATTGGGCTGATGCATTGGGCCAAAGTCATTTAAGGAATAGCCACTTTGCATTAAATTGGGAATTGCAATTGCAGCCCTTTGTTTTTTGATCCCCTTTTGAATTTAATTTAAATAATCTTAACAATTTTCGATAAAATATGGTAAAATTATAACTACTATATATACTACTAATTATTTAATTAATTATTTGTAAAAATACTTTATTTTTTAAATTGTAACACTAATTTCGAATTATTAACCTAGTAAACTAATTTACTAGAAATTAAGGATTAATTTATCAAATTAATTATAAAACCTATGTAATGTATATATAAAAGTTATTTTAATAATCTTAAAAATAGTAAATATATTTGTAATTACATAATGTTAATATTATGTGATTAATTTAAAAACTAATACGTGGTTAATTTGTAAAAAAGAGATATTGGTTACTAGAAAATACTTTAAAATATTTATTTTAAATTATAGAGTAAAATAAATTAATTCAAAAAGGGAGGGTCAAAATTGGCCGTCAATATGGCTTACTCGATTGAATGACTATGTGAACACTATGAGTCATGCTAGAGTTAAATATTGAGGTTAATGATACCTTACTTTGAGCATGATGAACTATTCTTGAGATCGTTGTTATACTTGATTTAGACATATTCACACGTATATTATGAACACACATTCGTACTTGTTATTCTTGTATTATGCCTTAAATTATTGTATGACTACTTGAGTTTCCTTGCCAATGTCGAAGACTATGATTTGGATTTTGATGCTTAAGTGGGCATGATGATTATTTGGAGAACTGGTTACATGTTAGATGAGTAGCCATACGTACATATAGGCATACATCCTACCTAGAGAACATCCCTTGTATACATGCATATACCTATGCATGGTTATCTCTGTCTATGTGCATTATATATACTTTTCTCTTATTTATATGCATACACTTTTGCATATGGTTCTCGGATATGTACTGAGGTTATGGCATGAGATTTCTGCTGTGCGGAAATTGTGAATTAATATTGAATTGGCACGAGGTCTTTGTCGTGTGGTTCCAGTGATGTGATATTGATTTGGCACAAGTTCTTTGCCATGCAGTTGATATGATAAAGGCATGTGAGTTGTCTGTGCAGCGTGTGGATAAGGATCCATCCCCCAAGGGTCGTCGTCTCATGTTTCTCTCTTGATGGCGTACACGCAGGTTGTGATAAACCGACGGGTTTATGGTCGACGTCGATTTTGGAAAAACTGATCAGTGGTTGGACTTTGCATCTCTTCTCTAGTTTCAAGCTCCTTGGATGTATACATCATTTTTACTGCATATCTTCTCTATATTTTAGCTCCGAAATGTATACATGCCTTTTATGCATATCTCATCTATAAGTTGTTTTGCTTGATGAAATGATTCACGGTACATATCTTCTCTATTTGTTAATCTATGTAACTTGACATGTTTATTCATGCATATCTTCTCTATATGCAACCATTGACGGGATAACTGATATTTCATGTATATATTCTCAATATGAAAATTGTTGACGGGTTAATTGATATTCAAATGCATATCTCCTCGATAAGTTGAGTTGTAGTTAGTTTACAATGATTGTGCATATCTCTTCTATGTGCGCCGATGACCTTATCTGTAATTCATGCTTCGATTTTGGTATTGTTGCGATGTACATGTGTTGCACCTTATTTTGCACAGGTCAAATACAACTAGTGGTTCTTCTAAAGTTGATAAAAGAGAGTCGACACCTAATATTTAAGGTATACTAGGTACCTATAAGTCTTGTGAAAATTATTATCCTATTGGTCTGTTAACCGGTGAGATTTGGGTAAGGATTCTAGTTATTCTAAGGGGAAGGGGTTAGGCATCCCTTAGAATCTACCACAGGTAGCTCCTTAAACTTAGGCTAGGTTCAGAAAAAAAATGTCTATATTCTAATTGGTTATTGGTTAAAGCTTTTTAATGGGACTCTCTGAAAGTTATGAACATTGTTTGAAAACTCATTTTTTTTAGAAAAAGTTATGAATGTTCTTTAGGATAGTGTTACTTGTTTGTGAGTTTTTATAACTTGTAAAATGAGAGATGAGTTCAAAATACGTTATTTATTGAAAACGGATTTATTTACTGCTCTATTAGAAGGCCTTATGTTTTCAAACTCATTGGTGTTATTCCCCGCAAACTCGATTGTATATGATTGCTTTTATTTTTGAAGCTGTCACGACCCCAATTTCCCTCCATAGGATGTCGTGATGGAACCTATTCTTTAGGACTAGGTAAGCCTAATACTTACTGAATTAATGGCAAAATTCAACTAACGACTATTAATTATGAAACAAAAATTTCTATACAAAGCCAACAATCCCAAAACCGGTAGTACAAGTCATAAGCTTTACTGAGTTCCCTAGAAAATCTCTAAGTACAATTGTTCCGGAATAGAAATAAAATGTACAAAAATAACTTTCGAAGGTGACTCTGAGGCCTGCGAACGCGACGACCGGTATACCTTGAAGTCTTCACAGCAATATCTGATCCGCTATCTAACAATCAATAGATTCCGAAGCACCTAGTTCTGGACAAAAATGTGCAAAAGTGTAGTGTGGGTACACTACGATCGGTACCAAGTAAGTATCAAGACTAACCTCGGTGAAGTAGTGACGAGGTACAAGTCAAGACACTCACTAGACAAAATAACTTGTGCAATAAAGAAGTATATAACTAATAACGAGAAACAGAAATAAGTAAATGGCAACAAGAACCAACAAGTGATATAAACAGTAAAGTAATAAGAACACCATGAAGTATCATTAAAACCAAAAAGGGACACAAAGCACAATCAATTAATCAAGTCGTTCTAACACAGGTTTCATAACGAAATCACTCTGTGGTACTTCATCTCATAGTCACAAGTCACGGGTCTCAACCCACCATCATCTACTCACGGCACCTCGTGCCCACATCATGCATCACAACCGCACGGACAACTCACATGCTACAATCTCAATCCGCCCGGCATGATCACCGGCTCACATTCATAATCCACCTGGCATGGTCACAGGCTTACAATCGCAATCTGTCTGGCATGGTCACAGGCTCACAATCGCAATCTGTCTGGCATGATCACAAGCTCAATATCAACATGGAAACAGATAATACAAGAACACATGGGCGTGATCAATAAATGTCAAGTTTCATATTCCTGAGCTAGTATAAGTGGCACTCTATGGTGTATGCTTGTGTGAGTGTACTACTACAGCCCAAGTCAACAAGTAATATCAAAGACATCGAATAGCTCATCGAAACAACAAATCAAGTCACGCAAGGTGTATGACAAACACAAGGAAAATAACAACATCACACGAAAATCACCAACACAATATCTCCAAACCATCACACATCATCCCTGACATTGCCATGCTTATCTCTCTGATAGACACCCGTATTACTCCGCCCTGACATTATCATTAGCCACCCTTATGTCTCCTATAGCCACCTGTATCACTCCGTATAATAGCCACATGTATTACTCCGTATACAATAACATAATAGCCACTCGTATCACTCCGTACATTCAACAACAGTGAGATGCCACCCTTATGCCCCGCATAACAACAACAGTGAAATGCCAACATTATACTCCGCATAACAACAACCAAACCACTCAAAAATTCACATGTGCTATCATCACAACAACACGACATATCAACTCGTATAACAAGTGCCCATAGGCCACAATCTTTCCAAAGATTCAACGATATCAATATTTTCACAACAAATAGCTCATGACTCAACACAACATATATACAATCTCAATAACAACCAACTGAACAGAAAAGTAACTCAACAAAGAACAACACCCCCTTTAAACACAAGTTCAATTAGAATAGATTAATGACTCTCGGTAACTTCAATTCAATTAATTGTTTAAGGATAACCTCGATAGTGAAAGTACTTCCATCAAATGGCAAACTTCAGGATCTAGTGTATGAATTAGGCTAACAATGAAGGAGATGGCACGAACTAGTACTATGTCTATATGCACGAGAACAACACGGCAACGAAGGATATAATGTGACGACAATTTCAACTAAGAGTGCCTCCACAATAAAAGAAATCACATAATGATAAAAGTGATAACAACTCCAAATAAAGCATATGAGAGCAAACTCAACAAGTAAATATTGTGACATGTAACAACAAGTTCAAATAAAGCATGTGATAGTAGACATGACGAATATAAGATATAAGATGTGTTAACAATTTCAAATAAGTACATAAAGGATGCCTAAGAGTCTAGACCGGTCAACTTCCACATATAAGCCAGATTACGTACTCGTCACCTAGTGTAGATGGCTTCCACATGATACAAATAGCACAAACGACTCAAATCCTAAGGGGTACTTCCCCCACACAAAGTTAGGCAATATACTTACCTCAAAGAAGCTAGACCGGTACTCTAAAATGACCTTCTCGTGTAAAACCAACCTCCGGATGGCTAAACTCTAGCTATAATAACTCAATATTATCAATAAAAAGATATAGGAAATAATTCTGGATAATAAAGCTTCGATCTTTAATGAAAACTAAAAAGTCAACCCAAAAATTCAACCACGAGCCCGCACTCGAAACCCGATAAAATTCATAAAATCCGAACACCCATTACGATACGAGTCTAACCATACCAAAATTATCCAATTCCGACATCAAATCGGCCTTCAAATCATCATTTTACATTTTGGAAAGTTTTCACAAAAATTCCCATTTTTTCTTATTCAATTCACTAATTTAATGATAAAAACAATTATGGAATCATGAAATATAATCAATTCTGGGTGAAGAACACTTACCCCATCCAACACGTTAAGAACTCCTCAAACATCGCTCAAATCCGAGTTCTCTAGCTCAAAAGATGATAAATGGAACAAAACTCTCGATTTGGGAATTAATATTCTGCTGCCCAGGCATTTGCACATCGTGATCGCGGAAACAAACATCCGATCGCGAAGAAAAAACAATAACTGCCCAAAAATGCACTACGCGATTGTGTTAACAAAAGTGCGATCGCTAAGGCCAGCTAACCGAAGAAGCGTGAACGCACAACATCTTCCGCGAATGCGTAAGCCAAAGAGCCTCTCCTTCCACAACACTATGCAATTGCGATCTTCATGATGCGAACGCGACTTACAAACAACTCAAGCATCGCGAACGCAAAGAATAACCACACCCAGCTCCCATAACACATCGCGATCGCGACCACATACACGCGATTGCATAGAGTACCTGAAGCATCAGAAAACCAACAACTCTAAAACATGACGAAATGGCCCGAACCCCATCCGAAACACACCCGGGGTCCCTGGGACCCCGTTAGAACATACCAACAAGTTCCATAACATAACACGGACCTGCTCGAGGCCTAAAATCACATCAAACAACATCAAAGCCATAAATCACACCTCAAATCTAACTTAAATGAACTTATGTACTTTCAACTTCTACAACTCGCGTCGAATCATATCAAATCAACCAGGAATGACGTCAAATTTTGCATGCAATTTCCAAATGACACAATGGAGCTATAACAACTCCCGGAATAGAAATCTAAACCCGATATCAACAAGGTCAACTCTCGGTCAAACCTCTTAACCTTCCAAGCCTTCAACTTTTCAATTTTTGCCAATATGCATCAAATTAACCTACGAACATCCATATTAAAATCTGGACATACGCCTGAGTCCAAAATCACCATACGAAGCTATTGGAATCATCAAAACACCATTCCTGAGTCGTCTACAATAAAGTGAAACTCTAGTCAACTCTTTTCACTTAAGCTTCTAAAACAAGAATCATCCTTCCAAATCAATTCCGAATCATCCGAAATCCAAACCCGACCGAACACGCAAGTCATAATATATAATACGAATTTGCTTGAGACTTTAAGCCACCGAACAAGATGCTAATTTTCAAAACGACCGATCGGGTCGTTATATCCCCCTCGTCTTAAACAAACGTTCGTCCTCGAACGTGCCAAGAAGCATTCCAAATTCATCAAATCACTAAATATTGTTCCTCCACCCACACTGATAAAACTTAGAACCAAAATTTTCACCATCCGATCATTTCCCAAAGACCAGTTCTCATACTAACACATGGTATGAACCTTAACCAGCTGCAACAACTCCTGCATACACTCACAAGGTGCAACCACACGACGTAACACCTTACACATATGCCCATAATAATATCTCTGAACACCATAGCTGCTTATAATCAAATCCAGCCCTGGCAATTAACCTCATACCATCTAGAACCCTGTTCCAAGCCCTCACAACACTAACAATGATGTAAGAACATGAAGATCCCATAACCATTCACTCAAATCAACAAGTCACATCTAATTCCACCTGGGCACACACCTCGCAAGCTAAAACCCAATAAGCACAACGCGAATATGATTGAATATGCAAAGAGAAAAACATGAGAGAACTATCAAACAAGCCCGACAGGCACAACTCCCTATCAGTACCATACTACGAATCAATTCCATAAGGGAAAATCAAAACATATGAACTAATCAAAAGGATCTCATCCTGATATAACTCCACTGTGGCACGCAGCCTGGTCCAAACATAACAAACCGCATGAAAGAGCGAGGGTCTCACCCTCAATGCTGGATCACAGGTAGAATACACCTTACACCAACGAAAAACTTCCACTAACTCAATTCCGCAAAACAAAATCACAATATGTAACGAACTTCCAAAACTGGTAGAGCATCTAAATCACAAATTGTAACCAAACCATCCAAAAATCACATCAAAACCTACCGTAATGAGAAATAGAAAGTCACTTATAGTCTCATAGCTCTCAATAGTGAACAAAATAAAATGATAGACACATGCTACCACTATATATCCCAATAGGGGTAAACACATAAGCAGAGTACAAAATCACGAAACTCACCCATATGTGAAGCAAGATAAGAGGACTCACCCCGATAACAATTCGAAACCATACATGTTATCGCGCCCCTTTTTCTCACGAAAGTAGATTTCAACATGTGACAAATTTATTAAAAGGGTATTAAAAGAGGAGAGTCGCCACCTAACGATTTTAAGGTGTGTTAGGGCACCTATTTGCAAATAACTCTGTTTTAACTAGTCTGTATCGCCAAAGATCGGGTAAGGGCTCAAATTACCTCGAAGAGAAGGTGTTAGGCACTCTTCAAGGTCCACAACTGTGGGTCTTGGCCGAAGTTTACACTATGCGGACTATATATTATAAATGTCCTATGTGATCATATAAGCGAGTGAAGACAAAGAATTTAAAGGTTCTATTATGAATAAGTGTAAGAAAAATCGGACAACAGTTAAACTATATAGATAATCAGTACAAGTCTTTAGAGGTTATACAGTACAACTTGATTAGTCTATATTTGATGAACAATAACATATAAAAGAAAGGGGCTCCTATATTTTTTAGCGTAAAGGATCACCCCGTGCAACGTAAATAATACTTCACAACTCCCTTAGGGTAGGGGTTGCTCATATTATTCAGCGGGCACAAACTATCATCTCCTGCTACCCGATTACTATGTTAAAGTTGTTTACCTAAAAGCGCTCTAATTCAACTCTACGTCATGTCCTATGCATGCACTACACGTCCCATGCCTATGGTCCAGGAGGCTTTGGACCTACTATTAGGTGGTTCTAGACTTTGCTTAGAATGCTCAAAAAATGATAAAACTAGAGCACACTCAAAACATATAGGACTTCACATAAAGGCAATAAAAGGCTCAAGATAACCTAGACACATAAACAGCAAATGCACGCGGCAGATTAGGCAGTAGACAATTTTTAGAATTAAGACGCATTAGAGACATTAAGTCCTATAGCTTCTGATTTCCAGTATCATACAAGCAGTACTGCAGCTTTAGACTAACGCATAGGCAGATTAAAGGCATTGCAGGTCCTATAGGCATGATCTCTAAATGTTTGCATGATGAGATGGTACACTACTTGAAAGCTCAGGATTAATAGCGCTGATTTTTATAAACATATTGTCTAAGATTAATAACAGTATCCAATGGGCAAGATTTCTAACAGTTGACAATTGAAATTGATTTACTAATACTTTATCCATATAGGCATGTCATCTAAATGTGACAATAAAATGAAGCAACAAAAGTAATTGATTAGTTGATTAAGATCCTATAGTCATAATATCTAGGTGAGCAGTGTACTAAAAGCAATAGAAACGATTGACTGATTGATTAGTTGGAGTCCTATAGGCATGGCATCTAGATTAAAAAAGCATATGTTATTACATCCTATAGGCATGTTATCTAAGTGTGCACAATAGTAATCATAGAAACAAGTATGGAAAATACTTGGACTAACATGCTTGGACGGTGTACATGTGAAGTGTGCATGATCCCTATAAGCATGATTTCTATGAGTATGTAGAATAAGAGTACGTCAAACGAATAGCAAACAAATCAATTAAATCCTATATGCAAGTTTTCTACCTGTTCATCCGAGAATCGGAATACCCTAACCCCTTTTCACTAATCTCCCCCATCATTTGTTTACAAATTATTACATGACCAAAGATAAAAGAAGAAATGGACTCAAATATTACATAATCAAGATGATTATAGGCCCAACAAATAGAGCAGACTCAAGAAGAGCTAACCCAGCACTGACTGGGCCTTCAATAGACACTTTTTAATTTGAATAGCAGGCCCAAATCCAAACACTTCCCAACACAGGAGAGTATGCTCATTTGCACAGCCCAAAGACACTCATGGACTCATATCCAACCCAATAGTTACAATATTGACCAATTTACCAAATAAATTAATGGACCACACATGGAAATCAACCAAACAGTTCGAAAGCAACACCTCATAGAGACATGGTTGTATGACATTTAGCAGGATTCGTAAACACATTGGTATTTTAGAAGCAAGAGTGCCAAGTTTTCCAGAGTGAATTTAGAATGGAGTATTAGCCATAAAAGGATTTTAAAAACTTAGGGGTCTAAGTCATAAGGGGTCAGACAGGGTCATAGTCAGGAAGTGACAATTACACACGACAAACAGGCAAGCAAGCAATCGATGAGAAGCCTAATCATGCTAAGTATAACACAAAGATCTCAAAGACAAAGGTATCATGGCAGGAAGACATATTATCTTAAGGTCAAATTGAACAGGCAGACACAGAACTTAAGCCAGATGACTATGCATGATCATGGGATCTAAATGTATAGGATTCAACTAGAAGCATAAGCAATACCAAAGAATGAAAGATTGACCAAACATCAAAGATAAAGCAACATGTTTGGTTAAAGCATTGCAACAACAAATATGGTTCATGTAAGTAGGTAAGAACAAAATTCACAAAAAGGAATTATCTGTAGAAATTCACTAAGGCAAATTCTGGGTGGGAGATGATTCCCTAGGAATTTCAGTGCCAGAATCTAGAACAGGGCATGAGAAAAACTCATAATAAACAGCAGAACAACAAAGTAAACTTAAAGGTACACAGTCATTCCAGTTGAACTTATTGGGGTTTTAATAATCTAGGTAGGTTGTGACACTTGACGACTCAGAATCGCAAAATAGCTACAAAGCAAGTAAAATTGCCAATGATAATAACATAATATTAGAGGCATATTGGCTCAAACAACAAGGGTATGCGAAGTACTGAAAACAAGCAAAGAGGATAGAATTGAAAAGGGCGAGACACTTACCAGTATGCGGATTCAACAAACAAATAGAAGAGAAAATGTAGTGTGAGCAATAACTTCAAATACCTGCAGAAAAGAAAACAACCAAAATATCCAAATCCTAGTGCGTCAGAGTTCACAGGAGCCTCAAATGAGCACCGAGTAGTGCTCACACTAGGGAGGTCGATATAGAGGGTTCTGGTGGCCTTGGCTTTTAGCCGGCCAAGATCTAAGAGTGCAAAAAGTATAGAAGAGTGAGATTTGAGAGAACAGTAGTGGTAACAATAGTTAAGTAATGAATCATTAAGCCTTAGGGGGGAACTGGAAAGGGTGGTTTATATAGTAGCAAAAGTAAACACACAAACAAGGAAAAACAGTCATTTAAACATAAAAAGGAAAGAATAACATGCAAAATCGATTCAAAATCAATTTAGGAGGAATCAGGCAAATCCTAGTACAAAACGGAGAACAAAAATAGTAAGCAATTTCACTGAATTGGACCCATATGGCCTGGTAGTGAGTGTACATGTGGATGGTACAAAATCAGAGTTGAACGAACACACAATGACTCAGCTTCTATAAATAATTGAGTACCAAATTTTTTAACGTTGAGGAAATGGTAAGAACCATCGTGTGAGCAAAAAAGGAAAGGGGATATGAAAGACTTTCCATGTGATATCGGATTAGGGTTGGGGTTTGAATGGAAGTAAACAACCAGAAATGGTAGTATAACAGAATGCTGAGAATGGGGAGAGTATTGTGACAGTACAGGAGGATAATGGAGTTAAAGAAATAGGGAGGGAAGATATGCATGGTAGATGGCAAAGGCAGAATCATAGGAGAGGGCAACAGGGATGGATCCAACCACATAAACAGAATAATGTGGTAAAGCAAACATATTCAGTGGTGCCCGTGCCAAATACTTTTCAGAATCTCGGAAGGATAAGGCAGGAACAAGTGTTGCTAATGAAGGGAAGGAAGGAGGGGGTGGTACCATTTTTCCTATGGGGAATGGTTAAGCTAATGAGTTAGAATACAAGAGGCCTTAATGGCCTCAATAAGCAGAAAGAGGTAAAACTCTTATGTAATGACTAGAATGTTGGATTAATTGGGTTACTAGGAACAAGATTAAAAAGGAATAAGGTGGAGAGTATTATTAATACTATGTTTGCAGGGTGACAATACTATAGTAATCATATATCACACTATAATGGTAGAGTGGTGTTAGTGTGGAAACCAGAATGGTATGAGGTGAGAATAATAAATGAAATTGAACAGGCAGTAACTTGTCAAGTAAAAGACATTCCTATGCAAGCCGTATTCATGGTCACATTTGTGTATGCACATAATCTCAAAGATGAGAGGAAAGCATTATGGGAATATGTAAACCAGATGAGCATGGGTTGCCAGATTCAATGGATAATCATGGGGGACTTCAATGTTGTATTGCAGCAGGAGAATAGACTTAGAGGGAATCCAATAGCATTAAGTGAGGTGGTGGAATTTCAGGAGTGTATTGATAAATGCATACTTATGGAGTTACCAAATAATGGGTATGTGTACTCATGGAGTGATAAGCAGGGGATAAATAGAATATGCTCAAAAATAGATTGGGTAATTGTCAATGGGGAATGGATAGATACAATGGAGCAATGTAAAACTTATGCTCTTTCAGAAGGGGTAAGTGATCACTGTCCATTAGTGGTGGAGATGATTAAGACTCATGCAAGGAAGGGGAAAGCTTTTAGATACTGTAATATGTGGAGTAAATACCATGACTTTATGCACATGGTTGAACAGGGATGGGCAATACAAGTAGAGGGGTGTAAGATGTATCAAGTAGTAAAGAATTGGAAGGCTTTGAAGCAGAAACTTAGAACATTGCACAAGAGGAACTTCAGTAATGTCATAAATGAAGCAAACAAAGATAGAGAGGAAATGTAGAAAATACAAGCAATGCTGCAGGAGACACCACTTGATCAGGAGCTACAGCAAAAAGAGAAAGATGCAAGGGACAAGTTTAGAGAATCATCTATTATGGCAGAACATTTCTTGATGCAGAGAAGCAAGGCCACATGGATCAGACTTGGAGATGATAATACCAAGTATTTCTTTTCCATTATTAAACATAGAAGATTAGTACAATCAGTGACTCAAATTAAAGATGAGAGGAAACAATTGCAAACAGAACTGGAGAAGATAGCTGATGTATTTGTGAACTATTATAAGAAGATGTTAGGTGCTAATAGAGTAACTAGGATAAAGGCATGGTAGGGGTTCCTAAATCAAGGCCATGTATTATCTGTTCAACAACAATTAGATCTGATAAAAGGGGTAACTGCACAGGAGGTAAAGAAAGCAATGTTCAGTATCAATGTTAATAAGAGTCCCGAGCCTGATGGGTGTGGAGCAGGATTCTTCAAGGATTCATGGAGAGTGGTTAGTATTGATATCACTGAGGCAGTTATGGAGTTCTTCAGGAATGGATAAATGCTCAATCAACTTAATGCAACTATGATTACTCTGATCCCCAAGGTGCCTAATCCAACAGAAGCTAGTCAATTTCGACCTATATCATGTTGCAATGTAATTTACAAGTGTATATAAAAGGTATTGTGTAACAGGATTACTGATGTGCTTCTTACAATAGTAAGTAAAAATCAAGCAGCATTTGTGAAGGGGAGGTCATTAGTTCATAATGTTCTTATGTGTAGTGATTTACTAAGACACTACAATAGGAAAACTACTCCTAGATCTCTAATGAAGATTGGCTTAAGGAAGGCGTATGATATGGTACGGTGGGAGTTTATTGAAGAAATGTTGAAGCGATATGGATTTCCTCCTAAGTTCATCCAGCTGATCATGGCATGTGTAACAATAACAAAATTCTCAGTGAAGGTTAATGGGGAGGGGTATGGTTATTTTGAGGGGAAGAGGGGCTTAACGCAAGGGGATCCAATATCCCCACTACTCTTTGTTATGGTGATGGAATATTTTTCTAGGATTCTAAAGAGGATGAGCCAATTGCCAGATTTTAGATACCACCCAATGTGCAAGGAACAACAACTCACTCACATGACATTTCCCGATGATCTAATGCTATTTTGTAAAGGGAATGAAGCAATTGTTAGGAGAATAATGGAAGCACTCAAACATTTCTCAGAGGCTATAGGCCTGGAGGTAAACACAGATAAGTCAAGCATCTATATTGCAGGGGTAGATGCTGAGTTAAAACAGAAATTACTGGACATCACATGCTACTCAAATGGCACATTTCCTATGAGATACTTAGGCCTCCCACTATCACCAAAGAGGTGGAGTAAAATGGACTGCCACCAATTGTGTGTGAAGATCACTGAGAAGCTAAATGCAATATCAAATAGGCACCTTTCTTATGCAGGGAGGCTACAGGTGGTAGTGTCTGTACTATTCTCATTACATAATTTTTTGGGGGCAGTGTTTATTCTACCACAAAGTGTACTGAAGGAAGTAGATAAGAAATGCAGAGACTTCTTATGGGGGAGCACTACAGAGAAGAAGAGGATACCTTTAGTAGCATGGGAGAAAGTATGTCGACCTAAGAGTCAAGGTGGGCTAAACATTAAAAACTGCAGATTGTGGAACATAGCGTATGTTGGAAAGTTAATATGGTTATTGATTAATAAGAAGGAAATACTATGGGTGAAGTGGATACGTGGCATTTACATGAAAGCAGGTGGTGATTTCTGGACACACCAACCAACACAAGATAGCAGTTGGTATTGGAGAAAATTACATGCTATAAAGCAACAAATACAAGGATGTTACATGAATGGTAAATATTGTCTTACTAGTAATGGCAGGTACTCAATCTCAATGGGGTACAACCAACTAGTACGATAAAGGCTAAGGTGGAATGTTGTAGATTTGATATGGAGCAGAATTATGCAGCCCAAGCACAGATTCATATTATGGCTGGCAGTGTCGAGGAAGCTACTAACAAAAGACAGAATCATCAAAATGGGAATTCAGTGTGTAGATGGAACATGTGGACTTTGTGAGCTAAATTGTCTGGAAGATATGCATCATTTGTTCTTGCAGTGTACATGGGCAGAATGGCTATGGGAAAAAGTGAAGGAATGGACAGGAATGCACATTACAAAGCATGATGATCTCCCAGGTACTTTGATGAAGGTTAAGTGCAGGAAATGGAGCAAATTCGGGAAGGAAGTGGCTACAACAATAATAAGAGCTGTGATATATAATATATGGCAGAGTAGGAACATATTTTTCTTTGGAAAACAGAAATTTATTAGAGATTTTGTAATACACCAGATAAAGAACATAGTTATAGAAAGGAGGGAAATGTATTTTGGGGGGGGGGAGTAGCTAGGAGATGTAGAGATTTCATTGAGCATATTTGTAAATAGAGTGCGAGACCTACTGCCAGTTGTGCAAGACTGGTACTTGGGTGCTCTTAGGTGTATGAGTTAATGTGGTTTTGAAATGGTAATATTCACAGTTATTACCAAAACAATAATAATTCGGTATCAACAACTGCCTCTCTTTACCCGGAAATGATGAAAGAGTTATCGGGTAAAGAAAGTGATGACAAATTTTGTCCCAAATGATTGATGATGCATTTTTGAAAAAATAGGAGCCGAACCCTGATTCTTGAGTTGCCTACATATCCCTGGTGTTACGAGAATCAGGCCGTGTGTAGTTATGGATCCAATGGCGAATGAAACCGATGGAGTTGTTATAAGAGTGGTCGTGTGTTTTGAAAAGGAGTTTTTTGGATATGATAGTGTCATGATAAACGAATAATTTCAGATGGAGCTATGAATGCCAATTTGAACGTTACGGATGTATAAGGCAAATATTTAAGTGGTTACGGGATAAGGAGTAATAAATTAATGATCATTGGTTACGTTTGAGATCATCGAGGGATGCGAACGTTGTGAACGGAAACCGGAGTAAGAATTGCTCCTGTTTTTTGAACGGTTACCTCCCGAGTTACCTGTAAAACTTAAAACACAATGTACGTGAATATATAGGGTTACTACAGAAATTTAAGCATGATACAAATTCCCTTCGGACCATGACAGTTTTCTTTGAACGATGAGGATGGTGTCCTTAGACCATGACATCCTGGGCCATGAAGTGTATGGAAAGGGATTCACATGCCATGAAATGGTGTCTTTGGGCCATGAGGATGGTGCCTCTAGACTATGATGCCCTTGAATAATGATGTTCAGTTTTAAGAAGTCCTCAGGCCATGGCATGATGTCTTCGGGCTATGAGAATGATGCCTTCAGACTATGACGCCCTTGGACAATATGGTGGTATTTCAACCCATGAAATTCAAAGATGCGGAGATATCGATCGTTTGATAGAGGGAACATATGATGTGTAGTTGTATGCGAGAACGTGACAAGATAGCGCTTAGCCTTGTGTGTGATGAAGGCAGTGTTTATCCCTATGCAGAGGAAGGCAGTGTTTAGCCCTATGCAATAATGGAGGCAGAGCATTGCCTCGTATGATGTAATAGAGACTGTGCTTAGTCTCATGCAAGGGAAGGCGATGCTTAGCCTTATGCAATGATGGAGGCGATGCTTAGCCTCATGAAATGTAATGGAGACAGTGCTTAGTCTTATGCAAAGGAAGGCAGCGCTTAGCCTTATATAAGGGTGGAGGCAGTGCTTAGCCTCATGCAAAGAATGGAGCATTTAGCCTTATGCAATGATGGAGGCAATGCTTAGCCTCATGCAATGTAATGGAAACAGTGCTTAGTCTCATGCAAGAAAATGTAGTACTTAGCCTTATACAATGGTGGAGGCAGTGCTTAGCCTTATACAAGGATGACTGCAATGCTTAGCCTCATGCAATGTAATAGAGATAGTGCTTAGTCTCGTGCAAGAAAGGAAATGCTTAGCCGTATGCAATGGTAGAGGCAGTACTTAGCCTCATACAAATAATGAGGGCCGTGATTAGCCCCATGCAGAGAAAGACAAAGATTGAATATGAGAAATAAAATGATTCTTAGCTTGGCGCGTTTGCGCTTGGTGACTTCTGTCAATAAAGATAGCATTCTTGTTATGAATTTACGGGCATGCTTGTCATGTTCATTATGCCTGCATCCAAAGAAACATTGTGAGTTTTTTGGGAGAAAGGTTGGTTCGTGCCTTTGATTCTTCATCTCGCCTTTGCTCCTTGTCTTGCTACCTCGTTCGAGTCACCCTGGGTAATATCTGGCTATTACAGAAAATGAAAATTTTGAAAATATGCATTTGTGACAAATTATTTAAAAAAATGCAGTAGTTCAAAATATGTGATAATGTATAAAGGCGAATAATTTTGTTGTATCGATGACCGTTACATGCTTCTGAGACACTGCAATCTCCTCAACTTGGAATTTTGAGGACCCTCCTAAAAATTCTGCCGCAATTTAAATGCATACTTCTGGAGTTATACTTCTTTGTGATATTCGACATAATAAGATTGACGAACTAGAAATCTTGCCCCAGTTTATGTACATGGGGGGGGGGGGTAAATGAAGATTTTATTATGATGTGACCGAACCCACAAGGCTGCCTATGTATTCCCTCTTAAACGGGAATCAGATCAAGCATACTTCAGGTTACATCAAATAGAAAGTACAAACATAATCTTAAGCGTAATATCTCTTGACTGCATCTGAATTGATAAGTCTTGGCCATATTTCTCCATCCATCTCTGAAAGTATAAGCGCTCCTCCTATCAGTACTCAGTGAACTATGTAAGGGCCTTTCCAGTTAGTTGAGAATTTCTTTTTTGCTTCATCCTGATGCGGGAAGATCCGTTTCAGCACCAATTGCCCAAGCGTGAATTGCCTTGATCTAACCTTTTTGTTGAAAGCCCTTGTCATTCTATTTTGGTAGAGTTGACTGTGTCACATTGCGTTCATCCTCTTGCCATCAATGAGAGCCAGTTTTTCATACCAGCTCTGTATCCATTCTGCGTCGCTGAGCTCGACCTCTTGTATGATTCTTAAGGAAGAAATCTCTACTTCAGAGGGAATAACGGCTTCAGTACTGTAGAACAATAGATAGGGGTTGCACCAGCTAATGTACGAACTATGGTGCGGTACCCGAGCAAAGAAAATGGTAGCTTCTCGTGCCATTTCTTGTAGTTGTCCACCATTTTCCTCAATATCTTCTTGATGTTCTTGTTGGAGGCTTCTACGGCTCCATTCATCTGCAGCATGTATGTTGTAGAGTTCCGTTGCTTGATCTTGAATGTTTCACACATAGCTTTCATCATATCAGTGTTGAGATTAGCGGCATTATCAGTAATGATTGACTCATATACTCTGAATCGTCAAAATTTATGATCCCGGACAAAATCTGCTATGACCTTCTTAGTCATAGCCTTATAGGAAGCGACTTCAACCCATTTTATGAAGTAATCTATAGCCACCAAGATGAACCTGTGTCCGTTTGAAGCAGCGGGTTCAATTGGTCCGATGACATCCATGCCCCAAGTAGAGAAAGGCAACGGTGAACTCGTTGCATTGAGTTTGTTAGGTGGTACTCGTGTCATATCAGCATGTATTTGGCATTGGTGACACTTTTTAACATATTTGATGCAGTCTATCTCCATGGTCATCTAGAAATACCATGCTCTTAATATTTTCTTGGCCAGAACGAACTCGTTTATGTGAGGTCCGCAAGTTGCGGCGTGTATTTCTTCGAGAAATCTAGATGCCTCAGTGGCATCGACGCATCACAACAATCCCAAGTCAGGAGTCCTTCTATACAGAATTCCTCATCCCTAAAAGAAATGGTTGGCCAATCTTCGAAGTGTGCGCTTCTGAGTGTGTGTGGCTTTTTCTGGGTATTCTCTTTTCTCCAAATATTCCTTGATATCGTGGAACCATGGATTTTAGTCAAACTCTTCTTCAACATGAGCACAATAAGTTGGCTGCTTACGAATCTCTATTGGGACAGGATCAATGAAATTCTTGTCCGGATGTTGTATCATGGAAGACAAGGTAGCTAATGCATCTGCGAACTCATTCTGGATCCTTAGAACATGCTTGAATTCTTAGTTTTGTGAACCTCTTGATTAACTCTTGTATAGAATGCAAGTATGGTAATATTTTAGTTTTCTTGGTGGCCCATTCTCCTAGTACTTGGTGTACCAATAGATCAGAATCTCCGATTACCAGCAACTCCTGAACATTCATATCGATGGCCAACCTGAGTCCCATGATGCATGCCTCATATTCCGCCATGTTGTTGGTGCACGGGAACCTGAGCTTTGCACATACCGATAATAATGACCGGTTTCAAATACCAAGATAGCCCTAATGCTCACTCCCTTGAATTTTGTTGCTCCGTCGAAAAACATCCTACAACCGTCGTATATTTTGGGAATATCCTCACCTACAACCGACACTTCTTCATCGGGAAAATACGTCTTCAGTGGTTCGTATTCTCAGTCTACGGGGTTCTATGCTAAGTGATCGGCCAATGCTTGCCCCTTGACTACTTTCTGAGTCACATAAATATTGTCGAACTCACTTAGCAATATCTGCCACTTTGCTAACTTACCTGTAGGCATGGGTTTCTAAAAGATGTATTTCAGCGGATCCATCCTTGATATGAGATATGTAGTGTACGCACATAAATAATGTCTCAACTTCTTGGCTATCCATGTCAAAGCACAGTAGGTGCGCTCTTGCCTCTTAAGGTGTGAACTTCTTGCTCAGTTAATATATCGCCTGCTCTTTTCTCCCGGTTTCATCATGTTGCCCCAAAATGCAGCCAAAGGCTCCATCCAACATGGATAGATACAGCAGCAGAGGTCTTCCTGGTTTTGGCGGGACCAACACGGGCGGTTTAGATAATTACTCCTTGATTTTGTCAAAAGCCTTTTGACATTCTTTGGTCATGTTTATCGCAACATCTTTCCTCAACATCTTGAAGATCGACTCACATATCACCGTTGATTGTGCTATAAAACAGCTGATATAATTGAGGCGTCCCAGGAAACTCATCACATCTTTCTTATTCTTTGGTGGTGGCAAATCCTAAATAGCTTTGATTTTTGACGGGTCTAGCTCAATACTGCGGTGACTGAAGATGAAACCCAGCAACTTCCGAGCAGGGACTCCGAAAGCACATTTTGTAGGATTTAGCTTCAAATTATACTTTTGAAGTCGGTCAAAAACTTCCTCAGGTCTGATATGTGATCTGAACCTTTCTTATATTTGATGATAAAATCATCCACGTACACGTCTATTTCATTGTGTATCCTATCGTGGAAAAGGGTAGTCAAAGCCCTCATGTAGGTGGCTCCGGCATTCTTCAAATCAAATGGCATCATTTTGTAACAATATACCCCTCACACCATGATAAAGGCTATCTTTTCGGCATCCTCCTCATCCATCAAAATCTGGTGGTATCCTGCGAAGCAATCTACAAAGTTAGAGTTCATGCTTAGCGTAGTTGTCAATCAGTATGTGTATGTTGGGCAACGGTAAATCATCCTTAGGACTTGCTATGTTCAGATCTCAATAGTCAACACACACTCAGGCTTTCCCATCTTTCTTCGGAACCGTCACAATGTTTGCTATTCCACCACTCAAAGGTCCTGGGCTTGGATTTGCTTTTGATTTGCTTGGTAACCTCCTCTTTTATATTCATACTCATATCTGGCTTGAATTTTCTGAGCTTCTACTTTACCGGTGGACACATGGGGTTGGTAGGCAACTTGTGGGCTACTATGGATGTGCTTAACCTAGTCATGTCATCGTAGGACGATGCGAAAATATCCTTATATTCTTTTAGAAACCTAATTTATTCTTCCTGCCCTGACGGTGATAGATGAATGCTTATACGAGTTTCTTTGACTGTTTCAGAATCCCCTAAGTTAATTGCCTCAGTTTCCTCCAAGTGGGACTTTGGTTTGTTCTCAAAATTCTCTACTTCTTTCACAATTTCCTCAGGTATTATATCATCTTCCAAATCTTCCGAATCACTTTCCTGATGTTGCGTTGTCTCATTACATGTCACAGTCGTAGGTTCATCATGATATGTAATAATTACGGTGAAAAGGATGTAGAAAGATAACAATAAATACGAAAATCAATAATGCATTAATAAAGCTTAAAATTGTCAACAAGTACGACTCAATGGATGGATTAATTATTTCAAAACAAAACACTGAAAATGCCTTAAATGCTCAAAAACAATTTAAAAATAAGTCATGCTAATTCTGCTATGCTACCCAGGTACTCGGCGAGCCCGGGACGGTGCAGCGGTTTAGTTCTTAAGAATAACTCCTTCTCCCACTGTCAGAATAGTAAAGTATTCCACCTCCTCCTCCTCTAAAATTGCACTGCAGTCCATGTCTTCCTCGTTCAGAAACAGCTTCCTCATACCGGCCAAAATCTCGTCCTCCTCAGATCCCCAAATCATGTCGGTCTGGCGGAATGTCTGGTGCAGCGGTGGTATGTGTTGTTCTAGCAGATAGTAATCGGTGCTCCATGGCGGTGTCCAATCCTGTTACTCTTGCATGGTATATTCATATCCAAGCCCAAAGGTCATGCCATGATACTGTGGTTGTATGGGTTCTGTAATCCCCTGAAGCTTTCGGCCAAGACCCTTGCCTGTTTCATATCCCAACCACATCAACATGCTTTCTATCTTATTGCTCAACCATCGATCTTTCTCATTTGCGTTTACTCACTCAATGCGGTGGTATGTTTCTCCTCCCAATTTCCTCCCGTTTTCGAAGACTGGCACGGTCTGGTTGGGGTAAATAGGGTTGCTGCCATCTCCATGAATGATCACCTCCTAATGATTCCACTCGAACTTCACAACCTGGTGCAAAATAGAAGCAACTGGCCTAGCCATGTGTATCCATGGGCGTCCCAACAATAGGTTGTAGGTGGCGGATATGTCTAGCACTTGGAATTCGACATCAAACCAGGTCGGGCCCATCTGTAGATCAAGGTTGATTTCTCCAATATTGGCTCTTTGAGATCCATCGACCGCTTTCACATTCATGCTCCCCATCCGTATCTCATGCAGGCCTTTACCTAATCTTTTTAGAGTGGTCAGCGGGCATATGTTCAGGCTCGAACCTCCATCTATCAAGACCCTGGCAATGAATTTGTCTTCAAATTGCACAGTGATGTGCAACGCATTGTTATGGCTCAACCCTTCTGGCGGTAACTCATCTTCGTGGAAAGTAATTTTATGACTCTGCAGTACCTGTCCGACCATGTTAGCCATCTCCCTGCTAGTGCTACCGGCGGGCACATAAGCTTCTCTTAACACCATCATCAAGGCATTCTTGTGCGCGTCTAAATTTTGCAACAGTGACAAAATGGATATCTGTGCGGGAGTCTTGTTCAGGTGATCAACAATAGAGTATTCCCTCACCTGTACCTTCCGCCAAAGATCATCAATGCTCATCTTAACGACAAGTTGCTTAGATGCAGCTTCTTTGCTTGTTCCTTCAAGACTCTCAGGTGTATAAACTCTGCCAATTCTAGTCATACCTTGCACAACACCTCTCTGTTCCATCTTGGCTTTTCCTTTTCTTCTTGCCTCTGCAACATAATCCTATGGGATGACATCGGACTTATAAGACGGTGTGGGAGCTACCATCACGGTGAAAGGCATAGCTACCTCGACCTCAAACGGTGACTGGGTTTGCACCACAATCGGCGATAGGGTGACAGGAGATGTTTTGGGAGTATCCCCCTCTACAATAAGTCCAATGGATCCCTGCTGATCCCATTCTTCAACAGTTTCTATCACATTTACTCCCTCGCTCCTATGATCTAGGAGAGGGTTGTTACAGACATTTGGCGTGACTTCCTTTACCTGTATAACCTTGGTGTCGATCAGTGTTTGAATCTTGTCCTTTATCATGCAGCATTCTTTAATGGTATGACCCTTCATGCCTGAGTGATAGGCACAAGTTTTGTTGGGGTTAATCCACCAGGAAGGGTTCTTAATAGACGTAACCAACGACTTTTAGTCCGTCATACAGTTGGGCTATGGGTTTAGCGATTGGGGTGTATTGTTTGGGAGCTGTGCGGTCAAAGTTTGGTTGTGGCTTTGGGTAGTTTTGGCGGGCAGGTGGAGGTGAATGGTAATATGCAGGTTGGGTGTCATATGTATGGTAGGTGGTGGTAGGGTATTGGTATTTTGGAGGTGAGGGTTGATATGTGGGTGGAGGCATTTGGTATCTAAGGGGAGACTTAGGGCCTTCGGCTACCATCACGGCACCCACTTCCTTATTCTTCGAGATGCCTCCTGATTGCAAGGCTTTGTTTGTGGCTTGCAGTGCCTCATAATTAGTTACCATCTCGCTCTTGATTCCTTCTTCTATCATTTATCCTAACTTGATGATGTCCGAGAACTTGTGATTCTCGATAACCATCAGAATTTCATAGCACTACAGATCTTGAGCTCTAACAAAGAACTTGTTTATTTATTCTTCTTCAAGTGGCAGCCTCACCTTGGCGGCCTCTCATCCCCAACGAGTAGCATACTCGCGGAATGTTTTTGTCGGTTCTTCTTGAGGTTTTGAATATAGAAAATGTCTGGCGCATTCTCTGTATTGAACCTGAATCTGTCCATGAAATCTGATGCCATACATACCCAATTTACCCACTTCTTTAGATTCTTACTGATATACTAAGATAATGCGTCTCCTGTAAGACTTTGCATGAGCAGTTTCATGCGGATTTGTTCATTCTTACCCACTCCAATAAGCTTGTCGCAGTAAATTCTCAGATGCACCTTTGGATCTCCAGTACTATCAAACATCTCAAACCTGGGAGGTTTGTAACCCTCCGGCAGTTCTACATCTGGCTGGATACAAAAATCTTCGTAGTTTAAACCTTCAACACCCTTCTCACCTTCAACACTTCTAGACTCTCCCTGTCAGTTTCTTGAGTTTTTCTTGTCACGCCCCAAAACCCAGGAGCGTGACCGGCGCTCAACCGAGTAAACCCGGCCGAGCAAGCCTGTTAGATTCTTTCTCCCTAATTCACCCATAATCAAGAAAAAACATGATTTCATAAATTATACAGCAAGAAGTTCATATATACGATGCTAAATCATTTGATTAGCCATTGTGCCTTTAAGTCTCAAAATACATATTTCTTATAGTTCGAATGGAGCAAGTGATCAAACACAACATAACTGGTTCAACATTCCCAACACCCATATACAACCCACATAGTGTCTACGGAGCCTCTAAAGATACAAAAGAGAGTAAAGATGGTGCCGGCAACAATGCCTCGGCTATACCTCAAAAGTGACCACAATATAAACAAAAGGTACAATACATGACCCCAGAATGAAATGGGGCTCACCGAGTCTGCTGAGAAGATGATGATGTAACACTAACTGCGATCAACATTGTCTGCTATGTAACTACCTGCATCCATTTTAAGATGCAGCGCCCCCGGCAAAAGGGACGTTAGTACCGTCGAATAGTACTAGTATGTAAAGCTAAAACACCATCTCAATAGAATGGACAATAATACAAGGGGGAAATAGTCATGAGTTCAATAAAAGCTTTAAAAAAATACTAAAACATCAAGTAAGGATCACATAAGTTCTCAAGTTAATTTCCATCTTATTAGGTTGGGTAATATTTAGTGCCATATTCCACAATCCACAATACCACCGTGTTCCTACACGGAGTCCGATCTCGACCCGACCGGCTAGGTCATCTCATTTGAGACATCACCCATATCCACAATTTCAATTATCATTTCCAACACAGTCACCACCATGTGTGGGACATGGCGTCCGATCACGGCCCGATCGGCTAGGCCATCTCACTTGAGACATCAACCATAACAACAATTTCAATTATCTCACATCATAGTTCTTTCATATTCTTTCAATTCATTGGC
Organism: Nicotiana tabacum; assembly: GCF_000715075.1. Lineage (NCBI taxonomy): Eukaryota > Viridiplantae > Streptophyta > Magnoliopsida > Solanales > Solanaceae > Nicotiana > Nicotiana tabacum. The sequence goes on from NC_134103.1 coordinate 41,754,188, forward strand.
ACTAGTAATCACGATTACAAAATCATTCTTGGCACTTGGCCGGTTTTCATAATTTCATTCCCCTTTTCCACATTCAAATATCATTATCAACAACAATAAGGCTTCCCATTCAAGACAGTAAGTTCACATAACATGACAATTTGGGAATCTTAGGCACATAGAGGCTTTTCATACAATTTGGCATAACAGCCTTTATTTCGATCTTGACATGAAGTCATAACATTTCTAACACATATTCCACATTTTGAACATATTCTCAAATGGCAACATGACATGATAAAAACATTTATAATAAATATTGAACATATATCCTTCGACACAACCACATTAGGAATAGCCAATTCAACAATGATCAAGGTCTTACTTCAATTACATGAACACTGTGGAATTCGATTCTAAGAAGAAGTGGGTTTAGCCATACATACCTCAATCCTTCTCTTAATGATACTACAACGATCTACTATACTAAGAAACTTCAATATACAATGACAACATCCAATGAAACCAATATTAGTAACAAATTCCATAGTTTTGGCCATTTATGCATTTTATCAAATACCTAGTAGGCATGAATCTCTACATCTCTTACCCATAAAATTAGTTCATCCAATTACTAACATTTACCAATAATATATCCCACCATCATTCTTGAACAATCCATAACTCCAAACATCACATACATGACCATCCATCCACCCTCAACTAACAAATTTCCATCAAGTAATCACCTTTCAATCTCTACAATGGTTATGTATTTAAATTGGGAACTTATGGCTTTCAATCACCATATCATAAGTTCAATTACTTAATTCATACTCATATTCTCATAATATATCCATACATGTAAGTCTAAGGGTGAAGGATTACCTTTTGGAAGACAGCTTGCAAAAACCCTCCTTTGAGTTCTAGAAGAAATTTCTTGAAGATCTATGTATTTTATGGAGGATTGAGTTAGTTTTAGGGTGGAATTGATGGAATGAAACACCAAATTAGTAGGGATTACTCACCTTGAAGATGGGGGGAATTGGAGGTCTTGAGAGAGTGGAGGAAAACCCCAAAGTTCGGCCAAGAAAAATGGGGTAAAATGACCCCCGAACGAGTATATAGCGTTTCGGGCGTCACAGGCAGCGTGTGGTGCTACCTGTGGCCCAATTTCTTGAACCTCAAAAATGCCAGTGCAAGGGCTAGCACCCCATGCTACCCTGGGCGTTGGCGATGGGAAATCTTTTCTATTTTGCTCGGAAATGGGCATAACTCTCTCATACGATGTTCGAATTCGACGATTCTTTTTGCTATGGCTCCGTAATTTCAATACGGATCTAATGCTTCAATAAAAACTGAATTTGGATCTCGTTTGCTAAATGGGATACCAAATATACACGAAGAAACAACATCGTTGAAACACTCTTGATGTCAAAATAATGCGGTTCCACCCCATAGGTCTCATTTGATACTCGAATACGTTATTCTCGAATACCGTTGTCGCACATTAAAATATTAAATCATTAGAAAATTTTAACGGGGCCTTACATTCTCCCCCGCTTAAGATCATTCATCCTCGAATAAGGGTTAGAATTCGCCATAGACACCCAATGTGACTTAAATCCTCATCCACACTCCAATAGTTCCTAATTTTTACTAACTCCAAAAATTTTGCCAGAGTCTCCCCTATGACTAAGCCTATCCACCTATCAGAGAATCTCAGAAACCAATCCTACAACATATACATAATCCGTTGAAGCAATATAACATGAAAACAACACCAGCCGTGGCTTCATAAGCAAAATATATTACCAAAAAAGGAACACCCTTAGCATAAGCTGTACAAATGATATGTAATTCACAGGGAATAATTTTATAGAACGATTACATAGCTATTCAAACAAATAAGGGTATTTCTTCTTGATTTCTTCCTCGGCCTCCCATGTGACTTCTTCAACCTGCTGGTTTCACCATAAGTCAATTCCTCATTAACCTCAATAGTCTCTACCGGAATAATGAGTGTCGGGTCTCCAACAACTTTCTTTAATATAGACACATAAAATACTGGGTGCACTAATGGCATCTCAGGTGGTAGCTCAAGCTTGTACGCCACCTCACCAATCCTCTGAATGATTTTGTACGGTCCAACATACCTCAAACTCAGTTTCCCTTTCTTACCAAATCGCACTACAACTTTCATGGGGGAAACCTTCAAGAATACCCAATCATCTTCTTTGAACTCTAAATCCATACGACGAACATCTGAATAGGACTTCTGACGACTCTGAGCAGTCTTCAGACGCTCCTTAATGATTTTAAATTTTTCCATAGCATGATGCAGGAGGTCTGGCCCTATCAACTCTGCTTCCCCAATTTCAAACCACCCAATGGGAGATCTACATCTCCTTCCATATAAAGCCTCGAACGGTGCCATTTGAATGCTAGCTTGATAACTATTGTTGTAGGAAAATTCTATGAGTGGTAAATGATAATCCCAACTACCTTTGAAGTCTATAATGCAAGCACGCAACATATCCTCAAGCGTATGAATAGTCCGCTCTGCCTGCCTGTCAGTCTGCGGGTGAAAGGTTATACTAAGATTCACCTGAGTACCCAAACCTTGCTGAAATTTATTCCAAAACATAGCAGTGAATTGTGCTCCACGATCAGAAATGACGGAAACCAGAGTACCATGCAGCCTGACTATTTCTTTAATATACAACTTAGCATATTGTTCCGCTGTATCGGTAGCCTTAACTGGCAAGAAGTGTGCTGATTTCGTGAGTCGATCCACAATCACCCAAATTGAGTCAAACTTATAAGGAGTATGAGGTAATCCTATCACGAAGTCCATATTAATTATTTCCCACTTCCACACTGGAATTTCTATGTTTTGTGCCAAACCACCGGGCCTTTGGTGTTCGGCCTTCACTTGCTAACAATTTGGACATCTTGCCACAAAGTCCGCTACATTACTCTTCATATCATTCCACCAGTAGACTTCCTTAAGATCATGATACATTTTCGTAGAACCCAGGTGCACGGAATACCTTGAGGTGTGATCCTCTGTCATGATTCTTTCCCGAAGACCATCTACATTTGGAACACATAGACGCCCTTGGTACCTTAGTGTAGCATCACACATGTTAATAGAAAAGCTATAGTTTTATGTTTTTGAATCCCCTCCTTCAATTGTACCAAAAATGGATCGTTGTATTGCTTCTGTTTGACTTCCACAATAGGCGATGATTCAGCCCTATTTTGTGCAATTACCCATCCTTCATTAGAGTTCGTAATGCAAACTCCCAAACTAGCCAATCGATGAACTTCCTTGGCCAACGGCCTTTGACATGCCTCCAAGTGAGCCAAACTAATCATAGATTTCCGGCTAAGAGTATCCGCCACAATATTGGCTTCCCCGGATGATATAGAATATTGATGTCATAATTCTTTCATAACTCAAGACATCTTCTCTACCTTAGATTCAATTTCTTCTATTTGCAAATATATCGAAGGATCTTCTGGTCCGTGAATATGTCCACCTGGACCCCATACAATTAACGACACCAAACCTTTAATGTAAAAATAACAGTCGCAAGTCCTAAGTCATGTGTTGGATTGTTTTTCTCATGATTCTTGAGTTGCCTAGAGGCATAAATGATTATCTTGCCATATTTCATCATTAGTGGAACATCTATATCACATTTCTCTTACATATAACCTCCTAGGAATTGAGTTCTACAAAAATTTCCTTGATACGGTTACATTCTTATTAGTACTTGCAACTTGTTTTTCAAAATTTCTCAACAAAAGACATTACTAGGTCAGTTTTCTTATGGGACCATATGTTTCAAATGAATAACATCTAATAGCTTGCGCGCACACCCTGATAACATCAACCTACATGGCTTTGCCTCAATATGTGAGTAACATCGTGCTCAAACCTTTCTTAGCCATCCTCTTTCCTCATTATAAGTCTTATAGGATTTTAAGAAACCACTTTACTTCCCTGGTGAACATTCTCACGATTCCTCATTACTGCTAAATACTTCCCAAAACACATATCAACACCCTTCATATATATTCACTTCAACAAAAGTCATTGGCCCGAACAGGGCCTTTTCTGAAACTTGAGATCCTCCTAAATTATTCAACGACGACTTCTTATTTTCCTTATAAGTGTAGGACTTAGTCCACCCGATTCCATTCTCGATGAGTAACTCACCTTATTCCCCATATTATAGTCACCAATAGTGTTTCCTAGTATTACAGCTTAAGAGTTATCTTGTTAAACATGTTTGGTTCGTAACAAGTGTTCATCCTCTCTTAATCTATTTCAAACATTTCCCCCTTGGTCTAGACAATATGTCGCTACTATATTTCCTTTGTGACTGGAGCATTCGTTCCCATTCATTTTGCCCTTAATTCATAGTTGGCAGCCTTATTGTGCCACACACTTGTCTGCCTCTCATGAACTCGTAGTATCATTGTGCCTGGTTTGTTGAGTTTAGCACACCGCCACTTCATCATCAGTAGTTTCACTTTCCAAAGTAATATGTAGACATGAAATCCCTCTAAATATTTTAGTTGATATTCGACATCACTCAAGTCGGCTGCATTAGAGTTGATCCTTTATATCTTCTATTAACACTTGTGCTCTAGGCGAGTCCACCATTCTAATATGAACTATTTTGCGATAACCATGACCATCTCAATTTATAGATTTTCTTCCAATTCTTCTCGTCTCATTCTTCCTAGTTAGTGAATAGCTATCCGCTCTTCCATACGCTACGTGGTCTTTTCCCTTAGTTGGGATTTCATCCTACTCGCCTCTCGACACTTGTTGGGATATTCATGGGAAAGTGTGTTCATCCATGTATCACTTAACACTTCCTTGCTTGTAAGATTCTTAAGAGACTCTCTATCAAGTCCATATGCACTCTTTGGTTATTATCACATCACATTTATCTCTCCCACTCGCTCCGTATTTCTTAAAGCCTTGGAACTTTAGCTAAATCGTAAATCCGTGATTAACTCATTCTAAGAACTCGCAAGCCTTTCACATTTGATCTGTAGTACTTCCTTGGGTTCCATTATTCCTTACCCTCTAACAAGTATAAAATCCCTTTATAAACATACTCTTAGTTTCTAGGATCGTTGACCCTGTCATTCACATTGCCATGTATGGAGAATTTACCTTCCTTAACCTTCCACCTTTTTGGGGTACTAGTGGTCTATCATTAGCATATCCTTTCAGAGAATCACGTTACCCATTATCTCTTTTCTATACTACACTTGTCTTCAACAAAATATCCAAACATCATAGCTACATGGCCCTACTCTCGTTTTAATGCACTTAAGTAGCCTCACCATGGCCCTTCCCTCTCCACTTGGGGTGAATGTTTCATATTTTGACACAAGTCTTGAATTTAGCAATTTGAGGGACACATGTTTCACATCTCTATTCCTCTTGTATATGATTAACTATTAGGGAGATTTAAGTCCCCATGGTATTAACCTTATAAGTTCCCTACTCTTATTCAGCCGCATAGGCTTGGGATCCAAATCTCTCGTGTCAATATCCTTTTTGGAGTGTAACACCACTTCGCACATTCCTGGGATTTTTATAACATTCATAGTGCTAGGGTCTTCTCATTGTGGGTTCACTAAACTCTCATTTCATAACTTCTTGTCTCCCGTGAGAGACCTACACATTTATCATTACTCTCCAGGCCATGCCTTTCATATATCACGTGCCTATGTAACAAATTTACATCTTTGAATCATACACATGGTTCCCACACTATCCACATGTACTAGTTAAGCTTAAGTCTCATTTATCAGGTCAATGTCTCTTTGGAGGTGGGTAATCGCTTCTAGCACCCTTCTCATATAAAGTATGCTCATGGTACTATATACTTGTCTCATATGGTCATACTATTCATTCAACATGATACATGTGCCATCTGTTTAATATTTAGGCTTTTACCCATTCGTCATGTCATATGACAACATTACTTGGAATAAACCAAAAGAGCATTTAAACTTACCTTGAACCTCAAAGCACGAGTTGGAGGAAGAACAGTTTCACAACCAGTTTCATCGCACGATTCAGAATATCAAAAAAGGGTATTATTCCTAAATGCCCATGTAGCATCCTAATTATAGATGTGGTCGACAACACACCTATAATAAGGACTCTATTAGACATGGCTCAGAGACATCCTAGGACACTTTAAAACCTTAGGCTCTGATACCAAGTTTGTCACGCCCAAAAGCCGAGGAGCGCGACCGGCACTCAACCGAGTAAACCCGGCCGAGCAAGCCTGTTAGATTCTTTCTCCCCAATTTACCCATAATCAACAAAAGATATGATTTCATAAATTATACAGCAAGAAGTTCATGCATATGATGCTAAATCATTTGATTAGCCATTGCGCCTTTAAATCTCAAAATACATATTTCTTATAGTTCGAATGGAACAAGTGATCAAACACAACATAATTGGTTCAACATTCCCAACACCCATATACAACCCACATAGTATTTACGGAGCCTCTAAAGATATAAAAGAGAGTAAACATGGTGCCGGCAATAAGGCCCCGGCTATACCTCAAAAGTGACCATAATATAAACAAAAGGTACAATACATGACCCCGGAATGAAATGGGGCTCACCGAGTCTGCTGAGAAGATGATGATGTAACACTAACTACGATCAACACTGTCTGCTATGTAACCACCTGCATCCATTTAAAGATGCAGCGCCCCCGACAAAAGGGGCGTTAGTACCGTCGAATAGTACTAGTATGTAAAGCTAAAACACCATCTGAATAGAATGGACCATAATACAAGGGGTAAACAGTCATGAGTTCAATAAAAGCTTTAAAACAATACTAAAACATCAAGTAAGGATCACATAAGTTCTCAAGTTAATTTCCATCTTATTAGGTTGGGTAATCTTAAGTGCCATATGCCACAATACACAATACCACCGTGTTCTCACACGGAGTCCGATCTCGACCCGACCGGCTAGGTCATCTCATTTGAGACATCACCCATATCCACAATTTTAATTATCATTTCCAGCACATTTACCACCATGTGTGCGGCATGGCATCTGATCTAGGCTCGATTGGCTAGGCCATCTCACTTGAGACATCAAACATAACCACAATTTCAATTATCTCACATCATAGTTCTTTCATATTCTTTCAATTCATTAGCACTAGTAATCACGATTACAAAATCATTCTTGGCACTTGGCCGGTTTTCATAATTTTAGTCCCTTTTTCCGCATTCAAATATCATTAGCATAATCATTATCAACAACAATAAGGCTTCCCATTCAAGATAGTAAGTTCACATAACACAACAATTTGGGAATCTTAGGCACATAGAGGCTTTTCATACAATTTGGCATAACAAACTTTATTTTGATCTTGACATGAAGTCATAACATTTCTAACACATATTCCACATTTTGAACATATCCTCAAATGGCAATTTGACATGATAAAAACATTTAGAATAAATATTGAACATATATCCTTAGACACAACCACATTAGGAATAGCTAATTCAATAATGATCAAGGTCTTACTTCAATTACATGAACACCGTGGAATTCGATTCTAAGAAGAAGGGGGTTTAGCTATACATACCTTAATCCTTCTCTTAATGATACTACAATGATCTACTATACTAAGCAACTTTAATCTACAATGACAACATCCAATAGAACCAATATTAGTAACAAATTCCAAAGTTTAGGCCGTTTATGCATTTTATCAAACACCTAGTAGGCATGAATCTCTACATCTCTTACCCATAAAATTAGTTCATCCAATTACTACCATTTACAAATAATTTATCCCACCATCATTCTTGAATAATCCATAACTCCAAACATCACATATATGACCATCCATCCACCCCCAACTAACAAAATTCTATCAAGTAATCACCTTTCAATCTCTACAATGGTTATGTATTTAAATTGGGAACTTATGGATTTCAATCACCATACCATAAGTTCCAATACTTAATTCATACTCATATTCTCATAATATATCCACACATGTAAGTCTAAGGGTGTAGGATTACCTTTTGGAAGAAATCTTGCAAAAACCCTCCTTTGAGTTCTTGAAGAAATTTCTTGAAGATCTATGTATTTTATGGAGGATTGAGTTAGTTTTAGGTTGGAATTGATGGAATGAAACACCAAATTAGTAGGTATTACTCACCATGAAGATGGGGGGAGTTGGAGGTCTTGAGAGGGTGGAGGAAAACCCCAAAGTTCGGCCAGAAAAATGGGGTAAAATGACCCCCGAATGAGTATATAGCATTTTGGGCATCACATGCAGGGTGGGGCGCTACCTGTGGCCCAATTTCCAGAACCTCAAAAATCCCAGCACCAGGGCTAGCGCCTCACGCTACCCTAGGTACTGGCGATGGGAAATCTTTTGTATTTTGTCCGGAAATGAGCATAACTCTCTCATACGATGTCCGAATTCGATGATTCTTTTTGCTATGGCTCTGTAATTTCAATACGGATCTAATGGTTCAATAAAACTTAATTTAGATCTCGTTTTCTAAATGGGATATCACATATACACGAAGAAGCGACGTTGTTGAAACACGTTTGATGTCAAAATAATGCGGTTCCACCCCATAGGTCTCCTTTGATAGTCGAATACGTTATTCCCGAATACCGTTGTCGCACTTTAAAATATTAAATCATTAGGAAATTTTAACGGGGCCTTACACTTCTGCCATGTTTCGAATGAGCAGGTCCTTCTTGGTTGGCTCAGGTATGTATAGGGTTTGTTGTGGGGTATGGGGTAAGGTTTCCATGTATATCGGGTTGCCTTGAGGGGTTCCTAGAACTTGGGTATATGGGTGATCATTTATTGAGGTTTGAGGAGGATCGGGGGTAGGTTGTGGTGCGTTTTGAGGAGTGTGATAAGTGGTGGTTTGCAGATATTGGGTCGGATGATGGTGGTGTTATTGATGGGTTTGCATTAGTGGTGGGTTAAGGTTTTGGGGAGGTGCGGGATTGTGATGCTGGTGCGGTGCGGGAGGATTCGGAGTTATGGGTGGTGGATTCTGGTTTTGTGTGTTTTGTGGTGGTGTTTGGTTCTGAGTGGTTGTGTTTTGCTGGTTGATGTCAGGAACATTTAGGGTAAGAGAGAGGTTTGCCATATTTCGGACCTGTTCAAGCTCACCTTGCAACCCGAGGATTTTCTGCTCCAAATGTAAGACCAACTTATTCTATCGTGGCGTGCTTCTTCCATCTGAGTTTTCAACTTTCTCTGCTATGGTAGCATTATCTCTTCGGTTACCACTTAGATCATCCATCTTCCCTTTACCTTTGCCTTTATTTTTCGGGTCGCTAGGTGGAGGAGGAGGTGGAGGACCTTTGGATAAGGTGTGGTAAGCTGATGATGCAAGAATTCACGAACCAACCTTGGGGAATGGGAATAATCAAAAGAAAGAGAAAAACGAAAAGGTAACCAAGTCAGTAAGACGAAGTAAAAAAGTGCTTGCAGTATTTAATCATGTATCACATAAGGTCATGCAATAATCAGCGTCCTAACTTTGGAGACCTTATTGTGACCGAGGTAGGCCTAAGGGACACATAGACCTGAAGAAAATTAATGTCAATGTTAGCCTCATTTAATTAGTGTGAAAACAAGCCAAATCAATCTTTCAGTAAATCGACAATAAGTATAAAGTTACTTATGGCATTAAGCCTTATTACATCAAAATCTAATCTAATCTAGAAAGTAGTAAAGGACATTATCTCCTAGGCTACTTGGTCCCTAAAGGACCTTCTCCATTCTTGGCTCTCCTTACCCCATCAATCACATTCCCTATATCGCGCATGTTCAGTAGCAAGTAAGCCTTTGCTAGCTTCCCTCCTTCATCATCGTCCATGCCTTGACAATCCTAGAGCCTCTTTCTCATATTCCTTTCCAGCTCCATTAATCCTTGCTCCAGGTATTCTAACATCTTTTTTGACTTATTGGCAATCTCTTTCCATTCCCTTATCGCCTCCATGTTCACATTATGTTGTTCCATATGCTTAGCTTCGGACTCGAACACCCTTTTGCGTAGCCTCTTATACTTCACTTGTGCTTCAACCACCTCATCTATGATCCTATCCTTCAGATTGACTCATAGTTTGATGTCTCCAGCTATGTCGTCATCCAACCATAAGAGATAGTAGTACATATGACCAATGTGATACCTGTCTAGTTCAATAGTCTCTCCTTCGACGATGATCTTTTGGTTCCACATGTGTTGCGCTTCGAACTTGAATGGGATGACATCCCTTTTGAAATCTGCCTTATGCTGAACCATGTTGGAAACCCGAGGTATGATTTGTTTCCTTCCAACTTGCCTCATCACCTTTATAGGAGCATAAGGGTAGATGCCTCGCAGCCCGATCAGTACTAAGTGAGTAGTTCCTTTGGATCTGATAATGAACTCACTACTAGGAAACCACTCAAACATCCAATGGACTTGCTCGTCTGTCAGATTGCTGAAGAAATGCACCCAGCCTACAATTTTCTAAGCTTTGCAAACCTGTCTGGAATGAATGTCATCTTCTTCGGATGATGACTGGCTATGTAGTCATTCAGTGGCCTTCTTAGAAGCTCTTGGCGATAATCACCTCTCTAAAAGTGTTCTAGCACCAAACTTGTAGCAAGAGATTACAACCCTCAAAGTGTCCGGACACATGCTTGCACCGATCCAGAGCACGGTACATCTCAGCTAAGATCATCGGGATGATAGTGTACTTTTGCCCCTCGATACCCTCCATTAAGGTCCTGGCGACCATGGCTAAGCGAGTATGAATTCTTCCCCCTTGCATGGGAAAGATCAACAGACCGAAGAAATAGACTATGAAAACATATACCCGGCGGTGCACCCATCCCAAATAGGTAATGGCTAGCTCCTCATGATGAAGGCTATATGATTTGCTATGACCATAACGCTCATAGAGAAATTCAAAGGGGAAGTATGATTTTTTCAGACAAACCAGCTCATCATTCTTCTTAAAACCCAACATTTTCAGAAAACCGCGTGTAGTGCGATTCTCTGGCACCAATAGTCCTAGACTATCCCATGGTAACTTGGGGAAACCCCCCAATTTCTTCCAGTAGAGGAGTCATTTCTATATTGCCCAATCGAAAAACGGCTCTCTTCTCATCCAAGAACATGGTAGCAACCTCGATCAGTTCCCTGTTTGGTTGAATGTTCAACAAAGATGGCAGGTTACCCAATACCCTTCTCACATGTTTTCTATCACATGGCGCAAGGTCATTCCACCAGTCAATTAGTAGAGGCGGGATATTCTGGACCATACCGAACTTGGGATTTCGTGCTTCATTTTCTGCAAACAAATAAACGTTAGCCCTTTCCCCACTCCAGATTCGACTATTTAAGCACTAGCGATCAACATGTTGACATGTTTTCTCCAAGCAATGCACATAATATGATGGTGTCCTTTAGGATTATGGAAATCCCGTCGGACTTTGGACAAGGTTCATCTAAATGGGTTGCTACGTCAATGACGTCTCAATCCATACTAGGTTTGGCATGATGCATGTATATTTCAAATCGGAGTATGATTTTCTAGAAATGTCTAGACTGGTACTCTCAAGTGGATAACTTAAAAAGGAAAGGCGCGGGGCCGTCGACTGCACCGCTGATCGAATGGTCTACCGCAAATAAGCCTTTTCGGTTTAAAATGGTATTTTTAGGAAAGTGCGGACACTCATTAAGCGCCGCTATGTTTATAATAGGCATGAGTGGAGTATTATGTAGAGCATGCTTTATGCAAAATAGTAATATGTTGCCAAATATCTACATGATGAAAATGCGTAAAAACAGTAAGTAATATGATAAAGGCGAACACGAGAAAGAAAAGAAAAAGGAAAGACAAAAGAGGGAAGTTAGTTTAACTCATGAAAATGTACGAGAATTAAGTAAAGCAAATAAGGGGATAGGGATGGTAGAAACATGATATAGCAGTCTTGTACATGTCATGACAATAAAGGGAAACAGGGGGGATGTTCATGTCATAGCAATTTAGACAAATAAAGAAAAATAAGGAAATGGATATGCTTGTCATAGCAATTTAAACTAATGAAGGAAATAAGGGAAGGGATGTTCATGTCTTCAAATAATCCACACAAGTCAACTTTGTTATAGTAAGAGCCTAAGTGTAAATCCCCAGCAGAGTCGCCATGCTGTCGCGCCCCTTTTTCTCACGAAAGCGGGTTTCGATATATGACAACTCTTTTAAACGGTTATTAAAAGAGAGTCTCCACCTAACGATTTTAAGGCGCATTAGGGAACCTATTTGCAAATAACTTTGTTTTAACTAGTCCGTATCACCAAAGATCGAGTAAGGGCTCAAATTACTTCAAAGAGAAGGTGTTAGGCACTCTTCGAGGTCCACAGCTGTGGGTCCTAGCTGAAGTTTACACTATGCGGATTATAATTTATAACTGTCCTATGTGATCAAATAAGCAAGGAAAGACAAAGAATTTAAAGGTTCTTATTGTGAACAAGTGTAAGGAAAATCAGACAACAGTTGAACTATATAGATAATCAGTACAAGTCTTTAGAGGTTATACAGTAAAACTTGATTAGTCTATATTTGATGAACAATAACATATAAAAGAAAGGGGGGGATCCTATGTTTTTTAGCCTAAAGGATCACCCCGTGCAACTTAAATAATACTTCGCAACTCCCTTAGGGTAGGGGTTGCTCATATTATTCAGCGAGCACAGACTATCATCTCTTGCTACTCGATTACTATGATAAAGTTGTTTACCTAAAGGCACTCTAATTCAATTCTAGTTCATGTCCTATGCGAGCACTACCTGTCCCGTGCCTATGGTCCAGGAGGCTTTGGACCTACTATTAGGTGGTTCTAGTCTCTACTTAGGATGCTCAAAAAATGATAAAACTAGCACACACTCAAAACATATATGACTTCACATATAGGCAATTAAAGGCTCAAGTTAACCTCCACACATAAAAAGCAAATGCACGCGGCAGATTAGGTAGTAGACAATTTCTAGAATTAAGAGGCACTAGAGTCATTAAGTCCTACAGACATGGTTGCTATGTGATTCTGATTTCCGGTATCGTACAAGCAGTACTGCATCTTTAGAAAAATACATAGGCAGATTAAAGGCATTGCAGGTCCTAAAGGCATGATCTCTAATTATTTGCATGATGAGATTGTACACTACTTTAATGCTCAAGATTAACAACACTGATTTTTATAAACATAATGTATAAGACGAATAACAGTATCCAATGGGCAGGATTTCTAATAGTTGACAATTGATATTGATTTATTAACACTTTATCCCTTTAGGCATGTCATCTAAGTGTGACAATGCAATGAAGCAACAAAAGTAATTGATTAGTTGATTAAGATCCTATAGTCATAATATCTAGGTGAGCAGTGTAATAAAAGCAATAGAAGCGATTGACCGATTGATTAGTTGGAGTCCTATAGGCATGGTATCTAGATTAACGAAGCATATGTTATTACATCTTATAGGCATGCTGTCTAAGTGTGCACAGTAGTAAACATAGAAATAAGTGTGGCAAATATTTGGACTAACATGCTTGAACGGTGTACAAGTGAAGTATGCATGATCCCTATAGGCATGATTTATATGAGTGTGTAGAATAGGAGCACGTCAAATGAATAGGAAATAAAGCAGTTAAATTCTATAGGCAAGTTTTCTACCCGTTCATGCAAGAATCGGAAAATCCTAACTCATTTTCACTAATCTCCCCCATCCGTTGTTTAGAAATTATTACATGACCAAAGATAAAAGAAGAAACATACTCAAATATTACAGAATCGAGATGATTACAGGCCCAACAAATAGAGTAGATTCTAGTAGACTCTTTCACTAGAATAGCAGGCCCAAATCTAAACATTTCCCAAAACAGGAGAGTATGCCCATTTGCACAGCACAAAGCCACACATGGACTCATATCCAGCCCAATAGTTACAATATTGACCAATTTACCAAATAAATTAATGGACCACACATGAAAACCAACCAAGCAGTTCTAAAGTAACACCTCATAGAGACAGGGTTGTATGACATTTAGCACGATTCGTAAGCACATTTGCATTTTAGAAGCAATAGTGATAGTATTGTTTAAACAAAGAACATAGAACTAGGAGAGTCAATAGACTCAATTTGCAATATGGTAAATGCAACATAGGTTAAATCATTAAGCAGGTGACAACATGCTAAGGATAGTCATAACACTAGAAGAGTTCAGAGGACATGCCACTTTGGATTAACAGGGTAAATATATTAAACACATATGAGGTGAACATGCTAGGCTTTCTAGGATGAATTCAGAATAGAGCATTGGCCATACAAGGATCTTAAAAACCAAGTCATAAGGGGTCAGACAGGGTCATAGTTAGGAGATGACAATTATACATGACAAACAGGCAAGCAAGCAATCGATGAGAAGCCTAGTCATGCTGAGTATAACACAAAGATCTCAAAGTCCAAAGGTATCAAGGCAGGAAGACATATTGTCTTAAGGTCAAATTGAACAGGCAGACTCTAAACTTAAGCCAGTCGACTATGCTTGATCATGGGATCTAAATGTATTAGGATTCAACTAGAAGCATAAACAATACCAAAGAATGCAGGATTGACCAAACACCAAAGATAAAGCAACAGGTTTTGGTTAAAGCATTGCGACAACAGATATGGTTCATGTAAGCAGGTAAGAACAAAGTTCACATATAGGAATTATCAGTAGAAATTCGCTAAGGAAAATTCTAGGTAGGATATGATTCCCTAGGAATTTCAGTGCAAGAATCCAGAACAAGGCATGAGAAAAACTCACAATAAACAGCAGAACAACAATATAAACTTAAAGGTACAAATTCATTCAAGCTAAACATATTGGAGTTTTAAAAATCTAGGCAGGTTCTAACACTCGAAGACTCAGAATTACAGAATAGCTACAAAGCAAGTAAAATTACCAATGATAATAACATAATATTGGAGTCATATTGGCTCAAACAACATGGGTATACAAAACACTGGATAATAGCAAATAGTATAGAATTGAAAAGGGCAAGACACTTACCAATCTGCGGATTCAACAAACAAATAGAAGAGAAAACTTAGTGTCAGCGACAACTTCGAATATCAGCATCAAAGAGAACAAACAAAAGACCCAAATCCTAGTGCGTCAGAGTTCACAGGAGCCTCAATTTAGCCCAGGGTAGTGCTCACATTAGGGAGGTCGATAGAGAGGGTTCCGATGGCCTTGGTTTTCAGTCGGCCAAGAGCCAAGAGTGTAGAAAATATAGAAGAATGAGAGTTGAGAGAACAGTAGTCGTAACAATAGTTAAGTAATGAATCGTTAAGCCTTATAGGGGAACGAGAAATGGGTGTTTATAAAGTAGAAAAGTAAACACACAAATAGGGGAAAATAGTCAATTAAAAATAAAAAAGAAAAGAATGGCATGCGAAATCGATTCAGAATCAATTTAGGAGAAATCAGGAGAACCCTAGTTCAAGACGGAGAATACAAATAGTAGCAGATCTAACTGAATTGGACCCATATGGCCTGGTATTGAGTGTATCAGGTCAGGAACATGAGGATGGTACAGGAATCGAAGTTGAAAGAATACCAAATGACTCAGCGTCCATAAATAATCGAGTACCAAATATTGTAACGCTGAGGAAATGGTAAGAACCATCATGTGAGCAAAAAAGGAAAGGGGATATAGAAGATTTTCCATGTGATATCGGATTAGGGTTGGAGTTTGAATGGAGGCGGCTAGGGTTTCTCAAAGTAAAGGGAGAGGATGAGAGGATTTTGGGGCGGCTGTCTCAGGAGAATGGGCATTATGGTTTGGGGGAGGGTAATTAAAAATGGGGGAGTGGTTGCGGTTCGTTGATCATTTGAGATCAACGGCCAGGACTAGAGAAGAAGCGGGGCTGGTCGAATGAACGGGTAGCGACCGGGTTGGATTAATGGGGGTTGTTTGGTTTGGGCTCTGGGAATTGCGCTTGGGATTTGGGGTGTTTCGGCCATTAATTTGGTCCGAAAATTTGCTTAGGATTCGGCTAGATTTTAAATACAAGAAATTAAGAGAAAATTATTTAATAAAATAGTTAAATAAATATAAAAAATATTGTGTGTGCAACTTAACATTTTGAAATATTAGATGAGGGTTATAAAAATGTAAAAACTTATTTTTACCATGAATAAAATGTCAAAATGCATTTTTTGAACTATTTATGCATTGTTTGCAAACAATGCATAAATAGTTCAAAAAATGCATATGTAATTATATAAAATGAAGTAAAATATTATAAAGCACATACGAGGGTGTAAAAAATAAATATGGATGATGAAGTAATCACAAAATAATTTGAAGGAGTAATTAATAAATATTTGAATAATTTAAATGCAAGAAAATCAATTTTACAGCCTTAAACATTATGAAACATTACAGAAAGTACTTATATGACTCTTGTAAATTGGTGATGATGCAGGAATGATATTTTGAAAGTATATAGGATATTTATAAAAATATAAGGGCAAAATTAGGTATCAACATCTGTAACGACACAATGTGGTGCAGTGGCCTCCGCCATTGGAATGGAGCCCGTAGCCTGAGTGCTCTGATGAAATCCGCCCCTCCCGAGTCTGGGACAATCTCTCATGATGTGCCTGGTATCACCACACTCGTAACAACCTCTCTGCGGGCGTGGCTTCTTGTACTAAGTCTATGCCGGATAACTGGAATAATCATTATAGGAACACCGTGCTGGTGGTGCACTAAAAGATGACTGTCCCATATGAGTACCCTGACTAACTGGAGCACCACCAGTAGTCTGAAGTGCGGACTGGACTGGCCGACTGCCCGAGCCTCCACCATGATGGGTCATAGCTGAAGAGTAGAATCAACTGAACCCTCCAGAACCACGAGACCTCTTGATCTCCTAGTCTCTTTAACCTCCCTATCATTACCCCGAATACGCTCTAACACCCTGGCAATCTCCACCACCTGCTGAAATGGAGTATCGGTCTACAACTCCCGAGCGATGCATAATCTAAGATCATAACTGAGCCCTTCAATGAATCTATGGATTCGCTCTCTAACCGTTGTAACCAAAGTAAGTGCATGACGGGATAACTCACTGAACCTGATGGCATACTCTGGCACCATCATGGTACCCCGACATAGCTGCTCAAACTCTACGTGCCATGCATCCCGAAGGGTCTGGGGGAAAAACTCTCTCAAGAACATCTCTGAAAACTGAGCCCAAATGGATGGTGCTGCATCGGCTGGTCTACCCTCCTCATAAACTTGCCACCACTGATACGCTGCTCCCGACAGATGAAATATAGTAAAAGCAACTCTGCTCACCTCCACAATACCCATGGTGCAGAGAATACGATGTCACTTCTCTAGAAATCCCCGTACATCCTCGGTAGTTATGCCACTAAAAGCTGGTGGAATATACCTCTTGAACCTCTCAAACCTCTTTTGCTTCTCCTGTGATGCCCCTAGCCTGACCTCAGGTTGTACCGACACTACACCCAAAACCTAACCAATGTGAGCCCGCTGCTCTGGAGTACGGGCGGTGAGAGTCTGAGCTCCTCCCCCAATCTGTGAAGTAGCTGGTGCAACGGAGATCAATCCTACCTGAGCAAATATACCAAACATGCTCAGGAACTGCACTAAAGTCTCATGAAGTCTGGGGGTAACAACATCTGCCTCGGGTTCTTGTCCCCCAACCGGAGTTGCTGGCAGCTCCCTAATTGCTGCTCTGTTAAGTGCTCTAGTTGCAGCACGTGCCCTTCCTCGGCCTCTACCTCGGACCTGGCCTCTACCTCGGCCTCGTCCTCTCGCTGATCTAGCAGGGGGTGCGAGTGTCTGCTCAAACTTCGAAATCAACAAATCCGCACGACATGAATGAAAGAAGTGGAGATTTGTTCTGTAACGACCCGACCAGTCGTTTCGAACATTTGCACTTTACTAGGTATTTTGGGGGCATGAGTAGCTCCATATTATGTACTATGACTTATATGAATCGTCGGTTTTGGATTGCAGGTTATTCGGAATTGATTTGGAATAATGAATTTCACGATTTAAGCTTTAAGATGGGAAGTTGACCAAGTTTGACTTTTGTGAATTTGACCCCGAAACAGAGTTTTGATGATTCCGTTAGGTCCGGATGGTGATGTTGGACTTGGGCATATGCCTGGATTTGCATTTGGATATTTTTAGAAGGATTTAGCGCTAAATGGCGAAAGTCGGAAATTTGAAGCTTTGGAAAGTTCATAAGTTTGACCGGGGTCCCAGGTGGTCCGGGTGAGTTTCGGATGAGGTTCAGATCATTTTTGTTTCATGTTGCATTGGTGTAGGTATGCTGGTTCTAGTGTTTCCGCATCTGCGGAAGAATGGGCGCAGATACAGACAGTTGATCATAGAAGCGCAAGTAGGCTTGGCTGGGGAAGATCGCAGAAGCAGAAATTGGAGTGCATCTGCAGCCCCGCAGAAGCAAGGTACTTGGGCGCAGAAGCGAGAAGGAGCGCAGAAGCGCGTTTGGCTTCGCACCTGCTGTTGCGCAGAAGCTTATGGAGATCCGCAAGTACGAGGAGTCGACTCGCTAGTGGAGTCCACAGAAGCAGATCTCGTGTCGTAGAAGCGATGCAGCACAAGCGGCTCTTGTGTCCGCAGAAGGGGAATGACTGACAGAAGCTTTAAATCAAGGGTTTGGTCGTTTTGTTCGTATTTTGAGATGTGGGACTCGGATCGAGGCAATTTTGGATGCAAATTTCATCACAAGGATTGGGGTAGGTGTTCTAAACTCATTTTGGATTATATTTCGATATTTTATCTTCACTTTTGGTAATTGGATTATGGGCTTTAAAGAGAAAATTGGGGATTTTAGCCTAAAGTCTCAAAGAGTGAGTTTTTTTGAGTTTTGAATGTCGACTCAGAGTCGTATTAGAGTTAAACAAGTATGGTTGGACTCGTAATTGGATGGGTTGTCGGATTTTTTCAGTTTCATTGGGTTCCGAGGTGCGGGCCCGGGTTGGGCTTTTGTGTCGATTTCGGGTTTTTGATTAAGAATCGACCTTTATCAATTGGAATTGTTTCCTTGGGATTTATTTGATGTATTTGAGTTGCTTTTGGATTGTTTCGGGCCATTCAGAGGTTGGTATGCACGTGATGGCATTTTGGAGCATCGCTTAGCTTGCTCGGTATTGGATTTGGCTTGTTCGAGGTAAGTAACACTTCTAAACTTAGTGATGAGGGTATGAAACCCCGAATTTTGTATTATGTGTTTGCTGTTGAGGTGAAACACATGCTAGGAGACGGGTGTGTGGGCGTGCACCGTGTGGATTGTAACTCTGTTATTTCTGTGGTGCTGTGTAGTTACCTGAACTTATCTTTAAACATGAAATTTCTACGTACTAGAGATATTGAGCTGTGATCCATTTTAGAAACCATGTCTAGGCTACATACTTATTCCGTTGAGACCCACTGCAGCCATTTCTGCTGTCGAATTATTTACTTACATTGCAATTTCATACTCAGTCATGTTCATTCATTTCATATCATATTGCAGTCTATGTTTCATTTATTGTTACATCATGTATCATTGTTTGGGCTGATTGGCATGAGTTTTGTGAGTCTGACAGACTGGAGAGATTGATGACTGAGTGAGGCCGCATGCCTGATTGTGAGTGATATTTATGGGATTGGGTTGCACACCGCAACAGGATTTATTAATTCATGATGGGTTCGGGCTGCACGCACGTGAGTTGTCCGTGCGGATCCATATATTGATATTATAGCACATGAGTTGTCCGTGCAGCATGTGAGTTGTCCTTGTGGATTATAGTGCTTGGGCTGAAGGAGCCCCTCCGGAGTCTGCACACACCCTCAGTGAGCGTAGGTACCTATTGAGTGTCGAGTGATTGGGAGGACTGAGTGGATTGATACTCTGAGAGTATGCATATGGTTGTTCACTATGTTGCACTCCATTGACATGCACACTTGTCATACAGTCATAGAGATGCATTTTCCTCATGCTATACGATATTGCGTCACTTATGACTTCACCTGCACATTGACATGTAGGCATAGAGATGTACTTTTCCTCGTGCCATTTGAAAATGAAACATTTACTTGTTGAACAATTTTGGAAGGAAAAATCACGATTTTGCAAACTTACTCATATTTTGGTATCGGTAAAAGATTTGGGTTTTCACTGACATACTTGAAAAGAATGCCTATTTTCTGGAATTGTAAACGAGCTGAACATTATATTTCTGAGTTATTTCCTGTACCTTTTTTTCTTATATTGTTATGAGCTGTTGTTGGCTATTGGTGTTGGACTTTGACTTGTGTTCCCGCTCGTCACTACTTTCAACCTAAGGTTAGGTTTGTTACTTATTGAGTATATGGGGTCGGTTGTACTCATACTACACTTCTGCACCTTGCGTGCAGATTTTGGATGTTGATGCTGTTGTACGTGGCGGGAGCTGGATCTGAAGATGTACCTGCATTCCATTCATCACTGCCTCTTGTTCATGGTAGCTTTAGAATTTTTAATTTGTTCATGTATATTTCAAACATATGACGTATTTTTCTTTCTCACCAGTTTTGTAAATTCTAATCTTATAAGCTCATGATTTGTACTTCCAGTCCTTGGGAAGTTCTTGTATAAAAGCGTTTGTAATTTCATTTTTTTTCATAATAAATTTCATTTGAATTAGTTAGTTGTTAATTGGATTACCTGATGGGTTGAGTTAGGTGCCATCATGACTAGGTGGATTTTGGGTCGTGAGAGGTGGTATCAGAGCTCTAGGTTAATAGGTTCTACAAGTCATGAGCAAGTGTCTAGTAGAGTCTTGCAGATCGGTATGATGACGTCCATACCTATCTTAGAGGCTACAAGGCATTTAGAATAAACTTCCCATCTTTTCCTTATCGTGCGGCATTGATTCAGCTTGAAACATAACTCTTTTAATTCCCTCCGTGCATTCGTATGTGCATGTGAGCGCTCGGTATCAGCTGTGCATCGCCGGCTTGTAATTCCATGGATGATGTATGAGGTGTGATTTCGATGCACTGATGATGGGCCAGTCCGGAGGACTTGAGGCTGGGTTTTGACTGCAGCTAGAGCACGAGGATTTTGGTTGTGTGAGCACGTACTTTTGGACTTGTATGTCCGGTAGCGTCCCTATGAGTGGAATTTGTCACTCGATGAGTGGCTGGATCGCTATATGATGAGCATGATGTGACTGCGACATGTGTTTAGATGGTTTGATTGTGACGACAATAGTTTTCTTGAGATGTAAAAAAAAAGACTATTGGGTGCTAGATTACTGTCTTGATGTGACGTATAGTCTCGAGTTATGAGTGTGTTGAAAGATTTTCATGTTGATTAATTATGGAACGAAGTAGATTTTCATGTCTTGTTGTGAGTTCAGACTCAGGAAGATTTAGTGATGACGTAGTAATCATGGTTGTGAAAGGATATAGCAAGATTCCAATTTGAGGCCAAGCAGGTGGATTATCTCCTGCGGAGTAATCTATGGAGGTGTGATCCTTATAATATTGTGTGGAGAGTTTCTGTTCTACCAGCGAGGTATATGTGTTGAGATTTGAATTTGAATTTGGTTGAGAAAGTCGACATGACCATCATGTGGATGTACGTGAGCTTAGTAGATGATTTGAGGTACTATATGGTTTGTGTTATGTGAGCTTATGAAGGATTTAGTTGAATCTCCCTGTGGTATTATTGTAGTAATAGAGTATGGGTATTGCGAGTTATCGAGTGTTTTGATCTATGGCTTTGAGCCAAGTGGGGGAGTCTACTATCACCGATTTGATTGCGTGGTTATGTATTATACTGGTTTCGGTTTGAGGCATACTTGTGAATTAGATATGACTAGCAGAGGTGGAGAGCGAGGATGACTCGAGTAAAGGAATTTTCTGGATACGGGTTATGTTACACTTTATGGGTATATAGAAATCATGGAATGAGTTGAGTTGTTATTCGTGACGGATGTAGTGTGTGGTGTATGAATTTGCTCGGTTGTGTTATTTGGGGTGTTGTTGTGCTAATTGAGCATAGGAAGTTTGGCACGTTTGGATGGTGCAATTGATATTTGAGTAGAGTGGATGACTCTCGAGAAAGTTCTAATGGATTCACGATTTTTATGTCGCAATTGTGAATTTTTTTCCGGATTTGTATATGGCTAGAATTTGAGATTTGCATCGGATGGTGTCAGGACTTGCGGTATTTCTATATCATTATGAATTTTACATTTCAGTATCAGAGAGGTGAAGAAAACGACTTTACATTCACATAAGGTCTTTTCACAGTGTGGTGTCTCAGTTGTGGTACTGTTGGGGTGCTTAAGAGGGAATACAATGGCGTATGGGCCTTAGGGCGGTGTGGTTTTATTCTAGGATCTCGTGGGGTGAGTTTTGGTTAAGGATAGTGGTGTTCTGGCAAGGGAAATGTCCATTTGAGGGTAATTCAGAAGGAACTCAGAGAAATATGACAACTTAGAAATAGCTTGGATCAGCACGGTAATGGATATGATCGGTTCTTTGGGTACTTATGATATGGTGAGCCTCTACAGGTGTTTCGTGAAAATGCTCTTGGGTTTTAGAGATCTGCGTGACTTGGTTGAGTTAGAGGGATTCGGTTCTGATAGCTGGGTTATGTGCAAATGGATTTCAAAGTGTTCTCAATGGTTTCTACCACGGTTCGAGGTGTATATTTCCTGATGGCGTGAGGAGCGTGTTGCGTGTTATGATTTTCTCTTGGATGAGATCAAATGGAAGGTTCATGGACAATTGAGTATATAGTTTGCTTGTGACTCAGAGTTGATTATGAGATTCTTGTACTTTTCATATTCGTGATAGATGCGGTATGTTGTGTGGGATTAAAATTTGCATGTGCAAGGTCACAATTTAGTTTCGAAAGGAAGTGCATGAATTCTTAGACAATATGGGCGGTTTCAGATGACTATATGAATGATATTACTACTTGGTATTGCCTGATGAGAGCGTACATTTCAGTAGGTGCACTGAGTGTTGACTTATGGGTGCTTCATTGGTATTGCGGTACTCGCCTGGTTGATCGAGTGCTGATATTCAAATTTCGCTATATGGCACGAAAGAATTATAGAAGTATTCCCCATGTGATGATCGTGTATGAGAGACGTGTTAGACATTCAGGCGGTGGAGTTTCCAGATACGGTGATTCGTGTGTTCTACGGATTTGGAGACTAGGAGTTCTCAGAAGCAGATTGTTTCGTGGTTACGGACGGTGAAGATGTGGCCAAAGCTATCCAGATGATAGTATATGTTATGGTTAGGTCATTGTGGACTTTCGTAGGATTATTTATCTATTTGTAAATGACCAGAGGTTATTTGGGGCCAATTGTTAGGCCCAACGAGGATGTGTATTCTACACCGGGTCGGATTGGTCAACTTCGTACTGCAATTATTGGGGAATGTGCCATTCGGTTAGAGTGGAGATTATTCGTGCTCTGATATGACCTATGTGTTACTCCTCTACGCTACAAGTGGTTGTGATTTATTGGTTATAAGTACACATGGTGCGGTTTTGTTTATGTCTTGTAGCGGAATTTGAGTGAGATGGTTATTGGGGTGTCGGATAGTTGATTTCACCTTGGTTATGTTCTCTCCAGACTGTGGTATATTGTGCTATTTGCTTCTCCGTGTTATGGTTATACATTTCATGTACTTGGTGTCGAATTGCGTGTGGTTATTGATTTTGAGTAGGGTGGCTTGAGGTATTTCATATGGACCAGAGATTGGATGGGGTCACGCATTACAGCAGAGTTATGTTGAGATATGGCCCTTTGTGTTAGGTTCGTGTGTTATGATTCTATGGTGTGTGGTGGGTTTTTAGCATTTCGTTGTGGTGGTACTTATTGAGCCTGCGGAACGGTTCTCTCGTTTGAGTAATTGTTTCATGATTGAGTACATTTAAATTGTTGTGTATTGGTGCATGGATTACACGGTTTGTGGCTCTGTGTAGTATTGGTGTGGCGTACCAATAGAGTAGCTTGTATTTGATAAGAGGAGGTCATCCGACCTAGAATGGGTGCTATTGGATTTGATTACGGTATAGTTGAAAGGACAATGTCATTGATCGGCTTAGAAATTAGCTATAGTTCCTATCGTACGAGAGAGAGAGCTCTATGGCATGTTGATCTGATGAGTGGTTAAGGGTTTCTGCGTGTTTCTTTCATCATTGGCAGTGTACAAAGGTTTTAGAACGAGGTTTTGTTTTGATATGAGGTTTATTACCGGCATTGGATTATTTTGAGCAGCTACGGTGATCAAAAATTTTGCTACGAGTATGCGGGTCGTGTGGTATGTGCTGTGATTACATCTTGGATTATGGTTATGGCTTGATACAACTTGTTCATACTCATACAGTGTGTGAAGGCGAGATTCAGGTCTTGTAGGAAATTTCAGGTATTGGAAATTGGGTTCCAAGGTTTACGGGCTTAGGCTGAAGTAATGATCTAAAGTTATGTTGAGTTGTCAGGCCTATATGGAATAGGGTGGCATGGGTTCACCCCCGGGTATGTGCAGGGTAAGGTTACACGGAG
Source organism: Nicotiana tabacum (assembly GCF_000715075.1). Lineage (NCBI taxonomy): Eukaryota > Viridiplantae > Streptophyta > Magnoliopsida > Solanales > Solanaceae > Nicotiana > Nicotiana tabacum. The sequence goes on from NC_134103.1 coordinate 41,778,887, forward strand.
GTTTGATGGTTTTGGAAAAACTCTTGGCACGTTCGAGGATGAACGTATGTTTAAGTGAGGGAGGATGTAATGACCCGACCGGTCGTATTGAACATTTGCACTTCGCTCGGTAGTTTGAGGGCATAAGTAGCTCCATATGATGTACTATGACTTATGTGAATTGTCAGTTTTGGTTTGCAGGTTATTCGGAATCGATTTGGCAGAATGAATTTCATGATTTGTAGGTGAATTTGACCACGAAAGAGTTGACCATGAGTTTTGATGATTCTGTTAGGTCCGGATGGTGATTTTGGACTTGGGCGTATGCGCGAATTTGCATTTGGATATTTGTAGAAGGATTCGACGCTAAATGGCAAAAGCCGGAAATTTGAAAGTTTGGAAAGTTCATAAGTATGACCGGAAGTTGACTTTGAGAATATCGGGTTCGGATTGTGGTTCCGGGTATTAGAATAGCTTCGTTATGTCATTTGAGACTTGTGTGCAAAATTTACGTTCATTCCGGGTTTATTTGATATGTCTCGGCGCGAGTTTTGGAAGTTGAAAGTTCAAAGTTCATTCTAGTTCCAATTGAGGTGCGATTCATCGTTTCGATGTTGTTATGTGTGATTTTAGGCCTCGAGTAGGTCCGTGTTATGTTATGGAACTTTTTGGTATATTCAGACGGGGTCCCGGGTGGCCTGGGTGTGTTTCGGACGATGTTCAGATGCGGACTGCGGAAGAATGGGCGTGGATGCGAGTCCACAGATGCGGACTGTTGATCGCAGAAGCGCAAGTAGGATTGGCTGGGGAAGATCGCAGAAGCGGAAATTGGAGCGCATCTGCGGCCCCGCAGAAGCGAGGGCCTTGAGCACAGAAGCGAGAAGGAACACATAACTGTGTTTGGCTTCACACCTGCGGTTGCACAGAAGTGGATTGAGATTCGCAGGTGCGTGGAGTCCGCAGAAGCGAAGCTCGTGTCGCAGAAGTGACGCCACATAAGCGGAATGACTAGGCAGAATCTTTAAATCGAGGGTTTGGTCGTTTTGTTCATAATTTGAGATGTGGGACCTCAGTTTAGGCGATTTTAGAGGCAAATTTCATCACACGGATTGGGTTAAGTGTTCTAAACTTGCTTTTGATTAGATTTTGATATTTTAGCTTCTTTTTTGGTAATTGGATTATGGGCTTTAAAGAGAAAATTGGGGATTTTAGCCTAAAGTCTCACAAAGTGAGTTTTTTTGAGTTTTGAATGTCGACTCGGAGTCGGATTTGAGTGAAACTAGTATAGTTGGACTCGTAATTGGATGGGTTATCGAATTTTGTGAGTTTCATCAGGTTCCGAGGTGCGGGCCCGAGTTGGGCTTTTGGGTCGATTAAAGGTATTTGATTAAGATTCGACCTTTATCAATTGGAATTGTTTCCTTGGGATTTATTTGATGTATTTGCGTTGCTTTTAGCTAGTTTCGGGCCATTCGAAAGTCGGTACGCACGGGATGGCATTTTGGAGCATCGCTTTGCTTGCTCGATATTGGATTTGGCTTGTTCGAGGTAAGTAACACTTCTCAACTTAGTGCTGAGGGTATGAAACTCCGAATTTTGTGTTATGTGTTTGTTATTGAGGTGACACATATGCTAGATGACGGGCGTGTGGGCGTGCACTGTATGGACTTAGGCGTGTGTCCAGATTTGGATTTGAAGGTCCGTAAGTTTATTTGATGCATTTTTGCAAAAATTGGAAAGTTGAAGGTTTGGAATGTTGAGAGGTTTGACCGAAAGTTGACTTTATTGATATCGGGTTCGGATTTTGATTTCGAGAGTTGGTATAGCTTCGTTGTGTCATTTAGTTCTTGCACGCAAAATTTGACGTCATTCTGGAATAATTTGATATGATTCGGGGCGAGTTGTAGAATTTGAAAGTTCATAAGTTCATTAAGTTCGATTTGAGGTGCGATTCATGGTTTTGAGGTTGTTTGATGTGATTTGAGGCCTCGAGCATGTCCGCGTTATGTTATGGAACTTGTTGGTATGTTCGGACAGGATTCCGGGGGGCTCGGGTGGGTTTCGTATGGCTACGGGCCATTTCTTCATGCTTTAGAGTTGCTGATTGCTGGTGTGCCTATTATTCATTGCGATCGCGAAGGCTAAGCCATGATCGCGAAATAACTCTGGGAGCTCAGGGATTTTTTTCATCGCGGACGCGATCATGGGCACGCGTTCGCGATGCTTTCGCTGTCCGTTGTCCGCGCTCGCATCCGTATATTCGCGTTCGCGTAATGGAGCTGGGGGCTGGTGAATATTTACTCACCGCATTCGCGGTAGTCTATATGCTTTCGTGAAGCCTTTAGTTATGTTCATCGCGGTTGCGAGGTGTGTGCCGTGAACGCGAAGCTTTATTTTCACTGGGCAGCATTTTGTTCTTCGCGATCGCTAGGGTTGTTCCGCGATCGCGTAAGAGGAATCACTAGGTAGAATATAAGTGCTCTATTTCGAGGGCTTTTGATATTTTATCACTTTTTGGGTTAGAGAGCTCGGTTTTGGGTGATTTTTCAGGGGATTTTCATGCTTGGGATTGGGGTAAGTGTTCTTCACCTGGATTTGATTATATTTCATGATTTCATCTTTTGTTTTTAACATTAAAATAGTGATTTGAATTGGAGAAAATGATAATTTTTGTAATAACTTTTAAAAATATAAAATGAGGATTTGAAGGCCGACTTGATGTCGGAATTGGATAATTTCGGTATGGTTGGACTCGTATCGGAATGGGTGTTCAGATTTTGTGAATATTGTCGGGTTCCGAGGTGCTAGCCCGGGGTTGAATTTTTGGGTTGACTTTTTCGTTCTCATTAAAGATCAAAACTTTATTATCCGAAATTGTTTCCTAGGGTTTTTATTTATGAAATTAAGTTATTTTTGCTAGATTTGAGTTGTCTGGAGATTGTTTCATACGAGAGGGTCATTTTAGAGTATTGATTTGGCTTTTTTGAGGTAAGTATCTTGCCTAACTTTGTGTGGGGGAACTACCCCTTAGGATTTGAATCGTTTGTGCTATTTGTGTCATGTGAAAGCCATGTACGCGAGGTGACAAGTACGTACTCAGGATTATATGTGGAAATTGACCGATTCAGACTCTTAGGCTTATTTTATGTATTTATTTGGAATTGTTAGCACATGTTATATTTTTTATTGGTCATGTGTACTATCAAACGCTTTATTTGAAGTTGTCGTTACATGTCATATTCCTTACTTGTCGAGTTTGTTCTTATATGCTTTATTTGAAGTTGTTACCGCTTTTATCATTATGTGATTTCTTTTATTGTTGAGTTATTCTTAGTTGAATTTATTGTTACATAATACCCTTTTGTTGTCGGGTTATTCTCATGCATTTTGACGTAGTACTAGTTTGTGCCATCTCTTTCATTGTTAGCCTAATTCATACACTAAAATCCGAAGTTTGTAATTTCATTCAAATACTTTCAATATCGAGTTTATCCTTAAACAATTAATTGGAATTGAGGTTACCGAACGCCATTAATCAATTTTAATTAAAATTGTGTTTAAAGGGGGTGTTGTTCCTTGTTGAGTTACTTTCCCTTTCAATTTTCTGTTATTGAGATTCTATGCGCATTGGTTTTGAGCCGTGGGCTATTTGTTGAGGAAATATTGATATTGTTGGATCTTTGGAAAAGTTGTGGCCTATGGGCGCTTGTGGTACGAGTTGATATGTCGTGTTGTTGTGATGTTAGCATATGTGAATTGTTGTATGGTTTGGTTGTTGTTTTGCGGAGTATAAGGGTGGCATTTCACCATTGTTGTTATGCAGGGCATAAGGGTGGCATCTCACTATTGTTAAATGTACGGAGTGATAAGGGTGGCTATTGTGTTATTGTTCGGACGGAGCTATAAAGGTGGCTATTATACGGAGTTATACAGGTGGCTATCAGAGTGATACCAGTGGCTAATGATATTGTCAGGGCGGAGTGATACGGGTGGCTATCGGAGAGATAAGAGTGGCAATGTCAGGGATGATGTGTAATGTCTTGGGGACATTTGTTTGTGATGGTGTATTTTTCCTTGTGTATGTCATACATCTTACATGACTTGTTGTGTTGCTTCGATGAGCCACTCGATGTCTTTGATATTACTTGTTGAATTGGGCTGCAGTGGTACACTCGCACAAGCATACACCGTAGCATGCCACTTATACTAGCTCAGGAGTATGAAACTTTGACATTTTTTTATCATGCCCATGTGTCCTTGTATTTTCTATTTTCATGTTGATATTGAGCCTGTGACCATGCCGGGCGAATTGTTATTGTGGGCCTGTAATTATGCCAGGTGGATTGTGATCGTGAGACTATGACCATGCCGAGCGGATTGTGATTAGGAGCCTGTGATCATGCCGGGTGGATTGAGATATTGGCACGTGAGTGGTCCATGCAGTTGTGATTTAAGATGTGGGCACAAGGTGCCATGAGCATATGATGGCGGGTTGAGACCCGTGACTTGTGACTATTAGATGAGGTATCTCGGGTAATTTCGTTGCAAAACTTGAGTTAGAACGACTTGATTAATTGGTTATCATTTGTGTTCCTTAATTGTTTTAAACGGTACTTTCACGGTGCTCTTATTGTTTTACTGTTAATATCACATGTTGATTCTTGTTGCCATTTACTGATTTCTGCTTTCCATTATTAGCTTTATACTTCTATACTGCACATGTTATTTTTGTCTAGTGGGCGTCTTGACTTGTACCTCGTCAGTACTCCACCGAGGTTAGTCTTGATACTTACTGGGTACCGACCGTGGTGTACTCATACTACACTTCTATGAATATTTGTGCAGAGCCAGGTATTGGAGATCTCGGACTCTTGCAGAGTTAGCTTATTGGTCACGAGGATTCAAGGTAGAGCTGCTTGGTCGTCGCAGTCCCTTGGAGTTCTTTCCCTTCATTGTACTGCCATCTTTTTATTTGAATAGTACAGTATTTCGATCTTTGAGATCTTTCCGTGTATTCAGCTAGAGTTGACTCTGTATTACCAAATCTTGGGTGGTTGTTATGATTATTGCATCGTAGGTTTATTTTGCTTTTATTTCGTTATTCATATTAGACTCTATTTCAAATTGTCATTTGTTAAAACTGGCTTAATCGTTGTTAGTAACCGACTTACCTAGTCTTAGAGACTAGGTGCCATCACGACCCCTATGGTGGGCTTTTTGGTTGTGACAATAAACTGGAATAGAATTGAAATCATAGCCATATTCAATTAAAATTGAACAATCGTAATTGTAGCCTATTTATGTTTTTGACCCCTTTTATAATTAAATTAATTAGACTTAATTTGTTACACCCTATATTTTCGAACGTAAAAATGCGTCGTAAGCAAACTAATGTAGGACCAAAAATGAAATAATATTTAAAAGTATATAAAGTAAGTTAATCATGTTACCTCTGAGGTTACAAATATTGAAGATCATGAACAACAAGTACAAAGAGGGTTGGACAGTTCAGAAGCTAAAGCAATTAAATAAAACAATGTTTCGTCGAAAGTCGACAAGTTGGAAATGTTATAACATGTACCTTTGGGGTGAGACTAGGGTGATTAACATGATAAGGAGATTATGTTATGATTTATATTAGTCTTATGACATCCGTGTGTTATGTTTTGAAGTCAAGCGAGTTGTGGAACAAAAGTCGATGAAAGTCATCACAAGTTACATTCATAAGTTTTACTGAAACTTTGGGTCAAATGTAACTGCAATTTTCTCCCAATATACTTAGATTTATGGGGTGTTCCACCCATTCAAATTAAAGATCTATGAGTCTATTTTCCAACGCATTAAACCGTTTGTCAATACGACATCGGAGTAGAGAGATATGGGCATTTTTGTGATACTGCACAAGCTGCTAGGTGACAAGTAGGTGTGTCACCTACTTGCTTAAATGAGAGCCCAAAAAATGGGCCATTTCGGGTCGTCCAAATAGGCCTTTTAAGGGACTATTTTCTTCATATATTAGACTTAAAATAGAGCATAATAACCAGATATAAGCTCTGCAAAGAATCCTCCCAAAAATTTCCCACAAACCCTAATTGATTTTCTCTCCCTTTCAAGTTCTAATTGGAGGTAAAACCTAGAGTTTGAAGAACCAAGATAAGAGCTGAGTTATCCAACAAATAAGGTGAGTTTACTGCTCTCTTTCATCCAATTTTTCTTCTGTAAATTCATGGTAAGTCGTTCTATACTTGTAAGAACTCACGGGACGGTGATCGGAAGCCGTGAGTTCGAGTTATTCATTTGTAGCGGACTATTTTGTGGACTGTTTTGTGTTGCTGTTGGGCTGCGTGTTTTACTACTATTTTGTGGAGTTTTGGAGGAGGAAGGGGGTGTAGAAACACCATATAAATGTAGGGTGGTTGGCTGGTCGTTCGTCATAATATTTCCGGGTCGTTTGACACTACTACGGTGGTCGTTTTGTGTATGAAGAGATTGGGGTGTGTTGGGCTGTTTTGTAGTATTTGATGGCGTATATAGGGCTGAAAAATGGTGTATATATGTTGTTATTGTTCTGTTCTTGTATTGTTGGTGTTATCTTGAATTTGGAGGAAGTAAGGATTATAGGGGAGATGCTGCCCGTTTTAATACAAAATAAGTTTGTCGTTCGTTGTGCGATAGTTGTACCTTTCGTAACTTAAAGATAGTATTATTATCATTCTTGTAGATTAAGGTGCGAAGAGGTGAGTTCAACTTGGTGATTGGAAATATTGTGATAAGGTATGTTAAGGCTAAGCCCTTCCTTCATTTTGGCATGATCTCGTAGCTACATGTGTTAATAATGAGACATAAAGAGAAGTTCGTATTCATGAATTCATTCACATTATTCTAGTCTCATAAGTTACAATATTATTCCTTATCGGGACTTCATATTCAGTTTAGTTTTGTCTTTATTCAGTCAAGAGAGCAGAGGGTCTATATATATATACAGTATTACACTATTTTCACCACCATCGAGCTATAATCGGTGGGCAGGCCCCTATTGGGCAACCTCTGATCAGATGGTAAGTTATATATACCGAGCCTACTGTGGCCGAGTGCCTATGAGCGAGCCCAGGATGGCCGAGATACAGAGCCCAGTATGGCCGAGCGCCTATGAGCGAGCCTACTACGGCCGAGCATTTACATGTACCGAGCCTTATAGGGCCGGACATTTATTTTACTTAATATATTGAGAGAGTTGAGTCAGTATCAGCAGGTAAGTATATCTCCAGACCATCTTTGACTCCCAGTTAATTTCAGTTATCATATTATCAGTTCAGTTTCAGCTTTCAGTTATTTTATTGCCTTACATACTCGGTATATTATTTTGTACTGACGTCCCTTTTCTGGGGGCGCTGCATTTCATGCATGCAGGTTCAGACAGACAGACGGGTAGACCTTCTCAGTAGGTGTTTCCCGAGTTCAGCCTGATCGGTAAGCTCCACGTCTTTCGGAGTTGCCAGGTCTAGAGTTTTTGTGTACATCTTATGTATGTCTGTATATATGTTATGGGTAGGTCGGGGCCCTGTTCCGATCATAGTACATCTATCAGTAGAGGCTTGTAGACATATCCTGTTGGTTAGTGCAGTATGTTGGGTTTGTAGGCCTGGTATGTATAATTTGGTGGTTTGTCAGCTGTAGTAGCTATGACGGCCTTTTCAGCCTAGCTTTATATTGATGTTTAGTTAGCGCTAGTTTCCATTCAATTTTATATTTTGCTTCGCAAATTGTCTTGCAAGGTGGCCCCATGGCCAAAGTATGACATTATGTGTTCAGAGTCCCTTAGTCGCAATTTGGTACGCCAGGTTAGGTGAGACACCGGGTGCTTGTCTCGCTCCTAGGTTCGGGGCGTGACATAATTAATCGCAGTAAATATAATTTTCAAATGTATTATTAGTTAATTACTGTGATTAATTGGTTGTCAAAATAATTATAATACTTTGTCTATTAAATTGTAAGAACTAACTTTGGTTAATCAAACTAATAAAGGAAGTATATTTATAAATTTAAGACTAAATTGTTAAATTAAAGGTAATACTTCTTTATAAAATAAGAAACTTGGTTTAATTAATTAAAGAAGTAGATGTAGTATAATTTATAAATATTTAATGCTTAATTACCATTGATTTAATATTTCTAACTATTATTGTATGTATTAAATCATTTATCTTTTAAGAAAAATAGGTATTATTAATTTAAAAATACTTCACTACATTTATTGATGATTAATAAGTGTAAAAATATTAATTTAAAAGGGGAGGGTCAAAATTGGTCGTCAACAGCTGCCCCTCAATAACCGGAGACGATAAAAGAGTTTGCGGGCAAAGAAATTGACTCAATGACCAATTTTGTCCTGACTCTAAGCATGTATTGCAGGGATGATGTTTGGAATCGTGAAAGATCATGAGTTGTGAGATTACAGCCGAATTCTGGTTTTGAATCGCCTACATACCTCAGGTTTAACGAGGATCAGGCCATATACAGTTCTGGAATAACGATTTGGAGAGAGTTACGCTTGCAGGAATGCCCCACTATCGTATTATGACGATACTACAAGATGGAAAGGTTTCGGGGCTCGATGACTTCTGAATTGCAGCTTGATTATAGAATTTGAGAGATATGACAATTTTAGAGTTCTACTGATCAAATTGAGTTGGATGCTGGATCCTTGGCTCGCTTATGCATCTGTTGTCCCTCATAGCGGTGTAACCTGGTTTGCTTCTTAGAGAAAGTTCAACGTTATAGTGTTGAGCCTGCAAAAAGGAAGATACACACATACCCATGTATCGTAATGCAAATACGTTAGGATATAATGTAAATATGCAGGAATAACAATGTCTGGCTACCGTCTAGCTGTTATTTTGGATCTTTGGGTGATGGGATGTTTGAATCTGAAGCCTCCGAGCTCTGGAGGATTATTTGGGATGTCAGGGATAGGCGTTTGAATTTGACTTTAATGTTAGCCGGGTTGTGTACCACTCCAAAGTTGGTGAAGTTCCTACATTGCTCCTTTACGTAATGCAAGTACAGAAGGATCTTGACATTCTTGGTGGTCCATTCGCCTTGAACCTGGTGGATCAACAAATCAAAATCTCCTATGACCAAAAGTTCCTTGATGTTCATGTCGACTGCCATCCTAATCCCATGTATGCATGCTTCGTACTCCGTGTTGCACCCTATTTTGCACGAGTCAAAACAAATTCAACTAGTGGTTTTCCTATTGATGAATAAAAGAGAGTCGCCACCTAATATATAAAAGTATACTGGGGTACCTATTTAATTGTTAAGATCATTATCCTATTAGTCTGCTAACCAGTGAGATTTTGGGTAAGGGTTCTTATTCTTATAAGGGGAAGGTGTTAGGCACCCCCTAGAATCTACCTAAGGTAGCTCCATAGGACTTAAACTAGGTTCAGGTAATTAAAGGTCTATATTCTACTTAATTAATGCAAAAAGTGTGTGACTTACCTTATGTTATGTTTAAAACTTATCACTTTTGGAGGAAAGATAGCATATGCATTTGAAAGGTGTCCAGGTTTTTATAAAATCTAAAATGTTTATAGCTATATGAGTGAAAGAACTTTAAAAGGTATTTCCATGATGTTCATGTTTGCAAATCTTGCTAAATAAGGGCTAAGTGTGAAAGGTTTTTCCTTTGAAATAAGAACAGCTATTTGTATGACTTTCGCAAAGCATGGGTTATTTTTAATGGGGTTTAGATATACCTTAAGATTGATTTAAAATCGTTTACCCAAGTTTAGAAAGATCGTTTGGAGCGTCCTCTGGCCGCGACTATGGTTTGTAGAAAACCGTCCTTGAAATCACTTTTCGATTTTGGCCCTCTTCTAAAAAAAAAAAAAGAATGAGAGTTGTTTGCCTTTTCAAATCTGTTTTAACCTTTATGAGCTTCATGAGAAACAGTTAGTGCGAGTAAAAAAAAGGCGAAAAAAATTGTATAGTAAAGTAACTAAGCATGTGAGGTTATTTAACTAATGTAAGAGATAATACTTCTTTTAATTTACCTATGGTTTTTAGGATTGCCTAGGTTTCTTAAGTAATTCAAAGAGATAAGAGAAAATATTCACTCAAATATTATCAGTGTCATGTGCATAAAAATAATAACATATCATATAAAGCGATAAAGGGAGGGAATGGACTCATAGTTTTGGGCCTGAAGAAGGTTAGGCCCAGCGAACAACAAACAAGCGACAGCAGCTTCAACAACTCCAACTCAAGTTAGAAATTGGGCCTGAGTTCTTTGAGAACTCAGCAGGCCCAGTTCGGTCACACGTGAAAAAAAATGAAAGAAATACATTAGACATATGGCCCAACATGATACTTAAACACAAATGATATTAATATAAGGCTCAACCGAACTGTGACAAACAATAGTAATTAGGAATGCAAATAAAATTGTGTAAGGTCAAACAGAGTAAAGAAAATTACAGTGAAGCCTTTCTTTCATTTAACACTAACCATAAAGAGATTAATAAATGTCAATTTATTAAGGGATAATGGCGAAATACCATTCATAGCCAAGACACCATTTGGATCCAGGCACTTCATAGTTCACAAGGGTCTTAGGGACCCCGAGCAGTGCTTGTGTCAGGGGAGTATCCCAACCACAAACTAAATTTCACTCCTAAATACCCCTAACCACTCACACTTACTCTTCCCTATAGGTTTATGTGCCAATGAGGCATTCATTGTAAGTTTCAATATAATTGTAACAATAATACACATGGTTTAGACATATGCAGTTCTAACAGAAACTATGAACATGTGATAAGAGATAACAGCAGGGAGATCACAATCCAAACACAAGTGTGTATTCACTGTCAAGAAGTACCAATATGCAAAAGAATACTCAGAGAAGCCAATTACAGGTGCAATTAAGGGAAGAGGATAGCAGCAGGTTATTTCAGAAGTTCAAATAATTAAGTCATACAACTCAAGAAGTAAAAGAGATACATAGTTCAAGTTTACAGAAGTTCTCAACATTAAAAACCTATGTTTAAGTTAGTCAGGGGTTCATACATAAACTAAGTCTTAATTTCTAATAGTTGTATGAGTATACAGTTTCATATGGAATCTCTAGATAGAATCAGCCGGGGTACTTAAACAAGCAAGTTGGTCTCAACTTAACAGATGAACACTTTCTCCTTAAAAGGTTCATAATCTCATATTCACACTAGATTCAATAAGAGTTAAGACATGGTATTATACTCAAACAGAGCAAAATCCAACTAGTCGTGATGACATCTAACCCCAAATCTGCTAGGTAAGCCAATTAACCAAAAACCCAATTCCAATGAGATTCATTAAGAGAAGTAATGATAATACAACTGTGCTTTTATACATATAATTCCTAAAGACTGGTAGTACAAATCATGAGCTTCTAAGATTTAGAGTTTACAAAGCTGGTATCTTCTTGAATAGGTCAAGACACCAAAGATGCACCGGGAGACCCACCATGTTGACCACCAAAGTTTCGCCAGTGAAGCGAGGGTCAAGACACCCATCATGCTCCACCCATCTGTCTAGATTTAAAAAGTTCCCATTGAACCACCTGTTTCCTCTGACAAGAATTTCCGAAGCTTGAAACTTGTCAACAAAACGAAAGAGATATTGAGTGTCCCCCAATTGCGATATTTTCAGCCCATCCTTGACATTCCATGCCTCTGCTGCCCAGTTTCTAACAGCCTCCGGAGAACCAACCCATTTGGAGAAAGACCCAATGAGACTAGATTCCAAGAAACCCTTGCGCCTGAGAGTGTGCTCCTCGGACAGCGTGAAGTGCGGTTCCTGTCCTACGTCGAGCTTTCGATGGCATCTTTCCCCAAGTTCTAGGGCTGGCCAAGAGACAGCTTTGATAAAAGACATGTTTTCCAGTTTTCTGGATTCTAAAGAGAAAAAGGAGCTTCTCTCTGTACAATCCATCATATTCTAAATGTTTATCCTGAGAATTATCCTCTAGAAGTACAATCCTATAATAGAACTACATAGAAATTTACAAGGTTAGCTGTTTGGGTGCTCTCCATTTAAAATTTCCTTTTGAGAGCTTAAGTTTGCTTTTGGAGCTTAATTGGAAAGATTATGGCTAAGCTATGCAAGTGATTTAATCAAAATACTGGACTATGAAAAGCTAAAGCCAAAGACCACAGATTGTGTTTTCATTAAATATTTAGATTAATTCTTTCATGTCTACTTTCACGTGAGCTCTCTCTTTTGCACCCCATCCTTAATCCAGTGAAATTCGTTTTTTGGCATATTGTCATTTTTTGATGGAGTATTGATATAAGACTTGGATCTTTACAAGATTCAACTTTAGACCTTAATTAAGTTGTTAATGAAAATATTTGGCTCCTAAAATAAGTTTGATCTAAGGGTGTGTCCTAGTGGTCAACGAAGGCGTGAGAACCATGAAGGTTCAAATCCCAACGAAGGCAAAAACACTATGTGATTTATTCTTATCTGTCCAAGCCTTGGTGGACAGAGTTATCGGTACCTGTGGTTGGTGGGAGGTGGCTGGTGGAAGGTATCCCGTGGAATTAGTCAAGGTGCGCCTGAGCTGGCCCGCACACCACGATTATTAAAACGAAAAAGTTTGATCCATTACAATCAAATATAAGTTTGATCCGTTAAAAATAAAAGTACAATCAGTTATAAGTTTAGAAACCAGACATGTTTCTTTTTTTTTCTCCATGAAGTATGAAGTTGAATCTTGTAACATATCCTGCTTTCAAGTTCTTATGTCATTCAAATTTCCCAAAAAAAGGAAAAAACAAATTAATCTAATACCGTAAAAGTTGGAGCTGTCATAGCTGTTGAAGTAAAGCTTCCATTGATGATCCATTACAAATAACTTTTTTTTTTCTTTTTTCATTTGTACATTGTAATGGCTCTTGAATTGATGCAGCTCCAATGTTAGCTTCCTTGATAGGATGTCTAAATTTTTTTGTAGAAGTTCGTCTTACTTTGGAACTAAAAATGAAGGGCTGTGATGCTTTTGGAAATTAGGCTGTGGTGCAAGCATCTTTATTGTCTTTTTTTGGTCATCTGTTTGAAATATACATGAACAGATTAATAATTCTAAAACTACCAAGAACAAAAGGAAGCAATGACCGGAATGCAGGTACGTCTTCAACGCCAGCTCCCGCCATACACAGCAACATCAGCATCAAGAATCTGCATGCAAGGTGCAGAAGTGCAGTATGAGTACAACCGACCACATGTACTCAATATATAACAAACCTAACCTTAGGTTGAAAGTAATGACTAGCTGGGACAAAGGTCGGACTCCAACACAAATACCCAACAACAATTCATAACAATATAATATAAGTGATAAAAGAAATAACTCAGAGATATGATGCTCAGCTCATTCACAGTTACGAAAAATAGTCATGTTTTTCAAGTATAACAGTAAAACACAATTCCTTCACCGGCATCACCAAAATATGAGTAAGTCAAAAACATTTTATATTTTTCCCAAAAACATTCAACAACAGATAAGATGATTCATTTTCAGATATCATGAGGAAAGTACATCTCTATGCCTACATGTCAATATGCACGTGAAGTCATAAATGTCACAAAACCGTGTAACATGAGAAAATGCATCTCTATGCCTGCATGTCAAGTATGCATGTCAGATGCAATGCGTCACAGTGATGAACTCATGTACTCACACTCACAGAGTACTTAATATCATAGTTTCACACTCCCACTCATCACACTCAATCACTCAGCACACTCTGTCACTCAGCACTGTACAGGGTAGATCCAGCCCAAATGACAATAAATTCTGCTGCGGCGCGCAACCCGATCCCACCGTGAATCAATAGCAACTGCGCTCACTGTGGGTGTGCAGACTCCAGAGGGGAAGATTCAGCCTAAGCGCTATAATAAGCCAATCATGGCATGAATCAATAAAACATATTGCGGTGTGCAGCCCGACCCCGTCATGAATCAATAAAACCTGTTGCGACATGTAGCCCGATCCCATCAATATAACTTACAATCCGACTCTCAGGCCTCAAATCAGTCATCAATCTCTCCAGTCTCTCGGGCTCACTATATCTTGAAAATCAGCTCAAAAATGATGATATGATGTATTAATAAATGGCAACAGAGACTAAGATATGATATGCAAATGAATGAGTATGACTGTGTATGTAATTGCAATGTAAGAAAATAACTCAATAACAGAAATGACCTCAGTGAGTCTCAACAGGATAAGCATATAGCCTAGACATGGTTTCTAACATGGATCACAACTCAATTATACTAGCACGTAGAAATTTCATGAATAGAAACAAGATTAGGTCACTACACAGTACCACAGAATCAATCGAGTCATAATTCACACGGTGCATGCACACACGCCCGTCACCTAGCATGTGCGTCACCTCAACACCAAACACAAATCACGTATATTCAGGGGTTCGTACCCTCAGCACCAAGTTTATAAGTGTTACTTACCTTGAAAAAACCAAATCCAATACCGAGCAAGCCAAACAATTCTCCAAAAATGCCATCCCATGCTTACCGACCTCCGAACGGCTCGAAACTAGCCAAAAGTAACTCAAGAACATCAAATAATGCCGAAGGAAACAAACCCAATAGATAAAGGTCGAATCTTTAATCAAAAGCCCAAAGTTAACCAAAAAGTCAAACCCAGGCCCACACCTCAGAACCCGACAAAACTTACAAAATCCGACAACTCATTTGATTGCGAGTCCAAACATACTAGTTTCACTCAAATCCGACTCCGAATAGATGTTCAAAACCCAAAAATTCACTGTATGAAACTTTAGACAAAAACCCCCAATTTCTCTCTTGAAATCCTCAATCAACTTCCAAAGACGAAAATAGATTCATGAAATAAAATCAAAACCGAGTAGAGAACACTTACCCCAATCCATATGGTAAAAAGCAATTCAAATATCGTCTCAATCCGAGCTCCATAGCACCAAATATGCGAAAATGGCCGAAACCTCCGAAATAGAGTACTTTATAATCACTGGACGAATCAATGAATCGCGATCGCGAAAATCACCCCATGCGATCGCGAAGCACAAAATGCTCAACCTCAAAAAGTCTCTATGCGAACGCGGCCCCAGGCTCGCGAATGCGATGAAGAAGCAATGAAGACCTGCCCAGCTCTGCTCTACACTGCGAACGCGTGCACACCTGCGTGAACGCGATGCTTAATTTGCAGCCACCTATGCAAACATGGATTTATTATTCGCAAATGCGAAGAAGAAATACTCAGCTCAAATTTTTCCCTTACGCGATCGCATTCCTATATTCGCAATCGCAAAGAACGTTTGGGTGCACCAGACATCAGTAGACACCTGCAATGCTGAAATGAAGAAAAATGGTTCGGAAATAATCCGAAACACGCCCGAGCCCTTCGAGACCCCGTCCAAACATTCCAACAAGTTTCATAACATAACACGAACCTACTCGTGGCCTCAAATTACGAATAACAACATCAAAACCATGAATCGTACCTCAAATCAAACTTAATGAACTTTGAATCTTTCAACTTCCAAAACTCGTGCCGAAACATATCAAATCAACCAGGAATGAGCTAAAATTTTGCACACAAGTCCCAATTGACATAATGAAGCTATTCAAACTCCTGAAACCACAATCCGAACCTGATATCATCAAAGTCAACTCCCGGTCAAACTTATGAACTTTCCAAACCTTTAAATTTCCAACTTTCGACAATTAGCGTCGAAACCTTCTAGAAATATCCAAATGCAAATCCGGGCACACGCCCAAGCCAAAATCACCATCCGGACCTAAAGGAACCATCGAAACTCCGGTCTGGGGTCAAATACACAAAAGTCAAACTTGGTCTATGCCTCCAACATCCTAACTAAAGATCCTTAATTCAACCTTTGCCCATAAACCTTGGAACCCAATTTCTAACATCCGAAATTCCTTACAAGACCCGAATATCACACCTACACACTGTATAAGTATGAACAAGTTGTATCAAGTCATATCCATAACCCAAGATGTAATCATATGGTATACCACATAACACAGATGCTCGCAGCAATAACTTTTGACCACAGTAGCTGCTCAAAATACACCTGGTACCGGTAAAAAACCTCACATCTAACAAAACCCCTCTCTAAACCTCTGTACACTGCCGATGATGAAAGAAACACACAGAAACGCATAACCACTCATCAGATCAACAAGTCACAGAGCTCTCTCTCATCCAACAAGAACCAAAGCCAAATCTTAAGCCGACTTCCGATATTATTCCTCCATGCATATTGTAATCAAATCTGATAGTACCCATTCTAGGTTCAATGACCTCATCTTATCAAACACAACCATTCTAGTGACAGGCCACACCAATACAACCTAAAGCGACAAACCGTACAATTCGTGCAACAATAAGCAAAAATTCAAATGCACCAAAAATGGAAAATGACTCAAATGAGAGAACTGTCCTGCAAGCTCAACAAGTACCACCACAATGCAATTCTAAGAACCTATCACACCGTAGAGCCAAAACACACGAATCTATCACAAAGGATCATATCCTATCATAACCCAGCTGCAATACGTGACCCATCCAAACACCGATCTATATGAAATACCTAGAGCCCCAATGCTCAAAATCAACAACCATAAGAAATTCGACACCAAGTACAAAAATGCATGACCATAACCATGGAGAAGCAAACAACACAGTATACCACAGCCCAAAAAGACCATAACCAAGGCGCAATCGACCATTACACACCCTAATCACCATCTCGCTCAAATTCCGCTACAAGGCCCAAACAGAACCGCATCATGTGTGCATGTAACCAATAATTCACAACCCCTCGTAGCATAAAAGAGTAACACACAAAACATATCAGAACATGAACAAGCTCAACTCTAATCGAATGACACACCCTTCAGCAATAACGGTGCTGAGTCAACAAAATCCGACCCAATGTAGAATACAACTCCTCTTTGGGTCTGCCAATGGGCCCCCCAAATCAACTCCATTCATCCCCAACGGATAAGTAGCCCTCCAAAAGTCCACAATGATCTAACCATAACACGTACCACCATCTTGCTAACTTTGGCTACAAGTTCATAACCCCAAAACAGTCTGCTTCTGAGAACTCATAGTCTCCAAATCCATAAAACAAACGAATCACCATAGCTGATACCAACTCCACCACTAGAATATCTAACACGTCTCTCATACATGATCATCCCACGAGGAATACCTCTATAATTCTTCCATACCATGTAGCAAAATTTGAACATCAGTAGTCGATCAACCAAGCGAGTACCGCAATGCCGATGAAGTGTCCGTAAGTCAAAACAGAATGCACCTTCTGAAATGCGCACCCTTCTCAGGAAATACTGAGTAGTAATAGCATTCATCTAATCACCTAAAACCATCCATGTTGTCTAAGTTCATGACCATCTCTTCAAAATTGAACTGCCACCTTGTACATGTAAATCTCAATCTCACAGGATGCGCAAAATCTATCATGCCATCATATGAAAAGCACGAGAATCTCATAATCAACTCTGAGTCACAAGTAGACTATATACTCCATTAGCCAGGAACCTTTCACTTGATCCCATTCGGTAGAAAATCACAATACGAAACATGCTCCTCATGCTGGTAGGAAATATCTATCTCAAACCGTGGTAGAAACCATCGAGAACCCTTCGAAACACATTTGCACATAAACAAGCCATCAAAACTGAATCTCTCTAACTCAACCAAGCCACGAAAGTCGTCAAACCAAATAGTATTTTCCCAAAACACCTGTAGAGACTTACCACATCATAAGTACCTAAAGAACCGATCATATCCATTACCGTGTTGATCCAACCTACTATCAAAGTGTCCTATTTCTCTGAGTTCCTTCCGAATTACCCTTGAGGTGACACTTCTCCTTGCCAGAATACCATAATCCTTAACCAAAGCTCACCCCACGAGATCCTAGCATAAAACTACACCACCCTAAGGCTCATAAGCCGCTGTATTCCTTCTTAAGCGCCCCAAAAGTACCACAACCGAGACACCTACTCTGAAGATGTCTTCTGTGAATCTAAAGTCATTTACTTCGCTTTCATGATACAGAAACTTATAATCTATAATGATATAGAATTACCGTGAGTCTCGACACCATCCAATATAAATCTCAGATTCTAGCCATATACAAATCTTGAAAATTCCCAATTGCTATATATAACTCCTGAATCCATTAAAACCTTCTCGAGAGTCATCCACTCAGCTCCAATCTCAATTGCACCGCCCAAACAGGCCGAACGACCTGTGCCTCATTAGCACGACAACACCCAAAGAAATAATCCACACCTCTAAGAAACCAAGTGAATCCCTACTTCGTGCACACTACATCCGTCATGAATAACAAACTCAAATCATTCCATGATTCCCATATACCCATAAAGTTTAATACATCATGTATCCTGGAATTTCCTTGCTTAAGTCATCCTCAAAACCAGCTTCTGCAAGTCATAGCCGATCCACAAGTATGCCTCAGACCAAAATTGATACAACACGTAACCATGCAATCAAATCATCGATAGCAGAATACCTCACTTGGCTCAAAGCCATAGAACAAAACACTGAATAACTCATAATACCCATACTCTATTACTGCCATAATTCTGCACAGAAATACAACTCAATCCTTCATAAGTCCATGTAACACAAACTATCTAATACCTCAAATCATTTGCAAATCTCGTATTCATCATCGTGACGGACAGGTCAACTATTACAACTGATCCAAACTCAAATCGCACAAATATAACCCCACTGGTAGAAAAGAAAGCTTCCACACAACATCATAAGGATCACACATCTGTAGATTACACCGCAGGTGATAACCCACTTGCTTAGCCTCAAACTGATACCTCTCTATACCATTTCATAGCCACAACTACTATGCAATCACCTAATCTTCCTGAGTCTACACTCATCAACTAGACATGTGAATCTAATTCGTTCCATAATTAAACAACATGAAAGATCCCTCAACACACTCATAACTCGAGTATGTATGTCATATCAAGACAGAAATCAAGCACCCAATAGTCCTTTTACATCTCAAGCAAACTCACCTCGTCACATTCAAACTATTTGAACACATCCCACAGTCACATCATACTCGCCATATAGCCATCTAACCACTCTTAGGGACACTACCGAACATATAAGTCCAAAAGTGCATGCTCACGCAAGTGAAATCACCATGTATAAGCTATAGTCAAAACCCGGCCTCAAGACCCCCAGACTTGCCCAACTACAAATATAGAAGAACGCATCTCGCACCTCATCCATGAATCACAAGCCATCAATGCACAGCTGATACTGAGCGCTCACGTAAGCATACGAGTGAGAGGAAGGAATTCAAAGTGATACGCTTCAAGCTGGATCAATGTCACACGATAAAGAAAGAAAGATGAGAATTTCATCCTAAATGCCCTATAGCCTCTCGAAGATAGGTATCGACATCATCATATCGATCCGCAAGACTCTATTAGAAACTTGCTCATGACTCGTAGAACCTATAAACCTTGAGCTCTGATACCAACTGTATCAAGTCACGACCCAAATTCTAACTAGTCATGATAGCACCTAACCCCAACCCACTAGGTAAGACAATTAATAATAAACCAATTCCAATGAGATTCATTAAGAGTAGTAATGATAATACAAGTGTGCTTTTATACAAATAATTCCCAAGGACCGGTAGTACAAATCATGAGCTTCTAAGATTTAGAGTTTACAAAGTTGGTATGAAATAAATACATCACCTATTTGAAATATACATGAACAGATTAATAATTCTAAAACTACCAAGAACAAAAGGAAGCAATGACCGGAACGCAGGTACGTCTTCAACGCCAGCTCCCTCCATACACAGATAAGATGATTCAATATCAGATAGCATGAGGAAAGTACATCCCTATGCCTATATGTCAATGTCCATGTGAAGTCATAAATGACACAAAATCGTGTAACATGAGGAAATGCATCTTTATGTCTACATGTCAAGTATGCATGACATATGCAATGCATCACAGTGATAAATGCATGTACTCACACTCTCAGAGTACTCAATATCATAATTTCACACTCTCACGCATCACGCTCAATCACTCAACACACTCAGTCACTCAGCACTGTACAGGGTAGATCCAGCCCAAATGCCAATAAATTCTGCTGCGGCGCGCAATCCGATCCCATCATGAATCAATAGCAACTGCGCTCACTATGGGTGTGCATACTCCGGAGGGGCAGATCCATCCCAAGCGCTATAATAAGCCAATCATAGCATGAATCAATAAAGCCTGCTACGACGTGCAGCCCGATCCCATAAATATCACTCACAGCAGGCCCTCGACATCACTCAATCCCATCAATATCACTCACCATTAGGCTCTCAGGCCTCAACTCAGTGATCAATCTCTCCAGTCTCTCGGTCTCACAATGTCATGAAATCATCCCAAAAATGATAATATGATGTATCAATAAATGGCAATAGAGACTAAGATATGTAATTGCAATGTAAGCAAATAACTCAATAGCAGAAATGACCTCAGCGAGTCACAACAGGATAAGCATATACCCTAGACATGGTTTCTAACATGGATCACAACTCAATTACTCTAGCACGTAGAAAATTCATGAATAGAAATAAGATTAGGTCACTACATAGTACCACAGAATCAATCGAGTCATAATTCACATGGTGCATGCCACACGCCCGTCACCTAGCATGTGCTTCACCTCAACACTAACACATATCACGTATATGTAGGGGTTCATACCCTCAGCACCAAGTATAGAAGTGTTACTTACCTTGAACAAGCCAAATCCAATAACGTGCAAGCCAAACGATGCTCCAAAAATACAATCTCACGTGTACCAACCTCCGAACGGCTCAAAACTAGCAAAAAGAAACTCAAGAACATCAAATAACGCTAAAGGAAACAAACCCAATCGATAAAGGTCGTATCTTCAATCAAAAGCCCAAAGTCAACCAAAAGGTCAAACCTGGGCTTGCACCTCGGAACTTGACAAAACTTATAAAATTCGACAACCCATTTGATTACGAGTCCAACCATACTAGATTCACTCAAATCCGACTCCGAATAGATGTTCAATACTCAAAAATTCACTCTATGAAACTTTAGAAACAACTCCCCAATTTCTCTCTTGAAATCCTCAATCAAATGCCAAAAACGAAGATAGATTCATGAAATAAAATCAAAACCGAGTAGAGAACACTTACCCCAATCCATATGGTGAAAATCACTTCAAAAATCGTCTCAATCCGAGCTCCAAAGCTCCAACTATGCAAAAATGGCTGAAACCTCCGAAATAGAGTAATTTATAATGACAGGATGAATCAATGAATCGCGATCGCTAAAATACCATCGCAATTGCGAAGAAGACTTAAATGCACTGCCAAGAATCACCCTATGGAATCTCGAAAAAAGCTTCGCAATTGCGAAGCAATAAATGCTCAGCCTCGAAAAGTCTCTGCGCGAACGCGGCCCCAGGCTTGCGAACGCAGCCCCAGGCTCGCTAACGCGATGAAGAAGCCATGAAGACCTGCCTAGCTAAGCTCTACACTGTGAATGCATGCACACCTACACGAACGCGATGTTCAATTTTTAGCAACCTATGTGAAAGCGGACTATCATTCGTGAACGCGAAGAAGAAATACTCAGCTCCAAATTTTCCCTTACACGATCACATTCCTATATTCACGATCGTGAAGATTGTTTGGGTGCACCTGACATCAGTAGACACCAGCAATGCTAAAATGAAGAAAAATGGTCCGAAAATAATCCAAAACATGCTCAAGCCCCTCGGTACCCCGTCTGAACATTCCAACAAGTTCCATAACATAACACAAACCTACTCAAGGCCTCAAATCACGCATAACAACATCAAAACCACGAATCGCACCTCAAATCGAACTTAATGAACTTTGAATCTTTTAACTTCCAAAACTCGTGCTGAAACATATCAAATCAAACCGGAATGAGCTCAAATTTTGCACACTAGTCCAAAATGACATAACGAAGCTATTCAAATTCCTAGAACCACAATTCGATCTTGATATCATCAATGTCAACTCCTGGTCAAACTTATGAACTTTCCAAACCTTTAAATTTCCAACTCTCGCCAATTAGCGCCGAAACGTTCTATAAATATCCAAATGAAAATCCGGGCACACACCCGAGTCCAAAATCACAGTCCAAACCTAATGAAACCATCGAAACTCTGGTCCATGGTAAAATACATAAAAGTCAAACTTGGTCAACACATCCAACTTAAAGCTTCAAACATGAAATTCATTCTTCCAAATCAATTCCGAATAACTTGAAAACCAAAACCAACAATTCATATAAGTCATAATGCATCATACGATGCTACTCAAGACTTCAAATAGCTAATTAGAATGTAAATACTCAAAATGACCTATCAATTCGTTACACTTATAGAGGCTTAGCAATGTTTAGTTTCCCTTATATGATAGTGCAGTATGAGAACATAGGCATGAGTGACAGAGATAAGCAGGAAGTTTTGTTTAAGAATAGGATAGGGTACAGAAAGCCAAAGAGAAGATGTGCAGAGACACACATGAGACATTCTTTAAAAGTCCAAGACTGCAACAGGGTAGAGTATCAAATACCATGGGGATCAGACCAACAGACTAATCATAGGAGTTTAGAATAATGGATTATTTCACATTAAGTAAGCATGTTTCAGTTATACAAGTTAATTGTAAAATAAGTCATGGTGAGATTTAGCTTAGCATTCTAACACAACAGATGAAACTAAACACCATAGATACAATTTAATCAATGTAACGACCCAGCCAATCGTTTTGAGTATTTTAGCCCCGTTTCCCTATTTATTGCCTCCTCTATGTTATATTGTGAATATGTGACTTGTCAGGGTGGTTGGTTTGGCTTCGGGTAAGTTTCGAAGTGAATTGGGATACTTAGTCCCAAAGTTGGAGGCTTAAGTTTAAAGAGTTGACCGGAGTTTAAATTTTGTGTAGACGACCCCAAAATGGAGTTTTGATAGTTCTGATACCTTCGTATGGTTATTTTGGACTTAGACATATGTCCGGATCTTGATTTGGAGGTCTGTAGGTCGTTTTGGCTTGAATTGGCAAAAATAGAAAAGTTGAAGGTTTGGAGGATTGAGAAGTTTGACCGAGAGCTGACTTTGCTGATATCGGGTCTAGATTCTGGTTCCAAAAGTTGGAATAGGACCGTTGTGTCAATTATGACTTGTGTGCAAAATTTGAGGTCATTTGAAGCTGGTTTGGTATGTTTCGACATTAGTTTTAGAAGTTGGAAGTCCATTACTTCATAAGGCTTGAATCGATGTGCGATTCGTGGTTTTAGTGTTGTTTGATGTGATTTTCGGCTTCGAGCAATTCGTATCATGTTTTAAGAGTTGTTGGTATGTTCGGACTGTGTCTGGGGTGCCCCGAGTGTGTTACGGATTGAGTTCAGACCATTTGTTCATGTATTGAGATTGCTGGTTTTCTGTGTTTCTAGTTTCCTTCATTCCGTTCGCGAAGGTTCACCCGCGATCGTTTAGGATCCTTGTTGGCAGATGGGAATTTTCTCTTCGTGATCGCATTAATGAGGACGCGTTCGCATAATGATGGAATGTTGTGCACTGCGAACGCGAGTACGGTATCGCGATCGCGTAGAAGGAAAGAGAGGTTGTGGGAAGTCACGCGTTATTCATCACATTTGCATGGCCTTGACCGCGATCACGTAGCCTGGAAATCACTTGTCACTGCATTCGCGACAGGAGTCCCGCGATCGCGTATGAGGATTTTGTGAGCTAGTGTAATGTTTTCTCCGCGATTGCATTAGTTTTTCCGCGATCGCGTAAGGTAATAAGTGGGCAACAAATATTTAATTTCCAAATCCAGGGTTTGTTCCATTTTTCATCTTTTGAGTTAGAGACCTTGGTTTTAGGCGATTGTGGAAGAGAGTTTCAAGTAGTTGACCAGGGTAAGTGATAATGAATCGGATGTGATTATTATAAATGAATCCATCATTATTTTTATCATTTAATTAGTGTTTTGAGTTGGAAAAATTGGGGAATTTTGTGAAAACTTCCTAAGCTATATTTTGAGGATTTGAAGGTTGATTTGAGGTCTGAATTGAATAATTTGAGTATGGTTGGACTCATTATTGAATGGGTGTTCAGATTTTGTATGTTTGGTCGGGTTCCGAGACGCGAGCCCGATGTTGACTTTTTGAGTTTACTTTTTAATTTTCTTTAACGATTGTAATATTATTATCCGAAATAGTTTTTTATGGTTTGTATTTATGGTATAAAGTTATTTTGGCTAGATTCAAGCCGTTCGGAGTTGGATATTCGTGGAAAAGGCTTACTAGTGGATTGAGTTAGCTTGTTTGAGATAAGTATCTTGCCTAACTTTGTGGGGGGAAGGGAATTACCCCTTAGGATTGGAGTTGTTTTGTATTATTTGTGGTACGTGAAAGCCGTGTACGCAAGATGACGATTGGGTACACGGGCTAAATGTGTAATTGACCGGTTTAGGCAATTTAGATGCTTTTCATGCCTATAAATGAATTGCCATAACATGTTATATCATCCATCGTTAATCTATCTTTACATGCATTATTTTAACATTGTTAATACTTGTCCCATCTCTTACTTGTTATTTGCCCTTACATGCTTAGTTGAAGTTATTGTTCCATATTATCTTGTTAATTAGTTAATTGTTGAGTTACCTTTTTTGAAGTTGTTATTTCTTGGAATATCTTCTTGTTGAGTTTTGGTGTTGAAGTTGTAAAAGTCGTTATCACTTGAGGCTAAGTTGTTAATTGTGGAGATATTGTTCTTGTTGAGCTATTCACCGTTGTTTGTTATTGTCGAGATTCTTGTACGCATTGTGGTTGAGCCATGGATTGTTTGTTGTGGCAACATTGATATTGTCAATTATTTTGGCATGTTGTGGCATATGGGAAATTGTGGTGTGAGTTGTGATTATGTTGTGATCTTGATGCGTATGCAGCGGTATAAGGATAGGGGTTAATGTGCATGTGACAGCATAAGGTGGGTTTTATGTGCGTGTTGCTAGTAAGGGAATTACTTGAAGCCACGTGGCGACATAAGGTGGGCTAAAGTGCGTGTATCTATTTCGGGAAAACTGTTTTCAAAATTAAATAAATGTAAGGCTCACGCGGCGGTATAAATAACTGTTTTCAGTGGTAATCTATCTTGTTGCATTTCCTTAATGCCTTATTTTCCTCGTTTACATTCTTAGAATGTATTATATTTGTTCAATTTCTTTTTTTCCTATCCTAGTAGGTGTCTTGACCAGGCCTCATCGCTACTCTACTGAGGTTAGGCTTGATACTTACTGGGTATTGTTGTGGTGTACTCACACTACGCTTCTACACATCTTTTTGTGCAGATCCAGGTACCTCATAACAGGCTAGGTACCAATGAGTAGAGCATTCATATCGGAGACTTCATGGTATACCTGCTGGCGTTCACAGGCCTCGGAGTCACCCTCTATCCTTGTTTCTTTTCTACTGCTTACTCTTTACTTAGACAGTAATGTATTAGGGATTGTTTCAGTATATTCGTGTAGAGTTTATGACTCAGTCTCACCAGATTTTGGGAGTTATTGCAAGATGTATCGTGGTGTTCTTTTATGATAGCTAGTTAGTTTAAATTTGAAGTTCTAATATTATTTCTGTTATTTCTTCATGTATGTTAGGCTTACCTAGTCTTAGAGACTATGTGCCATCACGACATCCTTCGGTGGGAGATTGGGGTCGTGACAAGGTGGTATCAGAGCTCTAGGTTCGTAGGTGGTACAAGTCATAAGCAGGTTTAGTAAAGTCCTACGGATCGGTACGGAGACGTCTATACTTATCATCGAGAGGCTATGGAACTGTTAGGAAACATCACTTCTTTGATTCCTTATCGTGCGAATTTTTTGACTCTGAACCTTTGTCTTTCTATTCTCTCACAGATGGTGAAGACACGCACTGTTGGATCCTACGATCAGACACCCGCACCCCCTACTAGAGCCGCGAGAGGCTGGGGCCAGGGTAGAGGCCGAGAAGGAGCACGTGGTGCAGCTAGAGCACCTGCCCAAGATGCTTTAGAGGAGCCACCAGTAGCTCCAGTTGGGGGCAGGCACCTGAGGCGCCTGTTGCCACCCCCACTTCAGGAGACCCTCGCACAGTTCTTGAGCATGTTCGGTACTCTAGCTCAGGTGGGGTTGATTCCACTTGCACTAGCCACATATCAGGCTAGGGGAGGAGCTCCGGCTCCTGCGGCCCGTACTCTAGAGCAGCATGTCCATGTTGATCAGGTCCCAGAGGTTATACCAGTTCAACCGGTTGTTCTAGTTCAACCCGAGGTTAGGGAAGCAATATCTGAGGAGGAGCATCTTAGACTTGAGAGGTACAAGTACCATCCTCCTACTTTCAGCGGCCTAGCTATAGAGGATGCACAAGGTTTTCTAGAGAAGTGCCACTGTATTCTCCGTACCATGGGTATTCCAGAGATGAGTGGGGTTGATATTACTACATTCCAGCTGTCGAGATCAGCGTATCAGTGGTGGCGGGCTTACGAGCAAGGTAGCCCAGCCGATGCAGCTTCACTCATATGGGCTCCGTTATCACAGATGTTCTTGGCAGAGTTTGTTCCCTAGAGCCTTCGGGATTCATGGTGCGTGGAGTTTGAGTAGCTACGCCAGGGTACTATGACAGTGTAAGAGTATGATGTACGATTCAGTGATTTTTCTAGACATGCACATGTCTTGGTCTCTTCTGTCAGAGAGCGAGTCCATCGATTCATCGAGGGGCTCAACTATGGTATTAGATTCAGCATGGCTTGAGAGTTGAAGAAAGATACCCATATCATCAGGTGGCAGAGATCGCGTGGAGATTGGAGGGTATGCGAGGTTACGAGAGAGAGGACAGGGAGGCCAAAAGACCTCGAGGTACTAGAGGATTTAGTGGTGACCATGCTGGAGCTACAGCCCGTCATGGAAGGGGCTACGTGAGTCGTCCAATTCGTTCAACACTTCCAGCTTCTAGTGGTGCTCCGGCTACTTCCAGGTCTCAGGTTACCCATTATGCACCGACACTATCTAGTGCACCTCTGCACGGGGTGCTCTCAGCGGTCAGTCCAGCCGACCAGGCCCGAGCCAATTTCAGTAGCCACGCCGACCGAGAGCTTTCTTTGAGTGTAATGATACCCGTCATATGGTGAGGGACTGCCCCAGACTCAGGAGGGGTGCACTTCCACAGATTACTCATGTTCCACATATTCGACCGGGTCCACAAACTTCTCAAGCCATAGTTGCTGCTCCAGTTTCCGCTCCACCTGCCCAACCAGCTAGGGGTGGAGGTCAAGCTGGTAGGGCTTGCCCTAGAGGGGAAGCCAGGCTAGATGCTATGCTTTTCTGAGTAGGAGGATGCAGTTGCATCAGACGTAGTTAACACATGTATTGTTTTCGTTTGTCATAGAGATGCATCAGTATTAGTTGATCCCGGCTCCACTTACTCATATGTATCATCTTAATTTTCCCGTATTTGGGTATATCTCGTGATTCCTTAAGTTCCCCTGTTTATGTGTCTACTCCTGTGGGAGATTCTCTTGTTGTGGACCGCGTGTATCGGTCGTGTTTGATTGGTCTTAGTGGTTTTGAGATCAGAGTCAATTTATTATTGCTCAGTATGGTAGACTTTGATGTTATCTTAGGCATGGACTGGTTGTCACCCCATTATGCTATTCTTGATTGTCACGCTAAGATCGTGACGCTGGCTATGCCAGGATTTGCCACGATTAGACTGGATGGGTATATTGGATTATGTTCCTAGCAGGTTATTGATATTTCTAAAGGCTCAACGGATAGTTGCGAAGGGGTGTGATGCTTATCTAGCCTTCGTGAGCGGTATTAGTGTTGATACTTCTACCGTTGAGTCAGTTCCGGTACTGAGAGACTTCCTAGATGTATTTTCGGAAGATCTTCTGGCCATGCCGCCTGATAGAGATATCTATTTTGGGATTGACTTATTTCCAGGCACTCAGCCCATTTCTATTCCACCATATCATATGGCCCCAGCGGAGTTGAAGGAGTTAAAGGAGAAGTTGCAATAATTGCTTGATAAGGGTTTTGTTCGGCCTAGTGTGTCACCTTGGGGTGCTCCAGTTCTGTTTGTGAAGAAGAATGATGGTTTTATGCATATGTGTATTGACTATCGGCAGTTGAGCAAGGTTACACCGAAGAACAGGTACCCTTTACCGTGCATTGATGACTTATTTGACCAGCTACAAGGTGCTAGAGTGTTCTCCAAGATTGATTTGCGGTCAGGGTATCATCTGGTGAAGATTCAGGATTCGGATATCCTGAAGACTGCTTTCAGTACTCGGTATGGTCACTACGAGTTCCTTGTGATGTCATTTGGGCTGACCAACGCCCAGCAACTTTTTGCACCTGATGAACAATGTATTTAACACATATCTGGATTCGTTCGTCATTGTGTTTATTGACGACATCTTGGTGTACTCCCGCGGTTAGGAGGATCATGAGCAACATTTGAGGATTGTGCTTCAGACCTTGAGAGAGAAGAAGTTGTATGCAAAATTCTCAAAGTGTGAATCCTGGCTTGATTCGGTGGCATTTTGGGTCATATAATGTCGAGTGAGGGGATCAAAGTATATCCGAAGAAGATTGAAGTAGTGCAGAGTTGGCCCAGACTGTCTTCAGCTATTGAGATCCAGAGTTTTCTTGGTTTGGTCGGGTATTACCATTGTTTTGTAGAGGGTTTCTCATCCATTACTGCAGTTGTGACCAGATTGACCCAGAAGGGTGCTCCTTTCATATCGTCCGAGGATTGTGAGGAGATCGTTCAAAAGCTCAAGATTACATTGACTACAGCCCCAATGTTGGCATTGCCTATGGGTTTGGGGTCTTACACTGTGTACTGTGATGCGTCACGTGATGGCCTTGGCGTGATGTTGATGCAAGACGGTAGGGTGATTGCCTATACGTCTCGGCAACAGAAGTTTCATGAGAAGAATTACCCTGTCCGCGACTTCAAATTAGCAGCTATTATTCATGCCTTGAATATTTGGTTGCACTATTTGTATGATTTCCCTTTTGAGGTCTATACCGACCATCAGAGTCTCCAGCATCTATTCAAATAGAAAGATCTTAATTTGCAGCAACAGAGGTGGTTATAGTTTCTTTAAGACTATGATATCACTATTCTATATCATATTGGGAAGGCCAATATGGTGGGCGATGACTTGAGTCAAAAGCCTGAGACTATGGGTAGTTTGGCATATCTATCGGCAGTAGAGAGGCCATTAGCATTAGATGTTCAGGACTTGGACAACCAATTTGTTAGATTCGATATTTCGAAGCACAGTCGGGTTATTTCTTGTGTGGTTTCTCGGTCTTCTTTATATGATCACATCAGAGAGCGTCAGTATGACGACCCCCATTTGCTTGTCCTTACGTACACGGTGCAATGCAGTGATGCCAAGGAGGTTTCTATCAGAGTTGATGGCGTGTTGCGGATGCAGGGCCAGTTATGTGTGCCCAATATGGATGGGTTATATGAGGTTATTTTTCAGAAGGCCCACTGTTTGCGGTACTCTATTCATTCGGGTGCCGCTAAGATGTATCAGAATTTGATGCAGCACTATTGGGTGAGGAGAATGAAGAAAGACATACTGGAGTATGTAGCTCGGTGCCTAAATTATCAGCAACTGAAGTATGAGCATCATATGCCAGGTGGGTTTCTTCAGAGACTTGAGATTCCCGAGTGGAAATGGGAGCGTCTTACCATGGACTTCATTAATGGGATCCTACAGACTCAGAAGAAATTTGATGTTGTATGGGTGATTGTGGATAGGTGGACCAAGTCGACTCATTTTATTTCGGTTCTGACTACCTATTCTTCAGAGCAGTTGGCTCAGATCTATACCCACGAGATTTTCCGACTTCATGGCATGCTAGTATCTATCATCTCTGGCCGGGGCACACAGTTTACATCGCACTTCTGGAGAGCCATACAACGTGAGTTAGGCACACGGGTTGAGTTAATACAACATTCTACCCCCAGACAGACATACAGTCCGAGT
Source organism: Nicotiana tabacum (assembly GCF_000715075.1). Lineage (NCBI taxonomy): Eukaryota > Viridiplantae > Streptophyta > Magnoliopsida > Solanales > Solanaceae > Nicotiana > Nicotiana tabacum. The sequence continues at coordinate 41,809,113 of NC_134103.1, forward strand.
GCACCATTCAGATCTTAGATGATCTACTTCATGCATGTTATCGATTTCGGGGGTTCTTGGGATTAGTTCTTGCCACTAGTCGAGCATTCAGATGGCTGTTTATGAGGCCCTATATGGGAGGCAATACCGTTCTCCAGTTGGGTGGTTAGAGTCGGGTAAGGCTAGATTGTTGGGCACAGATTTGGTTTGAGATGCCTTGAAGAAGGTCAAGTTGATTCAGGATCAGCTTTGTATAGCTCAGTCAAGGAAAAAGCGTTATGCTGATCGAAAGGTTTGTGACGTAGCATTTATGGTTGGAGAGAGGGTTTTGCTCCGTGTTTCACCCATGAAATGTGTAATGATGTTCGGGGAGAAGGAAAAGTTGAGCCCTTGGTATATCGAGCCTTTTGAGATCCTTGAGAGAGTGGGAGAGGTGGCCTACAAGCTTGCATTGCCACTAAGTTTACCTGCAGTTCATCCGATGTTCCATGTTTCCATGCTCCAAAAGTATCACGGCGATCCGTCCTATGTTTTTAGATTTTAGCTCAGTCCAATCGGACAAGTATTTGACTTATGTTGTGGAGCCGGTGGCCATCTTGGACAGGCAGGTTCGAAAGTTGAGGTCAAAGAACATTGCTTCAGTGAAGGTTCGGTGGAGTGGTCAACCAGTCAAGCAGGCAACTTAGAGACCGAACATGATATGCGTAGATGTTATCCTCATCGTTTCACCACATCAGGTATGTCTCTATACTCGTTCGAGGACAAACATTTGTATTAAGAGAGGGAGGATGTAACGACCTGACCGGTCGTTTTGAGTATTTTAGCCCTGTTCCTCAGTTAACTGCCTCCACTATATTATATTGTGATTATGTGACTTGCCGGAGTGGTTCGTTTGGCTTCGGATATGTTTCGAAGTGAATTGGGGCACTTAGTCCCAAAGTTGGAAGCTTAAGTTGAAAGAGTTGACCGAAGTTTGACTTTTATGTAGATGACCCCAGAATTGAGTTTTGATGGTCCTGATAGCTTTGTATGGTGATTTTCGACTTGGGCATATGTCCGAATTATGATTTGGAGGTCCGTAGGTCGTTTTGGCTTGAATTGGCAAAAATTGGAAAGTAAAAGGTTTGGAGGATTGAGAAGTTTAACCGAGAGTTGACTTTATTGATATCGGGTCCGTATTCTGGTTTCAGAAGCTGTAATTGGACCGTTATGTCAATTATTACTTGTGTGCAAAATTTGAGGTCATTTGGAGTTGTTTTGGTACGTTTCAGCATTAGTTTAAGACGTTGGAAGTTCATTAGTTCATTAGGCTTGAATCGATGTGCGATTCGTGGTTTTAGTGTTATTTGATGTAATTTGAGGCGTTGAGCGAGTTCGTATTGAGGATCTCGGGGGCCCCGGGTGTGTTTCAGATTGAGTTTGGACCATTTGTTCATGTATTGAGATTTCTGGTTTTCTATGTTTCTGGCTTCCTTCACTGCATTCGCGAAGGTTCACTCGCGATCGCGTAGGTTCCTTATTGGAAGATGGGAATTTTCTCTTCGCGATCGCATAAATGAGGATGCGTTCGCAGAATGATGGAATGTTGTGCACTACGAACGCGGTTACGGTATCGCGATCGCGTAGAAGGAAGGAGAGGCTTAGGGAAGGCACACGTCGTTCATTGCGTTCGCGTGGCCTTGACCGCGATCGTGTAGCATGGAGATCACTGGTCATTTTGTTCGCAAATGGAGTCCTGTGATCGCGTAATGTAATAACTGGGCAGCAGATATTTAATTTCCAAACCGAGAGTTTGTTCCATTTTTTATCTTTTGAGTTAGAGACCTTGATTTTAGGCGGTGTTGGAAGAGATTTTCAAGGAGTTGATCGGGGTAAGTGATCTTGAATCAGATTTGATGATTATACATGAATCCATCATTGTTTTTATCATTTAATTATTGTTTTGAGTTGGAACAATTGGGGAATTTTGTGAAAACTTCCAAAGCTTTTTTTGAGGATTTGAAGGTTTTTTTATAGAAAATTATACTACTAGGTGGGCTGCCTAGTAGCTATTTTATTAATAATAAAAAGAAAAACTACAAAGGAAGAGTACAAGTAAGGGGAAAAAGATACAATAGTGTTGCCTCTATGCCTTGGCTATATAATCATCCATGTGCGCCTCCATTGCCTTTTGATGGTAGCCTCATGATGAGGCTCATGGTGTGGCTGCCAGCAAAGTCTCACAAAGGAGAATGATCTCATAGCCGTTTGGATATTTCCCAAAGGCATAGGACATATAGCAAACACTTACTGAGCTAGACCTTACCTTACAATTCCTATTGAGGCATGAACAACCTCATCTACATAGCAAGCATGTAAAATATAAGAACTAGAAAGAACTAAGTACTCTATGATCATCATAGAGTTGATAACATACTCTATGATGATATTACATATGGTGATACTAATAAAATGGAAAAATAGAATGATGTAGAAATAAGAGTCTTGCCCTTTCTTCTCTAATCTTGTGAACTCTTCAACTTGTAGAACCTTGTCTTCTTCATCAACCCTCTTCAAAATGTCTTCAAACTTCATCATTTCTTCTTGGATCGATTGGACTTCTTGGACCTTGTGGAGGTGGTAGGGGCAGCCACCTTTTGCTTTGCAACCCTCATCGAAAGTTGCCTAATGGCAGCCCCTTGTGCAACCTTACTATCCCAACTATGTTGCCTCTCATGTGTCTTCTTCTTGCTTTTGTTGGAACAACTTCTCAAGTTTCTAGGTTAGAGATCTCCTTCCCTAGCTACATTGGCAAAGGATGCATTTTAGAAGTTCTTCCTCTTCCCCTTCTTCATAAAACCATGGCCCACATCCACACCAAATGCTTCAATAGGATTGTATCCGGGCACTAATGCTGCTTGCTCATTCCTCGGATTGTCAAGAGCTTTCAATGTCTCCATGTCATGAGACACAAGAGCTTGTAGTATGTTTTTAGGAGTTAAGTTAAATTTCATATTGATTGCATTTGTATTTGTTGCCTTTCCAGTAGCTACAACATTGGGTATCACCATAGCATCAGATGAGACTTCTATCTCCTTCGAACCTGCTGCCTTAGAGTGCAATTGTTGATGTTCAGATGGTATAAAAACTGCTGCATTTGGACTTAACCTTCTCTATTTAGGAAAGCTAGTAGAGGAAATTGAAAGCTGCTTCACGACTGCCTCACCCTTTGCTCTAACATTTTGCTGTCCAGAATCGTCACCTGAGCATTGGGTTGCCTCATCGTCACTCTCATCTTGGATGCTATCTACATAATCTTCTTCCTCTTCTTCAACTTGCTCAGCCCAAGTCTTGCGATTAACAACAATTGCACTCGTCGCACCTTATTGATCCATAGAACTAGTCTTCTCATTTGTAGAATTTGATTGTGAAAGAGATGCCATGCCTTTCTCCACATGTTGATTGTTTATTGTAGATAACAATTGATGCCCCCGAATCACCTCCTCTTTCACCAAAAGACTCCATAGATTGTGAAGGAATCTCATGAACTGAGGTATTCAAAGTAACCAATGGATCCTTGATCTTTGGAGTGGTATGCATCAGTATAGATGCCTCAGATTCCTTGATTATTTTAGTTAATTCTGTACTGGAGAATTGCAGTGTTGGTGTAGTTGCAGCTGTAGTTGCCAAAACTTTTGGATCGTCCAGAAGAACCATGTCTTTCGAGACATTAATTTGAGCACCTGTATTTGTTGATAGCTGCTGATGTTTTCCATTGTTTGGTGACTGTTGCTGGCCGGTTTTTGAGGCTGTCTCACGTTCAAACTGCTGCTCCTTCTTCCCAACGTCATTGCATTCATCAACAGTAATGAGCTCTTTTGAGACATGTAGTCGAGCTGAATTTTGTTGCTGCTTTTCATTACTTGTGGATCTAATTTTTCTAGTTGTTGATCTTGTCTCCTCCACGATCCGTTGCCCATTCTCGTCATCGTTCTACATACCATGATCGTGCTCCTCAACCAGAACATCAAAAGAGTTAGAAATATTAGTGTGCCTTGGTGCTATAATCTGGTTTTTAGCACCTGTAGAATTTCTTTTGCTAGGTGAGTGATTTACAACTGTCCAAACTCTATCTTTTGCCTGGCCAGCTACACGTTTTTGTTGCTATTTAGCTTGTTCAAACAATGCCCTAACTTCTGTAGCAGCTACACTACCCAAAGTATCAACATCTTCACGTTCTTGCCCCTCATGTTGCACAACATTTTCTATTAAATCTGCTGGTTTTTCAGTGAGAGCAACATGTGCACCAATAACTTTGACAACCCCAGCAGTAGGTTGATTACCAGTTTCATTCAATGCAACATTAGCCACCAAATTTGAAGCTCGATTTGGGGTCAGAATTGAATAATTTTAGTATGGCTGGACTCGTTATTGAACGGGATTCAGATATTGTAAGTTTGGTCGGGTTTCGAGATGCGAGTCTAGGGTTGACGTTTTGAGTTGACTTTTTGATTTTCTTTAAAGATTGCAAATTTATTATCCGAAATAGTTTCCTATGGTTTGTATATATGGTATGAAGTTATTTTGGCTAGATTGAATATCACTCCCCAAAATCGGGGAGCGCGACCGGCGCTCAACTGAGTGAACCGGGCTGAGCAAGCCTGTTAGATTTTATTCTACCCAAACTCATCCATGAATAAAGATAATACATATTTTCGTTAATTAGACAATAAGGTGATCATGTCTACAACACCAATTCATTACTATTAGTTACTTAATTTAATAAGTCTCAAAACAGACACACACCTTCATGGTTCAAAGTGGAACAAGTGATTTAATCATAACACAACTTGTTTATCATTCCCAACACCCATATACAACCCACACTAAGTCTGCAGAGCCTATAAAAATACCAAAGAGTACAATGATAATGCTGGCAACAAGAATGGGGCTCACCAAGTCAGCGGGGAAGAATGGGGCTCACCAAGTCAGTGGGGAAGAATGAGCACCGCTATCACTGGTCAATATCCTCTGTTGTGGAACCACCTGCATCCATTAAAGATGTAGCGCCCCCGGAAAAAGGGACGTTAGAACATGTCAAATAGTACTAGTATGAAAACCAAACACCAATTTAAGAACTCGGAAATACAATATGAATATGATAAAACAGGGTGACAATAGATTAGCATAGATAGCCGTTTAAACCAAAGCAAACTTATCAAGAGCTGTCATTAACATTTATAGATTATAAGATGAGATCCTCTATAATCATTTTCACATAAAGCAGTCCCGCTGCCTCACCCCAAATGTATGCAGGTGGAGGTGTAAGCACAATACCAAAACTCTACTCAAACGGCCCTGCAGCCACACCCCAATATATGCGGGTGGAGGTATAACCACAGTACCAAAAACCTACACAAAGCGGCCATGCCGCCTCACCCCAATATATGCGCGTGTAAATGCATCAACGATACCAATACCTACACAAAGCAGCCATGCCGCCTCACCCCAATATATATATACACACACACACGGGTGGTGGTGCAACAACAATACCACAATTGTATACAAAGCGACCTTGTCGCCTCACCCCAAATGTCGGGTGGAGGTGTAATCCCAATCACAATCTCTACACAATTTAGCATAATAGTTTTCACATAAATCACGGCTTGGAATTATAACATGTAGATACACAATCCATAGATTGGAACACATCCTCAATTTATAATACAGTATGATAAGAGCATTTGAAACACGAATTGAACATATATCTTTGTCACAAAACTTATTCGGAATCCTCGATTTGTAATAAACATCTTGGAACTTACAAGGGTAATGTGGATTCAATTCTAGGAGAAAGATTTAGCCAACATACCTCAATGGAGATTCCTTAAACTCTAAAATGTTCCGGAATTTTTAGCAACTTCAATCTATTTGAGAAATATAACAAATTGAACCAAAATTAGAAAGATGATCATGGTTCTAGCTCATTTGAGCATTTTATCAAACACTAGGTGTGCATTAAGGTTTCAAGGTCCTTTTATGGAGGATTCCATCATCCCACAACCCATTCTTTACCATTTTTAGCTCACAATCTTCGTACACCCTTTGATAACGCATGCATGCAAAATAAATAACTCTCATGCCCAAGAATTGTCTTGCTAATTACCCATTCTCAGATAAATTTCGAAATTAAGAGCTAGGGTGTAGATTCTTACTTATAGGATGAATACCTAGTGAGTTTTCCAGTTAATATTCAAAGATTTGAGCAACAATCAAAGGACAATTTATTGAAGATCACTCTCCCACTCTAGGGCACTCTCTCACTCTTAATATATCAGGTTTTAGCTCAAAAAATGGTCCATTGCATCTATTTAATCAAAGTAGGGTCGGGTTTTAAAACCCAAAAATAAAGCTCCGGAACAGGATATGCGGTCGCATATGCTACCGCAGAATGGATATGCGGTCCGCATATCGGCCACACAATTTGGCCCCCAAAGTTGTTATCACTTGCCTGGGTCTGCTGTGATTATGCGGCCCGCAGACCTGTTCTGCGGTCATATAATGTACCGCATAACTGGTCTGCGGTCGCATAATGTACCACTGACTTTCTCCAAATCATGCCCCGCATCTGCTTCACTCTGCAGCCATTATGCGGTTCGCAGAGTGATTCTGCGGCAGCATGGTGGGCCGCAGAAATGCCCTCTTCTACCGAAGAATTTCTACAATACCCAAACACGTAAGCCTACTTCAGCACCACGAAAACATAAATTCCTTTAAGAAATTTTTACGGGACCTTACATTGAAGCCTTTCAGAGTTGGATATTCGGGGAAAAAGGTTACTAGTGGATTGAGTTAGCTTGTTTGAGGTAAGTATCTTACCTAACTTTGTGTGGGTGAACTACCCTTTAGGATTGGAGTTATTTTGTGTTATTTGTGCTATGTGAAAGTTGTTTACGCAAGGTGACGAGGGGGTACACGGGCTAAATGTGTAATTGACCGGTTTAGGCTACTTAGATTCTTTTCATGCCTATAAATGAATTGTCATAACATGTTATATCCTTCATCGTTAATCTATCCTTACATGTTTTATTTGAACATTGTTAATACTTATCCCATCTCTTACTTATTATTTTCCCTTACATGCTTAGTTGAAGTTATTGTTCCTTATTGTCTTGTTAATTATTTAATTGTTGAGTTACCTCTCTCGAAGTTGTTATTTCTTGGAATATCTTCTTGTTGAATTTTGGTATTGAAGTTGTAAAAGTCGTTATCACTTGAGGCTAAGTTGTTAATTGTGGAGATATCATTCTTATTGAGCTATTCGCCATTATTTGTTATTGTCGAAATTCTTGTACACATTGTGGTTGAGCCATGGGTTGTTTGTTGTGGAAACATTGGTATTGTTGATTCTTTTGGCAAGTTGTGGCATATGGGCACTTTGTGATGCGAGTTGTGATTAGTTGTGATATTGATTGGTATAAGGATAGGGGTTAATGTACATGCGGCGGCATAATGTGTGTGTTGCTAGTAAGGGAATTACTTGAAGCCACGTGGCAACATAAGGTGGGCTAAAGTGCGTGTAGCTATTTTGGGAAAACTATATTCAAAACTATCTAAATGTAAGGCTCACGTGGCGGTATAAGGAAAGATTGTGATTGTGATTGTAAAATGATATTACGAGGTGGTACCTCAGTTGTGATTCTTGTTGTTATCTCTCATTTACCTCACTTGTATTTGTCCGCATTGTTTCCTTAATGTTCTTATTATGTGTTCCTTCCTTGTTGCATTTATTGCTTTAAATTCAGTGGTAGTCTATCTTGTTGTATTTCCTTATTACCTCATTTTCCTTGTTTACATTCTTAGACTATATTATACTTGTTCAATTTCTTTTTTTCTTATCCTAGTAGGTGTCTTGACCTGGTCTCATTACTACTATACCGAGGTTAGGCTTGATACATACTGGGTACTGTTGTGGTGTACCCCTACTACGCTTTTGCACATCTTTTTTACAGATCTAGGTACCTCATATCAGGCTAGGCACCTGTAACTACTCGACCGGTCGTTTTAAGCTTTAGCATTCCATTCGGCAGTTTGAGACTTTGAGTAGCTCCATATTATGTATTATGACCTGCGTGTATGGTTGGTTTCGGTTTTCAAGCGGTTCGGGATTGATTTTGAAGAATGAATCTCGTTTAAGAAGCTTTAAGTTGGAAGAGTTGACCAAGGTTTAACTTATAGGTAAATAGACTCGGAATCGGGTTTTAATTATTCCAATAAGTTTTTATGGTGATTTTGGACATGTCCGCAAAGTTTGGTTAAATTCCGATGAGTTTTGGATAAGCTTGGGTTGTATGGCGATTTTTTCTGTTTCATCGTCGATTTGATCATATAGGTTACCATACTGAGCAAACGGCCTTTGATTCGTTTTTTGATTAAACCATTATATCTGTATCATAATTTTGGAACCATAGCAACTGCAATAATCAAATTTCGACATCGTATGAGGAAATTATGATCACTTGACTAAGAATTGGTTTGTTAGATTTTTTTAAATTAATTACGAAATTGTGAGTGCATTCGTATTTAAAAATCTGCACTATTTTCAAATATTGAAACCAACATATCTCCTTTATTATAAGGTTAAATGGAGTAATTCAAAAGCCTGACTTGACTAGAATTTTATGAGGAATCCATTGGAGGCATCAAAAGCGAGTTTCGTGATCATTTGGCACAAGAAACGAGGCAGAACAGCTGGGTATTTTTGGCTATTATTGTTGTTAGAGATTTTCTCATCTTGAATGTTTGGGATTGGGAGAATTCAAGGATGTTCTTCATATTTCTTCCATGGGGTAAGGTCTAAACCATAACCTAAGTATTTTCCTTTGATTCATTACCTTGGTTTAAGCTTTAATCCATGATTTTAATTGAAAACCCATTTAATTCATTAAATCAAGACATTTTTTCCTTACATGGCGAAAGTCGAGAGTGAAAATCTAGACTCGAAAGCATACGCTTGTTAGAGGTGATCCCCGCCTCCCCTTTTCGCCTAACCCATTCGTTCACAGCTTCGCCACTCTACCGAGGTTCGAGCTAGCATGCTCTTGAAACCTCGTAAATTCACTTTTCTTCAATGAGAATATAAATAAAACTAGCAATTTCGCTCCCCAGCCACACTTGGTAACATACTCGAATTTGGCGAGTTTTGGAGGAGTATTTAGGAAAATATGGAACTCCACTAGTGTGTGTTGGACTCTTAGGTTATGAACACCCAAGAGCAATATTTTGGCGAATTGGTTGAGCTATCGGACTCTGATTGAGTCGGTTTTCATTCGTGTGAGCTTGTATTGGTTCGGGCTTCACTCGGGTAAGCTTGGATTTTGACTCCAAGCCGACCTCGGTGTTGACTTTTGTTGACTTCTTAGGAAAAAAGTAAACATCATAACTTTATTTATTGTAATTGGTTTCTCTTGCATTGTTTGATGTTATTAAGTCATTTTTGGTTAGATTTGAGCCGTGTAGAGGCAAATTTAGGGGGAAAGCTATTTTGGAGGGTTGAGTTGGCCTAGTTAAGGTAAGTATCTTACCTAACTTTATGTGGGGTAAACTATTCCTTAGGATTTGGGTTGATTATGCTATTTGTGTTATGTGAAAGCCGTGTATGCAAGGTGACGAGTGGGTACACGGGCTATATGTGGTATTTGACCGGTTTAGATTATCTAGACTCTTTCTATGCCTTTAATTGAATTGTCATAACATGTTATATCTATCATTATTAATCTACTCTTACATGCTCTATTTGACGTTGTTAGCACTTGTTCTACCTCTTACTTGTTATTTTGCTCTTATATACTTTAGTTGAAGTTATTGCCTTCCTTATTGTCTTGTTACCTCTTAATTGTTGAATCACTTTTAATTGAAGTTGTTATTTTGTGGAATATCATATTGTTGAGTTATTGGTGTTGAAGTTGTAATAGCCATTATCACATTGAGACGAAGTTGTTAATTGTTGAGATACCTTTCCTTGTTGAGCATTCTCATTCATTTTGTTATTGTTGAAATTCTTGTACACATTGTGGTTGAGCCATGGGCTATTTGTTGTGGAAATATTGGTGTTGTTGACTTTGTGGCAAGTTATGGCATATGGGACATGTGGGGCGAGTTGTGATTGTGTTGTGATATTGATACGCATGCGGTGGTATAAGGCTAGATGTTGATACGCATGCGGTGGTATAAGGCTAGGGGTTGATACACATGCGGTGAGATAAAGTGGGCTTGATACATGTGTTACTAGTAGGGGAACTACTTGAAGCCACGCGGTGAGATAAGGTGGGGTAAAACGAGTGTAGCTATTTTGGGAAAATAATTTTCAAAACTAAATGTAAGGCTCACGAGGTAATATAAGGAAAGATTGTGATTGAAATTGTGAAATATGAATACGAAAATATACCTCGGTTGTGATTTTACATTGTACATTCCATGTTGGAACAACTTGTTGATTTGAACGGTCATTGTTCTTCCTTCAATCATTCATCCGCATTTTGATTGTGTTTGGTTATTCGTTGTTATCTTTGTGTTGGAACGATTGTGATTTCTTGTGTGAATCATGCATTCTACGTGATTTGTTGTGTTACCTTAACATGCCAATCTGTGCCTCCGTTATAACTTGGTGAATTGATTGTCAATGTGAATTTAATTGCGTGGAGTTACTATATCATATTCTGTTGAGTTGTTGGTAACATAATGAATTAAATAAAAGAATTATTAACATGATTTATTCTATGTGCCTCTTAAGATAAAACTCGTTATCTCACTCGGTTTCTTAATATTCTAAATGGTTATCGCACTTTCACTATAATTGGGTTCTTAAATTATACTCATTACCCTGTTAGATGTTTACCTTACTTAAAATTGTTATTATATTTTTCCTTAATAAATTCTATATTTAATTTATTAATTTAACTTATGTTTTGCTTTGCTTAAAAATGATACTTTTACTCAATTTTATTGATTTCTAAACTAAGCACATCTTATACTCTGTTTAGTACAAATTGTATATTATTTTATTTTACTTGATTTCTAAAATAAACTCATTATTTCATTTGACACCTTACTTTATTCAAGATTGTTATTATATTTTATGGTGTTTAAATATATTTTTCGTTCATCTAAGTTAATATTTATCACAGTTGCAAAGTATATGATAGCACGTGGGCTTTGTCGTGCGAAGGTGATTGTTATTGTGGGCATTAGGTTCCATATGTGTAAGATTTGGAAATTGTAGTCCATGACTTGTGGTTTATGAGGTGTGGTGCCTCGGGGTAATTTTTGTAGTATGTCTATGCGTTGAAAGCGATTGGATTATTTAAATTTTCATCCATTTTTCCTTATTTGAGTTCATTAACACCTCATCGGTGTTCTGATTATGTTGTTTCTTATTACTCATTTACTACTTGTTGCCATTTATGTTTCTATTACATCATTGTTGGTTATAAATCAATAACTTTTCCGCCATTGGTCTTACATTGTTTTTTTTCCATTGTTTGCTTATGTATATATTGAAAAGGTTTCTATGTCTAGCAGGTGTCTTGACCTGGCATCGTCACTACTCTACCGAGGTTAGGCTTGATACTTACTGGGTACCATTGTGGTGTACTTATGCTACGCTTCTGCACATTTTTGTGCAAATCCAGGTATTCTGATTGTGCTGTTGAGAGTTGCATTTGCACGGCGGGAGACTTCAAGGTATACTTGCTTGACGTTCGCAGGCCTCAAAGTCACCATCTAACTTCATTATGCTACTGTTAAATTATAATTCAAAATAGTGTTGTGTTTGGAAATTCTAGTGTGTTTTAGTAGTGCTTAAGACTCCGTACTACCGATTTTGGGAACTGTATAACTATTGGCCGCTTGCGGCTATGTATGTTATTTAATGGTTTATGATAAATGATTAAATAGTTCAATTATGTTATTAAATCAGCATGTGTTAGGCTTACCTAGTCTTAGAGACAAGGTGCCATCACGACATCCCAAGGTGGAAAATTGGGGTTGTGACAGCACAAGTGAGTAGAGCATTCAGATCTGAGACTTCAAGGTATACCTGCCGGCGTTCGCAGGCCTCAGTGTCACCCTATGTCCTTGTTTCTTTTCTACTGCTTACTCTTTACATAGACAATGATGTATTAGGGATTGTTTCAATATATTCGTGTAAATCTTATGACTCAGTCTCACCAGATTTTGGGAGTTATTGCCAACTGTATTGTGGAATTCTTTTATGATAACTGGTTGGTTTAAATTTGAAGTATTATTATTTCCATTAATCATCATGTATGTAAGGCATACCTAGTCTTAGAGACTAGGTGCCATCACGACATCCTACGGTGGGAGGTTAGAGTTGTGACAATCAAGTTCCTATGGCATAGCTTAAACTAAGTGAATACCAGTTGTCAGAATACACACAAGAACAAGTGCAAAAACTCAGTAGGATATAATCCTGTTGATTCAGAACATATTTATACAATGAAATTCCAGATGTTATCACACATTCATGAAGGTTGAAAGAAAATCATTGCAATAATCTTTCAAGAGTTACAGAATCATAGAGGCACATTATAATGAAGAGGTCAACTCAGATAACATTAGCTAATATACTTAAAACTATGATGACAGCCTTATATTTGTGCTTAAGTGTTCATAACTGCTATAGTTAAACTTCGCAGGCACGCAACTTCAGGTGTATAATACAGATCAACAAATAATCACTAAGATAAAAATCAATAGAACAAACACAAGAGTCATAGCAAAAATCATTATAGAAGTATAAAGTCAAAACAAGTGTGCATGCAAAATCATTGAAAAATGGTCGAGCACATATTTATCGAGATTACAAAAATGGTCGATTAGTATTGATTTACTTTCAGATTACTAAAGAAACATACAACTCCAAAACATGGTAATCAATCATCAGTTAATAACATGTATTGAGCATAAATAAACTAATGACAACATATCATAAGTAGAGTTAATTAATAGAAGATAACAGAGAAGGCATGATTTTAACTAAGTAATTAAAATTGAGGATGGGACAAGGCTCAATGAACTTTCTTTGAGGAACAAACCAAAATATGAATTTTATAGCCGTTTAGGAACGAAATGTCAAACAATTATCAAAGAATTGAACTCAAAGCTGGAAAGAGAGGAAGATGAAGAATCAATTAGAAAAACTAGGATTTCTGATAGACCTTTCAAACTTGTATTGGATTGTTTCTTTCTCAGATTGTTAGGTGTTGTTTTCTGTGTGTTAGGTGATATCAGGTGAGAGCATTAAAGCTCGTAATTTTAGTAGAATTCAATGCCTTAGGATTTTTAACAGATTCAAATGATAGTGGAGAGTGACGATTACTAGATGATGCAAGCAAAATCGAGTGAAAATCTTAGAGACAGAGGGGAAAGTAGTGGTAAATTTTACATGAGAGGAGAGAGGTTGACAGTTGAAGGTGAAGACCCATCGGGTAAACTCTCGAACCCAGAGGTCATTGCGTTTGATCTCTGGGTAACGAATCCTCATGATAAAACTCTACAAGAGCTCCATGCATGCTTTGATTTAAAAGAACACAAGAGAAACAAGACAATTTTAGGTTTCACCTTTTGGTCTATGACTTAAGAATTAGGGCTTTTGAATTTCATCGGTGGAAATAGAAAGAAAATGGCAGGAATCACAGTACAAGGACAAGATGGATGACCATGTATGCTTGATTAGAAAGAATGAAGAAGAAATCAGACTATTTGTGTTTTTGAGCTTAGGGTTCAAGAATTGGGAATTTCAAATCTAGTGGTGAAAATGAAAATAATCCGGTAAGATTCCTGAGTGTAAGTGAAGATCGAGTGTTGTGAGGTTTAATTTTGTGACCTTGCATAGATTTGTGCAAGGATTTGGGACTGATGGAGGTTGAAGGTTTAAGAGAAAAGAGAGAGGTTTGGGAAATTGGGGAGGCGGTCAAAGGGGAAAATGATTTGGGGTTCAGGGTAATTGGTGTTGGTCTCTGAGGTTAAGAAAGGGGGAATAGATCTGGGCCGTTGGATCATTAGATCAAACGGCTCTGATAAATAAGAGATTAAATATTTTGAAAATATTCTTTATGAGAAAATACGGGAATTGTTGGATTTGTGTGGTAATATCCGGTAGGAGGTTAAAATTAAATGAGAAAATAGGGATAAACGTGGACCGTCGATGGTTTAGATCGACGACTCAGATTGTTTGTATATTGTTCGGAGTGATAAGTGACTTGGCACGATTTGGTTGGCTAAGAGTGAGTGGCATGGATCGCCAAGGTGGAATGGAAGGGGAGGACCTGGACTGGGTCAAATGGTCTTGGGCCAGTGTTTTTCGACTGAATTTAATTTAACAAATAGCCAGATTGTGTTTAGGAGTGTAATTGCAATTATATTCATTAAGTCTTTCACCTCTTCAAAATTAATTTAATTAAACTTAAATAATTTCAATAAAATGTAATAAAATTATAATAATCAAATACACTACTAATTACTATAATTAGTTAATTAATTACTAAATATCTTATTTTCCTATTTACTACATTAATTTCAGATTTATTTTGAAAATGAAGGTTATGTTATCAAAAATTGAGAAATAACTTTACTAAATTAACTATATACCTATGTGATGAATATGAAAATTATCTTAATAGTTTAAAAATTGTAAGAATAGTCAAGATAATATTTATTATAATTATATAGTTAGTAAATTACTAATTAACACCATTAATTACTTTAAAATAGGTATTATTAATTAGAAAATATCATTAACATATTTATTGAAAATTAATAAGTGTAAGTAAATTAATTTTTAAAAGGAGGGTCAAAATTGGTTGTCAACAGCTGCCCCTCTTTGACCGGACACGATGAAAGAGTTTTCGAGCAAAGAAATCGAACCAAGGCCAATTTTGTTCCGATTTGAGGCATACATTGCAGGAATGACATATGGTTTTAAGGACGATTATGGGTGATAGAATTAGAGAAGGAGTTAAGGAATATTCCGGGAGAATTTTGAAGAGTTGGGGCCGAATTCTGGCTTTGAACTGCCTTCATACCTCGGGCTTAATGAGGATCAGGCCTCATGTAGTTCTGTAGTGATGGTTTGGAGGAGATGACGCTCGCAGAAATTGCCCCAGTATCGTATTATGATGATATTGCGAGACGGAAGATTTGGTACCCATGATAGCTCTCAATTGCGGCTTGACTTGAAAGATTTGAAGAATTAGAGTTCCACTTATCGTATTTGAAGATTTGTCCCTCATAGCGTTATAGCTTGGTTTGATGCTTCGAAGAAGTTCCACGTCGCGATGTTTGTTCCTGCAAAAACAAAATACACACATACCCATATATCGTAATGAAAATATGTCAAGATGCGATGTAAATGATGCAGGAATGATGATGCTTGGCTACCAGCTAGCCGTTATTTGGGATTGGGATGACGGGATACTTCAATTTGACTCGATTGTTAGCCGGGTTGTGTAACGTTCCGCAGCTGTCGAAACATTAAGTCTCCTCATGTTGTCAGTATCTCCATGCGATAGGAGTAGTTGACTCGTAATGTAGAATGTATCTCCGCGTGATAGGAGTAGTTCACTTGTAATGTAGAATGTATCTCTGCATGATGGGAGTAGTTGCATTGAAATGTGAAGTATCTCTGCACGATGGGAGTTTCCGACATGAAAAATGTAATCATGCATGTACGTTGCATGAGCAAAACGTCAAAACATTCAAGATAAAATAAAGAAGTAAGGAGCATGCCCAAGAGATACTCTTGACTGCAAAACTAAATTGCGGCCGTTGATCGGCAAATCGTTGGTGATGAGGTTTGCAACTATCTACTTGTATTCTCCGATGTGGCAGAGTGGCAGTGTGAAATGCTCCCGTTGGCAAAGCAAACAGTTTTACTATATACAAGGCTTTTATTGGCAAAGCCGACGACTCAGTTTGTACAGGGCACTCCGATTGGTTAAGTTGACGGTTTGCTATATGCATGGCTCTGGTTGGCGGGTCAATGGCTTCTTATATACAACATGCTCCACTTGATTGAGTAGACGGTTTGCTATATACATGGCTCCAGTTGGCCGGGCCAGCAGCTCGCTATATACAACATGCTCCGCTTGGTTGAGCGGATAGTTCCGAAATACCTGCAAAGGATTTGAGAGCTAGTTTTCAACTATATGAGGAAAAATTTAAATAATGAAAGAGAGATGATAGTTGTGAGAGAGTGGCAGATCCGTCATTGCCCCACTGTGCTCCAGCGTTTCCTTGTGTCCTATCGGTCCTGCATTCAAAGAAAAATTCTTAGCAGGGGATGTTGGTTTGTGTCGACCATAGTCCTGGCTTTGCACTGAACCTGGGGAGGTTATGCCATAAAGTTTGGTAGGTGGAAAGGTAGGTTTTCTTTTTAAGAAAACCATTTTGAAAATCGTTTATCTTATGGCAAATGTCATTTTTTCGGATTATGACATGTTTAGAAATTCCCTCTGATGCGAACGCTGTTTATGGAAGATTCTGTCCCATTGATGTCAATTCCTGGAGGTGCCGCGATTGCATCCTAATCTAAATTAATGTATTACAAAGGTTTTCTAGGG
The DNA here is from genome assembly GCF_000715075.1 of Nicotiana tabacum. Lineage (NCBI taxonomy): Eukaryota > Viridiplantae > Streptophyta > Magnoliopsida > Solanales > Solanaceae > Nicotiana > Nicotiana tabacum. The sequence continues at coordinate 41,825,714 of NC_134103.1, forward strand.
TTATGACTGAACTTTTTCAGGTTGCCTACGTATCCAAAACTGAATGAGGTCTGAACGTAGTTCATGGGTAATGGTAAACAAACTATGATGATGATCGAGTCTGACTCAGGCAGCCTACGTATCAAAATAAAATCAAGTCAAAACATAGTTCGATTATAATAGATGCAAAGTGATGAGGTTTAAAACTAAAGTGGTCGAGTCTGACTCTATTGTCTTCAAATGTAGTATCTTTTGATTGCATCTAAGTTGATAGGCTTTGTATTGACTCATCCGTCCATATCTGCCAAGATCAGAGCTCCTCCTGACAACACTCGATCTACCACGTAAGGACTTTGCCAGTTTGGTGCAAACTTTTCCTTGGCTTCTTCTTGAGGTGGGAATATTTTCTTCAAAACCAACTGCCCTGGTGTAAATTTCTGAGGTTTCACCTTCCTGTTAAATGCATTGGCCATCCTATTTTGATAGAGCTGACCATGGAACACTATGTCCATTCTCTTCTCATCAAAGTGGAATGTCTAAGCGTTCAAGGAGGCAATTGACAAAAGAGTACATGCACGGCTCAAGCCTCAATTGACGTGCTGGCGGTCCAAATCTGCAATCTTCTCCTGGTTAGGCATTCTGAATGGTCGTGGTCTTGATATCAATTTTATCGCAGCATTCTTCGATCATAGTCACGAACAACCTTCACATTTCATCGATGATGTCGTCCTCTGGTGTTGAGCTCTGACCCGGACTCGGAACACGCTTTGGCACAAAAGCCTTGTTTCCAACAAACTGGTGTAAGACTTTCAAGTTGGAGGTTGATACCCTATGCCGGCTCTACCTTTCTGCACCCTTGGCTAAATCGGCTCCGTTATCCTATCTGATCGGGCTCCCAGCCCGGTCACTGGTCGGTACCCTTATTCCATCATTTCTCTCAAAGCCATCTTTGATTTGTACAGCGACTGCATACCAAGATTTTGCTCAGTCTCTTCTATCTCCGTGGTCTTCAAGATTTCGACCGCATGAAAAGAGACCCCATCTAATCCTTCTATGAATGGAACTACATGTTCCTGATAAGCTGACTGGCTCCATTCTCCGTGAACTACAATCTCTTGACAACCCCACTCAAACTTCATGCACTGATAGAGGGTAGACGGGGCTACCCTTGCCATATGTATCCAAGGTCTTCCTAGCAATAGGTTATATGAGGATGAAATACCCATTACTTGGAACAGTATTGGAAACTCAACTGGTCCAATTTGCAGAGCTAAATAGATTTCCCCAATGACATCCTTCTGTGACCCATCGGAAGGTCTTACCCTCACATGGCTTTCTTTCACTTCCCTTAGACGGATACCCAGCTCTCGTAGAGTAGAGAGCAGGCAGATATTGACTCCAGATCCTCCATCAACAAGTACTCGGGATACCCACTTATCTTCACATTTGACGGTGATGTGTAAAGCTCTGTTGTCACCCACGCCTTCTATTGGAAGTTCATCTCTTCAGAAGGTAATCATGTTTGCCTCGACCATCTTCCGGATGGTCGCTACCAGTTCCTTGCTGGTAGTGTTTCTTGACATGCTCACCCCACTTAACACTTTCATCAAGGCATCTTTGTGACTGTCAGAACTCATCAGCAGGTCTATGATCGATATATGCATAGGGGTTTTCTTCAATTATTCCTCCACGGAGTATTCTTTAGTTGACATCCTCTACTAAAATTCTGCGGCCTCTATATCTGTTATATTCCTCCGCTGAATCTGTTTCCTTCCTTGATTCCCTCGGTTTACCTCCTCCGGAGCGTAACATCTCCCTGACCTAGTCATTCCATGAGCCGATGTGGAATCTGTCATCTTTCTTTTCCCTTTTTGCTGATATGTCTATGGGACTATTTTGTATTACTGATTCTCCTCATCCCTGATAGCAGTGATGGACTGTTGCTGGTATGTCTGGATAATTATTGGAGGTTTTAACTGTACAATGATCATTGGAGTCCTTCAGGGTGGAACCCTTGCAGCCTCAGTGTTTCCTACCATAGCAATGGTTCCTTTCAAGTCATACTCTTAATCCAGGGTGATCATATTAGCTCCTTGGTTCCAGTGGCTCGGCAATGGGTTACGGTTCACATTGGGTGGAGTTGAGGTGCACTAAATAGATCCTTTATTGATCATCGACTCAATTTCATTTTTCAGTCTAAAGCAATCCTCGATATCATGCCCCGGTACGCCTGAATGGTAGATGCATCATTTGGTTGAATCAAAGTATTTTGAAGGATACTCAGGAATCCTCCCGTATATCGGATGTATCAAGCCAACTCTCCTCAACCTTTAAAACAATTGCGCCAAAGGTTCAACAATCAGGGTGTAGTTTTTGGGACCTCTTTCTTCAAATTTTGGGCCAGGTCGGGGTGCATAGGTGGGTTAGTTTTGATGCGTGGTAGTTTGAGCTGGTGCGTATGGTCGTGGTGAATTTGGATTTGTATAGGCGCGAGGTGGGTTATATTGAGGCAGGGGATTGTAGTACGATTGTGTGTTATAAACTGGAGCATTAGTAGGCAGGTGTGGGGAATGAGTGTTTGGAGAGTAAGAGTTGTTTCTATTGTGTGGATTGGACTGGTAATAGGGAACGATTGATGATACCTCTTCCTTCTTATTCTTTCTACTACTTATTGAACCAGATTGAATTGCTTTGCTAGATGCTTGCAATGCAGCCATAGATTGTAACCTGTCGTACTTTATGCCTTCCTCTAAAAGGTCTCCTATCTTAAAGTGTTCAGGGAACTTCTGCCCCATCATCCCCATAATCTTTTCAAAGTATATTCCTTCTTGAGCTCTGATGTAGTACTTAGTCAACTCACTATCATCTAACGCGGGTTGTACTCTGGCGGCCTCTGACCTCCATCGATGTGCATATTCTTGAAATTATTCTAACACCTTCTTCTACAAGTTTACCAAGGGGAACCTATCAGGGTTATTTATGTGTTGAACCGAAAATGGTTCATGAAATCTTCTGCCATATCCTGCCACTCCCTCTAGTTTCTGGGATCTCGACGAGTGTACCAAGTAAGTGCCTCCCCTGTCAAACTCCTTATGAATAGCTTCAACCTCAACTTCTAGTTCCTTCCTACTCCAACTAGCTTATCACAGTAGGCTCTCAAGTGTGCATGGGGATCACCTGTCCCATCAAAGATGTTCGTAGTCTTGTAGCCTATCAACATGTCCACATCAAGGTATATACATATATCTTCATAATCTATACTTTCACTCCCTCGAGCGACCTAAAGGTTCTTCATTTATTTCCTCAATGCTCTCAGTTGTTCGGGTACCGACTCTTCCTCCTTATACTTCGCTTCCTTCTCCATTTCTATGTACTGATCAATTTCATAAGGAATCCTGACTGTGATAGGTGCTGTGAAAGTGGGTTCTGAAATGGCATGTACGGGTGGAACATATCGCTTATGCACAACGGTATGTGCCACAAAAGGAGGGGTATGAACTAAACTGGTAGCGATCAGTAGATTTTAAGGTGTTTGAACATAATTTGGTATATAAGGGATGTGTTGTAATGACCCGACCAGTCATTTTGAGAATTAGTGTCCCGTTCGGCAGCGTAAGATCTCGGGCAGCTTCATTTTATTTGTTATGACTTGCGTGTGTGGCCGAGTTCAATTTTCGAATGATTCGGGATCAATTTAGCAGAAGGATTTCTGTTTTAGAAGCTTAAGCGGTAAGAGTTGATCAGAGTTTTGACTTTTGTGTAGACAATTCTAAAATAGCATTTTGATGATTCCAATAGCTCCGTATGGTGATTTTGGACTTAGCTGTACGTCCGGATTTTGATTTGGAGGTCTGTAGAGTAATTTGAAATATTTCGGCAAAAATTGGAATTGAAGTTTTGGAAGGTTGAGAGGTTTGACGGAGAGTTGACTTTGGTGATATCGGAGGTCCTAATGCGATTCTGAGAATTGGATTAGCTGCGTTATGTCATTTGAAACTTGCAGGCAAAATTTGACGTCATTCTGGGTTAGTTTGATATGTTTGGCACGAGTTTTGGAAGTTGGAAGATTTGGAAATTCATGAGTTCGATTTATGGTGCAATTCATAGTTTCGACGTTTTTTGATGTGGTTTGAGGCCTCGAGTAGGTCCACGTTATCTTTTATGACTTTTTGGTATATTTGGTTGAGGTCCCGGGGGCCTCGGGTGTGTTTCGGTAGAGTTTTGAACCAGTTTGGGCATTTCAGCACTTTGATGGTGTTCTGGAGTAGTTGAAGTGCGGAGGGAACATTTTTGGAGTGGTGAGGCAAAGCCCATGCGCGGCCGCAAACTCCCAGAGTGCAGAGGTAGTGGAAAATGTGTGGACTTGTAAGGCCCCAAAAATTTTACCAAGGAATTTAAGGGATCGTGGTGTCGAAGTAGGCTTACGTGTTTGGGCCTTATGGAATCTTGAAGAAAATAAAATGGGCCAAGCTATGAGTATGGTGTGTCTCCCATCGTTGTTCTCCATGCACCAGGTGTTTCATGTGTCTACGCCCGAAAGGGTAGTTGGGAGTCATTTGTCTATCATTCCGGGGGGGGGAAGCTATGGAAGGTGAAGTTAATGGGTAATTAGCTTATGAGAGTTACCTAATTGTCATCCTTGCTAGATAAGTCCGAAAATTGAGATTGCCTCTGTCAAGTGCTATGTCATAGTTTGTGAGTTGAGGAGGTTGCCTCGATAGCCGAGACTGTTGTGGAAATGGAATATTCTCACTCGTTTATAGAGCCAAATGGCTGTGGTTCAAAGGGTACTTTCTACGTGTTATGGTTTAAATGTGTACAGTTCATGTCAAGATACCACTTCTGTTAATGTAATGCCCTAATGTTCAGATCAGTGTTGTTTATATATATACTGCGATGCTTTGTTGAGTTATGGATATGTTGTTAGGGTGGTTTTGGTAATTCTCTGGCAGGTGGATAGGCCCAATTACAGAGGAGACTCTACCAAAAATTTTGAAAAATTTGGGAGTTAGTCAAATTTGGGGGATTGCGATATGTGAAAGGAGGGGATGAATTATATTGGGTGTTTTGGGGTAGACTCTACTCCTCATTCGAGGACGAATGATCCTAAGTGGGGGAGGATGCAAGGCCCCGAAAATTTCGGCAAGGAATTTAAGGGTTCGTGGTGTCGAAGTAGGCTTACGTGTATGAGGGTTGAAGAATTCATCGAGGTGTTGGTGGAAATGTTTTTGCTGAAAGGCCAATTATGATGTCAGATTTGAGGCCGCAGATCTATTCTGCAGGCCGCATAAGGGTCGCAGAGTTGAGAAGGGAGTTGTTGAATTTTGAGGGTTGTTTCGTGGTCCATTGTGTGATCGCAAACCTCTTTCGCGGTCCGCACTTCTGTCGTAGAGTTGCACGAGGAAATTTCGTTGGGCAATTCTGCGGCCGCATAAGTGGTCTGCAGACTGCAGACCAGTCGTAGACCTGTCCAGATCATCCCAGTTTTTGGGCATCACTTTCGCGGTCCATTATGCGGACCACAGACCTGAGTTCGGAGGGTCCGTTTTCTATTTTTATAACCCGACCCCATTTTGATAAATAGCCTTTGGGGCTCATTTTGAGGCAATTATATGATGATTTTAGAGAGAGGTAAGAGAATTTTAGAGATAGAAGGAGGAAACTTAACACTCTAATCATCTAATCTTGCACCAACCTTCAAGAATCAAGGAAACCAATCACTAGATTATCATCTATCCGGGTAAGACCTTGTCCTAAAACCTTCATGCAATTGTTAAGGGTTTAATTAGGTTATGGGGGTTGGAAGTAGGCCATGCATGTGATAATAGGTTGTAGTGTGTGGGTTTAATGAACTAGTTTGGGTGGTTTCTTGTTGAAATTAATTAAGGGAGGAAGTAGAGCGTTGTAGTCCATTTTGCATACTAGGTGTTCGACAAAATTCCTAAGAGAGTTATACCATGTGAATCCTTCTAATTATTATCCGATTTTTGCTACCTTCTTATAGATTGTTATTGCTAGAAATGTTGGGACGTTGTAGTAACATAAGGAAATCTCAAACAAGGTATGTTGGCTAAAATCCTCTTTAAGAATTGAACCCCACAATGGCCTTGTAAGTCCCGTGTTGCTCATTATAAATTGATTGTTCCGAACAAGCCTTGAGTCAAAAGATATATGCGTTCGAATTGTATTCCAAACGTTCTTCTTTGTTGAGTTACTATATGAGAAGGTGATTAAACATGGGCTGTGTGTTAATATGTCATGATTTGAAGCGTGATTTTAATGAAAACTATCATGTCGAATTGTGTAAGAAATCACATGTGTCTAAGACCCTTAATTTTGTTAGTTGTCATATGTGTATCTAAAGTCTTGAATTAAAATGCCTTGTTGTTGATAATATACAAGGATGCTTGAAAGTGAAAGAAGGGGGTTAGAGATTGATAGTGTGGCCACTGTGCCAATAATGAGAATTATACTTGTGCCCAAACGTGGCTGTTTTAATTAATGCTATGCTTTGTAAGTGTTTGAAATGTGTCTTTATCTCTTATATATATTCATGATTTGAAATTGTGTATTGCCCTTTTTGGGAAAAGTATTTCAATATTAAATGATGTGTTACTCATTTATGTTTCAAACTTGTGCTTTGATTGCCAACCATTTTACTTCATTTCTTAGAAAAGAATTCATTGTGTTTAAGTCTTCACTGCTAATAACTTAAAGTTGTGATTTTTGGAATACTCTATATGTTGAAACTTATGTTGATGATCCTTGAAGGTAAAAAAAAGAAAGTGTGGAATATGAAGTACGGTCGTCGTGCCATGAATAATGAATCTTGTGAATAGCCAAAAGAGCCTAGAAAATATTGTTGTTGTGAGTGGTTGAAAATACTAATGAAGGTCTGTACAATATAAAAGATGATGAGGTGAATACATTTGTAATTATACTACCTTTGTGTGCAAAAACAAAAAAATATTTATGGGAGTATCATTAGCTAACCGAGGAAGGGTGGGTCATAAGGCCCACACCCGAAACTACACGTGCCGGTGTAGGGGTGGATGGTGATGGATTGTGATTATTCCCCTTATTTGGGATGAGATTGATATTAGCTATGAATTGGAAAGTCAACCCACACGGCATATGTGGGAAGGTGACCTAGCCGATCGGGTGGAGATCGGATGCCATGTTGCACACATGGTGGTACTACTCTTGGTAACACCCTTTTTTCGCATCACATGTCAAACCACATTGTCCATGGGGAGATGGCCTAGCCGATTGGGCGTGATCGAACTCCGTGCTAAAAAAACGGTGGTATATCGGTGCTAATGATCTCCCAACCAAAAATATATATTATTTTTCGTATTTTGAAACCTGGTATGTGTTAACCGGGCATTTGGATATTGTTGATTGTGACTTGTTGTTTCTATGGTTTTTCCTTTCTTATAATGGTATTCTATTTTGAAAGTGGACATTTAGCTTTACATACTAGTGCTATTCTATATGTACTAACGTCCATTTTGCCGGGGGCGCTGCATCTTCAATAGATGCAGGTGATTCGTCAGCAGGTGGTTTTGACCCTCGTTAGCAGTTACTCTCTATTCAGCAGATTTTGGTGAGCCCTACTCTGTTCCGGGCTTCATTTGATTTGACATTGTACGTTATATTTTGAGGTATAGCCGGGGCCTTGTCGCCAGCACATCCATACTACTCTTCTGTTGTATTTAGAGGCTCCGTAGACAGGTTGTGGGTGGTATATGATGTTGGGAATTAAATTGTAAGTGTAGGTATTTGGGCGAACATGTTTTTATCATATCAGTAAACTTGTTATATTTTGGAAATCATAAATGAATATCCTTTAGTAGTGGAAAATATTGTGGAACACTTGACTCTTCTCATGTCTATCACATGTACTAGTTCTTATATTGTTAACGGGCAAGGTTGGGTAGAAGGCATCTAACCGGCTTGCTTAACCGGGGTATCTCGCTGCCGGTCGTGCTCCCCGAGGTCGGGGCATGACAGGACCGTAGAAGGGGGAAATCTGCAGGTTGATGATCTAACTTCGGAAGCTTATATCGTTTAATCTATATGGAATTGGAATTTGGAGATGATCCAAAAATAAAAATTGTAACCCTTTGAGTCTAGATTCCAGAAAGGTAAACCATTCATCATTTGGACAGAAAGTTATGGTTAAATTACTAAAGCCTGGTACTGCAGTTGCTGCTGAAGTGCGGTTGCACAATTTGGATCACGGCCACAGAACTTGGAAGTGCAGACCACACAAAAGAATGTGCGGTCAGCACTTTGGGAGATCAGATGTGGTACTATATATATGAGGGTTTCATCTCATTTTTCATTTTTGGACCTAGAGAGCTTGGTTTGTGACGATTCTTCATGGGTTTCTCAAGAAAATCATCGGGATAAGTGATTCTATCTCGGTTTTGGCTATATTACACGAATCCATTGTTATTTTCATCATTTAATTAGTTATTCGAGTTGGAAATTTGGGGGGAAATTGTGAAAACTTGTTAGACTAAATTTTTCGGATTTGAAAGGCGATTTGAGGTCGGATTTGAGTAATTCCTGTATGGTTGGACTCGTTATCGAATGGGGGTTCGGGTTTCATGAAATTTATGGGGTTCCGAGGTGCGGGCCTGGGTTTTGACTTTTTGGTTAACCTTTTAGTTTTTGTTAAAGATTGAAGCTTTATTATCCAGAATTATTTTCTATGAGTTTTATTTATGAATTGAAGTTATTTTTGTTAGATTTGAGCTGTCCGGAGATTGTTTCACTCGAGAAGGTCAATTTAGAGTAACGATATAGCTTCTTTGAGGTAAGTATCTTGCCTAACTCTATGTGGGGGAACTACCCCTTAGGATTTGAGGCATTTGTGCCAATTGTATCATGTGAAGGCCGTGTACGCGAGGTGACGAGTACGTGCTCGGACTTATTTGTGGAAATTTGACCGTTTAGGGCTCTTAGGTTCTTATATTTATTAGATATGTAGTTTTTTTGTCATGTTAAATCCCACATTTACTAAATTCACCCTTACGTGTCTTATTTGGAATTAATTGCTTCATGTTCTACCCTTATTGGCGATTAAACTCTTATGTGTCTTAACTGAAGTTGTTGCTTATTTATTGCCATGTTATCCTTTTCGTAACTACTTATCCTTAATTGAAGTTATTATTATCTTTTCTGTAATCGTCTAACCCTAGTTGAAGTTATTATTATCTTTTCTGTAATCGTCTAACCCTAATTGAAGTTATTATTATCTTTTCTGTAATTGTCTAACCTTAATTGAAGTTATTATTATTTTTTCCGTAATTGCTTATCCTTAATTGAATTTGTTGTATCTCTTCCGTAATTGCTCAACTCTAAATGATGTTTTGTTATTCCTTATCATTGTTGACTTATCCTTATTTGGAATCATTGTTACACATTATCTCTTCCTTGTTGAGCTATTCTTGTTGAGACCATTATTCACTGTTGTGTCCTTCTTTGTGAGCTTGCTCTTCCGTTTCTTTGTGTTCTGAAGTTCCTCAGTTGATTTACTTGTTGTATTCTCGTGGTATTGTCATTGTTGTTGTTGTATTCAGTGTTGTTGAGCCAAGGGCCATGCGTGGTTGTGATATTGAAACTGTTTTGAGGAAATATTTTGGCATGTAGGCACATATTTTAAAAGTCATTTATTTGAGTTATTATGTTTTGGCACACGTGTTATTGTTGAGAGAATTGTTATGTTGTTTGAACGAGGTTTCTATCATGTTGTTGTTATTGTGTTTGCACGAGGTTTCTGCCATGCCGTTGTTATTGTGTTTGCACCAGGTTTTTGTCGTGATGTTGATATTATTGATACGCATGCGGTGGTATAAGGTCTTGGCGTTGAAATGCATGCGGTGAGATAAGGTGGGCTTGATACGCGTGGCTAGTAGGGGAACTACTAGAAGCCATGCGGTGTGATAAGGTAGGCTAAAACGCAGGATGATATTTCGGGAAAAATAATGTTCAAAAATAAATGTAAAGGCTCCCGCGGTGATAGAAGGAAAGTTTGTGGTTCATTTTATGATTTGAGACTACGAGGCGGTACCTCGGTAGGGCTGTTGTTATCATTTCCCCAATCTTTTGTACTTGTCTTTGATTGTTGTTTCCTTAGCAAAATATTAATTGTCTTCATCCGTGTTGCACTAATTGCTTAGTTCTATGTAGCTGATCTTGTTGTGCTAGTCGTTGCTTCAACTTCATTGATGTATTTATTACAATATACATTTTATGGTGACCGTTTCTTATGTGCCATTCATTGTCTCTACTCTTATTTGTTGACTTGAATTATGGTAGAACACTTGCACAAGAATACACGTAAATGAATCACCCATATCGGTTTAAGAAGATGAATCATGATGTTATTGACCATTACATGTACTCTTGTCAACTTGCCTTCTGTGTGAGAATTGTTCAGTTGGCACGTGAGTGGCCCGTGCAAATATTAGATATTGTCACTCCCTTGGCACGTGAGTCGTCCATGCGATTTTGAATTGAAATATGGGTAAAAGATGCCAAGTGATTAGGGTTCATAAATTAGGACCTGCGAGCTATGATTATGAGGTTTGGTACCTCGTGGAAATGCTTGAAAGATCAGGTGTGAAAGTGGTTATTCTATTTGAGTTGTTGCTGGTTTTTCCCTTATTCGGTGTCACCAAACTTAGACTGTGTTCAGCTTACTCTATAGCATTATTAGCTGGCTGCTTCCTGTTAAAATTGTTGTTACTAGTGTATCATTGCAAGTATTGTTTTGTATTCCTTATCTTGCTTAGCTTTATATTAACATTGTTTCTCTGTTACTTCACCTTCATACTTTTTCATGTTGTTTAGTCCGGTAGGTGTCTTAACTATCACTCGTCACTACTCCACCGAGGTTAGTCTTGATAATTACTGAGTACCGTTGTGGTGTACTCGTACTACGCTTCTGCACATTTTTGTGCAGATCCAGGTGCCACTGTTATTGTTGATTATTAGCTGGCTGGTCGAGCATTGCTGTGGAGACTCAAGGTAAACCTGCTGTCACGTTCACAGGCCTCAGAGTCACCATCTGATATTTTATTTGTATTGTTTAATTCTATTCCGAACAATTGTATTTAGGGATTTTCTAGCAAACTAAGTAGGGCTTATGACTTGTACTATCAGTTTTGGGATTGTATGTTGTGTATAAAGATTTCTATTTCATATTTATCAGTTCATGGTTGAATTCTTCTATTAATTCAATAAGTGTTCGGCTTACCTAGTCTTAGAGACTAGGTGTAGTCATAACATCCTACGGAGGGAAAGTTGGGGTCGTGACATGTGTATGGGAGGATTTGGTGTGTTTGCAGGTGTTACTGGGGGTATAATTTTGGTTGTAGGGAGGAAGTCAGGGTATTGTTTGTTTGGCGAGTAGTTGAAGGAAAGTGCTCGGGGATCGAATCTAAAGAAGGAAAATGGGGTGGTTATGAGAGCGTCGTCATGGCCAGATGCCCCAATTCCCGAATGTGTTCTACTTCCTCCCTCAATGATTCCATCTCTTGGGTCATCCTAACAACATGTTTTTCATTCCGAGTATCATCCTTTTCTCCCGATTGCCTTGGGCTATGAGCTATTACCAGAGCGTGTTCGGTCGGGTTAACTGTCGCAGACATCTTCCCTTTCGATCTCAAGTTGTATGGTGGTTCCGCAAGTTTTTGGGTCAACACAAACCAACTACTTTCTTTGGGGAATAATAATAAAGTAATGGAAGAAAAGAAAAGAAAAAGAAAAGGAACATACGTCAATTTCAGTGATTGCACAAATAATGGGCACACAGAGCAGTTAGTTCACGTATTCAAACAAATGTGTTTCCTAGTAAGCGAGGGACCTCTCTTTGACATAGATAGGCCTAAGGTGCGAAATTTTGACAAACAATTAGATTCAACACATTCAGATCCGAAGAAAACTTTGGCTTTCATTAATAATATTTGGATTGTAACAGGCGGGAGCAAAGGTTACAACATTGTTTCCAACATTCATAAGGTTACATGGGCTCAATAGACTTGCCCTAAGGGAAATGGTTGGGTTCGAGATAAAGGATATAATGTGGAAAAAGGGGTGAAATCAACCAGCTTCTAACAGCCATCCCTAGAATCATTTCCCCTGTCTTCTTCCTCTTCCGAGTCTTCTTCAAATCCTTCTTCATCATCATTGAACTCGGTCTCTTCCTCAGGGTCTTCTTCTGGTTCTGTCTCAAAATCAATTTGTATACACTCAACTACTCGGTCATCATCCTCGGGAGGTGGCAGCATATGATCAATTGATCCTGGGACCACTTGATGATGCATGGAGGTAGTCACAAGGTAGTGAGGCAGAATCTTATGATAGATTTGTAATGTTGCCACTGCATCTTCCATCTAGGTTATTCCTTCCCTGCTTGGCCAGGATAGCTCATCCTCTTCGTTGATCCAGACATAGTATTCCAGAGTGCACCACAAATTCTGACCCATTGGCATCATGATTAAATCAATGCACTCCTCCTCAAGTCTCCTTTTCCTTGGTATCGGGATCTGCCCATTGTACTCATCTTCATACAATGTCGTCCTCGTCCAGAGAGGTACATCCTGAATATGCCCAAACTACCTGAGGACTCGTAGGGGTGCATATGGCTGGATGCCCTCGAGTCCTATCAGCTCGATGAAATACTTCTAGGGAGTCCTTAGAATTGCCCAGCCGCTCAGCCACGATAGCATCCAGTTTATCCATTCTCCGCATAGGTTGTTCAGCATCTCTCTCTATTCTTCCTGTCTGTGCGGGGAGACCCAATGCCTCACTCTCAATGTGACTTCGAATCATGTTGCTAATACCCACAAAGTAATCAAATGTGGCCTCTCGTTGAAATAAGTGCTCTGTGGCCCATATTTGGAGTAACAAGTTGCAGCCCTTGAAAAATCTATAACGACCCGATCGGTCGTTTTGAGCTCTAGAGTTCCGTTCGGTGGTTTGAGACTTTGAATATCTTCATATGATATATTATGACTTTCATGTATGATTGGTATTTGTTTTCGAGTGGTTCAGCATTGATTTGGAAGAATGACTCTCGATTTGGAAGCTTTAAGTTGGAAGAGTTGACCAAGGTTTGACTTTTGGGTAAACATACCCAAAATTGAGTTTTTATGATTTTGATAGGACCATATAATGATTTTGGTCATGTACATATGTTCGGATTCGGTTTTGGAGGTTTCTAGAAGGATTCGACACTATTTGTCGAAAGTTGGCAATTTGAAGAAATTAAAAGTTCATAAGTTTGACCAAGAGTTGACTTTGGTGCTATTGGACACCAATTGGTGTTCCGAGACTTTTAATAGGTCTATATAGTTGAATTAAACTTGTGTGCAAAATTTGGAAGTAATCCGAAGTGTTTAAGTATGATTTGGACACTCTTTTGAAAGAATGAAGATTTAACAACTTAAGAGAGATTCTATTCGGTTTGAGCCTCGATTCTTTGTTGTGTTTGTTGGTGTGATTAAATAGAGTTTGACCATGGTCAATATCGGGTTAAGATGACCTCTTTTCGGTGTTTTGAGCGCGCGAGCAGGTTTGTAGTGTGTTTTATGATTGAAATGCATATATGACTTGTGTCCGGGAGGTTCCGAATGAGTTTTGGGTGCTAAAATAAAGATTCTTTTGTTGCTGATTTTCTGGTGTAAAATAATTGTCTCTTAAATTTTCAGACTTCCTTTAAAACTTAAAAACATCATATCTCCCTCATTTTAAGGCCAAATTGGATGATTCAAGAGGTTGTCTTGGGTGTAATCTCGCAAGGATAATGTTGGGCTAATCAAATGTGAGTTTCGGGGTCATCTAGGATCTGATTTGAGGTGTAACAACTGCTGCATGTTTTTTAATTTATTCCAGAATTTAGTCACTATTTCTTACATTGTTTTGGAGCTCGGATTTGGGCGATTTTGGAGAGGATTTTAACCACATTGATTGGGGTAAGTGTTTAATACTCGGGTTTGATTATATTTCATGAATCTATCTTCGATTTTGGCATTTGGATTATGAGTTTTAAAGAGAAATTGGGGGGTTTTCTCTAAACTTTCCTAAAGTGAATTTTTGAGTTTTGAATATCGATTCGGAGTCGGAATTGAATGAAATTAGTATGATTGAACTAGTAATTGAATGGGTTATCAGATTTTGTGAATTTAGTCGAGTTCCGAGGTACGGGCCGGGGGTTTACATTTTGGGTTGAGTTTAGTTTTCTTTAAACATCGAAGCTTTATTATCCGTAATTATTTTCTATGGTTTTTATTTATGATGTGAAGTTATTTTGGCTAGATTTGAACCGTCTAGAGGTTGTTTCACATGAGAAGGTCATTTTAGAGTATCAGTTTAGCTTCTTTGAGGTAAGTATCTTGTCTAACTTTGTGTGGGGGAAACTACCCCTTAGGATTGGAGTTGATTGTGCTATTTGTGTTATGTGAAAGCCGTGTACGCAAGGTGACGAGTGGGTACACGGGCTATATGTGGTATTTGATCGGTTTAGGTTCTCTAGACTCTTTCTATGCCTTTAATTGAATTGTCATGACGTGTTATATCTCTCATTATTAATCTACTCTTACATGCTCCATTTGACATTATTAGCACTTATTGTACCTTTGACTTGTTATTTTGCCCTTATATGCTTGAGTTGAAGTTATTGCCTTCCTTATTTTCTTGTTACCTCTTAATTGTTGAGTTCCTTCCATGACTCCGTGCCTATTTGCTATTTGTCTTAACTGTTTTACTTCCACAGCTTAGTTGTCACGTGCTTTACTTGTCCTGTTAGTTTTATAATATTTGTTGCATTCCTTTGATTATTACATGGTTCCTTTATTGCCGTGTACTCATACCCTTTGATTGTAGAAGTTCTTGAAAATTGAGATATTAGATTGTTGTTATTAATTTAAATTGCTTGTGGATCAAGTTGCGCGCCGTAACGGGTGAAACAAGGGAGGATTGTGATATTGAAATTCGGTGGGATCAGGTTGCACGTCGCAACTAGTGAAATTAGAGAGGATTATGATATTGATATATGATGATACGGTGGGATCGGGTTGCGCGTCGCAACAGTTTGTATATATGATACATGATATTGTTTATTGATTCTTTGGTGGAATAAGGGAGGATTTTGATATTGATAAATGATGATACAGTGGGATCGGGTTACGTGCCGCAATGGATAGTGTGTGTTATACTTGCTGTTGTTGTTATGTCTTGTGTGAGTCATGCATCCTACGTGAACTATTGTATTAATTCAAGGTGTCAATCTGTGCTTCTATGGTTACTTGGTGAATTGATTTTCAAGTTGAATTTACTGCGCAGAGTCATTATCTCATACCCTGCTAAGTTGTTGGTAACATAACGATTTTAAATAAAGGAATTATTAATATATTTACCTTATGTGACTCTTAAGTTAAAGTTCGTCATTTCATTCGGTACTTTATTATTCTTAATAGTCGTCATATTTCACTTTAATTGATTTCTCAACTTAATCTCCTTACCCTATATGATGCTTTTACCTTACTTTAAAAAAATCTTATTATGTTTTAATTTAACAAATTCTATATTTAATTCAGTAGCTTATCCGATGCTTTATTTTATTTGGAAAATGTTATTTTCATCACCCATCTAATTTCTAAAATAAACTTATTTTCTCATTTGATTCCCTACTTTATTCAAGGTTGTTATTATGCCTTAGCATATATAAATAAATCTCTTGAACATTTTAATTAGCTTTTGACGCGGATACAATGTACTTGGTGGCACGTGGATTTTGCCGTGCGAAAGTGATTTGGAAAAATATGGGCACGAGGTGCCAAACGTATAAAATTTGAAAGTTGCGACTTCTGATGTGAGATTATGAGGAGTGTTACCTCGGGTAATTCTTGTTTTAAATTGTGCATTAGGAACGATTTGATTGATTGAGTTATCATTCGTTTCTTTATTACTCGTCTATTTCTTGTTGCTATTTGTCCTTCTATTATTTTCACTGTTGATTGTAAATTTGTGATCCTTCTGATGTTGGTCTTACATTGGCGTTCTTTCCATTCTTAGCTTTAAGTTATATCTTGCACAGGTTTACATGTCTAGTAGGTGTCTTGACTTGGCATCGTCACTACTCTAGATCGGTTAGGCTTGATACTTACTAGGTACCACTGTGGTGTACTCATGCTATGCTTCTGCACATTTTTTGCAGATCCAAGTACTTATGATCGAGTTGGTTTGAGACTTATGTCTGTGCGGCTGGAGACTTCAAGGTATACCTGCTTGACGTTCGTAGACTCCGAAGTCACCTTCTGTTGTATTTTATTTCCATTGTTTCCTATTATTCTGGGACAGTGATGTATTGTTATTTCTAGTGACTCTTAGAAAAGCTTATGACTTGTGCTACCGGTTATTTGATATTGTATCATGTTGAGATTGTTGACTTATTATAGAAACTTTTGTTTCATGCTTAATAGTTATTTGGTTAAAAACTATTATTTAGTCAGCAAGTGTTAGGCTTACCTAGTCTTAGAGACTAGGTGCTATCACGACATCCTACGGAGGGAAATTGGGGTTGTGATAAGTTGGTATGAGAGCTCTAGGTTCATAGGTGCTACGAGTCATAAGCATGTTTAGTAGTGTCTTGCGGATCAGTTCGGAAAGTCTGTACTTATCTTCGAGAGGCTACGAAACTATTAGGAAATTCCACTTCTTTCATTCCTTATCGTGCGCCGTTTATTCAGCTTGAATCATATATCTTATATTTCTTTGCATCCACTCGTGTATCATATTACGCACTTGGTATCAGCTATGCGCCGACGGTTTGTGATGCTGTGGATGGGTTACGAGGGAGCCGGGGATGCTCAAAGATTATCTCAACATATTGTCCATACTGAGGATACGAATGTATTGAGAGACCAGTCAGTTGTTCATGTGGGTGTGCAACGGGTTCAGGCATCTGGTTGATAAGTACGAACTTGGGAAGATTTAATTGGTTGCCTAATCATCGCGATCACGGTAGGGTCATGAGGTGGATGATGATTTGAGGATAGTTGGTGGTATGAGAGACTATATGGTTCGTATGGGATTTCTACTCAGTGAAAGGCACATATTATCATGCAACGCACTGGAAGAAGCGAGTTTGATACCTACGAGCTATGATTATGAGGTTTGGTACCTCGTGGAAATGCTTGAAAGATCTGGTGTGAAAGCGGTTGTTCTATTTGAGTTGTTGCTGGTTTTTCCCTTATTTGGTTTCACCGAACTTAGACTGTGTTCAGCTTACTCTATAGCGTTATTACCTGGCTACTTCATGTTAAAATTGTTGTTACCAGTGTATCATTGCATGTATTATTTTGTATTTCGTATCCTGCTTAGCTTTATATTAACATTGTTTCTCTGTTACTTCACCTTCATACTTTTTCATGTTGTTTAGTCCGGTAGGTGTCTTGACTATCCCTCGTCACTACTCCACCGAGTTTAGTCTTGATAATTACTGGGTACCATTGTGGTCTACTCATACTACGCTTTTGCATATTTATTTGCAGATCCAGGTGTCACTGTTGTTGTTGATTATTAGCTGGCTGGTCGAGCATTGCTGTGGAGACTCAAGGTAAACTTACTGCCGCGTTCGCAGGCCTCGGAGTCACCATCTGATATTTTATTTGTATTGTTTAATTCTATTCCGAACAATTATATTTAGGGATTTTCTAGCAAACTTAGTAGGGCTTATGACTTGTACTATCGGTTTTGGGATTGTAAGTTGTGTATAAAGATTTCTATTTCATATTTATCAGTTCATGGTTTAATTCTTCTATTAATTCAATAAGTATTAGGCTTACCTAGTCTTAGAGACTAGGTGTAGTCATGACATCCTACGGAGGAAACATTGGGTCGTGACATGTGTATGGGAGGATTTGGTGTGTTTGCAGGTGTTACTGGGGGTATAATTTTGGTTGTAGGGACGGAAGTCGGGGTATTGTTTGTTTGGCGAGTAGTTGAAGGAAAGTGCTCGGGGATAGAATCTAAAGAAGGAAAATGGGGTGGTTGTGGGAGCGTCGTCAGGGCCAGATGCCCCAATTCCCAAATGTGTTCTACTTCCTCCCTCAATGATTCCATCTCTTGGGTCATCCTAACAACATGTTTTTCATTCCGAGTATCATCCATTTCTCCCGATCGCCTTGGGCTATGAGCTATTACCAGAGCGTGTTCGGTCGGGTTAACTGTTGCAGACATCTTCCCTTTCGATCTCAAATTGTATGGTGGTTCCGCAAGTTTTTGGGTCAACACAAACCAACTACTTTCTTTGGGGAATAATAATAAAGTAATGGAAGAAAATAAAAGAAAAAGAAAAGGAACATACGTCAATTTCAGTGATTGCACAAATAATGGGCACACAGAGCAGTTAGTTCACGTATTCAAACAAATGTCTTTCCTAGTGAGCGAGGGACCTCTCTTTGCCAGAGATAGGCCTAAGGCGCGAAATTTTGACAAACAATTAGATTCAACACATTCAGATCCGAAGAAAACTTTGGCTTTCATTAATAATATTTGGATTGTAACAGGCGGGAGCAAAGGTTAGAACATTGTTTCCAACATTCATAAGGTTACATAGGCTCAACAGACTTTCCCTTAGGGAAATGGTTGGGTTCGAGATAAAGGATATAATGTGGGAAAAGGGGTGAATTCAACCAGCTTCTAACAGCCATCCCCGGAATCATTTCCCCTGTATTCTTCCTCTTCCGAGTCTTCTTCAACTCCTTCTTCATCATCATTGAACTCGGTCTCTTCCTCAGGGTCGTCTTCTGGTTCTGTCTCAAAATCAATTTGTATACACTCAAATACTCGGTCATCATCCTCGGGAGGTGGCAGCATATGATCAATTGATCCTGGGACCACTTGACGATGCATGGAGGTAGTCACAAGGTAGTGAGGCAGAATCTCATGATAGATTTGTAATGTTGCCACTGCATCTTCCATCTAGGCTATTCCTTCCCTGCTTGGCCAGGATAGCTCATCCTCTTCGTTGATCCAGACATAGTATTCCGGAGTGCATCACAAATTCTGACACATTGGCATCATGATTAAATCATTCCACTCCTCCTCAAGTCTCCTTATCCTTGGTATCAGGATCTGCCCATTGTACTCATCTTCATACAATGTTTTCCTCGTCTAAAGAGATACATCCTGAATCAGCCCAAACTGCCTGAGGACTCGTAGGGGTGCACATGGATGGATGCCTTCGAGTCCTATCAGCTCGATGAAATACTTCTAGGGAGTCCTTAGAATTGCCCATCCGCTCAGCCACGATAGCTTCCAGTTTATCCATTCTCCGCATAGGTTGGTCAATATCTCTCTCTATTTTTCCTGTCTGTGCGAGGAGACCTAATGCCTCACTCTCACTATGACTTCGAATCATGTTGCTAACACCCGCAAAGTAATCAAATGTGGCCTCTCGTTGAAATAAGTGCTCTGTGGCCCATATTTGGAGTAAAGTATTGCAGCCTTTGAAGAAATCTATAACGACCCGATCGGTCATTTTGAGCTCTAGTGTTCCGTTCGATGGTTTGAGACTTTGAATATCTTCATATGATATATTATGACTTTCATGTATGATTGGTATTAGTTTTCGAGTGGTTCGGCATTGATTTGGAAAAATGACTCTCGATTTGGAAGCTTTAAGTTGGAAGAGTTGACCAAAGTTTGACTTTTGGGTAAACATACTCAAAATTGAGTTTTTATGATTTTGATAGGTCCATATAATGATTTTGGTCTTGTACGTGTGTTCGGATACAGTTTTGGAGGTTTCTAGAAGGATTCGACACTATTTGTCGAAAGTTGGCAATTTGAAAAAATTAAGAGTTCATAAGTTTGACCAAGAGTTGACTTTAGTACTATTGGGCACCAATGGGTGTTCCGAGACTTTTAATAGGTCTATATAGTTGAATTGAACTTGTGTGCAAAATTTGAAAGTAATTCGAAGTGTTTAAGTGTGATTCGGACACTCTTTTGAAAGAATGAAGATTTAACAACTTAAGAGAAATTCTATTCGGTTTGAGCCTCGATTCTTTGTTGTGATGTTCGTGTGGGTATTTTGAGGCTTAGGATAATTTTAAATAAAGTATTTGTGTTTGTTGGTGTGATTGAATGGGGTCCCGAGGGGCTCAGATGTGTTTTGGATCATTGGTTGAGAAACTAGTTAAGTTAAGGATTTAGAGTTTGACCATGGTCAATATCGGGTTAAGATGACCTCTTTTCGGTGCTTTTAGCGCGCGAGCAGGTTTGTGGTGTGTTTTATAATTGAAATGCATATATGACTTGTGTCCGGGAGGTTCCGAATGAGTTTTGGGTGCTAAAATGAAGATTCTTTTGTTGCTGATTTTCTGGTGTAAAATAATTACAAAAATGTCATTTTTGTCTCTTAAATTTTCAGACTTCCTTTAAAACTTAAAAATATCATATCTCCCTCATTTATAACGCCAAATTGGATGATTCAAGAGGTTGTCTTGGGTGTAATCTCGCAAGGATAATATTGGGCTTATCAAATATGAGTTTCGAGGTCATCTATAATCTGATTCGAGCTATAATAACCGCTGCATGTTTTTTAATTTATTCCGGATTTTAGTCACTATTTCTTACATTTTTTTGGAGCTCGAATTTGGGCGATTTTGGAGAAGATTTTCACCACATTGATCGGGGTAAGTGTTTTATACTCGGGTTTGATTATATTTCATGAATCTATCTTTGATTTTGGCATTTGGATTATGAGTTTTAAAGAAAAATTGGGGGGGTTTTTCTATACTTTCCTAAAGTGAATTATTGAGTTTTGAACATCGATTCGGAGTCGGAATTGAGTGAAATTAGTATGGTTGAACTCGTAATTGAATGGGTTGTCAGTTTTTATGAATTTATTCGAGTTCCGAGGAGCGGACCGGGGGTTTACTTTTTGGGTTGAGTTTTTAGTTTTCTTTAAACATCGAAGCTTTATTATCTGTAATTATTTTCTATAATTTTTATTTATGATACGAAGTTATTTTTGCTAGATTTGAATTGTCTAGAGGTTGTTTCACATGAAAAGGTCATTTTAGAGTATCGGTTTAGCTTCTTTGAGGTAAGTATCTTATCTAACTTTGTGTGGGGGAAACTACCCCTTAGGATTCGAGCTGATTGTGCTAATTGTGTTATGTAAAAGCCGTGTACGCAAGGTGACGAGTGGGTACACGGGCTATATGTGGTATTTGACCGGTTTAGTTTGTCTAGACTCTTTTCATGCCTTTAATTTAATTGTCATAACGTGTTATATCTCTCATTGTTAATCTACTCTTACATGCTCCATTTGACGTTATTAGCACTTATTGTACCTCTGACTTGTTATTTTGCCCTTATATACTTGAGTTGAAGTTATTGCCTTCCTTTTTGTCTTGTTACCTCTTAATTGTTGAGTCCCTTCCATGACTCCATGCCTATTTGCTATTTGTCTTTACTGTTTTACTTGCACAACTTAGTTGTCACTTGCTTTACTTGTCCTGTTAGTTTTATAATATTTGTTGCATTCCTTTGATTATTACATGGTTCCTTTATTGCCGTGTACTCATACCCTTTGATTGTAGAAGTTCTTGAAAATTGAGCTATTAGATTGTTATTGTTAATTTAAATTGCTTGTGAATCAGGTTACGCGTCGTAACGGGTGAAACAAGGGAGGATTGTGATATTGAAATACGGTGGGATCAGGTTGCACGTCGCAAGGAGTGAAAGTAGAGAGGATTGTGATATTGATATATGATGATACGGTGGGATCGGGTTGCGCGTCACAACAGTTTGTATATATGATACTTGATATTGTTTATTGATTTTTTGGTGGAATAAGGGAGAATTTTGATACTGATAAATGATGACACAGAGGGATCGGGTTGCGTGCCGCAACGGATTGTGTATGTTATACTTGCTGTTGTTGTTATGTCTTATGTGAGTCATCCATCCTACGTGAACTATTGTATTAATTCAAGGTGTCAATCTGTGCTTCCATGGTTACTTGGTGAATTGATTTTCAAGTTGAATTTACTGCGCAGAGTCATTATCTCATACCCTGCTGAGTTGTTGGTAACATAACGATTTTAAATAAAGGAATTATTAACATGTTTACCTTATGTGAATCTTAAGATAAAATTCGTCATTTCATTCGGTACTTTATTATTCTTAAAATTCATCATATTTCACTTTAATTGATTTCTCAACTTAATCTCCTTACCCTATATGATGCTTTTACCTTACTTAAAAAAAATCTTATTATGTTTTAATTTAACAAATTCTATATTTAATTCAATAGCTTATCCGATGCCTTATTTTATTTGGAAAATGTTATTTTCATCACCCATCTAATTTCTAATATAAACTTATTTTCTCATTTGATTCCCTACTTTATTCAAGGTTGTTATTATGCCTTAGCATATATAAATAAATCTCTTGAACATTTTAATTAGCTTTTGACACGGATACAATGTACTTGGTGGCACGTGGGTTTTGCCGTGCGAAAGTGATTTGGAAAAATATGGGCACGAGGTGCCAAACGTATAAAATTTGAAAGTTGCGACTTATGATATGAGATTATGAGGAGTGGTACCTCGGGTAATTCTTGTTTTAAATTGTGCATTAGGAACGATTTGATTGATTGAGTTATCATTCGTTTCTTTATTACTCGTCTATTTCTTGTTGCTATTTGTCCTTCTATTATTTTCACTGTTGATTATAAATTTGTGATCCTTCTGATATTGGTCTTACATTGGCGTTCTTTTCATTCTTAGCTTTAAGTTATATCTTGCACAGGTTTACATGTCTAGTAGGTATTTTGACCTGGCCTCGTCACTACTCTAGATAGGTTAGGCTTGATACTTACTAGGTACCACTATGGTGTACTCATGCTATGCTTCTGCACATTTTGTGCGGATCCAAGTACTTATGATCGAGTTGGTTTGAGACTTATGTCTGTGCGGCTGGAGACTTCAAGGTATACCTGCTTGACGTTCGTAGACTCCGAAGTCACCTTCTGTTGTATTTTATTTCCATTGTTTCCTATTATTCTGGGACAGTGATGTATTGTTATTTCTAGTGACTCTTAGAAAAGCTTATGACTTGTGCTACCGGTTATTTGACATTGTATCATGTTGAGATTGTTGACTTATTATAGAAACTTTTGTTTCATGCTTAATAGTTATTTGGTTAAAAACTATTATTTAATCAGCAAGTGTTAGGCTTACCTAGTCTTAGAGACTAGATGCCATCACGACATCCTACGGAGGGAAATTGGGGTAGTGATAAGTTGGTATGAGAGCTCTAGGTTCATAGGTGCTACGAGTCATAAGCATGTTTAGTAGTGTCTTGCGGATCAGTTCGGAAAGTCTGTACTTATCTTCGAGAGGCTACGAAACTATTTGGAAATTCCACTTCTTTCATTCCTTATTGTGCGCCGTTTATTTAGCTTGAATCATATATCTTATATTTCTTTGCATCCACTCGTGTATCATATTACGCACTCGGTATCAGCTATGCGCCGACGGTTTGTGATGCTGTGGATGGGTTACGAGGGAGCCGGGGATGCTCAAAAATTATCTCAACATGTTGTCCATACTGAGGATGCGAATGTATTGAGAGACCGGTCAGTTGTTCACGTGGGGGTGCAACGGGTTCTGGCATCTGGTTGATAAGTACGAACTTGGGAAGATTTAATTGGTTGCCTAATCATCGCGATCACGGTAGGGTCATGAGGTGGATGATGATTTGAGGATAGTTGGTGGTATTAGAGACTATGTGGTTCGTATGGGATTTCTTCTCAGTGAAAGGCACATATTATCATGCAAGGCACTGGAAGAAGCGAGTTTGACTGGCACGGGGATGGATATGCGCTTAGTAGATGATTTAAGGTATCTAATGATTGGTGTTGTACAAGCTATAAGGGTTAGTATTGTGGATCATCGGATGTTGTGTCATATGGCTTCGCGCCAAGTGGGGGAGTCCACTAACGATGATCAGATTGGAGGGTCATGTGTTATATCAGTTTTAGCCTGCAGTGTATATGTGGTATTAAATTATTCCTCAAATTCTGTATATGAT
This sequence comes from Nicotiana tabacum, assembly GCF_000715075.1. Classification (NCBI taxonomy): domain Eukaryota; kingdom Viridiplantae; phylum Streptophyta; class Magnoliopsida; order Solanales; family Solanaceae; genus Nicotiana; species Nicotiana tabacum. Next base: position 41,849,819 of record NC_134103.1, read on the forward strand.
TAAGATATGAGATTTGTATGGGATAATGCTGGTACTTGCAGTATTTCTGCGTCATTAATAATTCTACACTTCAGCATCAAAAAGGTTAGAGAAACAGCTTCAGACTCACAAAAGGTCTCTTCAGAGTGGGTATCTCGGTTGCGGCATTATGGGGTGCTTCAAAGGAAATACAGTGGTTATGAGCTTCTGGGCTATGTGGTTCGTGCTAGGATCTTCTGCATTGAGCTTTAGTTCTGGGATCGTGGTGTACCAACAGGGCTTTCTAGAGAAGTGTCACCGTATTCTCTGCTTCATGGGCATTATGGAGGTGAGCGGAGTTGCGTTTACTACATTTCAGCTGTCAGGGGCCGCATATCAGTGGTGGCAGATTTATGAGGAGGATAGACCAGCTGATGCAGCACCACCTATTTGGGCTCATTTTCAGAGATGTTTTTTTAGGGAGTTTGTTCCCCAGACCCTCAGGGATGCGTGGCGCACAGAGTTTGAGCAGTTGCGTCAGGGCACTATTACGGTGTCAGAGTACGCCATCAGGTTCAATGAGGTATCCCGTCATGCACCTACTTTGGTTCCTACAGTCAGAGAGCGAGTTTGTAAATTTATTGGGGGGATCAGTTATGATCATAGATTCAGCATGGCTCAGGAGTTGCAGACTGATACTCCATTTCAGTAGGTGGTGGAGATTGTCAGGATGTTAGAGCATATTCGGGGTAAGGAGAGGGATTATAAGGATACCAAGAGGTCTCGAGGTTCGGGAGGGTTCAGTGGATTCTACTCTTCAGCGATGGTCTATCATGGTTCTCCAGTTGGTCAGGGTACTCATGTGGGGTAGTCATCTTTTAGTGCACCACTGGCACGAAGTTCCTACAACGATTATTCCATATATCTGGCACGGACTCAGTACGAGCAGCCATGCCCTCAGAGTGGTTGTTATGAGTGTGGTGATACTAGGCACATCATGAGAGATTGTCCCAGACTCGGGAGGGGTGGATTTTATCAGAGCACTCGGGCTACAGGCTCCATTCCAGTTGCTACTCCACCTGCACAACCAGTTAAAGGTGGAGGGCATGTGGGTTGAGGGCGCCCTAGAGGGGGAGGCCCGACCCATTGATATGCTTTCTATGGTAGGGCTAAGGCCACTGCACTAGATAGTGCCATTACAGGTATGGTTTCAATTTGTTATAGAGGATCATCATTCTTATTTTGATTCGGTTCTGCTTATCGGGGTGAGTCCTCCTATCTTGCTTCACATATGGGCTAGTTTGGTGATTCTGTACTATGCTTATGTGTTTACCCCTGTTGGGAGATTTTATAGTGGTAGCATGTGTCTATCGTTTTGTTTAGTTCACTATTGAGAGCTATGAGACTAGAAGTGACTTTCTTTTACTTATTACGATAGGTTTTGATGTGATTTCTTGATGGTTTGTTTACGATTTGTGAATAGATACTCTACCGGTATGGGGAGTTTGTTACGTGTTATGATTTTGTTTCGCGGAATTAAATTAGCAGAAGGTTTCGGTTGATATGATGTGTATTCTACTTGTGATTCGGAGCTTAGGATGGGATCCTCGCGTTTTCATGTGGTTTGATATGTTTGAACCGGGATATGTGATATTTTGGACTTGTACGTATGTTCAGATTCAGTTTTGGAGGTTTCTAAAAGTATTCGACACTATTTGTCGAAAGTTGGTAATTTGAAGAACTTAAGAGTTCATAAGTTTGACCAAGAGTTAACTTTGTGTTATTGGACACCAATTGGTGTTCCTAGACTTTGGATAGGTCTATATAGTTGAATTGAACTTGTGTGTAAAATGTGGAAGCAATCCGACGTGTTTAAGTGTGATTCAGACACTCTTTTGAAAAAATGAAAATTTAACAATATAAGAGAAATTCTATTCGGTTTGAGTCTCGATTCTTTGTTATGATATTCCCGTGGGTGTTTTGAGGCTTAGAATAAGTTTAAATAATGTATTTTTACTTGTTGGTATGATTGAATGGGGTCCCGAGGGGTTCAGGCGTGTTTTGGATCATTGGTTGAGAAACTAGTTAAATTAAGGATTTGGAGTTTGACCATGGTCAATATCGGGTTAAGATGATCTATTTTTGATATTTTGAGTGGGAGAGTAGGTTCGTAGCGTGCTTTATGATTGAAATGCATATATGATTTGTGTCTGAGAGGTTCCGAATGAGTTTTGGGGTGCTAAAACAAAGATTCTTTTGTTGCTGATTTTCTGATGTAAAATAATTACAAAAATATCATTTTTGTCTCTTAAATTTTCGACTTCCTTTAAAACTTCAAAACATCATATCTCCCTCATTTTAAGGCCAAATTAGATGATTCAAGAGGCTATCTTGGGTGTAATCTCGCAAGAATTATGTTGGCCTTATCAAATGTGAGTTTTAGATTCATTTAGGATCTAATTCGAGCTATAACAACTGCTGCATTTATTTTATTTATTCCGAAATTTAATCACTTTTTCTCACATGGTTTTGGAGCTCAGATTTGGGCGATTTTGGAGAGAATTTTCACCACATGGATTGGGATAAGTGTTTTATACTCGGTTTTGATTATTTTTCTTGAATCTATTTTCGATTTTGGCATTTGGATTATGAGTTTTAAAGAGAAACTGGGGGTTTTATTTCTAAATTTTCCTAAAGTGAATTTTTGAGTTTTGAACATTGATTCGGAGTCGGAATTGACTAAAATTAGTATGGTTGGACTCGTAATTGAATGGGTTGTTGGATTTTATAAATTTTGTCGGGTTCCGAGGTGCGAGCCGGGGGTTGACTTTTTGGGTTATGTTTTTAGTTTTCTTTAAAGATCGAAGCATTATTATCCGTAATTGTTTCCTATGGTTTTTATTTATGATGTGAAATTATTTTGTCTAGTTTTGAACCGTCCGGAGGTTGTTCACACGAGAAGGTCATTTTAGAGTATCGATTTAGCTTCTTTGAGGTAAGTATCTTGTCTAACTTTGTGTGGGAAAAATTACCCCTTAGAATTCGAGTTGATTGTACTATTTGTGTTATGTGAAAGCCGTGTACGCAAGGTGACGAGTGGGTACACGGGCTATATGTGGTATTTGATCGGTTTAGGTTCTCTAGACTCTTTCTATGCCTTTAATTGAATTGTCATGACGTGTTATATCTCTCATTGTTAATCTACTCTTACATGCTCCATTTGACGTTATTAGCACTTGTTGTACCTCTTACTAGTTATTTTGCCCTTATATGCTTGAGTTGAAGTAAATGCCTTCCTTATTGTCTTGTAACCTCTTAATTGTTGAGTCCCTTCCACGACTCCGTGCCTATTTGCTATTTTTCTTAACTGTTTTACTTGCACACCTTAGTTTTTACGTGCTTTACTTGTCCTATTATTTTTATAATATCTGTTGCATTCCTTTGATTATTACGTTGTTCCTTTATTGTCGTGTACTCATACCCTTTGATTGTAGAAATTCGTGTAAATTGAGCTATTTGATTGTTGTTGTTAATTTAAATTGCTTGTGGATCGGGTTGCGCACCGCATTGGGTGAAACAAGGGAGGATTGTGATATTGAAATACGGTAAGATTGGTTGCACACCGTAACGGGTGAAATAAGGGAGGATTGTGATATTGAAATATAGTGTGATCAGGTTGCACGCCGCAACGGATAAAATAAGGGAGGATTATGATATTGATATATGATAATACGGTGGGATCGGGTTGCGCGCCACAATAGTTTGTATATGTGATAATTGATATTGTTTATTGATACTATGGTGGAATAAGGGAGGATTATGATATTGATAAATGATGATACAGTGGGATCGGGTTGCGCGCCGCAATGAATTGTGTGTGTTATACTTTTTGTTGTTGTTGCTATGTCTTGTGTGAGTCATTCATCCTACTTGAACTGTTGTATTAATTCAAGATGTCAATCTGTGCTTCCGTGGTTACTTGGTGAATTGATTTTCAAGATGAATTTACTACGCATAGTCATATTATCTCATACCCTGCTGAGTTATTAGTAACTTAACGGTTTTAAATATAGGAATTATTAACATGCTTACCTTATGTGACTCTTAAGTTAAAACTCGTCATTTCATTCGGTACTTTATTATTCTTAATAGTCGTCATATTTCACTTTAATTGATTTCTCAACTTAATCTCCTTACCCTATCTGATGTTTTTACCTTACTTAAAAAAATGTTATTATGTTTTAATTTGACAAATTATATATTTAATTCAATAGCTTATCCGATGCTTTGTTTTATTTGGAAAATGTTATTTTCTTCATCCAAATGATTTATAAAACAAACTTATTTTCTCATTTGATTCCCTACTTTATTCAAGGTTGTTATTATGCCTTAGCATATATAAATAAATCTCTTGAAAATTTTAATTAACATTTGACGCGGATACAATGTACATGGTGGCACGTGAGTTTTTTCGTGTGAAAGTGATTTGGAAATATGTGGGCACGAGGTTCCATACGTATAAGATTTGAAAGATACGACATATGATGTGATATTATGAGGAGTGGTACCTCGGGTAATTCTTGTTGTAAATTGTGCATTAAGAATGATTTGATTGATTGAGTTATCATTCGTTTCTTTATTACCCGTCTATTTCTTGTTGTTATTCATGCTTCTATTATTTTCACTGTTGATTGTAAATTTGTGATCCTTCTGTTGTTGGTCTTACATTGACGTTCTTTCCATTATTAGCTTTAAGTTATATCCTGCACAGGTTTACATGTCTGGTAGGTATCTTGACCTGGCCTCGTCACTACTCTGCCGAAGTTAGGTTTGATACTTACTAGATACCGCTATGGTGTACTCACGCTACGCTTCTGCATATTTTTGTGCAGATCCAAGTACTTATGATCGAATTGGTTTGAGACTTATGTCTGCGCGGCTGGAGACTTCAAGGTATACCTGCTTGATGTTCGTAGACTCCGAAGTCACCTTCTGTTTTATTTTATTTCCATTGTTTCCTATTATTCTGAGTCAGTGATGTATTGTTATTTCTAGTGACTGTTAGAAAAGCTTATGACTTGTACTACCATTTTGGGACATTGTATCATGTTGAGATTGTTGACTTATTATAGAAACTTCTGTTTCATGCTTAATAGTTATTTGGTTAAAAATCTATTATTTAATCAGGAAATGTTAGGCTTACCTAGTCTTTGAGACTAGGTGCCATCACGATATCCTACGGAGGGAAATTGGGATCGTGACAAAATCGTACCCCCCGGAACATGCAGACAATGCTCTGAGGATCTTTGCTAACACCATAGGTACCAAGGTAGTCAATGCTCCTAGGTGCGTCCTGATTTTAGCTTCATGCTTTCGGCGAATTTTTTTCCACCATTGCTTTAGCTTGTGCGGTGCTCCCATGACCATATTCATTTCGGGGATGTTCTGGTTGATTTTCATTTTCGAAGAGGGTAGAAAGAGGGTTTGATAAGTGTTTGCTCCGGATCTTTAGTGTCTCATTATGATTGGTTCGTCATTCCACAAAAATCATATCGTTAGATGCGTGACCTGTTGACATTAGGGTGGCTTTTCTAATTGTGTGTCGATGCCAAGGATTGACTCACCTAAGGTTTATGCAATATGACATGTATTTACTAGACTAGAGTGTTTTCTAATTTTGAGTTGGACTTAATACTGCGAGAAGTTATGTCAGTTGACCCGACAAAGGCATTCTCTGAAACTAAAGAATTTTGAAAGAAGGTTCGGAGGGGTGTAAAAGTCCTCGCGTGTCATTGTTTGTGATAGCTTATGGCCAAGACTCGATAGGAACGAGTGCAAAGCAATAAGAGATAGTGGGATGTTAGTAATAATTTTAAAGTAATCAAATAAGTAAATAATGAGCAAGTAAGGCAGGTAAGCACATAGTTGCAAATTAAGCACAGTTAAAGCAGTATATCAAAATTCCTAAATTTCAGGTCTAGCCTAAGTCTGCTAAGGTCAGATTCTACGTGCAATCCCCAGCAGAGTCGCCATGTTGCTGCACCCTAAAATTACATCATAGGGAAAACGATGCTCCACTTGTAACTCTTTTTATGAACTATAGTACTCAAAATAAAGCATGTTAATGATCTATATATATATAATTGAGAGCCATTTGCCCGGTGACGTGGCAGGCTCATTTAGCAGGAATTGCATTTCTCTTTTTCCACAATTTTTTTTCTTTCCCCTCTTATTTCACCGTTAAATTATTTTTAATAGACACTACCCTTTGCCCTCATTTTGTAAATCAAACGTTAACTGTCATTAACCTTATATTAAATAGACACAACTCTTTGCCCTTCCTCTGCCACGGTTACAATACGTTTTATGTTTCCCTTCCTTTTGGTTTTGTCTTTTTCTTGTAATTTCCCCTACCTCAACTCTCTCTTTCCTTTCTTATGCAAATACATTCTTTATCATTGAATCTCTTCCTCCTCAAATCTGATTTCTTATTTGGATATCAATTTATATATTCTACGAGAAGCAAATGGCTTTTCTGGTGAAACCGAGTTTCTTCTTAATTGGTTATGTTAGATTATAAATGCATAGTTGCATACATAGGTTTTTTAAAGCAGAAATTGCAAAGACCACTATCAAAGGACAGAGTTTTTGAAGTATTGGTTTATTTTTGGAAGGCATAACAACTTGCAAAACCATTTGAGATTCATTAATACTTTTTCATCTCTCAGGCTTCAGTGGGAGTAGTCTCAATAACATAAAAAGAATGGACTCAACTGCAGCCACATAGAAACAAAAAGACATGCTTATTTGATCAGGTCTCCCTAACACATTCTCTATTTTTTTAGATCAATTCAGTTAGCAGTTCTCTGTCTTAACGTTCGATCATTTTTTGTTCTCTTACAGTTTTTTATTTCTTAGGTATAGAATTAAATCACTATGTGTATAAGCAAATCATCATTGAGCCCTGCTATAACAAATTCGGATGATGTCAGTTATTTATGTAGAATGGATGAGGGTAGAAAATAGTGGACAAGCAAGAGAAATTAAGGCATCCAAGTTGTAACAGATTTTTTTCATTCTACGTACTTTTCATTTGTTTTTTTTTGATTGCTAAAACAAGGTTGTATTTTGTCTTATGATTTTGAGAGAGTTGGTATATTTGGGCCACAGTATATGTTTTTTATTTTATTTTGTTCCTTATAAATATTTTTTTTAAAAAGGATATGTTAGTATCTAATATGAGTGTGTCTATGTCCATGAATGCAATAAGGTTATTGAATTCTTTTCCTTTCAAATTTTTTGATGTTTTGATTATTTAAATTTTTTTAACAAAGATAGTAGTCATTGCAGGAAAAGAAAGAAGAAGGCACTTAGCGCGTGCTAAACTCTTTTAAATTTTCTTTGATTGTCCATTATCATATTTAAGTGAAAAATAATTTTAAGTTGACTACTATAGTTTTGTTCGTGTCTGTTAAAAATGAAGTTTCGTTTATGATTGATGCTTGCAAGATGAAATATCTTTAAATACCGCACCAAGCGTAGATTAGAAAGATGTTGAGAGATCGTATAATTTGACGAACATCTAAAGTACTAAGATCTCCGTTACGCTATATTAGATTTTTCAATATGATATTGGTTTAGTTAATTCTCAAAGTAAAAACTTCAATTGACATTTCAAACTAAGTTGATGTTTTTGTTTCAAGTAAATGTTCACTTGGTTCAACAATAGATAATTTTTACTAAGTCTATAAGATATAAGATGAACATAAATACATGACGAAACTTAAAAACTTAAGTGCATGACCCACAGTGTACATGGAGCTTCTATGACAATAGATACCTAAGTACATAAAACTAACTAGACTCAAATACCCACTGGAATTGTAGCGGGCTCACCATAATCTGCTGCGCAGAAGATCCTTATCAAAGATCCATATCATCCAGTAGAAGTATACCTGCATCCATTAAAAGATGCAGCGCCCCCGACAAAAGGGACGTTAGTACTGTCGAATAGCACTAGTATGTATAGCTAAAAATTCTCTTTCAAAATAGAATGCCAATATGATCTATACGTGGAACACATAATATAAAGTAATTGAAACAACATGTACAAACAAGGTAAATGAAAATGGCACGTAATGTCTGCGTTAACAATGCATTTCACTAGACCGTCCATATCCCTCTCTTATCTTACACCTATACATTTCATAGACCGTTCATAGTATCACCTATACAATACACTTGTGCGTTTCATAGACCGTCCACAGTGTTTACTTACACAATATACATATGCGTTCATAGACCATTTATAGAATTTCATATACAATGCAAATACACTTGTGCGTTTCATAGACTGTTCACAGTATTTACTTACACAATATACCTATGCGTTTGATAGACCGTTCATAGAATTTCATATACAATGCAAATACACTTGCGCGTTTCATAGACAGCTCACAATGTTTACTTACACCATATACCTATGCATTTCATAGACCGTTCATAGGATTTAATATATAATGCAAATACACTTGTGCGTTTCATAAACCGTTCACAGTGTTTAATTACATAATATACGTATGTGTTTCATAAACCCTTCATAGGATTTCATATACAATGCAAATACACATGTGTGCTTCATAGGCCGTTCACTGTGTTTACTTACACAATATACCTATGTGTTTCATAGACCTTTCATAGGATTCATAACACATTATTATGCACATAACCATATATAAAGTCAAAGCGGCATGATTAACACTACTTTTAAGATCGTAAGTTCTCGGATCATTGGGACACTTCATGTTCATGATCATTATGGAGAAACATCGCTAATTAAATTAGCACGTGTATGGTGAATCAATAAGCCAATTTCAGTGGCACATGGCCCAAATTCGTTTTTATAAAATTTATCATCATTTAGCATAAGACATCTCTCTTCCCCCTCATATACACCCACCCTCTTATCAACTTATGGTCATTAGCTATGTTCATGATTCTTGGGGACTTAACATCGAAGTCATTTACATTAATTATTTTAGTAGCACACATACTATGATAGAAACCATAGAGACATACAATACCTCATAATTCTCATTTTGGCAAACGGCAACATTTCATGTTCATACCATCACTTACTTGTACTTGCCATAGGTGATCATAGGACATCAAAAACATTTAAAATATTTAGGAAAGCTATAGCCTCTCCTCATGAGGGCGTAAGAGCTTATAACACATTGGAAACATAAGTACAAATACATTCATCTCATAACATTCCCCACCATATATCACTTCACAATTACTTTCAACTACTTACAACATCATTATTTCATTGGCTCCCTTGGCCATACATATTCTTATTCATTCATGGCACTGAGGCCGTATATCATATTCCACACTTTCATTTTTTCCCTTTCATAGATCATCAACATAATTATAAATTTTCACAACTTTAAGTTCATTAGTAATGAAAGCTTTAAACACAATTGATTTTTTTCCAATAAATGGAGTAAAATGATTGACAATCGAAGCACAAGTTAAAATCATACACAATTTTCACTCACGAATGTGTAAGAACACAAAACACATTGAAAAATACTTACAAAGTATAACATTAGCTAAAACAGCCATATTTGGGCATCACTTGAGTTCATAAGCCTTTAGCCAATTATATTATCGAAGTCAATTTTGGAATAGTTGAGTCAAAGATCATTTCATAATCTTTCTCGCATTATTTCATTTCATTGGCATCATTGGCCACAAGTATAACTTTCACTATTGGCACGTTGGCCGCACGTTATAACCCCAATTCACTTATTTCGCTTCCAACCATCTTTATAGGTCATCAACAATAAGATATTTCCAATCAAGACTTTAGTTATACATATGAGCAATTAAGAGTCTTAAGAATATTGAGCTTTTCTCACACAATTTGGCATACTACTATCTTTCATTGAAACACGACTCAAAGCAATAACATTTTAATACATAACTCATACTTTAAACATCTATCTTTCGACATAAGGCTCATTCGGGATAATCAAATTTATAGGGAATAACCCGGAATATAGAAGTTAGGAATCTTGAGCCAATCATACTTGATCTTACGGAAACATTATGGAATTCAATTCCAAGAGAGAATGTTTAGCCAACATACCTCAATTGAGCTTCCTTAAACTCTAAAATGTTCTGGAATTCTTAGCAACTTTAATCTATTGTAGAAATATAACAAATTGAACCAAAATTAGGAGGATGATTATGGTTCTTGCTCATTTGAGCATTTTATCAAACACTAGGTGTGCATAAGGTTTCAAGGTTCTTTAATGGAGGATTCCATCATCCCACAACCCAATCTTTACCATTTTTAGCTCAACAATCTTCCTACACTCTTTGATAACACATGCAAGAAAATAAATAACTCTCATACCCAAGAATTGTCTTGTTAATTACCCATTTTCAGAAAATTTTGAAATTAAGGGTTAGGGTGTAGAATCTTACCTCTAGGATGAAGATCTAGTGAGTTTTCCTTGTTAATCTCCAAAGATTTGAGCAAGAATTGAAGAACAATTATTGAAGAACACCTTCTCACTCTAGGACACTCTCTCTCACTCTAAAAATATCAGATTTTTGGCCAAAATGACTTAACCCCTCTCTATTCCCGGCCTAGGGGTTATTTAATTACTTCCCACGTGCGCGGTCACGGATTTGGCCACAGATTGGCCGCACACCTGAGGCAGAAACTCTCAAATATGCGCGGCCACGCATATGACACATGTCCAGTAAAATGGCCATATCGTTCTGTATACAAATCCAAATGACAAACGGTTTTATGCGTTGGAAACCAGATTGAAAGGGCTTTAATTAGATAGGTAGATCACCACCTAAGGCATTATATTGAGGGAGTTCTATTCATTTGAAGTTGGGTCTTGTGCCAATTGAAACATCCTTTCCACTTAATGTGTCCAACTTGTTCCACACAAGTTCTTGCCATTTCCAAAACTCCTTAGTATGTTCCAACACACCTTAAACATACATTATCAATTCAAAATTATGTAGCTTTATCCCATAGGTCTCCTTAAATACTCAAATACGTTATTTCCAAATACCGTTGGTGCACTTTAAAAACTTAAATCATTAGGAAATTTTTATGTGGTCTTACATTCTCCCCCACTTAGGATCATTCGTCCTGGAATGAGGAATAGAGTCCTTCCCAAAACACTTAACATAACTCGAGTCTTCTTTCAAACATTTCAATCCCCAAAATTTGACTAACTCCAAAAGTTTTCATAAATTTTGACAGAGTCTCCCCTGTAACTAGGCCTATCGACCTGTCATAGAATCGCAGAAATCAATCCTAAACAACATATAGATAACACCTTATTGAACCATATACATGAAATCAACAACCATGACTCTAACAAAACTTCATGCTTATCTCTCACACTAATGCTAATGTTCTCATGCTGCACTGTCACATAAGCGAAACTCAACCTTGCTAAGCCTCTATAAGTTGGCTGTAACTGACTAATAGACTTAGGTTGAACCTTCTGATGTTATCTTATCTGTATGAGTATAATACCATGTCTTAACTCTTAATGAACCTAGTGTGAATATGAGATTAGGAAACTTTTAAGGAGAAAGCGATCATCTATTAAGGTGAGACCAGCTTGCTTGCTTAACTATCACTACTGATGCTCTTTAAAGATTTTATATGAAGCTGTAAACTCATACAACTATTAGAAATTAAGACTTAGTCTATATATGAACCCCGAACTGACTTAAACATAGGTTGTTAAGGTTGAGAACTTATGTAAACTTGAACAATATATCTCTTCTAGTTCTTAAGTTGTATGACTTAATTATTTGAACTTCTAGAATAACCTGTTGCTGCCCTCTTCCCTTAATTGCACCTGTAATTGGCTTCTATAAGTATTCTTTTGCATATTGGTAGTTCTTGATAGTGAACTACACACTTGTGTTTGGACTGTGATCTCCCTGGTATTTTCTGTTATCACATGTTCATAGTTTTTGTTAGAAGGGCATATGTCTAAAACATGTGTATTGTTGTTACAATTCAATTGAAACTTACAATGAATGCCTCATTGGCACCTAAACCTATAGGGAAGAGTAAGTGTGAGTGATTAAGGGTATTTAGGAGTGAGATTTAGTTTGTGGTTGAGATACTGCCCTGACACAATCACTTCTCGGGGTCCATGATACCCTTGTGAACACTGAAGTGCGAAGGATCCAAAAGGTGTCTTAGCTATGAATGAAATTTCACCTTTATCCCTTAGGGTTAGTGTTAAATGGAAAGGCTTCAATGTAATTTTCTTTACTCTGTTTGACCTTACACAATTTTATTTGCATTCCTAATTACTAGTGTTTGTTACAGTTCTGTTGAGCCTTACATTAATATCATTTATGTTTAAGTACCATGTTGGGCCATATGTCTAATGTATTTCTTTTCTTTTTTTCACATGTGACCGAACTGGGCCTGCTGAGTTCTCATAGGACTCAGGCCTAAGTTCTAGCTTGAGTTGGAGTCGTTGAAGTTGCTGTAGCTTGTTTGCTAGCCTAACCTTCTTCAGGCCCAAACCTATGAGTCCATTCCCCCCCTTTATCCTTTTATATGATCTGTTATTATTTTTATGTATATGACACTGATATATTTGAGTGAATATTTTCTCTTATATCTTTAAATTACTTTAGGTAACCTAGGCAAGCCTAAAAACCATAGGTAAATTAAAAGAAGTACTATCTCCTACATTAGTAAAATAACCTCACATGCTTAGTTACTTTATTATACAACTTTTTTCGCCTTTTATTTATTCACACTAACTGTTTCTCATGATGATCATAAAGGTTAACAAAGATTTGGAAAGGCAAACAACTCTCTTTCTTTTGAAAAAATAAAGAAGGCCAAAATCGAAAAGTGATTTCAAGGGCGGTTTTCTACAAACCAAAGTCGCGGCCAGAGGACGCCTCAATCGATATTTCTAAACATGGGTATAAGATTTTAAATCAATCTTAAGGTATATCTAAACCCCTTTTCAAAATAACACATGCTTTGCTAAAGTCATACAAATAGCCTTTCTTATTTCAAAGGAAAAGCCTTTCATACTTAGCCCATATTTAGCAAGATTTGCAAACATGAACATCATGGAAATACATTTTAAAGTTCTTTCACTCATATAGTTATTAACATTTTAGATTTTATAAAAACCTATACTCCTTTCAAATGCATATACTATCTTTCTTCCAAAAGTGATAAGTTTTAAACATAACATAAGGTAAGTCACACACTTTTAGCACTAACTAAATAGAATATGGACCTTTAATTCTCCGAACCTAGTTTAAGTCCTATGGAGCTATCTTAGGTAGATTCTAGGGGGTGCCTAACAACTGTAAGGCCCCGTAAAAATTTTCTAATGACTTAAGTTTTTAAAGTGCGCCAACGGTATTTGGGAATAACATATTTGAGTATTTAAGAAGACCTATGGGACAAAGCTACATAATTTTAAATTGATAATATATGTTTAAGGTATGTTGGAATATATTAAGGAGTTTTGGGAATGGCAAGAACTTGTTTGGAATAAGTTGGACACATTAAGTGGAAATGATATTTCAATTGGCACAAGACCCAACGTCAAATGAATAGAACTCCCTCAATATAATGATTTAGGTGGTGATCTACCTATCAAATTAAAGCCCTTTGAATCTAGTTTCCAAAGTATCAAACTGTTTGTCATTTGGATATGTTTACAGAAAGATATGGCCATTTTACTGGACATGTGTCATATGCACGGCCAATCCGGGGCCAAATCCACGGTCGCGCATGTGGGAACTCATTAAATAACCCCAAGGCTGGGAATAGAGAGGGGTTAAGTCATTTTCGCCAAAAATTTGATATTTTTAGAGTGAGAAAGAGTGTCCTAGAGTGAGAAGGTGTTCTTCAATAATTGTTCTTCAATTCTTGCTCAAATCTTTGGAGATTAATAAGGAAAACTCACTAGATCTTCATCCTAGAGGTAAGATTCTATACCCTAACCCTTAATTTCAAAATTTTCTGAAAATGGGTAATTAGCAAGACAATTCTTGGGTATGAGAGTTATTTATTTTCTTGCATGTATTATCAAAGAGTGTAGGAAGATTGTTGAGCTAAAAATGGTAAAGATTGGGTTGTGGGATGATGGAATCCTCCATTAAAGGACCTTGAAACCTTATGCACACCTAGTGTTTGATAAAATGCTCAAATGAGCTAGAACAATAATCATCCTCCTAATTTTGGTTCAATTTGTTATATTTCTACAATAGATTGAAGGTGCTAAGAATTCCGGAACATTTTAGAGTTTAAGGAAGCTCAATTGAGGTATGTTGGCTAAACTTTCTCTCTTGGAATTGAATTCCATAATATTTTCGTAAGATCAAGTATGATTGGCTCAAGATTCCTAACTTCTATATTCCGGGTTATTCCCTATAAATTTGATTATCCTGAATGAGCCTTATGTCGAAACATAGATGCTCAAAGTATGAGTTGTGTATTAAAATGTTATGGATTTGAGTCGTGTTTCAATGAAAGATAGTATGCCAGATTGTGTGAGAAAAGCTCAATATTCTTAAGACTATTAATTGCTCATATGTATACCTAAAGTCTTGATTGGAAATGTCTTATTGTTGATGACCTATAAAGATGGTTGGAAGCAAAATAAATGAATTGTGGTTATAAAGTGCGGCCAACGTGCCAATAGTAAAAGTTATACTTGTGGCCAATGATGCCAATGAAATGAAATAATGTGAGAAAGATTATGAAATGAGCTTTGACTCAACTATTCCAAAATTGACTTCGATAATATAATTGGCTAAAGGCTTATGAACTCAAGTGATGCCCAAATGTTGCTATTTTAGCTAATGCTATGCTTTTTAAGTATTTTTCAATGTGTTTTGTGTTCTTACACATTCGTGAGTGGAAATTGTGTATAATTTTAACTTGTGCTTCGATTGCTAACCATTTTGCTCCATTTATTGGAAATAAATCAATTGTGTTTAAAGCTTTCATTACTAATGAACTTAAAGTTGTGAATTCCGAAATATTTTACTTGTTGATAATTATGATGATGATCAATGAAAGGTAAGAAATAAAAGTGTGGAATATGATATACGGCCACAGTGCCATGAATGAATAAGAATATGTATAGCCAAGGGAGCGAATGAAATAATGATGTTGTAAGTAGTTGAAAGTAATTGTGCAGTGATATATGGTGGGGAAGGTTATGAGACGAATGTATTTGTACTTATATTTCCAATGTGTTATAAGATCTTACGCCATCATGAGGAGAGGCTATAGCGTTCCTAAATATTTTAAGTGTTCTTGATGTCCTATGGTCACCTATGGCAAGTACAAGTAAGTGATGGTATGAACATGAAATGTTGCCGTTTGCCAAAATGAGAATTATGAGGTGTTGTATGTCTCTATGGTTTCTATCATAGTATGTATGCTACAAAAATAATTAATGTAAATGACTTCGATGTTAAGTCCCCAAGAATCATGAACATAGCTAATGACCATAAGTTGATAAGAGGGTGGGTGTATATGAGGTGGAAGAGAGATGTCTTATGCTAAATGATGATAACTCTTATGAAAACGAATTTGGGCCATGTGCCACTGAAATTGGCTTATTGATTCACCATACACGTGCTAATTTAATGAGCGATGTTTCTCCATAATGATCATGAACATGAAGTGTCCCAATGATCCGAGAACTTACGATCTTAAAAGTAGTGTTAATCATGCCGCTTTGACTTTATATATGGTTATGTGCATAATAATGTGTTATGAATCCTATGAAAGGTCTATGAAACGCATAGGTATATTGTGTAAGTAAACACTGTGAACGGTCTATGAAACGCACAGGTATATTTGCATTGTATATGAAATCCTATGAACGGTCTATGAAACGCATATGTATATTGTGTAAGTTAACAATGTGAACGGTCTATGAAACGCACATGTGTATTTGCATTGTATATGAAATCCTATGAACGGTCTATGAAACGCATAGGTATATTGTGTAAGTAAACACAGTACGGCCTATGAAGCACACATGTGTATTTGCATTATATATGAAATCCTATGAACGGTCAATAAAACGCATAGGTATATTGTGTAAGTAAATACTGTGACCGGTCTATGAAACGCACAAGTGTATTTGCATTGTATATGAAATCCTATAAACGGTCTATAAAACACATAGGTATATTGTGTAAGTAAACACTGTGAACGGTCTATGAAACGCACAGGTGTATTGTATAGGTGATACTATGAACGGTCTATGAAATGTATAGGTGTAAGATAAGAGAGGGATATGGACGGTCTAGTGAGATACATTGTTAACACAGACATTACGTGCCATTTTCATTGGCCTTGTTTGTACATGTTGTTTTAATTACTTTATATTATGTGTTCCACGTATAGATCATATTGGCATTCTATTTTGAAAGAGAAGTTTTAGCTATACATACTAGTGCTATTCGATAGTACTAACGTCTCCTTTGCCGGGGGCGCTGCATCTTTTAATGGACCTAGTCACTGTCCACCATGATCCCCAAATCGCTCTAAACTTTTCTCAAAGCATGTGGCTATCCTACCACAGAATCCATATGTTACTCTGCCACTCCCACTTCGGTTAGACCATCTATTTAAGCAACTTCTCGGCCTTTGTTGTTCACACTTGGCCCGCTAGCAATTCAACCACCGCGAGACACCTCCCACCATGTCCTTCCTCATCTTTCGCTGCCCAAATACTGCCTCAAATCAAAATCCATCTCTGTAACACCTGAACTAATAAATTGCTACCAACGTTAAGCCCCCTAGAAGATCATATCGAGCCATCAACATTAGAAACACCGATTCGATTATGAAACCGCTACACACCGCCATCTCTAACAACCGCTTCTCAGGCACCATTTCACAACACCCTACCTCGAAGGCAAATCAAGAAGATCATAACACCGACAAACCTTAATGTTCAAACAAGGACGACAATACCACATCACACATGAGAATTCCACGACGCTCAAAAATATCAAGTCTCGTTACTCCATTAACCAAAGCCTAAACATCCATAGTCTGATTGTCTTTCCTCTGCTAGAATTAAATGCCGAACCTCTAAACAGAAACTACATAGACAGATAAATGAGTAGGGAAGGGAACTCCATTTGTTATGGGTCAGATCAAGCATAGCAGCTCACTACGAAGTCACTAATGACATACTCTTACTTAGCTCATTGGGTATCGCAAATACTAGTCTCACAACATGCACAAAATGTGTAGAAGTATAGTATGAGTACAAAACTATGGTACTCAATAAGTATCAAGTCTATCCTCGAAGATGTAGTGGCGAGGAGTCGATATCGACACCTACTAATAGCTTAATAAACATATGAAACATAAATAGAACATGAAAAAAGCATGATATTATTAATCGGGTCTGTCAAAAGAAACATAGTAAAATTGGAATTTAGACATGCTTTTAAGGTATATCTGTAATGACCCCAATTCCCTCCGTATGGTTTCATGATGGCACCTAGTCTCTAAGACTAGGTAATCCTAACATACACGCGGAATATAACTGAAATACCAAATAAACTCTTAAATACTCAACATCTATATAAAATATACTTCGCTGCGCAACATATACAATTTCCCCAAAACTTGGTGATATCGAGTCACAAGCTCTACAACGGTATCATAGTCATCCCTATACAACTGTATCTAATAAAAGAAGGAAAATATAGAAATAGATAGAAGGTGACTCCGAGGCCTGCGGACGCCGGCAAGTGTACCTTGCAGTCTACCAGTATGAACTTAGCTCACTAATGCCTAGACTGGTAGGAGGTACCTGGATCTGCACAAAAGATGTGCAGAAGCGTAGCATGAGTACACCACAACAGTACCCAGTAAGTGACAAGCCTAACCTCGGTAGAGTAGCGACGAGGTCAGGTCAAGGCCCTACTAGAATAAATAAGAGATAGAACGAGTAATTTAACAGTGCAATAATAATAACAATGGAAACAAAACAAGTAAGGAATATACCAAATTTTACTACACAGAACTAAAGCAATAATGCATCACGGAAGAAAACAAAGAGTGTTATGCCAAGGAAACAAAGCAACTAAACACGAGTGAAGCAATACAGGAATACCAACAAAAGTCACTATTGAGGTACTGCCTCGTAGTGTCAAATCACAAGAATAATTCACAATATTTCGTTATATCACCGCGGGAGCCTTGTATTTAGTTTTGAAAATCATTTTCCCGAAATAGCATCCCGTGTTTTAGCCCACATTATCACACCGCGTGGCTTCTAGTAGTTCCCCTACTAGCCACGCGTATCAAGCCCACCTTATCTCACCGCATGCATTTCAACCCCAAAACCTTATACCACCGCATGCGTATCAATATCACAATGTATCACGAATTGCACCTCAAGTTCCCAATATCACAACTTGCCAAGGAAACCAACAACAACGGTGTTTTCACAATAAATAGCCCATGGCCTCAACCACAATGTACACAAGAGTCTCGACAATAATAACCGGTAGTGAATAACTCAACAAGAATAGTATTTCACAACATAACACTTTGCCTCAATGCGAATCACGGCCTTTATAACTCAATACCAATTTTAACAACAAGATATTCCAAGAATAACAACTTCAAGTAAAGAGTTCAATGGTTAAATAATGACTATAGAATAAAGGAAACAAGAACTTCAACTAAACATGTAGAGCAATGAGCGAGTAAGAGATAAGACAAGTAGAACATGTGAAAATAGAGTAATGATGATGAATATAACATGTTATGATAACTCAATTAAGGCATGAAAGGAATCTACATACCTAAAACCATTAAATTTCCACATTTAGCCCGTGTGCAAACTCGTCACCTTGCGTACACGGCTTCCACACATTACAATTATCACAATACAACATCAATCCTAAAGGGTAATTCCCCCACAAAAAGTTAGGCAAGACACTTACCTCAATACACGCTAACTCAATCCACTAGTAGGCCTTTCCCTCGATTATCCAACTCTGAAAAGCTCGAATCGAGCCAAAACAACTTCATACCATAAATATAAACTATAAGAAACTAATTTGAATAGTAAAGTTACGATCTTTGCAAAGAAATAAAAAGTCAACTCAAATGTTCAACCTGGGCCCACGCCTCGGAACCCTACCAAAATCACAAAATCCGAACACCCAATCGATAAAGAGACCAACCATACAAGAATTACTCAAATTCAACCTCAAATCTCCTTTCAAACCCCCAAAATTTAGTCTAGGAAGTTTTCACCATTTTCACCCAAATTTCCAACTCAATTCACTAATTAGATGATGAAAATAATAATAGATTCCTGAAATATAGTCCAATCCGGGTTAGAATCATTTACCCCAAAATTTACTTGAAAAACCCTCGAAATATTGCCTCACACCGTGCTCTCTAGGTCCAAATTAGGAAAAAATGAGATGAAACCCACATTTTGAACTTTAAATTTTGCTGCCCAGGTGCTCTTCTTCGCGAACACGGAAATATCCTCGGGTTCGCAAAGCACAAAATATGCTGCAGCTAAAATTCCTCTTACGCGAATGCGAGAACCCCCTCGCGAATGCGATGACCAATTAATCCCAAGCTTCGTGAATGCGAATCCTCATTCGCGAACGCGTAGACCAAACGTGTAAGATCCCCCAGCCTGCCTTCCTTATTAGCAAACGCGATCTAACCCACACGTTTGCGATGAAGAAACTCCGCACACTTCGCGATCACAGCCTCAACCACGTGATCACATAGAACAAAAATCCACCAGTGCCAAACAACTCTTCGCAATTGCGATAACCCATTCGCGATCGCGTATAAGGAAACCAATAACAGCAGATCAACAGTTCTTCAAGGTTTCGAAATGCGCCGAACATAGTCTGAATTACACTCGAGGCCCCCGGGACCTCAACCAAACATACCAACAAGTCCTAGAACATCAGACGGACATGCTCGAAGAGTCAAATCACATCAAACAACAACAGAACCATGAATCGCTCATCGATTCAAGCCTAAGGATCTTATGAACTTTCGAATTTCAAAACTCGTGCCAATTCATAGCAAAACAACTCTGATTGACTTTAAATTTTGCACACAAGTCATAAATGACATGATAGACCTATTCCAACTTCTGAAATTGGAATCCGACCCAGATATCAACAAAGTCAACTCCTACTCAAACTTTCTAATCTTCCAAACCTTCAATTTTCTAACTTTCGCCAATTCACGCCGAAATGACCTAAGGACCTCAAAATCAACATCTGGACATGGTCCTAAGTCCAAAATCAACATACAGAGCTATTGGAACTGTCAAAACTCTATTTCGGAGTCGTCTACACAAAAGCCAAACTACAGTCAACTTTTTCAACTTAAACCTCCAACTTAGGGACTATGTGTCACATTTCACTACGAAACTCACCCAAAACCAAAACCAAACACCCCAGCAAGTCACATAATCATAATATAACATAGAGGAGGCAATAAATAGGGGATCAGGGCTAAAATACTCAAAATGACCAACAGGGTCGTTACATCCTCTCCCTCTTAAAACAAACGTTCGTCCTTGAACGAGTATAGAGACATACCCGAAGTTTTAAAAATATGAGGATAACGGCTACGTATATCATGCTCGGTCTCCCAAGTCGCCTCCTCGACTGGTTGAACCCTCCACTGAACCTTCACTAAAGCAATGTTCTTCGACCTCAACTTTCAGACTTGCCTGTCCAAAATGGCCATCGGCTCCTCAACATATTGACAAATCCTTGTCCAACTAGACTGAGTTGAAGTCTAACACATGAGACAGATCACCGTGATACTTCCGGAGCATAGAAACATGGAATACTAGATGAACCGCAGCTAGACTAGGTGGCAGTACAAGCTTGTAGGCCACCTCTCCAATCCTCTCAAGAAGCTCAAAAGGTTTGATATACCTAGGGCTCAACTTTCCCTTCTTCCCGAACCTCATAACACCATTCATGGGCAAAACCCAGAGCAAGACCTTCTCCCCAACCATGAATACAACATCACGACCCTTTCGATCCGCATAACTCTTCTGTCTAGATTGGGCTGTACGAAGTTGATCCTGAATCAATTTAACCTTTTCCAAAGTATCCTGAACCAAGTTTGTACCCAATAGCCTAGCCTCACCCGGCTCAAACCAACCCACTGGAGACTGACACTGCCTCCCATATAAAGCCTCATCAGAGCCATCTGAATGCTCGACTAGTAGCTGTTGCTGTAGGCAAACTCCGCAAGCAGTAAGAATTGATCCCAAGAACCCCCAAACTCCATCGCATATGCATGGAGCATATCCTCCAATATCTAAATAGTTTGGTCGGACTGTCCGTCCGTCTGAGGGTGAAATTCTATACTCAACTCAACCCGCATACCTAACTCACATTGTAATGCCCTCCAGAATCGTGATATAAGCTGCATACCCCGATCAGAGATGATGGACACTGGCACGCCATGAAGTCTGACAATCTCACGAATATAGACTTGAGCCAGCTGCTCTGAAGAATAAGTAGTCACCACTACAATGAAATGAGCCGACTTGGTCAACCTATCCGTAATCACCCATACTGCATCGAACTTCCTCTGAGTCCGTAGGAGCCCAAAAACAAAATCCATAGTAACCCACTCCCATTTCCACTGTGGAATCTCTTGCCTCTGAAGTAATCCACCTGGCCGCTGATGCTCATACTTCACCTGCTGACAATTTAGGCACTGAGCTACATACTCCACTATGTCTTTCTTCATCCTCCTCCGCCAATAATGTTGCCTCAAGTCCTGATACATCTTAGCGTCACCCGGATGAATGGAGTACCGCGAACTGTGCGCCTCCTGAAGAATCAACTCATGCAAACTATCTATATTTGGCACACATAGCCTGCCCTACATCCGTAACACACCATCATCCCCAATAGTGACCTCCTTGGCATCATCGTGCTGAATCATGTCCATGAGGACAAGCAAATAGGGGTCGTCATACTGACGCTCTATGATATGATCATATAGGGAAGACCAAGATACCACACAAGCCAAAACTCGACTCGACTCAACTCCGAAACAACCAATCTAACAAACTGGTTGGCCAAGGCATGAACATCCAATGCTAATGGCCTCTCCACTGCCAGTAGGTATGCTAAATTTCCCAAGATCTCCGCCTTACGACTCAAGGCATCGGCCACCAAATTGGCCTTCTTGGGATGATATAGAATGGTGGTATCATAGTCCTTAAGCAACTCTAACCATCTCCACTAACGCAAGTTGAGATCCTTCTATTTGAACAGATGTTGTAGACTCCAGTGGTCGGTATAGACCTCACAACGGACACTGTACAAATAGTGCCACCAAATCTTCAAGGCATGAACAATAACTGCTACCTCAAGGTCCTGGAAAGGATAGTTCTTCTCATGCACCTTCAGGTGCCTAGACGCGTAGGTAATCACCCTACCGTCCTGCATCAACACCAGGCCGAGGCCAACATGCGACATATCATAGTACACAGTGTAGGACCCCGATCCCGTATGCAACACCAAAACTAGGGTTGTATTCAAGGAAGTCTTGACCTTTTGAAATCTCTCCTCAGACTCCTCGGTCCACCTCAACAGAGCACCCTTCTGGGTCAATCTGGTCATAGGAGCAACAATAGATGAGAAACTCTCTATGAATCAACGGTAATACCCTACCAAACGGGAGAAAACTCCGAATCTAAGTAGTTGAAGACGGTCTGGGCCAACTCTACACTGCTTCAATCTTCTTGGATCAACCTTAATTCCCTCACTTGACACTACATGACCCATAAATGCCATCGAATCAATCCAGAATTCACACTTCAAAAATTTTGCATACAACTTCTTCTCTCTCAAGGTCTGAAGCACGATCCTCATGTGCTACTCATGATCCTCCCGGTTTTGGGAGTACACCAAGATGTCATCAATAAACACAATGATGAATGAATCAAGATAAGGCTGGAATACACTATTCCTCAAGTGCATGAATGTTGCTAGGGCGTTCGTCAGCCCAAATGACATCACAAGGAACTCGTAATGACCATACCGAGTCTTGAAGGCAGTCTTCGGGATATCTGGCTCTCGAATCTTCAACTGATGATAGCCTGACCGCAAATCAATTTTTGAGAACAAATAGGTCATCAATGCATGGTAATGGATACATGTTCTTCACTGTAACCTTGTTCAAATGTCGATATTCAATACACATGCACATCAAACCATCCTTCTTCTTTACAAACAAGACCGGAGCACCCCCAAGGTGATACATTGGGCCGAATAAAACCCTTATCAAGCAACTCCTGTAACTTCTCCTTTAACCTTTTCAGCTCCACTGGGGCCATACGATATGGTGGAATAGAAATGGGCTGAGTTCCCCCGAACAGATCAATACCAAAATCGATATCCCTGTCGGGCGGCATGCTCAGAATAACCGCTGGAAATAAATCTGAATAGTCCCTCACTACCGGAACTAACTCAACGGTAGGAATATCAACACTAACATCTCTCACAAAGGCTAGATATGCCTCACACCCCTTCCCAACCATTCGATGTGCCTTAAGCAAAGACACCACCCTGCTAGGAACATAATCCAAAATGCCCCTCCACTCCAACCGTGGCAAACCTGGCATAGCCAACATCACCGTCTTGGCATGACAAACCAATCCATACCTAAGATAACATCAAAATCTACCATACCGAGTAACAATAGGTCAACTCTAGTCTCAAAACCACCAAGAACAACTAAACATGATCGATACACACAGTCAACAACAATGGAATCTCCCACAGGCGTGGACACATAGACATGAGAACTCAAAGAATCACGGGATATGCCCAAATATGGAGAAAATTAAGATGATACATAGGAATAAGTGGATCCTGGATCAAATAATATTGATGCATCTCTATGACAAATCGGAACAATACCTGTGATAATTGAGTCGGATGCAACTGCTTCCATCCTAGTCGGAAAAGAATAACATCTGGCTTGGCCTCCCCCTCTAGGGAAACCCCTACCCGCCCGACCTCCACCTCTAGCTAGCTGTGCAGGTAGAGTGGCAACTGGTACGGTAACCACAGTCGGAGAAGCCTGAGGACCCTGTGGAATACGTGGGGCTTGAGTAGTCTGTGGAGGTGCACCCCTCCTGAGTCTAGGGTAGTCCCTCACCATATGGCTGCTAGAACTGGTTCGGGCCTGATCGGCTAGACTGATCACTGAAAGCACCCCGTGCAAGAGGTGCACTAGATATCGGCGGTGCATAATGGGCGACCTGAGACCTGGGAATGGCTGGAATACTGCTGGAAGCTGGAAGTGTTTAATGAATAGGGCGGCTCACATAGACCCTACCATGACGGGTTACAACTGGGGCATGGGCACCACTATATGTGCCAGAATCTCGAGGCCTCTTAGCCTCCCTCTCCTCTCTCTCTCTCGGCCCCACATACCCTCTAATCTATGAGTAATCTCCGCAACCTACTGGTATGACGTATCAGTTTCCAACTCTAGATCCATGCTAAATCTAATACCAGGGTTGATCCCCTTGATAAATTGATGAAGTCGCTCTATGACAGTGGAAACTAATGCAGGTGCATGTCTGGACAACTCGCTGAACCGGACTGCATACTATTATATGGTCATAGCACCCTGGCGCAATCGCTCAAACTCTGCGAGCCATGCATCACGAAGGCTCTGGGAACAAACTCCCTAATGAACATCTCTGAGAACTGAGCCCAGGTGAGTGAAGCTACCTCGGCCGGGCTACCTAACTCATACGCTCGCCACCACTGATAAGCTACTCCCTTAAGCTGGAACATAGTGAAAGCAACCCCACTCGACTCCACAATACCTATATTATGGAGGATACGGTGGCGCTCCTCAAGAAAACCATGTGCATCCTCTAAAGCTAAACCACTGAAAGTAGGAGGGTGGAACTTCTTGTACCTCTCGAGCCTGAGTTGCTCCCCCTCAGAAGTTGCTGCCCTAACAGTTCCATATCCTCCTGAAGATAAGAACAGACATCTCTGTACCGATCCGCGAGACTCTACTAAACTTGCTTGTGACTCCAATGAACCTAGAGCTCTGATACCAACTTGTCACAACCCTAATTCTCTCCATAGGATTTTGTGATGGCACCTAGTCTCTAAGACTAGGTAAGCCTAATATACACGCGGAATATAACTGAAATATCAAATGAACTCTTAAATACTCAACATCTATATAAAATAAAATTCGTTGCTCAACATATACAATTTCCCCAAAACCTGGTGATATCGAGTCACAAGCTCTACAACGGTATCACAGTCATCCCTATACAATTGTATCTAATAAAAGAAGGAAAATATAGAAATAGATAGAAGGTGACTCCGAGGAATACGGACGCCATCAGGTGTACCTTGAAGTCTCCAAGTACGAACTCAGCTCATTGATGCCTAGAATGGTAGGAGGTACCTGGATCTGCACCAAAGATGTGCAGAAGCATAGTATGAGTACACCACAACAGTACCCAGTAAGTGCCAAGCCTAACCTCGGTAGAGTAGTGACGAGGTCAGGTCAAGGTCCTACCAATGAAAATGAATAATTTAACAGTGCAATAATAATAACAATGGAAATGAAACAAGTAAGGAATATACCAATTTTACTACATAGAACTAAAGCAATTAATGCATCACGGAAGAAAATAAGGAAGTAACACAAGTGAAGTAATACAGGAATACCAACAAAACTCACTACCGTGGTACCGCCTCGTAGTCTCAAATCATAAGAATAATTCATAATTTTTCCTTATATCACCGCGGGAGCCTTGTATTTAGTTTTGAAAATTATTTTCTCGAAATAGCATCCTGCATTTTAGCCCACCTTATCACACCGCATGGCTTCTAGTAGTTCCCCTACTAGCCACGCGTAACAAGCCCACCTTATCTCACCGCATGCATTTCAACCCCAAAACCTTATACCACCGCATGCGTATCAACATCACAACGTATCACGAATCGCAACTCAAGTGCCCAATATCATAACTTTCAAGGAAACCAACAACAACGGTGTTTTCACAATAACTTGCCCATGGCTCAACCACAATGTACTCAAGAGTCTCGACAATAATAACCGATAGTGAATAACTCAACAACAATAGTATTTCACAACTTAACACTTTGCCTCAATGCGAATCACAACCTTTATAACTCAATACCAATTTTAACAACAAGATATTCCAAGAATAACAACTTCAACTAAAGAGTTCAACGGTTAAATAATGACTATGGAATAAAGGAAACAAGAACTTCAACTAAACATGTAGAGGAATTAAGAAGTAAGAGCTAAGACAAGTAGAACATGTGAAAATAGACTAATGATGATGAA
The DNA here is from genome assembly GCF_000715075.1 of Nicotiana tabacum. NCBI lineage: Eukaryota > Viridiplantae > Streptophyta > Magnoliopsida > Solanales > Solanaceae > Nicotiana > Nicotiana tabacum. The sequence continues at coordinate 41,876,247 of NC_134103.1, forward strand.
TATAACATGTTAAGATAACTCAATTAAGGCATTAAAGGAATCTACATAGCTAAAACCGATAAATTTCTATATTTAGCCCGTGTACACACTCGTCACCTTGCGTACACTGCTTTCACATATCACAGTTATCACAAAACAACACTAATCCTAAGGGGTAATTCCCCCACACAAAGTTAGGAAAGACACTTACCTCAAAATACGCTAACTCAATCCACTAGTAGGCCTTTCCCTCGATTATCCAACTCCTAATGGCTCGAATCTAGCGAAAACAACTTCATACCATAAATATAAACTATAGGAAGCTAATTAGAATAATAAAGTTACGATATTTGCAATGAAATAAAAAGTCAACCCAGGCCCATGCCTCGGAACCTGACCAAAATTACAAAATCCGAACACCCAATCGATAACGAGTCCAGCCATAAAAGAATTACTCAAATTCGACCTCAAATCGCCTTTCAAAACCCCCAAAATTTAGTCTAGGAAATTTTCACCATCCCCCCCCCCAAATTTCCAACTCAATCCACTAATTTGATGATGAAAACAACAATAGATTCATGAAATATAGTACAATTCGAGTTAGAATCACTTATCCCAACGATTTTCTTGAAAACCCGTAGAAAATTTGCCTCACACCGAGCTCTGTAGGTCCAAATTATAAAAAATGAGATGAAACCACGTTTTGAACTTTAAATTTTGCTGCCTACGTGCTCTTCTTCGCGAATGCGGAAAGTGCCTCGTATTCGCGAAGCACAAAATATGTTGCTGCCAAAATTCGTCTTACGCGAACGCGAGAACCCCCTCGTGAACGCGATGACCAAACGATCCCAAGCTTCGCGAACGCGAAGCCTCATTTGCGAATGCGTAGACAAAACGCGTGAGGTCCCCTAGCCTGCCTTTCTTATTCTCGAATGCGATCTAACCCACACGTTCGTGATGAACAAACTCCGCACACTTCGTGATCGCAGCCTCAACCACGCTATCGGATAGAACAAAAATCCACCAGTGCCAAACAAATCTTCGCGATCACAATAACCCACTTGCGATAGCGTATAAGAAAACCAGTAACAGCAGATCAGCAGTTCTTCAAGGTTCCGAAATGCGCCGAACATGGTACAAATTATACCTGAGGCCCTGGGACTTCAACCAAACATACCAATAAGTCCTAAAACATCATACAGACATGTTCAAAGTGTCAAAGCACATCAAACAATACTAGAACCACGAATCATGCATCGATTCAAGACTAATGAACTTATGAAAATCTAAATTTCAAAACTCATGCCGATTCATACCAAAACAACTCTGATTGACTTCAAATTTTGCACACAAGTCATAAATTACATGACGGACCCCAATATCTATGAAGTCAACTCCCGATAAAATTTTCCAATCTTCCAAACCATCAGTTTTCTTACTTTCGCCAATTCACGCCGAAGCGACCTACGGACCTCCAAATCGACATCTAAACATGCTCCTAAGTTCAAAATCACCATATGGAGCTATTAGAACTGTCAAAACTCCATTTCTGAGTCGTCTACAAAAAAGTCAAACTACGGTCAACTCTTTCAACTTAAACCTCAACTTAGGGACTATGTGTCCCATTTCACTCTGAAACTCACCCGAAACAAAAACCAAACACCCCAGCAAGTCACATAATCACAATATAACATAGAAGAGGCAATAAATAGGGGATCGGGGCTAAAATATTCAAAACGATCGGTCTGGTCATTACAATATCAGTCAAGGCATTAACTTTATCACAAAATCACTTAGACAGGGATTTATCAAGATACAATGTGATTTAAATCTCTAAACATCAAGTAGAGATATTAAATACCAATTAGCATGAGGAAAATACAACTCTCATGTATATCAAATATCTATGCCAAAATCAATGTCCCAGTTTAATCATCAAGTATACACAATCTCAGCACGCTCATGGTTCCTGGTATAAGTATCCCTCAATCATGCTCTCAACACTCTCGCGATGGCAAGTACAATACCCCTGAATCCTCACAAACACACACTTAACACTGTACGCGTTCCTTACTAAGCACATATTGTGTGCCTGCACTCACATTGCCTAGAGTAACATGGGTAATCACATGACTCTGCAATGATGGTACCAATCCAAGAGCCGTTGCAGTGTGCAACCCGATCCGCCAATAAATATAATAATATTTCAGCATGTAACTGGATTCACTTATATTCCCGTGGCGGTGTGCCACCCAATCCACACATGCACCAGTAGCGGCATGCTACCCGATCTTAACATAATACAGTTAAAGCGCACAACCCGATCCACAAATATTACCGTGACAGCATGCCACTCGATCCACACAACATCAAAATATCCAATAGCTTCTCATAATATCCGTGGTGCAAAAATTTTCATCTTTTCGCAATAGTTAACTCTCAAATTATAGATATATGTATGAGGTAAAATAATTAAAGGCACTGAATCATAATAATAGAGATGTGGATAAAAGCACATAGGGCTGAAAGATGGCTATGGATAATCATGTAATCCATTTCATCTCAACAATTCAATAAGTAATTTCATCATTCAAAAGTCTTATCATAATATTTAGAATGAATGAGATAAGTCATTTAACCATCAAATCATGAATCAATAAGATAATTATATGGCTACGGCTTGAAAAGAAGCTCGATATGGAAAACCAATCATATATTCCCAATTCAACTAGTCATAAACCTAAGCATGCTTCTAGCAATAACTACAAGTCATTATGTAGTCATAGAATCAACGAATCAAGAATAACAAGTTCACACATAGTCCAAACATGGCATAATCATAAGCCAAAAATTTAACGGATATGGTCATAACCTGTAAGGCCCCGTAAACGTTTACCTAAGATCCGGGTTTTTGTGGTGCCAAAGTTGGCTTATGCATTGGAAATACAGGGCATTTTCTGCGGTCCATTCTGTGATAGCAGAACTGGTCTGCGGACCACATATCTACCGCAGACCGAGGCAAAAATTTGAACAAAATTATTGGACCATTATGCGGTTCATTATGCGGTCGCATGATCATTTTGCGGGCCGCATAACCTCTCATAGATCTAATACAGAACATTTTCGGACGGACGTTCTATGATGTATTATGCGACCGCAGACCAGTCGCAGAGTGAGGCAAGGGTGCCCAGTTCTGGAGGGGCATTATATGGTCCATTTTGTGGACCGCAGAAGTGTTATGTGGTCATATAAGCGACCGCAAACCTGCATCGGGGCTTCATTTTTTCTAATTTTTGAACCCGGCCCCATTCTTATAAAACTGCCTTGGGGATCATTTTGAAAGGGAAAAACATATATTTCTAGAGAGAGGGAGTGACATAGAGTGAGAGTGGGAGTTACTAAGCTCATCATCCATCAATTCTTGGTCAAAGTTGAAGAATTTGCAAGAAGAATTCACTAGGTCTTCATCCTAGAGGTAAGGTTCTACTCCATAGCTCTCAATTTTGTGATTTTAATTGAAAATAGGTAATAAGTCAAGCAATTCTTGGGGGTGGGAGTTGTTTATTTTACATGCATGTACCATCAAGGGTAGTGGGAAGATTGTTGAGCTCTTTTGGGTGAACTTTGGGTAGTGGGGTGAAAGAATCCACCATAGGACGACCTTGAAACCTTAATGCTCACCTAGTGTTTGATAAAATGCTCAAGTGAGCTGGAACTATGAACTCCTTCCTAATTTGTGTTCAATTTTACTATATCTCTAAATAAATTGAAGTGGCTAAGAATTTCGAAATATTGTAGTAATTTAAAAAGCTCGAGGCAAGGTATTTAGGCTAAACTTTTCTCTTAGAATTGAATTCCTACGATGTTCTTGTAAGTCCCGAGTTGTCCATTATGAATTGACTTTTATGAATAAGTTTGGTGTTGAAAGATGTATTTATATGAATATGTTCAAAATGTATTCCGGAATATTCTTATCATGTTATGTTATTCTTCGGGAGCGTGTTCAAAGTATGAGTATGTATTAAAATGTTGTGACTTCAAGTCAAGCCCAAATGAAAGTGATCATATCAAATTGTGTAAGAAATCACATGTGCCTAAGACCCTAAATTGCTCAAATGTGTGCTTAAAGTCTTGAATAGAAATGTTTGTTGTTGACAATCCGTGTTAATGTTTGAAAATGGAATACTGAGCATGAATTATGACGTACGGCCAATGTGCCAAGAATGATATTGTGTTATGGCCAATGATGCCAATAAAATGAATGACATGTAAAAGAATATGAATTGAGTGGTAAATACTTATAATAATAAATGCCTTGGGAGTATCGTTTAGCCACCGAGCAAGGGTAGGTCGGAACAACCTAACCTCGAAACTACACGTGTCGGTGTAGGATTGATTGAGGGGTAAATCCCCATGTTAATGTGATGAGATTGTTTCCCCTTATATGGGATGAGTTTGGTGTGTTTAGATGTTTTCCCTTAAATGGGATGAGATTATTGCTAGCAAGATGTGATGTGATGTCGACCCACATAGCATTGTGGTGAAATGGCTTAGCCGATCGGGCTGAGATCGGATGCCATGCCGCGCACATGGTGGTACTGTGAGTGTATGTCTCGGGTGAGATAGCTTAGCCGGTCGGGCTGAGATCAGAATCCGTGCTAAGATATAGTGGCGTATCGGTGCTAAAGATCTCTCAGCTTAAATTACTGAAACTTACTTGAAATTTACCTTTCCCCTAACTTGACACATTGATATTGTTTGAGTCTCTTATTGATTTCGTGTTTTATTCTCCGTTTACTATTGCTCGTTTATTGAGAGGGTGTTTAGTTTTACATACTAGTACTATTCCATATGTACTAATGTCCATTTTTGCCGGGGATGCTGCATCTTTAATGGATGCAGGTGGTATTGATCAGTGATGGCAGCATACCCTCTCCTCAGCTGACTTGGTGAGCCCCACTTTATTTCGGGGTCCTGTATCTCTTATCCTTTGTACGTAGCATTTTGAGGTATAGCCGGGGCCTTGTTGCCGGCCCTATCATAGCACTCTTTTATTCCTGTTAGAGGCTCCGTAGCCACAGTGTGGGTTGTATCTATTCTTGGGAAGGTTAAACTAAAAATGTTGTAATTGTATAATCTGTTCCACTATAACAATGATTGTAAAAGGTACTATTTTGGAGATTTGTTAGTGATGTATCTAATAGAAATGAACTGGAGACTTGTTAGTGACGTATCTAATAGAAATGAACTAGTGTTTTCACATGACCTCTTACTGTCTAATTAATGAAATGTATTCTTCTTTTTATTCATGGGTGAGTTGGTAAGGCGGCACTGTGTAGGCTTGCTCGACTAGGGGTAACTCTGTTGAGCGCCGGTCGTGCTCCTCGAGGTCGGGCATGACATAACCTAGCAACAAATATATGCTCATCACCCTACATATATGTGGCTCCTAAATCAAGTAACAAGTAGCAAATAGATCACCTATGGAGAGAATTTCTTCTTACAAGGATATACAAGAGACTTACCACTACCTAGAAAGCTTTAATCAACAACAAACCATGTTTCCTTTCAAATCCAACTCCAAGAAAACTCGAATCTAGTCAAATACAGTTCAATATCATCAAACAAAACCATAGGAATCAATTCCAAGCAATAAAGCTTCAATCTTTAATCAAATCCCCAAAAGTCAACCCCCGGCCCACGCAGCCGGATTCCGAAATTGAAAATAATATTTTTACCCATAACTTATATAGTCTTTATCCATAAAATCATCCAATTTCTTCCATGAATTGACCCTCAAATCAAGGATTTACCATTTCCCTATCTTGGGGATCAGAACCCCAATTTCTACAACCCAGACATGGATAAAAAATAATAATCAGAAATAATTATGGGCAAACATAAAGGTAAAGGTTATATAACTACTCCCTTTCTAAAACGAGAAAAACGACGGAAAAATTACCTCAAACCGAGCTCTAGAACTCAAAATACTAAAATGTTCAATCTGCCAATTAAAAACAATGTCCATGTGATTTTTATTTATCATCTTCATGGGACACCTTCGCAAAGAGCAATTTTTCACGTTGACTGTTCAACCTAGAATTCCTTCTTCACGTTCGCGAAGAACAAAAGTTCACACCAGAAACAAATAATCTTTCCCAATACTGAAATGGGAATAACTCTCTCATACAACCTCGAAATTTAAAGATTCGTGTTGCTATGGTTCCAAAATCATGATAAGGATCTAATGGTTCAATCAAAGCACAATTTAGAGTCCATTTAATTGATATGGTACCCTTTATATCCAAAGAAACAATGTCAAAACATGAAATAAGAGTGTGATACAACCCAAACCCATCTGAAACTCATCGAAATCTAACAAAAACTTGCGGACAAGTCCAAAATAATCATACAGACATGTTCAAACTTTTAAATCATGAATCCAAGATCGTTAAGTCCACTATTTTACCGTGGTCAACTCAAATCTTAAACTTAACTAGTATGCAACTTAAGTGTCCGAATCACTCTTAAACACCTCGGAATAGAACCAAATTTCACACATAAGTACAATATGACAACACAAACGTTCCCTAAGGCTCGGAATACCAAACACGTTCTAATACCACCAAAGTCCACTATAAGTAAAACTTAGCCAATTCTAACACCTTCAAAATATCAACTTTCAGTAATTATCTTCATAATCACCTAGGAAACTTAGCAACCAAATAAGGGCATACGCCCAGTCCAAAATCACCATTAGGATCTATTGAAACCATCAAAACTCTGATCCAAGGTCATTTACTCAGAAGTCAAACCTTAGTCATCTCTTCCAACTTAAAGCTTCCAAATTGAGAATCACTCTTCCAAATCAATCCCGAACCTCTCTAACATCGAAACCAACCATACACACAAGTCACAGTGCATCATATGAAGCTTCTCAAAGTCTCAAACCGTCGAACGACAATGCTGAAGCTCAAAATAATCAGCCGGGTTGTTGCATTCTCCCCCTGTTAAACATATGTTCATCCTCGAACGTGCCAAGAGTCTTTCTAATGCCATCAAATAACTGTATAAGATGCTCATACCCATGCAACCTCCATCCATGTAAGTCCATTCACATAATCTCGACTGTATATTCTTCCTTCGACCTTAGCCCACAAGCCTTGGAACCAAACTCCAACATCCGAAATTCCTTATAAGGTCCGATTTTGTTATGTATTCACTATATCAATACCTACAAGCTGCATCAAGTCATAAATGTACTCCCAAGATGTAGCCACACGATGTGCCCCGTAACTCATATGCCTATAACCAATATCTTCTGCCTGCAATAACTGCTCATTAATGAACTCGATATCGATAACACACCTCATATTACATAGAACCCTGTGCCAAGCCTTTGCAACATTGATAATGATGAATGAAACATGTATAAACTCATATCACCCGTCAGAATCACAAGTCATAGAATTATCTCGACCGACAAGAACCATTACCAAATTTTGAGTTAACTAATGGTATCCTTATTCCAAACATACCTTATCCAAATATGATTGCATTAATTCTAGGTCCAATAACCTCATCTCACCCAGTACAAGCCGCTCGACCGGTAGGCCACATCAAATACCATCTAGAATCCCATATGATGTGATCTGTGTGCCAAACAAGCAATAGCTTTAATATGACCAATAATGGAAAGGGAACCCGAGTACGAGAACTATCCAGCACATGTAACAAATATAACAACAAAAGCATAATGCCATGAACTCATCCCACAAAGGGAAAACAAAACACACAAAATAAACACAAGGAATGGTATCCCACATAACTCCGTTACGACGCATAACCCAATCCAAACATTTCATTCTGCATGGGGATGCCCATCGAGCCACAATGCTCGTACTCTTTAAGCACATGTGTATCAACAACAAGCACATAAAGTGCATGAACAAAACCATGGGGAGACAGATAGCCTAATGCGCAATAGTAAAAATCCAGACACGACTAAGGTGCAATGCGAAAATCAATATCTCAAGAGTCATCTCACTCATATAACACCACAAGGCCTAAATAGGACAACAACACATGCGGTACCCTCTTCGCATTCACGAACAATAAAAGTTCACATCAGAAACCAGCAATCTTTCTCGATACTAAAATGGGCATAACTCTCTCATACGACCTCAGAATTAGACGATTCTTGATGCTATGATTCAAAATTCATGATACGGGTATAGTGGTGAAATCAAAACACAATTTATAGATTATTTGCTCAATATGGTACCCGTTATGCCTAAAGAAACAATGCCAAAACATAGTATAAGAGCGCAACACAACCCAAATTCATTTGTAACTCATAGGAATCTATCCAAAACTTGAGAAAAAGTCCAAAATCATCATACAAACCTGTTAAAACTTTTAAATAATGAATATAAGCTCTTTAAGTCCATTATATTACCGTGGTCAACTAAAGTTCTTAAACTTAACTAGTATACAACTCAAGTGTTTGAATCACTCTTTAACACATCAAAATTCGAACCAAATTTCATATGCAGGTCCAATAAGACAACACGAACCTGCCCAAGACTCGGATATCCAAACGAGATCCAATACCACCAAAGTCCACTCTAAGTCAAACTTAGCCAATTCCAATACATTCAAAATGCTAACTTTCGACAATTATCCTCAAAATGACCTAGGAACCTCATAAATCAAATTTGGACATACACCTAAGTCCAAAATAACCATCCGGATCTATCGAAACCATCACAACTACAATCTGAGATCATTTACTCAAAAGTCAAACCTTAGTCAACTCTACCTACTTAATTCTTTCAAATTAGAATCGCTCTTCCAAATCAATACCGAACCTCTCAAACATCAAAATCAACCATACAAATAAATCATAATGCATCATATGAAGTTACTAAAATTCTCAAACCTCCAAATGGCAATGATAAAGCTCAAAATGGATGGTCGGTTCGTTACAATACTGAAGTCCGAAATTAATTTTTGGGATACCCCAAACAGAGATGCATTCATAAACTTCAAAGGAAAATTTATCGCTTATGATTGAATAGTCAATCTGGATGACATGGATAACCTCAATTACAAGGCAAAGGATTTTTTTGAATTCCAATGCTGGAAAAATTTCCTCTCTTTAGCCCCCCCAAAAGTTTATGAAGATCTTGTTCGCATGTTTTATGCAAATCTTCGTTTCCAAAGTCTGACGAAATTAAATCCCCAGTCCTTGGTTAGTGTTTCATTCTTGAGTGTGAAACTTTTGATTTCATCTTTTAATGTAAGTGCTCTGGTTACTCTGTTCTAATAAAAATTTCTTGGTCTGGTAACTTTGAAGTTTTTTTTGACCAAGTAAAGAAGTGTATAGATGAGTATCCTTATGACTCCCTCCCAAAGCAATTAGGACCCAGTGATGTAAACTTTGAAACCAGATTCCTTGCTCATGCAGTTTCTACCACCATTCTCCCTAGGACAGGATCCTTCTCTACACTGTCTCAAAGAGACACTTTTCTAGTCTATTGTCTTCTTACCAAGCATAGAGTAAAATTATCCTCCTGGGTAATCCATTTCATGATTGAGAGTGCCGATGACTCTACAACTATTCCTTATGGTATGGTAATCACCCATCTTCCTGAAGCACATAAAATCTCTCTCATAAACTTTCCCTTCATCACCATCACAAGTGTTAGAATTCTAGAGCCTTCACAAGTATGGGTTATGTTGTTGTGGATGGTTCCTAGGTGAAGAAATAGGAATACAAACCAAAGGTTATCCCATCCAGTTCCAAGGTTAATGTCTATCCCTCTAAGTCAAGTGCATCTGACCTAGACCTCTTCGAGAAGCAGTCTAGAATTCATGAGAAATTTTCTATCATCTTGGAATTTCTCACCTCCACTCACACTACTATTGGCGAAATTCAATAAATTTCAAAGAAGACATGCTCTGGCATGTCAAAGGATCGTGTCAATCTTCAGAAGATTGCAGAAGATGTAATGAGAGATTTTAGGGAGGTTCATGATCGAATCAATGGAATTTATTTTCACCATGAATGCGACCTTTGACTGTCTCCAGGACTCTATATACAATATTCTTACCTATTCTCTTTGTCGCTAGTGTATTTGATTAGATGTTTAAGATAATTTTTGTGGACTGGTAATCCAGTCAACTAGTTATAATCTCTAGGAATTATTTTTTCTATTGGAACTAGTTATCTAGGACAATTATCTTTGTTGTTGCTAATTCATTATTTTATCTGTACTTCTTTTTAATTGATGCCAAAAGGGGGAGAAAAGAAAAGGTAATATGCAAGAATAGCTGTCTAATTCTGGTGGAGCTGACTAATTCAGTGAGTGGGCTGATGGCTCAGTGAGTGACAAGATAGCTATGTGATGAGAACTATGTGACAAAGGTCTACACTTAGATGGTTTGGATATGAAGAGCAGGATTTTCTTGGAACACGAAGGGCTATGGATTCTTGATTATTGTCTCGGTGTGTTGTATAGTCTTAAGATGTAGCTGTGTTGGTGGACCTTTCAGTTGTTCATTTGTAGAATGAAATGGATTCTTATATCTGGTTGACGAGTGTATACTCGGAAAGACTAATTGATTGCATAATGGTTATAACCAAGATAATATGAAGATATCGAGTTGGAGTTAAGCAGGTGGGTTATCTCCTACGAGAAGGTTTGAGGTTGTATGAATCTTATGAGGCTTCTATGAAGATTTTTCCTTCTATCCAGTGGAATGTATGTACTAGGATGAGAGTTCGGGTTGTTCGAGGAAGTTTGCACAACTGCCACCTGGATGAGTAACACCGACAGATAATTTGGAGTGTGTTTTGACTAGCTCTGTAAGGAATTCAGCTGAATAATAGTACGGGACCATGGAAGTCAAGAGGAAAGAGTGTTGTGGGTTATTGGATGATGTGTTTTGTGGCTTTGAGCCAAGTGTGGAAGTCTACCATCGATGATCGGGTCATATGGGCATGTGTTACTATAGTTCTAGGACTTCGATACACTTGTGGATTGATATGGTTTAAGAAGGGTGTCATAGAGGATGATTTGGGCAAGGAATTTGCTAGATGCATTGATGTAATATACTTTATCTATATATGAAGGTTGTGGAATGACTCATGTTTGATATTCATTGTGGATATGGTGTGCAAGGAGAAAGGATTCACTTGGTTGCCTAAGGAAGACGTTTCTTTTTAGAGTATTTATGTGCTAATGTAGCACAAGTTGTTCGACATGTATTGGTTGTGCAACACAGATTAGAGAAGAGTGGGTGACTCTCGAGAAAGGTTGTATTAGGTTTAAGTTTCGGGATGTGGTACTTAAAAACTTGCCGAATTTCGTAGTATGCTAAAGATTTGAGATTTTCCTTGGAGAGTGCCGATACTTGTGGTATTTCTATAACATTATTGATTCTACATTGCAACATTAGAGAGATGAAAAAAAATAACTTCGGATTCATAGAAGGTCTCTTCAGAGCAGGCATTTTAGTTTGAGGTTCTATTGGGTGCATGAGAGTGAATAAAGTGGCGTATGGGTCTTAGGACGACCTGTTTTAGTGTTATGATCACTTGGTATGAGTTTTCATTGAGGTCCATAGTGTACTAACAAAGAGAAGTATTATCTTGAAGGCAAGTCGAGGAACCTAAAAATGTTGGGTCAGCTTAGTAGTGGTTTGGATCAGCATAGTAATAGAAATTATCGGTTACTTTGTTATGATAGATCTTTATAGGCATTTTATGGTAATAGTTTTGGGTTTGGAAATCTACGTGACTTGGTTGATTTATAGGGATTCAGTTTTGATGGCTTAGTTATATGCAAATGGATTCGGAAGTGTTTATGATGGTCTTGACCACAACTTGAGGTTGATATCTTCTATGGGTATGGAAAGTTTGTTATGCATGTGATGTTCTCCTTAATTGAGTTAGGTGGAAGGGTTTCAACCGATGGAGTGCTTATTCTACTTGTGATTCGAAATAGATAATGGGATTCTTATATTATCATATCATAGCATGATAGAGGTAGTGAGTTGTGAGGCATTGGGATTGAAAGGACAAGGTTACAATTTATTTTTGAAAGGAAGGTCATGAGGTCTAGACAACATGAGATGTTTCATATGTTTAAGAGAATGCTATTACTTTGTTGTATCGCCTAAGAAGGGTGTGTGCTGTGGAAGACGCATTGTGTATTAAGTTGTGGATGCTTGACTAGTACTATCGAGACCACGTGGTTTGTAACCGTTGATGTTCATATTTTTCTACTTGACACAAAAGGTTTATGGGAGTCTTTCTCATAAGGTGGTTATGTATGCATGACGTATTAGCCATTTAAGTGGGAGAGTTGGATATTAAGTATGGAGACTCCTGTATTCATGAGATTTAGAGACTGTGTTTTCTTAGAGTCAATCTCTTGGTTGCGGTCTACGAAAGTGTATTGAGGGTTAGACAGTTGATTATATGTGTCATGGTTATGGTCAGTGTTGATTTTTGGAAGGCTATCTTCCTACTTCATGATGGTTTGAATCGATTTGGAGGCCAATTCGTAGACCTAATGCGAATGTGTAATCTATACTAGAATGGAGTTGCTTACTCAGTGCATCTTTTGCTATGGTGTGTCACTGGCTGGAACTGATCTTATTCACACAGTGATCTATGTCATGCGTTACTCTCTTATGCTATGATGGGTTGTGAGACTACTTAATTATTCACACACATGTTTTGGTCATGTTTAGGCCTTGTGAAAATATATGAGCTAGATGGCTCTTGAGGTATTGATTTGCTTATTGCACCTCAATCATGCTTACTATTTCCGTGGCGTATTATGCTATTCGTATGTCCATTGTTATGTTTATTCACTGTAGATACTTGTTGAGATACACATGTGTTTAGTGAATATGAGAATATTTGCTCGATGAGTATTTCCATGTGGATTGGTATGATATTGGATCGGGTTGCACACCGCAACAGAGTTATGTTGGGATATGATTCCTTGTGCGTATTCCATGTGTTTTGTTTCTCCCTTGTGAGATAGATTCATAGCATTGTGCTTTTTTGGTTGTATCTATTGGACTTGCTGGATAGTTTTGTTATTTGGTTCTCTTTCCATTATTGGTCACATTTGAGTTGTTGCTTGTGTGGTGCACAGATTGTGCTCTATGTGATTCTAGGTGGCATTTGGTGTGGCCTGTCGGTTGAGTAGATTGTATTGGGTGAGATAAGATTATTGGATCAAGGATTAGTACAATCAGATTTGGATAAGGTATGCTTGGAAGAAGAATGTCATTAGTCAGGTCAGAATATGGCAATGGTTCTTCCCAATAAATAAAACTCCATGGCTTGTTGATCTGATAGGTGGTTATGAGTATCTTCATGTTTTTTTATCATTAGCAGTGTTGCAAAGGTTTGGAATAAGGTTTTATTTGATATGAAGTATATTATCGGTACCGAGTTTGGTAATAAGCAGCTATTGCAGTCTGAAGATATTGCTTTGAGTGTATGAGCTATGTGGTACATCGCGTGGTTACATCCTGGAAGTATATTTATGGCTTGATGCAGCTTATGGAGATTGATACAGTGTATATATATGAGAATCGAACCTTAGAGGGATTCGGATATTGAGATTTGGTTTGAAGGCTTATGGGTTAATGTTGAAGCTAGAGTCTTCAGGCAGGTTTGTGCAAATGGGCTTATATGGATTGACGTGATGTGAGGTCACCCATGAGTATGTTTATGATAAGTTTATACAGTGATTTGGCAGCTTTGGAACAACTCTTGGCACGTTCGAGGATAAAAGTATATTCAAGTGTGGGAGAATATAATGACCCGACCACTCATTTTGAGCTATAGCATTTCCATTCAGTGCTTTGAGACCTTGTGTGGCTTCATATGATGTATTACGACTTGTATGTATGGTTGGTTTTGATGTTCAAGAGGAGATTGATTTGTAAGAGTGATCATCAATTTGGAAGCTTTAAGTTGGAAGAGTTGACTAATTTTTGACTTTTGAGAAAACGACCTCGGAATTTATATTTGATGGTTTCAATAGGTTCATATGGTGATTTTGGACTAGGGCGTATGTTCGGATTTGAATGTTCATAGAAGATTTTGGCTCTATTCGTCGAAAGTTGGCAATTTGAAGAATTGGAGAGTTCATAAGTTTGACTCGAGGTTAACTTTGATGTTATAGGATTTCTTTTGGTGTTTCGGAACCTTAGATATGTTCATTTAGTTTATTGAAACTTGTGAGAAAAGTTTGGTTGTGATCCGAAATGTCTAAATGTGATTCGGATGCGTTCGACGAAGTTGGTATGTTTGAAGTAAAGAGAATAATTTGATCTTTGATTCTTGGTTTTGATGTTATATGTAATGTTTCAAGCCTTTGCATAAGTTTGAATTAGATATATGGACTTGTTGGTATGATTGTCGGTGTCCCGAGGGGCTCGGGTGAGTTTTAGAATGGTTTCGAACCATTTCTAGGTAGTTGCTGATTTTTTGCTATAGGAGTATATATTGCAATTGTAACACCCCGGAAAATTTCGAAGTTCTTAAGTCTAAAGCCCGGTAAAATATGCAAGAAAAATAATGTTTCCTGGTTGAACAATGCACCGGAAAGTAAAGGAAAATTTTTGGCGGAAAAGAACTTTTTTGCAGTCCATTATGCGACCGCAGAACCACTCTGCGGACCACATAATGGCCGGAGAGTGACGTAATTGATTGGGTCTAAGAATTTCGGAACGTTTTAGAGTTTAAGGAAGCTCAAGCGAGATATGTTAGCTAAACTCTTCTCTTAGAATTGAATCCCATGATATTCATGTAAATTATGTATGTCCCGAGTGATTCATTATGAAACTGGCTATTCCGAGTAAGATTGGGTTGAAAGATATATGTTCAACAAGCATCCCAAATGATTTATTCATGTTATGTTACCAATTTAGGGTGTGTTAAAATATGGGTTGCGCATTAATAATGTTTCGACTTTAAGTCAAGTTCAAATGAAGGCTATTATGCCAAATTTTGTGAAATATCTCTATGTGCCTTAGATTCTAAATTGCTCATGTGTGTACTACACACCTTGATTTGAATTGTATTTGTTGTTGACGATGATAATGATATTTGAAATTGATAAGTTGAGCATGAAATACTGAATATGGCCAACGTGCCAAGAATGATCTTATAATAATTGCCATTAGTGCCAATGAAATGAAAAGATGTGAAAGTGATACGGAATACAATGATTGATATAAAAAGGTTGATGTCTCAAATAAGACAGCCTAGCCGGTCGGGTCGTGATCGGACACCATGCCGCACACATGGTGGTGATTGTGCTGGAAATTGTAATTGAAATGGTAATTGTGGTTGATGTCCCTAAAGGATAGCCTAGCCGATCGGGTCGTGATCGGACTCCCTGTTAAAGACAGTGGATTGATATTGAGAGAAATTGTGGTTGATGTCTCTAATGAGATGGCCTAGCCGATCGGGTCGTGATCGAACTCCGTGCAAAGAGTACGGTGGTACTGGTTTTGTGAATAATAATTTGTGAATAATGGTATTGTGGACAATGGTATATCGATACTAAAAATCTCCCAATGTGAGATATGGAAATTAATTTGAACACTGTCTTGATCCTAAATTGAGGTTTGATGTTAATTAAGGCTTTCATTGATATTATGATAATCTTGCTTGTATTATTTGTCATTCTATTGAGAGGCGGTTTAGTTATACATACTAGTGCTATTCGACGGTACTAACGTCCCTTTTTTCCGGGGGCGCTGCATCTTTAAATGGATGCAGGTGGTTCCACAGCAGGAGATATTGATTAGTGATAGCAGTATACCTTCTTCCCAGCTGACTTGGTGTGCCCCACTTCATTCCGGGGTCATGTATCTTTTGTACTTTCTGTATTCGGTTTGAGGTATAGACGGGGCCTTGTTGCTGGCGTTATCATTGTACTCTTCTTTATCTATAGAGGCTCTGTAGACATAGTGTGGGTTGTGTATTGGTGCTGGGGAAAGACAAACTATGTTATGTTGTGGTTGTATTACTTGTCCATTTGAGACTTTAAAAATGATAAAACTATTAGAAATGAATTGGTATTATAGACATGATCATATTTTCGTCTAATTAATGATAATATGTATTATCTCTATTCGTGGATGAGTTTGGGTATAATGAAATCTAACAGGCTTGCTCGGTCGGGTTCACTCGGTTGAGCGCCGGTCGCGCTCCTCGATTTTGGGGCGTGACAAACTTGGTATCAGAGCCTAAGGTTTTAAAGTGTCCTAGGATGTCTCGGAGCCGTGTCTAGTAGAATCCTTATTATCGGTGTGTTGTCGACCATATCTATAATTAGGATGCTACATGGGCATTTAGGAATAATACCCTTCTTTCATGTTCTTGATCGTGCGATAAAGCTTGTTGTAAGATTGTTCCTCCTTTAACTCCTGGATTGCTCTAATTTTCAGTACATGGCGCCTAAGAAGAAGGCAAGAACTGGCCAAAGAGCCAATATCACCCCAGGAGTGACAGTTGATCGTATAATTGATGATGCGGGTGAGCACCCGAGGAGTGAGAATATTCCTCCAGTTACTACACTTCCTGACTCTACTACAACTGATCAGACCGCACCTGTCGCTACACCTACTGAAGGTGCAACAGTTCCTCCAACTAATATACCAGTTCCAGCTTCCGATTCTGGTGTTTCTGATGTTGATCTTAGGGGATCCATAGAGATGTTGGCTCAAATAGTGGCTTCCCAGACCCAGAGGTCAAATGTTGCACCCACTTCTTCCAGTTAGCCAGGGGATTCTACTAGTTCGAGGGTGAACAGGTTTCTCCAGTTGGATCCTCCAGTGTTCACGGGTACTAACCCAGAGGAAGATCTCCAGGATTTCATTGATGAGATGCACAAGACTCTCAGAGTTATGTGTGCTACTGAAATAGAGGCAGTGGAATTGGCCTCCTACCACCTGAAAGAGGTGGCATATTCTTGGTTTGAACTATGGGAGGAGTCCCATGAAGAAGGGAGTTCTCTGGCGAGGTGGGGTGAGTTTACCGATGCCTTCATTGATCATTTCTTACCTGCCGAGACTAAGGCAGCCCGTGTTGCTAAGTTTGAGAACTTAAGGCAAGGTAGCCTGAGTGTGTGGGATTACCATATGAGATTCGCGTACCTATCTAAATATGCTATTTACATATTACCTACTATGGAGGCTAGAGTGCGCCGCTTTGTGCAGGGCCTTAGTCCCTTGGTAATTAATGAGGATGCTACAACTGCCTTGAATTCTGAAATGAACTATGGAAAGATGGTGGCATTCGCTCAAGCCACAGAGACCCGCAAATTAAGGAACAGAATGGAGAGAGAGGGTAATAAGGCCCGGTCTACGGGCAACTTTGGTGGTTCTTCAGGTGGTGGCAAGTCAACATTCAGAGGAGGGTCGTCAGGGCCATCATAGTCCTTTGCTCAGTCTTCGGCTAGTGCACTGCCATCAGGGCCTAGTCAGCAGCAGCAGTGGAGCCGCTTCAGGCCCAGTCAGGGCAACAGGGGCTCATATCAGCAGGGTCGTCATGGTGGTAGATTCCAGCAGTAGAGGAGGCCCCCATGTCCTCATTGTGGAAAGATGCACCAAGGAATATGCTACATGGACCTACCCATATGCCACGGATACGGATAGAGGGGTCACATTCAGAGGGATTATCGTTCGTCTCGCTAGGGTGCGGGCAGGGGCATGGCACAACCAGCCAATTCTGCAGCTACTACATCCGCAGCACCTCCTCCAGCTCGAGGCACTCCAACACCCGTAGGGCGTGGTGCAGCTAGGGGTGGAGCACAGAGTTCGGAAGGATCCAGCCGTTTCATTGCTATGAGGGGTCGCCAGAATTCAGAGGCTTCTCCAGATGTTGTCACAGGTATATTAACCGTCCAATCTCATGATGTATATGCTCTTATTGATCCCGATTCCACTTTGTCATATGTCACACCTTATGTTGCTATGGAATTTGGGATAGAACCAGAACAGCTTTATGAGCTGTTCTCTGTATCTACTCCGGTTGGTGAGTCTATTTTAGCCACGCGGGTTTATAGGGATTGTGTTATTACGTTGCATGGTCGGGACACCGTGGCAGATATTATTGAATTGAGAATGGTCGATTTTGATGTGATAATGGGGATGGATAGTCTTTATTCATGTTTTTCCAAGCTTGATTGCCGAACTAGAACAGTTAGGTTCAAATTTCCAAATGATCCAGTTATTGAGTAGAAGGGTGATGATGTAGTGCCAAAGGGTAGATTTATTTCTTACCTTAAGGCCACAAAAATGATCAACAAGGGATGTATTTACCATTTGGTTTGGGTTACGGACACCGATGCTGAAGCACCTACACTTGAGTCTGTGCCTGTAGTAAATGAATTTCTGGGAGTCTTTCCGAATGAACTCCCTGAAATCCCACCAGACAGGGAGATTGATTTTGGGATTGATGTGATGCCAGACACACATCCTATATCTATTCCACCCTACAGAATGGCACCGACAGAATTGAAGGAACTAAAGGAACAATTGAGAGATTTGTTAGAAAATGGTTTCATCCGGCCGAGTGTGTCGCCTTGGGGCACACCGGTCCTTTTTGTAAGAAAGAAAGATGGGTCACTGAGAATGTGTATTGACTATCGGCATCTTAATAAGGTAACAGTCAAAAATAAGCACCCACTGCCAAGGATAGATGACTTGTTTGACCAATTGCAAGGTGGTAGGTACTTCTCCAAAATTTATTTACGATCCGGGTATCACCAATTGAAGATCAGGGAGCGGGATATTCCAAAAACAGCTTTTAGGACCCGGTATGGGCATTTTGAGTTTCTGGTGATGTCTTTTGGGCTAACAAATGCCCCAGCATCCTTCATGGATCTTATGAATCGAGTTTTTAAGCCATTTCTCGACTCCTTTGTGATAGTATTCATTGACGATATTCTTGTATATTCACAAAGTCAGGAGGACCATGTTGATCATCTCAGGGTAGTTCTGCAAATCCTGCAGTAGCACCATTTATATGCAAAGTTTTCAAAGTGTGAATTTTGGCTTGAATCGGTTATATTCTTGGGTCATGTAGTCTCTAGTGAGGGAATTAAGGTTGATCCTCAGAAAATGTCAGCTGTGAAAAATTGGCCGAGGCCTACAACTCCAACAGAGATTCGCAGTTTCTTAGGCTTAGCTGGGTATTACCGAAAGTTTGTGGATGGGTTTTCTACTCTTGCCTCTCCATTTACTAAATTGACGCAGAAGGCAATTAAGTTCCAATGGTCAGATGCTTGTGAAAAGAGTTTCCAAGAATTGAAAGCAAGACTGACTACAACACCCGTGTTGACTCTACCAGAGGGTATAGATGGATTTGTGGTATATTGTGATGCTTCAAGAATCGGTCTTGGGTGTGTATTAATGCAACATGGAAAGGTGATAGCTTATGCTTCTAGGCAATTAAAGAATCATGAAAAGAACTATCCAACACATGATTTAGAACTTGCGGCGATGGTATTTGCATTGAACATTTGGCGTCATTATTTATATGTGGTCCATGTGGATATATTCACGGACCATAAATATATTTTCAAACAAAATGAATTGAATCTGAGGCAGAGAAGATGGCTTGAATTACTCAAGGATTATGACATTAATATTTTATACCATCCAGGGAAGGCTAATGTTGTGGCGGATGCTCTTAGCCAAAAATCTATGGGTAGATTAGCACACTTGGAGGCATATCAAAGGCCATTGACCAAAGAAATTCACCGATTGGCTAATTTGGGAGTTCGTCTTACGGACTCTAGTGAAGGAGGGGTAATTGTGCAAAATAGGGTTGAATCATCACTTGTAGTGAAAGTCAAAGAAAAACAATACAACGACTCATTGTTAGTACAATTGAAAGAGGGGATTCATAAATATAAGACCATGGCATTTTCTCTTGGCATGGATGATGGTACGCTAAGGTACCAAGGGCGACTATGTGTTCCAAATATTGATGGTCTCCGTGAAAGAATTTTGACTGAAGCTCACACTTCTAGATATTTCGTACACCCAGGTTCTACAAAAATGTATCATGATCTTAATGAAGTCTATTGGTGGAATAATATGAAGAGGAATGTGGCGGACTTTGTGGCAAGATGTCCGAATTGTCAGCAAGTGAAGGTCGAACACCAAAAGCCCGGTGGGTTGGCACAGAACATAGAAATTCCAATGTGGAAATAGGAAATGATTAATATGGACTTTGTGGTAGGATTACCACGCACTCCGCTCAAGTTTGACTCAATTTGGGCAATTGTGAATTTTCTCACGAAGTCAACACACTTTTTGCCGGTTAAGTCTACCAACACAGCAGAGCAGTATGCTCAGTTGTATATCAAAGAAATAGTCAGGTTGCATGGCACCCCAGTTTCCATCATTTCTGATTGGGGAGCACAATTCACTGCTAATATTTTGTGAAGAAATGTTAGCAAGTTTTGGGTACTCAGGTGAATCTTAGTATAGCCTTTCACCCGCAGACTGACGGGCAGGCAGAGCGGACTATTCAGACACTTGAGGATATGTTGTGCGCTTATGTTCTAGACTTCAAAGGTAATTGAGATGATCATTTACCACTCATAGAATTTGCATATAACAATAGCTATCATGCTAGAATTCAAATGGCATTGTTCGAGGCTTTATATGGTAGGCGATGTAGATCTCTCATTGGGTGGTTCGAAATTGGGCAAGCAGATTTGATAGGGCTATACCTTGTGCATCAGGCTATGGAAAAAGTTAAAATCATTAAGGAGCGGTTGAATACTGCTCAGAGTCATCAAAAATCCTATTCGGATGTTCGTCGTAGGGATTTGGAGTTCAAAGAAGATGATTGGGTATTCTTGAAACTTTCCCCCATGAAAGGGGTAATGCGATTTGGTAAGAAAGGGAAATTGAGTCTGAGGTATGTCAGACCATACAAAATCATTCAGAGGATCGGTGAGGTAGCGTACAAGGTTAAGTTACCACCTGAGATGTCATTAGTACACTCGGTGTTTCATGTGTCTATGTTGAAGAAAGTAGTTGGAGATCCGACACTCATTGTTCTGGTTGAGACCATTGAGGTAAATGAGAAATTGACTTACGAAGAGATTTCGATTTCTATTATTGATCGGCAAGTCCGAAAATTGAGAAATAAAGAAATTGCCTCCGTGAAAGTGTTGTGGCGAAACCAACAGGTTGAAGAGGCTACTTGGGAGGTCGAGGAAGAAATGAAGAGAAAATATCCTTATTTGTTTGAATGACCATGTATTTAAAGTTGTGATCAAAAAAAAATTATAAGACTTACTTTTTATTAATTTTGTATCACGTGAACAATTGGCATTAAGGGTGTTCCTTTCTGGATATATATATTGCTTATGAGACCACATTTGGTGTTGTTTTGTATTATGTTACGTCATTGGAATAAGTATATGTTGTTAGGATGTGTTTCTGGGGCTCTCTGACAGGTGGATAGGCCTAGTTACAAGGGAAACTCTAGCGAAAGTTTTGAAAATTTTGGGAGTTAGTCAAATATGGGGCTGCTCGAATATGGTATAAACAAACTGAGTTGCATAAGATGCTAATGACGGATATTTACCCTCATTCGAGGACGAATAATCCTAAGCGGGGGAGAATGTAATACCCCGAAAAATTTTGAAGTACTTAAGTGTAAAGTCCGGTAAAATATGCAAGAAAAATAATGTTTCATGGTGCCGGACTAGTTTTAGAGTTTAAGGAAGCTCAAGCGAGGTATGTTGGCTAAACTCTTCTCTTAGAATTGAATCCCACGATATTCATGTAAATTATGTAAGTCCCGAGTGATTCATTATGAAACTGGCTATTCCGAGTAAGATTGGGTTGAAAGATATATGTTCAACAAGCATCCCAAAGGCTTTATTCATGTTATGTTACCAATTGAGGATGTGTTAAAATATGGGCTGAAAATTATAATTGAAATGGTAATTGTGGTTGATGTCCCTAAAGGATAGCCTAGCCGATCGGGTCGTGATCGGACTCCGTGTTAAAGACGGTGGTATTGATATTGAGAGAAATTGTGGTTAATGTCTCTAATGAGATGGCCTAGCCGATCGGGTCATGATCGGACTCCGGACTAAGAGTGCGGTGGTACTGGTTTTGTGAATAATGATTTGTGAATAATGGTATTGTGGAGAATGGTATATCGATACTAAAAATCTCCCAATGTGAGATATGGAAATTAATTTGAACACTGTCTTGATCCTAAATTGAGGTTTGATGTTAATTAAGGCTTTCATTGATATTATGATAATCTTGCTTGTATTATTTGTCATTCTATTGAGAGGCTGTTTAGTTATACATACTAGTGCTATTCGACGGTACTAACGTCCCTTTTTTCCGGGGGCACTGCATCTTTAAATGGATGCAGGTGATCCACAGCAGGAGATATTGATCAGTGATAGTAGTACACCTTCTTCCCAGCTGACTTGGTGAGCCCCACTTCATTCTGGGGTCATGTATCTTTTGTACTTTCTGTATTCGGTTTGAGGTATAGACGAGGCCTTGTTGCTGGCGTTATCATTGTACTCTTCTTTATCTATAGAGGCTCCTTAGACATAGTGTGGGTTGTGTATTGGTGCTGGGGAAAGACAAACTATGTTATGTTGTGGTTGTATTATTTGTCCATTTGAGACTTTAAAAATGATGAAACTATTGAAAATAAATTGGTATTGTAGACATGATCACATTTTCGTCTAATTAATGATAATATGTATTATCTCTATTCGTGGATGAGTTTGGGTAGAATAAAATCTAATAGGCTTGCTCGGTCGGGTTCACTCGGTTGAGCGCCGGTCGCGCTCCTCAGTTTTGGGGCATGACAGCAATCACGGAGCTTTGGGCCACATTTGTGAATAGTAAAGTGCATGTTTGGTCTTGTGAATCGCGATCGCGGAGGTTATGATCGCGATCACACAGAAGAAATTTCTACTGTCACTAAGCTAACTTCAAGAGCTTATATAATGCAAGCTATAAGGAATTTCGAGATGATCCAAAAATGAAAGTTGTAGCCCTTTATATTTGGTATTCATAAAATCAAACAGTTTGTCATTTGGAACTTGGTACAAGAGGTTATGGCTATTATACTAGAGGCTATCTGGAAAGAGTTGAGCATGTTTGTTCAAGTGTGTTCGCAGAGCTTCTAAGCCGCGATCACGAAGGGTAAAATCATGATGGGCATTTTGTGAACTGCCTTCACGAGGTTGGTGACCGCAATCATGAAGAAGGAGCCCTGACGTGGGTATTTAATGCTTAATTTTGAGATTTTGAGCTCATTTTCACAAATTTTGATGCTTGGAGAGCAGACCAAGGCAAGTTTGGAGATGGATTTCACCCAAATCATGAGGGTAAGTGTTTCGAACTTGATTTTGATTATATATCATGAATTCCTATGGATTTCGACACTAAAATATAGAATTTAAAAGTGAAATTTGGGGGTTTTGACTACACTTTAAGAGAGTGTATTTTAAGGATTTGACCACCAATTTGAAAACTAATTATATATTTGGACTCGACAGGCTATGGTTCATCAAGATTTGATATTAGGTTCAATTTTCGGATACGCGAGCCCAGTGTGGCTTTTTGGAAATTCATCAAAGATCGAAATTTTATTGATTGGGATTGCTTCCTAATGCATTGTTTGACTTTCTTGGATAATGTGTAGCTTGTGTTGCGTGGTTGGAGGGCTAGAACAAGGTCTTGAAGCGATTTGAGGTTGAAGACTATCCCGAATGAGGTAAGTGTCTTGCCTAGCTTTTGTTTGAGAAAATTATTCCTAATAAATGAGATTATTTGCTAAATGCGGACGCGATGTATATGCGAAATGACTAGAGTATATGCATGTGACATGGTTATCCATGCTCGGGGTAGTATTTATCCTATATCATATCTTTTTTGGATACGGTGTTTTATGTTAACATGCTTTATGTATTTGTATGACTATGTGAATTTCTTGAATCATGCAAGAGATCATGTGTAGGTTTTGATTTCCTGTTTGAACATGATACTCATTATTATATGGCATACCCACCTAATTTGAGTTGTAGTCGTACACTTCGCACATGCATACACTTTAGCATGCTATTTTTCTCCGTCAATGAGTATGTGATTTGATATCCATTGTTCATATATATGTGTTCTTGCATATGCTTTTTATAAGATGGGCTGGATTAACAAACAAGTGAGTGGTCTGTGTGGCTTGAGTTATTATGGCACGTGAGTTGTCCGTGCGATTGTTATGAATATAGCATGTGAGTTGTCCATGAAATTGTTGTGATTTTGGCACATGAGTTGTTCGTGCAGCGTGTGGATAAGGATCCACCCCCCTAGGGTCGTCCTCTCATGTTTCTTCTTGATGACGTACACATGTATTATGGAAAACTGATCAGTTGTTGGATTTTGCATGTTTTCTCTATATGCAAACTCATTCGATGTATACATGATTTTATGTATACATGATTTTTACCGCATAGTTTCTCTATATGCTAGCTCCGGAATATGTATATATATATATATATGCCTTTTAATGCATATCTTCGCAATATGCTACTTTGTTTGATGAAATGATTCACGGTACATGTCTTCTCTATATGTCAACCTGTGTAACATGAATTGTTTATTCATACGTATCTTCTCTATATGCAATTGTTGACGGGTTATTTGATATCGGATGCATATCTTCTCTATATGCTGAATGGTTAGTTTGTTCATAATGCTTGTGCATATCTTCTCTATGTGTACATATGGCCTTACATGTACCTCTTGCATAGATTTTGGTACTATTTTTGTGTACATGTATATGTTATTAAGCTGCACAGGTTAAGTAAAGTGAGTATCTTTTGACTCAAATACCTCGTCACTACTTCACTAAGGTTAGTAAAGATACTTACTGAGTACATATAGTATGTTGTACTCATACTACACTTCCGCACCTTGCGTGCAGATATTGAAGCTGAGATCTTGTAGATAACAAAGTTTAGCATTAAAGATGCACCAGCATTCCAAATACAAGTGTGACGGCCGGCCAGTTAGTTTGTGTATGTTAGCCCCATTCTCCCATTTATCGCTTCTTCTATATTCATTTGTGGTTATGTGACTTGCCGGGGTGGTTGGGTTGGTTTTGGAGAGGTTTCGGAGTGAATTGTGATACTTAGTCCCAAGGTTGGAAGCTTAAGTCGGAAGAGTTAACCGGAGTTTGACCTTTGTGTAGACGACTCCGGAATGGGGTTTTGACGTTTTGATAGCTTCGTATGGTAATTTTGGACTTAGGAGTATGTTAAGATATTGATTTGAAGGTCCGTATCTTGTTTTAGCTTGAATTGGATAAAGTTGGAATGTTGAAAGGTTTGACCAAGAGTTAACTTTGTTGATATCGAGTTCGAATTTTGATTCCGGGAGTTGAAATAGGTCCATTGTGTCATTTATGACTTGAGTGCAAAATTTGAGGTCAATCGGAGTTGGTTTAATATGTTTCGGCATTAGTTTTAAAAGTTGGGAGTTCATTAGTTTCAATAGGCTTGAATTGGGGTGCGTTTCGTGAATTTGATATTGTTTGATGTGATTTGAGGCTTCGACTAAGTTTGTATTGTATTTAAGGATGTGTTGGTATGTTTAGATGGGGTCCCGGGGGCCTCTGGGTGATTCAAATTTAAATTGATTTGGGAATTTGACTTTTGGAATTGTTGTTGGCTACAGCTTTGGTGTAACCGCACCTGCGAGGTTTTGGCCGCATGTGCGGAGCCGCAGAAGCACCCATAAAGGTTCATATGCAAGAAATGGGAAGGCATCATGGGAGCGCAGGTGCGGAGGATAATCCGCAGAAGCGGATTTTTACTAAAGGATGAGGGATCGCAGAAGCGGGAGGACCCCGCAAGTACGGTAGCGCGAAAGCGATGGAGAGACCGCAGAAGCAGTCCCGCAGGTGCGAGGATGGGACCGCAGGTGCACTAGGTCGGGAACTTAAGTAGACTTCGCAGAAGAGATGACTTCTCCGCAAAAGCGGAAGTGCAGGTGCGGCTGCTGAGTCCGCAAATGCAAGATGCTTGGGCAAAAGGATTAGCGAAGGGTTTCATGATTTCTCTCATTTTGGACTTTGGGGGCTCGACTAGAGGCGATTTTTGATAGGGGTTTGGCTATAATTCAAGAGGTAAGTTAGTTTTATATTGAATAGCCATTGATTTTCACATCTAGATTATGTGTGTTTGAGGTGAAATTTGGGGATTTTTGGACTATGTATTGGAGAGTACGATTTGGGGATTTGAGGGTCGATTTGTGGTTGACATTGGACGATATGGTATGGTTGGACTCGTAATTGAATAGGTGTTCGGATTTTATGAGTTTTGTCGGGTTTCGAGATGCGAGCCCGAGTTTGAGTTTTTGATTTTGGTTAAAGGTCTTAGCTTTATCACATGGAATTAATTCCTATAGCTCGTATAGATTATATTAAGTTGTTTGTGACAAGATTCGAGTCGTTCGGAGGCCGATTCATGAGGCAAGGTTAGTTGGAGCATTGAGTTGCACACTTTGAGGTAAGTAACACTTCTAAACTTGGAACTGAGGGTATAAATCCTTGGAAAACGTATTATATGGTTTGTGTTAGGGTGACGCACATGCTAGGTGGCGGGCGTGTAGGCGTGCACTATGGTAATCATGATCCGGTTAATTCTTTTATACTGTGTTGATATCAAGTCTTGTTTTATCCGTGTAATTCCTACGTGTTAGGGTAATTGATATATGATTCATGTTAGAAATCATGTTTAGGTTATATGCTTATTTGATTGAGACACACTAAGGCTATATTTGTTGTTTTAAGTTATATGCTTTAAATGCAATTATGTACTCAGTCATGATCCTTCGTTTGCATGTCATATCTCACTCTCTGTTATCATTTACTGTTACATCACATGTTATTATTGTTGGTCTAAGTAGTACGAGATTGTGAGCCCTCGAGACTTGAGAGATTGATAATTGAGGTAGGCATGAGAGCCGGGTTGTAAGTGTTATTATGGATCGGGCTGCACAGTGTAATAGGTCTTTTAGGCTTTATATTAGCGCTTGGGCAGGATCTGCCCCTCCGTAGTCTGACACACCAGCAGTGAGCGCAGGCACAGTGATATCTACACGTACTTTTGTGAGGGGCATTGATGCCAGGCACTCGTACAGTGCTGAGTGATTATGTGTCTGATGAGTTGGCATCGAGATAGACAGATTGAGTACTCTGAGAGTGTGAGTACCTATGAATATTATTGTGATACCTTACATTGACATGCATATTTGAAATGTAGGCATAGAGATGTACCATTCCTCATGCTACCTATACTTGACATGTTATTATTAATATTGGTCTTAAATTGTGAACTTGAAAGCATGTCTAAATCTCTGTACCATGAACGAGCTAAATATGAAAGTTTTTCTGAGTTATTTACTGCCATTGTCCACTACTAGAAACACAGTCTTTTCCCGCGGACATATCGGTGGGAAATCCGTGTGAAATTTATATATTTCCAAGACATTCCCAGGGGAGACGCTCAGTGGGAAAAGGGCTGGTGGGAAAATAGTTTCCCAGGACCGTCGTGGGTAATTCCCAGAGAATTTCCCAGGAAGCGTTTCACGTGAACTTGGTGGGGTCACATAGTGAAATTTCCCAAAACAATACTGGAAAAAGTAAGAAAATATAATAATTTAATTTTCTTAAATTTTTCACTATCTCTGTGGGAAGTATTAAAATTAATTTAGCAATTTTTTAAATTTACCCATGATAGTAGTGGAAAATATGCATAACCTGGAAATAAGTATATGAACATTCCCACGAGAATCAATGGGAAATATTAAAATTCTGGGAAAAAGGAACAAAAATTTCCACATCGTCGGTGGGGAATCCGTGGGAAATCTGAAAAATATTTTCATGGCCAATTCTATTTTTAGAGCTACACCACCTGCCAAACTGAATGTACAACCAACAATACAAGACTAAATACAATTAAGCATTTAAATACCAAAACTCAACACTCCAATTCATTTCAAAAATAACATCTGATTCAATCCATTTCATAAACAATATCCAACTAAACAGAGTAGAACAAAACTCAAAAAATCCAACATTCAACATTCAACATCCAAAGTATCATCCAAGACAAATTAATACAAGAAACTACTCCTTAATTATCATCAGATGGTGCCGGAGAATGGGGCAGAGGAAATACACCAGATGCTAAGAGAGTTTATCTGAGATTTGAGGCTTTCAACATCACTAGTGACAAGTCTTAATGCGTCGTCCTTTCGCCTCATTTCTTCCTCCCTTAGCAATGTGAGGAAGAATAAGAACAACACAATCCAGAAGTATGACGACTGAGACTAAACTCTGATCCAAGGTCTAGACTCTCCCCTTATGCACGCCACCAACTGCCTTAATCCACATGTCCATGAGCTCATCTTGGGTTGGTTGGATTGGCCTACCTTGATCATCAATCGACTGACTTTGAATGAACTCCTCCAAGATTTGTTTGAAATTATTCTGTAAAATTATTTCAATTATTATAAAAGTAAATTTTATTAAAGAAAATTATGCAAGTAATTATCTTTATTTCTCAAACTTTAAAGTAAACATGAGAATAAGTGTTATGCTATATTTAAATAAGTAAGAAATATTTAATGCACATAACAACTTTCGCCTTTTGTTTTCCCATGTATTTTTCTTTTTCTTCATCATACACTCATTCCATCAAAGTACAATAATACAGTCATTCCATCAGATCCAAAATCTTATACACCGGACTGTAAATGCAGTTCCATTAATAAACTGAAGCAAATTGAAGTGATAGGTTGAAATTGATCTCACTTAAACATACGGAGGTGCCAAGGCAATAAGTGGCCTTTATATAAGGCTAGCACTATGGCTTTGCCTAATTAAGCACACAAAATTGACACTTCAAGGAGCTTCACGAAAACAGTTCAGCACAGATTTTCCTATTGTAGAAGAAAGGCCCAGTAGGTCCCCTTATACAAGAGCCAAGCAACTGCTTTGCCTAATTAGAATACAAGGAGCTTTACCAGCAATATTTTAAAGCATAAATTTTCTCTTTGAACACCAAGAAACATTCTATGCTTTGTGTAGTTGCCATCCTCCAAATGTCACTGGAAACTTTTCTTAGAAGCACCTTAGATATACTGTTAACTTTACTTATTAATAGCATGTCATAATACCCACACAAAAACTTGGGCAATCATTCTAGCTTCTTAGTGGATTGAGTAAAGTTTATATATGGAGGTTTAGGATCTCTTTCCGCAGATTATGATAAGCAAACACCTGATCTTTGGAATTCTTTGATGTACTAACTTACAAATTTGACTAATTACAGAAATCCTATTATGAGGTATCCCTTGGAGAAAAAACTTATATGGCAAAAATATGTGAAGTATTTAAAACACATCTAGTTATGGGTTTGGATTCAATAACTAGCAAACAAGCAAGAGATTTGTTTTTAAGAAAAGCAGAGAAGGAAAATGTCAGGTGGAGTGTGATATTTTTATGTCACTTCTTTTATATTTTAAAATTTCTGTTGTACATATAAAGTTTGTTCATTGTCATTGCCAAAAATATTGCAGTGTTCAGGATAAGTCACAAAAGCTACAGGAACAACATGATACAATGACATCACTAGTTCAGATATTTGCTTACTAAAGGTTTACATTATTACAGCACTAGTACTGGAGTCAGAGAACTGAAATGGTGGAAACTTTTCAAGGAGTTAAATCCATTTGTTCATACATCAAAGTAATTGTAGCACAATTCAAGTGTTTGTATTTTGCATACCATCTAATCAAATTGGCATGTTTTTGTGATTTTGTAGGAGCACTTCGTGGTGGAGAAAGAGTAGCAAGCGGTGCAATATTCTTGTTTGTGATGTTTGTGAAGAGCAAGTTTGTGTTCTCTTTTCTCAAATGCCCTTCCCTTTCCTCAAAATATTGGAATGTGTCACCTGATGCTTCTACTATGTTTGATTACTGCCTTTAACAAATTTGCTCGGTGTGGCTAAGGTGTACCTACTGGGGCCAGATTTTCTGTAAGAAGCATACATCTGATGGAACTCCTCAGTGCTGTAGCTGTTCTAGATTTAAGGTTTTTAATCACCCTTCTATATTATTAAACAGAAGATGTTCCTCATTGAATCTATATTCATTCAAATGAAGTAAGGTCAATATGAGCAGAGCTCTGTTAAGCCTCATGAGGGCACTAAACTAACTAGGCAATCGTGTTTTCATATATGTTATCTTCTGACTTAACATTTCAGATTTTAATATCAAATAATGCATATATATAGGAGTGTGACGATCCACAGACAGGGAATCAGTTGATAATTAGTACTAGTAATTAGTTTACTATAGCCCTTAGCATGTTTGAAAAACTGGATGAATACTAACCTCTCGATTAGTTTGAGAATTATCAAGAAAAAATGCTAAGTAATCTTTTTAATAAATCAATCACTAGCAATTACATGATGATTCCTGAGTAGCTAACATACACAATAACCTTTCTAGCTGCAACACTGGCTTTACTTTCAATAATATTAGATGTTAAGCTAAATATATCAATAACTACTCAGGTTATAACATGTTAACTAAGAACTTACTCACATATTTGTAGATAGGAGATATGAATTATATCACTCTGAATGATGGTCGAAAACTTTGCCCTGACTGTCGTAACACAACAGTGCTGGATCCTGAAGACCGTAAGCCCCTTCTAGATCGGTTGATGTCTTCTGTTATAATGATTAATGTTCAGTAAAGTATATATCGAGGTTTGAAACAGTATAAAATCAAGAGAACAACATTAATTTTTTTAAACCTACGGTTTGAAACAGTATAAAATCCTTAAAATTCGAAGTTTTTTGGGGAAAATCAAAAAGGAAAAAAGGAGATCGGGTGAATGAGTGAGGGAGAGAGAGAGAGAGAGAGAGGGGTCGACTTACCTGGGAATGGAGTGAAAACTCGTCTGTGCGTGGAGAGACAGAGGGAAAAAACACTAAAATGTTATGTGAATGAATAGATTAAGAGAAAACTTATAAAATTTTAATAATAATAAGTTTCCCACTACTACCGTGGGAATGTTCTGTGGGAAATATTTTTCATAATTATAAAAAAAAATTAAAAATTCAAAAAAATTCGTACACACTGAGCCTCGGGGAATATTTAAAAACTTTTTTTTATTTATTGTTTAAATTCCCACTGTCTTCTCTAGGAATTTTTTTTACTTTTGTATAATTATTTTTTTAATAAATTTTCCCACTGAATCAGAGGAAACTAAAATACGCGCATTTTTGGGCCAAAACTTTCCCACGGATAGTCAATGGGAAATCTTATTTATTTTTTCTGGAACAAAAATTTTAATTTTCCCATTGCATTTCGGTGGGAATTGCCACTGACAAATTTTTCGTTGGAAAATACTATGTTTTTAGTAGTGGTGATTATCTTACCTGTGTTGCCATTATATTGGTTCTGAGTGTATCCTTTTGAGCTCCTCACTGCTTTCAGCCCAAGGTTAGTCCTGTTACTTATTATGTACATTGGGTCGATTGTACTCATACTACACTTTGTAATTCGTGTACAGATCCAGATACATCTGGATACGGTGATTGCTAGATCGTTGCCAGTAACTGCTTGGAGACTTCAAGATAGTTGTTATGACGTCCGCAGACCTTGACTTTCTTCCTTTTATTTTCTTCAGTACTGTTCTATTATTCAAACAGTTGTACTAGAGTTTTGGTTATGTTGATACTTAGTAGTGCTCAAGTACTCGTTGACGCCAGGTTTTGGGGTGATTGTAGTAGTATTTCAGTTACTTTTATCAAATATTTACGAGATTTTCCGTTGTTGAGTTTATTAAATCATGTGTTTTTCAAATGCTTAGATGTTATATGATTGTCGGCTTACCTAGTAAGTTTGTTAGGCGCCATCACGACAGGTTGGGATTTTGGGTCGTGACAAGTTGGTACCATAGCACTAGGTTACTTTGGTCTCGCGAATCATGAGCAAATTTAGTAGAGTCTCGAATCGGTATGGAGACGTCTGTACTTATCTTCGAGAGGCTACCGAACGGTTAGGAAACTTCACTTTCTTGTATTCTTGTCGTGCGAATTTATTAATTCCGGAATCTGAACTTCTATTCTTCTATACTATAACATCGTTAAACCCAAAAATATAATCTTGAAAGGAAAGAAAAACATGACGAACAATTTCTTACTCTCCTCAAAGATTGTAATAAAAGAAACAAAATTGCTGACATAATATCAAAAACTAAAAGACTGTCGAAGTGTGTATATATATATATATATATATATATATATATATATATATATATATATATATATATATATATATTCTGTTTTTCTTCCCTTCTACACTTTAGACGTAGCATCATCATGACTTTCCTTTGTTTGTTTACTATCCTTTGCCTCATCACTATCCTTTGGCTCAGTATTTTTGGAGAATTTTTTGCTTTTGATCATCTCCATTATACACAATAGCAGGCCTAGCACAACGAAAGCTACAACAGCCCAAAGGGCTTAATTTGGGACATGCCAACCATCAAAGTTCATTTTTTTCTGATTTCCACCTCCATAAACAGTATTATTTGCAGGAATAATATTCTCCAACCCAGTTGTTTGAAAAGACATTTTGAATTCTAACTGGCTAGAGAGGAGAATGTAAGAAGAGAAAATTTATATATATTGTGAAGTGGTACATAGAGGAGGGTAGAAGATATCTATTTATAATTTTATAGGTAACGTGTATTGAATTCTTGGAAAGAAACAAAAGAGGAAAAAGAGGAAAGATGAAGTAGGAAAAACTAAGTAATTTTCCTTATTAATACAAAAATCCACCTCTTTGGGGTTCGTGAAAAAAATAAAAAAAAAAAAGAGAGCGAGAGAGTAAACTTTCCTTATTCATATACTTGCCTTAAGATTTATGGAAATAGGGCAAAGAAACTTTCAAATCAAGAAACAATCCCGTACCAGTACTTACTGGAAAAAGAGAACCAAAAAAAAGGGAAGGAATTATACATAAAGTAAGAAAGAAAAAATGATAATGTACAAATGATAATTTTATTGGAAGTTGGTCAATATTAGGATGACCTTCTAAAGAATACTTTAAGTGCTCCTCCATTAGTTCAGTGAATTAAATTTGTCGCAAAAAAATAATATTTTATTCAATTACTTTTTAAAGCAAATTTAGTCCAGCTCGCTAACAAAAGAAAGAATTTAAAAAGTAGCCTCAAAACAGGCTATACGATGCAATAACCCATGGTCCATGCCATTTCCGGTGGGACCCGCTCAAGCACTAGCTGTGCCCATTATGATCCCAGACCTTCAAGAGGCCTTAGCCCAGATTTTGACTGTGTGCACGAGCCTAGCTCAGGCAGTCTCAGTTACAGCTGCACCAACCACTTCTCAGATCGGGGGAGGTGCTCAAACTCCCGCCACCCGCACTCCAGAGCAGGTAGCTCAGGGACTCTAGACATTGAGGATTCTACCAGCCCAGCCGGTTGTAGCTGCTTGGGCCCAAGTTAGCCCACCTATGAGTGATGAGGAGAAAAAGAGACTAGATCGGTTTGGGAGGCCTAAGCCTCCAGATTTTAGTGGGGCCGAGTTAGAGGATGCTCAGTATTTTATAGATAGGTGCCAGCGGATCCTTAGCACAACGGGTATTTTGGAGACCAATGGAGTTTCATTTAGTAATTTTAAGCTGCCAGGGGAAGCCTACAGATGGTTGGAGGCCTGTGAGTGGGACATGCCAGACGATGCGGCACCACTTACATGGCATGAGTTCTCGGTTCTGTTCTTAGAGAAGTTTGTTCCAAAGACTCGCAAGGAGGAGTTGCGTAGGCAGCTTGAGCAGCTATGCTAGGAAGGTATGACAGTGACTCAGTATGATATAAGGTTTGCAGAGTTGGCTCGTCACACGATATTGTTGGTTCCCACTAAGAGGGAGAAGATTAGGAGGTTCATTAAGGCTTCAACTATGGATTACACTTCATTATGGCTCGGGAGGTAACGCCGGGTGCGAGGTTCGACTAGGCTGTCGATATTGGTAGATGCTTAGAGCTGGTTTGCAGTCAAGAGCATGAGGAGAGGGAGTCCAAGAGGCCTCGTAGTTCAGGTGATTTCAGCAGTCCCTCATTTGGAGGACAGTCCCATCACAGCAGGGGTCGTCCTTATAAGTCCGCTAAGATGGCTCGTCTGGTTCATCATGGTGCATCAGCTAGTCATGGTTCATAAAGTGCTCGTCCGGGTCAGCCATCTTTCAGTGCTCTCCTAGCTCAGAGTTTATCCCTTGCTCCATCAGTTCAGGGGTCGTTAGTACCTGGTTCTTCTAGTGGTTATTCTGGTTCTCGGGGTCTGGCTCAGTCCCCGCTGCCATTTGTAGATCAAGGTTGCTATGAGTGTGGAGAGTTGGGGCATGTGAGGAGGTATTTCCCCTGCCTTATGGGAGGTCCAATTCAGCAGCGAGGTTAGGCTATGACTTCTGCACCAGTTACTTCACCACCCGCTCAGCCAGCTCGGGGTAGGACTCAGGCATCTCGAGGTCTCCCTAGAGTGGGAGGTCGATCAGGTGGTGGTCAAGCTCGATGCTATGCTTTTCCCGCCAGGCCAGAGGCAGTTGCTTCAGACGCAGTGATCATATGTATTGTTTCAGTGCGCCACAGGGATGCTTCCATATTATTTGACCCTGGTTCCACTTATTTAAATGTATCACCATACTTTGCTAGCTATTTGGATATGCCTCGTGAATCTATAGTTATTCCTGTTCATGTATCTACACTGGCGGGTGATTCTATTATTGTGGACCGTGTGTATCAGTCATGTTATGGTGACTCTTGGGAGATTAGAGATGAGAGTTGATCTTTTACTGTTTAGTATGGTTGATTTTGACGAGATTTTGGGCATGGATTGGTTGTCACCATGTCACACTATTACGGATTAGCATGCTAAGACGGTGACGTTGGCGATGTCGGGATTGCCTAGGATTGAGTGGAGAGGTTCCCTGGATTATGTTCCCAGTAGAGTGATTTCATATTTGAAGGCTCAATGGATGGTTGAGAAGGGATGTTTGGCATATTTGGCCTTTGTGAGGGAAGTTGGTGCTGATACTCCTATCATTGATTCCGTTCAGATAGTACGGGACTTTCCAGATGTGTTTCCTGCAGACCTGTTGGGTATGCCACCCGACAGGGACATTGATTTTGGTATTGACTTGGTGCCGGGCACTTAGCCCATGTCTATTCCTCTGTATCATATGTCACTAGCAGAGTTGAAGGAATTGAAAGAACAACTTCAGCAGCTACTTGATAAGGGATTCATTAGGCCTAGTGTGTCGACTTCGGGTGCGCCGGTTCTATTTGTGAAGAAGAAGGATGGTACTATGCGGATGTGCATTGATTATAGGTATTTGAACAAAGTTATAATTAAGAACAAGTACCCACTACCGCGCATTAATGACTTATTTGACCAGCTTCAGGGTGCTAGAGTGTTCTCTAAGATTGATTTGAGGTCTGGGTATTATCAACTGAAGATTCAGGATTCGGATATTCTGAAGATGGCATCAGGACCCGCTATGGTCAGTACGAGTTTCTTGTGATATCTTTTGGGTTGACCAATTCCCCAATAGCATTTATGCATATGATAAATAGTGTATTCCAGTCATATTTTGATTCTTTTGTCATAGTATTCATTGATGATATACTAGTGTACTTATACAGCCAAGAGGGTCATGATCAGCATCTGAGAATTGTACTCCAGACATTGAGGGAGAAGAAGCTTTATGCTTAATTTTCTAAGTGTGAGTTTTGACTTGATTCTGTGGTGTTCTTGGGGCACGTGATGTCTAGTGATGGGATCAAGGTAGATCCGAAGAAGATTGAAGAAGTTCAGAGTTGGCCTAGACCGTCTTCAGCTGCTGAGATCCGGAGTTTTCTTGGCTTGGCCGGATATTATCGTCATTTTGTGGAGGGTTTCTCGTCCATTGCTGCACCTTTGACTAGATTGACCTAGAAGGGTGTCCCCATTCAGGTGGTCTGATGAGTATGAGGAGAGCTTTCAGAAACTCAAGACTTCCTTGACCACAGCTCCAATTCTAGTTTTGCCTCCAGCATCGAGTTCATATACGGTCTATTGTGATGATTCTCGGATTGGTATTGGGTGTGTCTTGATGCATGATGATATGGTGATTGCTTATGCTTCACGCTAGTTGAATACCCATGAGAAGAACTACCCAATTCATGATTTAGAGTTGGCAGCCAATGTTCATGCATTGAAGATCCGGAGGCATTATCTCTACGGCATGTCTTGTGAGGTATTTACAGAACATCGGATCCTACAACACTTGTTTAAGCTGAAGAATCTAAATTTGAGGTAGAAGAGATGGTAAGAGTTGTTAAAAGACTACGATATCACCATTTTGTATCATCGGGGGAAAGCCAACGTGGTGGCCGATGCCTTGAATAGAAAGGCGGTGAGTATGGGTAGCCTTCCATATATTCCAGTTGGTGAGAAACCGCTAGCATCATATGTTCAAGCCCTAGCCAATCAGTTCGTGAG
Source organism: Nicotiana tabacum (assembly GCF_000715075.1). Lineage (NCBI taxonomy): Eukaryota > Viridiplantae > Streptophyta > Magnoliopsida > Solanales > Solanaceae > Nicotiana > Nicotiana tabacum. Next base: position 41,912,912 of record NC_134103.1, read on the forward strand.
GTTAGATATTTTGGAGCCTAGTCGGGTTCTAGCTTTCGTGGTTTCTCGGTCTTCTTTGTATAATCGCATCATAGAGCGTCAGTATGATGACCCCCATTTGCTTGCCTTTAAGAACATGATGTAGCACGGTGATGCCAAGGAGGTTTCTATTGGAGATTATGGGGGGTTGAGGATGCAGGGTCGGATTTGTGTGCCCAATGTTGATGGGCTATGTGAGTTGATTCTTGAGGAGGCCAATAGTCCACAGAATTCCATTAATCCGGGTGCCCCGAAGATGTATCAGCACTTGAGGCAGATATAGTGAAGTATGTGGCTTGGTGCTTGAACTATCAGCAGGTGAAGTACGAGAATCAAAGAGCGGGTGGTTTGCTTTAGAGACTTGAGACTCCTGAGTGAAAATGGGAGCGTGTTACCATGGACTTCGTTGATGGGCTCCTATGGACTTTGAAAATATTTGATGAAGTTTGGGTGATTAAGGACCGGTTGACTAAGTTCGTACATTTCATTCCAGCCGTGACTACCTATTCTTCATAGCAGTTGACTGAGATCTATATCCGCGAGATTTTTTGTCTTCACGGTATGTCGGTGTCCATTATTTCTAATCGGGGCACACAGGTTGAGTTGAGTATAGAATTCCACACTCAGATGGACGGTCAGTCCGAGCGCACCATTTAGATCTTAGAGGATATATTACGCACTTGTGTAATGGATTTTGGGGGTTCTTGTGATTAGTTTCTCTCACTTACAAAGTTTTCCTACAATAACAGCTACCAATCGAGTATTCAAATGGCTCTTTATGAGGCCTTATATGGGAAGCGGTATCATTCTCCAGTTGGTTGGTTTGTGCCGGGTGAGGCTAGGTTTTTGGGAACTGATTTAGTTAAGGATGCCTCGGAGAAAGCCAAGTTGATTCAAGATCGACTTCGTACAACACAGTCTAGACAGAAGAGTTACGCTAATCAGAAGGTTCACGATGTTGCGTATATGGTGGGGGAGAAGGTATTGCTTAGAGTTTCGCCCACGAAGGGTGTGATGAGGTTCAGGAAGAAGGGCTATTTGAGCCCTTGGTATATTGGCCCTTTTGAGTTGCTCGAGAGGATTGGAGATGTGGCCTACAAGCTTGCATTACCACCTAGTCTGTCGGGTGTTCACCCAGTGTTTCATATTTCTATACTCCGAAAGTATTATGGTCATCCGTCTAGTGTTTTGGACTTCAGCACAGTACAGTTAGATGGGGATGTGACTTATGACATGGAGTCAGTGGCCATTTTTTATCCACAGGTTCAAAAGTTAAGATCAAAGAATATAGCTTTAGTGAAAGTCCAGTGGAGAGGCCAGCCAGTCGAGGAGGCTACTTGGGAGACCGAGCGGGAGATGCGAAGTAACTATCCACACCTATTTGAGACTCCAAGTATGATTTTAGACCCAATCGAGGATGAACGTTTGTTTAAGAGGGGGAGAATATGACGATCCGGCCAGTCATTTTGTGTATTTTAGCCCCGTTCCCTCATTTATTGCTTCTTCTATGTTCATTTATGGTTATGTGACTTGTCGAGGTGGTTATTTTGGTTTCAGGGAAGATGCAGAGTGAATTGGGATAATTAGTCCCAAGGTTGGAAGCTTACGTTGGGATAGTTGACCGGAGTTTGACTTTTGGGTAGACGACTCCTGAATGGAGTTTTGATGGTTATGATAGCTTCTTATGGTGATTTTGGACTTAGGAGTATGTCCGGATTTTGATTTTGAGTTCCATAGGTCATTTTGGCTTGAATTGGCGAAAGTTGAAAAGTTGAAGGTTTGGAAGGTTGAGAGGTTTACACGAGAGTTGACTTTGGTTATATCGGGCTCAGATTTTGGTTCCCGAAGTTGGAATAGGTCTGTTGTGTCATTTATGACTTGTGTGCAAAATTTGAGGTCAATCGGAGTTGGTTTGATATGTTCCGGCATTGGTTTTAGAAGTTGGAAGTTCATTAGATTCAATAGGCTTGAATTGGGGTACGATTCGTGAATTTGATGTTGTTTGATGTGATTTGAGGTTTCGATTAAGTTCGTATTGTGTTTTAGGATGTGTTGGTATATTTGGATGGGGTCCCGGGGCATCGGGGTGATTCGTATTTAAATCAGATTGGGAATTTGACTTATGGGATCGTTGTTGGCTACAGCTCTTGTGTAACAGCACCTGCGAGGTTTTGGCTGCATGTGCGGTGCAGAAGCGACCATGAAGGCATAGATGAGAGAAATGGGAAGGCAATCTGAGAGCACAGTGGGGAGGATAATCCGCAGAAGCGAACGCCCACCTGCGCAAGAAGTTTCACAAAAGCGGATTTTGATTGAAGGACTGGGGATTGCAGAAGCGGAAGGACTCCATAGGTGTGGTAGCACAGAAGTGATGGAGAAACTGCAAAAATGGTCCCGCAGGTGTAAGGAGGGGACCGCAGGTGCGCTAGGTTGGGAACTTAAGTGGACGAGCTAAAAATACAACACAAAATTATGCTCGCCAGTCGAATATAGTATAGAAAATATTGTATCCACAGGGATTGGATTTAAATAGTATTTTTGTAGCTTCTAGTTTTAATTGCTATCCAAGATGATCAACAATTTAGAGCTGTGTGATTTAAAACTAAAATTTACTAGAAGTCGAACTATTGGCTAATGACAATTGCAACAAGAGTAAAAAAGAAGATATCAAAGGGAGAAAATAGGGGTTGATTGGATAGGTATAAGATACTTGTTTGGGAATTAACTCTAGTTACTTCACTTCTATGGTTCAAGTGAGTCTCTCGAATTCACTCTATTATGTTAAAACATTCAGTAGAAACTCCTTTCTCGATTAAGTATCAACCTTACGATATGAACTAAGTTAAGCTTGGTGAAGATATGCAAGAATTCGTAATGGATTGATCCTTAGGAGAACCTCTTTTGATTATCCTCCTAACTAGGTCTAAACATTAATTCAACTAACCTCTTTCGATTACTAACCAGAATCAATGAATTCAACCAATAAGATAACGCAAAAGATCACAAATTATGCCTCTTTCAATTACATAAACAAGTGAATATATATGCAACAATAAAAACACCCAAAACGCTTCAATACATAAAACTAGCGTTAATATCTACAAACAATTCTCAAAACACCAAATCCATCAATCCCTAAGGAAGAATTACTCCATGGATATGGAGAAATTCATCACAATTAAGTTTAAGTCAAAGGAAAACATAAAACATCTAATCCCTTGTCTTGAGTGAGGATGAATGGTGAAATCCTTTTGCTCTTGTATCTCCCTCTTCTCCTTAGCTTCCTTAGGTCTAAATTATGTCAAAAGTCCTCAAAATACCATTTTTTTCATGTATATATACTATGTAGGGTCGGGTCCAAACAAATACAACTTCTCCTACGCGAAATAGGACACTTTTTCGGAGTTGGACGTGCACGGCCGCACACCTGGAAGTGTGCTCGCGCACTTGGCCGCGCACTTTTCACCCTGGTCTGCCTCATATGCGCGCCCAATGCGTGCCCGGTGCGTGGCTACGCACTTGGGTGGCGTTCTGTTGGGAATTTGGGAAAACGTAAAACATAAAAGTTGTATCCCTTTTATAAGACTTTCCAACAATATATTGTGGAGCCCAAACAGAGTTCCGAGCGAAACGTTATGTGCATTTTATTAGACACTGCGCAATGTGCTTGCTCGATTCTTTGTTTCGTTCCACTATCATCCGTTGATTCTCGAACACGATCCTGACTTAATCCTTGGGCTTTTACACAGACTTCAAAGCTCCCGACTAGCTTGAATTCATTCCATAATATCTACATAGATCGGAATCACTCCTACAAGGCTTAAAACACACAATTAGTGCAAAACACTAGCGATTAAAGCTCCAACTCAATTAAAGTACAGTAAATTAGAGTGCAATAATTGACTAAAATATGAGATTATAGCCTACCATCAACACCCCACACTTAAACCATTGTTCTTCCTCGAGCAATCAAACTACACTTCATAATGACGACTTTTTTAAACAACTCTCATAACTCACCATACCAAGAATATTTAAAATAGACTAAGCACAATAGTGTAACATTTTCACCTCAAGAATTTGACTCACAAACACCACGCATTATTCACAACTTATACACATAATCTAACATAGAGGTCAATGACATTACCTTTCCTTCATGAATCAAGTGTCCTCGCACAACAAAAGAGAGTAGTTCCACACACCATAAACATTTAGAACAATCAGGAACTCATGATAGAATGAATTCACTCACTCTCAGAAACAACATTCATATGCCACAAAAGATGAACCATAAACTTGCCCGTAATGTACTACTCTACTAATTTAGCTCATTCAATCAAGGATCAAGTAGGACTTTAATTGGTTGTAATGTAGGCTGCGGGATGGGTAGGATATATTTGGATATAAGAGTGACTACACCTCCCTAAGCACTTTAATACATACAATTTCATTCAAAACCCCACACTTATGTCAAACCAATACTTTACCTTCACATCAATATACATTAACTCCCAACTTCTTTAAGCACAATTACATCAAGAGTTACCACTTATCGAAGATCATTTTTCACAATCATACAATTACATAAAATTTAATTCTTATTTTTCAATTCAAGTGGCTCTTACTTTTTCAATTCAGTGTACCTTCTTTCTTATTTCAGTACTTCCACACAAAAGCCAAACCAACCACCCCACGCTTCAACTTTTACAAAGTTCATACAATTTCAAGTGCTCAAGAGAGGTATATGGTTCAAATAAATGGTCAATTCAAACAAATGGGTAAGGCTTGTAATGTGGTTGCCAAAAAATAGGATTACAGGCTCAACAGGATTAACTACGATACATAAAAAATTGGTGGGTAACTATATAGTTGGCTCAACAAAGAAACGCCTATATCACTTCCAAGACTGAATAAAACTACTATTTCGCTTTGCAAACACACGGGGCAAGTTCTATACATCAAATGCAATGCACAGAATACACCAAACCTCACACGCACATGGTGCATAACTCACTTAAGATTGGATCATCAAGATACCCTAGTCAAAGCAGTTAAGCAAAGTTGAGATCATACGATTTAAGGCACTCATACAAGAGTCAAAAACTGAGCCTAAGCGTCACAATCAAAGTACTCACTATTCTCAAGGCATGATCAAGTCAAGAGATATTGCTTCCATTTCAAATCATAGCATAAGGTTTTCCTACTTCTAAAAATAAAAACTAACTACACCTGGTTCAAACAAAACCTTTGAAAAAGAACCACGGCACAAAGAAAAATCAAGGGGGAATTATTACACTAACTACAAAAGAAAATCTTTTTGTATTTTTCTTTCGACTTTAATCCCTCAAGAAACCCGTCGAATGATATCCATCATCGGGAAAAGTCCAAAATTTTAAAATTTTATGTTTTTTTTTTCAATTATTTTCTCTATCTCTACTACTCAAACTAACAAAAGAAAACTAAAACTAATATACATACATACATACATACATACATACATACATACATACATACATACATACATACATACATACATACATACATACATACATACATACATACATACATACATACATACATACATACATACATACATACATACATACATACATACATACATACATACATACATACATACATACATACATACATACATACATACATACATACATACATACATACATACATACATACATACATACATACATACATACATACATACATACATACATACATACATACATACATACATACATACATACATACATACATACATATATATATATACATATATACAAACATACATACAACATATCCCCTACCCCACACTTTAAGTTGTGGCATATCCCCATGACACATAATTAAAAAGCATAAGGTAAAGAAAACTTCCCTAAATTTTCATCTTTTCCGAGAACTTATGAACTCCACCCCTAATTCTGAATTCATTCCTCATTTTCACTTCTTGGGAATCTTTATGGAGCTCATTAAGCCCAATTCTTCAAAGGATAGCTGCAAGACCCGCTCTTTTCTTTCTTTCTTGTCCTCATCTTGAGCGGTGAATTGCTCGTTCATGATAATCCTTAACTTGTTTCTGCATTCTTTCACAGGATCACTCTATACATAATCCTATAAATTCCCAAAAATAAAATCAACACGATCAAGGTTAGAATAAGAAAACAAAGAAGAAAGGTCAAGTGAATATTCCTCTGGTTTGTCCAAGACTATTTGTTTCTCATTCTCTTCTACCAAATGTTGCAAATGTGGAAAGGTGGATGGGGATTTGAACTCTTCTTTCGTTGTTTCACACTCAACCACAACCTTATTTTCAATCATCTCAGTTGAATCAGAGTCATCTTGAACATGAAAAGCTCTCTCTGTGGATGCTCATCCTCTTGGGTAGGATCATTCTCACAGGGTATCTCCTCCATATATTCAACATCGCAACACAATGAGCTTTCTGAAGGTGTACTTATTATTTGACTTTCTTGCATTGTTAGGTTGTTCATGGCTTCATCATCTTGTGTAAATCTCTCTATTGGCTTATTTATGAACTTATATACAAGCTCTTCCAAACTACCATTTTTCCCTTGAGGTAGTTTTCTCACTTCGCTTCCATTCCAGTTATAATAATGGTATTCATCCCAACTAGAGTCAAGATTGTACCCATATAAATCCTCATACCTGTACGGATTAGAAACAGAGTGAGACTGTTCAAAATATGAACCATAAGAGGAATACACCTCCTGCTTGACTGTCAACCCATAGATAATTTCCACCGCATTTAAAACACATAGCAGACTGCTGATAATATTCAGCTGCTAACTCTTCAACCGTTTTCTTAGGCAGGTTGCACTCCATCTTCACAGCATTTGGTGTTCAATATCTATAGTATCTTCTCCAACTTATTAGGAACTACAAAACAAATCTTGAAAAGAAGTTAACTAATAAAGAAAATAAAATAGAAAAGGAAAAAGGAAAAAAAAACTAAAACCTAATTCCTGAATTAGCATTACAAACTATTTCAAACACTATTAATTGCCATTCCCCGGCAACGGCGCCAAAATTTGACGAGCTAAAAACACAACACAAAATTATGCTCGCTGGTTGAATATAGTATAGGAAACATCGTAACCACAGGGATTGGATTTAAACAGTGTTTTCGTAGCTTCTAGTTTTAATTGCTATCCAAGATGATTAACAATTTAGAGTTGTGTGATTTAAAACTAAAATTTACTAGAAGTCGAACTATTGGCTAATGACAATTACAACAAGAGTAACCAAGAAGATATCAAAGGGAGAAAATAGAGGTTGATTGGATAGGTGTAAGATACTTATTTGGGAATTAACTCTAGTTACTTCACTTCTATGGTTCAAGTGAGTCTCTCGAATTCACTCTATTATGTTCAAACATTCAGTAGAAACTCCTCTCTCGATTAAGTCTCAACCATACAATATGAACTAAGTTAAGCTTGGTGAAGATATGCAAGAATTCGTAGTGGATTGATCCTTAGGAGAACTCTTTTGATTATCCTCCTAATTAGGTCTAAACATTAATTCAACTAGCCTCTTTTGATTACTAATAAGAATCAATGAATTCAACCAATAAGATAATACAAAACATCACAAATTATGCCGATTTTGATTACATAAACAAGTAAATATATATGCAACAATAAAAATACCCAAAATGCTTCAATACATAAAACTAGCATTAATATCCACAAACAATTCTCAAAACACCGAATCCATCAATCCCTAAGGAAGAATTACTCCATGGATATGGATAAATTCATCACAATTAAGTTTAAGTCAAAGTAAAACATAAAACATCCAAACCCTTGTCTTGAGTGAGGATGAATTGTGAAATCCTTGTGCTCTTGCTTCTCCCTCTTCTCCTTAGCTTCCTTAGGTCTAAATTATGTCAAAAGTCCTCAAAATACCATTTTTACATGTATATATACCAAGTAGGGTCGGGCCCAAATAAATACTCCTTCTCCTACGCGAAATAGGACACTTTTCCGGAGTTGGACGTGCGCGGCCGCGCACCTGGAAGTGTGCTCGCGTACTTTTCACCCTGTTCCGCCTCATGTGCACGCCCAATGCACGCCAAAGTGCGCAACCGCGCACTTGGGTGGCTTTATGTTGGGAATTTGGGAAAACATAAATTATGAAAGTTGTCTTTTAAATAGTTTTCCAACGATATATTTTGGAGCCAAAACAGAGTTTCGAGCGAAAAGTTATGTGCATTTTACTGGACACTGCGCAATATGCCTGCTCGATTCTTCGCTTCGTTCTACTATCATCTGTTGATCCTGGAACACGATCCCGACTTAATTCTTGGGCTTTTACTCAGGCTTTAAAGCTCCCGACTAGCTTCAATTCATTCCATAATATCTACATAGATCGGAATCACTCTTACAAGGCATAAAACACATAATTAATGTAAAACACTAGCGATTAAAGCTCCAACTCAATTAAAGTGTAGTAAATTAGAGTGCAATAATCGACTAAAATATGAGATTATTGCCTACTATCAACTATGCAAAAGCTAAGATTTCTCCGCAAAAGCGGAAGCACAGGTGCGGCTGCTGAGACCGCAGATGCGAGATGCCTAGGCAGAAAGTTTTTTTTTTTTTTTTAAAGTAACAATGCGATACAATACAATGGGTAACAACCATCCAAAAAAGTTGTAAGGGGATAGATTCCAACAATCTTACGTTCCTAAAACTCGCATGCAATACCTTTTTTTTTTTTTGAAAAGCTATAATCTAATGAACTAACTATTACAACATGATAAGTTGAATGCTTCCTTCTTCTATTAGTGTATGTGAATCCAATTGTCATTGGCAAATACCAAGCAACACCTATCAAGCTCTCACCAGGCGCCAGGGTATATTACCCATAGGCTAAAATGAATTCCAAACATCTCCACCGTAGAGTTGAAGTCCGCATCGTCCTACAAGTGTCGCTACTATATGATCTCCATATGCAGTGAACTGATTTTGTTCAAGTATTAATCATGTGCTCACTCATCAAGATTAATGTGTAGAAGAGGAGCCTGGCTTTAGGCAGGCTTTTCAAGGCAAAAGCCAGGCTTGAGCTGGCTTTAGGCAGGCTTTACAAGGCAAAGGCCAGGCATGCGCTGGCTTTAGGCAGGCTTTGTAAGGCAAAAGCCAGGCTTGAGCTGGCTTTAGACAGGCTTTGCAGGACAAAGGCCAGGCGTGAGCTAGCTTTAGGCAGGCTTTACAAGGCAAAAGCCAGGCATGAGCTGGCTTTAGCCAGGCTTTACAAGGCAAAAGCCAGGCATGAGCTAGCTTTACAAGGCAAAAGCCAGGAATGATCTGGCTTTAAGAAGACTTTGCAAGGCAAAGGCCAGCCTTTGAGAATGTGCCTTTTTGTGATCTTGTAAGCTCAGATCCTTCCCTACTAGAACCTTTAATGTAGTCATCATTCAAAACATTGCTAAACCATCCTCAGATTGAGCTTGAAAGCATGCTAATACCACTGAGAAATGATTCAACAATCTCCAAAAATACCATATGATGGGTTCAGCATTCTCCTTAGCATTTGGACATATCAGTTTGTGCAGAGTCCAATCTTGTGAAGCCATCAGTCTGGGGTTTTTCTCTTTGCTATCCTAATCCTAAGGTTAGGTGATTGAGATTTATCTAGATTGATCAACCTCCTTCCTGCACTAGGCAGTTCAGAGAATGAATGAAACTCAGATGTACCTGCAAAAGAGAACGCAATGTTAGCTATAAAATCCGCCACTGAGTTGCCTACTCTGAACACATGTTAAAAGATCACATTGAAGTTGTCCTTCATCTCTATAATTTTCTTCACATCCTCTGCAATTACCCAAGGAGGATCCCATTCCCCTTCTATCGCCTTCTTCATCACCAATGAATCAGTCTCCAGTATGAGGGGGTGAAAATCATGCTCCACACAATATTCCAACCCTTGAAGAATAGCCTTAGCTTCAGCCACCACATTAGTTGTCACTCCCAGGTCTACTGCCCTAGCATACGCCACATCAACTTCATCATCCCTCACATAAAAGCCTAGGGAGCTAAGTCTAAGATTGCCCTTTGAAGCTCCATCAGTATTACATTTGTACCAACCATGACAAGGAAGCTTCCATGTTACTCTTGTAGTGATCAATATAGGTTTATATCCTTCAAAGTATTGAATCATGTCTGGCCATAACAATGGAATATTAGGGATTCAATCATACCTCACCCTTGCCAGTTGATGCAATGTCATATTTATCTCATGAATCACCCTATTTGTGGACATTGAACCACCATGTTTACCTGCATTTCTTCTCTTCCAAAGCTCCCAAGTGATAATAGATGATACTGCTTGAAATGGTGGCTTTAATTTCGGACAACACTGAGCATACCTCCAATGCCTTATAATCTGCTTCAATTGAATCAATTGCACAGAAATTCCAGCAGCCCCCATGAACAAGTTCCATACCTTAGAGGCAGTAGGACTTATGACAAATATATGCTCAATGGATTCCTCTTGGGGCTACTGATAACACCAACACCTAGACATCACCATTTGCCCTTGCCTCCTCCACATGTCATCGGTGGCTATTTTCTGCCTCCACATTCTCCATAAGAAGAAGGATATCTTGAATGGCAGACCTTTAATCCACATTAACTTGAATTCCTGATTAGGATCTGCTCTATGCCTTAATATATGCCAAGCACTGCTAACACTGAACTTGCCTGAAGGAGTTGGCATCCAGTATGGCTTATCCTAATATCCCTCACTGCCTTCATAGTTCACATTTAGCCTTATATGTTCTGCAATTTCCTCATTGAAAGTTTGATCTAGCAGCTGATCATCCTATGTTTCCCCTTGCCGCAGTTCTGCCACCTCCTGAAGACCTTCATTGATTGGAAAGTCTTCAGGTAATACATGATAAATTACACCCAATCCAGTCTAATTTTCATGCCAAATATTAGTTGTTCCACTCTTCAATTCCTATATGATCTCATGTTCTACTTCTTCCCTAGCATTCAGCATTTGTCTCCAAACATGAGACCCTCCCCTAAAACGCACCACAGTTGGTGGCTCCTTCTTGCAATACTTATTCCACATGAAATTAGACCACAAAGATTTTGTGGTACTAAACCTCCACCATAGTTTAGCAAACAGTGCCCTTGAGACATCATTTAAGGACCTAAAACCTAGCTCCCCTTCCTCTTTAGGAAGGCAAAGATTTTTCCATGAAGCTCAGTGTCTGCTTCTCCCTTCTTCCTTTGTGTTCCAAAAGAACCTAGCAAAAGTCTTATGTAGATGCCCCAGGATGTTGTTTGATGGATCAAGGACTGATAACATGTGAACTGGTATACTTTGCAACACACTAGAGATGAGTGTTGCCTTTCCTCCAAATGACAGCAGTTTTCCTTTCCATGAATGCAATTTAGCCTTCACCTTCTTGATAAGATCCTCATAATAGTCCTTCCTCCTTCTAGTGTAAAAAATAGGACACCCTAGATATGTGAAGGGGAATTTACCTCTTGCAAATCCTGTAATAGCTCCAACTGCCTGAAACAATCCATTAGCAACCTTTGAATGCATGTAGTATGAACTCTTATCTTTGTTGATCATCTGACCTGATATCTTCTCATAGTTCCCCAACACTGCCATAATCTTGCTCAAAGAGGGAGGATGAGCAGATGCAAAGATTATTGTATCATCAGCATACGCCAAGTGGTTTAAAGAATCAAACCACCTAGGCATTCCAAATCCCACAAATGACTTGTATTCAAAAAGCTTATTCAAAGACCTGGAAAGTACCTCAGCTGACAGGATGAACAATGCTGGAGACAGGGGATCCCCTTGTTTCACACCCCTTGTCGACATAAAGAACCCTGAGGACTGCCCATTCACCAATACTGAATACCAGTTATTTGACATCAAGTTCCACACCATGTTGATGAAGTGTTCAGAAAATCCTATCTTCCTTAGCACATGCAATAAGTACTTCCATGAGACCCTATCATAGGCCTTAGCCATATCAAGCTTGATCACCACATTAGCTGGTTTTCCCCTTAACCTTATGTCAGTGACAATTTCTTGAGTCAATAAGATTTCTCAAATATACTCCTACCCTTTACAAATCCGGATTGATTAGGAGCTATTAGAGATGGCAAAAAACTCTCCAATCTGTCATGTAACACCCTAGATAAAACCTTGTTAATGAAGTTGCTCAAACTAATAGGTTTTAAGTAAGAGAAGATCTCAACTCTAGGTTTCTTGGGCAGCAACACTAGATTGGTGTGAGTGATGGATTTAGGCAATGCAGCTCCTCCATAGAAGTGTAGCACCATGTTGTGTATATCAGCACCAATAACGTCCCAGCATGTTTGATAAAACAAGCCAGTGAATCCATCAGGGCCACTAGCACTCTCCCCACTAAGCTCAAAAACTCCTGCCCTTACTTCTTCAATTGTTGGCAATCTGCTATTGAAGGTACATTATTGAGCAAGGGAAATTCAGAAGCACCACCTTCATTTGTGAACTGTTTTTGATAGAAGTCCACTGCAGCTGTAGCCAATTGCTCCTGGTCTTCAATCCATACCCCACTGCCACTTTTGATCCTCTTCAGTTGCAATTTCTTTCTTTTGCCATTGACATGGTTGTGAAAGAAACTTGTATTCCTATCTCCTTCAGCAAACCAAGTCATCCCAGCTTTTTGCTTCCAATACTGCTCCTCAATATTCAAGTATTTCTTTAATTCAGATTGAGCCTTTTAAAGCACAATCCTATTCTCAGTTGTAGGCTCTTCTTCAAACAACATCTCCTTCACCCTAACAATGTCCTCCAAAATAGCCAATTGCTTGAAGATATCAACAAATATTTCCCTATTCCATTTTGAGAGTGATGCCTTCACCCTCTTGATATTCTGCTTGAACATCAAAAACTGATCCCCTATGAAATCTGCTTCCCAATAAACGAAGGGTTTTGTGATTTTTCTCATTTTGCACTTTGGGGGCTCAACTAGCGGCGATTGTTAATAAGGTTTTGACTATAACTCAAGGGGTAAGTGAATTTTGATCACTTTGTTCATAAATATTGAATGCACATTGATTTTTACACCTAGATTATGTGTGTTTGAGGTACAATTTGGGGAATTTCGGACTATGTATTGGAGAGTAAGATTTGGAGATTTGAGGGTTGATTTGTGTTGGAAGTTGATATTTTTTGTATGGTTGGACTCATAATTGAATGGGTGTACAGATTTTGTGAGTTTTGTTGGGTTCCAAGGTGTGAGCCCGAGGTTGACGTTTTGGGTTGATATTTTGATTTTAGTTAAAGATCTTAGCTTTATTATAGGGAATTGATTCCTATAGCTCGTATTGATTATATTATGTTGTTTGTGACTATATTCGAGTCATTCGGAGGCCGATTCGCGAGGAAAGGGTTTGTTGGAGGATTGAGTTGTGCACTTTGAGGTAAGTAACACTTCTAAACTTGGAACTGAGGATATAAATCCCTACAAAAAGTATTATATGGTTTGTGTTGGGGTGACGCACATGCTAGGTGACGGGCGTGTGGGTGTGCACCGTAGTAATCATGATCCAGTTGATTCGTTTATGCTGTGTTGATATCAAGTTTTATTTTATCCGTGTAATTTCAAAGTGTTAGAGTAATTGAGTTGTGATTCATGTTACAAAATCATGTTTAGGCTATATGCTTATTTGACTGAGACCCACTAAGGTTATATTTGCTATTTTGAGTTATCTACTTTAACTGAAATTATGTACTCAGTCATTATCCTTCATTTTTATGTCATATCTCAGTCTCTGTTGTCATTTACGGTTACATTAAATGTTTTTATTGTTTGGGTGAGTAGTACGAGATTGTGAGCCCTCAAGAGTTGAGACATTGATGATTGAGGTGGGCCTAAGAGTCAGATTGTGAGTGTTATTGTGGATCGGGCTGCACGCCGCAGCAGGCCTTATTGGCTTATTTATTATTGTGGATCGGGTTGCACGCCGCAGCAGGCCTTATAGGCTTTATATTAGCGCTTAGGCAGGATCCTCTCCTCCAGAGTCTGACACACCAGTAGTGAGCGCAGGCATAGTGATATCTACACGTGCTTTTGTGAGGGGCATTAATGCCAGGCACCCATAGAGTGCTGAGTGATTTTGTGTGTGATGAGTGGGCATTGAGATAGACAAATTGAGTACTCTGAGAGTGTGAGTGCCTAGGAATATCATTATGATACCTTACATTGGCATGCATATTTGACATGTAGACATAGAGATGTACTATTCCTCATACTAGCTATACTTGAAATGTTAATATTAGTGTTGGTCTTAAATTGTGAACTTGAAAGCATGTCTAAATCTCTGTACCATGAACGAGCTGAATATAGAAGTTCTTTTGAGTTATTTATTGTCATTGCCATTGTCTTACATGTGTTGTCATTATATTGGTTCTGACTGTATCCTTCTGAGCTCGTTATTGTTTTCAGCCCAAGGTTTGTCCTGTTACTTATTAAGTACATTGGGTTGGTTGTACCCATACTACACTCTGCACTTCGTGTGCAGATCCAGGTATATCTTGACGCGATGATTGCTAGATCATTGCTAGCACTTGCTTGGAGACTTCAAAGTAGCTGCTATAACGTCCGCAGACCTTGACTCTCTTCCTTTTATTTTCTTTAGTACTGTTCTATTATTCAAAAATTTGTACTAAAGTTTTGTTTATGTTGATACTTAGTAGTACTCATGTACTCGTTGACACTAGGTGTTGGGGTGGTTGTAGTAGTATTTCAGTTAATTTTATCAGATATTTATGAGAGTTTCCGCTATTGAGTTTATTAAATCATGTTTTATTTCAAATGCTTAGTTGTTATGTTATTGTCGGCTTGCCTAGTAAGTGTGTTAGGCGCCATCACGACATGTTGGGATTTTGGGTCTTGACAACAAGCTACCACTTTTTCATGGTAGTTTAGGACTTATGTTCCTGTTTATTTAAATTTCAAACAGATGATGTAAATGTTTTTCCATATCAGAGTTGTATTCCTAATCTTAGTCGCTCATGACTGTACTACTAGTCCTTGGGATAGTTGTATTGATTTTCGCATTCTTATATTATTACTTATTGGATGATTCCTATTTTGGATTGTGGCATATGTTAGTTCGCTTACCAGGCAGGATGGGTTAGGTGTCATCACGACATGGTGGAATTTAGTATCATGACAATTAGACCTTGCCTCCAACTCTCTAGTGAAGATTAAACAAGCTCAATTCTAAACAACGGGGAGGAGTCAATAGGATATACTAGTAACAATGCTGCTATGATAGGAGAACTTACCTTATTTAAATTTGCTCCTATCCAATAGAGAGTTATTAGTTTTATTCTTTTGAGTCATTACTGTCTATCTCGGTTGACTATTTCATTGCATTACTGTAAGATTCCTACCACTTTGGTTTTAGTATTTTCACTTTATTTCATATTTTAAGATATTGGATAGGTCCATATAATGTTTTGGTACTTAGTTGGATTATTTGGAGGGATCTTGGGGTCCACGGGTGAGTTTTGACACATTCGGAGAGAGTTGGACAAAAGGTGAAAACCGTGTTGGTGCACTGATCTGGTGTGCGTCGTGCCTGAGGAGGCACCCACCCCAAGTGCATTATCAGGTGTCCTGCACTTGGGGTTGACATGACAAAAGTACAGTATGGTGTGCGGTATGCCTCCCTCCTCCCCGGACAATTTTCATACTGAATATAAATATTCTCATATCGTGATTTTGGTCTATTTTCTACTATTTTGGAGACTTGAGAGCTCGGTAGTGGATGATTTTTACCAAGAATAATAGCGACGACATTGTGAGTAAATGATTCTAACTCTAGTCTACGCTTTTGTTATGAATCTATCTTTGGATTTACCCTATAAACATGCATGGAAGGTGAAATTATGTGAAACTTTGGAAAAAATAAAGAATTACCTAATGTTAATTTAAATGTCTATATGGCCTTAGAGTGAAAATATGAGCATAGGTACGGATTTATAAGATTATGAACCATCGGGTTTTAACTTTTATTTTGGAATTTGACCATATAGTCTCGGGTTTGATGTTTGAGTCAACTTTGACCTAGACCTAGAGTTTAATCAAATTTATGATTCCAATAGTGTTGTTTGGCATTATTAATTAGTCTTATAGCTAGATCGAGGTTAATTAGTCGATCGGGAAAGAGGAAGGAGCATCCTCAAAGGAAGCTTCCTTGAATCAAGGTAAGTTAAGGCATTGACTTTAATGAGAGATTTTTCTCAAATTGACTTGTTTGATATATATTGTATATATGTGGATATCATATATATGAGGTAATGAGTATATATGCAGTTTTCGTGTTCATATATGCTTATAAGGGTAAGATATCGATGTTGCTATCCATGCTTAGCTTGATTTTCTTTATGTTATGATTATTTGTGCATTATCCCATGCTAGTATGATTGTCATGATCCAAAATCCCAATCAGGTCATGATGGTGCCTAACATCGCTTTCGAGGAAAACAATAATTAGCAACAATAAACGAAGTAGTTTAATAGTTAAAAACATCATAATAAGGGTAGAGAGTGATATCTCATAACTTCATAATAAGACTGCAACCAAACACTGTCTAAAACTACTCCCAAGATCTGCTCTAATGGGCACATGAGCCACTAGGAGTGCTAAATACAAGACTACAAAGATAAATACAATATTGTCTAGTATAATAAACAGTAAACAAAGGTAGGAAGGGCAGCTACAGTCGGGACGCGGGTACATCTTCCAGTCCATCTTTTGTCGAACACAGCAATATCGACATTCGAAATCTGCACGCAATATGCAAGAAGTGTAGTATGAGTACAACCGACCCCATGTACTAAGTAAGTATCGAGCCTAACGTCGACGAGGTAGTGATAAGTCTAAGACAAGACACTTATTGTAAACCTATATGAGTAATAAGCAGAAAGCAATAGAAATATAGAGAAACGAGTAAAACATAATGAACGAAATAAGAGAATAGATAGCAGAGGGACCCAAAATATCATCACATTACAACCTTATAACACAACATGGTAGCGGAGCATAAAAACCAAGAATAATTGCAAGACATCTTTTTCGTTGCGGCGCACAACCCGATCCCAATATCAATACCAATAAGTGTCCATACCGTTGTTATGCGCAAACTTATCCTAATATCAATAATAATAGCGTTGCGGCATGCAACCTGATCGCAGTAAACCAATTCATTTGAAAAAGCTCGGTAACAATCAACACAGCAAGCCTCGCGACATAATATTAAAGGGAACTAGAATGGATAACATCACCAGTGAAGTACGAGCACGAAATAGGAAGGTCAAACAGTGCAATATCCAAGAGCTAGCCTCACAACATATACCAACAATACTTAAACAAGTTGTAACACGAGAACAATCTAAGGTCACACTATACAACATTACATAATATAGTAAAACCAGGAACAGGTAAAGACAATAAGGCAAATAATGACATGAAGCAGCTAAAAAAATCTATTTAATAACAGGAAAGGGCATGTAACAAGTGAAGGAATAAATTTAATTAAAGCATACAGAAAATAGAAGCATGTAACAATTGAAAGTAGTTAACAAGTGAAGGCATATATGTGTCAAGAAAACAAGTATCAGATAAGGGCACATAATAAATGAATGCACGAAATAAAGAAAAACATGGCATAACTTAACGTATAATGTAAGCTAGAATACCCTACATGCTTATACCCATGACAACGCATATGCATTCGTCACCTTGCATATACGCCGTCTTCAAATAGAAATCACGTATAAATTAGATCAGTCATATCCTAATTCCCTCAAATCAAGGTTAAACATGATACTTACCTCTTTCTGGAACAAGATCAACAATCCAACACGGCTTTCCTTTAGAAAAAGCCTCCAATCCACCCAAATATAGTCAAATATCACTCAAATAAGTCAAAACAAGTTTTAGAAACTACCCTGGCATAAAAAACGTTTGATCTTCAATACATTTGAAAAAGTCAACCCGAGCTCACATGGTCGAATTCCTTAATTAAGACATAATCTCGATCGCCCATTCACCTCTGGTCTAAATATATGATATTGTTTTGAGATACGACCTCGATTTGAGGTCTAAATCTCAATTTATAAAATCCTAATTTTTTTCCCAAAACCCCTATTCTACTCTATGAAATCTTAGATTTAAGAGTGAAAATCCATGAAAATGTAATGAAAATTGAACAAAAAGAAGTTAAAGTTACTAGCCTATGAAGTGGGGAAGAAATTGCTCTCCAAAATCGCCTCTATATAGAGTCTAGGTCTCAAAGAAGGAACAAAATGAGCTAAATCTCAAAATCCCAATCTTTTACCCAGCTGTAGGTATCGCAATTGCTAACTCTTGTTCGCAATTGCGATATCTGCAAAAGCGAAAAACTAGTCGGAAATGAAAACCAGTCGATGAGCATTTGATTTCACAAATGCGAGAATGTCATCGTGAATGCGAAGTCTGGGATCTTAGCAAATGCGAACTCAGCTTCGCTTTTGTGAAGCTATCCCTTCCCCCCCCCAGAGTCGCAAATGCGACATTCATCTCGCAATTGTGAAGGCCTACCCCCTCGCAAAAGCGAGCAAAGCTTTGGAATGAGAGGCTGCCCAGCCCCTGTCCAACATCGTAAATAGGAGGTCTGCAGCACCAGCAATCCCATATCCTAACCAAACAGTTCGAAACTCACCTAAAACTCACACGATCCCCAGGGGCTCCACTCCGAACACACACATGAAGAATAACATTGTATGAACTCACTAGCAAACTCAAATCATATAAATAACATCTAAAATCAAGAATCAAATACCAAAACTCAATGAACTTTAAAGTTCATACTTCAAATTTCCAACTTTCCACATTAAGAGCCGAATTGGCCTCAGGTCACCCGGGACCCCAACCAAATATGTGTACAAGTCCAAAATTATCATACAAACCTATCAAAATTGCCAAAACACTGATCTAAGGTCGTTTACCAAAAATATTGACTGTCGTCAACTTTAATCATTTTCAAGTTCAAAATCAAAATTTCTTTAAAAATTCACATTAAAGCTTTCCAAAAATTAACACGGACAATTCATGCAAGTCGTAAATCACCAAATAGCGCTATGAAAGGTCTAAATCAAAAATGCGGAGCTATTACTCAAAATAACCTATCGGGTAGTTACATTCTCCACCTCTAAAAGAAATATTCGTCCTCGAACAGACGTAGAAATGTACCTGGTTTGGTAAAAAGGTGCAAGTATCTACTCCTCATGTCGGACTTGGAATCCCAAGTAGCCTCCTCGGCCGGCTAACCTCTCCAATGCACTTTCACAGAAGAAATATCCTTAGACCTCAACTTTCGAACCTACCGATCTAGAATAGCTACCGGCTCCTCTTCATAAGTCAAATTCTCATCAAGTTGCATCGTGTTCAAGTCCAAAACATGCGACTTATCTTCATCGTACTTCCAAAGCATGGAAACATAAAATACCAGATGTACCCCTGCTAGGCTACGAGGCAATGTAAGCCTATAAGAACCCTCCCCAACTCTCTCCAAGATCTCAAATGGACCAATGAACCTCGACCTCAACTTGCTTTTCTTCCCAAATTGTATCACGCTCCTCATAGGCGAAACTCGGTGAAGAATCTTCTCGCCCTCCATGTAAGCCACATCACGAACCTTCCTATCAGCATAACTCTTTTGCCTGGACTGTGTTGTTCAAAGCCGCTCCTGAATTAATTTTACCTTCTCCAAAGCATCACGAACTAAATCTGTGCCAAACAATCTAACCTCACCAAGATCAAACCAACCAACCGGAAAACAACATCACCTCCCATATAAGGCCTTGTATGGAGCCATCTGAATGCTTGACTGGTAGTTGTTGTTGTAGGCAAACTCCGCTAGAGGTAGAAACTGGTCCCACTGACATCTAAAACCAATGGTGCATACCCTTAACATATTCCTCAAAATCTGAATGGTCTGCTCGGACTGCCCATCCGTCTGAGGGTAAAATGTGATACTCAACTCAACCTGTGTTCCCAGCTCATGCTACATAGCTCTCCAAAAGTGTGAAGTGAATTGCGTGCCACAGTCTGAAATAATAGAAATGGGCACACTGTGCACTTGTCATGACCCAAAATCCCAACCATGGGGTGGTGATGGCACCTAACATCGCTTGATAGGAAAGCCAACATTAGCTACAATAAACGAAGCAGTTTAATAGTTAAAAACATCATAATAAGGTTAGAAAGTGATATCTCATATTATCATAATAAGACTACTACCAAACACTGTCTAAAACTACTCCCAAGATCTAGTGTCACGAGTACATAAGCCACTAGGAGTGCTAAATACAAGCCTAGAAAGATAAATACAATATTGTCTGGTACAATAAATAGTACACAAAGGTAGGAAGGGAACTTCAGGATCTGTGAACACCAAGCCGCATTACCTCAAGTCTCCTGGGAAAAGGGCCCGAGAAAATAACCTCTGAATGCTGCTAGGACCAACATTGGAATCTGTAAATAAAAGTGCAGAAATATAGTATGAGTACAATCGACACCATGTACTTAGTAAGTATCAAGCCTAACCTTGACGAGGTAGTGACGAGGCTATGGCAAAATACTCAGTGTAAACTTGTATGAGTAATAAGTATAAAGCAATAGCAATATAGAGAAACGAGTAAAACATAACAAACCGAATAAGAGAATAGATAACAGAGGGACCTAGAATATCATCACATCATAGCCTCATAACAAACACGGTAGCAGAGCATAACAACCAAGAATAACTGCAAGACATCCTTTCCGTTACGGTGCACAACCCGATCCCAATATCAATACCAACAAGTGTCCATACTGTTGCGGTGCGCAACCCGATCCCAATATCAATAACAATGCCATTGTGGCATGCAACCCGATCCCAATATATAAGTTCATTTGAAAATGCTCAGTAAAAATCAACACGACAAGCCTCACATCATGATATTAACGTGAACTAGAATGCATAAGTTCACCAAGGAAGTATGAGCACAAACAAGAAAGGTCAAACAATGCAATATCCAAGAGCTAGCCTCGCAACATATACCAACAAGACTTAAACATGTTGTAACACGAGAACAATCTAAGGTCACACCATACAACATTACATAATGGAGTAAAACCAGGAACAGGTAAAGACAATAAGGCAAATAAGGACATGAAGCAGGTAAAAATATCTATCTAACAACAGGAAAAGGCATGTAACAAGTGAAGGCATACATTGAATTAAAACATAAAAAAAAAGTAGAAGCAGGTAACAATTGAAGGTAGTTAACAAGCGAAGGCATATATGTATCAAGAAAACATGTGTCAGATAAAGGCACATAATAAAGTAAAGCACGAAATAAGGAAAGATATGGCATAACTTAAGGTATAAAGTAAGCTAGAATACCCCGCATGCTTATACCCATGACAACGCATATGCACTCGTCATCTTGTATATACGTCGTCCCCACATATAAATCACGTAGAAAATAGATCAATCAAATTATAATTTTGTCAAATCAAATTTAACCATGATACTTACCTCTCCGGAACAAGATCAATAAGCCAACACGGCTTTTCCTTTAGAACAAGCCTCCAAATCACCTAAATCTAGTTAAATATTACTCAAATAAGTCAAAACAAGCTTTAGAAATGACCCTAATATAAAAAAAAAGGTTTGATCTTTAACATATTTGGAAAAGTCAACAAAAGTCAACTCAGGCCCACGTGGTCAAAATCCAAAATTAAGTCCAAATTCCCAGTACCCATTCACCCCTGAGTCCAAATACGTGATTCGTTTTTTGATTCGACATCAATTTGAGGTCTAAGTCTCAGATTTAGAAAATCCTAAATTTCTACCCAAACCCCCTATTTTTACTCTATGAAATCTTAAATTTAATAGTTAAAATACATGAAATATTATTGGAAATTAAACAAAAAATAAGTTAAAGTTAATAACCTATGAAGTTGGGAAGAAATTTCTCTCCAAAATCACCTCTATGTAGAGTCTAGGTCTCAAAGATGGAGCAAAATGAGCTAACCCCGCAATCACAACCTTTACCCAGCAGCAGGTATCGTAATAGCTAACTCTTGTTCGCAATTGCGATGTCCGCAAAAGCGAACAACTAGCCGCAAATGCCATCCAGTCCCTGAGCCTCTCCTGAGCCTCTAATTTCACAAATGTGACAATGTCATAGCAAATGCGAAGTCCGGGATCTTAGCGAATGCAAACTCAGCTTCGCAAAAGCAAAGATGTCCCTTCTCCCCTTAGAATCGCAAATGCGACAATTCATTCTGAGGCAAATATAGTATAAGTCTCAAGATTTGCTCATGAAATTCAAAAGATGGTACCAATAACCTCAATATCCTCTACCCTCATTTGTTGAGCTCATGTAATCAATTAATGGAACAATACATAGAATCAAGTAGAACACACAGTTAAATAAAGCATAAAGTAAGATAGAATCAATCCTGAGCATGAATACCCATGGAACATGTATATACACTCGTCACCTCATATATACATCACCCCCGCATATAGCAAACAATATCAATTAGTAGGAAAAATTCCCGCAACCAAATCTAGGCAAGACACTTACCTCAAGCAAGCAAAACCAATACTCTAAAATAGCCTTCACGCGTGAACCGACCTCCGAACGGCTCAAATCCAGCCAAAAGCAACTCAAAAAATATCAAATAATGCCATAGAAATCAAATCCAAACGATAAAGATCAAATCTTTAATCAAATACTCAAAGTCAACAAAACAGTCAACCTAGGCTCGCACCTTGAAACCCAACAAAACTCACAAATTCCAACAACCCATTCGAATACGAGTCCAACCATACTTATTTCATCCAATTCCGACTCTGAATCGATGTTCAAAACTCAATTATTCATTTTAGAAAAGTTTAGACAAAAACCCCCAATTTCTCTTTTTGATTCATCACTAAAATGCCAACATCAAAGATGGAATCATGTAAAATAATCAAATCCGAGTCAAAAATACTTACCCCCAATCCAAATTATGAAAATCGCCTCAAGAATCGCCAAAATCCGAGCTCCCAATCTCAAAATGTGATAAAATAATTAAAATCCTCAAAATATAATAAGCTGCCAGTTATTTCCGTATTTGGACAAATGGCCGCATCTACTGCACTGCTTCTACAGGTCGTTGACTGCATTTGCGACAAGACAGATGTTTGGCATATTTCGATATGTGTTGATGTTACTTTACCCATGTTTTAACCGCTTCTTGATGTTATTTGATCTTTAAAATACCCAACATGGTTTAATTATTGGTTTTATGACTAATTGAGTTGTGTGTGGTGAATTAGGGTGTTTGGAGTGCAAAAATATGAAGAAAAGGTGCTCTAGGTAGAGGAAGAGAGATTGGATGCGTCGCATCCAATCTAGAAAAAGATCAGTTCGCGCACCCTTAGCAGTGAAGTCAGCCCATAGCATCCGCCATAGCATCCGCACCTGGGCAAAGCTGAGATGGAGGAACTAGGGGTGGATGCGTCGCATCCACCCTCGCATGCAAAGCTAAGAAATAGAGGACAAGGTGGATGCGTCACATCCACCTTCCCAGGCAAAATTGAAATGGAGGACGAGGTGGATGCGTCGCATCCACCTTAGCATCAATCCCTGAAGCCGATTTGGACTAGGAATAGGAGAGCTTTGGCCCACGACTTTTGTACGCAATATATAAGCCAAAAATGCCTCCTTTAGGTTATCTAACATATTGGGAAGGGGGAAAAAAGCCACGACAAAGCTGTGGAGGCCGGAATTCATCAAGTTCCATCTTTCTCCCACCAAACTTAGTAATTTTTATGTTTCTTTGTATGATTTGTTGTTTGGCTACCATGTCTATGTGGAGCTAAACTTCACGTTCTAGGGTTGTGGTTCTTTCATGACTATTGTTATTCGGATATTGATTTTGACTTCTTGATTTATCATATTAGTTTATTTATTCAATCTTGCGCTTAATTATTTAATTGCTTGATCACCAATTGAATACTATCTACGAATCTAGAATTGAACTCGAAAGTGGGAATTCTATATTGCATATAGGATTGAGTAGGGCAAGTTCTTGAACTCGGGCATCGGGGAACGGATTCGTAGTTAGGATAGACATATACCTAATTGTCTTGCTTGGTTGATTTACAGGAATTATAAATGCGTTCTTGTTGATTCTAACTCCATAGACATATAGGCGTTAGGTTAGCTTGAATAGGCGAGTAAGAACTCGACAGATTCTTATGAGCATTAACCCTGTCAACCAATAAGCTAGATAAATTAGTCGGTCAATTCAATTGAAGAATACAATAGGATTGTTAGATAGCCCATAACCCTAGATCGTTTTCCTTACATTGATATCATAAAAATCTGCTCTTTCTCTGTTCAAAGTTCATTATTTATATTTTCTTATTTAATTAGTTTAGAATAAAATATTTTTAGGTTTAATTCTTGTTTAGATAATTAGGATAGTCTAATTTAGTTAATAGTTAATCATAAGTCCTCGTGGGTTCGACATCCTACTTTTAGTCACTTTATTACTTGACGACCGCGTATACTTGCGTGAGTGTGTTTGGTCGCAACAAGTTTTTGGCGCCGTTGCCGGGGACTTAGAAATTTGCTATTTTTCTAGATTAGACATTTTTTTTATCTATTCATGTTTTTTTATTATTTTATTTTAGTTAGTATTTTTTATTTATTTTAGCATGGCATCTTGGAATAAAAATTGTTCGAATGATGGTTATTCTTATTTTGATGATCCTTGTCCATATTGTGGAGGACCCCACTGGTGTAAAAATTGTCAGAATATTCCCAGGAGCGAGTTGTGCGCACAATCTCAATCCTTTGAGTGGAATATTTGTAATATGTGTGGTGGTCAAGATGGCCATTGGGATGGTTGTCCTAATTTTGTTCATCCTTCTCTGAGCCCTTATTATGATCTTTCTAATGATATTTCTGAGTTTGATAGGGGCAATGAAGTGCAGGATATGGAGCCTGATGCATATATTAGGGATATTCTGAGGCAAGTAGCAGAGCAACAGGATGAACTCAAAAAAGATATGAAAAAAATGAAGGCAGCAATCACAAGAATGAAGGCCAATATGGAAGAATTGAATGAAGAGAGCGAGTACCAGCAAGAGAAAATTTTTGAAAAAGAGGAGATTTTGAGCCAAACTTGGCTGGTAGAACAGGCTGAAAAGTTAGAAATATATGAAGCTCAACGTGAGGAACTTACTGATGGGATGAGACACTTTATAGAGGGAATATCTAAACTAGGACAAGGGATCGATAAATTTGTCACTACTATTCACGACTTGCAAGATAAATTAAATGCAAAGGTTGTTGCGTCTATCGCCCAACAAAATAGTAATGAGTTGTCAGAAGCTGAAAAGGAGCTTATACGCCAAATTGAGGAGCTAAAAGTGGAGAGCCAATCATTCGAGCATATTTCTGTTGATGATGCCCATGTTGAGAAAAGTACACTAGAGCAATACGAGGTAGCAGATAATGTTATATTTGAAGACTCTAATGTGTGCACATATGAGGATATAAATAGTAATACAATTCCAAAGTTAGGGCGTGTTGGTTCTCATTCTAAATATTTTTTGACATTGTATTTGGATGATGACATGGAAATCGAGTCATCTAAGCCTTTGGAGGAGTCAATGGAAGAGGAACAGGATGCTTACATTCTTGGATTTGTCGTGCCAGAGAGAAAAAATTACATTCCTCATATAAAGGCCGAGAAGTATAGAGTGAAAAATTTGTTACTTGGCCTATTTATTTTTGTATCCCCACCAAAGGAGCATAGCCACAGACTGGATGCCATGTTAGGGGTACAATTCATAAGTTCGAGGTGGAGGCAGAAAGTGGTTCAAGTCGTGCCACTACGTTAAATCAAGTGCTTGTTGGGAGGCAACCCAGCTTTACTGCTTTTTTTTATTTTTGTTTATTTTTTATTTTATTTTATTTTTATTATTTTGTAGTATTTATTTTTGTTTTGTAGGATTATGAGCATAGGAAGCAAAGCCATTAGAAGAGTGCAAAAGCGAGCTAGATGGTGAGGACTAAGTGTGGGGTGCCCACACAAAGGACGATGCCTGGGGGAAGTCTGAGTACCTCGTGAGCCGCTATTTCTTCGGCCTTTGGCCTACCAGGGAGTCTCGTTTACCCTCTTATTATTTATAATGTGCATTGAGGACATTGCAAAATTTTAAGTGTGGGGTGAGGAGATCGTTTGGATGAGTTTCTGTGCTATTTTAGCTTAGTTGTAGTACTCATTCTTAAGTGTAGTAGCTTTTGTGGAAAAAAAAAAGAAAAAAAGAAATTAAAAAAAAAACGAAAAAGTAGAAAAATTGGACTTTTCCCGACGATTGATCTCCTAGACAGTTTTCTTGAGGGATTAAAGTCTAAACAAAAATTCAAAATATGTCTTTTAGCTTTCTTTAGGTAGTAATAATCCCCTGTGGTTTTTCTTTGTGCCTCGGTTCTTTTCCATGGGATGTAGTTTGAACCGGGTATTTTTTTCTTTCCGAGTAGATTAGGAATTTAGGGAATAAAAGGAGCAAGAATGATGAACCTAGGCGCCCTTGACTTGTTTGATAGTAACATATTTATACTTTCGCATGTGTAGTATCTTCTGTATGATTTGAATTTATTGATGATGCCTTGTTAAATTGGATAGCATGTTTTGTGGCGCCTATGTCTCATTTACATGACTTATGTTCACCTTGTGTTTAATACTTAATATCTCGTGGCTCCGTGAATACTTGCATTGCTTAAGAGTCGGAATGTGATCGTCCTTAGTGAGTCATGTGCCATGTGTGGTGAGTTTTTTGTGTTGTCCATGTATTGTACTTGTGTCTAGAACTTGCCCGGTATGTGAGTTGAAGCGAAATTTTAGGTGATGCTCGGTTTGAAAAATGATTTTAGGCTTTCTTTGATCTTTTTGAGCTTATTGCTTATCATAAATAAAATCTATCCCTAGTTAACCCTTTTGAGCCTGTAGACCTTTTATTTGGTACCCACATTACAAGCCTATACCCTTTTTATTCTTAATTGACATTGTTTTGATCCTTTTACCTCTTAAAGCACTTTAATTGTTAGATGAGCGCTAAAAGAAGTAAGAAGGGACTAAGTGTGGGGTGACTTTTGAGTGGAACCAATGAAAGAAAGAAGGGTACACTTATTTTGTAAAATAATACACCACTAGCGAAAATTGAAAGAAAAAAAAAAGAGAAAAATCTGGAAACAAAAGAAAGAAAAATATAAATGAATAAATTGTTATCTTGTTCTTGCTAGTGGGTATGAACTAAAGTAGTGCTTAAAGAAAAAGAGACTGTTTTGGGGGTGATATTGTTTGTGAAATTGAAGTGGGGTTGAAGAAAAAAATGCTTAAAGTAATTTTGTGATGTATTAAAGTGCTTAGGAGGGTGAGTCACTATTCCTTAAATATATCCTACCCGTCCCTTAGCCCACATTACAACCATGAAAAAGTCCTAATTGATTTTAGATCGAGCGAGCTTACATTAGTAGAGATTTACATTAAGGGCAAGCCTATGGTACTAATTTCATGCATGTGACTTCTTTGTGAGAGTGAGCGATTTTCTTTGATATATGTGAGTCATTAAAATATATTTGATCATGAGATTCGAATGTGTGGATTGAACTCGCTCTCTTGTTCTTGTTGTGAGGGCACATGGTTTCACGAGGGATAGGTAACATTATTAGACTTCTCTATGATGTTGGGTGTTCAAGCCATGAGTGCATAGTGACATTGAGTCGGTTTTTGAGGTTAGGGTTGTTGTGAGCATGTTGTCTTTGTTCGAATATGTTTAAAGAAGGGCATAAGTAAAGGGAAGTGTGTGTGATGCATAGTCTAGAGCCTAATTGTTGCAAATAACCATGGTCATAGGTGCAGTGTGCTTTGAATGATAAGAGCTTAATTTTGTTTTGTCTACTATAGGATGGTTTGTTCGAGGACGAACAAAGGTTTAAGTGTGGGGTAGTGATGTTTGGCATATTTCGATATGTGTTGATGTTACTTTACCCATGT
This sequence comes from Nicotiana tabacum, assembly GCF_000715075.1. Taxonomy (NCBI): domain Eukaryota; kingdom Viridiplantae; phylum Streptophyta; class Magnoliopsida; order Solanales; family Solanaceae; genus Nicotiana; species Nicotiana tabacum. The sequence goes on from NC_134103.1 coordinate 41,941,090, forward strand.
TTTAACCGCTTCTTGATGTTATTTGATCTTTAAAATGCCCAACATGGTTTAATTATTGGTTTTATGACTAATTGAGTTGTGTGTGGTGAATTAGGGTGTTTGGAGTGCAAAAATATGAAGAAAAGGTGCTCTAGGTAGAGGAAGAGAGATTGGATGCGTCGCATCCAATCTAGAAAAAGATCAGTTCGCGCACCCTTAGCAGTGAAGTCAGCCCATAGCATCCGCCATAGCATCCGCACCTGGGCAAAGCTGAGATGGAGGAACTAGGGGTGGATGCGTCGCATCCACCCTCGCATGCAAAGCTGAGAAATAGAGGACAAGGTGGATGCGTCGCATCCACCTTCCCAGGCAAAATTGAAATGGAGGACGAGGTGGATGCGTCGCATCCACCTTAGCATCAATCCTTGAAGCCGATTTGGACTAGGAATAGGAGAGCTTTGGCCCACGACTTTTGTACGCAATATATAAGCCAAAAACGCCTCCTTTAGGTTATCTAACATATTGGGAAGGGGGAAAAAGCCACGACAAAGCTGTGGAGGCTGGAATTCATCAAGTTCCATCTTTCTCCCACCAAACTTAGTAATTTTTATGTTTCTTTGTATGATTTGTTGTTTGGCTACCATGTCTATGTGGAGCTAAACTTCACGTTCTAGGGTTGTGGTTCTTTCATGACTATTGTTATTCGGATATTGATTTTGACTTCTTGATTTATCATATTAGTTTATTTATTCAATCTTGCGCTTAATTATTTAATTGCTTGATCACCAATTGAATACTATCTACGAATCTAGAATTGAACTCGAAAGTGGGAATTCTATATTGCATATAGGATTGAGTAGGGCAAGTTCTTGAACTCGGGCATCGGGGAACGGATTCGTAGTTAGGATAGACATATACCTAATTGCCTTGCTTGGTTGATTTACAGGAATTATAAATGCGTTCTTGTTGATTCTAACTCCATAGACATATAGGCGTTAGGTTAGCTTGAATAGGCGAGTAAGAACTCGACAGATTCTTATGAGCATTAACCCTGTCAACCAATAAGCTAGATAAATTAGTCGGTCAATTCAATTGAAGAATACAATAGGATTGTTAGATAGCCCATAACCCTAGATCGTTTTCCTTACATTGATATCATAAAAATCTGCTCTTTCTCTGTTCAAAGTTCATTATTTATATTTTCTTATTTAATTAGTTTAGAATAAAATATTTTTAGGTTTAATTCTTGTTTAGATAATTAGGATAGTCTAATTTAGTTAATAGTTAATCATAAGTCCTCGTGGGTTCGACATCCGACTTTTAGTCACTTTATTACTTGACGACTGCGTATACTTGCGTGAGTGTGTTTGGTCGCAACAACAGCCGCATCTGCGGCTCCGCGGGTGTGGTTCCTGTCACGCCCCCAACCTCGGGGAGCGCGACCGGCGCTCAACCGAGTGGACCCGGTCGAGCAAGCTTGTTGGACACTTTCTACCCGACGCGCTTATGATCATGAGAAAGCATGTTTTTACTAATTAAATAGTAGAGAGATCATATATATATACACATCACCAAGTCATTTCATTTTGTTACATCATTGTTAAGTTTCAAAATACATACATCCTTATGGCTGAGTGGAACAGGAGTCGAAAACACAACATGATCCGTTGACCTTTCTAACACCCATATACAACCCACATAGTGTCTACGGAGCCTCTAAAGATACAAAAGAGAGTAAAGATGGTGCCGGCAATAAGGCCCCGGCTATACCTCAAAAAATGACAACAATATAAACATAAGGTACAATACATGACCCCGGAATGAAATGGGGCTCACCGAGTCAGCTGAGAAGAGGATGCAGCACTATCTATGATCAACATTGTCTGCTATGGAACCACCTGCAACCATTTAAGATGCAGCGCCCCTGGCAAAAGGGATGTTAGTACTGTCGAATAGTATTAGTATGTAAAACTAAACACCATCTCAATAGAATGAATAATGATACAAGGGGGAACAGTCAAGAATTCAATAAAAGCTTCAAATAATACTAAAACATCAAGTTAAGAATCACATAAGTTTTCAAGTCAATTTCTATGTTATTAGGTTGGGTGATCTTTAGTGCCGGTATTCCACAATTCACAATACCACCGTATTCTTACAAGGAGTCTGATCACGACTAGATCGGCTAGGTCGTCTCATTTGAGACATCAACTATAACCACAATTTCAATTATCATTTTCAGCACAGTCACCACCATGTGTGCGGCATGGCATCCAATCACGGCCCGATCGGCTAGGCCGTCTCACCCAAGATGTTACCTTTTTCAGTAAATCATCTCACATCATACTTCTTTTATATTCTTTCGATTCATTGGCACTAGTGATCACGAATACAAAGTCATTCTTGGCACTTGGCCGTATTTCATAGTTCCAATTCCCTTATCCACATTCAAATATCATTATCATTATCAACAACAATAGGGCTTCCCATCCAAGACATTAAATTCACATATGAACAATTGGGGAAATCTTAGGCACCTAGAGGATTTTCATACAATTTGGCATAACAACCTTTATTTCAATCTTGACATGAAGTCTTAGCATTTCTAACACATATTCCACATTTTGAACACATTCTCAAATGGCAAGATGACATGATGAAGCATTTAGAATAAATATTGAACATACATCCTTCAACACAACCACATTAGGAATAGCCAATTCAATAATGATCAAGGACTTACTCCAATTACATGAACACCATAGGATTCGATTCTAAGAAGAAGGGGGTTTAGACAACATACCTCAATTGAGATTCTCAAACTCTAAAATGATCCGGAATTCTTAGCAACTTCAATCTATTTTAGAAATATAACAAGTTGAACCAAAATTAGGAAGATGATCATGGTTTTAGCTCATTTAAGCATATTATCAAACACTAGGTGTGCATCAATGTTTTAAGGCCCTTTCTTGTGGAAGCTTCCACCATTCCCCAACCCATTCTCTACCATTTTTAGCTCACAACCTTCTCACATACTTCAAAGATATATGCATGCAAGACAACAACCCCCACACCCAATATTTGGCTCTCTATTTAACCCATTTTTGTAAAATTTTGAAATTGAGAGCTAGGACATAGATTCTTACCTTTAGGGTGAAGACTTCCTTTGTTAATCCTCAATGGTTGAGCAATAATTGATGGATAATAGGTTGAAGGTTTCTCCCTCACTCTAAGAACTCTCTCTCTCACTCTAGAATATCAAAAATGTGCTCAAAATGAGCTATGGTACATGTTTTAACAAAATAGGGTCGGGTTTAAAACCCCAAAAATGAAGCTCCGAAATAGGGTATACGGTCTCATATGCGACCGCAGAATGGATATGCAGTCTGCATATCGGCCGCATAAATTGGGTGCCAAAACTGGAAAGGGACTGACCGGGTCTGCGGTCGCTATGCGGCCCACAGACCTGTTCTGCAGTCGCATAATGCGCCGCAGAACCTCCCTCCACAAAACTCCAAGGCTGATTATGTGATAAGAGTGCAGCCCGCAAAATGGTTACGCGGTCGCATAATGGATTGCGGAGTGGTTCTGCGGTCGCAGAATAAGCTACAGAAATGCCTACTTCTACCCAATATTTTGTTCAACTCCCCAGCGCACTGTTCAATCCAAAAAGTTCGAACGCCTGCCCCGACGTCATAGAATATCAGCTTTTAGGAAAATATTTCACGGGGCCTTACATCCTCCCCCACTTAAGATCATTCATCCTCGAATGAGGATCAAGGTTCACTGTTAGCATCCTATGCAACTCACTTTTTCATACCCCACACGAGTAGCCCCAAATTTAACTAACTCCCCAAATTTCCAAACATTTCGCCAGAGTTTCCTTTGTAATTAGGGATATCCACCTATCAGAGAGCCCCAGAATCACATCCTAAAAACATGTGCAAAAACCAACGATGTAACATAACTCATAACAATACCAACAGTGGCCTTATGTAAACAACATATAATCAAAAGGAACACCTTTACATTAACTGAACAAGTGATACAAAACTCATAGGCGATAAGTTCATAAAAAGGATTACACAACTATTCAAACAAGTAAGGATACTTCTTCTTCATCTCTTCCTCGGCCTCCCAAGTGGCCTCTTCAACCTGCTGGTTTCTCCATAACACTTTCACAGAGGCAATTTCTTTATTTCTCAACTTTCGGACTTGTCTTTCAAGAATGGCAACTGGAATTTCTTCATATGACAGTTCTTCATTAACCTCAATGGCTTCAACCGGCATAATAGTTGACGGATCTCCAACTACCTTCTTCAACATAGACACATGGAATACCGGGTGCACTAATGACATCTCAGGTGGTAGCTCAAGCTTGTACGCCACCTCACCGATCCTCTGAATGATTCTGTACGATCTGACATACCTCGGACTCAATTTACCTTTCTTACCAAATCGCATTACACCTTTCATGGGGCAAATTTTCAAGAATACCCAATCATCTTCTTTGAACTCCAAATCCCTACGATGAACATCCGAATAGGACTTATGACGACTCTGAGTAGTCTTCAACCGCTCCTTAATGATCTTAAACTTTTCCATAGCCTAAAGCACGAGGTCTGGTCCTATCAACTCAGCTTTTCCAATTTTGAACCACCCAATGGGAGATCTATATCTCCTACCATACAATGACTCAAATGGTGCCATTTGGATACTAGCATGAAAGTTGTTGTTATAAGCAAACTCTATGAGTGGCAAATGATCATCCCAATTACCCTTGAAGTCAAGAACATAAGCACGCAACATGTCCTCAAGCATCTAAATAGTCCGCTCTGCTTGCCCGTTGGTCTGTGGATGGAAGACTGTACTAAGATTCACCTGAGTACCCAAACCTTGCTGAAATTTCATCCAAACATTTGCCGTGAACTGAGCCCCTCAATCGGAAATGATAGAAACTGGAGTACCATGTAGCCTGATTATTTCCTTGTTATACAAATGGGCATACTGTTCCGCTGTGTCGGTATATTTAACTGGCAAGAAATGTGTTGATTTTGTGAGCCGATCCACAATCACCCAAATTGAGCCAAACTTGCGCAGAGTGCGAGGTAATCGTACCACAAAGTCCATATTAATCATCTCCCACTTCCACATTGGAATTTCTATATTTTGTGCCAACCCACCAGGCCGTTGGTGTTCGGCCTTCAATTGCTGACAATTCGGACACCTTGCCACAAAGTCTACCACATTCCTTTTCATGTCATTCCACCAATAGACTTCCTTGAGATCATGATACATCTTCGTAGAACCTGGGTACATGAAATACCTAGAAGTGTGAGCCTCGGTCATGATTCTTTCCCGGAGACCATCTATATTTGGAACACATAGCCGCCCTTGGTACCTTAGTGTACCTTCATCCATGCCAAAAGTAAAAGCTATAGTTTTATGTTTATGAATCCCCTCCTTCAGTTGTACCAACAATGGATCGTCGTATTGCTTCTCTTTGATTTTCACAACGAGCAATGATTCAGCCCTATTTTGCACAATTACCCCTCTTTCACTGGAGTCCGCAAGACGAACTCCCAAACTAGCTAACTAGTGAACCTCCCTCACCAACGACCTCTGACATACCTCTAAGTGAGCCAAACTTCCCATAGATTTCCGGCTAAGAGCATCCGCCACCACATTGGCTTTCCCCGGGTGATATAGGATATCGATGTCGTAATCCTTGAGTAACTCAAGCCATCTTCTTTGCCTCAGATTCAGCTCCTTTTGCTTGAAAATATATTGGAGACTCTTGTGGTCCGTGAATACATCCACATGGACCCCATACAAATAATGACGTCAAATCTTCAATGCCAAAACCATCGCCGCAAGTTCTAAGTCATGTGTTGGATAGTTCTTTTCATGATTCTTGAGTTGCCTAGAAGCATAAGTTATAACCTTGTCGTGTTGCATTAATACACACCCAAGACCAATTCTTGAAGCAGCACAATATACCGTAAATCCATCTATACCGTCTGGCAGAGTCAACACTGGTGCTGTAGTCAATCTCAATTTCAACTCCTGGAAGCTCCTTTCACAAGCATCTAAGCATTGGAACTTAATTGCCTTCTGCGTACAATTGGTGCTGATGAAGAGTCTGCAAAACTGCCCTGAGATGATCGGCATGGTCCTCCCGACCTCATGAATACATAAGAATATTGTCAATGAACACTATGACAAAGGAATCGAGAAAAGACTTGAAAACCCGATTCATAAGATCCATGAAAGCCGCCGGGGCATTTGTCAGCCCAAAAGACATTACTAGAAATTCAAAGTGCCCATACCGGGTCCTGAAAGCTGTTTTCGAAATATCCTGCTCCTTGATCTTCAATTGGTGGTACCCGTACCGTAAATCAATTTTGGAGAAGTACCTAGCGCCCTGTAATTGATCAAACAAATCATCTATTCTTGGTAATGGGTACTTATTTTTGATTGTGACTTTATTGAGCTGCCGGTAGTCAATACACATCCTTAGTGATCCATCTTTCTTCCTCACAAAGAGAACCGATGTTCCCCATGGTAACACACTCGGTCGGATGAAACCCTTTCTCTAACAAATCCTTCAATTGTTCCTTTAGCTCCTTTAATTCTGTTGGTGCCATTCTGTAGGGTGGAATAGATATAGGATGCATGTCTGGCATCACATCAATCCCAAAATCAATCTCCCTGTCTGGTGGGATTCCAGGGAGTTCATCAGGAAAGACCTCTGGAAATTCATTCACAACAGGCACGGACACAAGTGTAGGCGCCTCAGCATCGATGTCCGTAACCTGGACCAAATTATAGATACACCCCTTATTAATCATCTTCGTGGCCTTAAGGTAAGATATAAACCTACCCTTCGGCATCACATATCCCCCTTCCACTCAACAACTGGCTCATTTGGAAATTCAAACCTCACAGTCCTTGTTCGGCAATCGAGCTTGGAAAAATATGAATAAAGCCAATCCATTCCCATAATTACATCAAAATCAACCATCCCCAATTCAATGAGATCGGCTACGGTGTCCCGACCACATATCATGACAACACAACCCCTATAAACCCGTGCAGCCATAATAGACTCGCCAACCGGAGTAACATAAGGGGTAACATAGGACAAGGTGGAATCGGGATCAATAAGGGCATATACATCATGAGTTTGGACAGTCAATACACCTGTGACAACATCTGGAGAAGCCTCTACACTCTGGCAACCACTCATAGCATAGAAACGGTTGGGTCCTCCTGATCTTTGCGCACCACCCCTAGCTACACCACGCCCTGCTAGTGCTGGAGCACCTCGAGCTGGAGGGGGTGCTAAAGATGTAGCAACTGCAGAACTAGATGGTTGTGTTGTGCCCCTTCCCGTACCCTAGAGGGATGAACGACTCTCCCTCTGAATATGACTCCTCAATCCGCACTCGTAACATATAGGTAAGTCCATGTAGCAGATCGTCAAGTGCATCTTCCCACACCTGGGGCATGGGGGCCTCCGCTACTGCTGGAATCTCCCTCCTGATCGGCCCTGCTGGTGGGGTCCCCTGCTGCCCTGATTAGGCTTGAAACGACTCCCCTGTTGCTGACTGGGCCCTGCTGGCAGGGCACTGGCTGAATACTAAGCAACAGACTGGGATGGCCCTGATGACCCTCCCCTAAAAGCTGACCTTCCCCCACTAAATGACTCCCCAAAGTTGCCCGCGGACCGGGCCTTACTGGTACCCTCTCGCTCTATTTTGTTCTTCAACTTACGGTTCTCTGTAGCTTGAGCAAATGCTACTATCTTCCCATAGTTCATATCTGAATTCAAGGCAGCTATAGCGGCCTCATTGATAACCAAGGGGCTAAGTCCCTGCACGAACCGACGCACTCTAGCCTCCATAGTAGCCAACATGAGAATGGTATATTTAGACAGACGTGCGAACTCCATATGACACTCCCACACACTCTTACTTCCTTGCTTAAGGTTCTCAAACTCTGAGGCACGAGCTGCCTTAGTCTCGGCCGGCAAGAAATGGTCCATGAAAGCGTCAGCAAACTCACTCCACCTCGCTGGAGGGCTCCCCTCTTCCCGAGAGTCCTCCCACAGCTCAAAACAAGAATAGGCCACCCTTTTTAGGCGGTAGGCGGCCAACTCCACTCTCTCCGTCTCAGTAGCACGCATCACCCGAAGAGTCTTATGCATCTCATCAATGAAGTCCTGTGGGTCCTTCTCAGGATTAGCACTAATGAACACCGGAGGATCCAAATGAAGAAACTTGTTCACCCTGGAACCACTAGAATCCCCTTATTGGCTAGAAGAAATAGGTGCAGCATTTGATCTCTGGGCTTGAGAAGCCACTATCTGTGTCAACATCTGGATAGCTCCCCTAAGATCCATATCAGAAACACCAAGATCGGAAGCTGGAGCTGGTGGTGGAACCGGAATATCAGTTGGAGGAACCGCTGCACCCTCAGTAGGTGCAGTATCTGGTGTGGCCTCGTCAGGTGTAGTGGAATGAGTCAATGTAGCAGTCGGGGGATTATCCTCACCCCTCGGGTGTTAACCCGCCTCACCAAATAAAGGGACAACTGCCCCTCCTAAGGCGGCATTGGTTCCTTGGCCAGTTCTTGCTCTCTTCTTAGGTGCCATGTACTGAAAGTTAAAGGAATGCACGAGTTAGAGGAGGAACAGTTTCATAGTCGGTTTCATCGCACGATCGAGAATATCAAAGAAGGGTATTATTCCTAAATGTCCAAGTAGCCTCCAACTTATAGATGTGGTCGACAACATACCGATAAGAAGGACTCTACTAGACACGGCTCCGAGACATCCTAGGACACTTTAAAACTTAGGCTCTGATACCAAGGTTGTCATGCCCCAACCTCGGGGAGCGCGACCGACGCTCAACCGAGTGGACCCGGTCGAGCAAGCCTGTTAGACACTTTCTACCCGACGTGCTTATGATCATGAGAAGGCATGTTTTCACTAGTTAAACAGTAGAGAGATCATATATATATACACATCACTAAGTCATTTCATTTTGTTACATCATTGTTAAGTTTCAAAATACATACATCCTTATGGCTGAGTGGAACAGGAGTCCAAAACACAACATGATCCGTTGACCTTTCTAACACCCATATACAACTCACACAGTGTCTATGGAGCTCATAAAGATACAAAAGAGAGTAAAAATGGTGCCGACAACAAGGCCCTGGCTATACCTCAAAAGATGACCACAATATAAAGATAAGGTACAATACATGACCCCGGAATGAAATGGGGCTCACCGAGTCCGCTAAGAAGAGGATGCAGCACTATCTGTGATCAACACTGTCTGCTATGGAACCACCTGCATCCGTTTAAAAATACAGCGCCCTCGGCAAAAGAGACGTTAGTACTGTCGAATAGTACTAGTATGTAAAACTAAACACCATCTCAATAGAATGAATAATCATACAAGGGGAACAGTCAAGAATTCAATAAGAGCTTCAAATAACACTAAAACATCAAGTTAAGGATCACATAAGTTTTTAAGTCAATTTCCATGTTATTAGGTTGGGTGATCTTTAGTATTCCACAATTCACAATACCACCGTATTCTTACAAGGAGTCTGATCATAACCCGATCGGCTAGGTCGTCTCATTTGAGACATCAACCATAACCACAATTTCAATTATCATTTTCAGCATAGTGACCACCATGTGTGCGGCATGGCATCCAATCACGGCCCGATCGGCTAGGCCGTCTCACCCAAGACGTTACCTTTTTCAGTCAATCATCTCACATCATACTTCTTTCATATTCTTTCAATTCATTGGCACTAGTGATCACGAATACAAAGTCATTCTTGGCACTTGGCCGTATTTCATAGTTCCAATTCCCTTTTCCACATTCAAATATCATTTTTATTATCAACAACAATAGGGCTTCCCATCCAAGACATTAAATTCACATATGAGCAATTTGGAAAATCTTAGGGACATAGAGGCTTTTCATACAATTTGGCATAATAACCTTTATTTCGATCTTGACATGAAGTCTTAACATTTCTAACACATATTCCATATTTTGAACACATCCTCAAATGGTAAGATGACATGAAGAAGCATTTAGAATAAATATTGAACATACATCATTCAACACAACCACATTAGGAATAGCTAATTCAATAATGATCAAGAACTAACTCCAATTACATGAACACCGTGGGATTCGATTCTAAGAAGAAGGGGGTTTAGCCAACATACCTCAATTGAGCTTCTCAAACTCTAAAACGATCTGGAATTCTTAGCAACTTCAATCTATTTTAGAAATATAACAAGTTGAACCAAAATTAGGAAGATGATCATGGTTTTAGCTCATTTGAGCATATTATCAAACACTAGGTGTGTATCAATGTTTTAAGGCCCTTTCTTGTGGAAGCTTCCACCATTCCCCAACCCATTCTCTACCATTTTTAGCTCACAACCTTCTCACATACTTCAAGGATACATGCATGCAAGACAACAACCCCCACACCCAATATTTGACTCTCTATTTAACCCATTTTTGTAAAATTTTGAAATTGAGAGCTAGGACATAGATTCTTACCTTTAGGGTGAAGACTTCCTTTGTTAATCCTCAATGGTTGAGCAATAATTGATGGATAATAGGTTGAAGGTTGCTCCCTCACTCTAAGAACTCTCTCTCTCTCACTCTAGAATATCAAAAAATGTGCTCAAAATGAGCTATGGTACATGTTTTAACGAAATAGGGTCGGGTTTAAAAACCCCAAAAATGAAGCTTCGGAACAGGGTATACGGTCTCATATGCGACCGCAGAATGGATATGCAGTCTGCATATCGGCCGCATAAATTGGGTGCCAAAACTGGAAAGGGACTGACCGGGTCTGCAGTCGCTATGCGGCCCACAGACCTGTTCTGCAGTCGCATAATGCGCCGCAGAACCTCCCTCCACAAAACTCCAAGGCTGATTGTATGATAAGAGTGCGGCCCGTGAAATGGTTACGCGGTCGCATAATGGATTGCGAAAATGACATCAAAATGACCCAGAAAACTGACTCACTCTGCGACCATTTTGCGGTCCGCAGAATGGTTCTGCGGTTGCAGAATAGGCCGCAGAGTGGTTCTGCGGTCGCAGAATATGCCGCAGAAATGCCTACTTCTACCCAACATTTTCTTCAACTCCCCAGCGCACTGTTCAATCTACTATTATTAACCTCTATGCCTACCTCGGCATCACAGAACCCCGGCTTTTAGGAAAACTTTTCACGGGGCCTTACAAAACACCGTCTAAAATCTCATATGACGCCATCAATGCGCCAACAAGTGCACACCTCGAACCGCAAATGCGACCACACCAAGTCCCTGCCAAAACCAACATTAACCACATGATTCGAAATGATCTGAAACTTGTCTGAAACTCACCCGAGCCCTTCGAGACCCTGTCCAATTGTGCCAACAAGTCCCAAAATATAACACGGACCTACTTAAGGCCTCAAATCCCATGAAACAATATCAAATCCACGAATCACACCTCAATTCAAGCATAATGAAGTATTACAAATTTCAAAAATTCCAAACTCACGCCGAACACGTTTAAAGAACTCGGAATCACTTCAAATTTCGCACACAATTTCCAAGTGACATAACGAACCTATTCCAACTTCTGCTACAACAATCCGAACCCAGTGACATTAAAGTCAACTCTCTGTCAAATCTATGAATTCTCCAACCCTTTAAATTGCCAACTTTGTCAATCCAAGCTAAAACATTCTATAAACATCCAAATACGAATCCGGGCATACGCCCAAGTCCAAAATCACCATCCGGACCTAACGAAATCATCAAAATCTCGATCCGAGGTCAAATACACAAAATTTAAACTTGGTCAACTATTCTAACTTACGACTTCTGAAACAAGAATCATTCTTCCAAACCAATCATGAACCATCCAAAAACCAAAACCAACCATACACGCAAGTCACAATACACCATATGAAGCTACTCAAGACCTCAAACTACCAAACGGAATGCAAATTCTCAAAACGACCGATCGGGTCATAACATTACGGTACATGATTGTTCGTGCATATTATAGTATGCATGTAAATTGGCCATGCAGTTGATATTGCGCATGGATATGAATTTGTTCCTCGTGAGTCATTATATGACTTGATTAACATGGGCAGTGTGTGTGCAGGTTTGTTCGATAAGAGAAGCGTAAGGAACTCGGAGTGCCAGTTGAATGTAAAGCTTGAGTCTTTATCATGCAGCAGTGATTATAGGCTCTTATTTATGCATTTTACATTATGTTGTAGATGTGCATATCTAATTATGATATTTCTTTGCTTTATCTACATCACTATTAGATATATGAATTGCACTGTCATGATCCAAAATTTCACCTCAAGGTCGTGACGGCGCCTAGCCGAACTTGCTAAGTAAGACAACTCACAATCCACAAAAAAGTCCTTTTTTATTAATTAACAGTGATATAGCATAAGCAAAGACAATAATAATCTAAACTATTAACAATATTTGACAAAGTTATAGCACGGCGGAAACACGGACAATATCGTACAAACCCCAAGACTAGGTGGCACAAGTACACAAGCAAACTACAAAAAAGAGAACAAGTTTGTATACATCACAACTTGTTTGAAATACAAGTAGACATGAACAATAAAATGTGCTGAGGATGTGTATGTAGTGTATCTCATCCTAAGTCTCCATGTAGTCTCTCAGCTCAATCAGAAAGCTCTACTAGGACCCACCTGAGGATCTGCACAAAATAATATGCAGAAGCGTAGTATGAGTACACCACAACTGGTACCTAGTAAGTATCAAGACTAACCTCGAAGACGTAGTGGCGAGGCTAGATGCTCCAGAATACGTACCGCACAAGTATATTAACAGAATTAAGAACTGAGACAGTAGATAACATCATGAGTAACAGAAATCACAGATATCAACAGGCTAAAGTGCGAAGCATGTTCTTACAGTATAGGAATAATCATAACGCTGCTCAAATATGGTATTAAAAGAAAGCTTACTCAAATAACGGAGTCGGGACTCCCAATTAGCATATAAGAATGTCAAGTAACAATTAGTCGTTAAATGAGTATTTCTAAATGAGTCAATATACAAATGCATCCTCAAACTAGTACAAGATCCATGTACCCCGATACACAATTCATGTATAAATATAATCCGATACACAATTTATGTATTGACCGGTACAAAGTTTATGTACTGACCACACTCATAGAGCCTAAAGTAACATGGGTTATCATCTGACTCCGGAAGAACGGATCCAAATGCAAGCACGAAGAGGACTATAAATAGCACCACTCTTAATCAATATCTGATCATCATGTCCAATGTGTCATCACTTATCTCATTCTCACACTTACCTTTCGTGCCAAAATCCTCAGTCCAAATCATGTCTTCTTATTCAAAATGCATGCATATACTTAAGAATTTCAGATAAAAGGTGCACAAGGACTTAATAAAAATCATACGGAAATATATATATATATATATATATATATATATATATATATATATATATATATATATATGCTCATAGAATTTCTATGTGACTACGGACAATTTAAGCAATTCAACACATCAAGGATAAGTTCTAATGCCATTATAATTAATTGTAAATCTAGATATGATATCTAACATAAATAAGAGAGCAATCGTAGTCACATAATTCAAATAAACCATGAATCAAATTAGCACATAGTCAAATAAGGTGTAAAATATTCTAATTCTACCCCGGCCATGATATAAACTCGGTAAATGCTACGTTCGCCGCCACGTATATATACTAGCCCCAATAGCTTATTAGACACATAGAAAATAAGTCAAATCATAGGGGTTTCCCTCTTAATAAGGTTAGCCAAGAGACCTTCCTCCACCCAGTAGCCTAAAATTCGTCAAAAATGCAAAATTCTTAAAAATCCAACTCCAAACGGCTCGAATCTAGTCAAATACAATCCAATAACATCAAACAATGCCATAGAAATCGAACACAATCAATACAGATTGAATCTTTAATCAAATACACAAAGACAACCAAAACCTCAACTGGGGCTCGCCTTCCGGAACCCGATAAAATTTACAAATCCCGAACTCCCATACCAAAATGAGTCCAAATATAGTTTCATCCAAAACCAACTCTAAATCGGGGTTCAAATCCTAAATATTCACTTTTCAAAAGTTTTGCCAAAAACTCTCAAATTTCACTTTTAAGTTCAAGCTTTTAGGTGTAAAAATTTAAATCCAAGTATAGATTGCTTACCTCCAATGGTATAGTGAAATAGTTCTCCAAAACTTTCTACTCTCGAAGTCTAGGGTGTAAAATATGAGGAAATGGGTCTAAGTCCTAAAATGCACAGCTAATAAACATGTGCAGGTGTCACACTTGTGACCAGAGACTCGCAAATATGACCACCACAAATGCAAACTCAGGCTCGCAGATGCGAACCAAGACTGGCCAAGCAGATGTTGCAAATGCAACCACAAACTTCAAAATTGCGAAAACCCAGCATGCCAGCCAATGTCGCAAATGCGATGAATATTCTCACAAATGCGAGGTCCCTCATGGCAACCAGCAGTCGCAAATGCTATAAGGAGTCCACAATTGCGGACCATCACAAATGTGAGTCTGCACCACCAGCAAAACTGAAGCTTCACCAAAACACTCCAAAATCAATCTGAAACTCATCGAGCCCCTTGTACTCCACACCAAACATTCACATAAGTGTGTATACCCCATACGAACTCGTTCGCAAGCTCAAAATATCAAAATAACATCCATAACCATAAATCGATCACCAAAACGCATCATGCGAGCCTTGAAACTCAAGAACTTCAGCATTCACAACCAAGTGTCAGATTCCTATCGAACCAACTCCAAATGAGACCAAACTTTGCATATAAGTCCCAAATGACAAAACGAACCTACTCCAAGTCCCGAAAAAAATTCGGACCAGATAACCTCAAAATTAACTCATGGTAAAACTTATGAAATTTATAAACCTTCCAAATTGCGAACCTTTGGCAAAAAAAACCAAATCATCCTAGGAACCTCCAAATCTAAATTCGGACATACGCCTAAGTCCAAAACCACCATATGAACCTACTGAAACCATCCAATACGAATCCGAGTCGTTAACCCAAAAATCAACCCTTGGTCAACTCATATAACTTAAGCTTCCAATAACAGAACTATATATTCCAATTCACTCAAAAACCTCTTCGGAACCAAACCAACCATTCGCAAGTCACGAAATAACAATAAGCACATGAAAAGTATTAAATGGGGAAATGGAGCTCAAATACACAAAAAGCCTGGCCGTATCGTTATATGCACGAGTTTATAAAGTGAGTATTTTATATATAACTCCTCACCACTACTTTGTTTGACAGAGTCAATGATACAACTGAGTATATATTTGTGTACTCATATTATACTTTTTGTACTTTATATGTAGATATTGTCCACCAGTACTGAATCCTAGGAGGAAGCTTAGCAGCTGACTCGGAGACTCTAATGGTGAGCTGCTTGATCTAGTTCGCAGCGCATTGGAATCACCTTCTATCATATGATTATGTTCTTTATTTCGGACAATGTTTTGTATTAATCCAGTTGTATAACTCTATATTATCAGTCATGGGGTTTGAGCTATGTTCTACGATGTATTGCCTTAGTACTATTTTTATCTATATATGACTGTTAGACTTTATTGTTTATATTATCTAATCCATGGTTATCTTGAGTTTAACTTGGGTGTCATCACGGCTTAGAAAAATTGGATCATGACAGTGATAGAGGTTCGATAGACAATAATCATTTCTTTTGAAGTTGTAATTTATGATTACTCATATGGCATGCATAAATAAAATATTGTTACTTGTATTATCATTATTGAAAAGTGTTGATTTAAAAGTTGTATTCGTGCATGAATTTTAAACGGGATAATTACATTTTTGGGTGCGCCCTAAAAAATAATAGTCGAAAATTTTATATATATATATATATATATATATATATATATATATATACACATACTTAATTAATGCATACGTTTTGTATATTTGGCCAGTGCCCGTAATTAATTTTAGTTGACGGGCCAAAAATAGGAAAAGCCCATCATAAAATGATTGAGTTTGGAAAAGGTTTTTGCATGCAATAAGAGGCATATAAATGGGGTTTCTTATACGGGGTTTGGTTCGCCGGGGTCAGATAGTATATCGAGTGCCGATCACCTGTATTTGGACCGTGATAAGTTGGCTCGCTTTGTTTTCCTTGATTAATTGGATTAACTTTATTTATTTTGTCTATCGGGAATTAAGGCGAATTAGTAAAGGGTCAGGACTAAGCTCCAAGCATGTGTTATAAATGTATTATGTTTTAGAAGCTTCGGATGACCCTGTCAGAGTCTACATGTATTTTCGAATGGTTAAATGACTTAGTCCATGTTGCAACATATCATGATTATTAATAGTTACAAATTATGTCATGAAAATTATTTTACACTAGTCAAATTATTCGCGCTTTGCGCGATCAAAAACAAAAAATTAGCAGTATAATTCTTGAATAAACTTAATCGAGATAAAAGAGATAGAATTTCACACATCAAAGAAAAATATAAATATTCTCTTATGGATAGCTCCGAAATTCACAATATCACCAATACAAATTTAAATCTATTCACACACTTTACTGTTTCCTACATAGAACATTATATGCAAAATTGAATACCATTCAACAAAATAGGGTTTAGAAAAGCGCCAAAACTAATTTAGTTAAAATTCTTAATATAGAAAAAATAATTATCATCTAATCTACAACTTATGAAAAAGGCTAAAGACATAGCGGAGACCACTCTCAAATGTAAGTGCAATTCACTATTACTCACATAATTGATCATATTTTTTTTAATTAATTATTTTAGATTTCCTATGAATTGAAAAAAGTTTCAAGAGTTTTACGTTCTTTGTTTATAAATAATGTTTCATAAATACATATTTAATATATGCGTATTTAAGTTTGATTTTTAAATATTTTCAAAAGTTTCTCCTATTAAAAATAGAAAATATGTCACACAAAAAAGAGAAAAAAAAAACAAAATAAAGATAAATGTCAATGCTAGCCAAAATGATGTTTGACATCACTTTATTATAGATCAATTTTGTATGTATATAAATATACAGGAAAACAGAAACAAACCGTTGGTGTTTTAGAGGAAGAGAACATTTGAGCTTCCCTTATGAATTGTTTATCTTCTTTAGGAGTAACGCCTATGGTAAGGTATAATATATATATTTAAGAAAAATAAGTTTATTCATAAACAGTGTGAATACAATATGTTTTTCTATTAATTCTTATATTTGAATTATTCTCCATCCAGTAAAGGATTTGTGTGGATCCTCGTGAAGTATTTGATTGTCAAGAAGCACTGCACTCTTGTGAAAATACGATCAGCTTTGAGAAAGACATAATTAGATGTCTTGATCTCTTTGTGAACATCCCAAGATCAGTTTATGGGGTTTTCGAAATTATATTACTAAATTAAATAGAGGTTTAAAACAAACCAAAAAAAAAAAAAATATTGAGGAAGAAGATAAAGGAAACATAAATTTGAATCAGTCGATGCCAATTTTATGTTAAACAATACGTAAGAAGAACAATCTTACCGATGGCATCGCAACTCACTATCAGAATATTTTTCTCCTTAATAGCCAAAAAAAAACTTAATTTTGTTAATTCTTTCCCCCGCACAAGTTGACTCGGTAACAAAGCCGGGGGAAGATACATACCTTACAACGCTTCTGAAATTTGGAACTTCATCGATCAAATCCTTATGGTGGGTAATGTGTATGATACGATTGGCTTTGGGGACTTTTTCTTTTCTGGTTTGCTTATTTGTATATTTAAATTCATCCAAGGTCATTACAGAGTGACCTTTCATTGGCTGCCTATTTAAAGCTTCGTAACGTCTTTAAACATTGAAACGGTTGTACCTTTTAGAATTGGGTTGAACTTTGTAAGCATTGATTTCGTAAATAGCAACAAAAAGAGAAAACGAGGAAAAATAGCAACAAATAAAAAAAGAGGAAAAAGATAAATGTCAATCTAGTCAAAGAGATGTGCCAAATCGGTTTTCTATTGCTCACAATTATATTATATATAGATATAGATATAAATAGATATGTCTAACATTCATTTGGGCATCTTAAAGCCCTTTATACAATAATGATGCATTCATTTTGATGTGTTCGCCCTACAAGGAATGTATTGTGAGGAGCCGATCATGTTACCTCTGTTTTCAATTAAAATAAATAAAAATTAATATTAAAAAAACCGACCAAAATTGGTCGGTTAATTCGGCTGATCATTTAAAAAAATCGACAAACTTTGGTCGGTAATTTTACTATTTAATAAAATCGACCAACTTTGATAGGTTATTTTCGTGCGAAAATACAATTAAAGAGTATAAATCAAATAAAAGACAGTTTTAAAACAAAATGCACCAATGGTTTAGTGGTAGAATAGTATCCTGCCACAGTACAGACCTCGTTTTGATTCCCAGATGGTGAATCTTTTGATTACATAATTAAAATACCGACCAACTTTCGTCGGAAAAAACCACATTTTTAAAACCAACTTTTGATTACATCTCTGCATCATTTGCTTTACTAGCTGATTCCCCTCCCCACATTTTTATCCTCTCTGCTGCAATAGAAGCCTGCAATTTTTAAAGCACAGAACTCATTGTGTTACAAAACTTTAGATAGATAGTGAAGTCCAATATTCATCTTGGAACTAAGATCAAGAGAGTTTTATAATAAGGTCTAACTAGTATACACTTATTGCGTAAAATATTTCTATACTACCATGACAATTGAAAGTCAATTACGAATAGCAATTTATTTTTGTTTCCCACCCGGTGTTCGGTATTCGTATTGGAGCCCGACTATATTCGGATTCACGCTGGGTAGGACTCCATTCGGGGGTAGCGCTCCCTACCAATACATCAAACATATATAAAACTAGTTTACCATCATTTACACTATGTGGATATAATTTAATTTCTTCGACGATATACTAAATGAGCTTAAAAAATAAATAGTGGATGGCAATGTACGGTATTTAACCCATTAGATAATACTATTTTGTCGGACACCTAAAATTAATTTTATGAACACCATGCTCTAAATATCGTTGAAAATAAAGTTATTGTGGAATAATAATGGGTGATTGTTGGGTGGTGAACGAGTGGATGAAGATTGGTGACTAGAAATAGCAATGGCTGAAATTAAAGTTTGTATATATGACGTAATTGAGATGTAAATGAAAATCAACAATGAACATAGGTTTGTTTTCTCCGTAATATGAAAAATATATTTAATTTTTAGACAACAAAAGATTGAAAAATGATTTCGTAACGAGAAGCATTTTGTGGATCAAACCGAGACAATCTTTTTCTAGATTTTGGTAAACAAATTAAAGAACTAAGACAATCAAATTATGAGGAAGGATAGGTTTAACTTATGCATATTTGGTCCGGTGCATTTTTAACATTTTCTAGCAGGTTACCCATGTATTTTCATGTTGATAATCCCAGTTACTATGGACAGTTATATGTAATTGTCTCTTAGGTGATTTCAGTGCAAAAGTTAAACACCAAATGGGTTAGTATTTTTCAAATTACCTCTTTGTTCCAATTGGTTTTGTAAACTATCCAAAACAACGTGAATGTTTGAATCACAGTTCCAGTAATCATTCCATACCAGATACCCTGACATCATGAACAAAAATGAAGATAATATGTTAAATGAAAGGACTACTCAAAAGCAAGAAAGACAAAGTAACTTCATAAAATGACATAGTGCACTTACTTGGACACCCATGTTGAGCTTATACCCTAATAATAAACCCAATGGAATACCAAACAAATAGTAACAAGCAACATTGACATAAGCAACCAAAGCTTGCCATCCTGCTCCAATTGCCACACCAGATAGAGCTGGTTGAATATTGTTAACCACCATGCAAAATGCTAGTAATGGTGTTAGCTCAAAAACAAGACGCTTGACTGATTCAGTCTCTGTGAATAAGGAGGGGTATTGCTCTCGAAAGACAAGTAAAAAGATCGAGAGGAGAAGGCCAACCGAGAACGAAGATATTACAACCACCACCACTGAAAATCTGGCTGTTCTTGGATGAGCTGCCCCAAGTTCATTTGAGACTCTCACACTGAAAATTTTTGCACATTTTCTGATCTCATGTAAGATGTATAACTACCCTTTTCTTATTGCTTAAGTAGTCATTTTGAATTGTGACAAACCTTACAGCTGCATTGCATCCAATAGCTGCCATTACTGCCCATCCCAGTATGTTCGTGCTGCAATTCCACAACTTTTAATTCTATAGAAAAATATGAACTGAAAGCTAATTAAACCATTATCCACTTTGCAGATGAAAGTGGAAACCTTAACCAATAAATAACAGCGGCTTAACCGAATAGTCGACATAAAGTCAAACATTAATAAGAACGTAATCTAAACTCATTTATTAACATCATCTATAATTTACTCACATATATTTTATCATTTGAAGTCTATTGAAACTATGTGTGATTAATGAACTGTGACAAGATGACAGCAAATGTTTGAAAAGATAATTTACCTGTCTTCAATGATAAGTAAGTGATTATTTAAATAAACATTACATAATACAATCTAAGTAGCTTTTGAGGCCACAAATCCTCTATGGCCTAAAGCAAGGATTCTAAGAGTCGTGGGGTTGAGTCGCCATGACGTAATACCAAATATAAAAAGAAAATGGCATTTATGACATTTGAAAAGAATAAGGAAATTGGAAAAAAAAATTATAATTAGAAGGGTATAGGTGCGCAAAGCCAACAACTCGAAACTGCAAATGTAGGTTTTAAAGAGTTGAAAATGTTGCCAAAAAGTTTTAAAAGAAGATATCCGTCGGCAGCGCATCACATAACTTTTTTAAAAGCTTTAGACCGTGAGAAAACAGAATACAAATAGAGGAGAAGGAGAAGAAGAGGAAAAGTTTGGGCTACAGGGATTAAAAGTCTTAGCTAGCGTTTGGCCATAAATTCCCAAATTTGTTTTGAAAATTCTGATTTGAGTGAAGTTTGATTTGAAGATGAAAATGTGTTTGGACATGATTTTTCAAAACATATTTCACTTTTTATTTGAAAAAACATGAAACATGACTTATACCCACAAGTTCCAAAAACTATCACAAATACCCAATAGTACCAAACAAACAAACTTGCTATCATGTATATACATAACCTTCATTACTCAGATTACACATAGGAAGTCATTACTCATATTACACATAGGAAGTCATTACTCATATTACAATCATGCCTACACCACAACGTACAACTAAAATAATTAGCATCAGCGTTTCATGCATTAGAGTACAACATAACAAAATGAAAATAACAGTTAGCTCAATTTTTCTTTAAGTCGTTAAACCATTCGACTTGATTTTTTTCGGTCATATGAACGAATATCTTGCGAAAGCTGGGGTTAAGCAAGAAAGGCACTGCTGGTGAAAATTTTTCGTCAGCTAAACCATGTTTTTGCAAGACAAATTGCAAGTGGGTAGTCACAGCTTCCTCAGAGTAGATATCAATCTCAATTTCTTTCGAGAGCAGATACAAAGAAAGAAGCAAGAACAAGAAGGAACAAGAGCAGAAATTGAGGTGATTATTTAAATGTGGGCTCTTTTACAAACTATAAAAGTTTTGGGTAATATTTAAAAAATTTAAAAAATATAATGGTCATGTTTTGGCCCAAAATCAGCAATTGAGGTGATTTTAAAATTTGGGATTTGGGATTTGAGATCTTGCCAAAATGTGGGCAAAATTTATGGCCAAATATGTGTTTGTCAAATAAATCCCAAATTTATTTTGGCAAAACTTATGGCCAAACGGGTCCTTAATCTGTTTTTCTTTCTAGTTAATTAGTATAACTATAAACATTATTCTTTGGATCGAGATATGATGATTAATTTGGGTTAAGTTTAAATTATGTTATTAGCAATTCGATGAGGTGATATTTTAATTGGATTGATTGCATTCATAGATTCAAGAACGTACATGAATTTATGTATGTATTGCCTTGAGATTAATGGGATTTAAACTCAGAAATTTATGGGTTTAGTCCTAAAATCCCAAATTGGTAAATTGATAATTTGATTCTGTTAGGATCGGTAAATCGGGTAGTGCGAAATTTAGTCAAACAATGTTATAATGACAATAACAAAGACAATGCAAGTTGATAATAACAGCAATTAAAGAAGATAAAGAAGACACAAATTTAACGTGGTTCGGTCAAGGTGACCTACGTCCACAAGCGGAGAGCAGCAATTTTACTATACCAACAAGAATACAAAAGAGAGTACAAAATTAGAGTAAATACTCTAATTAATCCCAAATACCCCAAGAGAATAACCTCACAAGATCACTCCAAAGAAAGGGTTCACACAAGTGTTTCCCAACACTCACTCTCTTACAAAATACTCTATAATGAAATAAAGGAGGAGAAAGAAAGACAAGAGTGAAAAACTCTTGAATTGGTGTGTTTACAAATGAGGAGAAGCTCCTCTATTTATAGCAAGAAATCCTTGGCCTAATAGTGGATATTATGTCATGGCAAATGTCATGATCCACAAATTTTATTATAGTGGATATTATGTCATGGCAAATGTCATGATCCACAAATTTTATTATAGTGGATATTAAATGTCATAAAAATTTGGCCTCCACTTGAGAAGAAGCCAAATTAATGACCATATTACAAATCTCCACATTGGCCTAATTTCGGCTTATATATAGTAAATTTGCTCCACCTTCTCCGCAAAAATTCCAATGGGCAAAATCATTCTTCATAAATGATAATCAAGTTCAGGCAAAGCTTGAACTTGGACACTGGAAGAGGTATTGTGAACATGTCAGCAGGATTGTCTCTAGTGTTGATCTTCTGAACAGAGACTTTTTCTTCAGCAATGGTTTCTCAGATAAAATGATACTTTATATTAATGTGCTTCATCCTCTCATGATACATCTGATCTTTAGTCAAGTAATGGCACTTTAACTATCACAGAAAATGATAAGACCACATTGGTGTGAACTGAGTTCCGCAAATAGACCTTTCAACCATAAGGCTTCTTTGATTACCTCGGTCACTGCCATATATTCTGCTTCGGTAGTAGATAAAGCTACTACATGTTGTAATGTGGTTTTCCAACTAATAGCGCAACCACCAATGCAAAATACATAGCCTGTTAGTGATCTTCTTTTTTCAAGATCACCTGCATAATCTGAGTCTACAAAACCAACCAAGGTGTTAGTATTTCTCCCAAAATCCAAACGTGTGTTTGAAGTAACTCGCAAGTATCTGAGAATCCATTTCACAACCTGTCAATGTGCTTTACCAAGGCAAGCTATATACCGGCTCACCACGCTCACTGCTTGTGAAATGTCTGGACATGTATAAACTATTGCTTACATAATACTGCCGACTGCACTGAAATAAGGAACTTGTGCCATGTACCTCTCTTCTTCTTCTGACTGTAGGGATTGAGCAACTGATAACTTAAAATGAGCAGCAAAAGGGGTACTAACTGGTTTAGCATCTTTCATGCCAAACCTCTCCAAGACTTTCTCCAAGTACTTCTTCTGGGTCAGAAATAGCCTGTTGGCTTTTCGATTTCTTTTGATCTCCATGCCAAGAATTTTCTTAGCTGCTCCCAAATCTTCATCTCAAATTCACTTTTCAGCTGACCTTTCAAATTGTAAATTTCTATTAAATCCTTAGTAGCAATGAGCATGTCATCAATATATAATAATAGGTACACAAATGAACCATCATTTAACTTCCGTAAGAAAACACAACTATCATACATGTTCCTCGAATAACCATGACCCAACATAAATGAATCAAACATTTTATACCATTGTCTTGGAGACTGCTTTAATCCATACAAAAAAAATTTCAACAAGAAAACATGATCTTCTTTTCCTTCAATTTCAAATCCTTCGGGTAGATGCATGTATATTTGTTCCTCAAGTTCGCCACGTAATAAAGTTGTCTTAACATCAAGTTGATCTAATTCCAAGTCATACATGGCAATAAAGGCAAGAAAGACACGAATAGAGCTATGTTTAACAACAGGTGAGAAACTTTTATTAAAATCAACTCCTTGTACCTGACTATAGCCCTTTGCAACTAATCGTGTCTTATACCTCGCATCTTCAACCCCTGGAATGCTATCCTTTTTCTTGAAGACCCGTTTGCAACCAACAATTCTTTTTCCCGATGGAGATTTCACAAGAGATCAAGTACCATTCTTGTGGAGAGACTCAATTTCTTCATTCATTGCAATCAGTCACTTGGCTGAGTCGGCACCAGAAACTGCTTCTGAATATTTTGATGGTTCTCCAATTTCTTCAGTTTCCTGTGCAACTGAAAAAGCAAATGCAACATAATATCCAAACCTTAATGGTTGTTTACCTTATCTTCTTGGTCTATGTTTGGCTATAAAATACTCCTCTTCTTCTGGTTCAACTTTAGGAGTCTCAACTTCAGGAATTTCAGCTTCTGGCTCAACTTCAGGAGTTTCAGCTGTATTTTTCTCCAAAGTTGATGAGCTTGGCTCAGAAGGAATGTCAATCTCAATCTCCACCTGGTTCTGTATATTCTTTCCTTTATCTGTATTACAAGAACTAGAAGACTCTTTTCTAGAATGTAACATAGAGGATTCATCAAATGTTACATCTCTGCTAATTATAAATTTTGGTGCCGTGGGATCAGGATACCATAGTCGGTATCCTTTCACCCCAGATGCCTACCCAAGAAAAATGCCCTTTTTAGCCCTTGGCTTTAATTTTCCATCATTTACATGCATGTATGCAGGGAAACCAAATATCTTTAAATCAGAATAATTAACAGGAGTACCTGACCACATTTCCTCTGGAGTCTTAAAGTTTAAAGGTGCAGAAGGAGCTCGGTTGACAATATAACAAGTTATAGAGATAGCTTCTACCCAAAAGGCGTTTGTCAACCCAGCAATTGAAATCATGCAACGAGCCATTTCCAAAAGAGTTTTATTCATCCTTTCTGTCACACTATTTTGCTGAGGTGTCATTCTCACAGTACGATGTCGAGCAATTAGATTTGATATATTTATAAGAGATATTATCCTTTCCATAAAGCATATTATCTCTTATATGTTTAAACAACTGGGGTAAGGAAACAAGCAAAAACACAACTTGTTCCTTGTCTTTAATTTCAGCATCTATGTTACTTAAATCCATAAGAAGAGAATCAAAAGTATCAAGATGTGTAAGTATAGAGGTACCTTCAACCATACGAAAAGTATAGAGTGTTTGCTTTAGGTAAAGCCTGTTTTCTACTGTTCTTTTCATATATATGGTTTTAAGCTTTTCCCATATGCCTTTGGCTGAGCTTTCTGCTGCAACTTCACGCAAAACCTCATTTGAAAGATTTAAAATAATACATGTTTTTGCCTTTTTGTCTATGACGGCAAACTTCTCATCCGTCAAATTATCCGACATCTTCTCTTTTTCTTGCAGTGCCAAATCTAAACCATCCTGCATTAGGATAGCTTCCATCTTTAATTGTCAAATTTCGAAGTTTGTACTTCGGTCAAATTTCTCAACATAAGACTTTGTTAGAGTCATTTCGGCTATTTAAACTAACCCGGTAAGATCTGGCTCTGATACCAATTTGTTAGGATCGGTAAACCGGGGTAGTGCAGAATTTAGTCAAACAATGTTATAATGACAATAACAAAGACAACGCAAATTGATAATAACAGCAATTAAAGAAGATAAAGAAGACACAAATTTAACGTGGTTCGGTCAAGGTGACCTACGTCCACAAGCGGAGAGGAGCAATTTCATTATACCAACAAGAATACAAAAGAGAGTATAAAATTAGAATAAATACTCTAATTAGTCCCAAATACCCCAAGAGAATAACCTCACAAGATCACTCCAAAGAAAGGGTTCACACAAGTGTTTTCCAACACTCACTCTCTTACAAAATACTCTATAATGAAATAAAGGAGGAGAAAGAAAGACAAGAGTGAAAAACTCTTGAATTGGTGTGTTTACAAATGAGGAGAAGCTCCTCTATTTATAGCAAAAAATCCTTGGCCTAATAGTGGATATTATATCATGGCAAATGTCATGATCCATAAATTTTATTATAGTGGATATTATGTCATAGCAAATGTCATAAAAATTTGGCCTCCACTTGAGAAGAAGACAAATTAATGACCATATTACAAATCTCCACATTGGCCTAATTTCGGCTTATATATAGTAAATTTGCTCCACCTTCTCCGCAAAAACCTCAATGGGCAAAATCATTCTTCATAAATGCCAATCAAGTTCAGGAAAAGCTTGAACTTGGACACTGGAAGAGGTTTTGTGAACATGTCAGCAGGATTGTCTCTAGTGTTGATCTTCTGAACAGAGACTTTTTCTTCAACAATGATTTCTCGGATGAAATGATACTTTATATCAATGTGCTTTGTCCTCTCATGATACATCTGATCTTTAGTCAAGTGAATGGCACTTTGACTATCATAGAAAATGGTAAGACCACCTTGGTATGAACTGAGTTCCGCAAATAGACCTTTCAACCATAAGGCTTCTTTAATTGCCCCGATCACTGCCCTATATTCTGCTTCGGTAGTAGATTTTATCTACTAGCGAACTTCGATTTGATTTTTTTTTAAACTTACAATGAGTAATTTGAAAGTGTATAAGTCCTTTGATTTGACCACGTTGATGAAAGGTTGACTTTGACCGAGATCCAATCTATAGACTTAATCCTATGGATGTATTTGACCTTGTTAGATGACAATTCATGTAGATTGTAGGCATTTGACGAAGTAGAGTAAGGTAGTGAGTCGAGGAGCTGAGTGCTTAGCTTGGAGTTAAGGTAAATGGAGAGCTTAAATCTTGATTGCTCATTTCCTAAAAATAACATGCTAAATATATTAGAAACATGTTTTAACTTCCTTGTATATATGGGAGCGAGTGTGTGCTCTGGCTAAGATAATTATACTCCCTCCGTTTCAATTTATGTGAACCTATTTCCTTTTTAGTTTGTGCCAAAAAGAATGACATCTTTCCCTATTTGAAAACAATTTACTTTTATACAATGATTTATAGCCACACAAAATATATGTGCCTCATTTTACACCACAAATTCAAAAGTTTTCTCTCTTTTCTTAAACTCTGTGCCCAGTCAAATGGGTTCACATAAATTGAGACAGAGGGAGTATAAGATATGTTGATGGAAGGATTATCATCCTTACTTGAAGCTGATAATGATACATTGACATATGCATTGCATATGGGCACTTTGGATGCATAAATAATAGTTTGATATGTGATAAATGCATGCACACCGGATGCGTGAATTGTGGCATGATTCATTTAAATTGTGCATTCCCATTTCGGAAAAGAAAATTCAATTGTCGATGGAAATGGAATTTTGCGAATTCTTCTCCTAGTTGGACGATTATTTCGAGATCTTCGAACATATTAGAGGGTTCAATGTTACTTTTGTAATTTCGGCCAACAAACAAGATGAAACTTTACCACCATGGAGCGGCTTTTTGCAAAAAGATAAGGGGGAAACTCAGTAAGATATTGGAGAAGCGAAATATACGAGATCACAAACGTAGATTACTCACGGCTACATATGAATTGATGTTGTGGCATGATTTATTTACATTGTGCATATACATTTCATTATTTTAGAAGAGTCCTGGGGGTAGTTGGGCATATGTTGATGATTCTTACTAGGTCATTTTGACTATTTACTACTTTGTGCATATTATATTAATGACATTATTTTTGATTCATAAAAAAATATTTCTTCTCTCCTCCTGCAAAGGTGAGTTTTTCACTCTGTCGTGGACGCAAATACTATTTTTTTACTTAGTTTATGATTTTGCACTATGTCCTAATTTCTCGTACTCAAACTATGTTGGATATTTTATAGTATCTTACTATACATTAATATTTTACTACTAGTTCTACCGCTATGAAAAACTTAAATTTAGTTATACATTGAGTAATGCTTATCAAAGATGAATGTTGGTTCGGATAGTCGGGGTGGATGCTCTCTAAGTGTATATCATGTCCTTCTGAATTTGGATCGTGACAAATTTAGTATCAGAGCTAAAGTTTAAGTACAACGAGATATGGAGCAGTATTTTCGTAAAAGTATTGTTTATGCGTGTGTTATCGACCATACTTACAAGTTAGAGGCTAAAGAGACATGTAGGAAATTGTCGTTATTTCACTATTATCTCATGGATTAGAGCTTGGAGCGGGAATTAAGATATTTCTTCATTTTCTTTTTACACTATGGTGAGGATACGTTCTTTCTATTCATGCCCTGGCTGCTACTGAAGCCGCTCTAGAGGTGCAGAACACCCTATGGCTAGGCCTAAAGAATAAGACATGACTTAGATGTGATGCTCAGGCCTACATAATAAGCTTAGTAGACCCAGCTAGTTGATGTTAAGAGTTAAGGTACTTTAGTTCAAAATTTCCTCGAAAGTGGGCAATGGCACATTCAGTCGAGGGACAAGTAATCCTACCAATCAGTTGTTCAGTCATAACTCTTAAGAGGGCACCTCTATAGGCAAACAAAAGAAAGAGGGACAATTTCAGTCGAGCCATAACTTTACACCTCATCCAGTCTAGTTGCTTACTGATTAGAGATACCATAGTGGAGAGAGAACATGGGCCTTTAGTATAAGATGATCCACTTCTCATTGTTACTCCAGTATGAGAGTCTATAGTGGTTGATCGGGTTCACAAGAACTGTGAGGTCTTGGTACAAAGTAATGATATGATGATTGGCCTAATTGTATTACAGAGTCTTATTTTATGTTATTGTAGGTATGGAGTGGTTGATTTATTCAAGAAAGATTGAGGCAGTTCAACAATAGTCAAGGCCTAAAAAGATTTGTTGTTCCCTTGATTTAGTCGAGTATTATATACAATTTGTGGAGGGATTTTAAGCTATTCTGCTCCTTTGGCTCGATTGACTCATAAATGTATTTTGTTCCGTTTATCTAATGCTTATTAGAAATTTTTTTAAAAGCTCAAGGCCACTTTGACCACAACTTCAATGTTGACTCTGCGCTTACGAGTACTTATGTTTCTACAGAATATGAATAATAATGAGAAGAAATACCTGACTCATAATTGGGAGCATGTAGCAATAGTGTTTTCACTTAAAATGCAGCATCACTTATTTGTGGGGTGAGACGTGTGAGATCGACACTTGACAACAAGAGCTTATAATCCATATTTAAGTAGAAAGACGTGAGTCTGAACATCCGTAACTTGAGTTGCTGAAGTATTACAATATAACTATCCTGTATAATTTTAGAATAGCGAATATGTCACGAGCCACATTAAACTGGAAGTCTATGAGTAGCTTGGTTCGTATTGAAGAATATGTGTGATGATAGTTTTTGAGGTAAACACTTCGGCTAGCCCAACTTTTGGGTTTAATGCAATCATATAATCAGATTGGTACAACAGAATTTAAAATTTTATTGCGCTAACCCGACACAAGATCCATATGTTTCAATCAATTCGATAATGCTAGTCATGGTGATATACCTTTCTTGCTTGAAACCGTGAGTTGTTGAGTCTAGACTGTAGGTGCTGTTCTACGATTACGAACGACCACCCTCTATCAGTATATCCACACACGAACGAGTGACAGCTGGGTGTGCTAGCCTCTTTGCAGTTCTCAACACCTGCTGCTACGATTTCTCGTGGGGACCGTTTTCTCTAAAATGTCTGCCCACAATTTAGGAGTTCCTTTTGGGTTGTGTCTTGTACCGACTGAAATTCTATAGCTCAATATATACTCCCTCCATTTCAAATTTATGTGAACCCATTTGACTGAGCACGAAGTTTAAGAAGATAAAAAAATTTTGAACTTGTGGTATAAAATGAGGTACATTTATTTTATGTGGTTATAAATCATTGCATAAAGGTAAATTCTTTCCAAATATGGAAAGAGGTCATTCTTTTTAGCACATACTAAAAAGGAAATAGGTTCACATAAATTAAAACGGAGGGAGTATATATCAGTGTTTTAAAAGGCATTTCTGCAACTCGCCCAGGGATCGCCCCTGGGCGGGGCACTTGCAAAACGCCCCGGGACTCATGTATGGGGCTTAGTTCTGTGAGGCTTACACCCCAAGCGCCCAACCGTGCGCTCTAAACACGCCTAACGCCCAACGCTCGGGGCTCGCCTAACAGTTCTAACGCAAATCACGTGTCGAATTTCCTAATTAATATCGTTGACCTTCAAAATTCTTTAACAAATTAATGATAAAAGTTCTATTCATCAATAGAAATATGAAGATTGAGCATAACTCTAATAATGAGACATAGTATTGCGAATTTATATCTTCACTTGTTATTGGTCGTGTCTTAGTTCATTTGTCCCTCCTTGTTATACACTTTTATTAATTTGATATCTTAAACTAATTTGTATTTATTCATGAAAGAGTAATATTTTAATTATCGTACTAATAAGATTTTATTAATTATTTACTTTTAGGAAGGTAAAGTGTGGAGTTTGATCATTTTTTTTTAAAGAAATTGTAAGTTTTTAATTATTTAAAAATTAAAGACGTTATACGTGATTTGTATGCATTAGTTATACTTAAGAAGAACCATATATATATATATATATATATATATATATATATATATATATATATATATATATATATATATATATATATATATATATATCACATATTTATAGTTTTCTTCAATTTTTATGCAATTTTACATGTTTATAAATATTTACTATCATTATATTATTTTATAAAATAATAAAAATTAAATACCTATGGGGCTTACGCTTCGGTGAGGCATATGTAAAATGCCCGCCTTACGCCCCACGCCTTTTAAAATACTGGTATATATATACAGAGAGAGAGAAAATATTAAACCTAGTGTTTTAGTTGTACCACTCTTCTTAAATTCGAATTATCTCATCATATAAGGTAAATACGAATTATATTATCTAATAATGTCAAAACAGAATTTTTAATTTTAATTTATCGATCCAGTAGATATCTCTCTCATAAAAGAGGGACAAATCCCATCTTGATTACTCACTCTCCTCTGCATAAGTCTCATTATATTCAATCACAATCTTTATAATTATCCGGTTAAAGACAACGTTTGGTTATGTCAAAACATATTGTTCCTTATGTAGGAAACTGTGGCAATATCAGGTGTGAGCATTCAGTGACATAACTATTATGAGATTCACTTATAATACTAACCCATGTAGTGATCTCATGGCGAATCTATCCAGTATCTTTTTCTCCAACAAATACCCATAAGCTTGATTTATACAATATACATAATTATCTCATAATTATCTATCAAACTTATGATAGTCTTAATTCATTATAATCATTAGGGGTGTACAAATGAAACCGACAAATCGCATCAACCCGATAATCCTAGTCAAACCGAGAAAAAAAACTCGACTATGGTTTGGTGTTATTGGAAAAACAAACCCGACCATATTTGGTTTGGTTTTAACTAAAAAAAATCAAACCGAAACCAAACCAACCCGACATTATATGTATAGAAGTTTTAAATATATTTAATACATAAAAATATTTATGGTAGTGTAGTTTATAAATATTTCTTAAGCTTTTTCATAATTTTATCTTTTAACGTATTATTTCAAGCTTGGACTTATAATTTTTGGATGCTCCAATAAGTTTTATAGTCCATAAATGTTAGTAACTCAAATAAATCCTAAACCAAAATCAAATCAATACTAATGCTAATAAAAGACATTCAATTCAATTGTACTATGAATGAAAATAGTGTTGGATATCTATTTTTTAGTTTTTCCATGGTTTAGATAAAATGTATAACTTATTTTTCTTTTAGTGGTTAGTCATGTAAATAATAGTACTTATTAGTCATAATTTTAAATTATATTTGTTTTCATTATGGTTTATTAATAATATTTATTTTATGAGATTTTATTATCTTTATTGTTGAATATTTTAGTATAATGCCATGACTCATCTTATATTTATGTTATTTTATTAAAAAATACCTTATAAAGTTCTGTCTTACTAGGATTAAAGAAATATTTGGAGCGCTAATTTTACGTTTTGTGCTATGAAGACTTTATGAAAAAATCCCGAAAAAACCAGAAAACCTGAAAAATCGAGAAAAATCGAGATTAAAAAAACCCGACTTTTATTGATTTGGTTGGTATTTAAATTTAATAATCCGATACAATTAGTGATTTGGTAATTAAAAAATCCGAATCAACCCGACCAATATACACCCATAATAATCACATTATCAATGAATGATCAGGAATATTATTATTATAATGTAACCAACAACGCTATAATAATAAGAAGGATAAATAAAATACTTTTATTAATGAAAATTTCACAATTAAATAAGGTCCATAATATGGCCTAGGGCACAACCGCTAACACCAACATGTTAGAATTAATGAACAATGTCTAGCAATGCACTTGCATGTTTTTGTTGAATAGTCTTCCTTAGTTGGAGGTATTGTCTTCCTTAGAAGAGCAAACTAAAGTAAGACGGTACGCGAAATCCTTATTTACTTGGACTTAGACAGTGGGTTTAGAGCGAGTTTAGAATGATTAGTGGTGATGGTATACTACGGCATAATGGCTAGTTATATATTCTGATGTTGATGATTTGAGGAAAATATTGCTTGATGAGGCTCCTAGCTAGAGATATTCAATACATCCAGGTTCTTCCAAGATGTATCAGTACCCTATAGGAGTTGTTCTAGTGTAGGGATATGAAGAGAGATGTTATAGACTTTGTTTCTCTACTTGTATTATAAGAGTATCAGCTACGAGAATCAGAGGCCCGGTGGGTTAGCTTAGTGAATGATTATTCTCGAGTGGAAGTGGATATTATATAGGGGAAAATACGACATGACACATGGTCGCTTAAAGGAAGGACACGTGGAACACAAGATTGGGATAGCCACCGAACATAGCTATTCCGCTTGTCACCGAAAGGAATAACGATCATAAAAGGAGTATTAAATACTTTGCGCCCGGTAACATTTAATACAGAATATTTTGCAGCATTAATGATGATGGTCCGTTACAAGGAATTTGGCATTTATGTCTAACGTTACATCTTCATCAATGTACCTCATAATTAACATTAAAGAAGGGCATGATCCTATAACCTCTTTTCCTAGACGTAGCTATAAATAGTGAGCTATGTTATCATTGTAAGGGGACGAATTTTCTGACTAACTTACACTATATTCTATACAGTATTTTAATATAATTTTATTCTCTCGCTTTTGATCTCATCATTGTTGTGCCCGGAAGCCCTGTTCCCAGACTCATCAGCTCTGTCATTCCATCTATATTTTAAGGCTAAGTATTTTATATTTCATCAATTATTTCATTATCTTTTGGATCAAATTAATTCACTTGTCTAGAAACCACGAACAAATTTAAATGTATTATATTACGGGTAAACAGTTTGGCGCCCACCGAGGGGCCTAGACAGTCTTGCGATTAAATTGATCCTTGTCTTTTTTACTAATATGTTTTGATTACTCTGTCCTAGCAAACAATCACCAAAAATGGTGGATAACACTGTTAACGGCGCGCGCAACCCTGAAATTCAAGGGGAACAACCTCATTTCGAAGATTCAATCAGTGACACTCGCAACGAGGGGAACGACGCCACACCGGTACATGACAGACGGTACCCTCGACAGGTTCTGGAGGCAACTCCTGAAGATGCTGATGAGGAGTAGCGGATGCAGTAAGGGTCCTGCAAGAGCAACAGACAATCATTCTAGGCCATCTCACGCGGCAGGATCAGGTTATGACAGAACTGAAGCAGACGCTATCGGGTGCCTCAAATAATGCAAACAGGCGAGATCCAGTTCCTCCTGATGTTTCCGCGAATCAGACGACGCAGAGAGTTGATAATAACACTCCTAGGGGCGAAGTTGGCTCCGATGGGGCTGGGGGAGTAGATACGGCCTCTACAACGAGAATGATCCGTTCAAGGATGAACTTTTACGGTTCATGAAGGAAGTAAACGCCCGCATGGATCAAATCTCGGGCGCACCACCAGTATTAAAAGGCCCAAACTCGAAGAAGTATATTCAATTACCGTATAAACCAAGCGCAACCACGGAATTAATCCCGAAGAGATTCAAAATGCCCGGAAGTGCCGAAGTAAGACGGAACATCAGATCCACAGGAGCAGATTACCACCTATACAAAAGCGGTGAAAGGAAATGATTTGGCTCCTTATGAAATTGAGTCTGTGTTGCTGAAAAAGTTTAGTGAGAATCTCACGAGGGGAGTTTTAACGTGGTATTCATTATTACCCGAGCATTCCATAGATTCCTTTGAGATGCTCGCAGATTATTTCATCAAAGCTCATGCCGGTGCCAGAAATGTACAAGCCCGAAAGGCCGACATATTCAGGATCGCGCAGGGAGAATTTGAATTATTACGAGAGTTTGTTACCCGGTTCGAGAAAGAAAGAATGTTACTACCGGCAGTCCCGGATGAATGGGCGGATGAAGCGTTCACCAAAGGCTTAAATTTGAGAAGTTCGGACGCTTCCCGAAAGTTGAAGGAAAGTCTACTCCAGATAAACGACAACTTGGGCGGATGTCCACAACCGGTACGAGTCGAAAATAAAGATCGAAGACGATCAGGTTGGCTTTCCATTGTCGACCAAAGGATGGGAGAAGAATAGAGAAAAAATGAAATATGATATTGACACGGATAGACAGACTTCAAGGGGCCGGTTTTTTCCCTACGAGCGGACATAAGGTCGTGGCAGGAGCTTTCGGACAGCAGACAAGTTCACCATTGATAGAAGGATCGATTGTGGTTAGAATAACAGATTGCTACAAGATAGAGAAATCTCGGGGTTACGATATTCTTCTTTCCCAAAGTTGTCGGAGTATAACTTCAACGTCAGTATGGTGGAGTTGGTATCAGCCATGTGAAATATCAAAGAGGCATGATTTCCAAGACCTATGAAATCTGATCCTAGCTAGAGAGATCCCAGTTTATGGTGTGAATACCATGGCACTAACGGCCACCGGACTGGGGACTGCCGACACCTCCGGGAAGAAGTGGCAACACTGTTAAAGAATGGTCACCTCAAAGAATTCTTGAGTGACCGAGC
This sequence comes from Nicotiana tabacum, assembly GCF_000715075.1. Lineage (NCBI taxonomy): Eukaryota > Viridiplantae > Streptophyta > Magnoliopsida > Solanales > Solanaceae > Nicotiana > Nicotiana tabacum. Next base: position 41,976,445 of record NC_134103.1, read on the forward strand.
TAAAAACAATTATGGTCGAAACAGGGGCGACACGAAAACCTCGAAAGCAGGAGAAGAACCCCCACGCTAAATGATCAACATGATCTTCGGAGGGAATGAAATTAACGGGGTTACCTTTTTGGCAGCAAAGAAGACAAAATATCGATAACTCATAATAAAAGGCTCCAGGAAGATGATATCACATTTACGGACGAAGATGCATACGGATTACTGTTACCACACAATGACGCACTGGTAATTTCTTGAAATGTGTTAAATTTTAAAATTAAACATGTGTTTAGTGGATCCATGAAGTTCAGCTAATATCATACAATGGAGAGTATTGGAGCAAGCTAAACTCATCGGAAGCATTATACCGGCAACGAAACTCCTCGCTGGATTCAACCTTGCAAGCGTGACAACCCGGGGAGAAATTTTGCGGCTCACGAACGCTGAGGGAGTAATGAAGACAACTATCTTCGAAGTGGTAGATGGAGATATGGGGTATAACATCATCTTGGGAAGACCATGGTTGCACGAGATGAAAGTTGTGCCTTCAACATATCACCAATTGTTAAAATTTCCGACACCCGAGGGGATCAAACAGATAAGGGGTGGTCAACCGGCAGCAAGGGAGATGAATGCAATTTCGGTCTCCAGTAGCAAAGGAAAGGAACGAGCGGCATAACAATTACCGGAACCGTCACCTACCCCCGAACCAGATAAAGTTATCTCGGGGACAGAAGAGTCTGAATAATACCAGGTACAGAGGTATTTTCAAGTACCGGAAGAGACGGATGCGACGAAGTCTATGGCAGAAGAACTAGAGCAGGTTGCGCTGTTCGAAGAATTCCTAGAAAGGAAATTCTATTTGGGAACAGAACTGCACCCAGAGCACATGTCTACTTTTATTGAATTCCTTAAAATTAATGCCGATTGCTTTGCATGGTCGCACGAAGATATGACAGGAATCCCGATGGAGATAGCCGTTCACAAGTTAAGCTTGGATCCCAATATGCCTCCGGTAAGGCAAAAGAAGCGCCCTATTGCTGAAGCAAGGAATAAATTCGTCAAAGAAGAGGTAACCCATTTGCTTAAGATTGGTTCAATCTGAAAGGTAAGATATTCGTACTGGCTAGCCAATGTAGTAATAGTTCCTAAGAAAAGTAATAAATTTTGCATGTGCATCGATTATAAGGATCTTAATAAAGCATGCCCGAAAGACTCATTCCCATTGCCAACTATCGATCAAATGATTGATGCCACGGATGGGCACGAGTTAATGAGTTTCCTCGATGCTTATTCTGGATACAATCAAATCAAGATGAACCCAGAAGACTAGGAAAAAACTTCGTTTATAACGAATTTCGGTACATAATGTTACAACGTAATGCCCTTCGGGTTAAAAAATGCTAGAGCCACTTATCAACGGCTCGTGAATAAGATGTTCGAAAAATAAATAGGAAAGACTATGGAAGTATATATAGACGATATACTCATTAATTCTTTGAATGCAAGTGACCACCTGAAGCATTTGCAAGAAACATTTGACATCGTGAGGGAGCATAATATGAAGCTTAACCCCGAGAAGTGTGAGTTCGGGGTCAGTTCGGGGTAAGTTCCTAGGATTCCTAGTCTCATAGAGGGGAATTGAGGTAAATCGTGATAAAATCATGGCCATAAAGAACACCCCGGACCAATTGTCTAACGTAAAAGAAGTCCAAAGACTCAAAGGAAGATTGGCAGCTTTGAGTAGGTTCATTTCCCGTTCATCGGAAAAATGTCATCGCTTCTTCGCACTACTCAAAAAGAAAAATAATTTCGAGTGGACACCGGAGTGCCATCAAGCCTTGAAGGAGTTGAAGAAATATTTGTTAAGCCCCCCGTTGCTCTCAAAACCAAAAGAAGGTGAAACGTTGCTAGTCTACCTCGCGGTTTCAAAAGTTGCGGTAAGTGCAGTTTTAGTCCGAGAAGACGAAGGTACGTAATCTCCCATTTATTACGTTAGCAAAATTTTAACGGGAGTAGAAACGCGCTACCCACATCTGGAAAAGCTGGCCTTAGCTCTCGTAGTCGCCGCCCGGAAGCTAAGGCCCTACTTCCAATGCCACCCGATAGCTGTGGTGACTACTTTCCCTCTGAGGAATATCCTCCATAAACTCGAGCTCTCGGGTAGATTGGCCAAATAGGCCGTCGAAATGAGCGAATTCAATATAGAATATAAATTGAGGACTGCAATTAAGTCACAAGTCTTGGCTAACTTCATGGTCGATTTCAGTCCGGGACTATTGCCTCTGGCAGCCAGAGAGGCAATAATGGTGTCAGAATCGACATCGGGAGTTTGGACCTTATTTACGGATAAAGCTTCAAACGTAAAAGGGTCCGGGCTCAGATAGTCTTGATCACGCCTTCAGGGGAAACTTTAAAGCAAGCCATCAGAACGATTCCTTTAAATAACAATGAAGCAGAGTACGAGACTTTGATTGCAAGGCTCGAATTGGCCCAGGGACTTGACTCCGAAGTCATCGAAATCAAATGTGATTCGCAGTTGGTGGTGAATTAGGTCCACGGAATTTTTGACACCAAAGAAGAACGTATGCAGCAATACGTAGTAAAAGTTCAGGCTTTATTGGCACGATTCCGAGAGTGGTCAATTACTCATATCTCGAGGGAAGATAACGCGAAAGAAGATGTATTAGCAAATTTGGGCAAATCGACAGAAGTCCAGGGATCAGAATCAGGAACGGTAGTACAACTGATGAACTGAAGACCCCAAAGCATCAAGAGCATTACGCGCCAAAGCCGCACGTTATAGCTCCAAGAAAGATCAATTGTACAGAAAATCCTTTCGAGGCCTGTTGGCCCGGTGCTTAGGAGCATCAGAAGCTAACTATGTCATAAGAGAAGTCCACGAAGGGATATGTGGCAACTACTCAAGTGCAGATTCTTTGGTGCTGAAATTAGTTCGGGCAGGATATTACTAGCCCCGTATGGAACAAGATGCCAAAGACTTCGTACGAAAATGTAATAAGTGCCAAAGCTATGTACCACTAGTACATCAACCAGCGGAACCTCTACATTCGGTTATGTCCCCGTGGCCGTTCATGAAATTGGGGATGGACATCGTCGGACCACTACCACCGGCTCCCGGAAAGGTAAGGTTTCTTTTAATTTTGACTAATTATTTTTCTAAATGGGTGGAAGCAGGTCCTTATCAGAAGATCGGAGAACGCGAAGTGGTCGACTTCCTGTGGGAAAACATAATTGGCAGGTTTGGAATACCAAAAGAGATTGCATGCGACAATGGGCCGCAGTTTATCGGTGCAAAAGTTACAAAGTTCCTTGAATATTTGAAGATAAAGAGGATTACCTATTCACCTTATCATCTGAGAGCAAATGGTCAAGCAGAGTCAACAAACAAAGTGATTATACAAAATCTAAAGAAAATGTTGGAAGCAACAAAAGGCAACTGGCCCGGTGAATTACCTGGGGTTCTATGGGCCTACCGAACAATGACCAAGTAAAGCACGAGAGAAACCCCCTTTTCCCTTGTATACGGCACAGAAGCTTTGATAACGATGAAACTAAGGGAACCAACCTTAAGGTATTTCCAGGCGAAAGAAGAATCGAACAACGAGGCAATGCTAATCAACTTGGAGCTGCTCGAGGAATGCAGGGACTTGGCGTATGTCAGAATGGCAGCTTAAAAGCAGAGAATGGAGCGATATTATAATCGAAGAGATAACATCCGTTATTTCAAAGTATGAGACTTGGTCTTGAGGAAGGTAACTCAAAACACTCGGGAACTCAACGCGGGCAAGTTAGGCCTAACATGGGAAGGCCCTTACCGGGTTTCAGCTATCACTGGGAAAGGATCATACGAGTTGGAGAACTAGAACGGAGATAAGTTGCCCAACAACTGGAATGTGGCTCACCTCAAAAGATATTACTACTGACAAAAAATAGTCAAACGGAAAGTATGTGCTGCACTCTTTTTCCCTTCGTTCAGTTTTTGTCCCAATTGGGTTTTTCTAGCAAGGTTTTTAACGAGACAGCGACGAAAAGCATACTACAAAGACAAAAGTGATAAGACTTTGCATAACAAGTCAAACGAACAAGTTTCCACTCGAGGACGATTAGATAATCTTTGTTTCGATAGAAAATTCCCACCGGGAAGTTAAGTTTGCTATCGAACGGAGGTTACCCGACCGTTCACGAGCACAAAAAACTAGAGGACTGTTAGGTATTCTTTTGCTCGATAGCATGGGTTCCTAAGGGGAAACAAGATATGTTGTCGAGTGAAGGATTGCCTAGCAATTCATTGGTGGGAACTTAAAAGATACAAGACTTCCAGTATTCCAATTCGCATTCGAACATAGGGGGGAATGATATGAGAATACGACAACACTGAATGCCACGTCAACTGGGGAATGAAAATCCGGGAACATAATACATCATCAGGACCGGGGACTGCACAGCCAGCCCCATAGAAACAAGTTGTACAAGATAGCCACAAGTCATGGCAATTTCTTTTCTGCATAGCAAAATGCTTAAGTACTTTTAAAAATAGAAGGAATTAAATGAAATGAAATCCTTTTGTTTTTATCTTGTTTCTTGTCCGAACGATGAGTTAATTTTGCAATTTGAAAGTTAAATAAGTACTTCAAATGTTAGTGTCGTAATGAACAAGAGACATCATGTTCAAGAGCACCGTAAACATAAGAGGGCCCTCTCTTATAAAAACCCTCAGTTAAAGGGTTGGTTCCGGAAGAATCAATGCCCGGAATCTAGAATGCCATCGGGGAAAAATGCACCCGAAGCCGCATACGAAAAAGACGCAAAAAGCAAACTTGCGCAAATACTCATGAAAACCCTCACGTTAAAGGGTTGGTTTCGGAAGAATCAATGCCCGGAATCTAGAATGCCATCGGGGGAAAATACACCCGAAGCCGCATACGAAAAAGACGCAAAAAGCAAACTTGCACAAATACTCATGGAAATCCTCATGAAAAAGGGATAATACTCGGAACCAAAATGCCTGGAAGTAAAGGCATCCGAGATTACACATAATAAAGCGCGAACAGAACAACATGCGCAAAATACTTGAGCAAGTACGAAAGTTAAAGACTTGCATGAACATTCAAACAAATGTAAGACTCAAATGATACTTGAGCAAAAAATTTGCTTTTATTTACAAGGACGCGTCAAAATGATAAAGGTACAAAATAGAAAAAGAAAGAAAAAGCTAAACTGCAGCGTCTCCGGAATTAGAAGGAAGAGAAGTATCCGCATCCCCGGGAGTAGTAGATGCTTACACTGACGGCTCAACATTTTCCCCAGCTTGGACTTCAGCATCATCGCCTTCCGATCCTTCTTTAGTTTCCGAAAACTAGGAACCGGAATCAAGAGAACCTGGAGCGTCAGACTGCGCCGGGAGTCCATTTTTTGCAGCCAACTCAAGCTCTCGGGCCTTAGCAATTTCGGCATCAATGTTAATGATACCAGTCTTGGCCTCTTCCAAGGTTTTTCTCCTCATGCTATACATGGAATAAGTTTTTTCAACAATGAGGGAAGCCGCTCAACGCTTGAGTTCTTCTTTGAGTTGAGTAACTTCGGCAGAAAGGTTTTCCCAGGTGGACCTAACAGATTTGAGACTGACGTCGAGCTCACGGACAGTTGAACTAAAGAGCCTATTATGCTCGATAGTTTTCCTGTACTTCTCTTCTAGCTGGACATGTTTCGCCACCACAGCGGCAAGCTATTCACTTTTGGAGTTTAAGGCTGCCTCAAAGTTAATCACTCTTTCAGCGGAGGCAGCCTCACGATCGGTTGCAGCAAGAACAACGTTCTGGATTTCTGCCCATTTAGCCTTGGCTCCATCAAATCTAACCCTCAGTGGCCTAATTTCTTGGCTAAGGGTTACCACTTCTTGCTCGCTTTGCTACAAACGAGCCTCCAAAACAACGGCCTCGATAGCATTGGTTTCCAGTTCTGAGAGGCAGAAAACAGTTTGGTCCCGTTCCGCCAAAAGCTGATCCCGTTCAGAAGTAAGTTCTTCCTTCTCACGAATCAGCCTTTTAAGGCCCTCATAAGCAAGAAAGTTGGCCTACAAAACAAGAAGAGGTAAAACTTTACATTTGCTCAAAAGTAGAAGAAATAACAGAAGAAGAAATGAACGTACCGCTGCGGTGTTATGCATAGCATTGTTCAACAAACACTCCCCCGAGAGTGTCTGAATCTTCTCCCAGTCTTTTTCTAAAGCCAAAGGCTTCAGATAGTTAGCAAGCTCCACCAGCCTCGAAAGCAAGTTACACCCGGTGGAGACTGAAAGGGTAACACTCCTCCTCATTTGTGGATCTTCAGAAGGGGCAGCATAATTTTGCCCCAAATTCCCATGAACTGGGGACTGTGGAGGAGGGACACCTTCTTCATGGTCAGGTGCGGCCGATGGAGATGATGTAGCAACCGCTGTTGGAAGAGTGGCTGAAGATGGAAATTATGTAGCAGTTTCTGGTGGTGGTGAAGGTGGAGATGAAGCTGATTGACTTTAAGAGTTAGAAGCAGCTGCATCAAATGCAGTGCTGGTTGTTTGATGCTCGCCAACCAAGAAGGCACGGACCCGGTACTCAACCTCGTGGTACCGGTTACAGTAATTGGGGCCCAGAAGCGGAAGTTAGCATATTCAACTAAATTATATTCTCCCCAAAGTGCTGAGACGTCATCCTCAGTTGGTGCAATTGTCTTAATAGGTCGAGCATCCTGTTGAAATGATGAGGATCGTATCCTTCTATGTAAAGAAGATCCCTCATCACTAGCTTCTTCATCATCATCGATCATCACAGTGTCTATGACCAGCCCGAAAGGAGGACCAGTCACCATCGCTACCGGAGATGACTCGGGGGCATCAACCTTTGCCCTTTTATTCTTCTCCCCGGCTACAGAGGAACGCCTTCCCTTTGGTTGCTTGTTCTCTGGCCGGGGACTCCGTGAAGAAATGTTTGCGCCCGAAGCAGGCCCGGAGATGCATGTTCGAGTAAGTGCCTCCTGAAGCAGCTTCACCACATCAGCAGGGTCAGCCAAAACATCTTCCTCGGGAACATCAATTGAGCCTGCAGGTAGACCTAATTTCATGAACAAGTCAGAAGGGTTCAACCAAGTTCTTCATATACAAAAAATGGAAATAAGGTAATTCAAAGTTACCATGATTTTTAGCCTTCCACCTGTATTTAAGGGACAACTCTTTCTACAAACGAGTTTTGGGTGTTGTGATGTCCAAGATCTTTTGAACCCACCGGTTCAAGCCTTCTATCACTGATGGGATCCATCGAGTCGATGTAACAAATGAAGGTTGAAGGATCAATACGAGCATGAAAGAATATTTAGTAGGAAAAAGTTTATTAAAGGGAACTTACGAGAGCGGTTCTAAACGACCGGAAAGGATGAAGCCGTTGTTGGAATAATGTCACAGGTGGCAACTGCAACGAACTGTTCCATCCACCCAGGGTTGTTGTCGTCATCCATGCTAGACAGTAAAGTATGGTGGCCATTCTTGCAAAGGTTTATCATTCCCCCGCGGAAGATTTTGGGGGAATAAAGATTCATCATATGAGCTAGGGTTAGCTCCTCTCTAGTTTCTTGGCACAAACGTCAAAGGCAGGCAATCGTCCTCTACACTGAAAGACTTACCTGTGCCAAGCACACTTGGTAGCGAAGGCAAAACTCCGCAATTACGGAATCAAGCTCTCCGCTCAAAGAAAACGCACCTAAAGTAAAGGGATACATAAGAAGTATGTAAAACCTTCCTTGGGAAGGGTCACTCTCTCCGATAAATCAGGAGCAATAATATCTAACTCAGGGCAGCGGCAGTCCTCTTTCACAGCAAGAATACTAGAAGGACAAATGGAAGAAGGGTATCTACTAACAGCCCATGTACGAGGGTTAGCAGTAGGAAATTTCTCTTCAAAATCTTTCGAAGTACTAAGCCTTCTTGGGATGATGGAACCCACTGTTGCAGGAACGGAATCCTCGGTTTTGTTCTTGCCCTTTGATGAACTAGCACGTTTTGAAGAGGAAGCCATTGGAATAGAAGGAAAATTTCTTATTCGAAGAAGATCAGAGAAAAGCTGGTAAATAAAGATACAAGTTAGAAGTTTGAGAAATTATGAAGTACATAAGAGGAGGATGATGCGTGTAACTAAAATTTTGGCGATTAAATTCATGGCCATGATTACCCCGATAATCGGTAAAAAGTTGTGCTGAATCGTAGAATGATGCGTGTTCGGGGCATTAAATGCGGAGAGACGTGTGTCTAATCAACTGTCAGAAAACTTCAAAGGGAGTTATAGTAATTTCTGCCAAAAAGGTGATTTCTACCAACTTCCCGGTAATTCAAGATTGTGTCACCGGAAAGCGGGGAGACTATCTGTATAGGAAAAAATACGACATGACATGTGGTCACTTAAAGGAAGGACACGTGGAACGGAAGATGGGTATGGCCACCGAACATAGCTATTCTGCTTGTCACCGGAAGGAATAACGATCATATAAGGAGTATTAAATGCTTTGCGCCCGGTAACATATAATACATAGTATTTTGCAGCATTAAGGATGATAGCCCGTTTCAAGAAATTTGGCATTTATGTCTAACGTTACATCTTCATCAATGACCCTTATAATTGACATTAAAGAAGGGCATGATCCTAGTACCTCTTTTCCTAGACGTAGCTATAAATAGTGAGCTTTGTTATCATTGTAAGGAGACGAATTTTCTGGCTAACTTACACTACATTCTATACAGCATTTTAATATAATTTTATTCTCTCGCTTTTGATCTCATCATTATTGTGTACGGAAACCCTATTCCTGAACTCATCAGCTCTGTCATTCCATCTACATTCTAAGGCTAAGTATTTTACATTTCATCGGTTATTTCATTATCTTTTGGATCAAATTAATTCACTTGTCTAGAAACCACGAACAATTTCAACTGTACCGTTTTACGGGTAAACAGATATATCACCATTGGATCTGTGGTAGGCTTCTCACCTACCTTGAAGAGGGTTGGTTAAGTTTGGTTGACCATTGATAAGCTCATGAAGATCACACAGTTCCTACAGTTTGGACTATTTAATACAGCGGAGCAGCTTGCACATGTAGACCTTTGGGAGGTAGTACTTACAAGGGTTCCTGTTTATACTACAAAGGATAGAAGTTTACAATCCACATTTAGTAGTCTTTACAAAATGCCTTGGGTGTTCGAGTTGAGTTTAGCATAAGTTTTTATCTGCGGACTACTGATAGTCTGATCGATCTATACATATGTTGAGGACATGCGCCGTTGACTTTGGTAGCCATTAGGATGATCTGTTACTTTTAGCAGAATAAGTATATAACAACACCTTACTGATCTAGTATATAGATGGCGCTGTTTGAGAATTTATACCGGGAATGGTGTCGTCCTCGCATTATCTTGGTTGGTTAGAACCCGAGAAAATGAAGTTGTTAGGCCCACATTTGGTATAACAGGCCTTAGAAAAAAATAAATCTGATCCAAGTATGACTCTGATTAAAGTCAAAACGGGAAAAAGTCATTTTCAAACAAATTGCGTCTTAACTTGGAGTTCATGGAGGGTAATCATATTTTTATAAAAGTTTTTCAATGAAAAGGCTGATGAGATTCGGAAAGAAGCGCATGCTTAGCCCGAGGCATATTGGCCCATACAAGATTAAAAAACAGGTCAATGCAATAGATAATAGACTAGCTTTACTATTAGAATTATTAGTGGTTCATTTGGTTTTTTATGTGTCTATGTTCTAAGAGTATGTTCATAACCCGACACACGTTCTTCGAGCTGAGTCAATCCAGGTGGACCAGGACTGATCCGATGGGGAGGTCCTGTTATCCATTATTGACAAACTAATTCTCCAGCTTAGTTCGAAAAGTTTTAGTTGATAAAATATTGCGACGAATCATCCTAATCATAAGGTTAATTATTTGAGAGTCTGAGCAGGACAGGTATAATAAGTATTCATAGTAGTTTGATACTTTAAGCATAATTAAATACTACATATGATTGACAAAAAAAGGGCATTTAGGACATTTGATAAGAATGAGGAAAAGGAAAAAATAATAAAAGAAGAAGAGTATAACTGGGGCAAGCTACAATTTGAAATAATGCTAGAACAGGAGTCTTAAAGAGTTGGAAACGTTGCTAAAAGCTTTGGAAGAAGTTGTATCTTAGCAATGCATCATATAGCTTTTTCTTAAATCGTGAAGAACACAGATAAGTAGAGAAATTGTGAGAAAACGATAAAAGAAAGAGAAAACAAGCTTGGGCTAAAAGGATTCAAGGTATTAATCTCTTTTTTTCTTCATTTAATTGGTATTATTATATACAATTATTGTTGGAATTGAGATATAAGTCTTGATTAAAATTAGGTTTACATTGTGTTATTGGCATTTCGATGAGTTGCTATCTTAATAGGATTGCTTGGGTTCATTGATACAACATTATATTCATTAATTTATGTATGTTTTGCCTTGATTTTGTGTATTTACACTTAAAAATTTTTTTTGGAGAAAATCTAATAGGTATATTTGACCTTGTTAAATACAGTAATAATTTATGTAGTTTGAAGGCATTTGACGAAGTTAGAACAAGGAAGTAAGCCGAGGAGTTGAGTTGCGTAGCTCAAAGTTGAAGTAAGTGAAACATTAAATCATGTTAGCTTTTTTCCTGGTGGTAAGAAAGTTCAATAAAAGGAAAAAGGCACAAGTACAATTAAGGTCGGATCTCCAGTTATGCAATCCACCTTTGCAGTATTCCTATTACCCCTAGGCCCTATACTATACTATCTCAAAGTGGAGTGTATTTCACTCTCTTAAAGAGAGTGAAATACACTCTCTTGAATAGAGTGAGAAGCCAAAAAATGTTTAAATTTTTTTATTTTTATAACATTGATTTTACTATAATATTATATATTTTCCTATTGTTTTCCTTCTTCATTCTATTCTTTCTTTCTCTCCTTGGACTAGTGGCATGGACTCACCCGCCGAGAAATTATTATACATGGATGCATTATGCATTGAGTTATGCTTCACATTCACCTCCCGAATTTCGTCGTGATACCTTCCCAACAAAATAAACCCCATCCCCCATCTCAAAAAAATGCATGTTCACATATCATGACTTATTAGAACTAATGTCAGTCTCAGTTGCATATGCATGTTAAAGAAATAAAATCAATTTCAAATAGAACTTGCTAAATTTAAAGAGAAATAATGTTTCAAATAATTTTGAAAAATCAAAGAAAAAAATAATGGACATTAATTAAGCATGAGAGCGAGGCATAGTGAAAGGGAGGGGAGTAAGAAAGTGAAACATAGTGAAGAGAACTAGTAATCATTTTGGGGGACTATAGCCTTACAAATCCTAGATTACAAAATGTAAAAGTGTCAATAGTGATCTAGTCTTGGATCCAAAATATACCAATGATATCATCTCAATTCTCATGGAACGTGCCTAAAGTTAGCTTTTTCTCCGCTAATCGAGGTGAGATATTTCCTTTCCGTATTTTCATTATTGTGTTCTAGATAGGAGGCCTTTTCCAAGCAATAATGAAAGAGCTTTTTCTTTTAGTTGATTTCGTTGATTGAGTTTGTCCAATTATTACTTCTAATAGTATAGTAATACTTATAATAATTAATGCAAGTAATGGGAAGATAACCTATGGATATTGACATTTTAAGTTTATCTAAAGGATATTTACTTCTAATAGGCATTGGTGGATTCCACGTCTTCTCTCTGCAGTGTGTGTCAGTGTTTTCTTTTATCTCTAAGCATAGCAGTATAACGCAAGCCTCTTCTGAAAATGACATCAATTTTTAATTCTTTGTTAAAACAGTATTATCTTTGCAAATTGTTAGTTAAATTACTCCGGGATAGTAGTGTATTAATATTACTGGATTTTATCTCTAAATTATCTTGCACCAAAGGAGAAGTGAGGGACTGTCAAATGTTGTCCTTAAACTATTCTTCGTCAAACCACCCCGAATACTGCTTTGTCGTCTAATATAGCCACTAAAGTAGAATAGTATTATATTTATATAATAGACAGTAGAAAAGGCAAATATACGATGACAAATAACTATGATAATAATGCTTAAATAGTTTAAAGAGTCAAAATTTCTTATTATGGCTAGACAACAAGCATCAAGTGAGTAATCATGCACTCACCAAATGGACAAAGCATCAACAGCGATTTCTGCGTTCTTTAAGTAACCAGCAAAGAGGACCAATGCCATGAAGTACCAAGTTTCCAGGCTGTATATTTAGATGCCAAATAAATTAAATCAGAAAACCATAATTATCATAAACTTAAGGGACTACAAATCTACAAAGATACAAGTATTTTTCTTCGAAAATTAGCCTCTATCTTTCAAGTTACCATATCAAACTAATTATAAAGAATTATCTATTATTATAAGTCAATTTAATGTGATGATATAGAAAAATCTATATTCCTCTACAATCAGTACACATGACTTGAACTCTTTATTTGTCAATGCAATTTTTGAGAAATTGATTCTTCAAATATAACAAAATCAAATATAAAGCACCAACTAAAAGTTAGAGGCGACAACAGAAAGAAAGAAACTGAAATGTTTGTGGGTAACTTACCATAGCATCACAGCTGATGCAAGAGATAACTTAACAAAACCCCAAAGATTATGGAAAGCCTTCCATGAGAAACCTGACCACGCTTGTCCACAAGTCCCACTAAATATGTACAGCAGCTGCGCCACCACTATGAACCACCACGATGAGTTCAGTACCACGGCGGCACCGACGAGTCCCCACCCAAGTTTTAGCATAAATAACCAGCTAAAAAAAGTATGCAGAACCAAAGCTATTGCTGCAATCCATGCCATGACCATAATCTTGCTCTGTGCCTGCAGTGCAGATTTTTGACATTGAGAGTGTGTGTATATGTGTGTGCAAATTACTAAAATTCTACCAAATATTAAATTTTGAACTCGTAATTTCAAAACTATAATACGTTCAATAACAGGAACTTAAAAATTAAACCATCAAATTGAATCCTGAATCCACCTATACCTGCAAGAACTTGGCGATTGGAAAATTCATGGCATATGCATAAAGTTGAGGAATCATATATAAAGCCATTTTCCCTGCTTCCCGTGATATGTCCTCTGTTTGTCCAATTAATCTCAGAAATGGTGCCGCGAAAATGTAAAGTAACATTAGAATTACTGCTGCTGTATTGAGAATAACCCATGATCTTTGCATGTATACTCCTAGCATGTCAATTTGTCCTGCTCCAAATGCTTGTCCACATAGTGTTTCTAACGCACTTCCCATTCCCAACTAATTTCCAAAATAACAAAAAAAGGACCATTAAAATTTCAAACAAAAATCAAAATATTCATATAGTAAAATCAGTAGCATGATTGTTCCGACATATTTGTTGTCAATATGGAATTCTGCTGGAAGATAATATTGAAATTATACACTAAGTACACACAGGATTCAGGTCTACAAAAATTCTCAAAGGTCCAAAAAGAGGTGAAGTTGTAATCGCTCTCTGCCTCCCGAAAAATTCTTTTGCACCACTTCTATGTGAAGATGAATGAATCTGTCCAATAACTAAGAGGTTCCAACATTAATTGCACAACATGAGGTCCACTAGTCATTGTTGCCCGATTTTAACACTAACAAAAATATGCCTCAATCTTAAAAGCAAGTTGTGATCGGCTATATGATTTTTAAATCACCACGTCCCTCCATTTATATTCACCTTAGACATATTTGGTATTATAGATTCTATCATAAATGAAGTACTAATTTAAGATAAAATAAAATTTAAAGATTAAAGAGTTTCAAATATAAAAGTGTCTTCATTTTTTAATTACTAAAGAGGAAATAGTGCCACTTAAAATGTGGCACTTCATTACCATGATACCAAAAGAGAAACCGGCGATGACAGAGTTTTCAACAGAAACAGCAGCAAGCTCAAGAGTTCCAAGATGTCCAGCAAATGTTTGAGTGACAGCACCAAGAGAGTAGCGACAAAGGGAGGTGAAAATAGCTGGACCAGCAAGGTACCATAATTTCTTAGATTCAACAAAAAACTCTCTGAAGAAATCTTGGATTCCAGTGATAGGGGGAATATCAGCAACAAAAGAAGATGCAGAAGTTTGTGCGGTGATTTGGGGTACACAAGGTGAAAGAAGAGGTTGCTTAGAGGAGTCTTCCATTGGAGGACAAAAGAGAATTCGGATTTATTTCCTGATAAGATAATCACTACGAGTAGTATATATAAAATTTCCCATACAGTAAATCATGTGTTTCCTTTGTTTGCTCTTTTCTTTTCCGTTTTTGTTTGATTTTTTTCTCTAAAATATTGCTTCCTCCTATCCTTTGTATTATTTTGCATAAAATAGTTTTTGGTTTAGAAAGCCATTGAAGGAAGACATTAGTTATAATTCTCAAAATCTTTTCTTTTTCTAGTAAATGACTATAATTTTGTTTAAAGAATTCCTACCCTTCTTCAGAATAAGTTTGCAAAGAGATAAAAAATAATTTAATCGAATAATTCATATGATTAATATTATTAAACAATTTTGCTAGTATACCAAAGCCTTAAAAAACAAATAAAAAAAAGATGAGACGGAGTAATAACTTACTTTCGAGAGTAGGTGAAGAATAATTAATACATTTGAAAGGGCAGAAAAGTTTTAACATACTCTCATTTGTTCTAAGACTAAATTATGTGTGTTCCTGTTGCGGCCCGAAACTGGGGTGGGATGTTACGGCACCCAAACTATCTAACCCATCAAACGAACTTTGTTTTAACGAGCTGAAAGTCTACATTGAATATCTTACTCAAGAAATTCATAAATAAGTCTTAAGATAATAGTTGTATGAAAATTGAATTTTATTATAAACGTTAACATGTGTGACAACTAAACCCACTAATAAAGTCATAAACCTCTAATTGCAAGTCCGAATAAATGAGTCTACGAACCATTCAATGGGAATAACTAATGACGTCTGAAAAATATGAGAATCCGAGAAGGTTCGATGCAGCTAGGAGGAAATTAATGGAGCATGTACTCTAAGTCTAGCAAGCTTGCCTCTAGCTACGGGTTTCGTTACCTGCATACTCAGCGTCTGTCATGCTTCGCGGCAAGCTTAAACGGGCTAAGTATCGCCAAAGGTACCCAGTAAATCTTGTTTACCACCCTTCTAAGGGGAGGAACAAGACTTTTTGGGATAATTAATTATAATAAAAATAATAATGATAACATAAGCAGTTCATTCAATTAGCACATAAGTTTGAAAACTGAAACAAGCCATAAATTCTGACTTAAGTGCTGAAAGCCATATTTAACAATAACAATGGTACGTGTGACCGTGGGATGGCCCAATTCCCGACCTTGCGATTCTTACATTCATGGAGGTCGGTGACCGGTCATTTTTTCCAAACACATAAATCTGAAAACGTGAAGCACTTGTTAATGTCACGATCCGAAATTCCAACCCGTCATGAGGGCACCTAACACAACGGCTAGACAAGCCGAAACATAAAATTAAAGGAAACAGAAGAACGGAACTTATAGAAATAGCATAAGTCTGAAATCTCAATACAACCAAATGCTGCTAATACAAGGTAAATCCCCCAAAACTAGTAAATACGGAGTCATGAGATCTACAAGTCTGAATCTGAACAATAATAACACTATTTGAACCGTAAAACAGTATGTAAGGGAAAGACAAATCAAAACTGCGATCAAGGATGCAGCTCCATCTCGCTTCTCGAAGATAGTCCAACAAGCAAGCCTACTGCTGGTAACTGGTCTCCACACCTGGGTCTGCATAATTAAGTGCAGAATGTAGTATGAGTACAATCGATCCAATGTACTCGATAAATATCTTAATTAACCACGATGAGGTAAAAGAAAACAGGAATTATAAATGATGCATGTTATAACCTGTACAGTTTCATATAATCTAACAAGTACAGAACAGTAATGTGAACATGTGTAAGATACTGAAAGAACTATCTCTGTGTGTGTGTACAATTACTCAAATCTCTGTGTAGTCACAAGTACAACATATAAGATGATATGCAGATAATCAGATAATAAACCTGTACAACTTCATATAATCCAACAAGTACAGAACAAAAATGTGAACATGTGTAAGATACTGAAAGAACTATCTGTGTGTATGTGTACAATTATTCATATATTTGCTATAACCTATACAGTTTTATATAATCCAACAAGTACAGAACAATAATGTGAACATGTGTAAGATACTGAAAGGACTATCTGTGTGTATGTACAAATACTCAAAATCTCTGTTCAGTCACAGGTACAACATATAAGATGAAATGCAGATAATAAGATAATAAACCATGGAAAATGCAAGTAAAGATGAAATGCAATTCCAAAATAACACTGGCCAGACTTTCTTCAACTTTTTCATATTCATATCAAACCACTAATTAGCTTTTCTCAATAACCGCGTGTACACCATCAAGAAAGAAACATGAGAGGGTGACCCTAGGGGGATATATCTGTATCCACATGCTGCACGGATAATTCACGTGCTGCACAGACAACTCACGTACTAATCATATCGATAACTAGATCCGCACAGACAACTCACGTGCTAAATAGAATCAACCGCACGGACAACTCACGTGCTAAATAGAATCAACCGTACGGACAACACACATGCTAATAATCACAATTTGCCCAGCGTGGTCACATGCTACAAGTCTAACTCATAACATGGAGAAAGCAAATATGAGGGAATACATGAATGTGATCAATGATTATCAAGTTCATACTCCTGGATTGGTATAAATAACATGCTATATTGTAAGCATGTGCAATGTGTGCTATCACAGCTATAACAGACAGTTTCCATCAAGCAATAGTTGTTATCAGGTTCAACCGGAAGAATAACCTCAACGAAATCTCAAATATGGTACAAATAGCTCACATAGGGGTACAAATAGGAGAAACATCTCAACTTGAACCTTATCAGTCATTTCGAGGCATGTCATAGCCTAAACACTAACCGAGCATGGAAATAGTACCCCGGTGCAAGCATATGGGCCCAACCCCGCACATGTGCGCCACCCATATTACGTAGCTATCATAAATAATTCAGGCAACTAATGCCTCAACCAATTTTAGATAAGATACTTACCTCAAGCAAGCCAAATTACTCCCCTAACAAGCCCTTCCCGTGCATATCAACCTCGGGAAGGCTCGAATCTAGACAAAATAACGTAATACTATCAATAAGAGCTATAGAAATTGATTATAAATGATGAAGCTAAGATCTTTAACCGAAATAAAAAAAGTCAACCCAAAAAGTGAATCTCAGGCCCGCACCTCGGAACCCGACAAAATTCACAAAACCCGAACAACCATTTAATTACGAGTCCAACCATACCAAAATTGTAACGACCCGTCCGGTCATTTTAAATACTTTAGCCTCGTTTTCCTATTTATTGCCTCTTATATATTATATTATTGTTATGTGACTTTCCCGGGTGGTTGGTTTTGGTTGCAGGTAAGTTTCTGATTAAAATAGGGCACTTAGTCCCAAAGTTGGAAGCTTAAGTTGGAAGAGTTTACCGGAGTTTGATTTTTGTGTAGACGGCTCTAGAATGGAGTTTTGATGGTTCTGATAGCTTCAAATGGTGATTTTGGACTTAGCAGCATGTCAGGATATTGATTTGGAGGTCTGTAGGTCGTTTTGGCTTGAATTTGCAAAAGTTAGAAAGTTGAAGGTTTGGAAGGTTGAAAAGTTTGATTGGGAGTTTACTTTATTGATATCGGGGTCGGATTCCGATTTTGAAAGTTGGAATATATCCGTTGTGTCATTTATGACCTGTGTGCAAAATTTAAGGTCGATCGGAGTTGGTTTGGTATGAATTGGTGTTAGTTTTGGAAGTGGATGTTCATGGTTTCCATAGGTTCGAATTGAGTTGCGATTTGTTGAATCGATGTTGTTTGATGTGATTTTAGGCCTCGAGTAGGTTCGTTATGTGTTTTGAAACTTGTTGGTATATTAGGAAGAGGCCCCTGGGACCCGGGTGTGAATCAGATTGAAATCGGATCATTTTGGACTTGGTTGAGTGCTGAAACACTGCTGAGTCTGGTGCAATCGCACCTATGCACTTTGGGCCGTAGGTGCACCACTGAAGAAGAGGCCTTCGAGCCATAGAAGTGAGGTTGGGCTGGCAAGCTGGGTCGCAGATGCGATCATTTCTACGCAGATGCGGATGCGAAGAAGCAGCTGGCCTCCGCAGATGCGCTTATGTGCCCGCAGATGCGATTTTTCCTGGGCTTAAGTGGAAGCCGCACCTGCGATGGGATTTTCGTAGGTGCAGAGTCGCATATGCGGCTGAGGGTTCACAAAAGTGAGATCGCTGGGCAGAAAAGGGTCAAATCGAGGGTTTTATTTCATTCTTCATAACTTAGAGAGTTCGGTTTTGGGCGATTTTGAGAGAGATTTTCAAGGAGTTGATCGGGGTAAGTGATTTTAACTTGATTTGGCTATTATACATAAATCCATGTTGTTTTATCATTTAATTAGTGTTTTGAGTTGAAAAAATTGAGAAACATTTGTGAAAACTTCATAGACTATATTTTGAGGATTTGAAGGTCGATTTGAGATCGGAATTGAGTAATTTTAGTATGGTTGGACTCGTTATCGAATGGGTGTTCGAATTTTATAAGTTTGGTTGTGTTCCGAGACACGAGCCCGGGGTTGACTTTTTGAGTTGATCTTTTGATTTTCTTTAAAGATTGCAACTTTATTATCCGAAATAGTTTCCTTTGGTTTGTATTTATGGTGTAAAGTTATTTTGGCTAGATTCAGGCCATTCGGAGTTGGATATTCACGAAAAAGTCTTACTAGTAGATTGAGTTAGCGTGTTTTGAGGTAAGTATCTTGCCTAACTTTGTGTGGGAGAATTACCCCTTAGGATTGGTATTGTTTTGTATTAATTGTGATATGTGAAAGCCATGTACGCAAGGTGATGAGTGGGTATACGGGATAAATGTGGTAATTTACCGATTTAAGCTATGTAGATTCTTTTTATTTCTTTAATTGAATTATCATAACATGTTATATTCATCATCATTAATCTATCCCTACATGCTTCACTTTACATTGTTAATACTTGTCTCATCTTTTACTTGTTATTTGCCCTTACATACTTAGTTAAAGTTATTATTTTCTCATTTCATTGTTAAATACTTAATTGTTGAGTTACCTTACTTGAAGTTGTTATTTCTTGGAATATCTTATTGTTCGATTTTGGTGTCGAAGTTGTAAAAGTCGTGATCACATTGAGGCAAAGTAGTAAATTGTTTAAATGCCATTCTTGTTGAGTTATTCACTTCTGGTTTCTATTGTTGCGACTTTTGTACATATTGTGGTTGAGCCATGGGGTATTTATATTGGAACATTATTATTGTTGACTTCTTTGGCAAGTTGTGTTATTGGGAAGTTGAGGTGCGATTTGTGATATGTTGTGATGTTGATACACATGCGGTGGTATAAGAATAGGGGTTGATACGCATGCGGTGAGATAAGATTGTTTTGATACACGTGTTACTAGTAAGGGAACTACTTAAATCCACGCGGTGTGATAAGGTGGGTTAAAATGCGGGTAGCTATTTCGGAAAAATAATTTTTCAAACCTAAATGTAAGGCTCCCGCGGTGGATCAAGGAAAGATTGTGATTTTGATTGTGAAATGAGACTACGAGGCGGTACCTCGGTAGTAATTCTTATTGCTATCTTTCATTTACATCACTTATGTTTTGGCTACATCGTTTCCTTGGCATTCTTATTATGTGCTTCTTCCATGATGTCTTTATTGCCTTAATTTCAGTGTAGCTATTCTTGTTGTATCTCTTCATTGTATCATTTCCATTGTTTCCATTATTATACTGTACTATACCTGTTCAGTTTTCTTTATTTATTCCAGTAGGTGTCTTGACTTGGTCTCATCACTACTCTACTGAGGTTAGGCTTGAAACTTATTGTGTATCATTGTGGTGTACTCATATTACGCTTCTTCACATCTTTTTGGGCCTATCCAGGTACTTCATACCAGGCTAAGCATCCGTGAGTTGAGCTTGGATCGGTGACTTCAAGGTATAACTGTCGGCGTTCACAGGTCTCGGTATCACCCTCTATCTTAGTTTCTATTGCATACTCCTATTATAGATACTGATGTGTTAGGGATGTTTCAGTATACCCGTGTAGAGCTTATGACTCGGTCTCACCAGATTTTGGGTGCTATTTTCAGTTGTAATATGGAGTCTTTTTTTTATGATAGCTGTTGGTTTAATTGGAAGTTTTATTACTATCTCTGTTAATTTTCCATGTATGTTAGGCTTACCTAGTCTTAAAGACTAAGTGCCATCACGACATCCTACGGAGGGAGATTTGGGTCGTGACAAGATTGTATCATAGCTTTAGGTTCATAGGTGTTACGAGTCATAAGCAAGTTTAGTAGAGTCTCGCAGATCGGTACGGAGACGTTGGTACTTATCTTCGAGAGGCTATGGAACTATTAGGAAACTTCACTTCTTTGATTCCTTATCGTGCGAATTTGTTGACTTCGAAATTCTGAATCTTTGTCTTTCTATTATCTCACAGATGGTGAGGACATGTACCACTGGATCCGACGATCAGACACTCCTTCCCCTTTCTATAGCCGCAAGAGGCCGGGGCTGGGGCAAAGGCTGATGAGGGTCACGTGGTGCAGCTAGAGCAGTTGCCCGAGCTGCGATAGAGGAGCCACTAGTAGCTCCAGTTGGGGGCAAGTACCTGAGTCGCCTGTTGCTACCCCTACACTTCAGGAGAGCCTCGTACAGTTCTTGAGCATGTTTGGTACTCTAGCTCAGGAGGGGTTGATTCCACTTGCACCATCCACATCTCAGGCCGGGGGAGGAGCTCAGACTCCTGCGGCCCGTACCCCAGAGCAGCGGGTCTATGTTGACTAGGTCCTAGAGGTTATACCAGTGCAACTGGTTGTACTAGTTCAGCCTGAGGTTAGGATAACAACATCCGAGGAGGAGCAGCTTAGACTTGAGAGGTACAAGAAGTACCACCCTCCTACTTTCAGCGGCCTACATACAGAGGATGCACAGGGTTTTCTGGAGAAGTTCCAACACTTTCTCTGCACCATGGGTATTGTGAAGATGAGCGGGGTTGCTTTTACTACATTCCAGTTGTCGGGACTAGCGTATTAGTGGTGGCAGGATTAAAAGGAGGGTAGCCCAGCCGATGCAGTTTCACTCACATGAGCTTAATTTTTAGATATGTTCTTGAGAGAGCTTGTTCCCTAGAGCCTTCAGGATGCATGGCACGTGGAGTTTGAGCAAATGCGTCAGGGTGCTATGACCGTGTCAGAATATGCTGTCAGATTCAGTGAGTTGTCCAGACATGCACCTCCCTTGGTTTCCACAATCGGAGAGCGAGTCCGTCGATTTATCGAGGGGCTCAACTATGGTATTAGATTCAGCATGGCTCTAGAGTTGGAGACAGATATCCCATATCAGCAGGTGGTAGAGATCACATGGATATTGGAGGGTATGCGGGGCCGGGAGAGAAAGGACAGGGAGGCCAAGAGGCCTCGAGATTCTGGAGGATATAGTGATGCTCGTGCCCCAGTTGCAGCTCGTCATGGTAGAGGCTATATGAGTCATCTAGTTTATTTAGCACTTCCAGCTTCTGGTGGTACTCCGTCTACTTCCAGGTCTCAGGTTGCCCCATATGCACCGCCACTGTCTAGTGCACCTCCTCCACGGGGTGCTTTCAGCGGTCAATTCAGCAGACCAGGCCCGAGCCAGTTTCAATAGCCACGCCTTCCGAGAGCTTGTTTTGAGTGTGGTGATACTCGTCATATAGTGAGGAACTGCCCTAGACTCAGGAGGGGTGCACCTCCACCGGCTACTCAGGCTCCACGTATTCCACAGGGTCCCTAGACTTCTCAGGCCGTGGTTACTGCTCCAGTTTCCACTCCACCTACACAGCCAGCTAGGAGTAGAGGGCAGGCAGGTAGGGGTTGCCCTAGAGGGAGAGGCCAGGCCAGATGTTATGCTTTTCCGGGAAGGACGGAGGCAGTTGCATCAGACGTAGTTATCACAGGTATTGTTCCGATTTATTATAGAGATGCATTAGTCTTATTTGATTCACGCTCCACTTACTCATATGTATTATCTTGCTATGCTCTATATTTGGGTGTATCTCGTGATTCTTTGAGTTCTCCTATTTATGTGTCCACGCCTAGGAGAGATTCTATTGTTGTTGACCGTGTGTATCGGTCATGTTTAGTTGTTATTGGTGGTTTTGAGACCAGAGTTGATCTATTGTTGCTCAGTATGGTAGACTTTGATGTTATTCTGGGCATGGAATGGTTGTTGCCCTATCATGTTATTCTTGATTGTCATGCCAAGATAGTGACGTTGGCTATGCCAGGTTTACCGTGGTTGGAATGGAGGGGCACTTTGGATTATGTTCCTAGCAGGGTTGTGTCCTTCCTTAAGGCACATCAGAATGGTTGAGACGGGGTATGATGCATATCTATCCTTTGTGAGAGATGTCAGTGTTGATACTCCTACCATTGAGTTAGTTCCGATAGTAATTGACTATCCATATGTGTTTCTGGCAGATCTTCCGGGCATGCCACCCAATAGAGATATTAATTTTGGTATTGACTTGTTGCAGCGCACTCAACCCATTTCTATTCTACCATATCGTGTGGCCCCAGCGGAGTTGAAGGAGTTAAAGGAGCAGTTGCAAGAGTTGCTTGATAAGGGTTTCATTCGGCCATTTGGGCTCAAGAATGCCCCATCTGAGTTTCAGAATATCATGAACTCCATTTTTAATGATTACAGTTATATGTCTATAGTTTATATAGATGATGTTCTTATATTTTCTGATAATATAGATTCTCACTTCAAGCATCTCAACACCTTCCTGAAAGTTGTTAAGAGAAACGGTTTGGTAGTTAGTGCCTATAAGATCAAACTCTTCCAAACCTCTATTAGATTCTTAGGTCACGACTTTTACCAAGGATCTTATAAACCAATTTACAGAGTCATAGAGTTCTCATCCAAATTTTCTAACGAGATTAGTGATAAAACCCAACTACAGAGATTCTTAGGAAGTCTCAATTATGTTGCTGATTTTATCCCCAACATTAGACAGGTCTGTGAACCTCTTTACAAAAGACTTAGAAAGAGTCCTGTCCCATGGAGTCTTGAACAAACACAATCTGTCATTCAAGTCAAAAAACTTGTACAAAATCTTCCTTGCTTAGGAATCCCTAACCCAGAAGCTTCTATGATAGTTGAGACAGATGCTTCAGATATTGGTTACGGAGGTATCCTCAAACAAAAGATTTCCATTGAGTCTTCTGAACAGTTAGTTCGTTTTACTTCAGGAATCTGGAATTCCGCTCAAAAGAATTATTCTACTGTTAAAAAAGAAGTTTTGTCAATAGTGCTATGTATCACTAAATTTCAACACGATCTTATTAACAAAGAATTTTTGGTTAGAGTAGATTGTAAATCTGCCAAAGAAATTTTATAAAAAGATGTTAAAAATCTTATGTCAAAACAAATATTTGCTAGATGGCAAGCTCTACTGTCTAGCTTTGATTTTAAAATCGAATTTATCAAAGGAGAAGAAAACTCTTTACCTGATTTTCTAACAAGAGAATTTTTACAGGGAAAGAATGAGGCCTTTCAGACCTAACGCTCCTTCCAAAGGAAAGGAGATCAACAAACCTCAAATGGCTAGACCATTTGTCCCTCTTCCCATAACTCCTACCAAAACATCAGCCCCTCAGAGGCCACAACTTTCTTTCCAAAATAGGTATACAACTCTAGCTGAGTACCCAAAATTACTAGCACTTATTCCAGTTCCCTCAGAGAGACTTACCAACCCCCAACCAAAGCCTTTAGAAAAAGGATCTGCATCCAGCTCTACAGTCCAGAAAAAAGAGAGCTATGCCATGAAAGTCCCAGAGACTTTTGCAGAAGCAGTCAATCCTTCAGCCAAGAAGACACCACAAGAAGATCTTCTTAAAGAAGAAAAATTCGAGTATATTACCCTTCAGGTATTACCAGTATTAGCTCTAGACAAAGAGTATGAAGGTCTCAGACTAGAAGACCTAATCAAACCATGTTACACAGATTTTAATTATGTGGATACTGAAAATTCATACAAGACGAGGAAATTTTACGAAGCTATCCTCATTGATACAGACTCCATTGAAGTGGAGCATACTTTATGCCAAAGTAGACCAGGATTTATTAATTATTCTAGGTTTACTATTAAGAAAATTTTATCACCGTTTGAGTAGTTTGCCGATCACCTGCACACACCAGTTGCACTCACCATGACTCATCGTCCCCAGACTTATTGCTGGCACGATTACAAAGCAGCATTGTTTAATTTTATGTATCTTAGACCAGGACATACTTGGTTTGTTAAGTATAGCTTAGATGTTACTAAAGTTATAATCCCTAGATGGTTCTACGAATGGTGGAACTTATTCGGAGGAAACAGAGAGATCCTCCCTCAACAATTCCTCAACAGGTTTGATGACTTTCAAGCCAAGGAGGCCATTTCTACTCTTCCAGAGCACATTAAAATGTGCAAGTACTTTGTCCAGAAGAGGATATCCTTTATAGTCAGCTGGAATTTTACAAAGACAGAATTTGACATAATCAAATATCTGTCTAAAGAAATTAAGATCAAGGGGTGGACGCCTAAACAGCAAGTCACCAAAACTCAGAAGACAGTTCAACAAAGCTTCCAGAAAGCTTCACCTTCCAAAACAGCCCTCAAGGAAAAGCTGAAACAAGCTTTACAAAATATTGAAGATTATGAAGAAAATCAGATCATGCAATTGATCGAAGATGCTGCTTCTACAGGAGAAAGCAGTAATGGTGATATGTGCGACCCAAAGGGAATTGCTTTGGCATACATGGACCCAAACTACGATTAGTGGAATCTGCACCGACAGAGTCTCCATCAGCAAAGACCGATAGAGTCTCCATCAGCAAAAAAGAATCTTGCTTTCACTATTCACCTTTTGAAAAAGAAGACAACTTTTTACTGTTTGCTTTTAAAAAGAGTGGACCACACATTTCTGCTTGTCGACCACTTTAGATTGTCGATTAAATCAGACCACACATATGTACGCCTAAGATCAAAGGCATCTGATCCTTAGTCTATTTAAGACTCCCTCTCCCCATTGTAAGAGGCATCAAAAAATTCTCCAAATTTTCTAAGACCTCTCCCCTCTGTACTACTCTAATATTTTCCGCTGCAATGTTCTTTACTTTCAATTAATAAACTTTGTAAGGGCTTTACTTATACTGTCTTTAAGTTTTTATACTGCATCCCGTTCCATTCTACTTGGTATCAGAGCCATGTTGGCAGTATGCGTACTTAGTATGAGCAGCTAAGTACATATACTGTCTAGGGCATGGCAAAAATACTTTCAGATATGTTATTTTAAACCATATATATGTATATCTTACATACAGTTCTTTTATCTCTGGTTTTAATTTGCTTCAAAGTTATCGTATGAGGTGGTTATTTTCTCTATAAGTATGAAGTCACCGATTAATATCCGGTTCAGACGTTGGCAAGCCTGATTGAGATAGGTCGCTGTTGCCGAGGTAGGCGTTTAGACCTTGCTAGGTGTTCCCGTCGCTAAGATGACTTTAGAGAAAAGGATGTAAAACCAAGAAGACATTACTGAGAAGCCATTAGATCTAAGAGATTAAGGTACTGTATCCTGTTATACATATATGCTGTTTAATTATACGTATTGAATAGTTATTTTTTAGCCCTATAAGCCCCTAGACTGTATTTTCAAAATATGAATCAAAACCAGCATGTTTTGAACAGTGTTAATTTATCTTCTGCAGCAACTAAGATTGCTAAATTAGAAACTGATTTACAGAATTGAAATATCCCCAATGAACCTTTTAAAAAGATTTATGAATTAGGAAATTTCAGTTTCGTTAAGAAGCATAACATTAAGACCTGTGAGTCCACTATTGCTATTAATAATTCTTTAGAAATTATTAAATTATTTTCTGAGCATGATTTGAATCGATATAGAAATAGATTCAATTACTTGCATATTGGCCTTGTTCAGATTGCTGTCAAACCTCTCTTCAGAAAAGGTTTAGACGTACCTATTTGCGTCCTTCTAAGAGATGCTCATCTCCTTAACTTCGACGACTCTCTCTTAGGAGTTCTTCAGAGTAACCTAGCCAATGGCCCGGTATACTTTAACTGCTATCTAATTTCTCGGTAGATATCAATGACCCTAACGTCATGGATACTTTGACCTTAAACATCAAAACCAAGAACATGAATAGCAAAATCAATACTCGTGAAGTAGCAATCATTCACAGAGTCTATTACAGACTCATGGACACTACTCTTGCACCCAGAGCTCGAGTTGAAAGTGTCAAGGGAGTTACCATGCTTATGGAAGCAAATACCGACCATAGTACGGTATTTGTCCCTAGACTCCTTAATTGGAATGATATACTCACAAGTGATGAATGGCACTTCGATGCTATAACTCAACCTTCTACTTCGAATCTTGAAAGATCTCAGATTGAACAGGTAATTCAATTTCCTGATGGATCTATTGATCTGAAATTCCTAAGATCAAGTTCTAATCTCTCGAGCAGAACTAGTTCCTTTAGAAGAAGGACTACTGTTCCTTCCGTACCTTCTTCTTTTAAACCCCCGGAGAAAGACGTAAATTCTGAAAATGTTGCAACTTCCGTTCCAACTACTGGTAACAACAAAGGGAAAGTTACGGGAGTAGATTTCTCCCATACAGTCCCAAAAGTTTATTACCAAAATCATCCCTCTAGTCCAACCCCTAGCGATATGTACCCTCCTCAGGAAGAAGTCCCTGAATATATCAAAATGATCAGATCTCGTGATCCATATATCCTAGATCAGAAGAAGATCGACCAACAGTGGTCTCATCCTGATAACATACCTAAAAGAAAATGGTATGTTGCCACTTATTCTCTTGAACAGAGAAAAGACTTCAGAGATTGCTGGATATCAGACATGAAAAGAATGAGATGTGAAATCGATTTCTTTAAATGGTTTGAAATATCTGGTAAATATGAACACCAGAAGGACTGCCTACAAGTCCTCATTAACAAATGGTGCACAGCTAACAACAAGGTTGTTGAATCTGTCACTCCTCCTCTAGAAGGAATAAAAATCCCAGTTTCAAACGTTGTTATCTCTGCTTCTCCTTTCAAAATCAAAAACGAGAAACCAACGAATATGGTTACTTGTTCTGATCTCGATCGAGTTGTTGAACAAAATGATTACTCAAATCAACTCCTTCATGTCATTTCTAGACAAATAGAAGACTCTAAAGAAAAGTCTTTATTCAGTGGAAAGCCAAACTTTTCACAACCCAGTTCAAGTCAGAACATTGAATCAAACCCAGGTTTCAAAATCGCTGAGTTTTCAAAGGACAAATATCCAAAACTCAAAGATACTTTTGAAATCAGTGGTAATGTTCTTGACAAGATCAACAAAAAATTGGTTGATCTTAATATTTCTAAGGAGAAACCCAAAGATGGTAAGATATCCACCATCAGGGAAAAGGAAGATCTCCTCCATAAACTTACAAATGAACGCTTTCATAATTACAAAAATTATCATAAGCGTCCCTCATTTCCAGATATCCAATACTAGGAAAATCATTTTCTTGCCTCTACTTCTCACGAAGGAAGAAGCATTATCGAATGGAACATTGATGCTCTTGCAGAGCACCAAATATACCATAAACTCCATGAAATGGGAGTTTGTATTACAGCTTACAAGATAAGAGGATCTTCTGATAAAGAAGCCGCCTCTATGATTGTAGCTGTAGGAAAAGATTGACCCAGAAGCCTGCTCCCTTCAGATGGTCCGAGGAGTGTGAGGAGAGCTTTCAAAAGCTCAAGACTTCTTTGACTACAACCCCAGTGTTGGTGTTGCCTACGAGTTCAGAGTCCTACACTGTGTACTGTGATGCGTTACGTGTTGGCCTTGGCACAGTGTTGATGCAAGACGGTAGGGTGATTGCTTATGCGTCTAGAAAGCTAAAGTTTCATGATAAGAATTATCATGTTCATGACTTGGAATTAGCAACTATTGTTCATGCCTTGAAGATTTGGCAGTACTATTTGTACGGTGTCCCCTGTGAGGTCTATACCGATCACCAAAGTCTACAACATCTGTGCAAATAGAAGGATCTTAACTTGCAGTAGAGGATATAGTTAGAGTTGCTTAAGGACTATGATATCACTATTCTATATCATCCCGGGAAGGCAATTATGGTGGCCGATGCCTTGCGTCGAAAGGCGGAGAGCTTGGGCATTTTAGCATACCTACCAGTGGCAGAGAGGCCATTAGCATTGGATGTTCAGGCCTTGGCCAACCAGTTTGTTAGATTGGATGTTTTGAAGCCCAGTCGGGTTCTGACTTGCGTGGTTTCTCAGTCTTCTTTATATGATCGTATCAGAGAGCGTCAGTATGACGACCCCCATTTGCTTGTTCTTAAGGACACGGTACAGGACAACGATACCAAGGAGGTTTCTATTGGAGATGATGGTGTGTTGCGAATGAAGGGACGATTATGTGTGCCCAATGTGGATGGGTTACATGAGTTGATTCTTTATGAGGCCCACAGTTTAAGGTATTCTTCATCTGGGTTCCGCTAAGATGTATCAGGATTTGAGACAACACTATTGTTGGAGGAGAATGAAGAAAGACATAGTGGAGTACGTAGCTCGGTGCCTAAATTGTTAGCATGTGAAGTATGAGCACCAGAGGTGGGTTGCTTCAGAGACTTGAGATTCCCAAGTGGAAATGGGACTGAGTTACCGTGGACTTCGTTGTTGGGCTCCCGCGGACTCATAAGAAATTTGACGTTGTATGGGTAATTATGGATAGGTTGACCAAATCGTCTCATTTCATTTCGGTTGTGACTACCTATTCTTTAGAGCAGCTGGCTCAGATTTATATCCGCGAGATTGTCCGACTTCATGGCGCGCCAATATCCATCATATCTGACCAAGGTATGCAGTTAACATCGCACTTCTGGATAGTCGTACAGTGTGAGTTAGGCACACAGATTGAGTTGAGTACATCATTCCACCCCTAGATGGACGGACAGTCCGAGCGCACCATTTAGATATTGGAAGATATGCTCCGTGCCTGTGTTCTGGATTTCGGGGGTTCTTGGGATCAGTTCTTGCCGCTTGTGGAGTTTGCCTACAACAATAGCTACCAATTGAGTATTCAGATGGCTCCTTATAAGGCCCTTTATGGGAGACAATGTCATTCCTCATTTGGTTGGTTTGATCCAGGAGAGGCTAAGTTATTAGGCACAAATTTGGTTCGAGATTCCTTGGAGAAGGTCAAGTTGATCCAGGATCGGCTTCGTACAACCCAATCTAGATAGAAGAGTTATGCGGATCGGAAGGTTCGTGATGTTGCATTCATAATTGGAGAGCGGGTCTTGCTCCGGGTTTTGTTCATGAATGGTGTTATGAGGTTCGGAAGAAGGGCAGGTTGAGCCCTACGTATATCGGACCTTTTGAGATTCTTGAGAGGATTGGTGAGATGGACTACAAGCTTGCATTGCAACCTAGTTTATCTGCAGTTCATCCAATATTCCATGTTTCTATGCTCCGGAAGTATCACGGTGTTCCATCTCATGTTTTGGATTTTAGCTCAGTCCAATTGGACAAGGATTTGTCTTATGTTGAGGAACCGGTGGCCATTTTGGACCGGCAGGTCCAAAAGTTGAGGTCAAAGAGCGTTGCTTCAGTAAAGGTTTAGTTCAACCAGTCAAGGAGGTGACTTGTGAGACCGAGCATGTTATGCGTAGCCGTTATCCTCATCTTTTCATCACTTCAGGTATGCCTCTTTACACGTTCAAGGACGAACATATGTTTTAAGAGGAGGAGGATGTAATGACCCGGCCAGTCGTTTTGAGTATTTAGCCACGTTACCCTATTTATTGCATCCTCTATGTTATATTGTTGTTATGTGACTTGCCGAGGTGGTTAGTTTTGGTTGCGGGTGAGTTTCAAAGTGAAATGGGACTTAGTCCCAAAATTGGAAGCTTAAGTTGAAAGAGTTGACTGAAGTTTGCCTTTTGTGTAGATTACTCCGGAATGGAGTTTTGATAGTTCCGATAACTTCAAATGGTTATTTTGGACTTAGGAGCATGTCCGGATATTGATTTGGAGGTTCGTAGGTCGTTTTGGCTTGAATTGGCGAAAGCTAGAAAGTTGAAGATTTGGAAGGTTAAGAAGTTTGACCGGAAGTTGACTTTATTGATATCAGGGTCGGATTCTGATTCCGGAAGTTGGAATAGGTCTGTTGTGTCATTTATGACTTGTGTGCAAATTTGAGGTCAATCGGAGTTGGTTTGGTATGAATCGTCGTTAGTCTTGGATGTTGGATGGTCATGGTTTTCATAGGTTTGAATTGGGTTGCGATTTGTAGAATTGATGTTGTTTGATGTGATTTTAGGTCTCGAGTAGGTTTGTTATGTGTTTTGGAACTTGTTGGTATATTCAGACGGGGTCTCGGGGGGCCCGGGTGTGAATCGAATTGAAATCGGATCATTTTTGGACTTGGTTGAGTGCTAAACCACTGCTGAGTCTGGTGCAATTACACTTGCCCACTTCGGACCGCAGAAGCTGCCTTCGAGCCGCAGAAGCGAGGTTGGGCTGGCAAACTGGGACCGCATGTGCGGTCATTTATCCGCAGAAGCGGTTAGCCTCCGTAGAAGCGCAAGCGCAGATGCGCTTATGTGCCTGCAGATACGATTTTCCCTAGGCTTTAGTGGAAGCCGCACCTGCGATGGGATTTCCGCAAGTGCAGAGCTGTGGATGCGGCAGAGGGTCCGCAAAAGCGAGATCGATGGGCAGAAAAGGGACAAATCAAGGGTTTTATTTCATTCTTCATCGTTTGACTTAGAGAGCTCGATTTTGGGTGATTTTGAGAGAAATGTTCAAGGAGTTTATCGGGGTAAGTGCTTCTAACTCGGATTTGGCTATTATACATGAATCCATTATTGTTTTTATCATTTAATTAGTGTTTTGAGTTGGAAAATTGGAAAAAATTTGTGAAAACTTCATAAACTATATTTTGAGGATTTAAAGGTCGATTTGAGATCGGGATTGAGTAATTATAGTATGGTTGGACTTGTTATCGAATGAGTATTCGAATTTTGTAAATTTGGTCGGATTCCAAGACGCGGGCCCATGGTTGACTTTTGAAGTTGACCTTTTGATTTTCTTTAAAGATTGCAGCTTTATTATCCAGAATAGTTTTCTATGGTTTGTATTTATGGTGTAAAGTTATTTTGGCTAGATTCGGGCCATTCAGAGTTGGATATTCGCGGAAAAGGCTTACTTGTGGATTGAATTAGCGTGTTTTGAGGTAAGTGTCTTGCCTAATTTTGTGTGGGGAAATTACCCCTTAGGATTGGTGTTATTTTGTTTTAATTGTGGTACGTGAAAGCTGTGTACGCAAGGTAACGAGTGGGTACACGTGATAAATGTGCTAATTGACCGGTTTAAGCTAGGTAGATTCTTTTCATGCCTTTAATTGAATTGTCATAACATGTTATATTCATCATCATTAATCTATCCTTATATGCTTCACTTTACATTGTTAATACTTGTCTCATCTCTTACTTGTTATTTTCCCTTACATGCTTAGTTGAAGTTATTGTTTTCTCATTTCATTGTTAAATACTTAACTGTTGAGTTACCTTACTTGAAGTTGTTATTTCTTGGAATATCTTATTGTTGAGTTTTGGTGCCGAAGTTGTAAAAGTCGTGATCACATTGGGGAAAAGTTATAAATTGTTGAAATGCCATTCTTGTTGAGTTATTCACTTTCGGTTGCTATTGTAGAGACTCTTGTACATATTGTAGTTGAGTCATGGGCTATTTATTGTGAAAACATTATTATTGTTGACTTCTTTGGCAAGTTGTGGTATTGGGCACTTGAGGCGCGATTTATGATATGTTGTGATATTGATACGCATGCGGTGGTATAAGGATAGGGGTTGATACACATGCAGTGAGATAAGATGGGCTTGATATGCGTGTTTCTAGTAGGGGAACTATTTGATGCCACGCGGTATGATAAGGCGGGCTAAACCGCGGGTAGCTTTTTCGAAAAAATAAGTTTTCAAAACTAAATGTTAGACTCCTGCGGTGATACAAGGAAATATTGTGATTTTGATTGTGAAATGAGACTACGAGGCGATACCTCGGTAGTGATTCTTGTTGCTATCTTTCATTTACATCACTTGTGTTTTTGCTACATCGTTTCCTTGGCATTCTTATTATGTGCTTCTTCTGTGTTGTCTTTATTGCTTTAATTTCAATGTAGTTATTCTTGTTGTATCTTTTCATTGTATCATTTCCATTGTTTCCATTATTATACTGTACTATACCTGTTCAGTTTTCTTTATTTATTTCAGTAGGTGTCTTGACCTGACCTCGTCACTACTCTACCAAGATTAGGCTTGATACCTATTGCGTACCGTTGTAGTGTACTCATACTATACTTCTGCACATCTTTTTGTGCAGATCCAGGTACTTCATACCAGACTAGGCATCCGTGAGTTGAGCTTGGATCAGAGACTTTAAGGTATACATGCCGGCGTTCGCAGGCCTTGGAGTCAACCTCTATCTTAGTTTCTATTGCATACTCCTATTATTGATACTGATGTCTTAGGGATGTTTCAGTATACTCGTGTAGAGCTTATGACTCGATCTCACCAGAATTTGGATGTTATTTTCAGTTGTATTGTGGAGTCGTTTTATAGTTGTTGGCTTCATTGGAAGTTTTATTACTATCTCCATTAATTCTTTATGTATATTAGGCTAGGTGCCATCACGACATCCTACAGAGGGAGAATGGGGTCGTGACAAAAATCATCCGATTTCGACCTTCAAACCTCCATTTTTTGTTTTTGCAAAGTTTCCACAAAATCCCTCATTTCTTCACTTTAATTCACTAACTTAATGCTAAAACAAAGATGGAATCATGATATAACAACAAATTCAAGTACAAAACACTTACCCCGATCCAAGATGTGAAACTTCCCTCCCAAATCTCCCAAAATCAAGCTCTACACCTCAAAATGTAAAATAACTCTAACCCTCGATTTAGGATTTTAAACATTCTGTCCAGGTGCTCTTCTTCGCGAACGAGGAAAATGCCTCGCGTTCGCGAAGCACAAAAATTTCCAGCTATTGAGACCTCTTATGCGAAAGCGACAGGCCAGTCGCGAACGTGATGACCGAATACCTTGAAGCTTCACGATCAGGGTCCATGCCTTGCGACTACGTAGAATAAATGACGGCCACCCCTGGGCCTTGCCTCCCTTCAACGCGAACGTGAAATCCATCACGCGTTCACAATGAACAACCTACCTGAATCTTCGCGAATGTGTCCCTAGTCTTGCGAACGCGATGCACAAATTCCACCAGTCACCCAAATACTCTTTGCGATCGCGAACCTTCCCTCGCGAACGCGTATAAGGAAACCAGATACAGAAAAATTAGCGGTCCACAAAGTCCAAAATAAAGCCGAACATGATTTGAATCACACCTAAGGCCCCCGAGACCCATCCAAACATACCAACAGGTCCTAATACACGACACGAACTTAGTCGAAGCCTCAAA
Source organism: Nicotiana tabacum (assembly GCF_000715075.1). Taxonomy (NCBI): domain Eukaryota; kingdom Viridiplantae; phylum Streptophyta; class Magnoliopsida; order Solanales; family Solanaceae; genus Nicotiana; species Nicotiana tabacum. The sequence continues at coordinate 42,010,270 of NC_134103.1, forward strand.
TCACATCAAACAACATTGAAATCACAAATCACACCTCAATTGAAGCCTAATGAACTATTGAACTTCCAAACTTCTAAAACTAATGCCGAAACATACCAAACCAACTCCGATTGACCTTAAATTTTGCCCACAAGTCATAAATGGCACAACAGGCCTATTCCAACTCCCGAAACCAAAATCTGAGCTTGATATCAACAAAGTCAACGATCGGTCAAACTTTTCAACCTTCCAAACCTTCAACTTTCCAACTTTCGCCAATTCAAGCCAAAACGACCTACGGACCTCCAAATCCAAATCTATACATACGCCTAAGTCCAAAATTACCATACGAAGCTATTGGAACCATCAAAACTCCATTCTGGAGTTGTTTACACAATAAGTCAACATCCGTTCAATTCTTCTATCTTAAGCTTTCAACCTTGGGACTAAGTGTCCCAATTAACTCTGAAACATCCCTGGAACCAAACCAACCACCCCGGCAAGTCATGTAACCATAAGTGAACATAAAATAAGAAATAAATAGGGGAACGGGGCTATAATACACAAGACGACCAACTGAGTCGTGACATTCTCCCCCTCTTAAACAAACATTCATCCTCGAACAGGTCTAGAATCATACCTGGAGTCGCAAATAGGTGTGGATATATGCTCCGCATCTTCCGCTCGGTCTCCCAAGTAGCCTCCTCGACCGGCTGGGCTCTCCATTGAACTTTCACCGAAGCTATATTTTTTTATCTCAACTTTCGAACGTGTCCAAAATAGCCACCAGCTCCACAAGATAAGTCAAATATCCATCTAACTGGACCGTGTTGAAATCCAAAACATGTGACGACTCACTATAATACTTCCAATTCATAGAAATATGAAACACTGGTTGAACACCCGATAGACTAGGTGGCAATGCAACCTTGTAGGCCACCTCTCGAATCCTCTGAAGCATCTCAAAAGGGCTAATGTACCGAGGGCTCAACTTGACATTCTTCCCGAACCTCATAACACCCTTCATGGGTGAAACTCTGAGCAATACCTTCTTTCCCACCATATAGGTAACATCATGAACCTTTCAATAAGCGTAACTCTTCTATCTAGACTGTGTTGTACGAAGCCATTCCTAAACAACTTGACTTTCTCAAGTCATTCTGGACCAAATTAGTACCCAATAACCTACCCTCTCCCGGCTCAAAACAACCAATTGAATAACGACACCGCCTCCCATATAAGGCCTCATAAGGATCCACCTCAATACTCAATTGGTAGTTATTATTGTAGGCAAACTTAGCAAGCGATAGAAACCGATCCCAAGAACCCCGAAAATCCATAACACAAGCGTGTAGCATGTCCACCAAGATCTAAATGGTGCGCTCAGACTGTCAATCCATCTGGGGGTGGAATGTTGTGCTCAACTCAACCCGGGTGCCCAACTCTCGCTGCACTGCTCTCTAAAACTGTGATGTGAACTGCGTGCCCCGATCAGATATAATAGACACCGGCATGCCATGAAGATGAACAATCTCGCGGATATAGATCTGAGCTAGTCACTCTAAAGAAAAGATGGTCACAACTGGAATAAAATATGTGGACTTAGTCAACCGGTCCACAATCACCCAAACTCTATCAAGTTTCTTCAAAGTCCATGGGATCCCAACAACGAAATCCATGGTAACACGCTCCCATTTCCACTCGGGAATCTCGAGTCTCTAAAGCAAACCGCCCGGCCTCTGATGCTCGTACTTCACCTGCTGAAAATTCAAGCACCGATCCATATACTCTACTATATCTTTCTTCATTAACCTCCACCAATAATGTTGCATCAAGTCCTGATACAGCTTTGCGACACCCAGATAAATGGAATATCGTGAATTGTGGGCCTCCTCAAGAATCAACTCACATAACACATCCACATTGGACACAAAAATCAGACCCTGCATCCTCAACACCCCTTCATCTCCAATAGAAACCTCCTTGGCACCGCCGTGCTGCACTGTGTCCTCAGCATCTGTGAGAGAATAGAAGAGTCAAGTTCAAATTCTGGAAATAACAAATCCGCACAATAAGAATACAAGAAAGTGAAGTTTCCTAACAGTTCGGTAGCCTCTCGAAGACAATTATAGATGTCTCTGTACCGATCTACTAGACTCTACTAAACTTGCTAATGACTCGTAATACCTATGAACCTAATGCTCTGATACTAACTTGTCACGACCCAAAAGCTCAACCCGTCATGATGGAACCTAACACACCAGCTAGGCAATCCAAAACATAACAATAAAGGAAATAGAACAACAAAACTTATAAAAATAGCATAAGTCTTAAATCTCAATACAACCAAATACTGCTAATACAAGGTAAATCTCCCAAAACTGGTAAATACAGAGTCATGAGCTCTACAACGGAATACAAGTCTGAAACTGAACAATAATAACAATGACTGAACCATAACAACAGTATGTAAGGGAAAGACAAGTCAAAACTACGAACAAAGATGCAACTCTACCTCGTCTGTCGAAGATAGTCCAACAAGCAAGCCTACTGCTAGTAACTGGTCCCCATACTTGGATCTGTATAATTAAATGCAGAGTGTAGTATGAGTACAACCAATCCAATATACGTAATAATTATCTTAACTAACCACGATGACGTAAAAGAAAACAAGAATTATAAATGATACATGCTATAACATGTACAGTTTCATATAATCCAACAAGTACAGAACAGTAATATGAAAATATGTAAGATACTGAAAGAACTATCTGTGTGTGTGTACAATTACTCAAAATCTCTATTCAGTCACGGGTACAACAGATTAGATGATATGTAGATAATCAAATAATAAACTATGGAAATTGCAAGTAAAGATGAAATACAATTCCAAAATAACATTGGCCAGACTTTCCTCAACCTTTCCATATCTGTACCAAACCACCGATCAGTTTTCCTTAATAACCGCGTGTACACCATCAAGAGAAAAACATGAGAGAGTGACCCTAAGGGGATGGATCTATATCCACACGCTGCACGGATAACTCACATGCTAATAGAATCAACCGCACAGACAACTCACGTGCTAACAATATCAATAACTGGATATACGCAGACAACTCACGTGCAAATAATCACAATCCACCCGGTGTGGTCACAGGCTACCAGTCCAGCTCATAACATAGAGAAAGGAAATATGTGGGAATATATGTACGTGATCAATAATTATCAAGTTCATATTCCTGGATTGGTATAAATAACATATTATAGTGTAGGCATGTGCAATGTGTGCTATCATAGTTAGAACAGACAATTTCCATCAAAAATAGCAGTTATCAAGTTGAACAGGACAAATAACCTCAACGAAATCTCAAATATGGTACAAATATCTCAAAGAGGGGTGCAAATAGGATAAACGTCTCAATTTGAAGCTTATCAATCATTTCACGGCATGTCATAGCCTAAGCACTACCCCAAGCATGAAAATAGTACCCTGGTGCATGCATATGGGCTCAACCCTACACATGTGCACCACCCATAGCATGTAGCTATCACAAATAATTCAGGCAACTAATGCCTCAACCAAGTTTGGATAAGATACTTACCTCAAGCAAGCCAAATTACTCCCCTTAGCAAGCCCTTCCCGCGCATATCAACCTCAGGAAGGCTCGAATCTAGACAAAATAATGTAATACTATCAATAAGAGCTATAGCAGTTGATTTCAAATAATAAAGCTAAGATCTTTAACTAAAATCAAAAAGTCAACCCAAAAGTGAACCTCGGGCCCGCACCTCGGAACCCGACAAAATTCACAAATTCTGAACACCCATTCAGTTACGAGTCCAACCATACCCAAATCATCCAGTTTTAACCTCAATTCGACCTTCAAACCTCCATTTGTTATTTTTGCAAAGTTTCACAAAATCCCCCATTTATTCACTTTAATTCACTAACTAAATGCTAAAACAAAGATGGAATCATGATGTCATAACAAATCCGAGTCAAAAATACTTACCCCGATCCAAGACGTGAAAATCCCTCCTAGATCGCCGAAAATCGAGATCTACAACTCAAAATGTGAAATAATACTCTAACCATAGATTTAGGAGTTTAAACATTCTGCCCCAGGTGCTCTTCTTCGTGAATGCGAAAAATGCCTCGCGTTCGCGAAGCAAAAATATTTTCAGCGGATGAGACCTCTTACGCGAATGAGACAGCCCGGTCGTGAACATGATGAACAAATACCTTGAAGCTTCTCGATCACGGTTCATGCCTCGCGACCACGTATAATACATGCCTGCCACCAGGGCCTTGCCTCCCTTCAACGTAAACGCGACATCCATCACCCGTTCACGATGAACAACCTACCCGAATCTTCGCGAATGCATCCATAGTCTTGCGAACGTGACACACAAATTCCACCTGCCACCCAAATACTCTTCGCGATAGCGACACTTCCCTCGCGAAGGCATATAAGGAAACCAGATACAGAAATATCAGCAGTCCAAAATGAAACCAAACATGATCCGAATCACTCCCGAGGCCCCTCAGACCCCATCCAAACATACCAACAGGTCCTAAAACGCATCACGAACTTAGTCGAAGCCTCAAATCATATCCAACAATATCGAAATCACGAATCACACCCCAATTCTAGCCTTGAACTTCCAAACTTCTAAAATTAATGCCGAACATATCAAACAAACTCCGTTTGACTCAAATTTTGGCGACAAGTCATAAATGATACAACGGACCTATTTTAATTTTCGGAACCAAAATCCGAGCCCGATATTAATAAAGTCAACTCTCGGTCAAACTTCTCAACCTTTCAAAACTTCAACTTTTTAACTTTCGCAAATTCAAGCCAAAACGACCCGCAGACCTCCAAATCCGTACATATGCTTAGCTAAGTCCAAAATAACCATACGAAGCTATCAGAACCATCAAAACTCCATTCTGGAGTCGTTTACACAAAAGTTAACATCCGATCAATTCTTTCAACTTAAGCTTTCAACTTTGGAACTAAGTATCCAATTCACTCCGAAACATCCCCGGTACCAAACCAACCACCCCGCCAAGTCACGTAATCATAATTGAACATAAAGTAAGCAATAAACAGGAGAATGGGGTTACAATACACAAGACGACCAACCGGGTCAACACAGTAAATGTGGGGTAGCTAGCCATGTAACCACTGTGAACATGTAATAGATCATTTGATTGCATTTTAACTTTAATAGATCATTTGATTGCATTTTAGCTTCGGTAAAGGGCCAAATATACCCCTGTACTTCGAAAAAGGTTTAAATATACCATTCGTTATACTATGAGTCCAAATATACCCCTGTCGCTATACTTTGGGTTCAAATATACCCCTCATTTAAATGGAGGGACACGTGTCATCGTCCTATTGGTCAATTCTAAATATCTCCTAATTAATTAAAAAGACACATATTCATACCCGAAATATTTGTAAAAATTTCTTTAAAAAACTAAAAAAACTGAAAAATGTTTATTTTGTAAAAACTGAAAAAAAATATTTTATTACAAAATAATAGTTTCAGTTTTTTTAAAAGCAATTATTTTTTGTAAAAACTGGAAAAATAATATTTTGTTGAATTTTTTTTGTAAAAACAGAAAAAAAAATCAACAAAATATTTTCATTTTTTTAAAACTAATACACTTGTAGTCCACTGCTTTAGGAAAGTCTTTTTTTCAGTTTTTAAAACAAAATCTTTTTTTTCACTTTGTACAAAAAATATTTTCAGATTTTCAGTTTTTTTAAAGCAATTATTTTTGTAAAAACTGGAAAAAAAAATATTTTGTTGAATTATTTTTTTCAGTTTTTACAAAAAAAAAATATTTTTCAGTTTTTTCAGTTTTTTTAAAGTAATTTTTACAAATATTTCGGGTATGAATATGTGTCTTTTTAATTAATTAGGAGATATTTAGAATTGACCAATAGGAGTATGACATGTGTCCCTCCGTTTAAATGAGGGGTATATTTGAACCCAAAGTATAGCAACATGGGTATATTTGGACTCATAGTATAACGAATGGTATATTTAATCCTTTTAAAAAAGTACAGGGGTATATTTGGCCCTTTACCGTTTTAGCTTTAATAGATCATTTGATTGCATTTTATCTTTAATAGCTTTTAGTAAATGTGGGTCAGACGACCAAAAGTGTTTTATAGAATTTTAGGATTTTTGGTTATTTCATTTGATTGCATTTTAGCTTTAATAGATCATTTGCATTTTGTATTACTAAGAACATTTTAAAATTATAAAAATATCAAAAATATTTTTATCATTCATCCGTTGCATTTTTAGGGTTTAATTATATTGTTAAATGCATTGACTAAATACAAAAATCACAAAAAATGGGGGTTTACATTGATCATCCCTTGCATTTTTAGGTTTAATTAATTCATTAATTTGTTAATTCGCCATTTAAGTAGTTTAATATTGGTCAAACTAGATTAGTAGGCCAATTGTGTAAATTTGGGTTATAGCTAAGCTTAAAACAAAAAACAAAGGGCGGCTCATGTTATATCTGAATTGGGCCAAATTGGATGGCCCAATTACCTCTCAGCACCGCCCCAACCCAATCCCATTACCCAGTCTATGTCATTATCAAATACTGAACGACACCGTTTTGGTGTTGAATTCTTCTCCGCCCTTCATATCTTTTGATCTGACGGTTCAAAACTCATCAGTCTTCCCCAAAGAAATGTCCTAACAGACCCCTACCCCAAAGACCTCTCAAACACTCTCTTCCCGTCTCTCCGGCCAAAGGCACAATCAAAAATCGCCCACGACGGCGGGCCACATCCAAACCACCCTAAATTATCACCTTTCTTATTCCCAATCTCCAGTCCATCTCTCCTAAAAACCCTTCAATCTCGTCATTTAGTAAATCTAGGAATTTCAAAAAACTTTGCCTCTTTTTTGATTTCTCTTGATGAGAGCAATCGATGGACGTTAGTTTTGGTTCATTTTATAGCCACCAGAACCCGGTCAAATCCCGTTGACTGGCGAGTTTTCTCTCCAATTGCTCCATTTTTGTTTCTTTGATCTGTCCAAGTCCAATATGTATGATTCTCATCTCGTTTCTTTAAGTTTCAGTTGCATCCCCATTCCCGTCTCTCTTTTACTCTATCTCTGTCAAGAAAGCATGTTTGGTGCTCAACTTGTTTGATGTTAATTTTTACAATAGGCTATTTAGTTTCTCAAATTCGCAATTAGCTTCCTATTTTCAAGATTGAACACCTCAGGATTTCATATAGAGATCAAATGTTTTGGTAATTAATAAGCATGTTGTGTTCATCATTATTTGTTGGATTTAACCGGTTTCTATGGTCACATAATAATTGTTTCAATGGTTTAGTCTTGTTGTTGAGTTTTTCTATCTTTTTTTATTATTATTTCGTTTTGAGTTTGTTATGTTCTTTAGTTGGATTGAAGCTTGATATTGAAAGCCATTTGTCCTAGGCTTAGGGTGCAAATGGATGGTAAATAACAGAGGTTCTTGGGCGTAGTTGGGGGAATAGATTTAGGGAATCTCTCAATTAATTTCCATTGGTAATAAATCAAGTAAAAGGGGTCGGGTATTACGGGCGTGAGAGGTAAAAAGCAGAAAATAAAAGGATTAGAAAGAAAAAAAAATAACTTAAAGCAGCCTTAGAATCTGTTATAAAAAGAGCACCACTCTTCACACTTTAGGGGGCATTCATTCATAGCATTCATAAGCAGCTTGAAAAAAAACTCTGCAATACAAAAGTCAAATCTAAAAACAATTCAAAAAAGGCTTCAAACAAAAACCAAAAAAAAAAAAAAGCAAATTAGGATTTCAAGGAATTGCTTCAATTTATGTTGGTTTGGCTACGATTTTCTGGGTTGTTGAAGAATATTTTAAGTTTCGAAAGGCTTGATTTGTTGTTGTTATCCCTGCTGTTAGCTGATCTCCATCCTTCTTTCCTTATGCCTTTATTTGGCTGTTGTCATTTTATTTTCTCCGCACACAGAATCCGTGTACTCATGTTTGATATATAAGAGTGATTTCTCAAGTTATCTCTTAACGTGTTGAATGAATTCTGTTGAGCCTGATGTTTTGTTTCTATGTGTTATGAAATGTTCTCTTAGTGTTCAATTGTTTTTGGTCAGAACTGGTTAAAAACCTTACACTCATGAATTGTTACATAATTAGTCAAAATTCATCAGTTAAAATAGCATGTGATAGAATCTACATATTTCTCTACATATTAATTCAGATCTGGAAATTTCAGTAGTTGATTCATGCATAACTTTAGACTTAAATATAGGCTACGGGTTAGATATTGTGACTGCAAAAGTGTTGATTCTGAGTATTTCCAAATTGTGTCCAAATCATTCTGACGAACACATCCAGCGAGAGATCTTCATTTTTGGAAGGCTAACCATTTTGTGGGTCAAATCCATGAGTTAGAAAATAGGACAGACCTGATAGGCACTGTTTGTACATTTAATGAACAACTGCTATAAGAGTTTCAACTAATTTGTTACATGTTATGGTTAATGCAATTTAGAAGTAGCTTGTTACTATTGTATTCATAAATATGGCAGTTTTGTTTAGTGAATTCATTGATAAGGCCTGTAATAGCTATATCTCTTAATATTCAAACTATAACCAAGACGCGTTAATTTGAATGCAATTCCTTATTCGTGTATTTCGTTTCAATTGCATCGTTTAATTTGATTGGAATTTGGGTTGTTTAATGACCTACAATTTTCGTTTGGAATGCCGCAGCGTGTAGCGGGCCTGACCCGCAAAAATGGCCCAGCAGGGGTCAAGTAACACCTATGGGTCCATTGGGCCTCAATTGTTCGTCCTAGCAATGGCATGTAACTTCACGTGCACGAGGCCTGCCACTTGAGAAGGCCTCGATACGCTGGGCCTCCCCTTGAGCCCGACTTTGACTCACGTGGACTTGTGAGAGGTTTTAATGTCGGCTTTTAATCATATACAATTTGTAATATCATTAAATCAATTATTAGCTGATGTAGTATCAAGCAATTATGAGTAAAACACGAAGCAAGCCTTTGAACTACCAAAAGACAGTGACATTGGAGTTGAGTTATTTTTAAACGCAATCAATATATAAGTAAACCCAGGTATCCAGCGAACTACCTTGTGACTTTGCACACAAAGAGAAGATGACTTAGCAATTAATCAACAACTCAAAATAAGCTTAATTAATTTTATATCTTATCCATAATAAATCATTCCATAATTTTGGACCTTCACAATAATCTCAAACTTAGGAAAATTAATCCATCTTATGAACATTCGTAGTAGCTTTAGGCGTGCTTTAACTAATAATTCACTATGTTTATGGGTATTATGTTTATGGGTACGGTTCCCGTGGTATGATTGTGACACCTAATCCCAAATTCAAGTGCGTGTTCGCTTGCCTTGATATCATAACTTCAATAATAATAATAAAATAAGTATGTTGTAAATTGCGGGTGCATTTTGCGTGGCACAATTTGCGATGTGTACAAAACCATAAGTGTGCAACATCATAACTTGTTCTAAAATAATTTCATAAATGCCTAAAACGGATTAAAATATGCAATTAAAATCGGTAAAGATAAAAATGCACATAGGTTCTAAAACATGTAATAATCAGGTAATTAAACCGAGTGTAATTGTAAAGCGACCATGCTAAACCACGGAATCTGGGAGTGCCTCACACCTTCTCCTAGGTTAATAGAATTTCTTACCCGGTCTTCTATGTTTCGCAGATTTAAATTGAGTCAAACTTTTCTTGAATTGGGTTTTTAAAAACGGTGACTTAGGATACCTTAATAATTATTCAAAGTGGCGACTCTCAAAAAATAAAATAAAATAATTTCTTTTCAATAATGTCACTTAAAGTGGAAAAACTCCTTTCTTTCATTCCCCGGAAAAAGGTGTAACAGCTCTGGCAGATCATGAACCTAGAACATCTGGTTCAGGGTTCAGAATTCGAGCTTAGATAATTGTTATACTTGGCTTTCTTGTTTATTGTCTAATTTTATGTGTTTGATCCTAATGTACTAAATACCTCTCTTTACTGCTTTAATATTGCGTAAACTGTATATAAACTGTTACGCTACCCTTTTCTCTCTAAGTCTTCTAAATCTTTTGGGAGCGCATGCATGCGTGACTCTTTTTCCTGTTAGAAGTGTCACACCCTAATGTTAGAATGGGGATTAGATTGGTTACAAATCCGGATGGCTTTTTGGTTCTCGGCACATTGCCCCCCTCCCCCCCGGCTGGCTCGAGTTGTTGTCACGCCCCGTCCTTGGGGAGCGCGGCCGACGCTCAATCGAAATACCCCAGTCAAGCAAGCCTACTTGATACCTTCTACCCGACTTTACCCATGAACAAAGTGAAGATGTATCCCATTAATTAGACAATGAGAAGATCGCATGAATAACACAAACAATATTACCATTAGTTACTTAATTTACAATTTCCAAAAATATATTACATTACACATTAATAGTTTAGAAGTGGAAGCGTGTGATACAAATACAACACCTTTAGTTCAACTTTTCCAACACCAAGATACAACCCACACTATGTCTACAGAGCCTCTAATGGATACAAAAGAGTAGTATGAAGATGCCGGCAATAAGACTCCGGCTATACCTCAAAACACTAAACATAGAGGACAAAAGGTACAAGACCCCTAATGAAATGGGGCTCACCAAGTCAATTGAGGAGAGGGTGTGTTGCTATCACTAATCAATGTTGCCTGCTGTGGAACCACTTGCATCTATGAAAGATGAAGCGCCCCCGGTAAAAGGGACGTTAGTACATATGGAATAGCACTAGTATGTAAGACTAAACACCCTCTCAATAGAACGAGTAACAGTAAAATGAGAAAGAAACATGGAATCTATGAGAGCCTCAAACAATATTAAAGTGTCGAGTTAAGAGAAAGATAAATTTCAAGTAAATTTCAATATCTCTAAGTTGGGAGATCTTTAGTAATGATATACCACTGTGCTATTAGCATGGAGTCCGATCACGGCCCGATCGGCTAAGCCGTGTCACCCAAGACATCCAATCACAACACCACCATGTGCGGGGCATGGCGTCCGATCTCAGCCCGATCGGTTAAGCCGTCTCACCACAATGCCGTGTGAGTCTACATCACATCAAATTTCACTAGCAACCATCTCATCCCAATTAAGGGGAATAATCTTAACATATCAATACAGGGATTTACCCCTCAATCAGTCATACACCAGCACGTACAGTTTCGGGGTTAGGTTATTTCAACCTACCCTTCCTCGGTGACTAAACGATACTCCCAAAATATTTATGATAAAAAAAAGGAGTTACAACACATTACATAACTTTTACACTTCTTTTCATTTCATTGGCACTATTGGCCACAAGTGTAGTTTTCATTCATGGCATGATAGCCGCATATTATATCTCATATTCATTTCCTTCACTTTTAAGCAGCATCAAAGATTATTGACAACAACAACATTTGGAACCAGGACCTTAAATATGTATATGAGCAATCATGAGTTTTAAGCACATTGAGTTTTCTTCCACAATTTGGCATAATAAATTTCATTTGAAACACGAATTGAAGTCAGCATTTTAATACACAAATCATACTTGAACACATTCCCGAAGGAGAGCATAATGTAATAGGAGCAATTGAATCGCATTTTGAGCATATAATTTTCGACACACTGCTTATTTGGAATAATCAGATTTATTAGGAATACTCGGGACGTGAGGAATAAGAATCATAGGCCAATCACACTTTAGACTTATGAGAACATCATGGGATTCGATTCTAAAAGAGAAGCTTAGCCAACATACCTCGCTTGAGCTCTCCTTAAATTACTACAATGTTCCGGAAATCCTAGCAACTTCAATCTATCAGAGAGATGAAATAATTGAACCAGAATTAGGAAGAGGTTCATGGGTTCAGCTCATTTAAGCATTTCATCAAACACTATGTGTGCAAACTTAACTATAAAGTTTTTCTACAAGATTTTCTTCACCCCACAACCAATTTACTATTCAACATAACCCCTATCAGTTCAATGACCTTCCCACCATCCTTATTGGTACATGCATGCATCAATAACAACTCACATACCTAAGAATCACACTCCCCATTAACCAACTTTTGCCCAAACTCGAAATTGGAGACTAGGGTATGGAACCTTACCTCTTTAGATGAAGACCTTGTGAGCTATCCTTGTAGAATTTTAAGGCTTTAGCAAGAACTTGATGATCAAAGGGGGTTGGGGCTTCCTTATCTCTCTCTAAGATACTCCCCTCTCTCTAAAATAGCCTTTTAAACCAGTCCAAATGATCCCCAAAGTAGTTTTATAAAAATGAGATTGGGTAAATTTTTCTAAACTTAAGCCTACAAAATCGGGTTTGCAATCGCAGACCGGACCGCAAAACGAACATGTGGTCCGCAAAGGGGACCGCAAAAATGGTCCCAAAACTAGGTAGGCATGTTCAGGTCTGTGGCCCTTATGCGGCCCACAGAACGTCTATGTGGTCGCATAACGCGCGGCGAAACCCCGGGTTCTAGGTCAATTTTTACGGGGCCTTACAGTTGTCCGCTCAGATAAGCTAGGTCTAGCATTCCATACCTTTTAAGGTTTAAATCAAGAAGAACATAGCCCCATGCCGGATCCCTAGTAGGTACATTTGTTTGCATCAAGTCCATTTGACTTTGGGGACTCAACACAGGGGTTGGGTCCGTCTAGAACAGGTATGCCCAATATTAAAAGACCATCCGGATGCATCTTACATCCTACTTGTGCATTTATTTGTTTCAGCTTGCATGTTGACCGACTTCTAGAATATGGAATGAAAATCAAGGAAAATCACGAGAGAGGGGTAGGTGAGAGAAAATTCACTCGGTTTTCAAAAATCCCGATATTTGAATAATCCCAAAACTATGCCAAATTTTTAAAATGGTTGTTATAAATAAGCCAAATTTTTGAATGTCATGCTCCCCTTGTTTTGAAAAAACTCACCGAACTACGCGGGTCTAATTCTTATCGGATGTGAGATACGTAGGCAACCTTCATCGGGTTCGGGTTCGGCCCCGCATTTTGCAAAAATAACCAAAATAAGAAATGCAGTCAAACATTTTCAAAATAAAGTGGGACGCTGCTTTTGTCCAAATAACCTGAAATGTTCCTTCGGGACGCCGAATGGCTATTTTTACAAAAATAGCCATATTTGGTCCCTTCACTCAAATTTATGCCACTTAGCAAGCGCAATCTTAAAATCTTCCCCCCGAGGTGTTGAAGGGTCATATTTGCAACATTAGTCACTTTTGTTTTGGCTTGACGTTTGCAAAATTGATGTTTTCTATGACTATTTTCGATACAATTTCACTCTTTTTAACCTTGTTTTGTCCTTTAAAAAGTGCAGAATGAGCACTGTCCAAACCTTACCTTTGAGAGTTGCGGATGTGATACCATTGTCACTCCACATGTGGTGGGAGGATTTAGGGAAAGAAGGACGTGAACGAGTTAATCAGTATTTGGGGGCGCTCACCGGACTGTTAAATATTCAGTCTAGAAGTGACTTGATAGAGGCACTAGTGTCGTTCTGGGACCCAGCTCACAATGTGTTTCACTTCTCGAATTTTGAGCTGACACCTACTCTGGAGGAGACAGCCGATCATGCTGGAAGTATGGAAGGGTTAAGGCATAAGTATCTAGTATCCCTAAGGACCATCACTCCCCAAAACACATGTGGATCTCCTGAAAACAAATAGGAAGATTAAGACAGTGGATCTGGCAGGTGGATTTTGCTTTTTTCAGTTTTTGTACCAGCGTTACAGGTACCTAGAGGGATTTTAAGAACCAAGAAAGTGGGCTTTGCAGCAAAGGCAATAGGGGACAAGTGGGAGATACATAAGTGTTTTGCCTTCATAGTGGAATTTTTAGGCAGCTTGGTGTTCCCAATAGAGGATAGGAACATCAATCTATGCCTAGTCGGAGTTGTCCATATTCTGACCATCCAAGACAAAAGTACCCTCATACCCATGATTGTATCAGACATATTCCGAGCCTTAACGTCTTGCAAGGCCAGAACCAAGTTTTGTTTTAGGGATGTAACCTGTTGCTACAGATGTGGATGATAGAGCATCTTTATCAGTGTCCCAGATACATGAAATACGGTGCTACCGGGGGCTTTTGCATCGGAGCAATTGGAACGAGGGTGGCTAGTTTTGTGATGTCGGAGGCGATCAGGGCTTGGATCACTCATCTTCGTTCGTTAACTGCGAATCAGATAAAGCGGACTTTGGGTTGACTTTCTGTTGATGAGATCGTTCATATGTAATCCACTGGTCTCTATTTTACTCTTGATGGGTCTTCGCAGTATTCAGCCATACGCCCTGTATCGGGATTGAGAAAGTTGGAGAGGTGCTAGCTAGTTCCTAAAGATGAGGACCTTAGTGTTCATGTGGTCGAATTATATCCTGAAGCTCAGTTCCCTGAAAACATAGTCTGAAAGACCTGCGAAGAGGCCCCATATCCAGGAGTTTATTGATAGAGCGCAAGGGAAGTGGGCTTGAGTGGAAAAGAGGAAGAATATCGGACCACCATTAGCATATTAACAAATCAAGTGAGAGTCCTTAAGTGTGAAAGTGACTTGCAAGCTACTGAGGATGAGGGAGAAAAGAAAAGGTTAGCTCGTGAAAATGAGGCCCTCCAAGTCCAATTACGAGAAATGAAAATAGCATCAAAGACACCCATAAGGAGTGAAAGAGATCAAAGGATCATTGTCAACCTGAGGCAAAAAAATGTATGATTATGCGGCCAATCTAACAAAAATCGAAAAAGAATTGGCAAAGGCTCGGGCAAAGGTAGTCCAGTTGGGAGAAGATTTAGAGAACTGCATAAGATTAGCCCTCCAAGCAAAGCAAAACTACGATGAAGAGATTGCGGGTTTAAGTAAAGAGTTGGTCATTCTTGAAAACAAAATGGGCCAACAAGTTAAATATTTCAAGATAGAAAGGGAACATTGTTACAACGTTTTGAACCAATTGGAGGGAAATTCAATAAACCTACAAAACCAGAGGGATCAGGCCCTGTTGTTGGTAGAAGCCCGGAAAGAGCAGATTAGACTAATGTGCCAAAATCAGACAATCACAAAGTTTAGGATCTGGGAAATAGCTGACTACACTGCCAGGAAATGCAATAAATGTGAAGATATGACCAAAGATATGTTCTTCGACACGGTGTTGGATTTTGCTCGCAAGGTCATGGCCAATTTACAAGTCCTTCATGCTGAGATTGGGGCCAGGCCCACGCAGTGATTGACTGATGTCACCCGGGGCCCTGATTGGAGTTTTAGAGTTGGTTTTTCCATTGTATCAGTTGTTTTTGATTATCGAGTATGTAGTTTACTTTCTTATTTAAAGTATATTGTTCATTGTCCATGTTGAGTCTATTGTTATTTTCTCATGATTGAGTCTGTATTTTCTTTTCAAAGTCAGTTGTTGATGTTTTCGAGTCTTTGTAATGAAAACCCCAAAAACGTTTTATTTAATGAAATATTTAAAATCCAAAAATTATTTGCTTTAACTTTCCCTTTATTTTTCTGAACTACATAATGATCTGATTTATGCGTCATCAAGATACGTAGACAATCCCCACTGGATGCGATTAAAGCCATAAATAAACTAAGTGAAAAGTAAGCAAAAAGAGAATAATAATGAGCGATAAAACCAAAAAGAGTGTTTGAAATGAAAGAAAAGAGATATAGAATAAAGATGAAGAAATGAATGTCGGGATGAGACATGCAACCGCTCAAATACATAATAGAAGAGTTTTAACTACTAGGTGCATTGCATCCCAACGTGCGCTTTCCTATCTGTCAAATGCTCTGAACTAACAAGTTTGTTCTGTGTGCTCAAAGTCAGGTTCTATTTTTTGGTGGTTGGTTTTGTGGTATTCTAGCTTCCCATATGTACTTTAACCGCTCAAAAGGAAAGGTATCAATGGCTTCTGAGAGCAATCTGCCATTCATCAACCCTAAGGATAGCCCAACATCGGCTATTCCGATAGAGTTGGCTGCGGCCGAGGAAAACCGAATGTTGCGCCTCCGCATGATGGAGATGCTGGATGCGTGGACTAATGGGAAAGAACCTCCAAGCGCCATCCTTGTATTTCCAGAACTAATTCCCAGAATGAGAGGGGTCACTAATATCTCTATGACGAACCTGTTTAATCCATACAGGTACACTTCCATGCCAAACAATGGTCTCGGAATGCCTTCTTTGATTCGTCCCTAGGCGCCGGTTTCAAGGGTACTACCGGTAGTTTTCTCCACAGCACCCACCTTCACTACACCACAACCAAACATACCTAGGCTGTACACCGAGCCTCTAACCTTCACTTTCCTGGGTCCATACATTCCACCAAAAGTCACATATGTCGCCCCAGATTCATTCACTCAACCTTTTCAATAAGACTTTACAATTTATCAAGAAAACGTTGTCAAGAATCCCGAGCAGAAAGAAATGCCTCGGAAAATGAAGAGTCTCGGGCAAAGCTTAAAGAATATGCAAGGCCTAACCAGCCTGAAGAGTGTATCTTATTCTGATCTATTTATGTCCCCTCATGTACATTTGCCAGCTGGTTTTAAAACCCCGACTTTGAAAAGTATGACAGGCACGGAGACTCGATCGCTCACCTGAAATGGTGTTGTAACTAGTTTAGGAGCTCTGGCTGGAAAGAAGAGCTACTGATGGCCCACTTCGGAGAAAGCCTCACCTGAATAGCTTTTGAATGGTATATGGATCAGGAAACTATCCCATTTGGCACGCATGGGATGATTTAGCTCGGGATTTCGTTCGCCAGTTCCAATACAATGTGGACATTGCGCCTAGCAGAAACTCCTTGTCTAACTTAAAGAAGAAACCCACAGAAGTTTCCGTGAATACGAAATCAACTGCAGAGAGTAGGCCGCAAGGGTAAAGCCTCTGATGGATGGGGCCGAGATAATTACAATGTTTTTACAAGCCTAAGAACCAGATCATTTCCAAAATATGATGTCGTCCATGGGGAAGTCGTTTGCTGAGGCCATCAAAATCGGGGAGATGGTAGAGAATGGTTAAACAACAGGTAGAATCTTGAGTCAGGCCGCCCTCAAAGCCATATCACAGGCTATTCAGAACGGCTCGGGAGGTATGGAAAGCATAAAGAAGAGAGAAGATGGAGCCATAATGGCTTCGAGTTCGAGGGGGCCTCAAAGATTTTTTAACCAATCATATATGCCTCCCAGAACCCCACAACATTACTACCCTCATCATGATGTTGTTTATGTTGTGGCACCGCCCTATTATGTGGTGATGAACGCGCAGCCCTATACACGATAAAATATTACCCACCAAACAAAGATCCACCTCCCAGAAATGAATGCCCCTACCAAGATCCATATAATCCTCGTCCTCAAAATAATGTACCCCAATACAACCCCGTCCAAGGGAGCCCCCCCAGGAGAAACCAGTTCATCCCTATTGGTAAATCATACTCAAGTCTATTACAGAAGCTGATCGGGTTGGGTCTGTTACAACCCGTGGCTCTGAATTGGCCAAATCTCGAGTCCTTTCATACTTGGCCGATGCTAGATGCGAGAATCATATGGGGTGGTGGGCTATGACACAAAAGACTGTTGGACCCTCAAGAGGGTAGTACAGGATCTGATTGAGGCCAAAAGAATAGTTCTTAGGGAAGAAGATGCCCTAATTTAACTAACAACCCATTGCCCGCTCACAAAAATGGGCAACTCATTGGGATAATCTGTTATGATCGAAAGTTTAACCTAGTGCTGAAAGCCATTGTCGCCATCGCTACATCTGAGGTGAAACCTAAAGCAGCCACAAATCATGAAAAGAAGGAAACTCCGGTCCCTCGGGACATTGAAACCATAATTGATCCTGCTCCGGTAAAGAAATTGGTTCTCTATGTCCCAAAAACGTCAGGGAAAGAGCATCTTTTCCTGAATATCCCAAAGAAAGTTGATGAGAGAAATCTTACACTAAACGTACCCAAGTTGTATGTACCAAGAGGACCACCGCAGGTGGCGCGGGGGCCGAGAATGCCACCAAGGCTGACTGAGCCTGTGGTTATCAGCCCCGCACCACAAAGTCAAGTGAAAGATACTAAGGTAGTCCTCTAGAACCACAATAAAATTGTTGGTACTTAAAAGGGAAAAGAAATTGCGGGAGAGGTTAATGAAATGACCAGTCTGGGAGGTACTATACCCCAGACGAGTTAAGAAAAGCCAAGCAAAATTGGGATAATCAAATGCTGTCAAAGAAACCTATTAGCAATGAAAAAACTAAAAAGTTCTTCAAGAAAATGGAAGCTCCGGAGTATTCAATAGTCGATCAACTCCGAAATACCCCCTCGCATATATCACTCTTGTCTTTGTTTTTGAGTTTGGACAAACACCGAAAGGTATTTCTCAAGACTCTGAATGAGGCTTACGTGCCAAAGGAGACGACTGTGGCACAATTGGAGAGGATGGTTCAAAGATTATTTGAAGTAAATAAAATATCTTTTAGCAGTAGTGAAATGCCCGCTGAGGGAGTAACACACAACAAAGCCCTTCATTTGACTGTCAAGTGCGAAGGTTATTATATGAAAAGGGTTACACTGGAGTGTGGCTTCGGAGTAGATACTTTTCCTCTATCAACACTCCAAAGATTGGAAATCGGTACGGAATGGATCCGTGCCAATAATGTCTATGTTCGAGCTTTTGATATCAAGAGGTACACTATTGGGGAAATTGGTTTGGTGTTGACAATCGGCCCAGTGGATTTTGAAGTAACTTTTCAAGTGTTGGACGTGGAGACATCTTACAATTTTCTTCTCGACAGACCTTGGATCCACACTACCGGAGCTATTCCCTCTACGCTCTCAGGAAATGGTTGTTCACGGAGAGGATGAGCAATTAATTTATTAGGACCCTTCAGTGCCATGACTTGAAGATAGAGAAGGTAGTGAACATATTGCCTACCAGGCCTTTGAAATTGTGGTCGCTGACCAATTTGAATAGGGGATACCGCTTCCTTAGCTTTGTCTATCCAATGCATCAGTTATGGTTGCCACTCAGATGATCAAAAATGGGTACAAGCCCAGAAAAGCGCTGGGGCATCTTTGCAGGGCGTCACTGAGCCCATCTCCCAGTCAAGAATGAGAAAACATTCGGGTTAGGCTTCTTGCCCACGCCAGCTGATAAGAAATGGATCAAGGAACACAAAGAAAATGGATGGGTCCTGTTAAAGCCCATCCCATATCTCTCTCGGTCCTTCGTTAAATCAAGGTATGATGATGAAGAAGAAGAGCCCTTCATGCTGCAGGAAATAGATGAGATTTGTGGAGCTATGAAAAGAATGTTGTATGAGTCAAACATGGTCCATCCTAGGGAAGGCACGAGCCGTGCCGAGGTGCAATACATGGGACCTGATTTCAAGCTCAAGAATTGGGAGGCTACCCCATTCCCTATCAAACGGAAATCCCGGTAGTCGGTCTTGCTGATTTTTCTACATTTCGGGTTATTTTAGGGTGTAATCCAAATATTTTTATGTTACTGTCTATACTTTCTAATGTTAGCCCTTTTATATTTCTAATTCAATGAAATGAAATCAATATTTCATCATCCATAAATGTCTTTTGTTGTTTCCTGATTTTGTTATTTGTCTTATCTTCTTTTCATTTCTATTAATGCGGACTTTAATAACATGACATGCTTGCGAAATTCATGCTCAGATTCTAAAATACTGTCTAACTTCGAAATAATGAATCAAGAAGCGGAATATGATGAATATGAGGATTTCAGGGAAATAAACATAGAACTGGAACAATTTGAGAATAAGCCTAAGCCGAACTTAAATGAAATCGAGCCAATTAATTTGGAAAACTCAGAAGACGTCAGGGAAACAAAGATAAGCATCCATATAGATCAGAAAACTGTTATTTGAGTTCAAAGATGTATTTTCATAGTCGTATGATGATATGCTAGGACTGAGTGTTGATTTGGTGGTGCACAAACTACCTACTTATACTAATTTTCCACATGTCCAACAGAAGCAGAGGAATTTCAAAACTGACATTAGTGATAAGATAAAGGAAGAGATCATAAAACAGTTGAAAGCTAATGTGATCTGAGTTGTCCAATACACCACGTGGTTAGCCAACGTGGTACTAGTGCCAAAGAAAGATGGAAAAACCCGAGTCTGTGTTGATTACCGGGATCTGAACAAAGCATGTCCCAAAGATAACTTTCCCTTGCCAAAAATCCATATCTACGTCGATTATTGTGCCAAACATGAGATACAGTCTTTTGTGGATTGTTACGCTGGGTATCACCAAGTTATGATGGATGGAGAGGATGCAGAAAAGACCGCTTTTACCATACCATGGAGCACATACTATTACAAGGTTATGTCGTCTAAAGAATGCCCGGGCAACTTATATGAGGGTTATGACTGCCATTTTCCATCATATGATGCATTAGAAAATCAAGGTGTATGTGGATAATGTGATTATCAAGTCAAGAACGCAAGAAGATCATGTGCGGGATTTGAAAAAGTTCTTTGAGAGTTTGCGCATGTACGACTTGGAATTGAACCCTACTAAATGCGCATTTAGAGTTTCGTCTGGGAAACATTTAAGATCCATTGTCAATCGGAGGGGCATCGAATTGGACCCATCAATGATAAAATCCATTCGAGATCTTCCACCCCCAAAGAGCAAGAAAGAGGTTATGAGCCTGCTCAGGAGATTGAACTACATCAGCAGGTTCATTTCTTAGCTTACTACAACTTGCGAACCCATAATTAAGCTTTAGAAGAAAGATGCAATAGTTAAATGGACAGATGAATGTCAGGAAGATTTTGATAATATCAAAGAATATCTGTCAAATCCGCTTGTGTTGGTTCCGCCCGAGCCGGGAAGGCCTTTTTTCTTGTACTTAACGGTCTTAGAAAATTCTTTAGCTGTGTTCTGGGGCAACATGATGTAACCGGGAAAAAATAACTGGCAATCTATTATCTGAGCAAGAAGTTCACAAGTTATGAGGTCAAGTACACGCTTTTGGAAAACTTGTTGCGCCCTAACTTGGATCGCTCCGAAGCTAAGACATTACCTTCTAGCTTACACAACATACCTCAAAACCAGAATAGATCCCCTGAAATATATATTCCATAAGCCGATGCCCACTGGAAGATTAGCGAAGTGGAAAATCCTGCTCACTAAGTTTGACATTGTCTATGTCACTCGTACTGCAATTAAAGCCCAAGCCTTGGCGGATCATCTCACTGAAAACCCGATTGATGATGAATATCAGTCCTTGAACACTTACTTTCTGGACGAGCAAGTAAATTTGGTTGAAGTAGTTCTAGAAAACTGCAATGCTTGGACAATTTTCTTTGATGGGGTTGTAAACGCAAAAGGTACATGAATTGGAGTTATTCGCATTTCGCCCACTGGTCAGCACAATCCGACCACAGCCCAACTTCGTGTTCTTTTTCACAAATAACACCACAAAATATAAGGCTTTCATAATGGGCATGAACATGGCAATTGATCTGGATGTGCAAGAGTTATTGATCATGGGAGATTCTGACTTGATTATTCGGCAAGCCCAAGGTGAGTGGGAAACTCGGGACATCAAGCTCATCCGATATAGACAACGTATGGAAGACCTCAGTAAACCGTTTAATTCTGTTGAGTTCAGGTATATTCCTCGATTCCATAATGAGCTAGAAGATGCACTAGCTACTTTGACTTTAATGCTTCCGTACTCGTGTAATACTCATATTGACCCGTTGGAAATTCAAATATGAGAAAGGAACGACTATTGCAATAAAGTTGAAATAGAACAGGATGACGAGCCATGGTATCACGATATCAAAAGGTTTCTGAAAATAAGATAATATCCCGAACAAGCCAGTGCAGATCAAAAAAGAACTACCATATGGCTTGCCATCAATTTCTTTCTAAGTGGAGAAATCATGTACAAAAGAACTACATATCCGAATCTGTTGATATGTGTGGACTCTCAAGAAGCTGATCGGATCATGAATGAGGTACATTCAGGAGTATGTGGCCCCCATATGAACTGGTACGTCTTTGCAAAGAAAATACTCTAAGCGGGTTATTATTGGATGACTATGGAAAAAGATTATTTCTGTTGTGTCCGCAAGTGTCATCAGTGTTAGATACATAGTGATCTGATTCACTCGCCGCCTTCAGAGTTGCATCCCATGTCAGCACCTTGGCATTCTGTCGCCTATGGCATGGATGTTATTGGGCCAAACGAGCTGAAAGCTTCAAATGGTCATAGATTCATCTTGGTTGCCATTGATTATTTCACATAATGGGTCAAAGCAGTTACCTTCAAAGATGTCACCAAGAACGCAGTAGTAGACTTTGTGCATTCCTCATTTTGGTATCCCTAAAACTATAATTATTGATACAAATCTGAACAACCATTTGAGGGGAAAGGTATGCAAGCAGTTCAAAATTATGCATCGCAATTCTACCACTTATCGGCCCAAAGCCAATGGCATCGTTAAAGCCACAAACAAGAACATTAAAAAGATCCTTAGGAAAATGGTCCAAGGTTCTAGACAGTGGCATGAAAAGCTGCCTTTTGCATTATTGGGATATCCCACAACCGTGCGCACATCGGTTGGGGACACCCCCTACTTATTGGTTTATGGCACTAACACTGTGATACCAACAGAAGTTAAATTACCACTCTTCAGATCATTGTTGAAGTCGAGATTCAGGATGAAGCATAGGTCAAAACCTGGTTGGAACAATTGACTTTGATTGATGAAAATCAATTGGTCATAGTTTGTCATGGACAGTTGTACCAACAAAGAATGGACCGTGCCTACAATAAGAAAGTGCGGCCCAGGAAGTTTGAAGTGGGCAACTCGTTCTGAAGCGCATCCTTCCACATCATGAAGAGGCTAAAGGAAAATTTGTCCCAAATTGAAAAGGTCCATACATTCTCACAAAAGTGCTACATAAAGGAGCATTGTACTTGGGAGACATCGAAGGAAATGTCCCCAGGACAACTGTTAATGCAGATGCAGTTAAAATGTACTATGTTTGACTCATTACTCGTTGTTAACATTCTCTTATTAAGATGACGTAGTCTTTCATTCTCACTACCCAAACACCATTAACCCTTTTGCAAACCCTTTGAGCCGGTTAGCTTTCTTTGATTACCCTATTTGGAATCTAGTGCTAAACAAAAAAGGAGAAAAAGAAAAAGCAAAATAAAATAGAAAACAAAAAAAAATCAAAAACAAAAGTTCTTGTTAATTGAACTACGTCCGACCTGATCCTAAAAGGATACCTAGCCAGCCTCACTCTAGGGTTCGGTCCTGGGGCAGCTGTTATGATATATTGAAAATATTGTTTCCCGAAAGGTTCCAAAGTTGTAGTTCAATCCAAATTCTTTTTACCCAAATCTCTTTCAAGTCCTTTCGACCGTTCGACGAGAATATTCAAGAATTGGAGGCCACGATTACTTGGACATAGCACCACCAAAATGATAGAAATAAAATGAGAGAGGCTTATTGGTGAAAACCCTCACAGGCACCGAAAGGCAATGGTGAGTAGAAAAAAGAAAAAATGAGAGTATTTTTAGTGAAAACTCATAAAGTGCACTATAAGGCGACATCAAGAAGAGAAATAAGAGAGATCAACTTAGTGAAAAACCGAAAAGGGTGCTACTGATCGAAAAGAGGATCCACAACAACATGGCGTCAACACAGTCCTGAGCATGGTTTCTCGGTTTCAGGACAAAAGTTTTGATAAATTTCTGAGAGTCGAACAGTTTACACAGATCAGGCACCTAGTCCAAGAGGCATATCATGTTCATTGAAGTCCGCATGTACTCCCCAGATAAGTCCTTATGTCCTTTCCCCAAAAGGGACACCTCTTGTTTAAACTCATTCTCGATTTAATTGCTTAGTTTTCTTTGAATCCATTTCGGTCTAACTTTGTCCCAAAATAAGGCAAAGAAAAGATATGAGCTGATATATTTAAAAGGCACCCAGCTTTGGCAAAGGCATCAAGTCGACCCCAACTAGCCACGATTGGCGAATGCTCTGAAATTTAAAACATTGGAAAAAGAAGTCAAATTGAAATCCCCAAAAAGGAAAATAAAGTTGAAAAGGTAAGTCCCACTCCGCGACCGACCGTCATAAAAATAGTTTTAAAAAAACCAAAGGTTTCCCTAGGCTATAAAGGCAAATTGGTATTTAGGGAACGATCAACTGCAGTTGTAATCATCATCCGTAGAGAATAGGCCGAGATCAAGTGACTGAAGCACAAAAACCACAAAACCAACCACCAATCCAAACTAACAATTATTCTTTCTTTGAAAATATGAAACATGCACAATGCATAAGAACAACCTCGCAAAAGCAGGTATAACCAAAAAGAAATCATGCGGAGATTGAAAATAACACCGCAACACAAAAATCGCAAAAGGGAAGTCTTCTTAAAATTCTTCCCCACATTTTGCTCACATTTTAAATGCATTACAAATCATGCTAGTATAGGGTACACCAGTCTCTAACTATATTGTGCGAAGTAGGGTACACCACCCCCTAGCTGATAATTATTTTAGACATAGGGTACAACACTCCCTAGTCTCTTTACCAGTATACGGTACACCAATTCCTAGTTGTATTTTCCAACATAGGGTACACAACTCCCTAGTTGATGATTATTTTAGACATAGGGTACACCACTCTCTAGTCTCTCTACCAGTTAGGGTACACTAATCCCTAGTTGTATTTTCTATCGTAAGGTACACCATTTCCTAGTTGATGATTTTTAGACATAGGGTACACTACTCCCTAGTCTCTTTACCAATATATAGTACACCAATCCCTAGTTGTTTTCCAACATAGGTTACACCACTCCCTAGTTGATGATTTTTAGACATAGGGTATGGCACTCCCTAGTTTCTTTGCCAGTATAGGGTACACCTAACCCTAGTTGTTTCCAACATATGGTACACCACTCCCTAGTTGATATTTTAAACATAGGATAGGCCATTACCTAGTCTTTTTACCAATATAGGGTACAACAATCCCTAGATGTTGTTTCCAATGTAGGGTACACCACTCCCTAGTTGATGACCTTAAATACATGGTACACCATTCCCTAATCTCATTACTAATACAGGGTACACCACTCCCTCACCTATTTGCCAGTATAGGATACACTAATCCCCAGTCGTGTTTTTCAACGTAGAGTACACCACTCCTTAGTTGATGATCTTAAATTCAAGGTACACCATTCCCTGATTTCATTGCCAATATAGGGTACACCATTCCCTGGCCGCAAGTAATGACCCAACCGGCCATTTTGAGCATTTACCTTCCGTTTAGCTTTTTCAAGTCTTGAGTAGCTTTATATGATGTATTATGACTTGTGTGAATCATCGGTTTTGGTTTTCAAGTGTTCGGGATTGATTTGAAAGAATGATTCTCAACTAGGAAGCTTTAACTTGGAAGAGTTGACCAAGTTTGACTTTTATGTATTTGACCTTGGATCGGAGTTTTGATGATTCTGTTAGGTCTGGATGGTTATTTTGGACTTGGGCGTATGCCCGGATTTGCATTTGGATGTCTCTAGAAGGTTTCGGTACTATTTGGCAAAAGTTAGCAATTTGAAGGTTTGGAAAGTTCATAAGTTTCACCAGGAGTTGACTTTGATGATATAAGGTCCGGATTGTTGTTTCGGGAGTTAGAATAAGTTCATTATGTCATTTGAAACTTGTGTGCAAAATTAGATGTCATTCTAACTTGATTTGATATGGTTCAACACAAGTTTTGGAAGTTGAAAGTTCAAAAGTTCATTAAGTTTGATTTAAGGTGCGATTCATGGTTTTGATATTTTTGTGTGTGATTTGAGGCCTCGAGTAAGTCCGTGTTATATTTTGAGACTTGTTGGTATGTTCAGATAGGGTTCCAAGGGGCTCGGGTGAGTTTCGGACGTTGTTCAGATCATTTCGGATTATTTTTGTATTGCTGATTGCTGGTGTGTCTGCAGAGCATCACGATCGCGGACCTAGGCTCGTGATCGCGTAGAGGAATTCTAGAGCTGGGTATTTTTCTTCTTTGTGTTCGCGACATTAAGAACATGTTCGCGTAGGTTTGTATTGGTTACTGTTCGATTTTGCGTATGTGGCATCGCGTTCGCATAGAGCTGAGCTAAGAGTTGGGAGCTAGGGACTTCTTCAACATGTTCGTGTAAGCTATGTCACATTCGCGGATCGTTGGTGTCTGTGGTCATCGTGTTCACGTGGCCAGTATCGCAAACGCGTAGAGCGTTTTTGGTGGTAGTTGTGTTTGTTCTTTGCGATAGTAAAGGAAATCCCGAGATCGTGATGGGTATTATTGTTAAGTGATTATAAGTACTCTATTTCGAAGGTTTCAGACATTTTATCATATTTTGAGATATGTAGCTCGGATTTGACCGATTTTGGAGGCGATTTTTACCCCATGGATTGGGGTAAGTGTTTTCTACTCTTTCTATTATATTGTGTGATTCCATATTCGTTTTGTCATTTGATTGATGATTTCAAAAGACAAATTGGGGGTTTTGTCAAAACTTTTCTAAGTGAAGTTTTGAGTTTTGAACATCGATTCGAAGTTAGATTTGAGTGAGATTTATATGGTTGGACTAGTAATTGAATGGGTCGTCGGATTTTATAAGTTTTGTCGGCTTCCGAGGTGCGAATTTCGATTTGACTTTTTGGATGACTTTGAGTAAATGTGTAATGATTCGACCTTTATCATTTGGGATAATTTTCTTAGGCATTATTTAATGTTTTAGAGTTGCTTTTGGCTAGTTTCGAGCCATTCGAAGGTTGATACATGCGGGATGGAGTTTCTAGAGTATTGTTTGGCTTGCTTGGTATTGGATTTGATGTTCAAGGTGAGTAATATATCTAAACTTGGACTTTAGGGTATTTAACCCTAGGAACTATGTTATAAGAGATGTATTGGGGTGACTCACATGCTAGGTGATGAGTGTGTGGGTGTGCACCAAGGTAATCATGTTTCAAGTTAACTATTACACTATGATCAGACATGTTTTGATGTTATAACTTGTTCTATCCGTGTAATTCCTACTTGTTAGAGTAATTGAAATGTGATTCATGTTAGAAATCATGTTTAGGCTTTGTGCTTATTCGGTAGAAAGAGGCTATTTTTGTTGTTTTGAGTTTTCTGCTTTAATTGTAATTATATATATTCAGTCATGATCTTCATTTGCATATCATATCTCACTCCTAGTTCATCATTCACTGTTATATCACATGTTATCTTGTTTGGGCTGAGTGGTATGAGATTGTGTGCCCTTGAGACTTGAGAGATTGATGACTGAGGTGGGCCTGAGAGTTGTGTTGTGAGTGTTATTATAGATCTGGCTGCACACTGCAGCAGGCCTTATGGGCTTTTGATTAGCATTTGGGCAAGATTCGCCCCTCCAGAGTCTGACATACCAGCGGTGAGCGCAGGTGCATTGATATATATATATATATATATATATATATATATATATATATATATATATATATATATATATATATACACGTGCTTTGGTGAGGGGCTTATGAGCCAGGCACCCGTGCAGTGTTGAGTGATTTATTTTATGTATGTGTGTGTGTGTGATGAAGTGGCTATTTGAAACAGACAGCTTGAGTATATTAAGGGTGAGAGTACCTGGGTATATCATCGTGAAATCATTCATTTGACATGCATGCTTGGCATGTTAGCATAGAGATGCATTGTTTCTCATGCTAGACGGTATTGTGACATTCATGATTTGATATATACATTTGACATGTAGGCATAGAGATGTATATTCCTCATGCTAGATGGTATATGGTAATTGATGACTTGACAAGTATATTGGCATGTAGACATAAAGACGTATTTTCCTCATGCTAACTGGTAAACGAAAATTCTTATCTAGTCTTGTGAATTAGAAATACAGTTCTATAGATAAACTCATGTTTAGTTGATTTTCAGTTGTAATATCTAGGCTTGACTGATATACTTGGAAAGCATGTCTACTTTTATGTAACTGTGAGCGAGTTGAGCATCATATCTTTTGAGCTATCACTTTTACCGCCTTTATTATATTATTATTTATTAATATTGGCTATTGGTGTGGGACACTGACCTTCTTTCGAGCTCGTCACTACTTTCAACCTAAGTTTAGGTTTGTTACATATTGAGTATATTGGGTGGGTTTTACTCATATTACACTTCTGCACCTTGCATGCAGATTTTGGAGCTGGTGTTGTTGTGTATGGCGGGAGTTGGCATTGCATATATACATGCGTTCCGGTTATAGCTGTCTATTGTTCTTGGTAGCTTTATAGTTATAAATATATTTATGTATATTTCGAATAGATGATGTATTTATTTCGTACCATCCTTATAAATTCTAAGTCTTAGAAGCTCATGACTTGTACTACCAATCCTTGGGATTTTGTATCGAAAGGTCAGTTATTCTATTTATTGATTTTTTTTATCCTATTTGAGTTGGGTTGTCTATCATTCGGCTTACCGAGCGGGTTGGGTTAGGTGTCATCACGACTGGCTGGATTTTAGGTCGTGACAAGTTGGTATCTCATCTCTGGTTCATAGGTTATACGAGTCATGAGCAAATAGCTAGTAGAGTCTTGTGGGTCGGTATGATGCCATCCATACCTATCTTCGAGAGGCTACAGGGCATCTGGGATAAACTATCCATCTTTCTTTTCTTATCGTGCAACATTGATTCAGCTCAAAGAGTATCTCTTTAAATTTCTTCCACTCACCCGCATGTTATGTGAGCGCTCGGTATCAGCTATGCATCAATAGCTTGTGATTCCATGGACGAGGTACGAGATATATTTTTGTGTTTTGGTGGTAGGCTAGTCTGGAGGACTTGTGGGCGGGTTTTGATCACAACTTGGGCATGATGGTTTTAGTGGTGTAAACATGTGCTTTTGGGCTTATATGTCCAGTAGTATCCCTAGTAGCGGGATTTATGGCTTGGTGAGTGGTTGGATAGCTATATGATGAATATGAGGTGACTGTGGGATGTGTTCCGATGGCTTTGATGTGATAAGAAGGGTTCCTTGGGATGTGAAAAAGACTATTGGATGCTTGATTTTTGTCTTGATGTATTGTACAGTCTCGAGTTATGATCGTATTGAGGGATCTTTCATGGTGTCCAATTATGGGTCAGGTGGATTCTTAAGTCTTTTTGACGAGTTTAGAATCGGGAAGATTAAGTGACTACATGATGGTTGTGGACATGATAGGGAGTAGTGAAATTCTAATTTGAGGCTAAGTAGATGGGTTATCTCCGATAGGGTGGTCTATGGATGTATGATCCTTATGATGTTGTGTGGAGAGTTTCGTTCTATCAGTGGGTTATATGTGTTGCGATTTGAGTTTGGTTCGATTGAGAAATTTGACCTGACTATCATGAGGATGAATGCGAGCTTAGCGGATGATTTGAGGTATTTTATGGTTTGTGTTGCATGAGCTTATGAAGGATTTAGTTGAATTTCAATGAGAGATTATGACAGTAATAGAGTATGGGTATTGTGAGTTATTGAATGTTTTGTTCTATGGATTTTGAGCCAAGTGGGGGCATTTGCGATCGACGATTTGATTGCATGGTTATGTGTTGCACTAGTTTCTGTTTGAGGCATACTTGTGAATCAGTTATGACTTGCAGAGGTTGAGATCGATGGTGACTTGAGTAAGGAAATTTTAGGATACGGGTTATATTACACTTTATGGGTATATAAAAATCATGGAATGATTTGAGTTGTTATTCGTGACAGATGTAGTGCGCATGGAATGGTAATTTACTCGGTTACATTAAGGTAGGGTTAATTCTTTGGGTGTTGTTGTGTTAATGGGACACAGGTCGTTCGGTCAGTTTAGACGGTGCAATTGAGATTTGAGCAGAGTGGATGATCTCGAGAAGGTTCTAATGGATTCAAGATTTATATGTGGCAATTAAAAATTTTCCAGATTTGTATATGGCTAGAATCTGAGATTTTCATTGAATGGTGTCGAGACTCGCGGAATTTCTATATCATTATCGATTACATTTCAGTATCAGAAAGGTAAAAGGAAAAACTTTAAATTCACAGAAGGCCTTCTTAGAGTGGGAATCTCAGTTGTTGTACTTTGGGGTGCTTAAGAGGGAATACAATGGCTCATGGGCCTTAGGGTGGTGTGGCTTTATGCTAGGTTCTCTCATGGTGAGCGTTGGATTAAGGGTTCTAGTGTGCGGGAAAGGAGAAGTGTTAACTTGAAGGCAATTCGGAAGGAACTCGGAGAAATAGGACAACTTGGTGGTAGATCGGATCAGCATAGTAATGGGTATGATCTATTCTTTGGGTTCTTATGATGTGGTGATATTTACAGGTGTTTTGTGGTAATACTTTTGTGTTTGGTGACGTGCGTGACTTGGTTGAGTTAGAGGGATTCAGTTCTGATGGCTTGATTATGTGCAAATGGGCCTCGTAGAGTTCTCGATGATTTTTACCACGCCTTAAGATGGATACTTTCTATAGGAATGGGGAGTTTGTTATGATTTTCTCCTGAATAAGATCAGGTGGATGGTTTTTAGCTAATTGAGTAGGTAATCTGCTTGTGACTCATGGTTGATAATGTAGTTCTCGTGTTTTCATATGATGGCATGATAGATGTGGTGCGTCGTGTGGGATTGAAATTTGCATGTACAAGGTGGTGATTCAGTTTTAGAGGGAAGGTCATGAATTTTAGACAACATGTACGGTCCAAATGTTTAGATGTATGCTAGTAATACTTGGTATTACCTGAGAAGGGCATGCATTTCATAAGGCGCACTGTGTTTTGGCTTACGGATGCTTCATTGATATTGTGATACTTGCCCGGTTGATCAACTGCTAATGTTCAGATTTTGCTTTGTGGCACGAAAGAATTATTGAAGTATTTCTCGTGAAATGATTGTGTATGAAGGATATGTCAGTCACTTGAGTGGTCGAGCTAGGATCGGATATAGTGATTCTGGTATTCTAGGGATTTAGAGACGGGAGTTCTCAGAGGCAGATTGTTCCTTGGTTGTGGACTGTGAAAGTATAGCCAAAGTTAGACAGCTAATAGTATGTGTTATCGTTAGGTTATTGTGAAATTTTGGGGGGTTATTTATCTAATTATGGATGATCGGAGTTGATTTGGGGGCTCATTGGTAGGGCCAATGAGGATGTGTATTCTACACCGAGTCAGGTTTGTTTACTCAACAAGCATGGGGAGTTTGTTAAGGGTT
The DNA here is from genome assembly GCF_000715075.1 of Nicotiana tabacum. Lineage (NCBI taxonomy): Eukaryota > Viridiplantae > Streptophyta > Magnoliopsida > Solanales > Solanaceae > Nicotiana > Nicotiana tabacum. The sequence goes on from NC_134103.1 coordinate 42,041,662, forward strand.
GAGTCACTCAGTTGGAGTTGAGCATGTTCGTGTTCCGATATATTCTATGTGTTACTCTTCTATGCTACAATGGGTGGCGATCTGATGGTTATTTTCACACTAGATGCGTTTTCGTTTGGGCCTTGCAGCGAAATTCGAGCGAGATGGAAATTGGGGTGTTGAATGGTTGATTGTACCTTAGTTATAGTCTTTTCGGGCTGTGGTATATTGTGTTATTCGCTTTTCCATGGTTATGGTCATGCACTTCGTGTACTTGCTGTCGCATTGCGTGTGGTTGTTGATTTTGAGCATTGTGGCTTGAGATATTTCATATGGACCGGTGTTTGGATGGGTCACGCATTATAGCGGGGTTATGTTTGGATATGATCCTCTGTGTTAGATTCGTGTGTCTTGGTTCTACTATGTGTGATGGGTTCATAGCATTGCGTTTGTGGTGGAACTTGTTGACCTAGTGGGACGGTTCTCTCATTTGAGTCATTTTCCTTGTTTGAGTACATTTGAATTGTTGCTTGTTGGTGCACGGATTGCACGGTTTGTGACTTTAGGTTGTATTTGTGTGTAATGTCAGTAGAATAGTTGTGTTTGATAAGATGAGGTCATTGGACCAAGAATGGGTGCTATCGGATTTGATTACGGTATGTTTGGGAGAATAATATCGGAAGTCGACTTAGAATTTGCTTGGGTTTTTGTCAAACGAGAGAGAGCTCCATGACTTGCTGATCTGATGAGTAGTTAAGAGTTTCTACGTGTTTCTTTCATCATAGGCAGTGTATAAAGCTTTTGAACAGGCTTTATTTAATATGAGGTTTATTACCGGTACTGGGTTTATTTTTTACCAACGACTATGATCGGAAATTATAGCTACGCGTATGAGAGTTATGTGGTATATCATGTGATTACATCTTGGGTCATACTTATGGCTTGATATAACTTTTTCAGACTTATACAGTGTGTAGGAGCAAGATTCGGGTCTTGTAATAAATTCCAGATGTTGGAATTTGGGTTATATGGGTTACAGACTAAGGTTGAAGTAAGGATCTTCAATTATGTTGTGTTGTCAAGCTTATTTGGATTGGGGTGATGTGGGATCACCCCCGAGTATGTGCATGGTATGGTTACACAGTGATTTGATGGCTTTGGAATGGCTCTTGGCACGTTCGAGGACGAACGTATGTTTAAGTGGGGGAGAATGTAACAACCTAATCGGCCGTTTTGAGCATTTGCCTTCCGTTCAGCTGTTTGAAGTCTTGAGTAGCTTCATTTGATGTATTATGACTTGTTTAAATCATCGGTTTTGGTTTTCAGGTGATTCGTGATTGATTTGGAAGAATGATTCTCAACTAGAAAGCTTTAAGTTGAAAGAGTTGACCAAGATTGACTTTTGTTTACTTGACCTTGGATCGGAGTTTTGATGGTTATGTTAGGTCCAGATGGTGATGTTGGACTTGGGCGTATATTGGGATTTGCATTTGGATGTCTCTAGAAGGTTTCGACACTATTTGGCGAAAATTGGCAATTTGAGGGTTTGGAAAATTCATAAGTTTGACTGGGAGTTGACCTTGATGATATCAGGTTCGGATTGTTGTTCCGGGAGATAGAATAGGTTCTCTATGTCATTTGGAACTTGTGTGCATAATTTGAGGTCATTCTGACTTGATTTGATTTGGTTCAGCACAAGTTTTGAAAGTTGAAAGTTCATTAAGTTTGATTTGAGGTGCAATTCGTGGTTTTGATGTTTTTATGTGTGATTTGAGGCCTTGAGTAGGTCCGTGTTATGTTTTGGGACTCATTGGTATGTTCGGACGGGGTTTCGAGGGGCTCGAGTGACTTTTAGGCGTGGTTCAGATCATTATGGATGGTTTTTATATTGCTGATTGCTAGTACGTCTACAGAGCATCGCGATCATGGAGCTAGGCTCGCGATTGCGTAGAGGAATTCTGGAGCCAGGTATTTTTCTTCTTCACGTTCGTGACATCAAGAACGCGTTCGCGTAGGTTTGTATTGGTTACTGTTCGCGTTCGCGTATGTGGCATCGCGTTCGCATAGAGCAAAGCTGAGAACTGGGGGCTTCTTCAACACATTCGCGTAAGCTAGGTCGCATTCGTAGAGCGTTGGTGTCCGTGGTCATCACGTTCACGTGGACAGTATCACAAACGCGTTAAGCATTTTTGGTGGTAGTTGCAATTGTTCTTCACGATCGCGAAGGAAATCCCGCGATCGCGATGGTTATTACTATTCAGTGATTATAAGTACTCTATTTCGAAGGTTTTAGACATTTTATCATATTTTGAGCTATGGAGCTCGAATTAGGGCGAGTTTTAGGCGATTTTCACCACATGGATTGGGGTAAGTATTTTCTACTCGGTTTTGATTATATTTCGTGATTTCATCTTCGTTTTTGGCATTTGATTGATGATTTCAAAAGAGAAATTAGGGGGTTTTGTCTAAACTTTCCTAAAGTGATTTTTTGCGTTTTGAACGTCAATTAAGAGTTGGATTTGAGTGAGATTTGTATGGTTGGACTCATAAATGAATGGGTCGTCAAATTTTGTGAGTTTTATCAGGTTTCGAGGTGCGGGCCCGTATTTGACTCTTTGGTTGACTTTGAGTAAATGCGTAAAGATTCGACCTTTATCATTTGGGATTGTTTCCTTAGGCATTATTTGATGTTTTAGAGTTGCTTTTGGCTAGTTTCGAGCCGTGCGGAGGTTCAAACGCGCGGTATGGAGTTTCTAGAGTATTGTTTGGCTTGCTTGGTATTTGATTTGACTGGTTCAAGGTGAGTAACATATCTAAACTTGAACTTGATGCTATTTAACCCTGGGAACTATGTTATAAGAGATGTATTAGGGTGACGCAAATGCTAGGTGATGAGCGTGTGGGCGTGCACCGAGGTAATCATGATTCAAGTTAACTATTAGACTATGATCAAACTTGTTTTGATGTTATATCTTGTTCTATCTATGTAATTCGTACTTGTTAGAGTAATTGAGTTGTGATTCATGTTAGAAATCATGTTTAGGCTATGTGATTATTCGATTGAGACCTAAAGAGGCTATTTCTATTATTTTGAGTTTTCTACTGTAACTATAATTATATATTCAGTCATGATTCTTCATTTGCATATCATATCTCAGTCTCTGTTCATTATTCACTGTTACATCACATGTTATCTTGTTTGGGCTGAGTGGTACGAGATTGTGTGCCCTTGAGACTTGAGAGATTGATGACTGAGGTGGGCCTGAGAGCCGTATTGTGAGTGTTATTGTGGATCGGTTTGCATGCCGCAGTATGCCTTATTGGCTTATTTATTATTGTGGATCGGGTTGCACGCCGCAGGAGGCCTTATAGGCTTTTGATTAGCGGTTGGGCAGGATCCGCCCCTCAGAAGTCTGACATACCAGCAGAGAGCGCAGGCACAATAATATATATACACGTGCTTTGGTGAAGGGCTTATGAGCCAACACTCGTACAGTGATGAGTGATTGTGTATGTGTGTGTGTATGTGTGATGAAGTGGGCATTTGAAACAAACAATTTGAGTATGTTGAGGGTGACAGTACCTGAGAATTTCACCATGAAATCATTTATTTGACATGAATGCTTGGCATGTAGGCATAAAGATGCATCTTTCCTCATGCTAGACGGTACTGTGACATTCATGATTTGACATGTACATTTGACACGTAGGCATAAAGATGTATATTTCTCATGCTAGACGGTATATGGTAATTGATGACTTGACATGTATATTGACATGTAGGCATAGAGACGTATTTTCCTCTTGCTAATTGGTAAATGAAAATTCTTATCTGGTGTTGTGAATTGGAAATACAGTTCTATTGATAAACTCATGTTTAGTTGCTTTTCAGTTGTAATATCTGGGCTTGACTGTTATACCTGGAAAACATGGCTACTTTTCTGTAACTATGAATGAGCTGTGCATAATATCTTTTGAGCTATCACTTTTACCGCCTCTATTATATTATTATGAGTTAATATTGGCTATTGGTGTGGGACGATTACCTTCTTCCGAGCTCATCACTGCTTTCAACCTAAGGTTAGGCTTGTTACTTATTGAGTACATAGGGTCGGTTGTACTCATACTACACTTCCGCACCTTGCGTGCAGATTTTGGAGTTGATGTTGCTGTGTACGGCAGGAGCTGGCATTGAAGATGTACCTGCATTCCGGTTATAGCTGCCTCTTGTTCTTGGTAGCTTTACATTTATAAATCCTTAGGATTTGTATATTTCTGTTATCCTTTTTGAGTTGGGTTGTCTATCATTTAGCTTACCTAGCGGATTGGGTTAGGTTCCATCACAAATGGCTGGATTGTGGGTCGCGACACCATATTTTGCCCAATTTAAGGTACATCAGTCCTTAGTTGAGGCATCATTTTGACAATAAGGGTACATTGTCCACGACGAATCATGATTTTTTTCCAGGGTATGCCATTCCCGATATTTTCTTGCTTTCAATAAAAGATTGCAGCTTAGAATTTTATTATAATAGCTCACAAAAGTTTCCTAGTAAAAACTTGCGCAGAAAATGTTGTTGGAAAAATAGCCTCCGGGCCACCTAAACTTGCACCCAATTGTCAATCATGTAAATGAACTTAGGAGTTTCCCATTTAAGCACCTCTACTTGATGAAATGCCTACTAATAAACATATCTGACTGTTTACCATACTTACGTGGCAATTACAATACTAATGTGGTAAAGATGCGTGTCTATCACGCTCATAAAGAGCGTGCATTTGGTGATTTTAGCCTTTTAAAGAAACAAAAAATAATAAATAAATAAAAAAGACCAAAAATTAAAAAGAAAAAGGGAAATTTCTCCGGATAGCCTCTTCGTCTCCTTCTTTCTTCACGTCCATCTCTCCTAACCCCCCTCCCCCCACCCCATCCCTTCATCTTTCTTTCTTTAATTTTTCCTCTTCTTCATTCAAGCTTTCATTGCCACAAAACCAGTCCGGCAATTCTGGAAACCCTTTTTTCTTTGCAAATAAAATAGGTACTCTTAAAACCTGCCAAATCCCACAAAACTACTCCAGCAAGTTCATTGGTGTCTAAAAAATTCAGATAACAGCAGATTCAGCGGCAGATTCAATTTCAAGGAGTTCTGAATCCCTCTGCATAGAGAATATTATAACTTTTTGAATGTATTACTAAATGAGAAAGAGGTTGTAGCCATAGCTTTCAGAAATTCTGGCGAGACAGGTTGCCGGATTAGTGACACCATCAACTCTCATCAACTCCTCCATGGTCCTAGTGGAGCTATTGTATTAAGGAAGAGAAAGAAAAAAAATAGATCGTATAAAGCAACTCCCCTCAATTCCGCTAGTGACCGCTGCTTAGTGTGGTTGCCATGTTTAGAAGAAGAGTGGGAATAGATTTTAAAATTATTATTACTAATTAGTTAATGGGATCTACAAAATATAGGTGTAAAAAAATAATAGGTTAAAATGTGGCGTGTCATAATATCTCAGCGATTGAAGAACACGCTCAAGGAGGGTTGCATTTCATCAAGTAGAGGTGCTTAAGTGGGAAAGTCCTAAGTTTACTTACCAGGTTGACAAATGGGTACAAGTTTAGGTGGCCCGGAGATCATTTTACCAATTTTGTTCATTTGTTTGTTTTGGTGTCTGAGCAAATCTTACCTCGGGCCACATGGTTAAGATGACCGAAAGAAGAAGTCTTAATCTAGAATAAAAGAAGAGAAAAGAAAAGAAGTGAATCCAAGGTGCAAAAGCAAATAGAAAGAGATATGGACTGCTCAAGACATGACTGAAGTTATGAGTATTACATTCCCTATTTTTATCAAGATGGAGCCATAAAAAAGTGAACTAGCACCTGCAGCTAACAGGCGTCAAGGTTTGGATTAGAGTCTACACAAAGAACTAGTAAGACTCAAGACTAAGCTTTAGTAGACTAATAGATAGGAATCTTGTAACTCATAGCTGATAGGTATGTTTAGTTTCTTTTATATTTTGATTTTGGTGTAATAAGGAGTTCAACAAGCAGTAATAGCAGCAACAGCAGTAAAATCACAGCTCTTCGGTAGTCCCAGCTACAAAACTTCCAGAACTACACTAACCTGATTCCTTTATAGCCAAGGATATGTAGGCAACCTCGGAAACAAGGTTCGGTCAAACTTTTTTAAAGCTTCCCATGGAGTATTTAAACGGAAAAAAATTATTCATAATTGCTCACTTTATCTTTGCTCGAAAACTCTCCATGTTCTCGAGCAAAGTGGGGCAACTGTGAGCATGTAATTTTTGTCCAGCATGAAAATTACTCCTAAAATATATTCCAAAATTGTTCTTATAGAATTTTTGGATTTTTTGGTTATTTTATTTGATTTCATGTTTGAATTAATAGATCATTTGCATTTTTTATTACTAGGAGCATTTTAAAATCATAAAAATTTCAAAAATATTTTTATCATTCATGTGTTGCATTTTTAGATTTTTATTTGCATTTTTAGGGTTTAATTACATTTTTAAATGCATTGATTAAATACAAAACTCACAAAAGGGGGTTACATTGATCATCCTTTGCATTTTTAGGTTCAATTAATTAATTAATTTGTTAATTCACCATTTAAGTAATTTAATATTGGTCAAACTAGATAAATAGGCCAATTGTGCAAAATTGGGTTATGGCTAAGCTTAAAACAACAAAGAAGGGGCTGCTCATGTTACATCCGGGGCCAAATTGGATGGCCGAATTACCTCTCAACACTGCCCCAACCCAATCCCTTTATCCGGTCCAAGCCATTATCAACGGCTGAGCGACGCCATTTTGGTGTTGAATTCATCACCGCCCTTCATCTCTTTTGATCCAACGGTTTGGAACTCAATAGCCTCCCCCCTTAAAAATTTCCTAACAGACCCCCTACCCCCCAAAGACCTCTCAAACACTCTTCCCGTCTCTCTCATTCTCCACCCAAAGTCGGCGCCGAAAATCGCCCACGGCGGCGAGCCACCTCCAAACCATCATGAATTATTACCCTATAATCCTCTCACCCTTCTTATTTTTTAATCTCTAGTCCATCTCTCCTAAAAACTCTTCAATTACGTTGTTTAGTAAATCTAGAAATTTCGGACTTGAAACCTACGTTAATTGGTTTCTCTTGATGAGTGTAATTGATTGACGTAAGTTATGGTTCATTTTATGGCCACAGGTATCATATCAAATCCCGTTGACTGGCAAGTTTCCTCTCCAATTGCTCTATTTTTGTTGCTCCGATTGGTTCAAGTCCAATATGTATGATTCTCATCTCGTTTCTTTAAGTTTCAGTTGCATCCTCATTCCTATCTCTCTTTTACTCCATTTCTGTCAAGAAAGTATGTTTGGTGCTCAACTTGTTTGAAGTTAATTATTACAATAGGCTATTCAGTTTCTCAATTTTGTAATTAGCTTCCAAATTTTAAGATTAAACACCTTAGGATTTCATATAGAGATAAACTATTTCAGTAATTAATACGCATGTTGTGTTCATCATTATCTGTTGGATTTAGTTCATTTCTATAGTCGCATAATAATTGTTCAGTGGTTTAGTCTTGTTGTTGAGTTTTTCTATCTTTTTTTAATTATTATTTTATTTTGATTTTATTCTGTTCTTTAGTTGGATTGAAGCTTGATACTGAAAGCCATTTGGTCAGACTTAGGGTGATGATGAATGGTAATTAACAGAGGTTCTAGTGGGTAGTTGGGGAAATAGATTTAGGGAATCTCTCAATTAATTTCCAGATGAGTGTAGAAAAGGACCAATTGGTAATTAAGAAAGTAAAAGAGGTCGGGTAAGGGGTGTGAGAGGTAAAAAATAAAAATAAAAGGATTAGAAAGAAAGAAAAATAACTAAAAGCAGCCATGGAATCTGATATAAAAATAGTACTACTCTTCACACTTTATAAACTATCCAAACATCCAAATTATCCCATCAAACATCTAAACTATCCAACCAAACTTCAAAATGTAATATTCAAAGTCAACATCCAACTAAACAACAATCCAACCAAATATAAAACCACTCCTCATCTTCGGATTCCCCCTTATCTTCATCATCATTTATATTGTTTTCATCACTTTCATCCTTTTTATAAATGTGGCTTTTTGGTGGAGAGCAGGGCATGCCGATTAAGTGGTTCAGTTGAGCCTTGAGGGAGTTGATGTCATTCCTAAATGCGGTCTTAATCTTCTCTTCATGCTTTCTTCTTTCTTGTTCATCCACATAGTTCCTAAAAAGTCGTTGAATCGTTCGCCACATCTCCTCAAGGTCCTCACTTTGCACAGTGGCGGATATCCCAACTTCGGCACCTAACTTCAAAATAATTCAGCACCTAACTTCATAAAAAGTAACCAGAAAAAGTTCTCCAGCAAATAAACTCTTTAAGCTTTTGAACTTTTCTTTTATCATCAGTTCTGCTTGCATAATTTGCCTCTACCACCAAAAGAAGTGCACCATTAGATCTGCACAATTATGTGCAGAGTGCACAATTAGAATAAAATTTTATATTTTTTTGAAAATGAATCACAAGTTCCAACTATATAATATCTTAGCTACCTTCCGAGAAAGTCTAGCAATGAGCTAAAAGATTTCACCTCTTGAACCATACACAGAATGTGACCCTAAAGAAAAAAAATACTTACCAAATAATTGTATCATAAGATGTACTGTCTCGTGGATCCCAATTCTAAATAAAATTTCCTTTCCTAAATGAGACTAGGCCAAGCAAATACTGCTTTTGCAAATCATAAGATTCTTGGCAACAGTAGGTGATGACTTAAACTACCTTTGAAACGCTTATGATTCTTGGCAACAGTAGGTGATAACTTATATAGCTGAATCATTTCCTTTTGAAATCCTAAAGATTTTGATTAAGAAGCTCTTCCACATCATTTTGAACTCCAAATACTTCTGACTACTATGAACATTTACATTGTTACAAATTCACTTACCAAACCCCGAACCACTGCTGAATCAATGAGTTACGCTTCAAGATGAATCAATGTCGCAGGATAAGGAAAGAAAGACGGGAAGTATATCCTAAATGTCTTGTAGCCTCTCGAAGATAGGTATGGACATTATCATACCGATCTACAAGACTCTACTAGACACTTGCTCATGACTCGTAGAACCTAGAGCTATGATACTACCTTGTCACGACCCACAATCCGACTAGTCGTGATGGTACCTAACCCAACCCGCTAGGTAAGCCAATTAACCACAACCAATTCCAATAACATTTTAATAAAGCAATTAAGTAAAGAAATATCTGAATCTAATATATTCCCCAAGAACTGGTAGTACAAATCATGAGCTTCTAAGAATAGAATTTACAAAGCTGAAATAAAATAAATACATCGTCTGTTTGAAAAGTACATAAACAGAGTTTTATAGATCTAAAGCTACCATGAACAAGGAGCAGCAACAACCGAGATGCAAGTACATCTTCAAATCCGGCTCCCATTGAACACAACAACATCAACAGCCAACATCTGCACATAAGGTGCAGAAGTGTAGTATGAGTATAACCAACCCCATGTACTCAATAAGTAGTAAACCTAACCTTAGGTTGAAAGTAGTGACGAGCTAACACAAAGGCCGGGTCCAACACCAGTATTTCCACCACAGTTCATAACAACATAGTACAAGTAATAAAAGAGGTATCTCAGAAATAAAATGCTTAGTTCATTCACAGTTCCAGAAAATAGGCATTTCTTTTCAAGTATCTTAGTGAAAACCGACCGCATGTACTCAATAAGTAACAAACCTAACCTTAGGTTGAAAGTAGTGACGAGCTAACACAAAGGTCGGGTCCAACACCAATATTTCCACCACAGTTCATAACAACATAGTACAAGTAATAAAAGAGGTATCTCGGAAATAAAATGCTTAGTTCATTCACAATTCCAGAAAATAGGCATTTCTTTTAAAATATCTCAGTGAAAACCCAAATCTTTTACCGAAAATGCCAAAATATGAGTAAGTTTGAAAACTTTGATTTTTACCAAACCTCCTTTCAATAATAAGTAAGATGTTTCATTTTCAGATAGCATGAGGAAAGTACGTCTCTATGCCTACATGTCAATATACAGGTAAAATCATAAATGTCACCAACACTAGGTAGTAGAAGGAAATGCATCCCTATGCATGTATCAAGTACGCATGTCAAATGTAATGCATCTCAATGATGAGCTTATGTACTCACACTCTCAGAGTACTCAATCTCACTATCTCGCATTCTCTCTCACTATGCTCAATACTCAGCACACTCAATCACTAAGCGATGTTCAATACCTGATGCGACGTGCAGCCCGGTCCATATATGACCATAAGGCCTGTTGCGGTATGCAACCCGATCCACATATATATAGTCGACTGCGCTCACCGGGGGTGTGCAGACTCCGGAGGGGCTCCTATAGCCCAAGCACTATAATCCGCACGGACAACCCACGTGTTGCACAGACAACTCACTTGTCATAATATCAATTTTTGGATCCGCACGGACAACTCACATGCTATAGTATCAATATCTGGATCCGCACGGACAACTCACGTGCTATAGTATCAATATCTTCACAAACTGGTCCCCGGCCTCACTCAGTTATCAATCTCTCCAGTCTTACTCACGGGCTCACAATGTCATGAAACTAGCCTGACAACAATGATATGATGTATCAATAAATAATAACTAAGAGTGAGATATGATATAAATGCATGAATATGACTGAGTACAAAATATCAATGAAATCAGTGAGATGACAGCAAGAAACGACCACTATGGGTCCTAACAATATCAGCATAAAGCCTAAACATGATATTTAGCATGATTGAAAGCTCAATTATTTTATCACAGGGTGATAACACATATATCAACCAAAATAGGGCCACTATACAGTGCCGTGGAAACAACGGAGTCACAATTCACAGGGTGCACGCCCACACGCCTGTCACCTAGCATGTGCGTCACCTCAATACCAATCACATAACACGTAATTCGGGGTTTCGTACCCTCAACACTAAGATTATAAGAGTTATTTATCTCGAACAAGCCAATTCAAATACCGAGCAAGCCAAGCGATACTCCTAAATTCCATCCCGCGTGTTCCGACCTCCGAACGGCTCGAAAATAACCAAAACAACTCAAATACATCAAACAATGCTAAAGGAACCAATTCCGATAAAAAAAGATCAAATCTTGAATCAAAAGCCCAAAATCGGCCAAAATCCCAACTCGGGCCTGCACCTCGGAACCTGACAAAATTTACAAAATTCAACAACACATTCAATTACGATTCCAACCATACTAGTTTCACTCAAATCCGACTCCAATTCAATGTTCAAAACTCAAAAATTCATATTATGAAACTTTAGGCCAAAACCCTAAATTTCCTCTTTAAAATTCACAATCCAACTACAACAAACGAAGGTAGATTCATCAAATATAGCAAAAAACTGAGTAGAGAACACTTACCCCAATCCTTGGGATGAAAACTACTCCAACAATCGCCTCAATCTGAGTCCCACATCTCAAAATATGAAGAAAGAACCAAAACCTCGATTTATAGCTTCTGCCAGCATTTTCGCACTTACGACACATTAGCCGTTTCTATGGCGTCGCTTCTGCGAAATAACCTCTGCTTCTGAAGAATCAGTTGAGGACTCGACCCTCGCACCTGCGTACAACATATCCGCTTATGTGACATGGCAGGTGCGAGTCAGCATCCGCACCTGCGAAATACCTCGCTCCTGCGCTCCATCACCTCGCACTTGCGCATCCGCATATGCGCCCAAATCTCCGCTTCTGCTGTCTTCGTCACCCAGCACTATTTACGCTCTTGCGACCCCTTAGTCGCTTCTGCAACCATCGCACCTGCACAAACCAGCTGCAGGTGCGGTCACACCAGAACTAGCAATAGCAACATGAAGTAAAATGATCCGAACCTCGTCCAAAATTCATCCGAGCCACTCGGGACCCCGTCCGAATATACCAACAAGTCCAATAACATAACACGAACCTACTCGAGGCCTCAAATCACGCATAACAATATCGAAATGACGAATCGCACCTCAAATCGAAATCTATGAACTTTGAGCTTTCAAATTCAATAACTCATGCCGAAACATAGCAAATCAATCCGGAATGACTTCACATTTTGCGCACAAGTCCCAAATAACATAACGAATCTATTCCAATTCCCGGAATCACAATATGAATCTGATAACAAAAAGTCCACTCCCGGTCAAACTTTCCAAAATTTTAACTTTCTCCATTTCAAGCCAAATTCCACTACTGACCTCCAAATCACAATCCGGACGCCCTTCTAAGTCCAAAATCACCCAGCGGACCTATCGGAACCATCAAAATTTCAATCCGAGGTCAAATGCTAAAAAGTCAAACTTGGTCAACTCTTTCAAATATAAAGCTCCCTAGTTGAGAATCATTCTTCTAAATCAATCCTGAATAACCTGAAAATCAAAACCGACGATTCACACAATTCAAAATACCTCATACGGAGCTACTCACGCCTATAAACTACTGAGAGATGTGCAAATGCTCAAAACGACTGGTGGGTTCGTTACATCCTCCCCCACTTAAACATGCGTTCGTCCTCGAACATGCCAAGAGTTGTTCCAAAAGCCATCAAAGCGTCGTGTAACCTTACCATGCATATACCCGGGGGTGACCCCACATCACCCTATCCCATATAGGTCTGATAACACCACATAACTATAATGTCTTAATTCAACCTAGCCCACAAGCCTTAGAATCCAATTTCTAACATCCAAAATTTCTTATAGATCTGAATCGCGCAACCTACACACTATATAAGTATGAACAAGCTGTACTAAAATCCGTAACCATAACTCAAATACTCAAAACTCAAATACCACATAGCTCAGATGCTCGAAGCAATGATTTCTAATTACAGCAGCTGCTCAAAATAACCCAATGCCGGTAATAAACCTCATATCAAACAAGACTCCATTCTAAAATCTTTGTACACTACCGATGATGAAAGAAACACGCAGAAACTCGTAACCATTCATCAGATCCACAAGTCATGGAGCTCCCTCTCCTTCGACAAGAAACATAGCAAATTTCTAAGCCGAATTTAGATATTATCCTTCCAAATTTACCACAATCAAATCTGATAACACCCATCGTAGATCCGACGACTTCATCTTATCAAATACTAGCTACTCTACTGACATGCCACACCAATACTAACTAAAGCCACAACCCGTGCAATCTGTGCACCAATAAGCAACATTCCAGATGTACTCAATCACGAAAATGACTCAAATAAGAGAATCGTCCTGCAAGCTCGACGGGTACCACCCGACGCAATGCTAAGAACCCATCACACACCGTAAAACCATAACACACGAATCTAACACCAAGGATCATATCTCAACATAACTCTACCGCAATGCGCGACCCCATCCAAACACTGATCCATATGAAATACCTCAGCCACCATGCTCAAAATCAATAACCACGCGCAATCCGACATCAAGTACTCAAAGTACATTACCATAACCACGGAGAAGCAGACGACACAATGCCACGCAAAACCCGAAAGAACATAACTCATACGCCATCAACCATGCAATACCCAATTACTCATCTCGCTCAAATTCTACTATAAAGCCCAAATAGAACCGCACCAGGTGTGCTTATGACCAACGAATCACAACTCCTCATAGCATAAAAGAGTAACTCATAGATCATTTCAGGACACGAATAAGCTTAGCAACAACTGAATGACACATCACTCAATAATAGCATTATGGAACCAACCAATCCAACTCGGTGTAGAATACACATCCTAATTGGGACTACCAACGGACCCTAAAATCAACTCTAGGCACCCACAAATAGATAAATAAACCCATGAAAGACTACAATTGACTGAATCATAAAACATTTTATCATCTGGCTAGATTCGGCCACGACTTCACAGTCCACAACTATGAAACAGTCTGCTCCTGAGAACTCCCAGTCTCCAAATCCATAGAACACACGAATCACCATTTCTGATTCCATCTCCACCTCCCGAATGTCTAACACATCTCTCATACACGATCATCCTACGAGGAATACTTCTAAAATTCTTCCGTGACATATGGAAAAATTTGACTGTCAGCAGTCGATCAACCGGAAGAGTGTCGCAGTACCAGTGAAGTATTCATACATCAAAACACATTGCCCCTTCTGAAATGTATACTCTCATCAAGCCATACCAAATAGTAATATCTTACCTAGTCATCTGAAACCGTCCATGTTGCCTATGAATTTTATGACCTTCCTTTCCAAACAGAACTGTGATCCCACTCACGCAAATCACAATCCCACACTACACACCGCATATACCATGCCATCATATGAAAAAAACTATGGGGACTTCATAATCCACTCCGAGTAACAAGCAATTACATATTCAATTAGCTAAGGACCTTCCATTTGATTCCATCCAGGAGAAAATCACTATGCACCATATGCTCCTCATGCCAATAGGAAATATACTCCTTGAACCGTGGTAGAAACCATTGAGAGCCCTTCGAAGTCCATTTGCACATAACCAAGCTATCAGAACTGAATCTCTCTGACTCAACCCAGCCACGCAGGTCGCCAAAACCCAAAAGCATTGCCACAAGTGGAGACTAGCCACATCATAAGTACCCAAAGAACCGATCATATCTATCACTGTGTTGATCCAACCTACTACCATGCTATCCTATTTCTCCAAGTCCCTTCCAAATTGCCTTCAAATTGATACTTCTCCTTGCTGGAACACCACGGTCCTGAACCAAAATTTACCACACTAGAGACCCTAGTATAAAATCACAACGCCCTAAGGCCCATAAGTCGCTGACTTCCCTCTTAAGCACCCCAAGGCCCCACAATTGAGACACCCAGTCTAAAGAGACCTTATGTGAACCTAAAACAGTTTCCTTCACCTTCTTGATACTGAAATGCGCAATCCACAATGATATAAAATGCCACAAGTCTTGACACCGTTCAATGCAACTCCCAGTTATAGCCATATACAAATCTTGATACTTCCCAATTGCTACATATAATTCCTGAATCCATTAGAACCATTCTCGAGAGTCATCCACTATGCTCAAATCTCAATTGCACTGCCCCAAATGGGCCAAACGACTGGTGCCCCATTGGCACGATGACACCCAAAGGAGTAACCCCACCTTAATGCGACCAAGCAAATTCCTACTCCATACACACTACATCTTTCATGAATAACCACTCAATCATTTCATGATTCACATATACCCATAGAGTGTAATACAACCCGTATCTAGAAATCCCTTTACCCGAGTCATCCTCAATCTCGACCTCTGCAAGTCATAACTGATTCACCAGTATACCCCGAACCGAAACCAATACAACACATAACCATGTAATCAACTCGTCGATAGCAAACTCCCCCACTTGACTCAAAGCCATGGGATAAAGCATCTGATTACTTACAATAACCATATCCCATTATTACCATAATACCACAGTGAGATTCCATTAAATCCTTCAGAAAGAACAGCTCACTCATCTCATGATTTTTCTATACTCCTAAAGTGCCATAAATTTAAACACCCGATAACTCACAATGCCCATACTCTAGTACTACCACAATACCATAGTGAAATTCAACTGAATCCTCCATAAGCTCACGTACACAACCCACATAGTACCTCTTCGCATTTACCCTAGTAACAGCCAAGTCAACTCCCATAAGCGATCCAACCTCAAATTGTAACACATATAATTCACTGGCAAAAGGGAACTCTCTACAATATAACATAGGGATCACACAACCTCAGGACAACCCACAGGGGATAACCCATGCTTTGCCCCAAACTAACATCTCTTTACACCCTTCCAGAGTCACGACTACTACACAATAACTTAATCTTCTCGATTCTGAACTCATTAACAAGCCATGAGAATCTACTTCACTCCACAACTTAACTACATGAGAGATCCCTCAATACACCCATAACGCGAGACCATACACCAAATCAAGACAGAAATCAGACACCCCAGAGTCCCTTCTACATCACATTCGACTAATAGGTACACTACCATACATGAGAGATCCCTCTTCTCGTCATATTCGAACAATCTAAACACATCCTGCAGTCACATCATACTCACCACATAGTCATCCAATCATAAATTCCACTAATAGGGACACTACCGTACATATAAGTCCCAAAGGCACGTGCTCACACAACCGAAATCTTCGTGCGCAAGCTACAGTCGAAACCCGGCCTCAAGTCCTCTAGACTGGCCCTTCATCAGCATGCCAAAATCACATCTCGCACCTCAACCATGGAACCACAAGCTGCCGGCACGCAGCCAATACCGAGCACTCACAGGGGCATACGAATGCGTGGAAGGAATTCAAAAGAGTTACGCTTCAAGTTGAATCAATGTTGCACGATAAGGAAAGAAAGATGGGAAGTATATCCTAAATGTCCTGTAGCCTCTCGAAGATAGGTATGGACGTCATCATACCGATCTACAAGACTCTACTAGACACTTGTTCATGACTCGTAGAACCTATAAACCTAGAGCTCTGATACCACCTTGTCACGACCCAAAATTCGACTAGTCGTGATGGCACCTAACCCAACCCGCTAGGTAAGCCAATTAACCACAACCAATTCCAATAACAATTTAATAAAGCAATTAAGTAAAGAAATATATGAATCTAATATATTCCCCAAGAGCTGGTAGTACAAATCATGAGCTTCTAAGAATAGAAATTACAAAGCTGAAATGAAATAAATACATCATCTATTTGAAAAGTACATAAACATAGTTTTATAGATCTAAATCTACCATGAACAAGGGGCAGCTACAACCGGGATGTAGGTATATCTTCAAATCCGGCTCCTATCGAACACAACATCAGCAGCCAATATCTACACATAAGATGTAGAAGTGTAGTATGAGTACAACCGACCCCATGTACTCAATAAGTAACAAACCTAACCTTAGGTTGAAAGTAGTGACGAGCTAACACGAAGGTCGGATTCAACACCAATATTTCCACCACAGTTCATAACAATATAGTACAAGTAATAAAAGAGATATCTCAGAAATAAAATGATCAGATCGTTCACAGTTCCAGAAAAATAGGCATTTCTTTTCAAGTATCTTAGTGAAAACCCAAATCTTTTACCGAAAATGTCAAAATTCGAGTAAGCGTAAAAACTGTGATTTTTCCCAAAACTCCTTTCAATAATAAGTAAGATGTTTCATTTTCAAATAGCATGAGGAAATTACGTGTTTACACCTACATGTCAAGAAATAGGTAAAATCATAAATGTTACCTACACCGGGTAGTAGAAGGAAATGCATCTTTATGCATGTATCTCAAGTACGCATGTCAAATGCAATACATATCAATGATGAGCTCATGTACTCACACTCTCAGAGTACTCAATCTCACTGTCTCGCATTCTCTCTCACTATGCTCAATGCTCAGCACACTCAATCACTCAGCATTGTACAATACCTGTTGCGGCATGCAGCCCGATTCATATATGACCATAAGGCCCGTTGCGGCATGCAACTCGATCCACATATATATAGTCGACTGTGCTAACTGGGGGTGTGCAGACTCCGGAGGGGCTCTTACAGACCAAGTGCTATGATTCGCATGGACAACTCACGTGCTGCACAGACAACTCACATGACATAATATAAATATCTGGATCCACACGGATAACTCACGTGCTATAGTATCAATATCTAGATCCGCACGGACAACTCACGTGCTATAGTATCGATATCTTCACAAACAGGCCCCCGGCCTCACTCAGTCATCAATCTTTCCAGTCTCACTCACGGGCTCACAATGTCATGAAACTAGCCCGACAACAATGATATGATGTATCAATAAATAACGACTGAGATATGATATGAATGCATGAATATGACTGAGTGTAAAATATCAATGAAATCAGTGAGATGACTGCAAGAAACGATCACTATGGGTCCTAGCAATATCAGCATAAAGCCTAAATATGATATTTATTATGATTGACAGCTCAGTTATTTTATCACATAGTGATAACACAGATATCAACAAAAATAGGGCCATTATACAGTGCCATAGAAATAACGGAGTCACAATTCACAGGGTGCACGCCCACACGCTCGTCACCTAGCATGTGCATCACCTCAATACCAATCACATAACACGTAATTCGGGGTTTCGTACCCTCAGCAGTAAGATTAGAAGAGTGACTTACCTCGAACAAGCCAATTCCAACACTGAGCAAGCCAAGCGATGCTCCAAAATGCCATCCCGCGTGTTCCGACCTCCGAACTGCTCGAAACTAACCAAAAATAACTCAAATACATCAAATAATGCTAAAGGAACCAATCTCGGTCGAATAAGATCAAATCTTGAATCAAAAGACCAAAATCGGCCAAAAGTCCAACCCGGGCCCGTACCTCAAAACCCGATAAAATTTATAACATTCAACAACCTATTCAATTACGAGTCCAACCATACTAGTTTCACTCAAATCCGACTCCAATTCGCGGCTCAAAACTCAAAAATTTATATTATGAAACTTTAGGCCAAAACCCCCAATTTCCTCTTTAAAATTCACAATCCAATTACCCAAAACGAAAGTAGATTCATGAAATATAGCCAAAAACTGAGTAGAGAATACTTACCCCAATCCTTATGATGAAAATTGCTCCAACAATCGCCTCAATCCGAGTCCCACATCACAAAATATGAAGAAAGAACCAAAACCTCGATTTATAGCTTCTGTCAGCATTTTCGCACCTGCGACACATTAGCCGCTTCTGCGGTGTTGCTTCTGTGACATAACCTCCGCTTCTGTAGAATCAGTTGAGGACTCGACCCTCGCACCTGCGGACAACATATATGCTTCTGCGACATCACAGGTGCGAGCCACCATCCGCACTTGCGAAATATCTCGCTCATGCGCTCCATCACCTCGCACCTGCGCATCTGCATATGCGCCCAAATCTCCGCTTCTGCGGTCTTCCTCACCCAGCACTATTTTCGATCCTGCGACCCCTTTGTCACTTTTGCGACCATCGCACCTGCACAAACCAGCTGCAGGTGTGGTCACACCAGAACCAGCAACAACAACATGAAGTAAAATGATCTGAACCTCGTCCAAAACTCATCCGAGCCACTCGAGACCCCGTCCTAATATATCAACAAGTTCAATAACATAACACGGACCTACTCGAGGCTTCAAATCACGCATAACAATATCGAAATGAAGAATCGCACCTCAAATCAAAATCTATAAATTTTGAACTTTCAAATTCAATAACTCGTACCGAAACATAGCAAATCAATCCGGAATGACTTCAAATTTTGCGCACAAGTCCCAAATAACATAACGAAACTATTCCAATTTCCAAAATCACAATCCGAATCCGATATCAAAAAGTCCACTCTCGGTCAAACATTTAAAAAATTTAACTTTCGCCATTTCAAGTCAAATTCCATTACAGACCTCCAAATCATAATCCGGACGCGCTTTTAAGCCCAAAATCACCCAACGGACCTACCGGAACCATCAAAATTCCAATCTGAGGTCAAATGCTAAATACTCAAACTTGGTCAACTCTTTCAAATTTAAAGCTCCCTAGTTGAGAATCATTCTTCTAAATTAGTCTCGAATAACCTGAAAACCAAAACCGACGATTCACACAAGTCAAAATACATCATACAGAGCTACTCAAGCCTGTAAACTACCGAGCGATGTGCAAATGCTCAAAACGACCAGTCGGGTCGTTACATCCAATATGGGAGAGTTTCTTCCTCCGATGGCATGATTGGCTGGCCTTGCTCATCGGTCGGTTGACTCCTAGTGAGCTCTTCCAATGCTTGTTTATACCGATTCTACATTAAAAATGAAATTTAGTATATAAACAATTATTATAAATAAAATTTTAAGTTAATCTTGATCTTACATAAGTCTTCTCAGCCTGTGGCTCAACTCATGCTTCTTCCCCGACTTCTTCTTCCAAACCTCATCACGTTTCATGGGTCTCTTAAGAACAACTTCCTGCAAATGAAACAAAAAGAGTTAATAAATTCAAGTAATGTTAGAAAAATTCAAGACTGAGATCTTTAAATAATTACCAATCTCCTCTTAATTCATTATGGATAACATGAATTAAAACAAAAAGTCTTTAACAAAATCATAAAGGAGCATGCCAAGAAAGCACGTGCATGTGCATACATATGCCTAATCTCAACAAAGCGATCAACTTTTAAACAGAGGGCAAAAGCATCAACTTTTAAGACTATTGTTAGAAAGAAACAAAATTTTAAGACTTGGAAAAAAGGCTCCCAATTAATTTTTCAAATCAACACATATTCAATTTCATCATGAAGCTCAGAGCTCTTATTTTTGCGGAGTTGTTTAGCAAATTGAGACAAATTTAATGAACCCCAAAACCTTCCCAAAACAGTCCCTAAACACACCTGAAATTCTGCCTCAAATTTTAGTAAAAAATGCCCAAAAACACAGCTGAAAAAACAGTTTCAAACCACCCAAAAACGACCTCAAACTACCCTCAAAACTAGCTCTCTTCCAATTTAAAACAACCCCAGAAACTCGGCTTACAATCCAAAGTCAACCATGAAAAATGCATCTCTAAAATCAGTTAGAGAGGTCGAAGAAAAAGAAAACTTACCGGAGATAGAGTGGATCCTGAGCGCCGACGATTGCCGCTTGGATTGCCGCCGCCGACGACAACGATGGCCGCTTGAATTGAGTGCCGACGACGCCGGTGAAACTTGGGGATTCGCCGTAGGAGCAGTGAGGCGGAGAAAGAGAAAAGAGGAAAATGGCTAAATTAGGTGTTTTGCATGACATAACATTGCCTAAGGAAACTTATTTTTAAAAATAATTGTGTAACTTAATGATTAAATTCTAAAATAATTTTCTCACTTATAAATATTATACTGTATTAAAAAAATCACAATTCACAAGTAATAAAATTCTAACTAACAAATTACCATGAATCAATATCAAACTTATAATTATTTAGAATCTAACACGTAATTATATAAACTAAAATTAATGACCCATAATTTTGGTGTAATTATTAATTTATAAGCTAATTAATTATCACTGATACACTTTTACGTAATGTAATTATCAATTTACAATCTAATCGAACCCAACATTAGTTAAGGATACTACTAATGCACTTATACTTAGTGTAATGCCAATCTATAAGTTAATTACAACTAATACACTTACTAATTACAAATAATACACGTCTACTTAGTGTATTATCAATGTATATGCTAATTAATTAATAACATTAGTTAAGCATACCACTACTACACTTCTACTTACGGTAATTATCAACTTGTAAGATAAACAATCACTAATATTTCTTGTCGATACCATTAATACACTTATATTAGAGTGTAATTAGTAATGAATAGGCTAATCAATAACTAATATTACTTAAGGATACCACAAATTTATTTCTACTTAGAGTAATTATCAATTTATAAGCTAATTACCACTACTATATTATTATTTAGTATAATTATTACAAATACAATTTCACTTAGTGAAATTATCAATGATTATTCTAAACTGCAAAATAATCTTAAGGATATTTCTATGAAATACACATCTAGGTAGTGTGATTATCAATTTACAATAAATCATCAGCTAATCCACTTGTACTTAGTGTAATTATTAATGTATAAGCTAATTATCACTAATACACTTCTATGTAATGTAATTATCAATTTATAGTATAATCGATCCTAACATTAATTACTCTCATACTTATTTAGAAAAGTATTTACAAAATACCCAACCTGATATGTACGTTAAAAACCATTGAAGTATATAATCCACATGTTATATGCCTTAAGGGGTCATTTGGTTACGATAAGAATACTAATTACGTGATAGAATATGAAATTGTATGTATCCCATATATTTGATTATGGATATTAATTAATAGTAGGATAAATTTTAGTTATCCCTTATAGGACTTGCATATATATCCATTTTTGATGTCACCGTTGAATTTATACCCACATTACATAAAACTTTGCAAAGTGTGCCTTCACGAATCTGACGTAGTTCAATCTTTTCAATGCAACTTCAGAAATCAAATCTGAAGTTCTCCAATCTTTCAACTACAACTTCAGAAATTCAAATCTTAAGTAGTTCAAGCTCTTCACAACAACTTCAAATTTCGAATATGAAGTTCTTCTATCTTTCAATTGCAACTTCAGAGATTCAAATCTTAAGTAGTTCAATTTTTCAATACAACTTCAGATTCAAAATCTGAAATCTTAAGTTGTTCAATTTTTCAATACACCTTCAGACAACTTCAGATTCAAAATCTGAAGTTCTGAAACATACGAACCTACCATAATCGTCAAAACACAGATCCGATGTCGTTTATCAAAAAGATTGACTGTGGTCAACTCTATCCTTAGTTTAAGTCAAAAATCACATTTTCTTCAAAATTTTACATAAAAGCTTTTTGAAAAGCGACATGGACCACACACGTAAATCAATAAACATAAAAAAAAAATCGATGAGAGGTTTCGAAATATAAAAATTAAGGCTAGTACTTAAAACGACCTATCAGGTCATCACAACAGTCTACTCTTGATGTAATGGTTGGGTTATGATAAGTTTGCGCTCGAATTGATTGTTGTATTGCATTAAAAAGTGCTTAGGAGGGTTAGTCACTCTTACCAAATGTATCCTACCCGTTCCTTATTCTATACAGTCCATAAAGTCCTAATTGATCCTAGTTTTAGCAAGCTTAGATTAGTCGAGTCCTACACTACGGGCAAGCTTATGGTACGAACTTGGGATGCGCATGCATATCTTTTTGAGAGCGAGTAAATTCTTGTTCTTGTGTGTGGAGTACTTGAATTACATTTGATCTCTTGAATTGAGTGTGTAAATTATTTTTCTCTTGTTTTATAGTGAGGGCACGTGATCTCAAAATGGATAGGTGAATTTATTAAATTTCTCTTATTGGGGTAAGGTGTAAGCCGAGAGTGCTTAGTGGCAACGAGTCAGTCTTTAAGGTGAGGTGATTATGGGTAGGCTGTTTGAAGCTTTAAATTTTTTTAACCTTGGGCATGTAGAAGTTGAGAAGTGTGTAAAATGTGTATGTACATGCTTAATTGTTTGTATCAACCATAGTCATAGGTATAGTGTGCTTAATGGTTATATGATCCCTCATGATGTGATCTCTTGAGTTGTGTGGTTGAAGTAGTAAAGTTTTGGTTGCTCGAGGACAAGCAAGGGTTTAAGTGTGTGGTGGTGATGTTGGGCGTATTTTTATATGTTTTGATATTATTTACTCTATATTTTTACCGCTTTTTGATGTATTTTATATTGTATATGCCCAACTTAGCTTGAGTATTGAGCTTTATAATTATTTGGGTGTTAATTGATAATGTAGGTATATTAGAGAGAAAAAGATGGAATTTTGGAGCAAAAATAATAATTTTTCAATCATCATGATTACTTGGTTAGTAATCATTACATTATGATTGGTTGGTTTATAAATTTAGTAATTGAAAGTTAGGCAGCAAGCAAGGATTTGAGCGTGAAAAGCTCACTGGTTCCAGCGCTGGGCTAGTGCCTCGCTCGCGACCCTCCCTTGCGGAATTTTTTCTATTTCATTCGGAATAAGGTTATTTTGGCTACATGATCCCAACTCATATAAAAGAGATCATAAATCCAATTTGAAGGATATCTAACATATTTTGAAGGAACATTTACGTACGAGAACACAAATCACGTTTGGAGGAGGCTTCCAACTAGTTTTCTTCTCTTCTTTTCGTTCATTCCCATAGTTTATTAGTTCAAGGGTTGTGGGTGCTACATGAACATTGTAGTTTGAAACTTGGATTGTTCTTATTATTTTATCATATTAGTTTATTTATTCAATCTTGTGCTTAACTATTTGATTGCTTGATCTATCTACGAATCTAGGATTGAACTCGAGAGAGGGAATTCTAGATTGCATATAGGATTGGATAGAGCAAGATCTTGAACCTGGGCATTGGAGAATGGGTTCGTGGTTAGGATAGGGATATACTAAATCACCTTGCTTGGTTATTATACGGGAATTATTAATGCGTTTGTGATGACCCGATAAGTCATCTCGTATTTTGAAACCTAATTCTGAGATCTGAAGCCTTAAAAATCATGATTTAGCCTTCCTAAATTTGTGTGCGCAGTCCGGACGTCTTTCCGAAAAGTTTTTATGTTAAAAACTGATAAAAATAAGGAATTTTACCTAAAAACTTCATTTGAGTTGATTTCGGTCAACGTTTTTGGTAAACGGACCCAAATTTATGTTTTGACGGTCCCGGTAGGTCCGTACCGTGATTTGAGACTTGGGCGTATGCTCGGAATCGAATTTAGAAGTCCCTAACTCGAGATATCGGACTTTATCGAAATTTGAAAGTTAAAAGCTTATTGAATTTGAAATGTTTGACCAAAATTTAACTTTTTGGATAACAGATCCGTATTTTGGTTCCGCAACTCGGTATAGGTCCAATACCACATTTATGACTTGTTTGTGAAATTTGGTGAGAAACGGAGTTGGTTTGACGTGATTCGGACGTTCGGTTGTGAAAATAAAATTTCAAAGCTTTCTTGAAAAATCTCACTTGATTTGGTGTTTAATTCGTAGTTGTAGGTGTTATTTTGGTGATTTAATCGAGCGAGCAAGTTTGTATGATATTTTTAGACTAGTGTGCACTTTTGGTTTAGAGCCCCGAGGGCTCGGGTGAGTTTCAGATAGGCTTCAGAGTGAATTTGGACTTGGTAAAATTTGCTGGTGTAACTGATCTTGTTGTAGGCTTTTGATCTCGCATTTGCAAGATCAGGCATCTCATTTGCGACCTCTGAGGGGTTCACATTTGCGAAGCTTCTCGCAAATGCGAAGAGAAGCTGGGCCACGCAGGTTTCACATTTGCGAAATAACCTTTACATTTGCGAAGTGGGTTTGGGGAAGGCATCCTTCGCATTTGTGACGATAGTGTCTCATTTGTGGTCATCCAGAGTTCGCATTTGCGAACAATTCTTTGCAATTGTGAAGACAACAAAGGTGTGAAGGACTTCGCATTTGCGAAACCCAAATCGCAAATGCGACATCTGTAGCTGATGAAATAGGACTTAGACGGGAGTTTTGGTTCATTTCCCATATTTTCAAACCTAGAAGCACAAGAGGCGATTTTTCCAAAGAACATTTCTTCCCCAAATCATTGGTAAGCGATCTTAAGCTAATTTCTTTAAATCTTTCAATACTTTTCCTAAGATTGCAACCTAAAAATTTAAGATTTTCATGGTGGAATTGGGTTTTTTTTGGGTAGAAACTAGGGATTTGATAAATTGGGGATTTAGACCTCATATTGAGGTCGGATTTCAAAACCAGTTATATAACCGGGCTCGGGGGTGAATGGGTAATCGGGTTTTGGTCCGAATTTTGGGTTTGGACCAAGCGGGCCCGGGTGTTGACTTTTGTTGACTTTTAAAAAAAAAAAGGCCTAAATTGAATTCTTTACAATTGTAGAAAGTTCCTAAGGCTTAAATTGAATTTTTTGGTTGGTAATTTGCTAGATTCTATCGGTTCGGAGGCTTGTCGGAAAGGAAAAGATGTGATTAAGGTTTGAGTTTGGCCGTTGGAGCGAGGTAAGTGTCGTGGTTAACCTTGACTTGAGGGATTAGGACTTATTTGTCTATTTGCTACGTGTTTAGATATTGGGTACCACGTATAGGTGAGGTGATGAGTACCTATGCCTTGTTGTCGGGTTATAGCATGCGGGTGGGTCTTATTCTTATAATTGTTGCTTTCCTTGATCATGTTATTCATGCTTAGACGAGTTAATTGTGATGTTGATCATTCTTATCATGTTTACAGACTTTGGTATTTATTGAGTGTTGATTCGAGTTGAGGTTGGTATTGCGGAACCATATGTTGAAGTAAGATCTGATCTTGTTGTTTCTATCTCCCTGCTGTTATTGTTCATTATTTTGGTGAGGGAGAGTGTTAATGCACGAAGGGTGATGCCGTGCCGTTTCTATTGACTGTGAGGTTGAGAGTGTTAATGCACGAAAGGGTGATGTCGTGCCATTTTGTGAGTGCAATGCACGAAGAGTGATGTCGTGTCATATTGTGAGTGTAATGCACGAAGGGAGATATCGTGCCATGTTATGAGAGTTAATGCACGAAAGGTGATGTCGTGCCATTTCTATTAATTTCATTATGAGGATGAGAGTAAAAGTATGAAGGGTGATGCCGTGCACTTTTCCTTTGCTGTGTTCATTGGTTCATAGTGTATCTACTGTTCAAGTTATCCTTCTGATGTAGCTCTTTACCTCGTATTACCCCTCAGCATATTTTTTCCTCCCGATATTACTTGTTTAGTTCTTTACTGTTATTTGCATATACACTGCTATATTGTACAGGTTTGATTGTAGGTGTCTTGTCTTAGCCTCGTCACTACTTCGTCGAGGTTAGGCTCGACACTTACGAGTGCATGGGATCGGTTGTACTAATACTGCACTCTGCACTTTCTGTGCAGATTTTTGTACTGGTTCGGGTTGATCGAGAGTTTAGCTGTTGGACCCGCTATCCGGAGACTTAAGGTAGATCTGTCGGTGTTCACAGACCTTGAAGTCCATGTCTATCTTTTCTATTTTACTGTTTCTTTCATTCAAACAGTTGTACTTCTCTCAGACTATTACTTGTAGTAAATTCTAGAATGCTCGTGAATTATGACACCAGATCCGGGAAGTGGTAAATGATAAAGTTGTTATAATATTCCGCACTCGTTATAGCTTAATTACTGTTAATTATTGCAATGTATAAGAGTTAACTTCATAATACTTTAACGTCGGCTTGCCTAGCAAGTGGGATGTTAGGTGCCATCACGGTCCCGACGGTGGGGGATTTCGGGTTATGACAGCGTTCTTGTTAATCCTAATTTCATAGGAATATATGCATTAGGTTAGCTTGACTAGGCGAGTAGTACTTCGGAAGAATACTATGAGTCATATTAACCTTATCAATCAATAAACTAGATAAATTAATTAGACAATTTAAGTGAAAGACTCAACAGGATTGTTAGCTAGCCCATGACTCTGGAATATTTTTTCCCATTGAATTCGCCTCTAATATTGCCGACTTGTTTCCTTTACTTTCTTAGTTTACTACTCTAGATTACACTACTAGAAATTCGGCCAAAATCGACTGCGATCGACCGGCCGACTTCAGTCGGTGAAACAATCGGACGAAAAACCGACCAAAGTCATTTTAATAGATTAATTGATTGAGTTTATTTTAGTTAATAGTTAATCGCAAGTTCTCGTGAGAACGATACTATACTTATCACTTTATTACTTGTCGACCACGTATACTTACTTGTGTGTTTTGGAGCAACAATAACTTCAATGGTGGCCCCAAAAGTGAGTATATATGAAAATGCCCCAAATTACATTTACTCTATGAATAAATTCAACAAGATTAATTCATAAAAAAAAACTTAATTTATAAGTAAAATCTTACGTATGGAAAGCGGGATATAGAGGAGTTGATTTTATTTCTTAATGTCAATCCGCCAATTTATTTCCTCAAAAGGTTTCTACGAGGTTGGAGATATTTTCTCAAATGGCTATCATTTGAAAAGTTCCTTACTCCTTAGTTTACTTTCTCAATCTGCACTTGTTTCTTTTCACATTTACACTCAAGTTAGTTTCTGTCGGTTCCTTTGTTCCAAAATAGAAGCTGGCAGTTGTGTAATTTGTTTAGTCCTGAGTTTTATGCGCGTACCAACTGGTGTCTTCCTTATTTATTTTGTGCGAACACATAAGATTTTCGCTCGCTATCTAGCTGCTAAACAGGGTTGACGGTATATGATTAGCGGATCAATTTTATTAATCTATCACATTTGTTTACGTTTACTCTAATAAATCATTCGCAATGAAAAGTTGGCTATATGATCCCACATAGTAGTCAATTTCAATTTTGACTTATTTTGAGTGCTTGAAGCCCCATTGACACGCCGTAATCTACAAAATTTCATCTTTATTGTTGGTACTTTTTTTCAAACTCTAAACATACAAACGAGTACATAAACTTTCATTCGGGATGATTCCATGATTCCATCTTGGGCCTCTCATCAGTTTAAGAATAGCCTATTTGGCCAAACTTCAAAAATCAACTTATTTTGAAAGTATTTTTTTAAAAAAAATACTTTTCAGAAAAGTAATTTTGGTAAAAAACAGTTTGTGTTTGGCTAATTCATTTAAAAAATATCTTTGAACATCAATTATTATTTGATCAAACTTTTAAAAACTGTTTCTAAATATATTTTTCTCCGACTACTCCCCTATGTGAGCACAAAGTTTTTTAATATTAACCTATGGAACTATGCACGCACTAAAGTGACAATCTAATTATAAACCAAAAGAGAAGAATCTAGAATCAGTTTTCAAATATAATTCTCTCCACTCTCCAAGTTAAAAGGAACTGGCATAAAGTGTAGGGACCAGAAAATTGGAAGAATAAAGTAATATTTATTACATAGAATCCAATTGACACGACTAAACTAATAAACAATTAAGCACCATCTTCCATTGAAGGAAAAAACCTATATATAACTGCTAAATGACAAGACGTCCAATGCCCTATTTTTGGAGGAATCTACAAATACTACTCTATAAATTATGCCACTTGTGATCCCAGCTGAGCTCATAAGTTGAGTTGTAGCTCACTAGACACTAACATTGGAGATAGATACGACAACTATGTACGTATATTCAGCAGCCAATAGACTATTATGAAAAGAAATTAGTCGGTAGATACAAAAAATGTTGAAGTCACTGGTTTTTTCCTACAATTTAGGAACTTAAAGGAACTATGTAATTCGGAAAGCTTTTTATAATAGGGATGTTGTTGGACAACCTCCTACTAAAGGGCGTCGTTTGACACTGCTCTGCATAGAATTCTTTATCATATATACAATATACCGACACTACTTAGAAATAAAACTTATAAATAATAAGCAATTTGGAATAAGAAGTAAAACTTACAACCACCATATTTTCATATTCAATTCCATTTATAAGTTGAATAGTTGCAATTTACTGATAACACTTGTACAAAATTTAGTTCACGCTATTGAATAATGTAGTATAATTTAAGTCAAGAGTGAGAGATACATTTAGTCTATAACAGTGTTTAAAAGGTTTTTTGGGACTAGGACACTATTAAAAACGCCTTGAGCCTCATGTGTGACGCTTAGTTATGTGAGGTTTACGCCCCCAAGTGTCCAATTGTACGTCCTAAATACGCCTAACGCTCAATGCTCGGGGCTCGCTCAACAGTTCTTATGCAAGTGTCGAATTCACTAATTAGCAATGTTAACTATCAAAATTCTTCGACAAATGAATTATTAAAGTTCTTTCCATCTTAGGGATATGAAAATTGTGAATAACCCAAATAACGAATCATAATATTGCATATTTACTAATTGAGCACATCGTGAGACGTCATTTGAATATTTCTTTTGAAAAATAGATAGCAAAAATTTATATTTTTACTTGCTAGATCTTCATGTGTCTTAGTTCTACGCCTCTCAAAACTATCTTTACTTGAAAGTAATTTTTCATTTACTCATGAAGGAGTAATATTTTAAATTACAGGATTGGTAAAATTTATTGGGTATTTACTTTTAGTGAGGTAAAATGTACAGTTTGATAATATTTTTAAGAAATTATGATTTTTAATTATTTGAAAGTTAAGACATTATAGTTGATTTATATTTCATAGCGATTTAAACAATATTGCATTATTTATTCATGTAAAATATGCTAAATATTTTATTTTCTATGAGTCTTTCAACATTTTTTTATTTTCTTGCACGTTTAATGCTTTTTTATATTTTTTTGTGTTATATTGTTGTATTATTAATTTATAAATTTATAAACTTAAAGATCCGGGCGCACACCCCATGTGTCGAGACTTACGTCTTGTCTCGTACCAAGTAAAATGCTTCGCCTCACACTTCGTCTTTTAAAACACTGGTCTATAATACTGATATTATTGTGCATATGTGTTTTTTCTAATTTATAAACAAAGACTTCTATTTTTGATAGAAACTAGTCAGGGTTCAAGGGAAATGAAATCCCCTAGAACATTACAAATGACGGTAATGCCATGCATGGCATTTAGATTGCCAAATTTGGCTAGCAACCTACATACATTTTATGAGATAAACCTACTAGATGGGACACCTCTTTTATCTTCCAGCGTGGTCATAACAAAAGGCAACGTAGTTTGTTGGTTCTCTAAGTAAACGCAAGTGTTAGATTAGTTAGTGTTTGATGATAGTATTTGAGAAGGGGATATTTTGTATTTTATTGGGAAAAGAAAAAAAGGAAGAAGTGTCTAAAAAAATACTTCTTTGTCTTATATAGTTTACATATTTTAAAGGATGTTTTGAAGGGAAATTGAAAATTTGACTATATTATTAATAGTCAAGATTGGGCACTTGGGACACTTGGAGCAATTGGGCTTTGGGCCTATTAAATAGTCCAGAATTAATATTTTAGTCACCTATTATTTAATGTATGCTATGCACTGCACTAGGCTAGATATTTTCTTTGCAGTTTGTAAATTATCAAGATATACTCATAATCCAAGTGGTGATCACTAGAAAGGTATAGTGAGAGTACTTGGTTATCCGAAAAGGACAAACACTTTTGCCTTGTATTATAACAGATTTCTTTAAGTATTAGAAGGATATTGTGATGCTAGTTGGATAACTAGTGTTGGTGATAACAAGTCAACGTCTAGGTGGATATTCACTTTAGGCGGAGGAGCAATTTCATCGTCTTCTATGAAACAGACATGTATTACTCATTCCACAATAGAATCTGAGTTTGTTGCGTTAGCAGCTACGGGAAGAGAGGCAGAGTGGCTGAAAAATTTATTGTTAGATATAGAGTTGTGGCCACAAGCAATGACAGTTGTTCTCTTGTACTGTGACAGTGAAGCAACTATGTCTAAGGCATTTAGCAAAATATACAATGAAAAATCTAGACATATTGCTTTGAGACATGAGTACATAAGACAACTAATTTCGGATGGAATTATTACTGTTGTGTACATCAAGTCTAAAGACAACCTTGCTGACCCATTCACTAAAGGACTCGCGAGGGATATGATAATAAACACAACAAGTGCTATGGGTCTAAGGTAATTTAAATTTGTCACTAGTAACGGGAACCTTACCTTTCTTATTATTTAACAATATTAAAGGTTTAAAAAGTAATAACAAGTTATAGTTGTGACAGATAGCAGGTATTGGAAATTTGTACCTAGCAAAAGGAGGGTGAGTATAAAAATACTCTTAATGAAGAAGAATAGTTTGGTTTAAGAATAAAAAAAAGTCCGTGTTAAGGACTTTGTTAAATCTTCACCTATGTAAACACAAGAAGTGGTGCCACTTCGATCAAAGTTTGGGATACAAAACTTGATAAGTGTTTATGAATTCAGGAAGTAGCACAAGGCCATAATCGGGTGCTAAAACTCACGGTGAACAAGTTGTGGAGTTGGTACGATTTATGTGTATAAAGCTTTTCCATCTTGTCATATAGGAATTGTGGTGTAATGGAACTTAATCTAACCATCAATTTCGATAAGGTCTTGAATAGTTTATACAAGTAGTAGGTTTAAATCGAAAGATACCTATTATATGCATGAATCTTATAAACAACATCAACTCACTAACTAAGTGGGGGATTATTAGATTAGTTAGTGTTTGATGGGAGTATTTAAGAAGAGGTTATTTTGTCCCTCATTGAAAAAAGTAAGAAAGGAATAGGTATTTAAAAGCACTTCTGTATCTTATATAGTTTGAATATTTTAAAGGATGTTTTGGAGGGAAATTAGAAATTTAACTATATTATTAATAGTCAAAATTGATCACTTGGGGCAAAATAATTTTTTAACAGCTTTCTTTTTAAATTCAAAAAGGTGACTATTGGTTTTAAAATGTGCCTGTTATGAAAATATGAGTCTGTTAATTCCAACAAACTCCTAGAGGTATTATAAATACTCATATCATCTCCAAAATAAAATCATTAGAAAAATAACAGTTTTCCATCTTCTCTTTCTGCTATATCTACAATTCACAAAGTTTGTTATAGTGGAAATTCAGCTTAATTATTGATACTCGAATTTCAAAGGCTTTGTAAAATTCTGGAGGAATTCTACCATAATCCCTGCAACAACGAAATTGGAAGGCTTAAATTCCTTAAGGATAGTGACTGCACTATCAAGGCCTAAATATTTTATCTCATATTCTGTTATTTTTTTCTAACAATCTTAAAAAATTTAAACAACACTGCAATGGAGGCTTCTGATAGTGATTCTGATTTTAACAAGATGTTCGAAGTGTTTAAACTGGATCTATTTGATGGCTCGAATTTCACCAACTGGAAAGATAAATTGTTGTTCTTTCTCATGGAGTTAGGAATAGCATATCTGCTAAGTTCTGATCTTCTTGCAATGCCATAACCTACTACTCAAGATTGACGAAATTTAAGCGGCACGCAAAAAATGTGAAGATGATGAGGTGCGCTGTAGATGTTTTATTTTAAACTCACTTTCTAATCGTTTATATGATTTGTTCCATCCTCACAAATCATCACAAGAAATATGGAAAGCCTTGGAACATAAATATACTGCTGTGAAACAAGGAACGAACATATCCCTTGGAATGAAATTTTTTGAATTTCAAATGATAGATGTAAAATCTGTCATGGAACAAGTTGATGAGTTTCTTGTCTTGATATCTAGACTCATATATTTTAAAGTAGATGTTTTTGAATCTCTTCAAGTGGATGCTATACTTGCAAAATTACCAGCCACTTGGAATGACTATAGGAAGAAATTATTACATTCTTCCGAAGACTTTAATATGGACCAGTTGACAAAGCATATTCGGATTGAAGAAGAGTCATAGAAACGTGAAAATAAATATGATGCGGAAACTAGTTCAAAGGTGAATCATGTTCAGTTTAGTAAGGTAAACAATTCTAGAAAATCTGGAAACAAGGCTGGAAAGAAGAGAAAGTTTGAGGCTGCTCCAAAGGAAAATTCTTCTAACATTAAGAAAAGGTATGTGTTATACTTGCGAAAAAATGGGCCATTTTAAGAGAGATTGCATATTTCGTAAGAGACAGAAAAATGAAGAAAATGCTGAACAGAAGAGTGTAAATAATATTTAACAACAACAAGCTTCTTCTTCGGATATCGTTGCTATAGTTTCTGCCTTTGCTAATTTGAATCTAAGTATAGTGACCGAATGCTATATGGCAATAACTATAAAGTCTGCAGATTGGTGGTATGATTCCGGTGCTACAGTTCATATATGCAATGACAAGAGTTTCTTCAAACATTATGAAGTTGCAACAAGTGATAAAAAGGTTTTAATAGGAATTCATGACACCGCCAAGGACTTTGGAAAAGGAACAGTTGAACTACAATTCACTTCGGGAAAGAAGTTGATTTTAATGAATGTTCATCATGTAGCTGATGTTAGGAAGAATTTAATTTCTGCAAGTTTATTATGTAAGAAAGGCCTCAAAACTGTTATAGAGACAGCAATTATTTTCTCTCTAAGAATGGTGTATTTGTAGGACAAGGCTACTCTTGTGAGGGCATATTCAAATTAAGTATTAATAAAGTTCAAGTTTCTGCTTATATGATTGAGTCATCTATTAATTTATGGCATGCTAGACTTTCACATGTTAATTTTCGGTATGTTAAGTTTATATCTAGATATAAATTAATTCCTACTGTTGAGAATAATAATAAAAAATGTGAAATATGCATATAAGCTAAGATGACTAAGAAATCCTTTCCAAAGAATGAAAGAACAAGTAATTTACTTGAACTTGTGCATTCCGATATATGTGAATTGAATGGTCATTTAACTAAAGGTAGAAATAGATACTTTATTAATTTTATAAATGATCATTCTAGATATACACATGTTTACTTAATGAAAATAAAAGATCAAGCATTTGATATGTTTAAGAGTTACAAAACATTAATTTTAAATCAATTAGAAAAGAAGATTAAAATCCTACGTAGTGATCGAGGAGGCGAATATCTTTCCAATGAATTTTTTGTATTTTGTGAAGAAAATGGTTTGATTCACCAAGTTAGTGCACCGTATACCCCACAACAAAATAGTCTTGGTGAAAGAAAAATAGAATATTGGTAGATATGGTTAATGCCATGCTTTTACATGCAAAGTTACCAACGAATTTGTGGGGGAAAGCTTTGTTAACGGCTTATTTTGTGCACAATAGAGTACCTTCAAAGAATTTTAAGTTTTTACCGTATGAATTATGGAAAGGAAGAAAGGCTTACTTAAATTTCTTAAGGGTATGAGGCTGTTTGCCTATTATAGAATTCCATATCCTAAAAGAACTAAGTTAGGATATAGAGGAATTAAAAGCATATTTGTAGGATATACTGAGAACTCAAAGGCATACAGGTTATTGGACATTGAGTCTAAATATATTGTGGAATCTAAAGATGTTGAGTTCTTGGAAATTAAGTTTATTGGTGATTCTAAAAATTCACATGAGGCTACAGAAATTACAAAACAAGGTGGTAATGCAGCAAGCATTGGTGATAATGCAGTAACTTAAGAAAATTGTGCAGAACCTAGTTCTTCTTCTAACAATAAAAGAAAAGCAATTGAATCTCCTGTAGCAACAACAATAAGATATCCAGTATTATCCCACACCGTGGGGTCTGGGAAGGGTAGTGTGTATGCAGACTTTACCCCTACCTTGTGAGGATAGAGAGGTTATTTCCAATAGATCCTCGAATCAGGAAAGTATAAGCACCGCATTAATGAAAATATAGACAAGAAGGGACAGTACCAAAAACCATATAAAAGCATAATAAAAATAACAAGATAGTAAGGTAATCAACAATGAAAAAAAATAATGGTTTGTCATAAAAACCTACTACCCACAGAAAGCGAGACTGCGTGCCAATACTACTGTTATGAACACTCTAGACTACCTATTCTACTACCCTAATCCTCGACCTCCATACCTTCCTATCAAGGGTCATGTCCTCGGTCAGCTGAAGCTGCGACATGTCTTTCCTAATCACCTCTCCCCACCTCTTCTTTGGCCTACCTCTACCTCTCCGTAGGCCCTCCAATGTCAACCTCTCACACCTCCTCACTGGGACGTTTGTGCTCTTCCTCCTCACATGACCAAACCACCTAAGCCGCGATTTCCGCATCTTGTCCTCAATAGGGGCCACACCCACCTTGTCGCGATTAACCTCATTTATGATCCTATCTAACCTGGTGTGCCCACACAGCCATCTCAATATCCTCATCTCTGCTATCTTCATCTTCTGGACATGAGCGATCTTGACTGGCCAATACTCAGCCCCATACAATATCGTTGGTCTGACCACCACTATGTAGAACTTACCTTTAAGTTTTGGTGGCACTTTCCTGTCACACAAAAAACTGGAAGTGATTCTCCATTTCATCTATGCCACCCCAATACGATGTGTGACATCTTCATCAATCTTCCAATCTCCCTGACTAATGACCCAAGGTACTTAAAACTCCCTCTCCTAGGGATGACCTGCGAGTCCAGCCTCACCTCCCCTTCCCCCCCTTGAGTCTCGCTACTGAACTTACACTCCAAGTATTCTGTCTTGGTCCTACTCAACTTGAAACCTTTAGATTCCAGGGTATGCCTCCATATCTCTAATTGCGCATTCACACCGTATCGCGTCTCATCAATC
This sequence comes from Nicotiana tabacum, assembly GCF_000715075.1. NCBI lineage: Eukaryota > Viridiplantae > Streptophyta > Magnoliopsida > Solanales > Solanaceae > Nicotiana > Nicotiana tabacum. Next base: position 42,077,587 of record NC_134103.1, read on the forward strand.
AATACAATATTATCTGCAAATAGAATGCACCACGTTACTTCCCCTTGGATGTGGCGCGTCAGTATGTCCATCACGAGAGCAAACAAAAAAGGGCTGGGTGCCGACCCCTGATGCAACCCCATCATAACTGGAAAATAGTCCGAGTCCCCACCCACTGTCCTCACTCGGGCCTTTACTCCATCATACATGTCCTTAATCAACCTAACGTAGACAATATGTACACCTCTAGCCTCCAAACATCTCCACAAAACCTCCCTCGGAACTTTATCATACGCCTTTTCTAAGTCGATGAACACCATATGCAAGTCCTTCTTTCTCTACCTATACTGCTCCATCAATCCCCTAACAAGGTGGATAGTTTCTGTAGTCGAATACCCCGACATAAACCCAAACTGGTTCTCGGAAATAGACACCCTCCTCCTCACCCTTATCTCTACCACTCTCTCCCAGACTTTCATAGTATGGTTAAGCAGCTTGATACCCTGATAGTTATTGCAATTTTGGATATCACTCTTGTTCTTGTATACAGGAACCATCGTGCTCCACTTCCACTCTTCGGGCATCCTCTTTGTTCTAAAAATGATAATAAATAACCTAGTGAGCCACTCCAATCCTGCCTTGCCCGCACTCTTCCAAAACTCCACCGGGATTTCATCCGGCCCGGTCGCTTTTCCCCTGCTCATCTTACGCATAGCCCCCCAACTTCATCAACTCTAATCTGCCTACAATACGCAAAGTCACAATGTCTCTCAGAGAGTTCCAAATCACTCAATACAATGCTCATGTCCTCCTCCTCCTCGTTCAAGAGACTATGGAAGTAGGTCTGACATCTCCGACGGATAAGCTCCTCATCTAAAAAAACTCTACCTTCTTCGTCCTTGATGCACTTAAGGACGAATCTCCTGTAGAATTAAGGAAAAATCAAAGAGTTAGAAAGGAGAAAAATACAGGTTCTGATTTTATTTCTTCTCAAGCACTAGTCTTTTTGGTAGAAGGAAGTAGAGATGAAGTATTAAATAAAATACCCATTATTTTAAATTTAGAAGAGGATCCTAAAATCTATAGTGAGGCTATGGCTTCGGGGATTCAACTTTCTGGAAAGAAGCTGTAAATGATAAAATGGATTCACTTTTATCAAATGGTATATAGGTATTGGTAGATTTACCTTCTAATACTAAGCCTATTGGATGTAAATGGGTTTTCAGAAGAAAATACAATACTGATGGTTCTCTACAAACTTTTAAAGATAGACTAGTAGCCAAAGGATTTAGATAAAAGGCATGAGTAGATTATTTTGACACATATGCTCATGTGGTCAGGATTAGCTCAATAAGAGTACTGTTTGCTTTGGCATCAATATATAATCTAAATGTCCATCAAATGGATGTTAAGACAATATTCTTAAATGGTGATCTTGATGAAGAAGTTTATATGGAGCAACCTGAAGGGTTTGTGCTTCTTGGAAATGAAAAGAAAGTTTGTAAATTAGTTAAGTCCTTGTATGGATTAAAACAAGCTCCAAAGCAATGGCTTGAAAGATTTGATAGTGTTATATTATCAAATGATTTTAAACATAACGGAGCAGATAAATGCATTTATTCCAAATTTACAAAGGATTATGGAGTGATAGTGTCACGACCCAATTTCCCCTTTAGGCCATGATGACGCCCAATATCGCCTCTCGAAGATGAGTACGAACATCTCCGCACCGATCCACAAGACTCTATTAGGCCTGATCATAACTTGTGAGACCTACGTGAACCAAGTGCTCTGATACCAAGTTTCCATGATCCGACTCCCCTTTTAGGCCATGATGGTGCCCAACATTGCCACTAGGCAAGCCGATGGTGAACTAGTAATGTATTTGCTCTTTTTAATAATTTCAAAGTAGTTGATTTTTATTTATTAAGAAAATGATTAGTGGAAAAATTATAGTAAAGTAAAGCATAAACTAAAGAGAAAATAAATACAGTAAATTTAATACTCAAAACCATAAAGTGTCTACTAGAATATTCCCAAAATCCGGTGTCACAAGTGTATGACCAAATAGTAGAATATACAAACCACCTATGCTACTTTCTGGAATAAGATAGACAAAAAGTAAATACAAAAGAGAGAAGGCGGGTGCTGCAGAACGGACATAGAGAGCAGCTCACCACTATGCCCAGGGGTAACGAGGGTGAGCGCCTGAATGACTGCCAGATGCACCTGTCTCAGATCCTGCACGATTAGTGCAGAAGTGTACCGTGAGTAAATAAATAACATGTACCCAGTAAGTATCTAGTCTAACCTCGAAGAAGTAGTGACGAGGGATGGACATTGACACTTACTATGGGCCAATAAATAAAGTACATAAATTCTAAATAGGCATGGAATACATCAATAATAATAATAATACAATAACAAATAGTAAATAAGTGATTCTTTAACTAAAAGTCATTTTAAAATCTCCAATTGACACATACTAACTTCAACAAATACGGGCCATCAAGTAAATTATAATTTCTCAAGTCATGAAAATAATATCAAGTGTAATCGGACTCCGAGCATTATCACACACGATTTATGCCGAGGTCGTACGGCCCGATCCAGAATAATGTGTACAGTGGCGATGGTCGATCGACACGAACCATACATGTATATATTATACTGCTGAGGGGTTCGTCCCGTTCCACAAGAAGAGAGAATACTCTACGAACTCCGATTTAATGGATACTACGAGACTAATACTCAAGGAGGCACAATTTCTACTAATGGTCAAGCATCCCACCAAAACTCAAAGTAAATAAAATTCGGTCTTTAAGAATCCTTTATCAAGTTTCAATATAAATTAAGTACCTAAATTAACAAGTAGAGTGAAATTAATACAAGTATTACATGATAGAGTCCTAAAACTACCCGGACATAAGCATGATTTGTAGCTACGCACGGACTCTCGTCACTTCGTGCGTACGTAGCACCCACAATTAGTAGCAAATAGTAATTTAAATTACGTATGGGGTAAATTTCCTCTTACAAGTTTAGGCAAGAGACTTATCTCATTCCAAAGTCCACTTTCTAGTCCCCAAATCTCTCTAAAACCCTCAAGTCGATTCCGGACAATTCGAAGCTAGTCAAATATTATATAAATTAATCAATATATATACTGAAATGTCCATAATTTGGCTTCAAGAGACATAACCCAACCTAAATTGGAAGATTCCTAAAATTCATCCCCAGGCCCACTTGCCCAGATTCCGGAAATTTTTGAAGATAAATATTACCCATAGCCTCACGAACCCAAATATATAATTTCTACTCAATTCCATAACCATTTGCGTGGTCAAATCTCATTTTTATAAAAGACCTAACTTTTTCCACTAAACTTATATTTTTCACAATTTTTATGTTAAAATCTACCCATAATACATGATTTAAACTCACATTGTATATAACTTACTTACCTCCAAGTGGTAGGTGAAAATCCTTCCTCAAAGAGCTCTAAATTCGACAAACAAGTATGAGAAATGAAGATAAATGAGCCTAAGTCCCGACTTAAATGCACCCTTCTGCCCCCAGTGGTTCCACTTATGCGGCATATTGGCCGCTTCTGCGGCTCTGCATGTGTGAAAATTTCATCATAGATACGGTCCTCCCTAATTGGTCTCCTTCCGCTTCTACGACGCCTTCTTCGCATCCGCAGGCTCGCAGATGCGGTCGAACCCTCGCACCTGAGCCATTACCCCCTTCACCTCCGGGCCGCTTCCGCGGACCATTAACCACTTCTGCGGTCGCGCACCTGTGCCCCCACGTCCGCACCTGTGCACTCAGCCCACCTTGCCAAGATTCGCTCCTGCGGCTAGCCAGCCGCTTTTACGATGCCGCACTTGCGGCCAATTCTTCGCAGGTGCGAACGCACCAGATCCCTGCTGCTTCAGCCATTCTTCCAAGTTCAAACATGTTCCGCATATCGTCCGAATAACACCCGAGGCCCCCAAGGCCTCATCCAAATATACCAACAAGTTCGTAAATGTAAAACGTACTCGCTTGAACCCTCAGAACGTGTAAAACAACATGAAAACTAAGAATCGCACCCCAAACCAAATCGAATCAACTTATGAACTTCAAGTTTTTCAACTTACTCCGAACGTGCCGAATCATACTTAGACTACTCGGAATGACACAAAATTTTGCGTGCAAGTCATAAATCACCATACAAAACTATTTTCAGGCTCGAAATCCCAAACGGACCTCGATAACACCAAAACTACCCCAAACCAAACTTAAAGAACTTGAAAACATTCAATGAGCTAACTTTAAATATTAAGTGTCGAAACGCTCCCGGGTCATATGAAACCCAATTTGAACATACGCCCAAGTCCAAAATCATCATTCAAACCTATTGGGACTATCAAATCCTGGTTCCGAGTTCGTTTACTCAAAACGTTGACTCAAGACAAATTTATCCATCATAAGCCATTAATAAGGAACTAAGTATTCCGATTTCGGTCTCTCAAGTTGCCTCCTCGACTGGTAGACCTCTCCACTGAACCTTTACAGCATAAATCTTCTTAGACCTTAACTAGCAAACCTACTTGTCAACAATGGAAACTGGCTCCTACTCATAACCCCGGCTCTCATCTAGCTGAACCGTGCGACAGTCTAACGCATGCGACCTGTCGGCATGATACTTCCGGAGCATAGACACGTGAAAACCCGGGTGAACTCTCGATAGACTGGGAGGCAAGGCAAGCTCATAAGCAACCTCCCCAACTTGCCTCAATACCTAAAATGGACCTATAAACCTTGGGCTTAACTTGCCCTTCTTCCAGAATCCCTTCATCGGCGAGACTTTCAAGAGAACCTTCTTGCCCACCACAAATAATAAATCATGCGCCTTTTGATCCGCGTAGCTCTTCTGTATGGACTGTGCTGTGAGAAGTCATTCCTGAATCAACTTCACCTTCTCCAAGGCATCCTTCACTAAATTAGTACCATATAACCTAGCCTCACCGGGCTCAAACCATCCAATGGGCGAACGGCATCGCCGACCATACAAAGCCTCAAGTGGAGCCATCTCAATGTTGGACTGATAACTGTTGTTATAAGCAAACTCGACCAAAGGCAAGAATCGATCCCACTTCCCTCTGAAGTCAATCACGGATGCTCTGAGCATATCCTCCAAGATCTGAACCGTCCACTTCGACTGTCCGTCGGTCTGCGGATGAAAGGTTGTGCTAAGCTCTACCCGGGTACCCAACTCACTTTGAACTGCTCTCCAGAAGTGCGAAGTGAACTGAGGGCCTCTATCTGAAATGATGGAAACAGGCACACCATGCAACTGAACAATCTCCTGAATGTAAATCTGGGCCAATCTTTCTGAGGAATACGTAGTCACAACCAAAATAAAGTGTGCTGACTTGGTCAACCTGTCGACAATGACCCAAACTGCATCAAACTTCCTCAAAGTCCGAAGCAACCAAACTACAAAGTCCATAGTGATGTGCTCCCATTTCCACTAAGGTATAACCATCTGCTGAAGTAGGCCACCAGGCATCTGGTGCTCATACTTAACTTGCTGGAAATTTAGGAACCTCGCTACATACTCAACTATGTCCTTCTTCATCCGCCGCCAACAATAATGCTTCCTATGGTCGCGATACATCTTCGTAGCACCTGGATGAATAGAATACCGAGAACTGTGTGCCTCCTCTAATATTTTCTCCCTCAATCCATAAATATTAGGGATACATAGACGACCCTAGAGTCGTAGAACACCATCCTCACCGATAGTAACCTCCTTGGCACCACCCCGAAGTACCGTCACCCAAAGAACCAACAAGTGTGGATCGCCATACTAACAAGCCTTGATCTGTTTGAATAATGAAGACTGAGCGATGACGCATGCAAGAACTTGACTGGGCTCGAAAATATCTAACCTCACAAGTCTATTAGCCAAGGACTGAATTTCCAAAGCCAATGGCCTCTTCTCCTCTAAAATGAATGCCAAACTACCCATACTCTCAACCTTTCTGCTCAAGGCATCCACAACCATATTCGCCTTGACCGGATGATAAATGATGGTAATATCATAGTCCTTAGTAACTCAAGCCACGTGCACTGTCTCAAATTGAGATCTCTCTACTTGAACAAATCCCGCACGCTGCGATGGTCGGTGTAAACCTCACAGGACACCCTATAAAATAATGCCTCTAGATCTTGAGAGTATGAACTATCGCGGCCAACTCCAAATCATGTACGGGGTAATTCTTCTCGTGGGGCTTCAGCTGACATGAAGCATATACAATAAATTTCCCCTCCCACATCAATACACAATTCAGGAAAATGCATGAAGCGTCGGAATATAGAGTATACATTCCTAAACCGGAAGGCAACACTAACACCGGTGCTGTAGTCAATGTGATCTTGAGCTTCTGAAGCTTGCCTCGCAATCATCGTACCATCCGAATGGAACACCCTTCTATGTCAATCTAGTCAAGGGTGCTACAATAGATGAGAAGCCCTCCACCAACCGGCGATAATAACCTGCTAACCCCAAGAAGCTCCTGATCTCCATCGTTGTGGTAGGACAAGGCCAACTCTGGACTACCTCGATCTTCCTGGGATCTACCTTAATACCCTCTCCTGATACAACATGCCCCAAGAATACCATAGAATCTAGCCAGAACTCGCACTTGGTGAACTTAGCATATATCTTTTTTCCCGCAAGGTTTGAAGCACAACTCTCAAATGCTGCTCGTGCTCCTCCAAGCTACGCGAGTAGATCAATCAATGAAGATAATGACAAACGAGTCAATATATAGCCTGAACACCTGGTTCATCAAATCCATAAATACCATCAGGGCGTTGGTCAAGCCGAAGGACATCACTAGAAACTCATAGTGGCCATATCTAGTCCGGAAATCCGTCTTCGGAATATCCTAATCACGAATCTTCAGCTGATGATACCCCGATCTCAAGTTGATCTTAGAGAACACCCTAAGATATCATGACCTGGTGGCATGCATGGTAGATCAGAAGGAAACACATCAGATAACTCCTGCACCGTGGGCAATGAATAAATCGTCAGCTAGATAAGCCAAACAACCCTTCTCGACCATATGTCGAGCCTTCAGGAAAGAGATAACCTGACTAGATGCACTGATAGATGTACCCTTCCACTCCAATCTAGGCAACTCTGATATCGCCAAGGTAACAGTCTTATCATAGCAATCAAGGACAACATGGTACAGAGACAACCACGCCATGCCCAGGATGACCTCAAAGTCGGTCATATCGAGCAACAAAAGATTTGCTCTGGTATCATAACCACATAAAGTCATGATACAAGACCGGTAAATCTGATCCACAACAACAGAATCATTCACTGGCATGGACACATATACAGGAGTACCCAAGGACTCACGAGGAACACCTAAAAAATGAGCAAACAGAGATGAAATATATGAATACGTAGACCCTGGATCAAATAGTATCGAAGCATCCGTACCATAGACAAAAATAATACATGTGATCACGTCATCTGAGGCTACTATATTTGGTTTGGATGGAAAGGCATATAACCTAGCTGGAGCACCACCTAGCTGGCCTCCACCTCTAGGACGTCCCCTACCCATATGCCCTCCACCTATGGATGGCCGGACGGATGGTGTGTCAGCTGGTGCGGTAATCATAGGCTGATGACCCTGCTCTACTGCCTTGCCCTGAAGGCTGGGGAAGAATTTCCTCACATGACCAAGATCCCCGCACTAGAAATAACCTCTCGGTGCAGAAGATGATTGACCCTGACTATGAATCTAGGGACCTAAACTCCCAATGGAGAAACCCTGAATTGCCGGTGGACGGTAGGAGCTCACTGGAATGATGCTGAAATAGGGCCTTACTAGAGCACCCCGAGAAGGCAGTTGTGCTGGATACGTAGGCCTACTAGACTGTCCCCTCACAAACTGACCTCTATCCCCAGATAGAGCACCACTTAACCCTCTAGAATATTAAAACCGCATGTCCCTTGGTGTTTGGTCTCGGCCCTACTGATGAATACCCTCGATCCTCCGAGCTATCTCCATAACCTGCTCGTAAGGAGTCCCATTCTCAACCTCTCAGACCATAGTGACCTTCATACCATAGTGCAAACCCACAATAAAACTCCGCACTCTGTCTACATCAGTGAGGAGTATCATAAGTGCATGGCGAGACAACTTAGAGAATCTCGCCTTATAGTCGGTCACAGACATCTGGCCCTGCTGGAGCTGCTCGAACTGACCCCGTATCTCTTCCCTATGAGAGGGTGGGATATATCTCTCCAGAAAGAGACGTGTGAACTGGTCCCAAGTCAAGGGAGGTGAACCTGTTGGTCTGCCGAGAAGATAGGACTGCCACCATCTACGGGCACTGCCCTTCAGCTGAAAGATTGTAAAGTCCACCCCATGGGACTCCAATATGCTCATGTTGTGCAGTATGTCCCTACAACAATAAATAAAGTCTTGGGGGTCCTCATGTTGCTCACCGCCAAAGGCAGGAGGTTTTATCATGATCCATCTATCCAATAGCTTATGCGGCTCATCGGTCGCGGCTGGTCTGGGCTCTGGTATAGCCTCTGTAACTGGATGAGATCCGTCCACGGGTAGTGCACCCGGAGACTGAAATATGACAGCGGCATGCCTTGGAGCCAGAGTGGTAAGGGTATGTGCTCCCCCTCCTGCCTAGGATGTGCCTAGGTCTGCTAGAAATAAACCAGCCCGCGTCATAGAGTCCATAATTCGTAGCATACGACCCATGACCTCCTGGAATCCTGGTGCGGATATGAAATCTGATGGGGCCGGCTCCACTGCTGGTACCTCGCCCTACTCCTCAATAACAGGATCCTCCACTGGATCCACTGGTGGCACAACTGGAGCAACTCTAGGATGCCTTCATCCTCTAGCATGAGCTGGAGTCCTCCCTCGGCCTCTAGCAATAGAGAGAACAACTCCTCCATGGTCAGGTACATCTGTCGCACGCATTCTCACCATTTGTGAGAGAATAAGATAAATATACTTAGCACAACATCAACTGCATGATAGGAGATGAAGGAAGAAAAGATTCCTAATAACCTGTAGCCTCTCAAAGATGAGTATAAACATCTCTGCACCGATCCGCAAGACTCTATTAGGCTTGCTCATAACTTGTGAAACCTACGTGAACCTAGTGCTATGATACCAAGTTGTCACGACCCGACTCCCCTTTTAGGCCATGATGGTGCCCAACGTTGCCGCTAGGCAAGCCAACGGTGAACTAGTCATGTATTTGTTCTTTTTAATAATTTCAAAGTAGTTGATTTTTATTTATTAAGAAAATGATTAGTGAAAAAATTATAGTAAAGTAAAGCATAAACTAATGAGAAAATAAATACAGTAAATTTAATGCTCAAAACAATAAAGTATCTACTAGAATGTTCCCAAAACCCGATTTCACAAGTGTATGAATAACTAGTAGAATATATAAACCACCTATGCTACTGTCCGAAATAAGATAGAGCAAAAGTAAATACAAAAGAGAGACGGCGGGTGCTGCAGAATGGACACAAAGAGTAGCTCACCACTATGCCTCGGGGTAACAGGGGTGTGCGCCAGACTGGTGACCAAATGCACCTACCTCAAATCCTGTATAATTAAGTACGGAAGTGTATCATGAGTACATAAAAATATGTACCCAGTAAGTATCTCGTCTAACCTCAAAGAAGTAGTGACGAGGGGTCGACTCCGATATGAAATTTCTAATTTAAGTAGAGTACAAAAATTCTAAATAGGCATGGAATACATCAATAATAATAATAACACAATAACAAACACCAAATAAGTGATTCTTTAATTATAAGTCAATTTATAATCTCCAATTGACACACACTAATTCAACAAATACGGGCCATTAAGTAAATTATAATGTCAAAAGTCATGATAATAATATCAAGTGTAATCGGACTCCGATAATTATCACGCACAATTTATGCCGAGGTCGTACGACCCAATCCAAAATAATGTGTACACTGCCATAAGTCGACCAGCATGAACCATAGATGCATCTATTATACTGCTGAGGCGTTCGGCCCGCTACACAAGAAGAGAGAATACTCTACATACTCCAATTTAATGGCTATTACGAGACTAATACACAAGGAGGCACAATTTCTACTAACGGTCAAGCAACCCGCCAAAACTCAAAGTAAATGAAATTCGGTATTTAAGAATCCTTTATCAAGTTGAAATATAATTTAAGCACCTAAATTAACAAGTAGAGTGCAATTAATACACGTATTACATGATAGAGTTCTAAAACTACCCGGACATAAGCATGATTTGTAGCTATGCACGGACTCTTGTCACTTCGTGTGTACGTAGCACCCACAATTAGTAGCAATTAGTAATTTAAAACACCTATGGGCTAAATTCCATCTTACAAGGTTAGGCAAGAGACTTACCTCATTCCAAAGTCCACTTTCCGGTCCCCAAATCAATCTAAAATCCTTAAGTCGATGCCGGACAATCCGAAACTAGCCAAATATTATATAAATTTATCAATATATACCTAAAAGTTCATAATTTAGCTTATAGAGTCATAACCCAACCCAAATTGTAAGTTTCCTAAACTTTTCCCCCGGGCCCACGTGCCCGGGTTCTGGAAATTTTTGAAGATAAATATTACCCATAGCCTCACGAATCCAAATATATAATTTCTACTCAATTCCATAATCATTTTCGTGGTCAAATCCCATTTTTATCAAAGGCCTAGCTTTTTCCACTAAGCTTATAATTTTCACAATTTCTACGTTAAAATCTATCCATAATGCATCATTTAAACTCACATTGTAAAGAAATTACTTACCTCCAAGTGCTAGGTGAAAATACCTCCTCAAAGAGCTCTAATTTCGACCAACAAGTGAGAGAAATGAAGACAAATAAGCCTAAGTCCCAACTTAAATGCACCCTTCTACCCCCAGTGGTTCCGCTTCTGCGGAATATTGTCACTTCTGCGGCTCCGCATCTGTGAAAATTGCATCGCAGTTGTTGTCCTCCCCAGTTGGCCTCCTTCTGCTTCTACGACGGCTTCTTCGCATCTGCGGTCGAACTCTCGCAACTGCGCCATTGCCCCTTCAACTCTATGCCGCTTCAACTAACCTTTAACCGCTTATGCGGTCGCGCACCTGTGCCCCCACGTCTGCACCTACAAGCTCAGCCCACCTTGCCAAGCTTCGAACCTGTGGCTAGCCAGCTGCTTCTGCGGTGCTGTACCTGTAGCTAATTCTTCGCAGGTGCGAATGCACCATATCCTTGCTGCTTCAGCCATTCTTTAAAGTTCAAACATGTTCCGCACATTGTCCGAATAGCACCCGAGCCCCCCAGGGCCTCGTCCAAACACACCAATAAGTTTTCAAACATAAAATGGACTCGTTCGAACCCTTGGAATGCGTAAAAGAACATAAAAACTAAGAATCATACCCCAAATCAAATCGAATCAACTTATGAACTTCAAGTTTTTCCATTTACTCTGCACGCGCCGAATCATACATAGACTTCTCAGAATGACACCAAATTTTGCATGCAAGTCATAAATCACATACGAAACTATTCCCAAGCTCGGTATCCTAAACGGACCTCGATAACACCAAAATCTACCCCAAACCAAACTTAAAGAACTTGAAAATCTTAAATGCGCCAACTTTCAATATTAAGCGCTGAAACTCTCCCGCGTCATCCAAAACCCGATCTGAATATACGCCCAAGTCTGAATTCATCATACAAACCTATTGGGACCATCAAAACCTAGTTCCGAGGTCCTTTACTCAAAATGTTGAACCAAGTCAATCTTAACCATCATAAGCCACTATTAAGGAACTAAGTGTTACAATTTCAACCCGAACCCTTACAAACCCGAACCAACCATCCCCGCAAGTCATAAAATAATAAAGGCACATACATAGAATCTAAATTAGGGGAACGGGGACCTAGAAAGCAAAATAACCAGTCGGATTGTTACACATAGTATGTCTTTATATTGATGATATGCTAATCATAGGAACAAACATACAAGGCATAAATGAAACTAATAAGTATTTAACTTATCAATTTAAAATGAAAGATTTAGGAGAAGTTGATACTATGTTAGGTGTTAAAGTTAAAAGACTGTAACGACCCGGCCGGTCGTTTCGAGAGTTTTAGCCCTGTTCCCCCATTTACTATTCCTTTTGTGCTTTATAGCTATTATATGACTTATCGGGTTAGTTGGTTCAGGTCTGGAGAGATTTCAGAATGAATTGAGACACTTAGTCTCATAATGGAAAGCTTACATTGGAAAAGTTGACCGGATGTTGACTTATGTATAAACGATCCCGAATTTGAATTTTGATGGTTCCGTTAGCTCCGTTGGGTAATTTTAGACTTAGGAGCGTGTCCGGATTGTGATTTGGAGGTCTGTAGCGGAATTAGGCTTAAAATGGCGATAGTTGAATTTTTGGAAAACTTAACTAGGAGTTGACTTTTTGATATCAGGGTCGAATTCCGATTTTGAAAGTTGGAGCAGGTCCATGATGTCATTTGGGACTTGTGTGGAAACTTTGGGGTCAATCAGATGTGTTTCGATAGGTTTAGGCGTTGGTTGTAGAAATTTGGAAATTCAAAGTTCATTAAGCTTGAATCTATGTGTGATTCATGTTTTTGATGTTGTTCGAGGTGATTTGAGGGTTCAACTAAGTTTGTATAATGTTTTGGGACTTGATGGTATGTTTGGTTGAGGTCCCCGGGGCCTCGGGTGAGTTTCAGATAGTTGGCAGATCATATTTGGACTTGGCTTGTTGGCAAAAGATTGTTGGTATAGCTGTTCTGATTTCCTCTTACGCATTTATGAGAGTGGTCTCGCATTTATGAAGTGCATCTAGAGGCTGAGGGAGAATTGTTCTTCACGTTCACGAAGAAGAGGATGCGTTCGCGAAGGTTGGACAGAGAATGCATCGCGAACGCGAGAAGGGGGACGCATTCGCGAAGAAGGGAAGAGACAGTTGGGGACCCATGCTATTGGCCTACGCGTTCGCGGGGGTGAGGTCACGTTCACGATGAGTGGATTAGCAAAGCTTCGCATTCACAAGTTAGAGGACGCATTCGCAAAGGATTAATTTGAGGGGCAGTCTGAGTTGTTCTACGCGAACGCGAGGGGAGGGAAGCGTTCGAAATGAAGGCGTAACTGGGTATAATAAAAGATTAAAACACAAGGGTTTCGAGTTCATATCACAAAATTGATTTGGGAGCTCAGTAGAAGGCGATTTTTGGAGGGATTTGTACGTGGGTGTTTGTGGTAAGTGATTCCTATCTAGTTTTATTTAATTTTCATGATTATGCCTTTGATTCTACCATTAAATTTGTGATTTGGGGTGGAAAAGTTAGGAAACTGAAGAAGAGTTCTTGGGCTAGATTTTTGAGGTTTTGAATATGTTATCGGATTTGAGTAAATTTGATATGGTTTGACTCAGGGTTGAATGGGCTTTCGGGTTTGGTGATTTTTGTTGGATTCCGAGACGTGGGCTGGGGGGCCGATTTTGAGCCGATTTCGGATTTTGGAGTTATAATTTCATAATTTTTTGTAGAATTGATTCCTTTAGCCCGTATTGATTGTATCGTACTTTTATGGCTAGATTCGAGGCATTTGGAGGCCGATTTACGATGGAAAGGCATGTTGCAGTAGAGTTTTGCTTAGATTGAGGTAAGTAACACTTCTAAACATGGATCTGAGGGTTCAAAACCCCGAAATATGTGTTATATGATTGGTGTTGAGGTGACGCATATGCCAAGTAACGGGCGTGCATTGTGACCTGGTCGATTCCATGGCATTGTATAGTGGACTTATCTTGTTGATGTCCGTGTTTTATCATGTGATAAGGTAATTAAGCTGTTAATCATACTAGAGATCATGTTTAGGCTATATGCCGGTACTGTTGGGACCCATAATGGTCGTTTCTTGCTGTTGTCTTATTGATATCATTGATATTTCGTACTTAGTCATATTCATTCATTTCACATCATATATCAGTCTTTGTTATTACTTATTGATGCATCATATCATTATTTTCGGGCTAGTTTCATTGATACGGTGAGCCCGTGAGAGAGACTGGAGAGATTGGTGACTGAGTGAGGCTGAGGGCCTGATTATAAGTGACATTTATGGGATCGAGCTGCACACCGCAACAGTTATACTGATTTATGATAGCGCTTGGGCTGAAGAAGCCCCTCCGGAGTCTGCACCCACACCCTAGTGAGCGCGGTTGATTATATTGAGGGATGGATCTTCCCTGGACATGGATCTTGTCCGAACCATTATATACCTGGGGATGGATCTTCCCCACAGGATGGATTGGTCCTACTCAGTACTTGGTGACTGATGGTCAGTCGATGTATATATTCCGGGATGGATCTTCCCTGGGCCGGATTGGCCATATACAGTACTGAGTGATTGAACAATTGAGAGTATGAGCACATGAAGCTGTCAGCATGGTGCATCACATTTAGCATGTGCATTGGCATGTAGAAGTAGAGAAGTTATATTCTTCTTATCATTCAGATTTGATTTATTTTACTGTTTTGAGTTTATCTGTTGAACTTGAAAGCATGCCTACGTTTCTGCATAGTTATTTCTATATTGAACTGTGTCGGTTGAGTTCGTCACTAACTTCAGTCCAAAGTTTGGATTTGTTACTTATTGAGTTAGTTGTACTCACGCTACACCCTGTACCTCGTGTGCAGATCTAGGTGCTTCCGGTCACGGCGGCTGCTGAGTGTGGAGTCAGGATCTCGGGAGACTATCGAGGTAGCTGCATGACGTTCGCAGACCTTGACCCTCCTTTGTTATCTTTACTTGTATTTTATTTTTTACTCTTTAGACATTGTATTAAACTATCATCCGTTGTAGATGCTCATGTACTTAATGACACCCCAGTTTTGGGAGAGATTGTATTAGGTTGTGTATTTATTTTTGTTTTCAAAGGCTTTCCTTAAATATTAACTGCTTTCGAATTTGTTTTCAAAGCTTTTGATTATGATGGAATAGTTGAGTAATTGGCTTGCCTAGTTCCACGATAGGCGCCGTCACGACATTTGGTTTTGTGTTCGTGACAAAGACATAAGGGGAGCTTTGCCTTATGTTAGTCTCACTACATTGACTTGATGCTTTCCAAATTTAATCATTTGGGTATTAAAGAATTTAATACTCCATTTGACGTTTCTAGCAAGATGGTTGAGAACCCCGGAAGATCTGTAAGCCAATTAGACTATGCTAGTGCAATTGGTAGTTTAATGTATGCTATGCACTACACTAGGCCAGATATTGCCTTTGCGGTTTGAAAATTGTCAAGCTATACTCATAATCCAAGTGGTGATTACTGGAAAGGTATAGTGAGAGTACTTTGTTATTTGAAACGGACAAAGACTTTTGTCTTGTATTATAACAGATTTCCTTCAGTATTAGAAGGATAGTGTGATGCTAGTTGGATAACTAGTGTTGGTGATAATAAGTCAACGTCTGGGTGGATATTCTCTTTAGGCGGAGGAGAAATTTCATGGGCTTCTAAGAAACAGACGTGTATTACTCATTCTACAATGGATATGAGTTTGTTGCTTTAGAAGTTATGGGAAGAGAGGCATAATGGCTGAGAAATCTATTCTTAGATATAGAGTTGTGGCCACAACCAATGCCAGCTGTTCTCTTACACTGTGATAGTGAAGCAACTATGTCTAAGACATTTAGCAAAATATACAATGGAAAATCTAGACATATTGCTTTGAGACATGAGTACATAAGACAACTAATTTCGGATGGAATTATTACTGTTGTGTACATCAAGTCTAAAGACAACCTTGACGAACCATTCATGAAAGGACTCACAAGGGATATGATAATAAGCGTAGCAAGTGCTATGGGTCTAAGGTAATTTAAATTTGTCACTAGTAACGGGAGCCTTACCTTTCTTATGGTTTAAAAATATTAAAGGTTTAAAAGGTAACAACAAGTTATAGTTATGACAGATAGCAGGTACTAGAAATTAGTACCTAGCAAAAGGAGGGTGAGTATAAAAATACTCTTGATGAAGAAGAGTAGTTCGGTTTAAGAACTAAAAAAGTCTGTGTTAAGGACTTTGTCAAATTTGCACCTATGTAAACACAAGAAGTGGTGCTGATTCGATCAAAGTTTGGGATACAAAACTTGATAAGTGTTTATGAATTAAGAAAGTAGCATAAGGCCATAATCGGGTGCTAAAACTAACGGTGAACACGTTGTGGAGTTGGTGCGATTTATGTGTATAAAACTTTTCCATCTTGTCATATAGGAATTGTGGTTTAATAGAGCTTAATCTAACAATCAATTTCGACAAGGTCTTGTATAGTTTATACAAGTAGTAGGTTTAAATCAAAATATACCTATTATATACATGAATCTTATAAACAACATCAATCACTAACTAAGAGGGGAATTGTTAGATTAGTTAGTATTTGATGGGAGTATTTGGGAAGAGTTTGTTTTGTCCTTCATTGGAAAAAGAAAGTAATAAAGAAGTGTTTAAAATCAATTCTTTGTCTTATATAGTTTGAATATCTTAAAGGATGTTTTGGAGGGAAATTCAAAATTTGACTATATTATTAATAGTCAAGATTTGGCACTTGCGCTTTGGGCCTATTAAGTAGTCCGGAATTAGTATTTTAGTCATCTATTATTTTATTAATTATTTTAAAACGTCTTTTAAATTAAATTTGATAAATTATTTTTTTAACAACTTTCTTTTTAAATTCAAAAAGGTGTCTGTTATGAAAAGACGAGTCTGTTAATTCCAACAGACTTCTAGAGGTATTATAAATACCCATATCATCTCCAAAATGAAATCATCAGAAAAATAACAGTTTTTCATCTTCTTCTCTTTCTGCTATCTACAATTTACAAAGTTTGATATATTGGAAATTTGAGTAAATTGCCGTTACTCGAATTTCAGAGACTTTGTAGAATTTTGGAGGAATTCTTCCATAATCCTTGCAGCAACAAAATTGGGATACTTAAATTCCTTAAGGACGGTGACTAGACTATCAAGGCCTAAATATTTTGTCTCATATTCTGTTATTTTTTCTAACAATCTTAAGAAACTTAAACAACACTACAATGGATACTTCTAGTAGTGATTCTGGTTTTAACACGATATTCGAAATGTTCAAACTGGATCGATTTGATGGCTCGAATTTCACCCGTTGGATAGATAAATTATTGTTCTTTCTCACGGAGTTGGGAATAGCATACATGCTGAGTTATGATCTTCTTGCAATACCAGAACCTACTGCTCAAGATTCTGGCAAAATTAAGGCGGTACGCAAAATACGTGAAGATGATGAGGTGCATTTTAGAGGTTTTATTTTAAACTTACTTTTTGATCGTTTATATGATTTGTTCCGTCCTCACAAATCACCACAAGAAATCTGGAAAGCCTTGGAACATAAATATACTGTTGTGAAATAAAGAATAGACAGATTCCTTGGAATGAGTTTTTTTGAATTTCAAATGGTAGATGGGAAATCTGTCATGGAATAGGTTGATGAGTTGCTTGTCTTGATACATAGACTCAAAGATGTTAACGTCGAGTTTTTGAATCTCTTCAAGTGGCTGTTGTACTTGCAAAATTACCAGCCACTTGGAATGACTATATGAGGAAATTATTACATTCTTCCGAAGACTTTAATATGGACCAGTTGACAAAGCATATTCGGATTGAAGAAGAGTCACGGAAACATGAAAATAAATATGATGCGAAAACTAGTTCAAAGGTGAATTATGTTGAGTCTAGTAAGGCAAACAATTCTGGAAAATCTAGAAACAAGGCTGGAAAGAAGAGAAAGTTTGAGGCTGCTCGAAAGGAAAATTCTTCTAACATAAAGAAAGGTCCGTGTTATACTTGCAAAAAAATTAGCCATTTTAAGAGAGATTGCAGATTTCGTAAGAGACAGAAAAATAAAGAAAATGCTGGACAGAAGAGGGTAAATAATGTTGAACAACAACAAGCTTCTTCTTTGGATATCGTTTCTATGGTTTCTGCCTTTGCTAATTTGAATGTGAGTATAGTGACCGAATGTAACATGGCAGAAACTATGAAGTGTGCAGATTGGTGGTATGATTCCGATGCTATAGTTCATATATTCAATGACAAGAGTTTCTTCAAACATTATGAAGTTGCAACAATTGATGAAAATATTTTAATGGGAAATTATGACACCGCCAACGTCTTTGGAAAAGGAATAGTTGTACTACAATTCACTTCGGAAAAAAAGTTTATTTTAATGAATGTTCATCATGTACCTGATGTCAGGAAGAATTTAATTTCTACAAGTTTATTATGTAAAAAAGGCCTCAAAATTGTTAGAGGCAGAAATTATTTTCTCTAAGAATGGTGTATTTATAGGACAAGGCTACTCTTGTGAGGGCATGTTTAAATTAAGTATTATTAAAGTTCAAGTTTCTACTTATATGATTGAGTCATTTATTAATTTATGGCATGCTAGACTTTCACATGTTAATTTTCAGTATGTTAAGTTTATGTCTAGAAATAAATTAATTTCTGTTGTTGAGAATAATGATAAAAAATGTGAAATATGCATGCATGCATGCTAAGATGACCAAGAAATCCTTTTTCAAAGAATGAAAGAACAAGTAATTTACTTAAACTTGTGCATTCCGATATATGCGAATTGAATGGTCATTTTACTAGAGCTAAAAATAGATACTTTATTACTTTTATAAATGATCATTCTAGATATACACATGTTTACTTAATGAAAACAAAAGATTCAAGCATTTGATATGTTTAAGAGTTACAAAGCATTAATTTTAAATCAATTGGAAAAGAAGATTAAAATCCTACGTAGTGATCGAGGAGGCGAATATCTTTCCAATGATTTTTTTGTATTTTGTGAAGAAAATAGTTTGATTCATCAAGGTAGTGCACCGTATACCCCACAACAAAATGGTCTTGCTGAAAAAAAATAGAATATTGGTAGATATGGTTAATGCCATGCTTTTACATGCAAAGTTACCAACGAATTTGTGGGGGAAAGCTTTGTTAACGGCTTATTTTGTGCACAATAGAGTACCTTCAAAGAATTTTAAGGTTTCACCATATGAATTATGGAAAATAAGAAAGCCTAACTTAAATTTCTTAAGGGTATGAGGCCGTTTGCCTATTATAGAATTTCAGATTCTAAAAGAACTAAGTAAGGACCTAGAGGAATTAAAAGCATATTTGTAGGATATGCTGAGAACTCAAAGGCATACAGGTTATTGGACATTGAGGCTAAATATATTGTGGAATATAAAGATGTTGAGTTCTTGAAAACAAAGTTTATTGGTGATTCTAATAATTCACATGAGGATACAAAAATTACTAAACAAGGTGGTAATGCAGCAAGCATTGGTGATAATGCAGTAACTCAAATTAAATTGTGCAGAACATAGTTCTTCTTCTAACAATAAAAGAAAGGCATTTGAATATCCTGTAGAACTAAGGACAAGTTAAAGAGTTAGAAAGGAGAAAAATATGGGTTCTGAATTTATTTCTTTCTCAAGCACTAGTGTTTTTGGTAGAAGGAAGTAGAGATGAAGTATTAAATAAAATACCCATTATTTTAAATTTAGAAGAGGATCCTAAAACCTATAGTGAGACTATGGCTTCGTGGGATTCGATTTTCTAGAAAGAAGCTGTAAATGATGAAATGGATTCTCTTTTATCAAATGGTACATAGGTATTGACATATTTACCTTCTAATACTAAACCTATTGGGTGTAAATGGGTTTTCAGAAGAAAATACAATACTGATGGTTCTCTACAAACTTTTAAACCTAGACTAGTTGCCAAAGGATTTAGACAAAAGGCAGGAATAGATTATTTTGACACATATGCTCTTGTGGCCTAGATTACCTCAATAAGAGTATTTTTTGCTTTGGCATCAATATATAATCTAAATGTCCATCAAATAGATGTTAATACGACATTCTTAAATGGAGATCTTAATGAAAAAGTTTATATAGAGCAACCCGAAGGGTTTGTGATTCCTGAAAATGAGAAGAAAGTTTGCAAATTAGTTAAGTCCTTATATGGATTAAAACAATATCCAAAACAATGGCATGAAAAATTTGATAGTGTTATATTATCAAATGATTTAAACATAACATAGCAGATAAATGCATTTATTCCAAATTTACAAAGAATTATGGAGTGATAGTATATCTTTACGTTGATGACATGCTAATCATAGGAACTAACTTGCAAGGCATAAATGAAACTAAGAAGTATTTAACTTCTCAATTTAAAATGAAAGATTTAGGAGAAGTTGATACTATCTTAGGTGATTAAGTTAAATAACATAATGGGATATTTCCCTTATGTCGGTCTCACTACATTGACAAGGTGCTTTCCAAATTTAATCATTTGGGTATTAAAGAGTTTAATACTCCATTTGACGTTTCTATCAAGATGGTTGAGAACCCCGGAAGATCTGTTAGTCAATTAGACTTTGCTAATGCACTTGGTAGTTTAATGTATGCTATGCACTGCACTAGGCCAGATATTACTTTTGTAGTTTATAAATTATCAAGATATAGTCATAATTCAAGTGGTGATCACTGGAAAGGTATAGTGAGAGTACTTGGTTATCTGAAAAGGACAAATACTTTTGCCTTGTATTATAACAAATTTCCTTCAGTATTAGAAGGATATTGTGATGCTAGTTGGATAACTAGTGTTGGTGATAACAAGTCAACGTCTGGGTAGATATTCACTTTAGGCGGAGGAGCAATTTAATGGGCTTCTAAGAAACAGACGTATATTACTTATTCCACAAAGGAATCTAAGTTTGTTGCTTTAGCAGCTGCGGGAAGAGAGGAAAAATGGCTGAGAAATCTATTGTTAGATATAAAGTTGTAGCCACAACCAATGCCAGTTGTTCTCTTGCACTGTGATAGTGAAGCAACTATGTATAAGGAATTTAGCAAAATATACAATGAAAAAGCTAGACATATTGCTTTGAGACATGAGTACATAAGATAACTAATTTCGGATGGAATTATTACAGTTGTATATATCAACTCTAAAGACAACCTTGCTCACCCATTCACTAAAGGACTCGCGAAGGATATGATAATAAGCACAACAAGTGATATGGGTCTAAGATAATTTAAATATGTCACTAGTAACATGAATCTTACCTTATTGTTTAACAATTTTAAAGGTTTAAAAGGTAATAAAAAGTTATAGTCGTGATGGATAGTAGGTACTGGACATTAGTACCTAGCAAAAGGAGGGTGAGTATAAAAATACTCTTATTGAAGAAAAATAGTTCGGTTTAAGAACTAAAGAAGTCCCTATTAAGGAGTTTGTTAAATCTTCACCTATATAAATATAAGAAGTGGTGCCGCTTCGATCAAAGTTTGGGATACAAAACTTGATAAATATTTATGTCACGACCCAAAAATCTGCATGTCATAATGGCACCTATCTCAATACTAGGCAAGCCGACAACCTCAATAAATCATAATTTGTTTTAAGTTTGAAAATATAATATTTAAATTCAATAGAAAATCTTTCAAATACCGATATAAATGCACTACCAAAACCCGGTGTCACTGAGTACATGAGCATCTAAATGATAACATAGTCTGACTGATACAACACTGTATGGAAATGTAGAACAATACAAATAACTGAAAGGAAGGAGAGTCAAGGTCTTTGGACGCTACGCAGCTACCTCGATAGTCTCCAACAGATGAAACTCCAAAATCTAGCAACTGCCGTATCCGTAAGTACCTGGATCCGCATACAAAGTGCAGAGTGTAGTATGAGTACAACCGACCTCATGTACTCAATAAGTAACAAGACTAACCTTTGGGATGGAAGTAGTGACGAGCTCAACAAGTACAGTCCAATATAAAAATAATAGTACAAAAATGTAGGCATATTTTCAAGTTCAGCAGTTAAACTCAATATAAGAAAAATAGATCAAATCTGAATGATATGAGGAGTATGACATCTCTATGTCTACATACAACATAATGAAAATCTCACGTACTCACACTCTCAGAGTACTCAATCACTCAGTACTGTATGGGCAAATTCAGTCCAGGGAAGATCCATCCCTCATATAAATAGATGAATAAGGCAACTACATGCCCTGGGAAATCCATCCCAAATATAAACATCAATTGCGCTCACTGTGGGGTGTGTGTGGGGGGGGGGGGGTGCAGACTCCGGAGGGGCTCCTTCAGCCCAAGCGCTTTATCAAGCCAATATGGCCTACTGTGGCGTACATCCCCGATCGATATAATAATAAATATAAAGCTAATATGGTCTGCTGCGACGTGCAGCTCGATCCCAAAAATATCCTCACAAATGGATGAACATGACTGAGTATGAAATTTACATTTTAAAACAATTAATTCAACAATAACACGATCATGTGGGTCCCAAAATATCGGCACGTAGCCTAAACATGATCTTTAATACGAGCCTCAACTCAATTTTTCTAACACGTGGGGAACATGTGAATAATGACATGATTCTTTGATTGTGCGACTCTACGGAATTTATTTAAAGTCATAATTTCCATGGTATACGGCCACACGCCCGTCACCTAGCATGTGTGTCACCTCCAAACTATTCATATAGCACGTAATTCAGGGATTCATACCCTCAGAACCAAGTTTAGAAGTATTACTTACCTCAAACCGTGCAAGTTATTTATTCCAAAATGCCTTTGCCTCGCGAATTGGCCTTCGAACGTCTCGAATCTAGTCACAATTAATTTAATACAATCAACACAAATTATAGGAATGAATTCCATATAGAAATATTAAAACATCTTTCAAACAAAATTCGAAATTCAACTAAAACATCGTCAGTAGGGCCTATGTCTCGGAACATGACAAAAGTTACAAAATATGAATGCTCATTCAACCACGAGTCCAACCATACCAAATTTACCAAATTTCGACATCAACTCGACCTTCAAATTCTCAAATCTTATGTTCAAATCCCGAGGCCCAAATCCTCGAATTTCACTTCAAAAATATGTAATCTAGTCGAAATACTCGATGATAATTCAATATTAATGACTAAAAATGATCACATGTGACTTACCTTAATATTTCCCGTAAATTCTCTCTGAAACAGCGCCTCAACTCGTATTTGAAATGTCCAAAATGAGAAAACCTCGGACCCCTCTGTTTTTGTACACTGCCCAGAGATTTCGCTTATGCGGAATTTTTAACCGCTTCTACGGTGAAGATTCCGCTTCTGCGGCCTTGCTTTTGCGGTCGCCTAAGCCTCTTCTAAGGAATCCATTTGCCCCATTCATTCCGCATCTGCGGAGCATGGCTCGCACCTCCGGGCTCGCAGATGCAGAGACCTTCACGCACCTACGGCCTAGCCCCAGGCCAGCCCTCCGCTTCTGCGCAATCCAAGTTCGCTTCTGCGAGCTCGCACCAGCGAGATAAGTTCCGCTGGTGTGATTTCATCAGTACGCAACAAGTTTCAACTTTTTCTAAGTCCAAATTTAACCCGTTAACCATCCGAAACTCACCCGAGGCCCCCGGGACCTCAACCAATTATACCAACAAGTCCTAAAACATCATACAAACTTAGTCGAGACCTTAAATCATATCAAACAATGCTAAAAACACGAATCATACCCCAATTCAAGCTTAATAAAACTAAGAAATTCCACCTTCTACATTCGATGCCGAAACCTATCCAATCAAGTCCGATTGACCTCAAATTTTGTACATAAGTCATAAAGGTCCTATAAAAATTTTCAGAACTGGATTCTGACCCCGATATCAAAATGTCAACTTCTCGGTCAAACTTCAGGACTTAAACTTCCTATTCTCACCATTTCAAGCCTAATTTAACTACGGGCTTTCAAATAATTTTTCGGACATACTCCTAAGTCCAGAATCACCATACGGATCTATTGAAATCATCAAAACTCTATTCCGGGGTCGTTTACACATAAGTCAACATCCGATCAATTATTTTAACTTATGCTTTAAATCTTGGAACTAAGTGTTCCAAATTTATTCTGAAACTTCCCTGAAAAATTACATAATTATAATTGAACACATGATAAGAAGAAAATAGGGAAATGAGGCTATAACACTCAAAATGACCGGCCAGTCGTTACAGTTTATGAATTCAGGAAGTAGCACAAGGCCATAATCGGGTGCTAAAACTCACGGTGAACAAGTTGTGGAGTTGGTGCAATTTATGTGTATAAACCTTTTCCATCTTGTCATATAGGAATTGTGGTTTAATAGAACTTAATCTAATCATCAATTTCGACAAGGTCTTGAATAGTTTATACAAGTAGTAGGTTCAAATCGAAAGATACCTATTATATGCAAGAATCTTATAAACAACGTCAATCACTAACTAAGTGGGGGATTGTTAGATTAGTTAGTATTTGATGGGAGTATTTGAGAAGAGGTTGTTTTGTCCCTCATTGAAAAAAGAAAGAAAGGAAGAAGTATTTAAAAGCACTTCTTTGTCTTATATAGTTTGAATATTTTAAAGGATGTTTTGGAGGGAAATTGGAAATTAGACTATATTATTAATAGTCAAGATTGGGCACTTAGGGCAAAATATTTTTTTTAACACCTCTCTTTTTAAATTCAAAAAGGTGTCTATTGGTTTTAAAAGGTGTCTGTTATGAAAAGATGAGTCTGTTAATTTCAACAGACTCCTAGAGGTATTATAAATACCCATATCATCTCAAAAACGAAATCACCAGAAAAACAACAATTTTTCATCCTTTTCTCTTTACGCTATCTACAATTCACAAAGTTTGTTCTTGTGAAAATTGATCTCGCCCAAGTCACACCTCTATTCGAGGTTGTGAAATGGTCGATTGCAATAATAATACCCAACAAGGAGTCGGGATCGAATCGACAAGGAGTTGAGATAGATTTAGTGGTATATATTTGGATAAAGTACGTGAAGTATCTTGGTTGCACTTCAAAAAATATGGTTTTGTTTTTACTTCTAAAATTACGTTAAGGATTACAATTCCAAAGATATAAAACTAGAGAATATTGTTTTTGGATGGTTCTCAAATATATAAAAAGTCCTAGGGCTATGACCTTTACCTAGGTGTTTGCCTAACGAGTTGTAAACTATAAAGCTTTTTTTGTTGGTCGGGGTGCATTATAGCCATCAACACTCAAAACCCCACTCAATACCTCTTGATAAGAGAGTGATTTTGCCAATTTGGCTTTCACAAGTCTAAAAGGGTATTGAACAAACAGTTGATAAAATGCTCAAGTCTGGTTTTACTATCTCTAGGTTCAACCCTTTAATTGGGACTATCAATCTCTTGATTTTATCCCAAATTCTTGTTAGCCAAGTATTCCTAGACTAAGTCTCTCTTTCCCAAGTAGAGACCAAGTCAAATAGGCATAAACTAATGTTTGCAACCATTAGTTCTACAATTAAAGGCAAGAACAAGGCTAAATAATAAACATTCAACCATAAACAATTCATAAATCAAACACCTATTAGGTTCACACACTAGGGTTGGGTCACAACCCTAATTAGAAATCTAGCTACTCATAATGGGTATAGAAGAAAATAAAGAAGAAAAGATGATAAAACTCATATTGCAACATTAAAAGATAAAAATCCAATGTCAAATCACCAAAGTAAGCTAAAGTTGCCTAAATAGGAAAGTAAAAAGGGCTAAAGGACTTTCAATATTCCAAATTTGACTTAATTTCGTAAAAATAATCTATTTATACAAAGCTGGAATTTTCGGACAAAATTGCCCTTTCGGGGGTTTTACGGCCGCACAAATATATGTGTGGTCTGCACTTCTTTTCAGATCTTGAGAGGAGTTGACTCTGCGGCCGCACAATTCTGGATTGCGGCCGCATCTCTCATGTTCTGCGGTCCGCGCAATTCTAGGTGCGGTCGCATAGCTATTTCTGCGGCCGCACAATTATTGTCTGGTTCACATTTCTTCTTGAGATTGAAATGAAACTCTCTGAACTTTGGCTCTTACGTAGCTTCTGCGGCCGTACAATAATTGTGCGGTCCGCACTTTGCACTAGGGCTCTATTGATTTTCCTTCACATTCTGCGGCCGCAGATAGAAATCTGCGGTCCGTACTTGAGCCTATGTGCCTGATTTTTGTCCTTGTTCAGATCACTCCTCCTTGAGTTGGATTTCATCGTAGTGGCTCATTTTACAATACTCGTGCAGGTAAGCATATTTCGTCAGTTTTCGTGAATACAATTAGACACATTTGGACTAAAACAAAAGCTAAAAGGCGCTAATAAGTAGTCAAAATTCCGAGTTATCAACTCTCCCAAACTTAAGCTTTTGCTTGTCCTCAAGAAAATAAGGTAATTCCCACCTCCACAAGATAAGAGCTATTCCAACTAATCTAAGGTGAATCAAACACACATCAATTGGAACCAACAATTACCCACAACACTTATGAATTATCAACAAGGCAATGATTTGAAGTTTTAAGCACAATTAGTTCTAATGTGACACTAGAGCATCAAGAGTTGACTTTACTCATCAAGGAAGTTCGCTCTTTCATGTAGGTCATTGTGTATCCCAAACTCCTCCTCCTCTACTCTCTATTAACATATCTCACTTAAGAATGTAGCACTCACTTCAAGGATTTGTGAAAAGTTCGCTCATCTCTCTCAAAAGAATGTCACAAGTACGGCTCTAAGTACCATATGCTTGCCCCTCATGTAAATAACCATTAATGTAATTTCACTCGGCTCGAAATCACGTAGGGCTTTTTTGGAATGTAATGAAGGCTTTTGGACTAAGGTAGGAAATGTTGGAATGGGTTCATCTTTCCTTAAGTACTCCATTTTCTCTTTTTTGGCTCATGCTTTGCCGACTCTTTGAGTCATTTTCTTTTTTCTTAGGGGAACTAGAGAGACTTAACATCAATCTTTCTTGGTCATGATATTCGTTTTCTCCTTCTTTGTTTTCTCCATACTTTGCATTTTTGCTTTTCTTTGAATCCCTTCAACTCTTCAACTTATTCACTTTCTTTCTTTCTTTTTCTTTGCCTTTCCTTTTCTTCATTTCTTTTCTCTTTTTGTACCTTGATACCACTTTCAAATTTCTCGTCTCTCCTCCAAACTTATGTTTTAGCCTATTGTTTCTCAAGAGTGTTAAGGAAAGCTCGGGGTGCCAAGAGAGGATCACTACAAAATGGGTAAAGGCTTGTAACATGGTTATCAAATGAGAAAGTTTTTAGGCTCAAAAGGGTTGACTAGTGATAACAACATTGGTGGGTCATGGAAAATTTCAAAATGGGTCCAGGAGAGCCTACAATCACTTCTCAAGCCAAGTAAAACATAGAATTTCGCTTAGCAACACATTCGGGGCAAGTTCTAGACCATTCACACGGGTACTTGGACTTGCAACAAAACATCTCACCTCTCGCATAACTAGATTATTAAATAGGATAGAGTCGAGGGCCCACAGCAACAATATTCGAGATTGATCATCACTAATGGTTCAACTAAACCACTCGATGATTGCTTAAGTCAACACAAGAGTCAAAAGGTCACTAACTAGAGCAATTTCTTTCCAAGAATTTATTTTTAATCATAAGCATGTAGTTAAGTGTGTTGGTACCAATTGAAACATGCTTGACTCTTCTAGTTCGACTCAATTAGGTTCTCTTATTCATTATTACTACTGTTCTCACCTAAACATAAAAACGCTTAAGAAGGTTGTCAGGCCATCCATCATTGGGAAGAGTCACCCGGTTCACACAAAAACCACTTTTGAAAAGAACCGTGGCATTAAAAAAATCAAAGGCTTATTGATCACTTAAACATGAAAAGAAACTACTAAATTAAAATGAAACTATTAAAGTAAATAATAAGCTATTAGACTAAACATTGATTACTAAGAAAATAAAATAAATAAGCTATAAAGTAAGTTACTGAAAGCATAAATGAATATACAAACTGAGAAAGGAAAAGAGAATATATACATCAATAGAGAGAAGAATATGTACATAATGAAAGTTAAAATAAAAAGAGAATGTTATCAGTTATTACAGGACAATGTCAAATCAAAATAGACTCTACCCCCTGAATAAAAATAAGCATTGTCCTCGATGCTTAAAAAAATAAAAACAAGGAAGGGAAAAAGTATAGATGAATCCCTATGTGGTCTCAGTGTCCATAGCAGCATCACCTCCCTCAGGCTCCTCCAACTGGATCTCATCATCCCCTGCTCGGGGAGTAGTTAAGTTGGTGAACATCTGTAGCACTGCCTCAGCAGTGTGGGCAGCAAGGTGTGGCTCCTCAGACTGACCAGCTAGTGCCACTGGTGCTGATGGTGCTACTTGGTCTATTGGTACTAATGGATCTATCTCCATCAGTAAGTTAAATGGAAGATCTCCAACGGCTGCAATCTTGGTCACCTCTCATCTCAATTTGTCAACTGATTTCCTCGAAGCCCGAGATTTCTTCATCTTCTTCACCTTCTTCCCAAGCTCCTCAATTGCTCCCCCATGTGCCACCAAGGTGTCTATGATGGTCTTATGATTCTCCAATATTTTCTTCAAAGTTTCCTCCACTGATGGAGGCATCTGGGGTGCTGGGGTAGAAGTCTGAGTTGCAACAACATTGGATAGGTCAGACATCTTTGCAGTAGTTGTCTGCATCCAGTTGTTGAGACTCGCACCGCAGAGAGTAGATAAGTAGAGGAGGAAGGCACTGATACTGATGGCCCTGAAGATGGAGGTGGAGGTATGGCAGTTGTATCGGTAGAATGCCCGACTGCTGTGGAAGGCAGGGCAGCTGAATCTGCAACTACCACCGACGGCTCATCAGACTGGCCTACAGTAGTAGTCGACTTACCCTTGTTCTTTGGGTTCCTTGGGTCCTTCAGAGAGTACCAGGAGAAGTGCTTCTTATCTCTAACCTTCATATCAAATTTCTTGGGCTCCACCCCCGTATCCGTGAGATACTCTGTGATAGTGTTGGGATACGGATAGGAGCTTTCACCCTGCTTAATAACCAGAGACATGTTGGCCAACATGATGGCACCCACATTGATTGGGTACCCGGCCATGATGGAAGCAACTAGGACTCCCTGAGGGATTGGGATATTGTTTTCATTCCGGCTTGGGTCTATGCGACTGCGCACAAATATTTTCCACCCTTTTGCTTCAAAGTTGAGGTTGTTCCACAGAATGGGAACCCCTGTTGTGATCCATAGTGGTGGTGGTCCTGGAGATGCTAGTGTCTCAGCTAGCCAAGGGTGAGCTGCCTCACCCATTGCAAACTTCTCTAAATACTTCACCTGCTCCATATCCTCGAGCCCCAAATAAGTGTTCAGGGTGCTCTGATCAAATAGTATGTTCAATTTCCTCACCTTAGTCACCTTAGTCCCCTTGTTGATGTGCGCTACATTGGCGTAGAACTCCCGGACTAAGTGCTCCTTGGCATCCACCACCCTATTAGTGAACCATGTCCACCCTCTTCTCTCCCGAAACTGTTTTGCCACATTTGGATTGTACCCATCCATGTCTTTCAAAAGAAATCGACGCTCATGTGTGAGCAATATCTGCAGCCACCACTCTCGAAACCTGTTGATTGCAGTCAGGCTCACGAACCTATCTTCCCAAACTTCCTTCTTCTTTGACCTCTCGAGGCCGGCAACTCTGGTATCACCTCCTCGTCCGTCATCCAGAATATCATCATGATCAAATGTGACTGGTGCGGTGGGGATATGAGTAGATGAGGGTTCTGAACCCTGACTGTCATCATCTGAACCCTCAGAAGTACTCTCAGAAGAGGTAAGCTCCTCTCTCAGTCGGTATCTGTCCTGGGGCAGCTGTGGCTGTGATTGCATAACAAGCTGCCTTTGCACTGAGTCTCTGTCTGATGCTTCCCTAGATGGGGCATATGAACTTGATTCGGAGGGCTCTGGCTGTCTACCTCGGCCTATTGTTGCCTTCTTACTGATCACTTTTTGTAGGGCGAGGGGTAAGGTGCTTTTTCCTCTGCCTCTGCCTCTAGAAGGTTCACCTCTCCCTTTGGATGTATCACCTCGTCCCCATGATCTAACCATTGTCTGCAAAACACAGCAAGAGGAATCGGTTATAGTTCAAATCCAAAGTATCAGACAGTTGTAGACAAACAGTATGCAAGTTAAGTGCGACCGCAATATTGAAGTGTGGTCCGCACAATTTTGGGTCCGGCCGCACATTGAAACTTCTAAAATGGCAACTCTCTGAAGACAGAGAATTGCTTAATCTGCGGCCCCAAAACACTCTTCTGCGGCCACGGTTGAATTTCTACGGACCGCACAATTTCAAGTGCGGTCCGCACAATCATTCTACACCAAATGCCCTAGCCTACTGATCTGCGGACCGCACAATTCAATAATTTATCGGGCAAATTCTTAGGGTTTCTATTTCACGCACAATTTAGACATGCTACTAGAAATTTAAACATGATACACAATTTACCCATACCCCAAATAGCAAATAGGAAGTTACCTACACAAATTTAAGCTCACATGAGGATGAATTTGATATTAGGCCTAAAAATAACTAAACTAATTATAAATAAAATTAATAAAATTAAAATAATTAATGATGAATTAAACATACCAGCAATGTAGTGATGCCAGGAAGAATCAAAGATGATGAAATGAGAGTGAGATCTTGAATCACTTGAGTGCATTGTGCTTGCCCTAGTGTCAAATGTTTAGAGTTCGTAAACATTGAACAGTGGTGAGAAGGAACTATTTATTTTTGGCCGGTTAGGGCAACGACTCAAGAGCTGAGTGCGGCCGCACAATTTTTTGTGCGGTCTGCACTTCTTTACATGTTAGAAATGACCCTTTTGATGATCTACGGTCCACACATTTTTGAGTGCGGACGCAGATTTTTGTGCGGACCGCACATTTCCTTGTGTGGTCTCACTTTGGCCATTTCTCTGACCTGCATAACTTCAGATATTTTGCAATTTCTGATCTCCAGTTGTGCGGCCGCAGATCCCTTTCTGTTGTGGCCTTCAAAATTGTGCCATCCGCACAATAAATGTGCGGTCCACACTTAGCCACTTTTCCTCAGCTCAGTTCTTACGAAGCACACTCATTACTGCAACACACTTCAAATCTAGTTAGCACAAAACAAGAACTATCTAAAGAAGAAGAAAAAGAGAAATAAAAAGAAACATGGGTTGCCTCCCAAGAAGCGCCTGATTTAATGTCGCGACACGACAAAAATTACCATTAATCACTTGAAATGAATCACTGCCACCACGTGGCCATCACCAACTTTTTTCCAAATAATGCTTCACCCGGTGACCATTGACTCGGAATACCTCATCACTTTTGTTCTTCAAGTCCAATGCACCAAAAGATGTCACACCCACAATTTCAAAGGGACCACTCCATTTGGATTTCAATTTTTCGAGGAACATCATCGTGAGTTGAACAACAAAACAAGATCACCCACCTTCAATTCCCTGTTTCGAATGTATTTGTCATGAAGGCATTTCATTCTTTCTTTGTATAAAGACGAACTTACATATGCATGGTACCAGAATTCATCTCACTCATTCAAATGTACAACCTGCAAGGTGGCAGCTGCTTCCCAATCAAGATTTAATTTCTTTAAAGCCCACATGGCCTTGTGCTCAAGTTCCATCGGAATACAACAAGCTTTGCCAAACACCAACCGGTATGGAGACATCCCGATAAAAGCTTTAAAAGCAGTCCGAGAAGCCCATAAAGCATCATCAAGTTTCTTGGATCAATCTATCCGGTTTGCATTCACTGTTTTGGACAAAATGCTCTTTATCTCCCAGTTGGAGACTTTCACTTGACCCTTTACTTGTGGATGATAGGGATTCGTCACTTTATGAGTGCCACCATACTTGGTGAGTAAGGTATGAAAAGCTTTGTTGCAAAAATATGATCCCCCATCACTTATGATAGCCCTTGGAGTACCAAAACTTGTGAAAATATTCTTCTTCAAAAATGCCACCACACTTCTCGCTTTGTTGTTGGGTAAAGCAGCGACCTCAACCCATTTGGACACACAATCAACCGCGACCATGATGTAGGTGTTTCCACAAGAACTCACAAAGGGACCCATGAAGTCAACACCCCACACATCAAAAATATCAATCTCCAAAATGGTCGTGAGGGGCGTTTC
The DNA here is from genome assembly GCF_000715075.1 of Nicotiana tabacum. NCBI lineage: Eukaryota > Viridiplantae > Streptophyta > Magnoliopsida > Solanales > Solanaceae > Nicotiana > Nicotiana tabacum. The sequence goes on from NC_134103.1 coordinate 42,109,842, forward strand.
ATTTTTCTTTGATATTTCACCGGCCCTTTGACATTTATCACAATGCTTGACGAGATCACTTGCATCCTTGTAAAGAGTGGGCCAATAGAAACCACAACTTAAAACTTTGGCCGCCGTTCTTGCTCTACCATGATGACCACCATATGGCGAAGAATGACAAGCCCCGAAAACTTTACATTGTTCCTCCTCCGGTACACATCTTCTAATCACTCCATCCGTACAAATTCGGAAAAGGTACGGTTCTTCCCTATAATAGTCTTGACAATCCCGTATGAGTTTCTCCCTTTGATTTGAAGAGAACTCAACCGGAATGATAGCACTCACAAGATAATTTTCTAGATCTGTAAACCAAGGCACCTCTTTCACTGAAATGGCTAAGAGTTGCTCATCGGAGAAGGAGTTATTGATTTCAAGGCCGTCATGTGGCCTCTCCTCCTCCTCCAAACGAGGCAAGTGGTCCGCCACTTGGTTTTCAGTGCCTTTGCGGTCTTGGATGTCTAGATCGAACTCTGGCAATAAAAAATCCATCTCATTAACCGAGCCTTTGAATATTGCTTGCTCATAAGGTACCGACGTGCCGCATGATCCATATGGACAATCACTTTTGTACCCAATAAGTACGGGCAGAACTTCTCCATAACAAAAAAAATAGCAATGAGCTCTTTTTCGGTCACAATGTAATTGACTTGGGCATCATTCATGGTCTTACTCGCATAGTAGACCAAATGAAAGATCTTTTTGACACGTTTCCCCAAAACTACTCTGACTGCCACATCACTAGCGTCACACATGACCTCAAAAGGAAAGCTCTAATTCGGGGTGGTGATAATAGGAGTAGTTGTCAATTTGAACTTGAGCAATTCAAACGCCTTCATGCAATCCTCATTGAAATGGAATTTAGCATCTTTCTCCAAAAGCTTACACAAGTGGTTCACCACTTTGGAAAAATCCTTGATGAAACGCGGGTAGAACCCCACATGACCCAAGAAACTCCTCACTCCCTTCACATATGTTAGAGGTGAAAGTTTAGAAATCACCTCTATTTTCGCCTTGTCGACCTCAATGCCATTCTTTGAAATTTTGTGTCCAAGGACAATGCCTTCCTCAACCATGAAATGACATTTCTCCCAATTCACACCAAGTTCGTCTCTTCACATCTTGCCAAGACCTTATCCAAATGTTTCAAGAAATCATCGAAAGAATTCCCGACCACCGAAAAGTCATCCATGAAGACTTCAAGGAAATCCTCCAAAATGTCCGTGAAGATAACCATCATACACTTTTGAAAAGTCGCCGGTGCATTGCATAACCCAAATGGCTTCCGTGAGAATACGAAAGTACCATAGGGACATGTGAAAGTAGTCTTCTCTTGATCCTCCGGAGCAACAAGAATTTGATTGTAGCCGGAATACCCATCAAGGAAACAATAGAAAGCACGACCGACCAACCTATCAATCATTTGATCTATGAAGGGAAGTGGGAAATGATTCTTCCTTGTGACTTTGTTGAGCTTGCGATAGTCCATACACACTCTCCACCTAGTCAATTCGTTCTTGTAGGAATCAACTCGTTCTTATCATTGGTAACCACCGTCATGCCCTCTTTCTTTGGGACACATTGCACCGGAAAGGTCTACGAACTATCAAAAATGGGGTAAACAACCCCTGCATCTAACCACTTTATGATCTCCTTTTTGACCACCTCTTGCATTGCTTTATTTAGCCTCATTTGATGTTCAATGGAGGGTTTGGAATCTTCCTCCAAATTAATCTTGTGCATGCAAAATGCTGGGCTTATACCCCGAATATCCTCCAATGTCCATCCAATAGCTTTATTCCTCTTTTGTAGCACCGCTAATGTGGAGTCTACATGCACGTTAGTCAAACAAGAGGAAAGAATAACCGGTAAAGTAGAACAAGGGCCAAGCAATTCATACCTGAGATGTGGAGGTAATGGCTTCAACTCCAAGATAAGAGGCTCTTCAATTTAAGGCTTTGTAGGAGGAGTTTTCCTATTTTCGAGATCCAAGAAAAGTTTCCGAGGTGCATAATTTTATGACCCTATCCCTTGCAAATAATTTACTCATTCCATGAAGCCATCCATTTCCTCATCATCAAAATTTAGCAAAACGGCCTCCAACATGTCACCCACATTAATCGTGGCATATGTATCATCAATAACAACATCGGTCACCAAGTCCATGAACAAACATACTTCATTTCTATTCGGTTTCCTCATAGATTTGCACACGTGAAACACTGCCTTTTCATCACCCACTCGAAAAGTGAGTTCACCGGCTTCCACATCAACAAGAGCCTTTCTCGTAGCAAGGAAAGGTCTACCAATAATAATTGGTACCTCATAGTCCACTTCACAATCAAGAATAACAAAATCCGTCGGGAGAATGAATTTATCAACACGAACCAACACATCATCAATTATACCCAACGGTCTCTTCATGGTACGATCCGCCATTTGTAATATCATAGATATGGGTCTTGGTTGCCCAATTCCCAAAGTCTTGAAAACCGAATAAGGCATCAAATTGATACTTGCCCCAAGATCACAAAGAGCTTTAGCATAGTCGGCACTTCCAATGGTACAAGGGATCGTGAAAGCACTGAGATCTTCCAATTTAGGATCCATTGAACGCACAATTGCACTCACTTGATGAGTTATCTTTATAGTTTCACAATTCATCGACCGCTTCATTGTCACCAAGTCCTTCATGAACTTTTCATAACCGGGCATTTGCTCCAAAGCCTCAACCAATGGCACATTAATAGATATACTCTTAATCATGTCAATGAACCTTTTGAATTGGTTCTCGCCATTTTGCTTGGAAAGCCTTTGAGGATATGGAGGAGGAGGCATTGGCATTGGTGCCTTAGCCTTTGGCACTACCTATTCCGGTATTTCAACAATGTGCTCCCTATACGAGCTCACTTCTTCTTGAGTCTCCTCCACATTGTCATCAATATCAATTTTTACTTTATCATTTGCTTGCACCACATTGTTCGGGATCTCATCTTCTTGTACCACTTGCTCATCATCCATAATTTTTCTTTGACTTGAGGTGGATGCATCCCCACCTTTCCCACTCCTTGTAATAATGGCCATGGCATGTCCCGTGTTGTTTTCACCCTTTGTGTTCACCACCATATCACTTGGTAGAGCCCCCATATGACGAGTGTTTAAAGCTTGCGAGATTTGCCCCAATTGAACTTCCAAATTGTGAATTGAAGTGTTGTGTGAGGCTAGTTGGGCATCGGAGTCGGCATTCTTCTCTATCATTTGTTTGAACTTGTTCTCAATTCATCCCATCTCACTATTAGAAGATCTTGGACCATGGGAAATATAAGGAGGCGGGTTGCTCGGTTGTTGATACATTGGGGGCCTTTGAAAGATCGACCCCCGATTTCCTTGGTTATTTTTCCATCCCCCTTGGTTGTTGCTCCCCCAATATCCTTGACTATTTCCACTCCAATTGCCTTGGCTATTTTGACCATTCCAATTTCCTTGATTGTATTTATTGTTCCAATTCCCTTGGTTGCTACCACCATTCCAATTACCTTGATTACCATGAGGTAGCCATTATTGTTGATTCGGGCCTTGAGAGTTGTTTCTTTGCCCTTGGAAGTTGTTTAGATATTGTACTTCCTCCTCTTGTTCATTGTAAGGTTCATCGTGATCAAGCCCACTATCTTCTTGCACATAATCTTATGCACGGTTTTGCACTTGAGGACCCTTTTGACTTATCTTGTTTACCATCGTATTAACTCCCTCCATTGCAATGACTTGCTTAGGACCTTACACTTATTGAAGTTGAGCCTTGGCTAATTGATTCATTGTGATGGTCAACTCGGCAATTGCTTGCCCATGATCATGCAATTCTTTATGTAGGTGAATCAAGTTTGGATCACCTTGAGGAACATTTGCTCTACTTTTCCATGACGATGAAGTATCCACCATTTCATCTAAGATCTCACAAGCTTCCGCATATGGCGTTGTCATGAAAGTTTCACCAGCAAGTTGGTTGACCACACATTGATAAGTAGTATTGATCCCCCTGTAGATAGTTTGTTGAATCATAACCTCTGTCATGTCATTGTTCGGGCACTCTTTCACCATAGTTTGGTACCTCTCCCATATTTCATACAACGGCTCATGGGTTCTTGTTTGAATGTTAGAATCTCATCTCTAAGAGTAGCCATATGCCCGGGATAAAAGAGCTTAGAAATACATTTCTCCGCCAATTCATCCCATGTATGGATGGAATGGTTTGGCAACCTTTCTAACCAATCCAAGGCTTTCCCCCATATAGAGAATGGAAATAGCCTCAAACTTACACCATCCTCGGAGACATTTGTCTGTTTACTCCCCCAACAAGTGTCCACAAACCCCTTCAAGTGTTTGTACACATTTTGATTCGGAGCCCTAGTGAAGAATCCCCGTTGCTCTAGCAATGTGAGCATAACATTTGTGTTTTGAAAGTTTTCCGCCCTAATGCGGGGAGGGACTATGGCACTTGCATACCCTTCATTCGGCAACACCCGGTGTGGAGCCTCTCTTGGTGGAGGTGGGGGTGGAACGGGAATGTTGTCTTGAGGCGATCAGCCTCGTCTATTTCCTTGAGGTTCAAGAGGAACCTCTTCAACTTGGTCATCTTCCACATCCACATCCCCCAAAGTCATGTTTCCGAGAGGATCATTATTGTTGAGAGCCATTGTTTCACCTACAATTGTTTCACCAAAAGGATTAGTAACACGGAAGGAAAAGAAGACAATTCACACACAAAACCAAATATATAGCTAAATCCTTTTTTAGCTCCCCGGCAACGGCGCCAAAAATTGATCTCGTCCAAGTCACACCTCTATTCGGGGTTGTGAAATGGTCGATTGCAATAATAATACCCAACAAAGAGTTGGGATTGAATCCACGAGGAGCTGAGATGGGATTAGTGGTATATATTTGGATAAAGCACGTGAAGTATCGTGGTTGCACTTCCACAAATATGGTTTTGTTTTTACTTCTAAAATTATGTCAAGGATTACAATTCCAAATATATAACACTAGAGAATATTGTTTTTGGATGGTTTTCAAATATATAAAAAGTCTTAGGGGTATGACCTTCACCTAGGTGTTTGCCTAACGGGTTGTAAAGTTTAAATCTTGTTTTGTTGGTCGGGGTGTATTATAGCAATCAACACTCAAATACCCACTCAATACCTCTCAGTAAGAGAGTGATTTTTCCCAATTTGACTTTCTCAAGTCCAAATAGGTATCGAACAAAACAGTAGATAAAATGCTCAAGTCGGGTTTTACTATCTCTAGGTTCAACCCTTTAATTGAGACTATCAATATCTTGATATTATCCCAAATTCCCGTTAGCCAAGTATTCCTAGACCAAATCTCTCTTTCTCAAGTAGAGACCAAGTCAAATAGGCATAAACTAATATTTGCAATCATTAGTTCTACAATTAAAGGCAAGAACAAGGCTAAATAATAAACACCCAACCATAAACAATCCATAAATCAAACACCCATTAGGTTCACACACTAGGGTTGGGTCACAACCCTAGTTAGAAATCTAGCTACTCATAATGGGTATAGAAGAAAATAAAGAAGAAAAGATGATAAAACTCATATTGCAAGTTAAAAGATAAAAATCCAATGTTAAATCACCAAAGTAAGCTAAAGTTGCCTAAAGATGCAAGTAAAAATGACTACAAGACTTTCAATATTCCAAACTTGACCTAATTTTGTGAAAGTAGTCTATGTATATAAAGCTGGAATTTTCGGAAAACATTTCTCTTTCGGAGGTGTTCTTTGGCCGCACAATTATATGTGCAATCCGCACTTCTCTTCAGATCTTGACAGGATTTGACTCTGTGGCCGCATAATTCTAGATTGCGGATGCATCTCTCATGTTCTGCGGTCTACACAATACTAGGTGCGGCCGCACTAGGCTCTTCTGCGGACCGCACATTTCCTGTGTGCGGTCGCATAGCTGTTTCTGCGGCCGCACGATTATTGTGCGGTCCGCATTTCTTCTTGAGCTTGAAATTAAACTCTCTGAACTTTGGCTCTTAAGTAGCTTCTGCGGCCGCACAATAATTGTGCGGTCCGCACTTTGCACAGGGGCTCGGTTGATTTTCCTTTACATTCTGCGGCCGCAGATAGAAATCTACGGTCCGCACATGAGCTTCTGTGCCTGATTTTTGTGCTTGTTCAGATCACTCCTCATTGAGTTGGATTTCATCGCAGGGGCTCATTTTTCAATACTCCTACAGGTAAGCATATTTCATCAGTTTTCGGGAATACAATTAGACACTTTTGGACTAAAACGAAAGCTAAAAGGCACTAATAAGTAGTCAAAATTTCCACTTATCAGAAATTTAAGTTAATTGCTGATACTCGAATTTCAGAGGCTTTGTAGAATCTTGGAGGAATTCTGCCATAATCCCTGCAGCAACAAAATTTGGAGGCTTAAATTCCTTAAGGATAGCGACTACAATACCAAGGCCTAAATATTTCATCTCATATTCTGTTATTTTTTATTACAGCAAGTATATGTGGCCGACAAGTAATAAAGTGACTTGAAAGTCGGATATCGAACCCAAAGAGACTTAGATTAATCATTAACTAAGCTAACTAAAATAAATTAACTGTCCAAGATAATCAAAAATATTGTTTTTCAGGAACAAGCGATTATGATTGGATTTTAATCAAAGGAGATTAAGATTCTAGGGTTGTGGTCGGTTTTTCAATCTTATTGGGTTTGTAATTACACATGTTAATCCAAATTATCTATGATTTCTAGTTGACTAGATCGTTTATATATAGCATGTTCCCACAATACTATCTGTCTATCCACAATATATCAACCCTATATTCCTATGGTAATGAATTTATCATGAACGAATATAATACGACATTCAACTAAGCAAGATTGTTAGGTATATTCCTATCCTAACTGCGAAATCGTTCCCTGAGCCATGGGTTTAGAAACAAGCTCTATCTAATTCTACTCTAATCTAAACATGTCTTTCCCAAGCATAGCATAGATAGTAAATAGAACTCAACTGCTGACCAAACAATTAAACAATTATGCATAGAATTAGAGAAACAACCAAAGATGATAACTCAAATTAACAGTTATATAATCAATAAAATTCAATATTCATGACAACCACAACCCTAGAATGTGAAGTTTAGCTCCACTTAGACATGGTAGAAAAATAACAAATCATCCAAAAAAATGTAAAGATTACTAAGTTTTATGGAAGAAAGATGGAATCTAATGCATTCTGACCTCCACGGCGGCTCCGTGCTTTCCCTTGGTCCAAAGTATGTTCTCCTCCTCAAAAGCACATTTTAGGATGTATTTATAGCGACTAGGGTTTGTATGGGGAAAATTTGGCGTCTCCTAATTCGGATTGGAGAAGCTGGTTTTGTCTGCTCTGGTCCCGGACTGGCGAAGTGAACCTCGGTTCCCTGTCCGGAACCTTTCTGGTTTCTTCTGCTCCGGTCCTGGTCTGGCGAAGTGAACCTCACTTCCTTGTCCGGGACCTGGACACTAAACTTATACTTCCTCCAGATTCTTTTGTTTTTACTTCACTTTTCATGCAAACTCTCCAAATCACTTCCAATTGACTGCTACACATATAAATACTATTATTTAGCTCGAGTCACCTATATTCACACCACAATTAATAAGATGGAAGCATAATGCAAGGAAAATTACATGCAAAAATATGGATTTTTAACCAAACACCACCACCCCACACTTAAGCTTTTGCTTGTCCTCAAGCAACCAAAACCTTGCTAACCAAACAATGCAATGCAAGACATCATATAATGGAGGAACATTTAGCATTTCAACACATTACACCTATGACCATGGTTGATATCAACAATTAAACCATTGCATACGCATTCATACCTTCCCCAACTTTCTCATTCCTGAATAGTGGTAAACAATTTAAAACACTCAAACAACCTGCGCATAACCACCCAACCTCAAAGACCAATTCGTCGCCAATAAGCACTCTCAATTTGTGCACTCACCCAACAAGAGATCTTTAATAACGTTAGTTATCCGTCATGGAATCACGTGCCTCACCAAAGAATAAGAGAGTATTTCATCCACACATTCAAATGTGCATTCGAATATAATTTAATGAGATCACATACACGAACAAAGAATCACTCACTCTCACAAAGAAATTTGTGTGCATCCTGCGGTCATACCATAGGCTTGCCCATAATGTATATCTCTACTAATTTAAGCTTGCAAAGTCTAGGATCAATTAGGTCTTTACAGGTTGTAACGGAGGATGAAGAACGTATAGGATATATTTTAGTATAGTGACTAACCCTCCTAAGTACTTTAATACACTACATTTAACTTTCAAGTGCACACTCTTCATGGCCAACTCGAGCCATGCCATGAAACAATACACAATTTAGCCCTTTCTCTTTAAACACATCTATACATTTACAGATTTACTAGCCCAAATCAAAATGGATAGGAGATATATGTTTTCTATTTTTTTTTCATTTTTTTTTATCTTTTTATACTTTCTTTTCTTTTCTTTTTATGCTCTTCTCTTTTTTTCCAACACTTTCCATAAATTGAAGTGTGCCCGACTAATGATATTTCAAAACATAAGTGCACCCTTTGGTATTTCTATGGTTCCATTCAAAAGCTAACACAACTATCACCTTATTCTTCAGCGACTTAAGTGCTTTCAGAGGCAAAGATTCGATAATGTTCAACTAAGAACAAAATGAGATTCGACTTGTAATGTGGGTGCCAAAGATAAGGTTTATAGGCTCAACTGGGCTATCAAAGGATAATTTTATTTGTGGTGGTATAATAGCTTAGTGAACAATCAAAGAAACGCCTACATTATTTCCTAGACTTACGATACTTAATGATTTCGCTTCAACTAACACACGGGGCAAGTTCTAGACTAACACAAGATAGCACAACATACAATCAAGACCTTACATCACACAATGCACATGACCCATTCAGGACGGCTCCATTCCAACTCTCAAGTTAAAGCAAGTAATCACATACTCATGAAATATTATGTAATAAAATGCTACATGAACAACGAGTCAAGAAACTGAGAGAAGGCGTCATAAACAAGCAGTTCAGTTTATCTATGTCATCAATTTTTGTCAAAACGTATTAGGGAGGTAATATGCATGCTACGACATAACTATGCTAGCATCAAACAAGTCAAAAGGCATATAGGAGCAATCGAGTTTTCTTCCTTTTATTTTCAAGATACATCCCTTGGAAACGAACCAATGCCCAAAGAAAAATCAAGGGGGATTATTACCTACCTACGACTAACTAAAAAGAAAGAAAATATTTTTTTGCATTTTGCATTGGACCTTAATCCCTCAAGAAAGATATTCAAGAGATCCATCATCGGAAAATGTCCAAAAGTTTTCTGATATTTTTGAACTTTATTTTGGATAAAAGCTACTAATACTAGTTCAAAAATACTACACGACTAATTCTACTAAATAGGAAATAAGAATAAGAAGCTAAAAATTAAAGATAAGGAGTTAATGTTAATACAACTATACCACTATAATCTAACAGTCCCCCACCCCACACTTAAAAGGATGCAGTATCCCAATGCACAAATAAAGCAAAAAATATAACGAGGGTGGACCAGAAACTCCTTGAAAGGCCAAAAGTTAAAGCAATAGTTGCTTATGAGGTACTCATACTTCCCCCAGGCATGGTCCTTTGTGTGGGCACCCCACACTTAGTTCTCATCATCTAGCCCACTTTTGCACTCTTCCAATAGATTTGCTTCCTATTATCGTAATCCTACAAAATAGAAACAAACACTACAAACAAAATATTACAAAAATAAAAATAAAAGAAAGCAGTAAAGTTGGGTTGCCTCCCTACTAGTACCTGATTTAACATCGCGACACGACTTGAACCACTTTTTGTCTCCATCTCGAACTTGTGAATTGAGCCCCCAATTTGGCTTCAAGATTTTTGCTATGCTCTCGGGGTGGTGGGACAAATGTAATCGGTCCAGGTAACCAATTTCGCATTCTACACTTCGTGGACTTCAGATGAGGTATGTAATTCTTTTTCTCTGGCATCATTAATTCCAGAATGTAATCACCTTGTTCCTCGTCCATTGGCTCCTCCAAAGGCTCAGATGCCTTGATTTCTATGTCACCATCCAAACACAATGTTGAAAAATGCATGGAATGAGGTCCAATGCGTTCCAACTCTAGAATTGTGTCACTATTTACATCCTCTTATGTGCACATACTATAGTCTTCAAATATAACATTATCTACTTCCTCACATGACTTCAGTGTGCTTTCCTCAACATTGACATCATCACTAAAAGTATGGTCGAATGATTCACTCTCCACTTTTAGCTACTCAATTTGGCGTATAAGCTCATTTTCATCTTCACATAACTTAGAACTATTTTGATGGGCGTTAGACAAAACAACCTTTGCATTAAATTGAGCTTCCAAGTCGTGAATAGCAGTGCCAAATTTTTCGATCTCTTATCCCAGTTCAGCTCTTCCTTATATTAAGTCTTTCATCCCATCTGTAATTTTCTCATGTTGAGCCTTATATATTCCTAATCTTTCAGCTTGTTCCATTAGCCAAGTTTGGCTCAAAATCTCCTCTTCTTCAAATTATTCCTCTTGCTGGAATTCACTTTCTTATTCAATTTGAGTCTCTTCCCGAATAACTACTAAGTCCACATCTTGTTGATCATCGAGTGTTTCAACAGTTCTTCTACTTTGGCCTTCATTCTCTTCACTGTGGCCTTGAGATCTTCCTTGCCTTTTCGGTATTCTTCTCTTTGCTCCACTAATTGACTCAATATGTCCATAAACTAAGCATCATATTCCACAGCCTCTATATGGTTGCTCCTATAAAAATCACAAAAATCATTAGAAACATCATAAATAGGGCTCGAAGAAGGATAAAAAGAATTAGGACAACCATCCCAATGGCCACCTTGACCATCACACATATTACAAATATTCCACTTATAAGATAGAGATGGTGCATCGAACTCGTTCCCGGAAATATTTTGACAATATTTCCACATGTGGGGTCCTCCACAATATGGACAAGGATCATCAAAGTAAGAACAACCATCATTCAAACAATTATCATTCCAAGATGCCATGTCAAAATAAGAAAAGCCAATACTAACTAAATAAGAAAATTTAAAACCTGAACAAAAATCAATTAAAGCTTAACTTAGATAAACAATCAAAAATTAAGTCCCCGGCAATAGAGCCAAAAACTTGTTAGTTCCCCAAGTACACGCAAGTATACGTGGCCGTCAAGTAATAAAGTAACTCGAAAGTCGGATGTCAAACCCAAAGAGACTTAGATTAAACGTTAACTAAGCTAATTAAAATAAATTAACTGCCAAGATAATCAAAAATATTGTTTTTCTACTAATCTACTATTATAAAAAATAAATAAGTAATTAGCTAAATTAATTAGAAGCAAGCGATTATGGTTGGATTTTAATCAAAGGAGATGAAGATTCCAGGTTTGTGGAACATTTTTCAATCCTATTGGGTTTGTAATTACACATGTTAATCCAAATTATCTATGATTTCTAGTTGACCAGATCGTTTATATAAATAGCATGTTCCCATAATACTATCCGTCTATCCATAATATATCAACCCTATATTCCTATGGTATTAAATCTATCATGAACGAATATAATACGGTATTCAACTAAACAAGAATTCTAGGTATATTCCTATCCTAACCGCAAAATCATTTCCCGATCCATGGGTTCAAAAACAAGCTCTCTCTAATTCTACTCTAATCTAAACACGGCTTTCTCAAGCATAGCATAGATAGTAAATAGAACTCAACCGCTGGTCAAATAATTAAGCAATTATGCATACAATTAGAGAAATAACCAAAGATGATAACTCGAATTAATGGTAATGTAATTAATAAACTTCAATATTAATAACAACCACAACCCTAGAATGTGAAGTTTAGCTCTACATAGACATGGTAGCAAAATAATAAATCGTCCCAAAAAAGTAAAGATTACTATGTTTGATGGAAGAAAGATGGAATCTGATGAATTCCGTCCTCCACGGCGGCTCCGTGCTTTTCCTTGGTCCAAAGTATGTTCTCCCCCTCAAAAGCACGTTTTAGGATGTATTTATAGCGACTAGGGTTTGTATGGGGCGAATTTGGCTTCTTCTCATTCAGATTGGAGAAGCTGGTTTCGTCTGCTCCGTTTCCGGTCTGGCGAAGTGAACCTCGCTTCGCTGTCCAGGACCTTTTTGGTTTGTTCTTCTCCGATCCCGGTCTGGCGAAGTGAACCTCACTTCACTGTCCGGGGCCTGGGCACCAAACTTATACTTCCTCCAGATTCTTTCGCTTTTACTTCATTTTGCATGCAAACTCTCCAAATCACTTCCAATTGACTCATACACATATAAATACCATTATTTAGCTCGAGTCATAAATATTCACACCACATTTAATAAGATCGAGGCATAATGCAAGGAATATTACATGCAAAAATATGAATTTTTAGCCAAACATTATAGTTACAAAAACAAGTAATTTTATTTATGTTGTATTGCTTGGTAGCTTCCCTTTGCTAAGATATGAGCCACTTCAGTTGCCTTACAGAAGTTATGTATAATTACCACCTTCTCCATTCTCAATATCAAACACCTCTAATTATATAAAAGGAAGTCACACTGCTAGAAATTCGGCCAAATCGACCACGAACAATCAACCAAAGTAGTCGGTTTTTCATAATATTTTCTTTTTTAATTTTGTTACTAAACTGACCAAATTCAGTCAGTTTTTGTTACGCAAAAATGTGGGAAATAATTTCATGTGTCCCATGAAATTTATCTTTCTAGAAACCAACCAATTTCAGTTAGTGTTTTATTTAAAATAAAATAGAATTAATATTCAGAAAATCGATTAACATCGGTCGGTTATCTTAGTAAGTCATTTTATAAATTGACCGATTTTGGTCGGTAATTTTAGTTTTTAAACAAAATTGACCGAAATCAGTCGGTTATTATCGCACGTGAATGCAATTAAAGAGTATAAATAAAATAAAAGAAAGTCTTAGAACAAAAAGCACCAATGGTCTAGTGGTAGTACAGTATCATGTCGCAGTACAAACCCCAGTTAGATTCTCGGATGGTGCAATGTTTAATTACATAATTTAAAAAACGACCAACTTTGTGTCATGACCCCAAATTTCCCTCCATGGGTTATCGCGATGGCACCTAGTCTCTAAGACTAGGTAAGCTTAAAATTTACGGAATAACTGAATATAAAATTGAACTTAAATTTCAACACATGAAATATAAATAAAAATTGCGATTCAATTAATTACAACTCCCAAAACCCGGTAGAACTAAGTCACAAGCTTCTAAGAGAAAATACTATGTGTCTCTACACATCAGAGTCTAAAGAGAATAAAGAAAACATCATAGTAAGGATAGAGGGGAACTCCGAGGTCTGCGAACGCTGACAGATATACCTTGAAGTCTCCACGTACGGTTCAAATCACTTTTTTTTGGCCTGGAAGGAGGAACCTGAATCTACACAAAAACATGTGCGGAAGTATAGTATGAGTACACCACAACGGTACCCAGTAAGTGCCAAGCCTAACCTCGGTAGGGTAGTAATGAAGTCAGGTCAGGGCCCCACTGGAATTAAAGGTAATGAGGCAGAAAATATAATAATACAATGAAGTGACTGAGACATAAATAACGAGAAATTACAGAAAGGTAACAGCAAAAACAAATAGAGGAAAACAACAGGGGTGCTCCTGAGGTATCCCCTCGTAGTCCCAAACGTAAAGACACAACAGGAGGATCTCCTAAGGTACCGCCTTGTAGTCCCAAAAGTAAATATGCAATAAGGGATCTCCGGAGGTACCGCCTCGTAGTCCCAAAAGTAAATACACGACATGAGGAGCTCCTGAGGTACCGCCTCGTAGTCCCAAAAGTAAATACGCAATAGGGGGATCTCCCGAGGTACCACCTCGGAGTCCCAAAAGTAAATATGCAACAGGGGATTTCCCGAGGTACCGCCTCGTAGTCCCAAAAGTAAATACACGACAGGGGGATCTCCCGAGGTACCGTGCAGCCTCGTAGTCCCAAAAGTAAATACGCAACTCATAACCTATGGAACAATGAACTTAGAGCAAGGAATCATACAGTTAAAGACTGAATACAAAATCACGGAGGCGAGTAATTCGACTAAGCATGTTTTAAGTAAAAGTTAAAATACGTAGACATGCGATACAAGGCTAAACATGATAGCTACACATACTAAGGCAACTCAGTTAAGGAATTTAAAAGAAGACTACTCTGCAAGAATCAGAATTTCCACATTTAGCCTATGTACGCACTCGTCAACTCGCGTACACGGCACTCGCATTTCACAAATTGTTACAACGGTACCAAATCCTAAGAGAATTTTTCTCACACAAGGTTAGACAAGTCACTTACCTCAAATCTCTCTCAATCAATCGATAAGAATCCCTTTCCCTCGACTTTCCGACTCCAAACAACCCAAATCTAGCCAAAAGGAATTACATACCATGAATACAACTACAAGAAACTAATTTAAATAATAAATCTACGACTTTAGCAAAGAATCGAAAATCGCCCCAAAAGATCGACCCAGGCTCACGTCTTGAAATCGGGTAAAAGTCACAAAATAAAAATACCCATTCGATATTGAGTTCACCCATACCATAATTACTCAAATCCAATACAAAATTCTCGATCAAAACCTCAAAAATCGGCCTAAGGATATTTTTCACCCTTTTTCACATATTTCACAACCCAAATCCTTAATTAATGGAAGAATAAATGATATCTTAGTGGAAATTAATGTAAAACAAGTGAAGAATCCTTATACAAATATTTTCTCTGAAAAATACTCAAAATTTCGCCTCAATCCGAGCTCTAATTTTCAAAATATGAAGAAAATGGAAAACGCTCGATTTAATATAATCTGCCCAGGCTTTTCGCACCTACGGCCAATTAACCGCACTTGCGCACGCACTTCTGCGGCAATAGCCTCCGCCTCACTACTCTGCATCTGCGGAGCTCTTCTCGCACCTAGGGGCTGGCAGATGCGGATTTCCCTTCGCATCTATGTTCACCCAAGGCCACCTTCTCCAGGTCCTTTTCTGTGCTTGGCCTCACACTTCTGCGTGTCCGCACCTACGGTTAATCTTGGGCATGTGCGGTTGCACCAGAACTGGTGAACTTCAGCCATTCTTTAAACTTCAACTTGATCCGTTAACCATATAAAATCAACCCGAGGCTCCCGGGACCTCAACCAAACATACTAATATGTCCTAAAATATTATACGAACTTAGTCGAGCCTCTAAAGCATATCAAACAATGCTAAAAATACGAATTGCGCATCAATTCAAGTCTAATGAACTTTAAAACTTCAAACTTCTACATCTGATGTCGAAACCTATCAAATCAAGTTCGATTGACCTCACATTTTGCACAAAAGTCATAATGGACATTACGGACCTACTCCAACTTCCGAAATCGGAATCCGACCCCGATATCAAAAAGTTCACTCCCGGTCAAACCTTCCAAAAATCATTCAATTTTCAACTTTTTCCAATTGACGCTAAAATGACCTACGGACCTCTAAATAAACATCCGGACATGCTCCTAAGCCTAAAATCATCTTACGGAGTTATTGGAACCGCCGAAACTCCATTCCGGAATCGTCTACACATAATTCAAACTACGGTAAATTCCTAGAACTTAAACTCCCAATTTAGGGACTATGTGTCTCATTCCACTCTGAAACTCTCCCGAATCCGACATCAAGCACCCCGACAAGTCATAAAACCCAAAAATAAAATAGAGGGATCAATAAATAGCGATTAGGGGATAATACTCTCAAAATGACCGGCCGGGTCGTTACACTTCGGTTGACCAAGTCGGTCTTCTCTTTTGGTTTGTTGTGAAATTTAATTGATCGGCCAAATTTGATCGGTTGGCTCTACCGATAACATGATTATCGACTGCCATAAATCAATCGGTTGTCGGTTGGATTTTGCCGACTACCGACCAACATTGGTCGGTCTTTACGGTCGGATTTTGCCCTGTTTTTAGTAGTGTCATAAGTTGGGTATCCTTGTTTTTAGGAATTTAATTAGTTTTGTTGAATATGATTCCACCTCCGGTCGCTAAATAATTAACGGAAGGAACCAAGCCCTAGTTCAAGGACTAGCAGTTCAACATGTGTTGAGCTATTAGCGTGAATACACTTTTTGAAAACCTGCTATCCAATCAGCATTGTCACACCTCCTACCCCACTGCATTGAGTATTTTGCTTGTAACCAGCATTAATATTCAGTTTATACCAACTCTGAGAAGGCCTGTTCTAAAATATTTGGACTGGAATGACTCTGTTACAATTACTTTCTCGTGCTGTGAGAAACTGTGTTTTGTGACATGTTGTAGAACATGATTTATAGATAGACTATTCCTAGTGTTCCAAAGGTTCGAGAGAGCAAAACGAGTAATTATGTGCATATGTGATTGATTCAAATTGTTTTTGAAGTATAATGCAAGGACAATTAAAGTTGCTTATTGTGGGTAAAATTATAAGTAATTACAGTTGAAAAATAAGATGAAGAAAATATATAAATATTTTTTAGGTTGTGGCGCGAATATCTCGCTCTCTTTAAGGAGATTCAAGCTCACTGCGGTAGCATCTTCACTGGTCCAGCAGTAATAATCTTGACTTGTCCCCTCCGGGATACAACAGCCCGACAAAACAAACTCTGGACAAGTTGTTGAGTCCAATGCTCCACCAAAATAAAAATCTTCCTTCAACAAACACAATATTCTTTTTTGTAGAGAATAAGTTAGGAGACTTAGATTTTTTCCTTCTCTTAACTCTCTTTTTCACTATACCAAATTCACTTTTTTTCATACACACTATTATATTTTTCCGTATACAACACAAGGAAGAAACACCACTATTTATATGTGTAGAATTTCTTCCATAGAATAAATATCAAAGTAGTGGGATAATAAAATTGTAGAACATGATTGATGGTTACAAAATTTAATTTTTAGTAGGTAATTAGTGATAGATCATGATATTAGTGGTTTCATAAGTTACATCAAAATAATGACCACTTTCTTGTTAATTTATAACCACTATCTCACAAAAAATAATATACTTTAATATTAAAATGCATTAACAACAGCACTTATACATGCAACAAAAGAGCTGGCATAGTTACGTGAACTTATTAAACAAACCAAGATGCAGTAGTTATCACGTTAAAGTTAAAACAATGTATGTCACAGGGCCTTGTCAGAATTAGGTGGATATTGACGAAAAGGCAAATGAGATTGACTGCTCATGACATGATGCAGCATACAAGTGGATGTCTACTTTTTAATTTCATCCTCCTCTTATGTGGATGCCTTCTTGGACTGATTTTGACAGATTCCTTAATTACTCTTTTTCTATTGTATGGATTCCTTATTCTTTCCTAGTGTTTCTACTTTCTAGAATGCTATCGTACAGTTGACAATTAAAGTTAGAGATTTAATTACCTAAAGCAAGTTCCTAACCATGGTTAAAATAGTAATTTTTTTTTTTTTGCTCTAAAAACTTTTGAAAATCCTACAATTCTAGCTAAAATATATTTAAAAGATCCTCTTTTTTCCCACTTTATTATGATTTTTTTTTTGTAAGTTCTTTCGTTTTATATACGAGTTTTCTTTATTTTCCCCCCGATTTTCTGTAAATTCCTGTCAAACATGAGAAAATAGACATCTAGTGCTTAGTGGGAACAGTAAGATAAAATTGAATTAACGTATGATTTTAAATTTAAAATAATAAAAATAACATTAGTAAAATTTAAATTAGAAATTCTATATGATATTAAAATTAGCGGTCCATTCAATAATTTTCCAATAGACTTTTTGTCGCGACCCCAATTTTCTACATTAGGATGTCGTGATGAGGTAAGCCTAAAAAATGCTGATTATTAACATATGCTGATTATTAATGAAAGTTAACTACTTAACTGCAATACATTAAATAATAACTGATACAACATAGCTGAGCCAACGTCGATTATACAATCCCAAAACCGGTAGTACAAGTCATAAGCCTTTCTAAGAGTAACTAGATATAATAAGTACATCACAGTTTCGGAATAATAGTAGACAGTAGAATACAACAGAAGGTGAATTCGGGGCCTGCGAACGTCGAGCAGGTATACCTTGAAGTCTCCAGCCACGCATGCATAAGTCTCAAACCAACTCGATCAGAAGTACTTGGATCTGCACAAAAATATGCAGAAGTGTAGTATGAGTACACCATAGCAGTACCCAGTAAGTATCAAGTCTAACCTCGGTAGAGTTGTGACGAGGCCAGGTCAAGACACCTACCAGATATGTAAACATGTGCAGGATATAACATAAAACTAACAATGGAAAGAATATCAATATAAGACCAACAACAAAAGGATCACAAATTTACAATCAACAGTGAACATAATAGAAGCACGAATGGCCACAAGAAATAACCAGGTAATTAAGCAACAACATAGTTAGAATACAGATGAAACATAAATGTATTCAAATAAGGGGAACCGATGACAACTCAATCAATCAAATCGTTCTTAGTGCACGAATTACAACAAGAATTATCCGAGATACCACTCCTCGAAATCACAAATCTTACACGTATGGCACCTTGTGCCCACATTTTCCATATCACTTTCGTACGGCAAAGTTCACGTGCTACCATGTACATTGTATCTGTGTCAAATGCTAACTAAAATGTTCGAAAGATTTATTTATATACAATAAGGCATAATAATAATCTTGAATAAAGTAGAGAATCAAATGAGAAAATGAGTTTATTTTTGGAACCGAATACAGTGATATAAGGTACAATTTATACAAGATATGGTATCAAATGAGTTTAATTTAGAAATTATTTAAGTAAAACAAATACCATTTCCAAATAAAATAAAGCACCGGGTAAGTTATCGAATTAAATATGGAATTTTATTAGAATAAAATATGATAACAATTTCTAATTAAAGTAAAAACATGAGATAAGGTAAGGAGTTTAATTTGAGAAATCAGTTAAAGTAACATATGGCAACTATTAAGAATAGTAATGTACCAAATGAAACGACGAGTTTCAACTTAAGAGTCACATAAGGTAAGCATGTTGATAATTCTTTTATTTAAAACAGTTATGTTACCAACAACCCAATAGGGTATGAGATTGTCATGACCCAAAATTCACTAAAAGTCGTCATGGCGCTTAACGCCGCCACCAGGCAAGCCAACGACGATTGATCAACTTAATTAATTATTTTATTACTTTCAAAATTATAATCTCCATTAGTTAAATAGTATAAAATAGAATTTACAGGGTAAAATAAAAATAATTACGTGAACTACAATAACGAACAACCAGTAGGAACCCCCAAAATCCGGTGTCACAAGTGCATGAGCACTAACTAAGAAATATAATAAAATACAACATCTGTCAGGAATACAAGTTAGACATGAAAATATAAATAACTCTGATGGAGACTCTGTATGCTGCGGATCGTAACATGGAATGCAACTCGCAGTAAAGTCGCCGCAAATGTCGCGCCGATGCGCCCAGAGGACCACCAGAAACATATATATACCTGCATAATAAGTGCAACAAGTGTACCATGAGTACGTAAATCAACCCGTACCCAGTAAGTATCTAGCCTAACCTTATAGAAGTAGTGATGAGGGGTCGACATCGACACTTACTAGTGGTCCAATACAGTTAGAAGTAAATAAATATGGGGCAGAGCAGATACCTCATCAGATATGCCGTCATTGTTTAAATCAAGAAAACTCACAAATATACTGGCTTCTTGTCATATATTACGCACGATTTCATAAGAGTATTTTATAGAAATGTCGAGGCGTACGGCCCGATCCCATCATAATATGTGAACTACCGAGGGTCGAACGACACAAACCATAGATACATCTATTATACTGTCGAGGCGAACGACCCGCTCCCATGAGAGTGCGATACAAAACCTGCCAAGGCGAACGGCCAGATCCCATCATAATGTGCGCACTACCGAGGGTCGAACGACACGAACCATAGATGTATCTATTATACTGCCGAGGCGAATGGCCCGATCCCATTAGAATAAGAAGCTTTAACGGGTCCGTGACCCCATTCATGAATAAACGTGTGAGTTATGAATTTTAAGGAAAACTTTTCGATGAGAACGCATATCGCAGGAGAAATTCGTAAGAGGAGTACAATTATTCCGCGGCTAATCATGAATCCCGTCAAATCCCGTCAACTTTAAGGAATACTTTACAATGATTTTCAACTCCGCTCAAAAAATTAATAAAATCAACCCTCGGTCCCACGTGCCCGGATTTCAAAAATTTTTGAAGATAAACTTTACCCATAACGTCACAAACTCAAATATACAATTTATTCCTAATTCCATTTCCAAAATCATGATGAAAATCACAAAATATCAATTCTAGGCCTTCCTATTAAAATCCAAATTTGTTTATAAATTTCCATGTAAAAATCCTGATATAATCCAAGAATTTCACTAAAATTGTGTGGGAATTACTTACCTTGCAATGGTTGATGAAACTCTCCACTTGAAGCTCTCAGAAAATCGCCCAAACCAAGAGAGAATGAAAGAAACTGTGCCAAATCCCGTATAAAAATCCAATTCTGCCCAGCGCTTCCTCGCACTTGTGGAACAGTAGCCGCTTCTGCGGTTCCGCCCCTGCGGCAAATCCATCGCATGTGCGGCTCCAGCCCAAACCAATAGCCCTTGCTTCTGCACCCTCAGTAGCGCACCTGTGCTTCCTCTTCTGTGGGCCTCAAGCGCTTTTGCGCTCGTGCACCTGCACTTCCATGTCCGCTTCTGCGGCCCAAGCCTTCTTGGCCAACCTCCTCTTCTGCGCTCCAATGGTCGCATTTGCGATCACGCAGGTGCATGAATTCCTTCGCACCTGCGGCCTCTGCCCAGCTCACTTCCAGCCGCTTCTGCGGTTCACTACCTCACTTTTGCAAGGTCGCTTCTACGATGAAGCTTCCGCATAAGCGGTTGCACCAGCAACCAGAATTCTCTAGCTTTTCCTTGAGTCCAAAATCTGATTCGTTAACCATCTGGAATCCACTTAAGGCCCCCGGGACCTTGACCAAACATACCAACGCATCCCAAAACAAATTACGAACTTAGTCGAGGCCTCAAATCATGCCAAAGAACATCGAAACTACGAATCGACGATCGAAATCCTTCTTTAAACGTTCAAACATTCAAACTTCGCCTAACGCGTTCGAATCACACTTTAACTTTCCGAAATAACGCCAAACTTTACACACAAGTGATAAATCACAATACAAACTTATTCCAAGGCTCAGAACCTCAAACTGACATCGATAACACCAATGTCCACTTCAAATCAAACTTAAGAAATTCTTAAACTTTCAAAATGTTAACTTTCTATAATAAGCGCTGCAATGCTCCCGGGCGACCCGATACTCAACCCGAACATACGCCTACTTCCAAAATCATCATACGAACCTATTGGAACCTTCAAATCCCAATTCCTAGGTCGTTTACTCAAAAGTCAAACCTTAGTCAACTCGTCCAACTTAAAGCTTCCGAATTTAGAACTTTCCATCTGAATCAACTTCGAACTTCCCGAAATTCAATTACGATCACACATACAAGTCATAATACCTGAAGTGAAGCTGGTATTCAAGGCTTCAAACCACCGAACAACGCGCTAGATCTCAAAACGACCGGTCGGGTCGTTACATTCTCCCTCACTTAAACATACATTCGCCTTTGAATGTGCTAAGAACTGCTCCGGAGTTGCCCAAAAATCACCGTCAACACCTTGTGCAGCTTTGCTGAATTCACATCATGCACCGCATAATTCACATGCCCATAATACATCCTCCGAGTACAACAGCTGAAATTTCACGAATCTGATGCCCATAATACACCTCATAACACATATAAGCCTTGTTCCAACTCTCGTAATACTTTCACGACGGAAGAGATGCGTAGAAACTAATAACCACCTACCGAATCAACAAATCATGGATTCTCTTCTCTTGACAAGGACCATCTCAAATTATGCCAAAAATCTCATATGACACCAACAATGTACCAGCAAGCTACAAACTCGAATGCGATACATAATTACAAACGAACTGTGGGAAGGAACTATCTAGCCTGTGTAGCAAACAAGACGATCGAACAGATGCTATGAACCTGCCTCAGGGATGAAAAATAAGGCATAAAAAATAAGTGTAAGGAACTATGTTCAACATCTCATTGCTGCGGCGTGCAACCTGATCCAATATGACACTGTTGCAGCATGCAACCCGATCCACATAACATGCCTGTGGCGGTGTGCCACCCGCTCTAAACAATATACCCGTGGCGGCGTGCCACTCGATCCACACATAACAATCGAGAAGAAAACACACATCAAGTTGTAACGCTTATACTTACGAAAGGCTCGAATATCGACCACAAGCATGCCAAATAAATAATACAAATCTCGAGGGAGACGTATAGAGCCATACGTTACAAAACTCAAGCATGACTAAGGTGCAATAAATGACCTGCATCTCGAGAGCCATCTTGCTCATGTAACACCATAAACTACACGGGATCACAACACATGTACGAGTAATCAAGTTGTCTCACAATCCACCTAGCCTAATAGAGTATTACATGGAATAGCTGACGACAGGAATAACATTCAATGCCTGATGACTCATCCGTAAGCAATTCTATGACGAATGAACTCATCCGAACTGACGTAGAGCACACATTCACATTAGACCAACAAACGGACCTCAAACCGATTCTGATCATACCACACTAGGCTAATAACCTTCCAAGGATCCACGATGGCCCCATTCATGACACACATGAGCAGTCGTCCACTCCGGACCAAACTCCCACAGTTCATAACCAAAGGAATAGTGCGCCTTCCAAGCGTAAACCCTCACCTTAACGATAGTATCAAAAATCTCCATACTTGGTTTCAATCTTTAACAATCAAGTGACTAACATGCCACACTTATACAGATTTCCCCGTGGGATATGCTCCTACAATCCTCCACACCAAGTAGCAAGGTTTGCACCTCCATACCACCCGCAGTACTAATGATGTAAAGCAATTCAAGAATCCATAATCGGTACACAAAGCGTCTCACCACGGACACCATTCTCACACGACACTAAGGTAGTGCCAACTTACTCTGAACATCTGAATTCTCCCTTGCTCACCCGAGCTCGTGACATTCTTGTCAACACCGAACCGCAACCTTGATCCTCGACTTTCAAATTCCCATGCCGTTCACTGCACCCATCATGCCGCTACAGGAGAATACAGGAATTCATCATAACCCTTGAATTACTAGTAGAATAAACACTTCATTAGCTTGAAAACTTTCACTTAGCTCATTTCAGAAGAACCAATACAACACGCAACTAAATTCCCTAACAGCAGAAAATATAAACCTCAAGTCGTGATCTAAACTGCCATGACTCTTTCGGAATTCATTTACATAACAAAGCCATTTGAATCAAATACCTCCCAAATCAATGAAGTTATGGTGGCTGTCAAGACTGCACGTACAACCACAAACCACATGCATAACTTCACATGCCGAAGGAACTGATCATTGCCACAATCATGCTAATTCAACCATTACTAACCGACCAACTTCTTTCAATTTACTCTGGACTTGCCTTAGAAATAATAATAGCTCCATTCAAAACATACGAACCCAATCCCCACTCATCCCGAGTGACACGAATCGCGAGACCACATTGTCTCAATGCCCATGAATCATCTCATACCCTTCTCAAGCGCACAATAGCATCTCCAATTGGTACACCCATTCTGCAAGACCTTCTGCGAATCCGTAGCTATTTCTCTCTTTCCTCTAATACTGCACCGGAGACCCGATGATAACATGGAACACTCCGAGCCCCTTTCATAATCTACTGCAATAATTCGATCCTTAACCACATAACGAACCCCAAATCCTTAGGCACTACACTTTAATTCTTGAACCCACTAGGACTGTTGTTGAGAGTCACCCACTCTGACCTGATCCCGAACATAACCAAACTCCAACGCTCTGCTAGAACATGAATACCCCCTCAAAGAAGCAACCGGCTGAATTCTTTTTCTTGTACATCACATCCACAAATGCATAAACTCTAAGTCTTCCCAAAACCTGCACACAAATCGATATGGAGGAATATAGTACACATTTATCAATTTCTTTGCTCTAATTACCCTTAATATTTTATTTCCTTAGTCATAATAACCCACCAATATACCAATAACTAGAAACCGCACAAGCAGACAACCACGCGATCCAATCGTAGACGGTGGGGCTCCCCCACTTAGCTTTAAGCTACAATTGCATAAACCTAGAACCCACGAGGATTCCTCCTACTCAAGTACCATGATCTCGCACTTTTAACCCGCTAAATTTCTCGAAATCTTTTGCTAAACATTTTATGAACATTCCGAATTATCAGCCACAAACGCATATTCAACCTTCTGTCGGGTAGTAAGTAGAACTCTTCGTAGAAACTTCACCAAAATCACGCAACCGCTAATCTGCTCGCAGGAGATCACCCACTTGTGGAATTCCTTACCGACATCTTCCAACGATGCTGCACTGAGTACATCTACCATGAAATCAATAAACCCTCCCGAGCCCTTGGTCGTCCACCAGCTGTACAAGTCTGTTCATTCCCCATCGACATCAACTGAAAGTTCGACAATACATTCCAAACTCGAAAATGATAATCAAGTCTTCACATCCCTATTCATTTCAAGCAAACTCCTCTCCTCCATATTCAATCTTCCTTAGTACAATAGCCACCAGCCCAAATAAAATCTGTAGACTTAGTCACTGTCCACCATGATACCCAAATTGCTCTAAACTTTCTCAAGGCATGTGGCTATCCTACCACGGAATTCATATGCTACTCTGCCACTCCCACTTCGGTTAAACCATCTCATTTAAGGAACTTCTCGACCTCTTCTTTTAATACTTGACATGCTAGCAATTCCACTAC
Source organism: Nicotiana tabacum (assembly GCF_000715075.1). Classification (NCBI taxonomy): domain Eukaryota; kingdom Viridiplantae; phylum Streptophyta; class Magnoliopsida; order Solanales; family Solanaceae; genus Nicotiana; species Nicotiana tabacum. Next base: position 42,135,066 of record NC_134103.1, read on the forward strand.
CACGAGACACCTCCCACCATGTCTTTCCCCATCCTTCTCTGCCCAAATGTTGGCTCAAATCAAATCCATACCGGTAGAACCTGAACTTATAAATTGCTACTAACTCTAAACCTCCTAGAAGATCATCTTTCTCGAGCCATCAACATTAGGCGCACCAATTAGATCTTGAAACCGCTACACACCTCTATCTTTGACAACCGCTTCTTGGCACCATTTCACAACACCCTGCCCCGAAGGAAAACTGAAGAAGACCATAACACCGGCGAACCTTAATGTATTCAACAAGGACGAAGACACCACATCACAATTGAGAATTCCACCACGCCCGAAAATATCAAGTCTCGTTACTTGATCAACCAAAACCTGAACATCCATAGTCCGATTGCCCTTCCTCCGTTGGAATTAGATTCCGAACCTCTAAACCATGAACTGAGAAGTCCTCTTTTCGAGTCATTCACTACCGCGATCCATAAATAAGCACCCTACCATTACACCAACACTGTGTGATAACAATGCATGAACATCATAGCAACCTCCGCATAGCCTCAAAATCATAGGAAATACAGATACTGAGCTGAAATTACAGAACATCCTTCCGCAAGGCGATGATAATAGCCCGCCCGAACACGCAGGGAAAAACATCATGCACCACGTCTGCAGTACCACCACAACTCCTCAACGCCCAATTGATAACAAGCGCTTCACGTCGCATATGATTGAGTAGGAAGGAAATAAAGGCATAAGCCTCAAAGGAATCAAATCGCATGATGAAGAATCAAGAAGGGAAGTGCTCCTAACAGCCATGTATCCTCTCGGAGATAAGTACAGACGTCTCCGTATAGATCCGCAAGACTCTACTAGACTTGCTCATGACTCGTGAGACCTAAGTGAACCTAAGGCTCTGATACCAAGCTGTCACAACCCAAAATCTACTAAATGTCATGATGGCATCTAACGTCGCCATCAGACAAGCCAGCGGTGATTGATCAACTTAATTACTCATTTTATTACTTTCGAAATCATAATCTCCAATAGTTAAATAGTATAAAATAGAATTTATAGGGTAAAATGAAAATAATTATGTGAACTACAATAACGAACAGCCAGTAGGAACCTCCAAAATCCAGTATCACAAGTGCATGAGCAGTAACTAGGAAATATAATAAAATACAATATCTGTCTGGAATACAAGTTAGACAGGAGAATATAAATAACTCTGATGGAGACTGTGTATGTTGTGGATCGTAATATGGAATGCAACTCACCGTAAAGTCCCCGCAAATACCGCGCCTCTGCGCCCAGAGGACCACTAGAAACATATATATACCTGCACAATAGGTGCAATAAGTGTAGCATGAGTACGTAAATCAACGCGTACCCAGTAAGTATCTAGCATAACCCTGAGAGGTAGTGACGAGGGGTTGACATCAACACTTACTAGTTGTCCAATAAGACAAGTACAGTAAGAAGTAAATAAATATGGAGAAGAGCAGATAAACTGTATGAACAAATATAGATACAATGTACAATCCTCATCTGAACGGTAAACTCAAGCTCTCACTAAGCAGTTACCTCCTTAATCGGAGTATATATATATAGGACTTCACCAGATAGGTCGTCACTGTTTAAATCAGGAAAACTTACAAATACACTAACTTCTTCTCAAATATTAAGAACGATTTCATAAGAGTATTTTATAGAAATGTCGAGGCGTACGGCCAGATCCCATCATAATATGTGCATGCCGAGTGTCGAACGACACGAACCATAGAAGTATCAGCCCGATCCCATCACAATAAGAAGCTTTAACGGGTCCTTGAACCCATTCACGAATAAACATGCGAGTTATGAACTTTAAGGAAAACTTTTCGATGAGAACGCATTCCGCGGGAGAAATTCGTAGGAGGAGTACAATTATTCCGCGGCTAATCATGAAGCCCGTCAAATCTCTACAAAAGCAAGTCTATCACTCTACGCAAGTCTAGTCTCAAGTGTTAATCTAAAATAAAGGAATTTAATATGCAAGCGATAACTCAAATAGTATAATTATAGCATGGTGTGAACCTAAGTCTACCCGGACAATGACATAAATTTAGCTACGTACGAACTCCCGTCACCTCGTGCGTACGTATCCCCCGCAACAAGTAGCACATATCAAATACATCACCTCGGGGTAGTTTCTCCCTCACAGAGTTAGACAGGAGACTTACCTCGCTCCAAAGTTCCATAACCGGCTCCAACGCCTCTCTAACACCTCAACTCAAAGCCAAACATCCCGAAACTAGTCAAACAACGTGTAAATCAATCAAAATATGCTCCAATGCTTACAATTTAACAATTTATAATGATTCTCAACTCCGCTCGAAAAGTCAATAAAGTTAACCCTCGGGCTCACATGCCCGAATGCCGAAAATTTTCGAAGATAAACTTTACCTATAATGCCATAAACTCAAATATACAATTTATTCCTAATTCCATTTCCAAAATTATGGTGATAATCCAAAACTATCAATTCTAGGTCTTCCTCTTAAAATCCCAAGATTTTCCATAAATTTCCATGTAAAAATCCGTAAATAATCAAAGCATTTCACTAGAACTGTGTGGGAATTACTTACCTTGCAATGGTTTATGAAACTCTCCACCTGAAGCTCTGCAAAAATCACCCAATCCAAGAGAGAATGAAAGAAAATGGGCCAAATCCCGTATAAAAATCCAATTCTGCTCAGTGCTTCCTTGCACCTGCGAAACAGTAGCCGCTTCTGCGACTCCGCACCTGAGACAAATCCATTGCATGTGCGGCTCCATCACAAACCAACAGCCCTTGCTTCTGCGCTCCCAGTAGTGCACTTGTGCTTCCGCTTCTGCGGGCCTTAAGCGCTTCTACGGCCCAGGCCTTCTTGGCCAACCTCCGCTTCTGCGCTCCAATGGTCGCATCTGCGATCACGCAGGTACGGGAATTCCTTCACACCTACGGCCTATGCCCAACTCACTTCCAGCCGCTTCTGCGGTTGACTGCCTCGCTTCTGCGATGAAGCTTCCGCAGAAGCGGTTGCACCAGCTACCAGAATTCTCCAGCTTTTTCTTAAGTCCAAAATCCGATCCGTTAACCATCTGGAATCCACCTAAGGCCCCCGGGACCTTGACTAAACATACCAACGCATCCCAAAACACATTACGAACATAGTCGAGGCCTCAAATCACGCCAAACAACATCAAAACTACGGATCGATGATCGAAATCCTTCTTTAAACTTTCAAATATTCAAACTTCGCCGAATGTGTCTGAATCACACTTAAACTTTCCGGAATGATGCCAAACTTTACGGACAAGTCATAAATCACAATACGAACCTATTCCAAGGCTCGAAACCTCAAACGGACATTTATAACACCAAAGTTCACTTCAAATCAAACTTAATAAATTCTTAAACTTTCAAAATGTTAACTTTTCATAATAAGTGTCGAAATGCTCCCGGGCGACCCGATACTCAACCCGAACATACGCCCACATCTGAAATTATCATACGAACCTATTTGAACCTTCAAATCCCGATTCAGACGTCGTTTACTCAAAAGTCAAACCTTAGTAAACTCTTCCAACTTAAAGCTTCCGAATTTAAAATTTTCCATCCGAATCAACTCCGAACTTAACGAAATTCAATTCTGACCACATGTACAAGTCATAATACCTGAAGTGAAGCTATTCAAGGTATCGAATAACCGAACGATGTGCTAGAGATCAAAACGATCGATCGAGTATTTATAAAGATAATGACTACTCGCATTAAATTCATCTTAAAAATCAATTCACCAAGTAACCACAGAAGCACAGATTGACACATTGAAGTAATACAACAGTTCATATAGGATGCATGACTCACACAAGACACAACAACAACAGCAAGTACGAAACACACAATCTGTTGCGGTGCGCAACCCGATCCCACTGTATCATCATTTATCAATTTCACAATCCTCCCTTATTCCACCATAGTATCATTAATCAATATCAAGTATCACATATACAATCCGTTGTGGCGCGCAATCCGATCCTACCGTATCATCATTTATCAATATCATAATCCTCCCTTTTTCCACCATATCATCATTTATCAATATCAATTATTACGTACACAAAATGTTGCGGTGCACAACCCGATCCCACCATATCATCATTAATCAATATCATAATCCTCTCTTATTCCACTACTTATCAGATAAACCGTTAACCCGTTAGGAATTTTTATATTTATATGTTTACCCCTATATATATAAAGTATTTTTTGAAACCCTAAGGCCTAAAATCTAAATCCCTAATTTATCAAAACTCAATAGCGGCGGATAAGCACCCCTCCTACGGTGACTAATAAAAAGAATTGGCATGGTTGACTACTAACAAGAATTAGCAAAAAAAAACTAACAAAAATAAGAGAACATAGACATGAACTAGTTCATAAAATAAACACCCACAAACACTTACCAGATTAGTTGAAATAATGCTTATTTTCTTATTAAGAATTTTTGAGGGCAAGGAAATTCCAATTACTGAGCTGACTAAGTTGAAGGATTTTTGTCAAGTAATTGAAGGAAAGAGCTTGGATGATGTAGCAGCTAATTATTTAATGGATCTTATGGTTGAACTAGTTATAATTGCCAAAAAGAAATCAAAGGGTGGGGTAAAAACAAGGTGTCTTTTGAAAAAATGACAGATTTTGTAGTTCTCTACTTTCCTTTTATTGTCTATTTAGTTTAGCCGATAAACCGTCCGATAACCACCCGTTAACCGCCCGTTAATCATTAATTCGATACCAATCCGTCCGATGTCTTAATGGATGGCTAGCGGATTACTATATTTATAAGCCGATAACTGTTAAGCGTAAATAACTGCTCGATCCGCCCAATAAGCGCCCCTAGTCAAAAGTACTTATCCCCCACAAAAAAGTACATTAAAAAAAATTAATTTGTTTGGCAAAGACGGAGAAGTACTTTTCGCCAGCAACAGAAGCAGTTTTTCTGCTTTTGGGAAGAAGCGAAAAATTCTAGCTTCTTCTAGCTTCTTCCAAGAAGCAGAAGCAGAAAATTAATTTATTCAAGACAGAACTATTCTCACCATAAATTTATATTTTTCAAATTATCCCTTACTTATTTAAGCTTTTCCTTTTCTTTTTTGTTTCTAGTTTCTACCATTCTTTTAGAATTAGAGATATCATATATGAATATATTATAACTTTTCAAATTCTTTTTTTGACTTTTCTTGTTTTTGATAATATTTTTGTGTAATGTCTTGTAACTTTTTAAATTATTTTTTTCTTTTTTCATACTAAAGCAAATTATCTACATCCTTCTTTGGATTATCAATTCTGTTCCTACAAATAATCATTTATAATTTCTTCTATTATAAGCTATTAATTCCTGAATTTTTAAAATATTTATCAAATCTAATTTGTGAAAATTACCTACAAATAGGTAATAAATTTATAATTGTATCGCATAATCTATATATTATTAAAACAAAAAGCCTCTATATTAAGCCAAGTGACAGTCTCACAATAGGTCACTTGGCAATTTAGGAGAAAGTTAGTTAGGTTAGGTAATAATTAATTTTTTTTAATTTAAATTCTTAAAAAAATTAAATTATGCATTATGTGTTGTTAATAATTAGTTATTCTTTTTGAATTTGAATTTAAACATACTTAACTATTTCTTTACGAAAACAATAATTTTTTAAATATTTAAAATTATTTCTATCTTACGCTCAATGCCATCTTTCAAGTTTGACACTCAGAATCACTTTGTTACAACTACTATGGCTATACATAATTTCATCCGACGATATTCTTCTACCGATAAGGAATTCAACTATTATGTTAATGAAGACATTACTACAGACGAAAGAGATGGGTCTTCTGGTATTCCTTTTTAAATGCAAGGCGAGTCTTCTACTAATGTGAAGGTGTTGCGTGATAGAATTAGAGATGAAATTGTTGAGAAATATTATCATGTGTGAGTGACTTTGCTTATTATTACATGGTGGATTATCAATATATAGTAATGTATGAAATAGACTTCTAATTCATATTGAATGATGACAATAAGTAATTATACTAGATACTATTATACGCTTTAGTATAACTATATATGTTATATTAATTTTAATCTTTAATATGTATGTTTACTTTATGTTTTATATTTTAACTAAATAAAATAAAAAATAATAAAAGTCTCTTACGATGAATATTTATGTTTGTTTTTCTCGTTAAAATAATTATAAGACCTTGGTACTATCCTTTTTGATAATTTGACACTCAAAAGCACTTTTTAGAAAGTTGGCCAAACACAATTTATTTACCAAATATTGCAAAAAGTACTTCTTAAATGAATTGTGTATACGGGTAAAATCGGGGGCAATGTCTACCCCGATTCCCCGATGAGACAACGGAGGGAGAGCACGGATCCGCGAGATTGTATCGAGGTCAGAGACCCTTTGTATCGAGACCCAGGAAGAATGAATGATGTATCCATCATCGGGTATGGTAAAGCAATGCACCCCGGGCCAAGTATAAGTTCTAGACCTCGGGAGACACGGTGAATGGTTGTGCATGACGTATAGAGGGCCATGATATTTGCCCTCAACCGGATATCACAACGCGAATATCGCTCGATGTCGATTATGGATCAACAATTATCGGAAAAAGAAGATTTTTACCTTTTTTTAGATTTATATTAAGAATGAAACTCTCTTACTATGTAAAAGGGAAGTTTTTCTTTAGTCTAACATATTTTAACATGCAATCTAAGGCAATAAAAATTTATTTTTGTCCTCTAGCTACAGTTAAAAGCATTACTCACTTGTTCTGTTCTTTATTTGCGACTGGGCTTGAACTGAGGGGCCGATCAAGGATGAGCTCACCATTCAATCTAAGATCAGTTCTGGTCTTAACATTGCGATTGGTTTGATTGTTTGTTCATTTATATGATATTCTTAATTATTTGTGTTGAGTTAAACCACATATCCTTTAAACTGCGTACAAATTTAATTGCTACCTAATTTTGGGGTAAACGCTTTGACGCCCACCGTGGGGCTAAGGATAATAGTGGTGATTTGATACGAATCTGCATAACACACCCTATTTTATGCTTGTTCTTTGAAATCTTAATTTTAGGTCAGCCTAAAAATGTCAAACTCTCAGTATGCTCACTTGAACGTTGATGTTGAGTCTAGCCATCACGGCGAAAATAATAATTTGGTGCCCAGCAACGATGTTGTTCCTGCCGATCCCAACGGTGTCCCAACTACCGACCCGTTAGATGCTAATGCGCAAGTGGCCATCAATATCAATTTGCCAACAGATCCCAAAAATAGGGTTCGTGGGGGACCCCGACCAATAGCTCAAGAAGCACCTGAAGGCGATGGGGATGGGGTAAACCTACGGCTGATTTTTGAAATGCTGCAGGCTCAACAAGCGGCAATAGCACAGCTGCAGAATCAAAGCCATGCCCCCAACAGGGTCGAGCCCGAACAATCCCGGGAAAGTACCCAAAGAGACAAACAAATGACCGAGAGACCGGGTGAAGCCAAGCCCGGGGTAAATCCCGAGGTAATGAAAATGCTCGAAGCGTTGACGAAACGGGTAGAGTCAGGTGAGAAAAAGATTGAGGCTAATCACAAAAAGGTGGAAACATACAACTCCAGGGTCGATCAGATCCCGGGAGCACCCCCGATATTGAAGTGACCAAACTCCAAAAAATTTATCCAGAAACCCTTTACTCCGAGCACGACACCAAAGACGATCCCAAAGAGGTTTCGTATGCCCAACATCCCCAAATATAATGGGACCACGGATCCAAATGAGCATGTGAACTCCTATATATGTGCAATCAATGGGAACGATTTGGAAGATGATGAGATCGAGTCGGTGTTCTGAAGAAGTTTGGGGAGACTTTGTCCTAGGGAGCAATGATATGGTATCACAAATTGCCCCAAAATTCTATTGACTCGTTTGCTATGCTCACAGATGCTTTCGTAAAGGCCCATGCATGGGCCATCAAGGCCGAGACTAGAAAGTTAGATCTTTTCAAGGTCAAACAAAGGGATAACGAGATGCTCAGGGAGTTTGTGTTAAGATTCCAAATGGAACAAATGGACCTACAACAAGTTGAAGATGATTGGGCCGTTCAGGCATTCACTCAGGGGCTCAACCCTTGAAGTTCCTTGGCCTCTCAATAGCTAAAACAAAATTTGGTGGACTACCCAGTGGTAACCTGGGCCGACGTCTATAATAGGTACATGTCAAAGATCGGGGTCGAGGATGACGAACTCAGGGGCTCTTCTGGATCTATTTATCCTATCAGGGCCGATGATAGATCTAAGAGAGCCATTGATCAAGAACCAAGACCGGTCCGAAATCGGTATCAACCATACAGCGCGGACCAAAGGGAAAAAGGATCCGGGCATCACCCCGCAAGGAACGAGAATCGAAGCGATCAAGGGCCTAGTGGCTGGGGTATAATGAGCAAGAATGGGTTCGATAGGCCGCTCAGAAGTAGGGAAGCACCAATATTATCAGAGTACAACTTCAACGTGGACGCTGCCAGCATCGTGTCAGCCATAGGGCGCATCAAAGAGACTAAGTGACCCCAACCATTGTAGTCTAACCCTACCCTAGAGAGATCTTAATTTGATGTGTAAGTATCATGACACTCACGGTCATAGGACCAAAGATTACCGACAATTAAGAGAACAAGTTGACCGATTATTCAACAACAGTCACCTCCAAGAACTCCTGAGTGAGCGAGCCAAAAACCACTTCAGGAACAAAGACGCCAACAAACAGGCCGAACAAGAGGAGCCTCAGCACATGATCAACATGATCATCGAAGGAGTCGACGTTCCCCAAGGACAAATGATAAAATGCACTAAATTATCCAAGGTTTTAGGCCTTCTTGGCCTTTTACAATGTTGAATTTAAGAAAATGTCTTTCTTAGATCTCTTATGTGTAAATGAAAGATCTCTTATGTGTAAAAGTAAATCTCCCATGTGTAAAAAAAAGAAGTAGGGTTATAAAACTAAAAACAAGTTTGTAAAAGTCCAAAAAACCAATTGACCCAAAGTATCTATCACAAGGGAAAAATACACTCGGAATTATGTTCCAAAAGGAGCCATTTCGTTCAGCGACGAAGTTGCCGAGGGCATCGTATAGCCTCATAATGATGCGCTGGTAATAACTATACTTATTAATAAATCCCGAGTTAAATGTGTGATGATTGATCCAGGTAGCTCGGCCAACATCATCAGATCAAGGGTCATAGAGCAATTGGGATTACAAGACCAAATCGTATGAGCAGTCCGGGTATTGAACGGATTTAAGATGGCTTGTGAGGCCAGGAAATGAGAGATAACCTTGCTAGTAAACACTGCTGGAACAATCCGAGAAACGAAATTCTATGAGATCGAAGGGGACATGAGGTACAACGCTCTATTCAGAAGGCCATGGGTCCACAACATGAGGGCAGTAACCTCGATCTTGCACCATGCGTTAAAATTTCCCACACCAGGGGGAGTCAAAATGGTCTACGGAGAACAACCGATCGCAAAGGAGATGTTTGTTGTCAACGAGGTAATCCCAGTGCTCATGGTTTCAACATCAAGGAGCATGGAAATGATGAAAAGGAAGATATTAAATATCAATAATTGATACCAGCCTCGATCCTGATGACATCGACGTCACCAAATCAACGGTTGAAGAGTTAGAACAAGTCATATTAATCGAGCATTTACCGGATCAAAAGGTATACCTGGGCACGGGGTTAACCCTGAGCTCAGGAAAAAACTTATTGATTTTCTTAAAACTAACACTGATCGTTTCGCTTGGTCCAATCTTGACATGACAGGGATCTCGCCGGTGGTAACTACTCACAAGCTGCATTTGGACCCAAAGTTCCATCCAGTTAAACAGCCGAGGAGACCACAGTCCGAGATCAAACATGCGTTCATCAAGGACGAGGTATCCAAACTTCTAAAAATAGAATCCATCCGGGAAGTTAAATACCCAGATTAGTTAGCTAACGTAATGGTAGTACCTAAAAAGGAAATAAACTAAGGATGTGTGTGGATTATAAAGACCTAAACAAGGCATGCCCGAAGGATTCTTTCCCTTTTCCTAACATCGATCGAATGATTGACGCGACGATCGAGCACGAGATACTCAGTTTTATCGGTGCCTACTCCGGGTACAACCAAATTCGGATGAACCCGGATGATCAGGAAAAGGCTTCTTTCACAACCAAATTTGGCACCTACTGCTATAACATAATGTTGTTTAGATTAAAGAACGCCGGTGCCACCTACCAACGCCTGGTAAATCGAATGTTCGAAGAACAAATAGGGAAATCAATGGAAGCTTATATTGGTGACATGTTGGTCAAGTCCCTGCGACTAGAGGATCATTTGAAACATTTGTAGGAAACCTTAAACAAACTAAGAAAATACAACATGAAGCTAAACCCGAAGAAGTACGCATTCGAGGTTAGTTCAGGTAAATTCCTCGGGTTTATGGTATCCAATCGGGGGATAGAAATAAACCCTGACAAAATAAAGGCCATAGAGGTCATTACCATAGTGGACAACATCAAGGCGATTCAAAGACTGACCGGGCATACAGCCGCATTGGGCCGGTTCATCTCAAGGTCCTCGGATAAGAGCCATCGATTCTTCTAACTATTGAAAAAGAAGAAGAATTTTTCCTGGACTCCGAAATGCCAGCAAGCTTTAGAAGAACTCAAACGGTACTTGTTGAGCCCTCCTCTCATGTACGCTCTGAAGGTAGACGAACAACTGTACCTCTACTATGTCAGCAGAACTCTAGGCGATGTCGAATCAAGGTATTCTCACATAGAAAGGCTTGTGCTCTCTCTGCTAAGCGCTTCCAAAAAGCTAAAACTGTACTTTTAATGCCACCCTATATATGTTGTAACATCTTACTCGTTGAGGAATATCATGCATAAGCCCGAGGTCTCAAGCCGGCTGGACAAATGGGTCGTGGAGATTAGCGAGTACGATATCGAGTACCAACCCCACACCGCCATAAAATCTGAGATTTTGGCAGACTTCGTGGCCGACTTTACGCCGGCCTTAATACCTGAAGTTGAAAAAGAATTATTGCTCACCTCGAGGACTAATTGGGGAATCTGGACCCTATTCACCGATGGGGCCTCCAACGCGAAGGGGCCTGAGCTTGGTATAGTGTTAAAGCCATATGCGGGAAGTGTAATTAGGTAGTCTATTAGAACTGTGAAATTGACTAACAATGAAGCCGAGTATGAGGCCATGATTACAGGTTTAGAACTGGCTAAGAGCCTTGGGGATGAAGTAATCGAAACCAAATGCGACTCTCTCCTCGTCGTAAATCAAGTCAATGGAACGTTCGAAGTGAAAGAAGAACGGATGCGGAGGTACTTGGACAAATTGTAGGTAACCCTGCACCAACTCAAAAAATGGACTCTGTAGCATATACCCCGATATTAAAACAGTGAGGCTGATGCACTGGCTAACTTGGAATCATTAGTCAACTCCGATAAATTCAACTTGGAGGCAGTAGGCCAGCATTTCCTCAACGTCGGATGAATCAATAGAATTTGTCTCCAACTTGGACCTCAGCGCGACATATTCTTGGCCGAGGGTATCTCGTTCCATGACGGCTGAGTTCAGTTGTGATCGGAGTTCATCATTTAGCCGAGACCACTTGTCAGCTTTGTCATTTGCCACCCGGAGTTGGTCCTTGACCAATGCCAGCTCCGCTTTTGTCGCCTCTTTTTTCGAAGCCAACAGGTCCATCCTACCCTTCCATTCCTCGATCGTGTCCATGCCCTCATCCATCTCATCCCGAAGCTGGTCGATTAGGTTTATCTTCTCTTGGACCTCCAAAGTTGTGTTGTTAGTCACCACGACTAGCTTCTCGTTTTTAGCCTCAAAGATCCTTACTTTCTCGACCAGGTCGGCGTGCTCCCGCTTCAAGGTCGAGGCCTTCTTCTGGGCTTTTCCAACTCTGCTCGGAGAATCGTGAGGTCCTTGAGGGCCTCGTCTTGTTGTGGACTAAGATCCATGTACATGTCCTTCTTCCGAACTTGCTCTTTGAGCTTGAACTCGAGCTAGATGATCTCCAAGCGGGACCGAAGGAAGTATTCATAATGAAGCACTGAAGCCTGAAAAACAACAAAGTCATTAGGACATGTCTACAATTAAGAGAAATTCGCAAGGAATATAAAGAATAAAACGTCTTACCCGATACAGTTCCTGTTGCACCTCGTTGAAGAGGATCGACGTGCTTACTTCGTTCATCTTTGCCTGGTCCTTCTCGATCACCAGGCAATGAAGGTAGCTGGCTATGCCCACTGGACCTGACAGGGCTCGGGCATCCACTGGGATAGTAAGAATGAATGTTCTCTTACTATCGGGGTCCACACTGGGGGCAGGGCACTACTTCACTAGTTTCGGCCTCGAGCTCAGCTCGCCCGCTCCCGATGGCGCATCATTTTTGGGACCTCCAGGTGACCAAGCCCGGAAAAGTCCTCCAATACAGCCATGTCCATGCCATCAAAGAACGTGTTGAGGGAATCATCTGGGCCCGATGCGGTCTCGTTTGATTTCTCTTTGCCCGCTTGAGCCTTTTCGAGCATGGACTCAGGATAGGACAGCGTCGCCACGATGTCGATGACACCAACTACCTCCTTTGGGACAGGAGCAGCTTTCGGGAGGCCGCGGCCTCTGTCTCTCCCTCTAGTTTCCGAGCTAGAGGGGGATCTACCTTATGGTTATCTTTCCTGGTCGCCGCCTGCTCCCCTCGTGGAGGGTCGTCTCATGAGTAATGAACTTATGGTCGTCGTCATCAGGATAATCCCTGAGCCGGTACAGGGACTCAGAGTCTGGTCCCCTGGACTTGGTGCTCTTTTTGCTTTTCCGAACCTAGTGGGTCACTCTTTCTTCTTCACCTCGGCATTCGGGGAGCCCGAGGACTTCCTCTTCTTCTTCGTTTTCTCCTCCTTTGCGGCATCTATGAGCTTTCCCAAAGTGGAGGGTTTGGCGAGCGAGGACGGATCCTTGTCCGCATCCAACGGCCTGAGCTCGGTGGTCTTGGAAAAACATGTAAGAAGAAAGAAGACTTAGCAGTGTGTAAACCAAGAGTATGAAGATAGTCTTATGGGATAGAGCCTCACCATGGGAACAGGACTCCCACTTGCCCTTCGAGAGCTTGCGCCAAGTGCGCTCGGAGTATGGCATCTATTTACAGATCCCCTCAATCCACTCCTTGAAGTGGGGGACTACATTGAGAACTTGGGCAACCGCTGCACAACGACAAACACAGACAGTTAGAAAAAGAGTAAAAGGGAATGCCAAATACTGGAGAAGGAAAAGACTTACGAGAGGCGTTCCACTTCTCCGAGAACAGTAGAAATTCGGAGGAGATGAGGTCTTCGGTATTTACCCGAACGGACCTCCCCTGCCAGCCTTGATCTCGTTCCTCGTCGATGCTCGAGAACGGAGCATTGCTTACTCGGCGAACGAGCTTGATCAATCCTCCTTAGAAGATTTGGGGACTGTATAAACGAAGCAGATGGTCAAGGGTGAACCGAGGTGCTTCGGTGTTGTTCATAAAATGTCGGAGGAGGATTAAGATCCTCCAAAAGGATGGGTGAATCTGCCCAAGACAGACCTCGTACGTTTTGCAGAAGTCGAGGACTACGGGTTCCACCGGGGTGAGCGTGAAGGGGTAAGTGTAAACACTTAAGTACCCCTCCACGTAAGTGGTGATGTCGCCGTTGGGCCGGGGGAAGATCACCTCCTTGCCCTCCCAATTGCAGTCTACCCAGACTGTGGGTAGTGTTTCCTCAGTAATTGAGCATATGTACATCCATGCTCCCTTGCCTCAGTCATGTTGAGTAGAGGCCTTCTTGACGTTGAAGTTGTTCACGATAGAGCAGCCCCCGAGTACGAAGCTCTTCAAGGGATTCTCCTAGGCCACCTCAGGAATGGTCACCTCGGCGTCTGTGGTAGGGTTGGAAGATGAATGAGCGGTTTGCTGAGGCATGGATTTGAAAGTTTTTGCCATTGGGATCTTGAAAATATCAAGGTTTTAAGAAATAATATGAAGATTTGAATCTGGGATGAAGATATGAAGGTCTGGGTTGAAGATTCAAAGAGAATGTATGAAGATTGAAGATAAAGATATGAAGGTCTAAGGAGCAACATATGAATATTTGAATGAGTTAAAGGTAAGTAAAAATTTGAGGGTAAATCAAGGAGCTTTAGAATCGAAAAGTGGAGAAGTGAAAAGGGGTCGGATCTTTTATAGAGGAAGGACAATCAATGCATGACGTTTCACATTTGAGGACAGTCAACCAGCATCTGGCACGTGTCCGAATTCAGAACGACGTGACTGATGGGACGTTTTGTTGACCCGTCATCTCGGTTGTGACGTAGAAGGATGGAACCGGGGTCTATTTATCGCTTCTCGTCATTTCAATAAACCTACTCTTCGAAAAATAAGGGGACTATCTGTGTACGGGTAAAATCAGGAGCAATGTGTACCCCGATTTTTCGATGAGAAAATGGAGGCAGAGCACGGATCCGTGATATTGTATCGAGATCAGAGACCCTTCATATCAAGGCCCAGGAAGAATGAACGATATATTCGTCATCGGGTATGGTAAAATGATGCACCCCGGGCCAAGTATAAGTTCTAGACCTCGGGAGCCACTGTGAACGGTTGTGCATGACGTATAGAGGGTCGTGATATTCGCCCTCAACCGGATATCACAGCGCGAATCTCGCTCGATGTCGATTATGGATCTACAATTACCGAAAAAATAAGATTTTTATCTTTTTAGACTTATACTAGGATTGAAACTCTCCTACTATATAAAAAGGAAGTTTTTCTTTAGTCTCACACACTATAACACGCAATCCAAGGCAATAAAAATTTATTTTTGTCCTCTAGCTACTGTTAACAACATTACTCACTTGTTTTGTTCTTTATTTACGACTGAACTTGAACCGAGGGCCCGATCGAGGACGAACTCACTATTCAATCAAAAATCAGTCCTGGTCTTAACATAGCGATTTGTTTGATTGTTTATTTCATCTTTAACTCATTTATTTGATATTCTTAATTATTCATGTTGAATTAAACCACGTATCTTTTAAACCGCCTACAAATTTAATTGTTACCTAATTTTGGGTTAAAAAAATTGGCCAAACATAAACTATTTTTTTTTAAAATACTTTTGAAAAAAATACTTCTAAAAAAAATACTTTTCAAAATAAATAATTTTTGGCTGGCGCTATAAATATACCCAAGAAAACGTTATGTCATCCTCGTGTGCTTTTTCTATATATTGTTCGCTAAATGTTTTGTCCCAAACTAACAGATTGGCCACTGAACATTAGATGTCCACTAGATGTCCACTAGATGTCTTTGTGTCCCGTATGTGTACACGGAACTTGAAAAATGATGCGAAAAGTAGTCGTAATATCCAATCTGCGAATTGAAGGCAAAGGGCCGTTATTTGCTGGGATCGGAATCCATAAAATTCCTATTATTCTTTTTTAACATAATGCACCAAGAAGAGAAAGAAAAAAAAAAATATATATTTTCCTATTATTTTAGAATTGGTAAAATGGTCTAACAGCCCCCTATATTTGCACCCATTTTTAAAACTGGTAAACAAACTTGTAAGTTTCTCATAACCCTTCAACTTGACAGAACAACTATTAATAAAAACTTCTAACAATTGATGATGCTTATGTGGCAGTTATTTAACATAAAATTTGCTTATTAGATTAAATTAATTAAATTTATAATTATAAGGCCACAAGCAAGTGATTCAATCTAAACATAGCTAAATAATTGAAACAAATGGAGAATAGATAATAAAGTAACGCCAGAAAATAAGAGAAAAAATTATTATTCGGTAGTTCTTGAACAGCTTGATCACGAGGACTGATTGATCGGAGACCGATTGAGTAAGACTTGTGAATAGATAAAAAAAACACATTATGAAGAACAATAGTAAACGACGTATTCTGTTGATGATTCAAATTGTCCATAAAATGATGACATTCTTGATACTTATAGGTCTTGATTCGAGTAACCGATTTCATGAATCATGCAACCGTTATGAACATTTATTTGGCTCCTTTTCATTCATTTAATTCAAGAGTAACTAATGAATCAATGCTGATTCTTGTAACCATCGAGCTATTAATGTCGTTTGTCTTCTTCGTCTGGTCCGCGGTAATCTTTTCGGACACTTATAAGCTTTTCGGACAGTTGGTAGTGTATCTGAAATTAATGTATTCTTCTTCCAGAAAATCTTTATTCGTCTCCGCTTCATTCATATTCGAAGTTTACTTTCCGACTTCTTGATCCGCTTTGCTGCCTGCTGACTATGCACTTTTGCCATGTGTCAACTGTTGAATGAGCCATGTGTTGAATATATTTATTATCAATACTATAATGATTCGTCCGGTCGTTTTGTATATTAGAGCCACATTCTCTTATTTGATGTTCCCCCCATATATATTTGATGTTTGATGATTTATAGGGATGATTGGGTTGGTTTCGACAAGGTTTGAGAGTAATTGGAATACTTAGTTTTATTTTTGGAAGCTTAAGTTGTAGAGTTGATTAAGGTCTGGCTTTTGAGTAGACGATCTCGGATTGGTAATTTGAGGGTTTCAATAGGTTCGTATGGTAATTTTGCACGTAGGCGTATGTTCGAATTTGGATTTGGAGATTACTAGGATGTTTTGGCTCTATTTGTCGAAAGTTAGCAGTTAAAAGGTTTGGAGAGTTCATAAGTTTGACCGGAAGTTGATTTTGATGATATAGGATTCACATTGTTGTTCTGCAACTTGGAGTAGGTGCGTTTTGATTAATGGTACTTGTGTGCAAAGTTTGATGGTGATCCGAATTGTTTAGGCATGAATTGGATGCCTAGTTGGAACTTTGGAAGTTCTTGAGCTTAAGAAAAGTGCAATGCGTGGTTTGACCTTTGATCCATTGTGGTGATGATAGCGTATGTATTTGGAGGTGTTGGATAAGTTCAGTTAGTGTTTATGGACTTGGTGGCATGCTGAGATAGGGTCCCAGGTGGCTCAAGTGAGTTTTGGACCATCCGGAACATTATCGGTATTGCAGAATTTTGTTGGTGCCGGGTCCTTCATTCAGATCGCGGGCATGCATCCCGTTCGCGTAATGTTATTTTGGTAATGGGAAGATTTACTCTTCGCACTCGCGAAGGTTCAGTCACGTTCGCGAAGGAGTTGGAAGCTGTAAGTTGGACTTCACGCGAAAGAGGGGCGACATTTGCATAGAAGGCGGGGCAGGAGGCATCGCATTTGCAGAGGGGTTCCATGTTTGCAAAGGGTATTGTTTGGTAGAAGCTTTTTGTGCTTCGCGAACGCGAGGCACATGCCGCATTCGCAAAGAGTTTCCCTTGGTAGACCATTTTAAGTTGAAATTTCGTGATTTCACCCATTCTTTCATATTTTGAACCCTAGATTTCGAAAGGAGAAGATTTTGAAGAGCAATTTCGCTACTACTTTGGAGGTAACAAATTTTCACTTAGATTTGACTTTATATCTCATTTTCTCATGGATTTATACAGCTAGAACTTGATTTTGAGAGAGAAAGTTATGGTGTTTGTACTTGATTTTGGAAAGTGAATAATTGAGAATAGAACTCCGATTCAGAGTCGGATTTGGATGAGAGTTAATATTTAGACTCGTATTCAAATGGGTAGTCGCGATTTGTAAGTATTATCAAGTTCCGAAAAGGCAAAAAGCGAGCCCGGATTGACTTTTTGGTTGATTTTATATAATTGGTTAAAGATCGAGCCTTTATGCTCTATAACTGTTTTCTTTAGCATTATTTAATGCCGTGGAGTGTTATTTGATTAGAATTGAGCCGTTCAAACACCGATTTGAAGGGAAAGCGCTCTTGGAGTATTGAATTTTCTCGTTTGAGGTAAGTATCTTGCCTAAATTTTGTTTGAGGGACTAGTTTCTTGAATTGTTGATGATGGTTACATGTTAGGGATGACATACATGCGGAGCGACGAGCATGTGTGTGTACACCAATTTTTTGCAATGACTTACACCTATAATACAATATTTTTAGTAATTCATATATTTAGAAAGTTACTTTGTCTTATAGAGTAATGCAACAAAGTAACAAGAAATCTTACATTAATGATATATTTCCGAAATCTACTTTATCGCACTGGACTAATACAACGAGGATCTTTGCAAGTACATTCTCAAAGACTATTGGATTGCTTAATTAAACGAAGGGTCCGTACATGCTTTATGTAAAACATTAAGTCAGTACTATACCACATTAATTTCAACGAACGCGATAATATGCACGGAATTCCCTAAATATTTAATGCATCGACTATGAACATGTATCGTCCATCTCCATTTTATTAATAAATTTTCATATGGATACAATGACCTTAATATCCTTTTTTTTGGTATATCATTATACATGCATCTTAATGTTCAATATACTTTAATTACACGTTTCCGGGAGCAGGGCTTCCGGAGGCAGCAGTAATGATATTAATAAGCAAGAAGACAAAATGTTATTCAGCTTTGAACAATATATAGTATAAGCCTGTCAGAAAATTATCTTTCCTACAATGGCTGTTGAGCACACTATTTATTGTTGCACCTAGGGAACAAGGTACTAGGATCAAACCCCTCTTAAATAACAATTATGGGGGCCATTGAAGAATGTGTAACGGTAGGCAGTGAATGCCATATTTTTTGTAACACACTACGTACTTAATGCTATAGAATATTCTCCATTAAATGTTACCGGGTGGCAGACATTTATTTCGCCTTTATGAAGATATCTTTCTTGGTGGAAAATTCTCTTACCCATTCTGAAAAGTTTCTGATTGTTGATTAGACGCACGTCTCTCCTCATTTAATGCTCCGAACACGCGTCATCCCACGATTCAGCAACACTTTTGCCGGTTATCGAGGTAATTATGGCTACGATTTTAGCCGCCTATTCCTTTACTTATACGCATCAACCTTATCCTTTTACACTTCATAATTGTCCAAACTCTCTCAAACTCTCTTTACTCAACTCACACTTGTTTTCCACTTCCTCTAATCTTCTTCTTCAGAGAAAAATCCTTATTCTCTTCTAATAACAATGGCCTCCTTTTCCAGAAATTCTAGTGCTTCAAAGAACAAAGAAAGTACTAATGATGTTGCTCCTCATACGGTGAGCACCATCATTTCCAGAAAGCTTACTACAACTAAGGACTTCGAAGAAAAGTACCCTTCTACTAACCCCCGCACATGGGCTATTGGCGTGTATCCTTCTAGTATCCCAACTGTAAAGAAAGACTGTGGTTGTCAAGATTTGAACATCATCGCTCCTAACATGGTAGAGCGGATAACCTTTTACAAGAAGAGTTTTACGTATGTTTATGATACCCTTTTACTTTGGGTCCGTTCTCATTGAGAGAGGGACTTGACTCTGTTATCTTGGAGTTTTACCTATGTTACCAAGTCTGCTTGGCACATGTGAGCCCTTTTGTGTGGCATACGGTTGCTTATCTTCGGCGTCTATGCCAGGAGACAGGAGAAGAGCTATCCATGTCTCGACTTATGAACCTTTATTCCCCCAAGATTTTTCGTGGGGGAATGATAAACTTTAGCAAACGTGATCACCATGCTTTGCTAACCAGCATGGACGATGACAACGACCGTGGGTGGATGGAACGATCCATGTTTGGGGTAGTCTTTAGGCTATATTATGTCTTGTTTTGGATTATGCTTCTTGCTATCATGCTTCATATGTTTGTATGACTACGTGAACTTCTTGAATCATTCTAGAGATCATGTGTAGGTTAATTCCTATTCAAATATGATATTTATTATTTTTATGGCATATTCGCCTAATCTGAGTTATAGTAGTACACTTCGCATATGTATATACCTTAGCATGATATTTTTCCTTAGTGCATGAGTATGTGATTTGATATCTATTATTCGTCTACATGTATTCTTATGTATGCTTTCTAAGTGATGGGTTAGATTAACACCACGTGAGCGGTCCATGCAGGTTGAGTTATCATAGCACGTGAGTAGTCCGTGCGGGCTGAGTTATCATAGCACGTGAGTGGTCCGTATGGTTGTTATGTTATAACATATGAGTTGTCCCTGCAGCGCCCCTAGGGTCGTCCTCTCATGTTTACCTCTTAGTGACGTACACGCGGTATAAAAAAAATTGATCAGTATTTTATTTTTGCGTATTATCTCTATACGCAAACATCTTAGGTGTATATATGATTTTATCGCATATTTTCTATATATGCTAGTTCCGGAATGTATACATGCCTATTTATGCATATCTTCTCTATATGTTGCTTTGACTGAAGAATAAAATCATGGTATATATCTTCTCTATATGTTAACCTGTGCACCTTGACTTGATTATTTATGTATATCTTCTCTATGTGCACTGTTGATGTTTCATTGATGTTAGATGCACATCTTCTCTGTGTGCCGAGCTATTAAACTATTATAAGACTCGTGTAATCATCTCTAGGTGCACTGATTGGTTGTTGTGTATTTGCATATTTATGAACTGAACTGGTTGTTAAGTAAGTATCATTCGTAATTCTTGCCACTACCTCCGAATTTAGTCTTGATACTTACTGAGTACATGAGGTCGATTGTACTCATACTATACTTTGTACTTAATTATGTAGATTCAGGGGTCGGGGCCAGTTTAGAGATGAGCACTGTTTCAGTTGCAGTTGAGACCCGAGGTAGAGCTGCTTCCTGATTGCAGTCCCTAACATCTCATTCTATTTCATTTATTATTGTTGTTACTTCAAACAGTATATTATATTTCAGACTTGTATTTGTTTATTAGAGCTCATGACACAATGTTACCAGTTTTTGGGGATTAGTTGTAATTATTCTGTATTATTTATGCTTATTTGACTTTCAAATTTATTTATTCTTTCTTTACTATTATTTGTCGTAAATATTTATGAATAGATTGCCTAACAAGTGAGGTTAGACGTCATTACGGTCGATGATGATTTTGGGTTGTGGTAAGTTCGTATCAGAGCCAGGTTGTTTATGTCTCACAAGTCATGAATAAGTCTAGCAGAATCTTGCGGATCGGTACAAAGACGTCTGTACTTATCTTCGAGAGGCTACAGATGTTATGTGAGTTGTTTTGAGGTGACATACATGCTAGGTGACGGGCGTGTGGGCGTGAACCGTGGTAATCATAATCCTGGTGGATTATTATATTGTGTTGATATCAAGTCTTTTCTTATCCGTGTTATTCCTATATGTTAGAATAATTGAGATGTGATTCATGTAATAAATCATGTTTAGGCTATGTGCTTATTTCTGTTAGGACCCACTGAGGTTATTTCTATTGTTGAGTTATTTGTTTAAACTGTAATTATGTACTCAGTCATAGTTATTCATTGCATATTATATCTTAGTCTCGGTTATCAATCACTGTTAGATCATGTTATCATTATTTGGGATGAGAGGTATGAGATTTGTGAGCCCTGGAGAC
This sequence comes from Nicotiana tabacum, assembly GCF_000715075.1. Lineage (NCBI taxonomy): Eukaryota > Viridiplantae > Streptophyta > Magnoliopsida > Solanales > Solanaceae > Nicotiana > Nicotiana tabacum. The sequence continues at coordinate 42,156,689 of NC_134103.1, forward strand.
TTGAGAGATTGATGACTGAGGTAGCCTGAGAGCCGAATTGTGAGTGTTATTATGGATCAGACTGCACACCGCAGCAGTCGTTATTGACTTATCTACTGTTGTGGATCGGGCTGCACGCCGTAGCAGGCCTTATAGGATTTATATTAGCGCTTGGACCGAATCCGCGCCTTCAGAGTCTGACATACCAGGAGTGAGCGTAGGCACAATGATTTATATACATGTTCTTTGATTAGGGGCATAATGCCAGGCCCCTGTACAACAATGAGTGATTATGTGTGTGATGAATAGGAATTTGAGATACACAGATTGAGTACTCTGAGACTGTGAGTACCTGAAAATATCACTGTGACACTTTACTTTGACATGCATATCAGACAGATAGGCATACGGATGTAACATTCCTCGTGCTAGCTATACTTGACATATTCTTCTCAGTGTTGGTCTTTAAATTGTGAACTTGAAAGCATGTCTAAATTTTTGTACTGTGAACGAGCTGAATATGGAAGATTCTTTGAGTTTTTACTGTCATTTTCATTGTTATATATGTGTTGTCATTATTTTGGTTCTGACCATATCCCTCTAGGCTCGTCGCTGCTTTCAGTCCAAGGTTTGTTCTGTTATTTATTGAGACATTGGGTCGGTTGTACTCATACTACGCTCTGTAATTCGTGTGCAGATCCAGGTACATATGGACGCGGTGATTGCTAGAGTGATGTTAGTACATGTTCGGAGACTTTGAGGTAGCTGCTATGATGCGTTAGGAAAAGTTCTCATTCTTTTATTCTCTGCAGATTTTTTTATCCTAAAGTTTAAATCTTTGCTCTTCTATTTAGATGGTGAAGACACGTTCTTTTGGGACAGCTGAGCAGGCTCCTGTACCTCACACCACTTGTCTTCATTCAAACTTATAATGCACTGCTATCATATTCGCTTCTTGCAATGGAGCATATTCAGTAAGATGAGCTTCATGACTTTTCATCAAACATATATTATTTTGTCTCAGACATCATTATATCATTAATATGGCGCATATAGACTCCAACCCAACATATTACCCATGTAAAAGGCGTGCTAGACCATAATTTGTTTGGATTCGAACCTAATATCTTATCATCAAGGTGAACCAGGACTAGATCTCGATGTCTTACCCTCATGGTACGATGAGATTTGAACCCATCGTCTTATCCTTGATAAATAACATAATAGCCAAAGTGCACTAGGAATCACCGTCAAGCCTTTAAAATTATTGTCACTTCATGGTTAGATCAATATGTAGTGGGCGAGTTACAAATTTTATTATAAAGTGATATAAAATGCGTAAGAGTTGTTTGTAAGGCAATGTTTAGTAACAACCTCTATAGAACCATGGTAATCAGTGATCAAACCACATGCGAAAAACCGTATATAATCAACATAATAGGACATAAATACAAAACTCTCCAGCACTGATTCAGAACAACTATAGACTATAACAGCATAATCGATGGACAACTTTGAATTTGTTTTAAAGAAATCAGTATGCCGTTCCGAACATAGCAACTAAGAAAAATCAGCCCTTTTTGATTAGTATTACTTTGTGCACATGTTTTATAAAATTCAAAGCATGATTAAAAAAAATTAAATTGGCATATAATGAAAATTACTAATATCACTGTAGTTATATAATTGTATCCCACTAGCCAAAACAAAGTAAAATTAATTGAAAACATACCTCATTCTCTATTCATGCAATTATAAAATGAACAATGCATACTAAGTACTCCAAAGCTGAATGCGATGAGGACTTATAAATAATTAAATACTGGCGAAGCAAAGATATTAGAAAACTTAAATTTCATTAAGCTTCTGCCTCTTAAATCATTAATGTGCTGAATTCTTTATAATAAAATCGAAAACAAAAGAAAGCTACTCCACTAATGTAATGCTAGGTCTGGAAAGAGATGTTGCAAGTCAGAACAACTCTAGTTTATTATTTCGCACTTATATTCATGACTAGTTCAACATATTAATGCAAGGAAATATTAGTAGATGAAGAAGCAATTAATTAATGAGAAAGATTACTGTATAAGGTAAAATTAACGGATGGCAGGTGGATGTTTGTCAAGTGAACACGTGGCGGTACAGACATGTAAGAATTAAGTGAGCAAATAGTTTCCACCGGAGCCAAACATGTGATCTGTGTTGTATGAATTCTGAAGACATCAAGACCCGGAGAGAAGAATTTGAAAGCAAGATACCGGTTGAAGAAGGCAGCAACATTAAAGGTTACGGAGAATCCTAGCATTTACCCTCAATTGTTATGCAACTATCAAAAGGGGTCTTTATTCACCTTAAAGAGCAGCTTGATTTGGGAATTTTGTCTCCCCTAATTTAGTTATAAATAGAGAAATTTGTACTCAATGAAGGACACGAAATACTTTTACAAAAAAAGAAAAATATTATTTTCTTATTCTGTTAAATATCATTTTGCTAAGCACTTTGTTCTTGATATTTTTTGCTTCCGAAGAAGTTCAATTCAAGGCCAGGCTCGTATTTTATTCAATTATTCTTAATTTATTTACATTTGCTCTTCATTACTTTATATTCATGGATCAACATAATTCACATGTCTATAAACCACGTAACAAATTCAAATATGTCATTTTACGGGTAAACAGTTTGATGCCCACCGTGGGATCATCAATAACTTACTTAATGTTCGGACAAACCATGAGCATGAGGATAATTTCCGTGGTGAAGATCAACAGAATGATTCGACTAGTGAAACCCGCATTGATGAAAATGAGACGACTCTGGTCCGGGAAGAAAGAAATACTCAGTGTACGAGGAGTCCTACTGCTGATGATATGGATGATGAACCTGTTTTCGAGACGGTAAAAGTTTTGAGAGCACAGCAAATGAAAATCATGAATCATCTCTCAAGATAGGATCGGATAATGACTGAGCTCCAGCAAGCGCTATCGGTTGCCACAAATAATTCCAATGGAGGAGTACGAGCCCCTCCAAGCGTGCCTGCAAATCAGACAACGCAAAGAACCAGTAACATCACTTCAAGAAACGAGTTCAGATCTAATGATAATCAAGCAGGTGGTGCATGCAGTGTATCCGGGAATGATAACAACACAGATGATCCTTTTAGAGTAGAGCTCATGAAGGAAATAAATTGTAACGACCCGGCTGGTAGTTTTAAGTATTACAACCCCGTTTTTCCATTTACTTCTCAAATTATACTTTACAGTTATTGTGTGAATTGCCGGGGTAATTGGTTCGGGTCCAGTGAAGTTTTTGAAGGAATTGGAGCACTTAGTTCCAGGGTTTAAAGCTTAAGTTAAAATAGTGACTAGATATGGACTTATGTGTAAACGACCTCGGATTCGAATTTTGATGATTCCAATAGCTCCGTATGGTGATTTTAGACTTAGGAACGTGTCCGAAAAATTATTTAGAGGTCCGTAGTGGAATTTGGCTTGAATTGCCGAAAGTTGAATTTTTGGGAAGTTTGACCGGGGGTTTAACTTTTTGATATCGGGGTCGAAATATGATTCTGGAAATTTAAATAGGTTCGTAATGTGAAATGTGACTTGTGTGCAAACTTTGAGGTCAATCGCACGTGATTTGATAGGTTTCAGCATCGTTTGTAGAATTTAAAAATTAAGAAATTTATTAGGTTTGAATCCGTGTGTAGTTCGTATTTTTGAGGTTGTTAGATATAATTTGAGGCCTCGAGTAGGTCCGTGGTATGTTATGAGACTTTTTGATATAGTTGGATCAGGTCCCGGGGGTCTCGAGTGAGTTTCGGATGGTTAACGGATTAATTTTTTGAATTTGAAAGACTGCGGGAACTTAAGCCTTCTGGTGTAATCGCACCTACGGAAAAATGGTCGCAGGTGCGAGCTCGCAAGTACGAGTAGGGGGTGCGCTGAAGCGAGGTGCCCAGGTGCGGAAGATGTTTCGCAAGTGCGGAATCGCACCTTCGCGAGAAGGAGCACAGATGCGGGGAAAGGGCTGTGAGGCATTGGTCGCAGGTGCGAGGGAAAATTCCGCACCTGCGGGAGCACAGATGCGGACGGATACGCGCAGAAGCGGAAACTGGACAGGCGAGTGGAGTCCGAAAATGCGACGTTTTGCTCGCACAAGCGGACGCACAGGTGCGCAAACCTTGTCCGCAGATGCGGAAATCACTGGGGCAGAACTTTAAATTCGAGGGTTCGACATTTTCACCCATTTTTCGAATTTTGGAGCTCGGGTTGGGCGATTATGGAGAGAAAATTTTCCACACAAATTAGGATAAGTGTTCTTAACTTCCTTGTGATTATATTCCATGAATTAATCTTCATTTTTGGTGTAAGATTATTTAATCTTCAAGAGAAATAGAAAAAATTTCTATAATGTCACAAAACAAATTTTTCAAGTTTGAATACCGATTTGGAGTCAGATTTGAGTGAAATTAGTATGGTTGAACTTGTAATTGGATGGGTAGTCGTATTTTGTGAGTTTCATCAGATTTTGAGATGTGGGCCCCACGGGTGATTTTTGGGGCACAATTTCGGATTTTTGAAAAATATTAGTATTTTGATATGGAATTAATTCCTATAAATTGTGTGGACTGAGTCAAATTAATTGTGGTAGATTCGAACCATTCGGGAGTTGATAAAATTTTTGGAGTATTGCTTAGCTTACTCGACATTGGATTTGGCATGAGGTAAGTAACTCTTCTAATCTTGGAGTTGAGGGTATGAACCCTGAATATATGTATTTTGTAAATTTTTGGGAGGTGACACACATGCTAGGTGACGGGCGTGTGGGCGTGCACTATAGAAATTGTGACATAATTATTTATGTGAAATTTTATAGTTAAATAATCTTGGTATTTTTCATGCGGTTTTATGTGTTAAAGAAATTGAGCTGAGAAGCATATTAAAAATCATGTTGAGGCTATGTGCCAGTATTATTGGGACCCATATAGGTCATATTGCTGTGAATTATTGTGTTAAATTAAAAATTCATACTCAGTCATATTCATTTCATTGCATATCATATCTCAGTCTTTATTGTTATTTATTGATACATCATATCATCATTTTTTGGGCTATTTTTCATGACGTTGTGAGCCCGAGAGACTAGAGAGATTGATAACTGAGTGAGGCCGAGGGCGTGATTTGTGAGGATATTTATGGGATCGGGTTGCACGCCGCAGCATGTTGTATATTTATGGGATCGAGCTACACGCCGCAACATGTTTGATATCGGCCGAGGGCCTGATTGTGAGGATGAGTGTGGATCGGGGTTGCCCACCTGCAACATACTTTATTATTATAGTACGTGAGTTCTCCGTGCAGCACGTGAGTTATACACACCCCCAGTGAGCGCAGGTACCTACTGAGTGCGAGTGCCGAGTGCTGAGTGATTGGGAGGCATGAGTGATTGTGAGGTATGCCCGAGTGGCATGAGTGATTGTGAGATATGTCTGAGTGGCAAGAGTGATTGTGAGGTATGCCCGAGTGGTACGAATGACTGTGAGGTTTGCCTGAGGGGATGTATATGAGTGATGTTCTGCCCGATGGGATGTTTATGATTTTATCACTGAGTTGCATCGCATTGGCATATACACATGACATACAGGCATAGAGATGTATTTTTTCTCATGTTGTACAATATCATAACATTCATGATTTCTCACACATTTTGACAGATGGGCATAATGATGCATTTGTTTTACACGGGTTATCTGGAAGGAAAATGAAACATATTATTTTTTATTGAAAAGATTTTTGGAGAAATTTGTCATTTTCAAAATATTCATATTATTCGCAACTTCGGCAAAAGATTTGGGTTTTCACCGATGTATTTGAAAGAAAGAACTACTATCTTTGAAATCATTATTTGGCTGAGTATTTTATCCCTGAGTTACTTCTGGTATTATTTTCTTTATGTTGTTATGGATTGTTGTGGACTATTGGTTTTGGACCCGACCTTGGTGGAAGCTCGTCACTACTTTTAACCTACGACTAGGTTTGTTACTTACTCAGTACATGGGGACGGATGTACTGATACTACACTTCTGCACATTGCGTACAAATATTGGCTAATATTGTTGCTGTGCTCGATGGTTGCGGGATTTGAAGAAGTACCTGTGTTCCTGTTGTAGCTGCCTCTTGTTCAGGGTAGCCTTAGATTTATAAAAGCTTTGTTTATGTATTATTCAAACAAACTATGTATTTATTTCATTTTCGCTTTGTATACTCTATTCTTAGAAGCTCATGATTTGTACTACCAGTTCTTGGGGATTGTATAAGATTAAGATCTTTATTCACTTAAATTGCTTTAATAACTATTATTGGAATTGGATAATTGAAAGTTGGCTTATCTAGCGGGTTAGGTTAGGTGCCATCGCGACTAGTTGGATTTTGGGTCGTGACAAGGTGGTATCAGAGCTCTAGGTTCTACAAGTCATGAGCAAGTGTCTAGTAGAGTCTTGCAGATCGGTATGATGACGTCCATACTTATCTTCGAGAGGCTACTGGGCATTTAGGATATATATACTTCCCATCTTTCTTTCCTTATCGTGCGAGATTGATTCAGCTTGAAATATAACTCTTTGAATTCCTTTCACATATTCGTATGCGCACATGAGCGCTCGATATCAGCTGTGCATCGCCGACTTGTGATTCCATGAACGAAGTTCGAGATGAGTATTCCATGTTTTGGTGATGGGCAAGTCTGGAGGACTTGAGTCCAGGTTTAGACCGCAGCTTAAGCTCGGCATACAAGTGGACTTATATGTCTGGTAATAATCCTACAGTGGAATTTGTAGCTCGATGAGCGGTGGAATGGCGGTGTGATGGGTATGATGTAACCGCGGGATGTATTAAGACGATTGGAATATGAAGAGAAGTGTTTCCTTGAAATGTAAAAGGAAGGCCATTGGGTGCTTGATTTTCAATTTGATGTGACGAACAGTCTCGAGTAATGAATGTTTTGAAGGATCTTTCACGTATTTAAATTGTGGGACAAATTAAACTCTCTGGTCTGGTTAACGAGTTTGGACTCAGAAAGATTTAGTGATTGCGTAGAAATTGTGGCTGCGAAAAGATATAACAAGATGCCAATTTGAGGCTAAGGAGGTGGGTTATCTACTGGAGAGTAATCTACGTAGGTGTGTTCATTGTAATATGAGTGGAGGGTTTCTTTTCTGCCAGTGGGGCGAATGTGTGGAGGTTTGAATTCGAATTTGGTTGAGAAAGTTGACTTGAGTGTCAAGAGAAGGATTGCGAGCTTAGCGGATGAATTGGGGTATTTTTATGGTTGGCATTGTATAAGCTTGAGAAGAATTTTTCGTTGAACTGATGGAAGTATTAGGGCAGTAGTAGAGTATGGATATTGTGAGTTATTGAGTGATTAAATTTATGGCTTTGATCCAAGTGGGGGAGCCTGTTGCAGACGGCTTAATTTCATGGTTATATATTAAATTTTAGTTTCGGTCTGAGGCATACTTGTGGATTAGTTATGATTTGCAGAGATGGAGTTCGAGAATGACTTGAGTAAATGAATTCTTGGATACGGGTTATATTGTACTTTATGAGTATGTGAAAATCATGGGGTGAGTGAGTTGTTATTTTCAAAATATGTAGTACGCACGGAGTATGAATTTGATTGGGGGTATTGGAGTAGAGTTACTTCTTTGAGTGTTGTGGTGCTAATGGGGCACGTGTCTTTTGGCCCATTTGGGCGATGCAATTAGATTTGAGCAAAGTGGGTGACTCCCGAAAAGAAAATTGAGAATGTTTCCGGACTTGTGTATGGATAAAATCCGAGATTTGCATTTGATGGTGCCTGGACTTGCGGAAATTCTATATGACTATGGATTCTATATCAGGACGAGATCCCGAGTGGCTCGGGTGAGTTTCGGACTAGGTCCGAATCATTTTCATTCATGTTGCATTGCTGAAGGTTTCTTGTTCTGGTATGACCGCAACTATGGCTGGTTTGTGCAGGTGCGATGGTCGCAAAAGCGTTCGTGGAGTCGCAAAAGCGAGAAGAGGCTGGGTAAGGAAGAACGCAGAAGCGGATTTTGTAGCACAGATGCGTGCGCGTAGATGCGGGACTTGAATTGCAGGTTCGTAAGGCTACGCAGAAGCGGGATTTGTCATCCGCATGTGCGGTGATTTCTGGGCAAGGCTATTTTCGCAGAAGCAAAGTTTTTATCCCAGATGCGATTATTTGTCCGTAAATGCGGAAAGTGCTAGGCAGAAGTTATAAACATCGAGGGTTTTGTTCTTTCTTCATATTTTGAGATGTGGGATTCGGATTAAGGCAATTTTTGAAGCAAATGTCATCACAAGGATTGGGGTAAGTGTTCTCTACTCAGCTTTGATTACATTTCATGAATCTATCTTCATTTTTGGCAATTGGTTGAGGGATTTTAAAGAGAAATTGGGGGTTTTGGCCTAAAGTTTCATAATATGAATTCCTGAGTTTTGATCACCGATTTGGAGTCGTATTTAAGTGAAACTAGTATGGTTGGACTCGTAATTGAATGAGTTATCGGATTTTGTCAGTTTTGTCGAGTTCCGCGGTGCGGGCCCGGGTGTATTTTTGGTCGGATTTGGGATTTGATCTTTATCATTTGGAATTGTTTCCTTGAGCTTTATTTGATGTGTTTTAGTTGCTTTTGGTTAGTTTTGAGACGTTCGGAGGTCGCTACGTGCCTAATGGCATCTTTGGAGCATCGCTTGGCTTGCTCGGCATTGGTATTGGCTTGTTCGAGGTAAGTAACTCTTCTAATCTTGGAGCTGAGGGTATGAACCCTGAATATATGTATTATGTGAATTGTTGGGAGGTGACGCACATGCTAGGTGACGGGCGTGTGGGCGTGCACAATAGCAATTGTGACATAATTATTTCTGTAAAATTTTGTAGTCAAATAATCTTGGCATATTCTATATAGTTTTATGTTGTAAAGAAATTGACCTAAGAATCATATAAAAAATCATGACTATGTGTCTTGGAATTTTGTAGTCAAATAATTTTGGAATTTTGTGGTCAAATCATATTGCTGTGAATTATTTGTTCAAAATGAAATTTCATACTCAGTCATATTCATTTCATTGCATATCATATCTCAGACTTTGTTATTTATTGATACATCATATCATCATTTTCGGGCTATTTTCATGACATTGTGAGCCCATGAGAGAGAGACTGGAGAGATTGATGACTGAGTGAGGCCTAGGGCCTAATTGTGAGGATTATTATGTGGATCGGGGCTTCCCGCCCGTAGCGGGACAGATTGGCTTATTATAGCACGTGAGTTGTCCGTGCGGATTCTGATATGATATTATAGCACGTGAGTTGTCCGTTCAAATTATAGCGCTTGGTCTATATGAGCCCCTCCGATGTCTGAACACCCCCAGAGAGCGCAAGTACTTATTGAGTGCGAGTGCCGAGTGATTTGCGATGATTGAGTGACTGTGAGGACTGAGTGACTAGGAGGACTGAGTGATTGGGAGGACTGAGTGAAATGATACTATGAGAGTATGCATATGATTTTATCACTATGTTGCATCGCATTGACAGCACATTTGACATACAGGCATAGAGATGTATTTTCCTCATGCTGTACATTATCACATCATTCATAATTTCTCACACATGTTGACAGAGGGGCATAGTGATGCATTTGTTTTACACTGGTTACCTGGAAAGAAAAATGAAACATCTTATTTATTATTAAAAGGATTTTGGGAAAATTATTATTTTCAAACTTATTCATATTCTTGGCAACTCCGGTAAACGATTTGGGTTTTTATTGATGTACTTGAAAGGCAAAACTATTTTCAGAAATCATGTTTTTTTTGTTGAGCATTTGATTGTTGAGATACTTCTGGTATTACTTGCTTTATGTTGTTATGAGCTATTGTTGGTTATTGAAATTGGGACCCGACCTTGGTATAAGCTCGTCACTACTTGCAACCTAAGGTTAGGTTTGTTATTTACTCAGTACATGGGGTCGGTTGTACTGATACTACACTTTTGCACATTGCGTGCAGTTGTTGCCTGCTGTTGTTGTTGTGCTCGATAGTTGCTGGATTTGAAGATGTACATGCGTTCATGTTATGGCTACCTCTTGTTCATGGTAGCCTTAGATTTATAAAAACTCTATTTATGTACTATTCAAACAGACTATATACTTATTTTATTTTCGCTTTGTAAACTCTATTCTTAGAGGCTCATGATTTGTACTACCAGTTCTTGGGAAAATTTATTGGTTTTAGATACTTTCTTTTAATTAATTGCCTTATTAATTTCATTGGAAATGGATAGTTGGTAATTGGCTTACCTAGCGGGTTAGGGTTAGGTGCCATCACGACTAGTTAGATTTTGGGTCGTGACATCAGGCCTGGTAGAGCATTGGGTAATTATGCCAGACCAATCAATAATAAGGGTATGTCCAGTGTTAGATCTCCAACAATAGCAGTAAATAATTTTGAGTTGAAGCAAGGTTTGCTTCAAACTATCCAGAACAACTGTGTCTTCAGAGGGAAGGTTAATGAAGATCCTAACACTCACTTGATGGATTTTGAGGAAATCATGAACACCTTCCAGTACAACGGAGTGTCAAAAAATATAGTCTACTTAAGGACATTCCCCTATTCGCTGAAGGATGATGCGGAGCACTGGCTTCGTAGCTTAACAAATGGGTCGATCAGGGCATGGGAAGATATGACTAAAACGTTCCTTGACAAATACTTCTCAACTGCAAAAACAGTGAAATTCAAATGGGAAATTTACAACTTCTGCCATAAGGACACTGAAACAGTTTTTTAGGCTTGTGAAAGATTCAAAGAGATAATGAGAAAGTAAGTGTCAGCATAATGGGATTGAATTGTGGATGAAACTCCAGGACTTTTGGGATGGACTGACACCTTCCTCTTGACGAACTCTAAGTACTGCAGTTGGAGGTCCTTTAATGAAGAAGACTCCTGAGGAGATTTTTGCAATTCTTGATGAGCTCTCTAAAGATGCTAACCAATGGCCTGCTGAGAGTAATGATAGAAGAAAATCAGCTGGGGTTCACCAGGTAGACTCTAACACATCAATGCAAGTCGAGCTAGACACCATGGCCAGAGAGATAAGAAAGTTAACATTTCCCAAGGTACAGAGTGAGCCGCAAGCAGTATGTGACTTTTGTAGAATGGGACACTCTACACATGAGTGTCAAGCTTCAGCTAAAATAGTAAATGTTGTGGGGAGCTTTGACAGTTTCAACTGCCAAAGTGGCAACAATTTTAAGTCCATGGGGCAGAGGAACCCAGGTTTTTCTTGGAGTTCACCAGGTGGTAGTGCTAACGCATGGCAGCAAAATAACTCCAGACCCCAGGGACTGAGAGCTTTAGCTTTTCAAAATCAGCAGAGGCAGCAATATCATCCTCCATAGTCTAATCAGTCTAGTATGGAAGATCTGATGAAGGCCTTTATTATTAAGACAGATAAGAGGCTTGAAACCCATGGCGCAACTATCATAGAACAGCGCACGACCATTCGAAACTTGGAAAGACAGGTGGGGCAACTAGCTAATCTATTGTCTGAGAGGGTTTCGGGACCTCTCCCTGCTGATACTGAAAGAAATCCAAAAGAGATAATAAATACAGTGTCTTTGAGGAATGGGCACGTATTGGAGGATCCTAGGGCAAAACAAAAGGATGAGCTGATTAAAAGTCAGGTGGAGATTGTGGGGGAGCAGAAAAATGGCAACATTCAACAAGGTGTAGGGATGGTAGTTGAGGTTCTGAAGAAGAAGGGGAAGACTATCAAAACAAGAAGAAAAATAAGAATGCAATAAATTATGAGACTAAAGAAAGTACATATATGACTGCTCTACCTTTCCGCAGAAGCAGAGAAGAGAGAAGTTGGACAAACAATTCGAGCGCTTTCTAGAAGTGCTCAAGCAGGCGCGCGCATGCGAATATACCTTTCACAGAGGTGATTTCATATATGCTAGCTTATGTTAAATTTTTGAAGGAGATATTGTCCAAAAAGCGGAAAGTGGGAGAGACATCGATTGTCAATCTCACAGAGGAGTGTAGTGCCATTCTGTAAACAAGCTCCTTCAAAAGTGTGGAGATCCAAGGAGTTCTACTATACCTTTCTCTTTAGCAAGTACTAAGTTTGAAAATATTTGTGTGATTCAGGTGCTTCTATTAATCTTATGCCTTTGTCTATTTTTAGAAAATTATAGGGAGAGATTTGATAAATTAGGTCGATACATGTTTCCTTGCAGCTGGAGAATCAGAACACAATCATACCTGAAGGAATAGTGGAAGATGTGCTAGTTCGGGTGGATAAATTTGTGTTCCCTGTGGACTTCATTGTGATGAACATTGAGGAGAATAGTGAGGTCCCTCTAATTCTAGGGAGAAGTTTCTTGGCTACTGCAGAGCAATTCTGGACATTCAAGCAAGGCAGCTCATGCTCAGAGTGGGGGAAGAAAGGGTGATCTTCAAGATGGAAGGAGCATTGGGGGCCCTAAAGGAGCGAACTGGAGAGAGTAAGCCTGATAACTGTGGGGTGTATCCAAAGAAGGCGGAAAAGAAGCTCTCATCGTGGACTTGTGCACTGGGTTGGTCGTGCAAAAGAGATCCCAACTTCGATTCAGACACCAACTAGATGAATTAGGAAAGTTTCCTTTACCTCTTGCTTTTTATTTGTGTGTCACGGAGACATGCCATAATTTAAAGTATGGGGTGGGGGATGTAAATGTTTACATGTGTGTTTGTTTTCATTTCTTTTGATTGGAAATTGTTTTTGACTATCTTCTTGAGGGATCAAAGTCGAAGATTTTTTTTTGTGTGTTTTTAGGTAGTGTAACGATTTCCCCTTGGATTTTCTTTGTGCCACGGTTCTTTTCCAAGGGTTTTATTTAAACTGGGTGTAGTTAGTTAGTTTTTCTTTTGTTAGGAATAGAGAAGTCTTGTGCTATTATATTAAATGGATATGACTTTCCTTGATTTTGTTGTGCCTTGAGAGTGGTGAGTGCCTTAGTTGTGACACCTAGGCTCAGTTCTTGACTCTTGGATAAGTGCCTTAAATTGGTTGATTTTGATGTTGTGTCACTGCTTTGACTAGAGAGTCGGGATAGATCCGGTCCAAAGTGAGTTATGTGCCAACGTGTGTGTGAGATTTTGTTGTTATTCTGTGTATGTCAGTTGATATCTAAAACTTTCCCCGTGTGTTTGCAAAATATAATAGTAGTCTGGTTCAGTCTTGAAAGTGATATAGGCATTTTCTTGTTGAGCCAATTACATGTCTGTGGCCCGCCTAATTATTTTGTATCCTAGTTATCCCTTTTGAGCATGTAATCCTATTTTCTTTGGCAACCATAATACAAAACTGACCCCTTTGTTTGAAGTGAGATTTAACCTTTTACCTCTCTTGAGCACTTGATATATTTTTAAGCTTGTTAAAAGCTAAGTGGAGGCATGGTTGGGGTGTTGAGTGGAACTATAAAAAAGGAGAAAGGTGCACTGTTTGAAAAAATAAATGTGAGAGCCATTTGTAGGTAATTGAAAAAAAAAGATAAAGAAAAACATATTGGTGTTTGTATATATTATAAAGAAAATTATTCTTTCCTAGTGGTAAATCATACTTTGTCTGTGCTTAAAGAAATTGGGAGCTTGATGTTAATATGATGTGAAGGTTGGGGTTTGGTTCCACATAAATGTGGGGTTTAAACTATTAATGTATATGTATTAAAGTGCTCAGGGAGGTATAGCCACTATTATCCAAATTGTATCCTACCCGTCCCGCAACCTACATTACAACCAAAATAAAGTCCTACTTGATGTTTGACTGATTTAGTTCAATTAGTAGAGTATTACACTACGGGCAAGGCCATAGTACGTCTTCTGTGGCATAAGAATTTTAGTTCTGAGAGTGAATGAATTCTTTTTATCTTGAGTTCCTAATTGTTCGTGAACTTTATTATATGTGGAACTACTCTCCATTTTTTGTGTGAGGGCACATGATTTGTGAAGGTAAGGTAAAGTCTTTGACCTCTGTGTTAGAGTAAGTGAGCAGGTTGAGAAAAATGTGTGGTGCTTTTGATTCGAGTCTTGAGGCTAGTATGTTATGATAGGGTGCTTAGTCTTCTTTAAATATTCTTGGCATGATGAGTTAGGGAAGTTGTCTAATAAGAGGGTCGTCTCTATATGAAGTGCAGTGGTAGGCTAGAAACCCGTATTTTGGTCGTAGTTTGCACTCCAATTACTGCATTTTACTTGTATTTGAGCTTAAATGTTAGTGTATTAAACTTATTATGTGTTTTATGCCTTGCATGAAGTGATTCCGAGTTAAGAAGTTAATCTAGAGCTAAATCGAACAATTTGGAGCTTTGAAGTCTGAGTAAAAGTCCAAGAAAATAAATCGGGATCGCGTTCGGGGGTCGGGAACCAAGTATGGATGTCAAAAAGTGAAGAAAATGAAATACTTTGTAAAAAGCCTACTGCTACGCCACATGGGGCAGTGCGGCAGTGTAAAATGATCTCGTCTATCAGAAACCGCTCTATGAACTTTCCCACTAGCGCCCCGCATGAGGTGATACATGGCGCGGCGCGCTTGTACAATTTTCTCAGAGTATTTTCCTGTTTCAGCTTGGAAAGAGTAGTTTCGCCCGGTCCACTCCTACATGGTATAAATACAACAAAAAGACTTATTTTGAATGGACTTTTGACCTTGGAAGCTTTGTGTAACGACTCAACTGGTCATTTTGAGATTTAATATTCCGTTTAGTGGTTCGAGGTCTTGAGTAGCTTCATATTGTGTATTATGACTTGCGTGCATGATCGGATTTGAATTTCAGATGTTTCAAGATGAATTTGGATGAGTGATTATCACTTTAGAAGCTTAAGTTGAAAATGTTGTGACTTTCATAGAAACGACCCTGGAACAGTATTTTGATGGCTCCGATATGTTTGTATCGTAATATTGGACTTGGGCGTATGCCCGAAATCGATTTCGAAGGTCCATAGGTTGATTTGTGTTATTTTGTCGAAAGTTGACAATTTAAAGGTTTTGAATTTTAATACTTTTGACCGTAGGTTGACTTCATAGCTATCGTATTTGGATTTCTGTTTCGTCACTTGGAATGAGTCCGTTTTGTCATTTGAAACTTGTCCTCAAAGTTTTGCATCATTCCGAGTTGATTTGATAGGAATCAGACGCGCGGTTGTGTTTTTAGAAGTTCTTAAGTTTCATGTTGAATTCATGTGTTTTAAGGTCCAATTCATGGTTTCGGATGTTATTTTTATTTTTTGATCCCATGAGCGAGTTCGTGGTATGTTTTTAGACTGGTATTGATGTATGGTTTGGAACCCCGAGGGCTCGGGTGAGTTTCGGACACATAGTGGAGTGTTGATAGAGTTTAAGTATGTTGGTTTTTGCACAGGTGCCTCAGGTCTCGCATTTGCGAGTTGTAGATCGCAATTGCATTGTTAGGCCAAGTCTGTTAGGTTTGTATCTACGAACCCAGTGTTCGCATTTGCGATGGGGCACCTAGGGTGAGCTGGTTCGCATTTGCGATCTTCTTGGTCGCATTTTCGAAGTCTCCATGTTCGCACTTGCGAACAAATCATCGCATTTGCGATGACAGCATGGGTATGAGGGACTTCGCTTTTGCGATGGTTTTCTCGCATTTGCGGGGTTCGCATTTGCGAACCCCAGATCACATTTGCGACACCTATAACTGGACAAAAAGCTAAGGGACGGGATTTTTTGTCTAACTTTCATATTTTGATACCCTAAACTCGATAGAAGGCAATTTGAAGAGTGAATTTCATCTACAAACTTTGGGTTAGTGATTCTAACCTATTTCTAATTATATTCCATCAATATATCTTAGATTTTAACATCAAAATCATGTGAATCAAAGTGAAAATTTGTGAAAACTTTGTCAAGCTTTTGAAAAATAAGAATTTGAATTTTTAGAGTCGATTTGGACTCGGATTTTGAAACTAATCGCATATATGAACTAGTAGGGTCATAGGTAGTCGGAATCTACCATTGGACCTAGGTTTTGACCGGGCGAGTCCCAAGTTGACTTTTGTTGACTTTTGAGGAATTGTGTAAAGATTGTATAATTAATTATTGGAATTCATTTCTCCTGCATTATTTGATGTTATTAAGTCGATTTTGGTTAGATTTGTGCCGAGCGGAGGTGAATTGTAAAGGAAAAGCTATTTTTAAGAATTGATTGAGGGCTTTTCAGGTAAGTATCTTGTCTAACGTTGTGTGGAAAAAACTACCCTGTAGTGATTGGTTTGTTTGTACTATTTGAACTATGTGAAAGACGTATACACGAGGTAACGAGTGTGCACACGGCTTATATGTGAAAATTTGACCGGCTTAGACTCTTAGGTTCTTATGTTCATTAAAATGAAGTTGTTTTATCATGTTAAATCCTCCATTACTAAATTCACCCTTACTGTCTTATTTGAAGTTGATTGATTTATGTTCTACCCTTGTTGCCAAATATACTCTTATATGCCTTAATTGAAGTTGTTGCCTCTTATTGCCATGTTATCTCTTCCGTAATTGCTTAACTTTAATTGAAGTTATTGGTATCCCTTCCATTATTGACTTATCCTTTTTTGGAATCACCGTTACATGTTATCTCTCTTATCGTTGAGTTGTACTAATTTGGAACCATTGTTACATGTTATCTCCCTTATCATTGAGTTGTACCTACTTGGAATCATTGTTACATCGTCGAGTTATACTTATTTGGAATCATTGTTACATGTTACCCCTTCAAGTGTTGAGTTACTCTTATTAAATATTATTTTTACACATTATCTCTTCCATTGTTGAGTTATTCTTGTTTGAAATCATTATTACTTGTTATGTCTTTCATTATGAGCTCGTTCTTCCGTTTCTTTGTGTTTTGAAATTATTGTGTTGATTTACATGACATACTCTCTTGTTATTGTTGTTGAGCCGAGGGCTATGTGTGGTTGTGGTATTTGAATTGTTTTGAGGAAATATGGTGGCATATGGGCACATGTGGTGTGATTTGTTATATTGTATTATGTTTTTGGCACACATGATATTATTGAAAGGATTGTCGAGGTGTTCGCACGTGAGTTATTCGTGCTATTGTTATCATTGATATTTGCACATGTGGCGTGACAAGGCGGGCTATAAATATGTGGATTTGCACATGTGGCGAGACAAGTCGGGAATATTATTATGCACGTGCGGCGAGACATGGTGAGCATTTACCTTATTGTTGAGCACGTAGCGAGACAAGGAGGGCGATGTCACGGATGATTTGTGATGACTTGTGATGGCCAGGGGGCATTATTATTGATGATATTTGTGTAGTGGTGTGCCTACCTTGTGTGAGCTATGCATTTTACATTTCGTTGTGTTGTTTCCTATGTGCCATTCATTGTCTCTGTTCTTACTTGTTGACTCGAGCTGTGATAGAACACTTGCACAAGCATACACGTAATTAATCACTCATATTGGTTTAAGAAGATGAATCCAGATGTTTACTGATCATTTACATGTATTATCGTTTACTTGCCTTCTGTGTGAGAGTCGTACCATTGGCATGTGAGTTGTCCGTGCGGTTATGAGTTATTTTTATTGTTAGCACATGAGTTGTCCGTGTGGTTATGAGTTATTATTATTGTTGGCACGTGAGTTATCCGTGCATATATGAGGTATTAGTGGTATTGGCACGTGAGTTGTCCGTGCGGTTTTGATTGTAATGTGGGCACAAGATGCCAAGTGATGAGGGTTCGTGAGTTGGGACCCTTGATTTGTGATTATGCGGTGTGGTACCTCGGGAAAATTCTTGAATAAATCTTGTGTGAAAGCGATTGTTCCTATTGAGTTGTTACTTGTTTGTTTCCTTACTTGGTTTCACCGGACCTTGACTGTATTCAACTTACTCAATGACATTATTACATGTTTGTTCCTTGTTGATAATCAATGCTTTTAGTTTTCTATTGCAAGTATTCTTGTCGTTTTACCATGCTTAGCTTTATATTTATATTGTTCCTTATTAGTTTCAGCTAAATACTTGTACAGGTTATTATGTCTAGTAGGTGTATTGACTGTTCCTCGTCACTACTCTACCGAGGTTAGTCTTGATACTTATTGGGTACCACTGTGGTGTAATCATGCTATGCTTTCTGCACATTTTTGTGTAGATCCAGGTACTTTGGAGCCTATTGATCATTAGATGGTTGATCGAGTATTGCTGTGGAGACTTCAAGGTATACATTTTGTCGCGTTTGCAGGCCTTAGAGTCACTTTCTGAAGTTAATTGTACAATTTATTTCTATCCCGGAACATTCGTACTTAGAAAATTCCTAGTGAACTCAGTAGAGCATATGACTTATACTACCGGTTTTAGGATATTGTATTGTACTTGGGATTGTTGGCTTATTATAAAAATTTCTGTTTCATGCTTATAGTTGTTTTTGGTTAAATTCTGTTATTAATCCAGTAAGTGTTAGGCTTACCTAGTCTTAGAGACTAGGTGCCATCATGACATCCTATGATGGGAATTTGGGATCGTGAGGTTCATAGGTGCTACGAGTCATAAGCGAGTTTAGTAGAATCTTGCGGATCAGTACAGAGACACATGTACTTATCTTTAAGAGGCTACAAAACTAGTAGGAAACCTTCACTTTTTTCATTCCTATCGTGCGAGTTTATTGATTTCAGAGTTTGAGCCTTTGTCATTTTATTCTCTCACAGATGGTGAGAACACGAGCTGCAGTTACCGTTGACGCTGACCCCAGAGTCGATGTTGCTAGGGAATGGGGCAGAGGCTGAGGAGGGGCACGTGCTACAACTAGAGCACCTGCTAGAGCAGCAGCTGAGGAGCCTCCAGTAGCTCCAGTTGGGGGACAGGCACCGGAGGCGCCTGTTGTTACCCCGGAACTTCAGGAAACTTTAGCATAGTTCCTAAGCATTTTTGGTACATTGGCTCAAGCGGGATTGATTTCGGTTGCACCAGCTGATTCAGAGACCGGGGAAGGAGCTCAGACTCCCGCTGCCCATACTCCAGAGTAGCGAGTCCCTATTAGTTAGGTCCCAGGTGTCATGCCAGCCCAGCCTGTTATTCCGGTTCGGCCTGAGGTCAGGCCAGGGCATCTGAGGAGGAGCAACTGAGACTTGAGAGATTCAAGAAGCATCACCCTCCTACTTTCAGTGGTTTGGCTTCAGAGGATGCACATGGTTTTCTAGAGGAGTACCACCGTATTCTCTGTACCAAGGGTATTGTAGAGATGAGTGGGATTGCTTTTACTACATTCCAGCTGTGAGGAGCATCGTATCAGTGGTGGCGGGTTTACGAGGAGAGTAGTCCAGCCGATACAGCTTCACTTTCATGAACTCAGTTTTCAGATATGTTCTTCAGAGAGTTTGTTCCCCAGACCCCAGACATAACATATTATTACTTGTTATATCTTTCATTGTAAGCTCGTTCTTCCGTTTCGATGTGTTTTGAAATTCTTGTGTTGATTTACTTGTCGTACTCTTGTGTTATTGTTGTTGTTATTAATGTACTCAGTGTTGTTAAGCCGAAGGCTATGTGTGGTTGTGGTATTTTAATTATTTTGAGGAAATGTTGTGGCATACGGGCACATGTGGTGCGAGTTGTTATATTGTGTTGTTATATTTTTGGCACACGTGATATTGTTGAAAGGATTGTTAGGGTGTTCGCACGTGAGTTGTCCGTGCTATTGTAATCATTGATATTTGTACATGCGGAATGACAAGGCAGGCTATATATATGTGGGTTTTTGCATGTGGCGATACAAGGCGGACATATTATTATGCACGTGCGGCGAGAAAAAGCAGGCATTTACCTTATTGTTGCGCAGGTGGAAAGACAAGGGGGGCTATGTCAGGGATGATTTGTAATGACTTGTGATGGCTTGGGGGCATTATTATTGATGATATTTGTGTAGTAGTGTGCCTACCTTGTGTGAATATGCATTTTATGTTTCGTTGTGTTGTTTCCTATGTGCCATTCGTTGTCTCTACTCATACTTGTTGACTCGAGTTGTGATAGAATACTTGCACAAGAATACACGTAATTAATCACTCGTATAGGTTTAAGAAGATGAATCCTGATGTTTACTGATCATTTACATGTATTCTCGTTTACTTGCCTTCTGTGTGAGAGTCGTACCATTGGCACTGAGTTATTTATGCGGTTATGAGTTATTTTTATTGTTGGCACGTGAGTTATCCCTGCGGTTATGAGTTATTATTATTTTTGGCACGTGAGTTGTCCGTGCGGATATGAGATATTTTCACTCTTTTAGGACGTGAGTTGTCCGTGCAGATATGAGGTATTAATGGTATTGGCACGTGAGTTGTCTGTGTAGCACATGAGTTGTCCATGTGGTTGTGATTGTAATGTGGGCACAAGATGCCAAGTGATTGAGGGTTCGTGAGTTGGGACCTGTGATTTGTGATTATGTGATATGGTACCTCGGAAAAATTCTTGAATAAATCTTGTGTGAAAGAGATTATTCCTATTGAGTTGTTACTTGTTCTTTTAATCCTTACTTGGTTTCACCGGACCTTGACTGTATTCATCTTACTCTACGGTATTATTACTTGTTTGCTCCTTGTTGATAATTAATGCTTCTAGTTTTCTATTGCAAGTTTTTTTGTCGTTTTACCATGCTTAGCTTTATATTGATATTGTTCCTTGTTAGTTTCACATTGATATTGTTCCTTGTTAGTAGGTATCTTGACTGTTCCTCATCACTACTCCACCAAGGTTAGGCTTGATACTTACTGGGTACCGTTGTGGTGTACTCATGCTACACTTTCTGCACATTTTTGTGCAGATCCAGGTATTTCGGAGCTTGTTGATCATTAGATAACTGATCGAGTATTGCTGGGGAGACTTCAAGGTATACCTACCGTCGCATTCACAGGCCTTAGAGTCACCTTCTGAAGTTAATTGTACAGTTTTTTTCTATTTCGGAACAGTCGTACTTAGAAACTTCCTAGTGAACTCAGTAGATCTTTTGACTTGTACTACCGGTTTTGGGATATTGTATTGTACTTGGGATTGTTGGCTTATTATAAAAAATTTTGTTCATGCTTATAGTTGTTTTTGGTTAAATTTTCTTATTAATCCAGTAAGTGTTAGGCTTATCTAGTCTTAGAGACTAGGTGCCATCATGACATTCTACGGAGGAAAATATGGGTCGTGACACTTTGGGAGAGCATTGGAGGCTACAAGACATAGGATTTCATCATCTTTCCATCAATTCAATATGGGAGTTTTGGATTGTAGCGTTAGATTGATGTTTTCTTACTCTTTAATTATATTTGTGATGACTTCCTCCATGATTATGGAGTAGTTTCCCTTAGGGTTTGATGGATATGGTATTTTGATTGATATTTGTGGATTTTAACTCTAGTTCTTTGCTTGAATTCATTTATGGAGCTTTGAATTGTTGCAACTTTATTCACCGGTTTATTTAATCGAAAGAGTAATATTTTGGTGATTATCTTTGCATTATTTGATTTGGTTTAATTCAGTGATTCTCTTAAGTAATCGAAAGAGCTTGTTGAATTGTTGATTAAATTAAGTTAGGAGAATATTCGAGAGACATTTTCCTGAAGACTAATTCATTAACGCGTGCTTGCATATCTTCACAATGCTTATATTAGTTCACCTCGGAGAGTTAAGATTTAATCGAGAGAGGATTCTTGACTACACGTTTGAAGTAATCATCGAGTAAATTCATGAGAATCATTAGAACATTAAAGTGCATTAAACTAGAGTTGGATCCCAAATAGCTATCTTGTACCTATCCTCTCATGACCCGTATTTCTCATATTGATAAGAAACCGACTTTGCTAATCTCTAGTTCTTTGCAGTCAATTGTCAATTGCTTTATTTTAATAGTTAATCGTAGTTCGTAATAATTCCAATCAAGTTTTGATAATCTCGAATAGAAGTTAAACCAGGAATTACTAGAGCATTATTTAAATCCAATTCATGTGGAGACGATAATCATACTATACTATCTTTGGCTAGCGGGCATCAATTTCATGTTGTGTTTTGCGCTCGTCAGACAGGTATTCCACTGGAAGTGTCCGTCCACAAATTAAGTTTGGACCCTACTTTCCCTCCGATAAAGCATAAGAAGCGGCCGATAGCGAGGTCAGGAATAGGTTTGTAAAAGAAGAGGTAACAAGGTTGCTAAATATAGGTTCAATATGGAAAGTGAGTTATCCTAATTGCTTAGCTAACATAGTAGTTGTACCCAAAGAGAATAATATGTTTAGAATGTGTATAGACTATAAAGATTTAAATAAGGCTTGCCCTAAGGATTCCTTTCCACTGCCAAACATCGACCAAATGATCGATGCTACGGCTGGGCATGAGTTGATGAGTTTTCTTGATACATACTACGAGTATAATCATACTAGGATGCACCTAGAGGATCAAGAAAAACCTCATTTATCATAAATTTTGGTACTTGTTGTTACAATGTGATGTCTTTTGGGCTTAAAAATACCGAAGCCACTTATCTGAGGCTCGTTAATAATATGTTTGAAGGTCAAATTGGTAAAATCATAGAAGTGTATATTGACGACATGTTAGTTAAGTCTCTCGGTGTAGAGGATCATTTGACATATCTTCAAGAAGCCTTCGACATCTTGAGGAAGTACAACATAAAGCTCAATCGGGAGAAGTGCACTTTTGGAGTTGGGTATGGGAAATTTCTTGGTTTCTTGGTTTGTCAAAGAGGAATTGAAGTAAATCCTGACAAAATTAAGGTCATTAAAGATTTTCCTCACCAACTGAAAAGTCTAAAAAAGGTGCAAAGATTGATTTGCAGGTTGGCGGCCCTTAGCAAATTCATATCGAGGTCATCGGAGAAATTTCACCATTGTTTGCACTATTAAAGAAGAAAAATGACTTCTCGTGGACTACGGAGTGCCAGCAAGCTTTGAAAGACTTGAAGAGGTATTTTTCCAGTCCTCCTTTAATGTCTAAACCAAAAGAGGGACAACAATTGTTAATTTATGCAGTAGTGGAAGTTGCGGTGAGTGCAGTTCTAGACGGGGAGGAAGAAGGTATGCAAGTCCCTATATATTATGTTAGTAAAATATTATCGGGTGCGGAAACACGTTATCCACACCTGAAAAAGTTGGCTCTAGTTCTCGTAGGCGCATCTCGAAAGCTTAGACCCTACTTTCAATGTCATCCAATAGCCCTTGTGACGACTTTTTTCTTGAGGAACATCCTTCATAAGCCTGAATTATCAGGTCATTTGGCCAAAAGGGTAGTTGAAATTAGTGAATTTGATATTGAATATAACCACAGACTGCAATTACGTCACAAATTTTAGCCAACTTTGTGGCTGATTTTAGTCCGGAAATGATACCTTTAGCTGCAAAAGAAGCAGTTCTGGTATCGAAAACTGTCTCTAGTGTATGGACCTTGTTTACGGATGGATCCTCCAACATAAAAGGTTTCGGTCTTGGGATAGTACTAATCACTCCTTCGGGTGAAACCACGAGACATGTCATTAGAACTGTTCCATTGACTAACAATGAAGCCGACTATGAGGCTATGGTTGAATGGCTTGAATTAGCCCGGGGACTAGGCTTCATGGTGATTGAAGTAAAGTGCGACTCCCAGATGGTGGTAAATTAGATATATGGAATCATCGATGCCGAAAAAGAGCGCATGAAGCAGTACTTGAATAAAGTTCAAGTTTTACTTTTCTGGTTTAGGAAGTGGTTAGTGATTCATATCCCAAGAGAGGAAAACGTGGAGGCAGACGCGTTGGCCAATTTAGGTCCGTCCACGGATATTAAAGGAGCTGATTCCGGTGCAGTTGTTCAGCTGTTTCAGTCCAAGATGTGGATGGCTATTGGGAAGTTAACTCAACCAACCTATTCTGGGATTAGAGAAACGAGTTTATAGAATATTTAAGGCATGAAAAACTGCCTGAAGATTCTAAAGCTTCCCGTGCATTACGAACAAAAGTTGTCCGGTATTGTCTCGTTGATGGACAATGTACCGAGGGTCTTTCCAGGATCTATTAGCTCGGTGTTTAGGACCATCACAGGCTGATTATGTGATGAGGGAAGTTCAGGAAGGGTTTGTGGAAATCATACCAGTGCGGATTCATTGGTGTTCAAATTAATGAGGGCTGGTTACTATTGGTCCCGGATGGAGCAAGATACAAAGGCGTTTGTACAAAAGTATGATAAGTGCCAACGTCTTGCTCAATTGGTATATCAGCCGACGGAACTTTTGCATCCAGTAGTGTCACCGTGGCCATTCATGAAATGGGAGTTGAATATAGTTGGTCCTTTGTCTCAAGGGCCCGGGCAGGTAAAATTTTTTTTAGTTTTGACTGATTAGTTCACTAAGTCGGTTGAGGCAGGTGCTTTCAAGAAGATTGGAGAACGAGAAGTAATTGATTTCATTTGGGATCATCTCATTTGCCGGTTTGGAGTACCAAAAGAAATTGCTTGTGACAATGGGACACAATTTAAAGAGGAGCTTAATTTGGGAATTTTGTCTCCCCTAATTTAGATATGAATAGAGAAATTTGTACTCACTAGAGGACACAAAATACTTATATGAAAAAGGCAAATATTATTTTCTTATTCTATAAAACGTTATTTTGCTAAGACTTTGTTCTTGATATTGTTCTTTCTTCCAGAGAAGTACAATTCAAGGCCAGGATCGTATTTTCTTCAATTATTCTTAATTTATTTATTTTTGGTTTTCATTACTTTATATACACAGATCAATTTAACTCACGTATTTATAAACTACGTAATAAATTTAACTGTACCGTTTTATAGGTAAACAATTACCAGGAAGATGTGACATTATTAGTTGCCTTGTGATGGGAGGAATATTGTTAGATGAAGTTGAGTTCTTGAATACCTCTGATCCTCAACCTTCCGAATTTCCGCCAGAGATTGTTCCTCTGTGACATTGTTAATCAGAAACAAAAACTCATCACTTCAAGAGATACAATTATACACGGCCGAAGAAGACAATCAAATTCAATTGATTAGAGCCTCATAATGGTACTTGTTAAGAAATTAAGCTAAAAATAATAATATAAAACAAGAGATGTAGGGGAACTTTCTTATTACATTTAAGTGTTTTAAGTGTATACAATATTATTCTCAATAGCTTTATTTATAGGGTTACATTGAGCAACACAAGAAGGATATCATGTATCATTAACCATTAGAATCATAGGAGATCATAAAAGAAGCTATGGTTGTGTGAGAGTTATAACCATAATGATGAGAAGTAGTTGGATTAACTACATCATCAAGAATAGTAGTAGGAGTAACTTGTTTAGAAATTATGGACGTCTATCATTTTATGATATTTCATAAAAATATATAGATTTTAAAAAAAATGGTATCCCAAATTACATGTGTCAACGAATAAAATGGCTTAGTGTGTGATATGTTATCCTTGTCAGGCTAGTGAGAACCACACACTACTAGAGGTATTTAAAACATGGATTTTGATTAAGTAAAAGTGTTAAAATGAAAAACTTACAAGATTGTTTACCGACTTTTAAAAATAAGTGCAAGTTTAGGGGACTCTTAGACCATTTTGCTAGTAGAATTACTACTAGAGTGAAGCGCTGAAACATGGAGTACTTTGATAAGCAAACCGAAATTTACAAGTCGATTGACTTAACATCCTAAATACGTGATGTCAGACAATAATTATCTAATATATTGTCATTAAGGAGAATATCAGTACAACCACTTTTCATACAAGCAGACTGACCTATATTGTTTAGATTCACTTCAAACATTGAGATAACGATAAAATTAAAATAAAGCTTATTCCACTATCTTTGGGGGTCCCCACCATAAAGAAGGAGTATTATGTTTTTGCACATTATCAGTCAAATGAGGAAGGGAGACCCCACTCAACTTACTCATAGTCGGACACTTCAACTGAAAACGACAAAAGATGGGCGATAGCTGAATATATCTGTTCGGAGATTGACATTTGAAACTTCTTATTTTATCATTAATAAAAAAAATTAATTATATAAATATTATAATATATTTAATAATATAAGTATAAAAAATTTTATAGACACAAAACTATTATGAATACTTAAGGTCATAAATTTCAAGGGTTTTTTTTACTTTTAAAATTTCGAGTTGAATCAAATTATAACCACTATCTCACAAGAAATATGCATTTTAATATTATAATTTTAATGTTAAAATACACTAACACCAACATTAAATTACCTAATTAGAAGTGAGAGATTATTTATTATTTTCTCCTTCTTATGTTATAAGGTTTATTGAATACAAAGTTTAAGATATTTTTTGAACTTGTATATTTTACGATTGATAATAAAAGAACATATTAAAATAATAATTAAAATGTTACTAGTATATTAAAGAAAATCAGTCAACTTTTATATTTGAAACTTGTGATAATTATACAAAAGATTAGAGTACTTACTAATGGAATCACATCAAATGCTTCTTGCTCCTTCCGTTTCTATTTATATGGCATATTTTTCTTATTTGTTTATTTATAAAAGAATTACACATTTTCAATATTTGTAGATAACTTCACTTAAATTTTTTTATTTTACTCAACAACAACAACAACAATAACATACCCAATATTTTACTCAATTTATTCTTAATGAGAAGATAGAATAAACAGATAAATACTATGACCTCATAAAGTTTTTACCTTTTGAGTTTTTAAGATCACAAATTATAATTATTCAAATAAATTAAAACGGAGGGAGTAGTTCTTACCGTTCTAAAATGAATTATTTTGGGAAAAGTGAAGGGCTAAGCATGAAATTTTAGTAAAAGCTATTAATTTTATTTTAATTATTTAAAACAGTACATTGTTTTTCAATAAAGGTTAAGGATTTGGAAAGTAAGGTTTGTACGAAATCTGAAAAGTTGAGATGAACTAAGCTTGATCACTCAATTCCATTGTGAAAAGTGAACACCGTTGGCGAAGTGATAAGGCAATTCAAACACTAACTCCTTTCTGACTTTTTTTTTCTTTCTTTTGCTTCTTTTTTTTTCCTCCCTAAATAGAAGTCAATTTCTTGTTTATCTCTTCAGACCATGGAGAATATTTCGATGAGAAATTATACAGATGAAAAGACGAAGCAAATTGGAAATTGCAAGTCAATGTGGAAAATGTTGCAGCAGCTACAAACCTTTTGTGACAGCGGATAAGAATATATTATACCAAAAAAAGGCTCAATTTTATCTTTTTTATTTTTTACGCCGTTATAATTTAGATTGGAGTTTCTTTAAAAATCTTTACCCGTAAAACGGTACAATTGAATTTATAGCGCAGTTTATAGACAAACGAATCGATTTGATCCAAAAATAATAAATAAATAAAAACGAAAATAAGACTAACGACTAAAATTAAAGGAAATAGCAAGCCTTATTCCGAGTTCGGTCTTTTCGGGAACAAAAGTAAAGACAATGATAGAACTGTTTAGATTGAGCGTAAAATAGTAGACTAAAGCTTTTGTGTGCAGAACGTTTCATATCCCCTACAATAGTTGTCAATCCTGCTATTTATAGCTCTATTTAGGGAGATAAGATCCGAAAATCAAGCTGCTCTTGAATGAGAATAAAAATATCATTGATGGGTGTATCAAAAAAGGAGTCAACCTGTCTAAACTTCTCTATAAAAGTCTTCCCCTCGCTGTTGGTCTTTAAACTTGCAACTGCTATCTAAGTCTAAGTATTTCGACTGGATAATCTAACAGAGACATTACTGTGGATATTCTGACCAAAAAATTAGACATTTTATGCCCTCGGAGAGTGCTTTGTCGTGCTAGGTCACTGACATATCCTTTTTTATCTTTATTTGACCCGAAGAATGGATGGTGCCACAATCTTCTAACTAATCGTTCCTTCTCCGATTCAATCAGAGGGCTAATCATTGATTCGTCTTTCATTTCAGTGTCTTATCCGGATTGAATGTATACTATCCCCCTATCGGACTAAGGGTTTTGATCGAATATTCCCCTCTCTACCTGAATTCAACCAGTAAGAAAAGAAATATTACATAAAGAGTGAAATTCCATAAAAATCGGACTAAAAAAGATCTCACTTTCGACGATTGAACTTGACTTTTATAACCAGATTAGAACTGGACTTAAATGTCTTTGGATCCTGCTTAGGGCCGACTTTCACTCCACTTTTACTTTCATATCAGGAATGTCGATTGTTGATACCCAATTTTACTCTCATATTCTATAAAGTATACCATATACTTTCAAAATATTATTTTGCATCATTACCCAATTTATAGAGATCATATAAGTAGTTTCTATAAAAATAAACTTTTAAAATTGATTTCGTGCATTTTTTAATTGTTAAATATTTATTAATTACTCCTTCAAATTATCTTGAGTGATTTAAATTAATTATTTACAACCACATACATATTTCATAGTACTCTACTTTACTTTATAATTATATTTGTATTTTATACTATTTTTTGTGATAATAGCCTATGCTCTACGAATAATTGTATTTTATTGCATTACTTAAGCCAAAATAGCATTTTTATATTTTTACAATCTTCGTCATTATTTTGAAAATACTAAACTTACATAAAGAGTATTTTTATATTTTTATTAGCTATATTTTAATTCATTTTGTCCTTAATTCTCACTTGTTTTAATCCCAGCCCAAAACCAAGCTAATTTTCCGACCAAACAGGCCCAAATCCTTAGCCCAGCA
This sequence comes from Nicotiana tabacum, assembly GCF_000715075.1. NCBI lineage: Eukaryota > Viridiplantae > Streptophyta > Magnoliopsida > Solanales > Solanaceae > Nicotiana > Nicotiana tabacum. Next base: position 42,185,498 of record NC_134103.1, read on the forward strand.
GTCCTTGGCCCAAGCCAAACGACCCCTTTACCCATAACCCGGTCGGAAACCATCTAAATAACTCGCTCCCCTTCCCCTTTGATCCTGGTCGTTGATCTCAAATTATCAACGGCCCGTAATAAACCTACCCATCTCTTATATCCCCTCGCCCCAAAGCCCTATCCCATTTCCTGCGCGCAGCCGCCCCTAAACTATATCAACTCTCCCCCCTCCTTTCTCTTATGTAAACCCTAGCAGTCGCCTCCTAATTTCCTTCTGATTCCGACCTCGAAATGGAATCAATCTATGATCTACTTACCTTATTAGTATCCTCTCGCTACTGGCCGCTCATTTATGGTATTACTTAGGTGATTGCCTAATTTTGGCAGTACTACCTCCAAGATCGGACGGTGATGACCTGAATCTTTGGGATTTGGACAATACTCCGTCCATATACGCTTAACAAGGAATGATTTGCACATTTGGTTCGATTTTCAGACGGCTGGACCCAACTAGGGTTTGAGATTTTCCATCTCCTTTACCGGTTCTGATTGCATGAGATATTTTCTTTCCTTCTTTATGCTTAATTAATTATTTTCCATGTTTGTTTGTTCAAATCGATTATTATATAACCCCACCCCGATTTTCCCTTTTGGACGGACTTTAATCACTATCACTCTCTCACTTACTTACTCACTCTTTTATAAAACTCTTGGTTCTTGGCGGGCTGAAAGCCAAGGCCACCGAAATTTTCTCTATTGACTTTCCCAGTGTAAGTATTTCTCAGGGCTCATTTGAAGCCCTTGTGAACTTTGACGCACTGGTTTTGGGGTCCTGTTGTTCTCTTTTTCTATTGACGATTGAAGTACTACTGGAAATTATTCTTCTTATTTACTTGTAAGTTAATTTGTAATTGGTAAGTACCTTTAGCCCTCGCAATTTTATTCTCTTTCGTTTGTGTTCATGCTCTGTATATCTGTGTCACTGAAAACTTTGTGAATCAATATGCTACTATGTCATCTCTGTTTGTAGCCCTATTTTCTCTGAAGCTATTCTTGTGGCTCTATACTTTTTCTAGCATCTGAACTTGCCTAAATTCTAACCCTGATTATGGCTTTCTTAAGCATGTTTAGCCTAGTGTATTTGTATGTGTCTGAATGCTTATATCTGCTGCTTGTCCTGAGTTTATCTCTTTGTCTTGTTCTGGATTCTTGTGATAAACCAATTCACGCCCAGAATATGTTCTAATTCATGTTGAATCATTCATGCTTAGCTTGCTATTTTCCTGGGTTAATTCATGATCATACTGTTAGCCATGACATGTTTCCATGCTATTTGTAAACTTTAATGTGTGCTCCCTGATTTGTTCAATCCTATGTTTTTTAATACTGCCCAAGACTTCTAGGATGAAATTCAATATCTAGCCTCTTCTCCTATATGTGGTCAAGATCTAGTGCATGCATGTCCTGTTAATCTGGAGTTGATATATTTTCACTTATCATGAGTTCTGGTATTGTTTTTGAACCTTTTGTACTATGGATGATACTCAGCATGTTAAGTTTCTCATGTTCAACTAAGTGATTGCTTTTCAACTATTGTAGACCATGCCAACAGCCTGTTTGTTATGTTGTTTGTGATCACACTTTCACTAGGCTCTCATGCTAGAAACTTCCATGTGAAGACTGCTATTTCACTTGTTCCTGTCTATGATTCTGCTAAGATCCTCATGTCAAAATCTTATGTCTAAAGTCCATTAGGAATTCTGGATCATGCTTTACTGTGAAACTCTATTTGGAGTAGTTTGCCAGCTTATGATATTCAATCCTGTCACTTTGAATTTGTTTCTAGAAATACAAGCATGAACCTACCTCATATATTCCTTGTGTGCCTTCCAAACTTAGAGTAATCCTGTCTATGTGCCTTTGGTTAAAAACTGTTGTTAGCTACAACCTTAAGAACTAAGAGTGTGGGCTTCAAAGGCTATTTAATTAATTCAGTGTGTAGTATGTCACTTGTGTGGTTAAATTTGGCATTTAATTAAGTAAGTAAGTCACTTATTGGGCCTGGTGTTGGGCCATATATGTTGGTGGACCTGGGCATTGGATTCAGGTATACTCTAATTGTCCTTGTAAGCTTGGGATTTGGGCCTGCTAGTCGTGCAAAGAGTAAGGTTGTTGAAGACCCAGAAACATTACTGGGTTATTCTGTATTGGGCCTGTAACTGTTCTATTGGGCTTGTAGTTGTTTCATTCTGTAACTAGTCATACTTGGATTTTATTATTTCATTTGGGCCTGATGTCGCCCAAACTCACTTCACAAATATAGGTAGTGAGGCGGTCGAAGAAATAATAAAACCAACTCAAGTCGGGGTCGAATCGTTAGGGAGTTAGAATTGGGATTAGGTATATATTTAGTGTAATTGTACAATATGCCTTAGATTACACTTCCACATTCTTGTTTGTTGTTTCTACTTCTACTTTAAACTATTGATTGTAATTATAAAACTAGGAGACAATATTTTTGGTTTTCGTTGTTTTTCAAATGATAAAATATCTAGGGCCGTGACTTCCACCTATGTGGTTACCTAATGGGTTGAAAACTCTAGGACAAGCCTGATTGGCCAGGGTTGTAATATAGCAATCATACGCAATTACCCACTCTATACCTCTCGGTAGTTTGAGTGGTTTTGCCCAATTTGGCTTTCTCAAGTCCAAATGGGTATTGCACAAAATAAGTGATAACTGCTCTAGTCGGGTCTTACTATCTCTAGATTCAACCTTTTAATTGGGGTTGCACTGTGTTTGCTTAGGGCTTGAAGGTTCAGAGAATGTAAAGTGTAAAAAGTTGAGAAAAGCCCTATTTATACTTTGACCCGTTGGGCCCAGACCTACCTGAGTGCGGCCGCACAATTTTGAGTGCGGTCCACACTCATTACCTGTTCCTTCGAAGACATTCTACGGACCGCATAAAAGTGAGTGCGGCCGCAGAATTTGTGCGGATTGCATAATTTCGTGTGCGACCGCACTTTGTTAAGGATTTTTGATAGGCCAAACTTCAGAGAGAATGCAATTTTGATCTTCCATTTGTGCGACCGCACACAGAATTGTGCGGTCGCAGAGTGATTGTGCGGTCCGCATTATTTTGGTGCGGTCCGCACTTTTGTGACACTTAGCTAATTTTTTCTTGCATAGTCCCTGCAATGCACACACATTCCTGCATACACTTCAAAACTAGTTAGCACAAAATAAAGCTATCTAACAAAGAAGAAAAATAAGAAAAAGAAAAAGATACATGGGTTGCCTCCCAAAAAATGCCTGATTTAACGTCGCGGCATGACACAAATTACCAATCATTTGAAATGAAGGACCGCAACAATGTGGTCATCATTAACCTTGCCAAGATAATGTTTAACCCAGTGCCCATTGACTCTAAACACCTCATCATTCTTATTTTTCAAATCTAGAGCACCAAAGGGGGTTACATTCACCACTTCAAAGGGGCCACTCTATTTTGACTTCAACTTGCCCGAAAACATCTGTAACCAGGAATTAAACAATAGCACAAGATCACCCTCTTTAAATTCCTTACTGTGGATGTACTTTTTATGGAGGTACTTCATCTTCTCCTTGTAAAAGGACGAGCTTGTGTAGGCATGATACCGGAATTCATCAAGCTCATTCAATTGTGAAACCCTTAGATTTGCCGCGACATCCCATTCAAGGTTCAACTTATTCAAAGCCCACATGGCCTTATGCTCAAGTTCTACCAGAAGATGGCATGCCTTCCCGAACACTAACCTGTATGGAGACATCCCGATCGGTGTTTTGTAGTCCGTTCTATAAGCCCAAAGAGCATCATCAAGTTTTCTTGACCAATCCGTCTGGTTAGGATTGACTGTCTTTGAAAAATACTCCTTATCTCCCGGTTGGAGACTTCAACTTGTACGCTTTCTTGAGGATGGTAGGGGGTTGATACTTTGTGAGTGACACCATACTTTATGAGTAAGGTATCAAAAGCCTTGTTGCAAAAATGCGAACCCCCATCACTAATAATGGCTCTTGGGGTACCAAACCTCGTGAATATGTTCTTTTTCAAGAATGCCACCACACTCCTTGCTTCATTGTTGGGCAAAGCAATGGCCTCAACCCATTTAGATACATAATCCACTGTAACTAGAATGTAGGTGTTCCCACAAGATCTAACAAATGGACCCATAAAATCAATACCCCATACATCGAAAATATCTATCTCCAAAATGGTAGTGAGAGGCATTTCATTCTTCTTTGAGATCCCACCGGCCCTTTGGCATTCATCACACCTCTTGACAAGCTCACTAGCATCCTTGTAGAGAGTAGGCCAATAGAATCCACAACTCAAAAATTTTGCTGCCGTTCTTGCTCCACCATGGTGACCACCATACGGTGAAGAGTGGCAAGCCTCAAGAATACCCATTTGTTCTTCCTCCAGCACACATCGTCGGATCACACCATCGGTACATATCCGGAAAATATACGGCTCATCCCAATAATAGTCAAGGCAATACCATTTGAGCTTCTTCCTTTGGTTTGAAGAGAACTCATTTGTTACAATGCCACTCACAAGATAATTGGCAAAGTCGGCGAACCATGGCATCCCGGTCATAGAAATGTCTAGGAGTTGCTCGTCGAGAAATGAATCATTTATCTAAAGGCCATCATGTGGCCTCCCCTCCTCCTCCAATCGTGACAAGTGGTCCTCCACTTGATTCTCACTACCCTTGCGGTCTTGAATCTCTAGATAAAACTCTTACAATAGAAGCACCCACCGCATCAACCTTGCCTTAAAATCCTTCTTGCTCATCAAATACCGAAGCACCGCATGGTCGGTGTGAACAATCACCTTTGTACCCATCAAGTACGGGCGGAACTTCTCCATAGCAAAGAAATAGCAAGAAGCTCTTTTTTGGTCACTCTGTAGTTGACTTGGGCATCATTCATGGTCTTTCTTGCATAATAGACCGGATGGAAGATTTTGTTGATATGTTGCCCCAACACCGCTCCAACCGCCACATCACTTGCATCGCACATGAGCTCAAAAGGCAAGCTCCAATTCAGTGCAGTAATAATATGAGTAGTAGTAAACTTGAACCTAAGCAACTCGAATGCCTTCATGCAATCTTCATTGAAATGGAACTTGGCATCTTTCTCCAAAAGTTTACACAAAAGGTTCATCACCTTAGAAAAATCCTTGATGAATCGTTGATAGAACCCCGCATGACCCAAAAAGCTCCTCACTCCCTTCACGGATGTAGGGGGAGGGAGTTTGGAGATCACTTCAACTTTGGCCTTATCAACCTCAATACCATACTTTGAAATCTTGTGACCAAGGACAATGCCCTCCTCGACCATGAAGTGACATTTCTCCCATTTCAAAACCAAGTTAGTTTCCTCACATATTGCCAATACTTTGTCCAAGTTGTTCAATAAATCATCAAAAGAATTCCCAATGACGGAGAAATCATCGATGAAGACCTCAAGAATATCTTCCACCATATCGGTGAAAATAGCCATCATACACTGTTGAAAAGTTTACATAATCCAAATGGCATCCTCGAGAATGCAAAGGTACCATATGGACAAGTGAAAGTGGTCTTTTCTTGGTCCTTAGGAGCAATAAGAATCTAATTGTAGCCAGAGTATCCATCCAGGAAGCAATAAAAAGCACGTCCGGCCAACCTATCCAACATTTGATCAAGAAATGGAAGCGGAAAATGATCTTTCCAAGTGACTTTGTTGAGCTTCCTATAGTCCATGCACACTCTCCACCCGGTGACAGTTCATGTGGGGATCAATTCATTCTTGTCATTAGTTATCACAGTCATGCCCCTTTTCTTTGGGACACATTGCACCGGAGAAGTCCATGAGCTATTGGAAATGGGGTAAACAATCCCGACATCCAACCACTTTATGATCTTCTTCTTCACTACCTCTTGCATTGCTTCATTCAATCTTCTTTGATGCTCCACGTAGGGTTTGGCATCCTCATCCAAAATAATCTTGTGCATGCAAAAGGCAGGGCTTATACCCCGAATATCCGCCAATGTCTAACCTATCACTTTTTCCCCCTTTTGGAGCACCGCTAAAGAAGAATCTACCTCCACGTTAGTCAAGAAAGAGGAAAGAGTAATAGGTAAAGTGGAACAAGGGCCATGAAAATCATACCTGAGATGTGAAGGCAAAAGCTTTAACTCCAAAATGGAAGGCTCCTCGATTGAGGGATTTGTTAGAGGAGTCTTCCGGTTCTCAAGATCTAAGGACAATTTTTGGGGTTCATAAGTATATGACCCCATTCCTTGTAAAGAATTGACACATTCCAAAGCCTTCCTTCTCATCATCATCATGATTGAGCAACACAGCTTCCAAGGTATCCTCAACATTCATCACAGCACTAGCATCATCAAGAATTACTTCGGTCACTAAATCCACGAATGAAAAAACTTCATTGCTATTTGGTTGCCTCATCGATTTGCACACATAGAAAACCACCTTTTCGTCACCCACCCGGAAAGTGAGCTCACGGGCTTCCACATCAACAAGAGCCTTCCCCGTAGCAAGGAAAGGTCTACTCAAGATAATAGGCACCTCGTAGTCAACCTCACAATCAAGGATCACAAAGTCTGCTGGAAGGATGAACTTATCAACACGGAGTAACACATCATCAATAATTTCCAATGGCCTCTTCATAGTCCGATCCGCCATTTGCAACCTGATAGATGTGGGTCTTGGTTGCCCAATTCCCAAAGTTTTGAACACAGAGTAGGGCATCAAGTTGATACTTTCCCCTAAATCACATAAAGCTTTGGCAAAGTCGGCGCTCCCAATAGTGCAACGGATTGTGAAAGCACCCGGATCTTCCAATTTCGGAGCCATTGAGTGTACAATAGCACTCACTTGATGTGTCATCTTTATAGTTTCACAATTCATCGACCTCTTCTTGGTGACCTAGTCCTTTATGAACTTTGCATTACCCGACATTTGTTCCAACGCCTCAACCAATGGTACATTGATAGACAAACTCTTCATCATGTCAATAACCTTTTTTAATTAGTTCTCACTATTTTGCTTTGCAAGCCTTTGAGGGTATGGAGGAGGAGGCCTTGGCATTGGTGCCTGAGCCTTTGGCACTACCGGTTCTAGTATGTCAATCATGTGCTCCCTAGACGGGTTCACCTCTTCTTGCGTCTCCTCCACATTTTTATCAATATCAATTCTCACTTCGTCATTAGCTTGAACCACATTGCTTGGAATTTCATCTTCTTGAACTACAACATCATCATCCACAATTCTTCTTTGATTTGAGGAGGTTGCATCTCCACCTTTTCCACTTCTCGTAGTCACGGCCATAGCATGTCCCGTATTATCCCCCCCCCTTTGGGTTCACCATCGTATCACTTGGTAGTGCCCCCTTAGGACGAGTGTTCAATGCTTGTGAGATTTGGCCAAGTTGAACCTCCAAATTGTGGATTGAAGTGTTGTTGGAGGCTAATTGAGCATCGGAGTCAGCATTTTTCTCCATCATTTATTTGAACATACTCTCAATCCGTCCCATCTCATTGTTAGAAGATCTCGGGCTAGGGCCTTGACAAGGATAAAGGGTGGATTTCTCGGTTGTTGGAACATCGGGGGCCTTTGAAAACCCGACCCCCGGTTGTTGTTATTGTTCCACCCTCCATGATTACCTCCCCAATTACTTTGATTGTTTCCACTCCAATTGCCTTGGTTTCTTTGATTATTCCAATTGCTTTGATTGTTGTTTCCACCAATATAATTGCTTTAGTGGCTTTGGTTGTTCCAATTTTCTTGATTTCCTTATGATCTCCATTGTTGTTGATTTTGAGCATTGTTTCTTTGACCTTGATAATTGTTGAGGTATTGCACTTCTTCTTCTTGCTCATTATACAAATCACCTTGGTCATACCCACTATCATCTTGCATGAATTGTTCCAGACGGCTTTGCCCTTGTTGACCTTTTTGCTGTCTCTTGTTCATCATCATATTTACACCTTCCATCGCATTCACTTGTTTCGTCCCTTGAATTTGTTCCAGCTAAGATTTGGCCAATTGGTTCATTGTGGTTGTTAACTCTACGATAGCTTGCCTATGATTATGTAGTTCCTTGTGTAGTTGAATGATATTGGGGTCACCTTGTGGAACATTGGCCCTATTTTGCCATGTCGATGAGGTATCCGCCATCTCATCCAAAATTTCACAAGCTTCGGCATAAGGTGTGTTCATGAAGTTCCTGCAGGCGAGTTGATTTACCACACATTGATTTGTTGTGTTGATCCCCCTGTAGAAGGTTTGTTGGATCATGGCCTCAATCATATCATTATTTGGGCTCCCTTTAACCATTGTACGATATCTTTCCCAAATCTCATGCAATGGCTCATTGGGCTCTTGCTTGAACGCTAGAATTTCATCCCGTAGTGCAGCCATGTGCCCCAGAGAGAAGAATTTGGCAATGAAATTTTCGTCCAACTCATCCCATGTATGGATGGAATGATTGGGAAATATCTCTAGCCAGTACAATGCTTTTCCTCGTAAATAAACGGGAAATAGCCTTAACCTCGGTGCATCCTCAGTAACATTGGTTTGCTTGCTCCCCCAACAAGTATCGACGAACCCCTTGAGATGCTTGTAAGCATTTTGATTTGGAGCCCCGGTGAAGAATCCCCATTGCTCAAGTAGTGTAAGCATCACGTTGGTGATTTATAAGTTGCACGCCCTAATGTGGGGAAGGACTATAGCACTTGCATAACCCTCGTTCGGCAATACCCGGTGCGCTGCCGCTCTTAGTGGAGGTGGGGGAGGGACGGGAACATTATCTTGATGCGGTCGGCCTCGCCTATTTGCTTGAGGTTCGGGAAGAACCTCATCTCCTTGATCATCGTCCACTTCCTCCCCCAATGGTAAATTACCAATGGGCTCGTTGTTGAGAGCCATTCTCGTACCTATAAGCAATTCGAAAATAAAATTAGTGACTCGGAAGGAAAAGAAGACAAATCACAAAAAAACCTAGATATATAGCTAAATCCGTTTAACTCCCCGGCAACGGCGCCAAAAATTGATGTCGCCCAAACTCACTTCACAAATATAGGTAGTGAGGCGGTCACAACAATAATAAAATACAACGCAATTCGGGGTCGAATCCTCAGGGAGTTAGAATTGGGATTAGGTATATATTTAGTGTAATTGTACAATATGCCTTAGATTATACTTGCACATTCTTGTTTATTGTTTCTACTTCTGCTTTAAACTATTGATTGCAATTATTAAACTAGGAGATAATATTTTTGATTTTGGTTGTTTACCAAATGATAAAAGATCTAGGGTCGTGACTTCCACCTAGGTGGTTACCTAATGGGTTGAAAACTCTAGGACAAGCCTAATTGGTTGGGGTTGTAATATAGCCATCACACGCAATTACCCACTCTATACCTCTCAGTAGTTTGAGTGGTTTTGCCCAATTTATCTTTCTCGAGTCCAAATGGGTATTGCACAAAACAAGTGATAACTACTCAAGTCGGGTCTTACTATCTCTAGATTCAACCCTTTAATTGGGGCTATCAATTTCTTGAGTTCACCCCAATTTCTTATTAGCCAAGTTTTCCTAGACTTAGTCTCACTTTCTCAAGTATAGACTAAGTCAATTAGGCATGAATCAATGTTCTACTTCTTTTTGTGTTATTCAACTATATTATGTTATATCGGGTTAGTTGGTTCGGGACCGGGGTGGTTTCGGAGTGAATTGAGACACTTAGTCTCTTAAGTAGAAACTAAAGTTGGAAAAGTCAATCAGATGTTGAGTTATGCGTAAACAATCTCAGATTTGAATTCTGATTGTTCCGTTAGCTCCGTTAGGTAATTTTGGACTTAGGAGTGCGTTCGGAATGTGATTTGGAGGTCCGTGGTAGAATTAGGCTTGAATTGGCAAAATTAGAAATTTGGCGATCTCGGTCAGCAGTGAAAAATTTGATATCAGGGTCGGAATGGAATTCCAGAAGTTGGAGTAGGTTCGTAGTGTCATTTATGATGTATGTGCAAAATTTGACGTCATTCGGGCGTGGTTTGGTTGGTTTCGGCATAGGTTACCGAATTTAGAAATTTAGAAGTTCTTAAGCTTGAATTCGAGGGTAATTTGATGATTTGATGTTGTTTTGAGTGATTCGAAGGTTCGACTAAATTGGTATGTTGATATATGACTTGTTGGGATTTTTGGTTGAGGTCTCGAGGGCCTCGGGGTGATTCCGGGTGGTTAACGGATTTGTCGATGTTGGAAAATGTAGCTGAAGCTACTGCTACTGCTATTTTCGCACCTGCGGAAGAAAGCCTCGCAGGTGCGAGCCCGCTGGTTCGCGTGGGGAGTGCACAGGTGCGGGCAACGCTGGACTAGGCAAGATGTACAGGTGCGAGTTGGAGGTCGCATCTGCGAGCCCGCAGGTGCGAAACTTGGGGCGCAGATGCGGAAAAGGGAAATGCTGGGCAGACTTTGCAGAAGCGGAGGAAACGCGCATGAGAAAACGCACAGGTGCGACAGTTTTGCCTCAGATGCAGAGCCTTGGCGCATAAGTGAGTTGCGCAGGTGCGGTAGCGCGGGTGCGAGAATATGGCCGCAGGTGCGAGAAACCTAGGCAGAGGGTACATATTGCACACTTCGCGAATTTTGGTGCATTCTTCATCATTTCTATTAAGTTTTTTGAGCTTTTTGGGAGAGATTTGAAGAGAGAATCAAGGGGATTTCGTTGAGGTAAGTTACTTGAGCCCTAATACTTGTATATATGGTAATTTTCCGTTGTTTAATCATTGTAATTAGTGAAAATGAGGGGTTAGGGCTTTGAATTTTTGGAGAGTAATTTAAGGATTTGAAGGACCACACAATGTCGGATTTTGATGAATATGGTATTGTTAGACTCGTGAGTAAATGAGATTTCTATGTTGTAAATTTTATCGGATATCGAGACGTGGGCCCGAGGGCCGAGTTTGAGCCAATTTCGGGTTTTTGTCTAATTTTGTAGCTTTTCTTGTGGAATTCATTCCATTAGCACGTATTGATGGTATTGTACTGATTGTGGATTCGAAGCATTTGGAGGCTGAGTCCAGAGGCAAGAGCATTGGGGGGTAGAGATTTGACCAGTTCGAGGTAAGTAACGATTGTAAATCTAGTCCTAAGGGTATGAAACCCCGGATTTCGTATCATTCTACTATTTTGAGGTGACGCACATGCTAGGTGATGGGCGTGTGGGCGTGCACCGTTGGGGACTTGTGACTTGATCCGTCCCGTAGCAACTGTAAAGTTGCATATTTTGTTGAAACTGTATGATACTTATATGTTTTAGAAAGAGTTTCTGTAAATTGGGTTGAATGCCATGTTTGGGCCTTATGCCAGTGCTGTTTGGACCCTTAGGGGATTTTTCTTACTATCCTCTCATTATTTTAGATTGAAAATCTATACACAGTCATGTTTATACTTGGTTACTGCATAACTCAGTTTTATGACTCTATTTTGATGCATATAAATGTTTTGGGCCGAATGCCCTATTTTACTGAAAAGCCTGAGTGGCTTGAGAGGTTTATGACTGAGTAAGGCCGAGGGCCTGATTTGTGAGGATGAGTATGGATCGGGGCTGCCCGCCTGCAGCATACTTTATTATTATAGCATGCGAGTTGTCTGTGCAGCACATGAGTTGTCCGTGCAGATTATAGCGCTTCGGCTGAAGGAGCCCCTCCGAAGTCTGTACACACCCCCAGTGAGCGCAGGAACCTACTGAGTGCGAGTGCCGAGTGCTGAGTGACTGGGAGGCATGAGTGATTGTGAGGTATGCCCGAGTGGCAAGAGTGATTGTGAGGTATGCCCGAGTGGCATGAGTGACTGTGAGGTTTGCCCGAGGGGCTGTATATGAGTGATGTTTTGCCCGAGGGGCTGTTTATGATTTCATCATTTTTTTCTCACCTTTGCATTGAGCCTTCGTTTGAAAAACGGTTGGAAAAATATCTTTAAATGATTTTTACTGGAACTGGGTTTAAACGAGATGTTTTGATTCAAACCCTGATTTTTAAAGCATGTGGTATTTTACTGAGATTTCCCGATATGAATGTTATATGCTTTATTGCTCGTCACTACTGCTCAGTCTTTATTTATTATTGTTACTTACTGAGTTGGTGTACTCACGTTACTCTCTTCGCCTTGTGTGCAAATCCAGGTGTAGCTGGACACGGTAGCCGTTGTTGATTATTCTGGTTGCAAATCTTTCTCGGGGATAGCAAGGTAGCTACCTGGCAATCGCAGCCCTGCTCTTCTCCCTCATATCTTCCTTTAGTTATATTTAGCTATTTTCCAGACTATGTTAGTCTTGATATTGTTAGACAAATTGTAGTAGATGCTCATGACTAGTGACACCCCGATGTCGGGCTTTTCCTTCCGCACTTTTATTTTGATTTGAACTCCTTTACAAAGGTTTTTATGTTAAATACCATTGAAATTATCTTTGAAATGAAAACATCGGTTTGTTTTGGAAATGAGTCGACTTGCCTAGTTCCACGATAGGCGCCATCACGACAGGGGTTATTTTGGGTCGTGACAAATTGGTATCAGAGCCTAGTTTACATAGGTCTCACGAGTCATGAGTGGGTTTAGTAGAGTCTTGCGGATCAGTACGGAGATGTCTGTACTTATCTTCGAGAGGTTGCAGAACCTTTAGGAAACTCCACATTCTTGAATTCTTGTCGTGCGAATCTGTTGATTCTAGTAACTAAACATCTGTTGTTTCATTCTCTCACAGATGGTGAGGACTCATGCTACCGGTCAGGAGGGCCAGCTACCAGTACCACCAGCCAGGGCCGCGAGAGGCCGAGGCTGCGGTAGAGGCCATGGTAGGGGCAGAGGTGTAGCCCATACAGCAGCCGGGGCAGTACCTGCAGATCCACCGGTTGTCCCAGATCAGGACCAGGTTCCAGTTGTTGATGCAACCACCTGTGCCTATTGTGATTCCAGGCCTTCAGGAGGCCCTAGCTCAGATTCTGACAGCGTGTGCTGGCCTTGCTCAAGCGGTCTCTATTTCGACAGTCGCAGCCACTTCTCAGGCCAGAGGAGGCACTCAAACTCCCGTCACTTGCACACCCGAGCAGGTTATTCAGGGACTTCAGACACTGGAGGCACCACCAGCCCAGCCGGTTGATGTTGCTCAGGATTATGTGGTTCTTGCTATGCCTGAGGATGATTAGCGTAGGTTGGAGAGGTTTGGTAGACTCCAGCCACCACCTTTCAGTGGCATAGAGAGAGAGGATGCTCAGGACTTTTTAGACAAGTGTCAGAGGATACTCCGTACTGCTGGTATTTTGGAGACTTGTGGGGTTTCATTCACTACCTATTAGTTTTCTAGGGCTGCACTCAGATGGTGGGAGACATACAAGAGGCGCAGGCCTGTTGGCGCAGCACCCCTTATTTGGAAGCAGTTCTCCGTGGTCTTTTTGGAGATGTTCGTGCCTCGATCCTGCAGAGAGGAGTTGCACAGACAGTTTGAGCGGCTTCTCCAGGGTGATATGTCTGTGACACAGTATGAGATGTGATTCTCTGAGTTGGCCCGTCATGCTATCTAGGTCATTCCCATGGACAGAGAGAGGATCATGAGGCTTATCAGCTATAGTTGCTCATGACCAGGGAGCGGGTTTCGGGTGCTACCTTTGATGAGGTTGTCGACATTGCTCGGCAGATTGAGATGGTTCGTGGTCAGGAGAGGGTTGAGAGGGAGGCCAAGAGGCCTCGTGGTCAGGGTGGATTCAGCGGTGCTCCTTTTGGGGGTCACCAGCACGGTAGAGGTCATCATTTCAGACAGGCTCAGTCAGCTCAACCATTTCACTGTGGTGCATTATCTGGCCATGGTTCTCATAGTTCTCATCAGGGTCACTCATCACTTAGTGCCCTTCTAGCTCAGAGTTCTCCCCGTGCTCCACCTGTTCAGGGTTCTTCCATGCCAGGTTCTTCTACCAGTTATCCCGGTGCTAGGGGTTCCCTTCAGTTTCCGCCGCCAGCACTAGGGAGTTGTTTTGAGTATGGGGAGCTTGGGCATATGTGGAGGCAGTTTCCTTGTCGTCATGGAGGTCTATCTCAGCAGAGGAGTCAGCCTCGGACTAAACACCAGTTACCTCACCACCCGCCCAGTTAGCTCGGGGTGGAGGTCAGCCAGCTAGGGGTCGCCCTAGAGGGGGAGGCAGATAAGGGGGTGGTTAGGCCTGTTTCTATGCCCTCCCTGCCAAACTAGATGTTATTGCTTCAGATGCTATGCTTACAGGTATTGTTTCAGTTTGTCACAGAGATGCCTCAGTATTATTTGACCCTGATTCCACCTATTCATATGTTTCCTCATATTTCGCCCATTTTCTGGATATGCCCCGTGAGTCTCTAATTTCTTCTGTTCATGTATCTACTCCTGTGGGCGATACTATTATTTTGGACCGCGTATATCGGTCATGTGTGGTGACTATTGGGGGTCTTGAGACCCAAGTGGACCTTTTGCTACTCGGTATGGTCGACTTTGATGTAATATTGGGTATAGATTAGTTATCTCCACGTTGACTATGTCGGGAATTCCGAGGGTTGAGTAGAGCAGTTTTGTAGATTATGTACCAAGTAGGGTGATTTCATATTTGAAGGCTCAGCGCATGGTTGAGAAGGGTTGCCTATCTTATTTGGCTTTTGCGAGGGATGTTAGTGCAGAGACTCCTGTCATTGATTATGTTCTGGTGGTACGTGATTTTTCGAATGTGTTTCCTGCAGACCTGTCGGGCATGCCGCCTGATAGGGATATTGACTTTGGTATTGATTTGGTGCCAGGCACTCAGGCCATTTCTATTCCACCATATCGTATGGCACCGGCGGAGTTGAAGGAATTGAAAGAACAACTTCAGGAACTCCTTGATAAGGGGTTTATTCGGCCTAATTTGTCACCTTGGGGTGCACCGGTTCTATTTGTGAAGAAGAAGGATGGTTCTATGAGAATGTGTATTGATTATAGGCAGTTGAACAAGGTCACAGTTAAGAACAAGTATCCTTTGCCCCGTATTGATGATTTATTCGACCAGCTTTAGGGAGCGAGGGTGTTCTCCAAGATTGATTTGAGGTCCGGTTATCACCAGCTAAAGATTCGGGATTCAGATATTCTTAAGACAACTTTCAGGACCCGATATGGCCATTATGAGTTCTTGGTGATGTCTTTTGAGCTGACCAATGCCCCAGCAACATTCATGCATTTGATGAACAGTGTATTCCAGCCCTATTTGAACTCATTAGTCGTTGTATTCATTGATGACATCCTGGTGTACTCTCGTAGCCAGGAGGAGCACGCTCAGCATTTAAGGATTGTATTACAGAGATTGAGGGAGGAGAAGCTTTATGCAAAGTTCTCCAAATGTGAGTTTTGGCTCAGTTTAGTAGCATTCTTGGGGCACATGGTGTCCAGTGAAGGTATTCAGGTGGATCCGAAGAAGATAGAGGCGGTGCAGAGTTAGCCCAGACCGTCCTCAGCCACGGAGATTAGGAGCTTTCTTTGTTTGGCGAGTTATTACCGTCGCTTTGTGGAAGGTTTTTCATCTATTGCATCGCCCTTGATCAAATTGACCCAAAAGGGTGCTCCATTCAAGTGGTCGGATGAGTGTGAGGAGAGCTTTCATAAGCTCAAGACTGCTTTGACCACAGCTCCAGTGTTAGTTCTACCATCAGCTTCAGGTTCTTACACCATGTATTGTGATGCCTCGAGGATAGGCATTGGTTGTGTTTTGATGCAGGAGGGTAGGGTGATTGCATATGCCTCGTGCCAGTTGAAGACCCATGAGAAGAACTATCTTGTCAATGATCTTGAGTTAGCAGCCATTGTTCACGCCTTGAAGATTTGGCATCATTATTTGTATGGGGTTCATTGTGAGATCTATACTGATCACCGGATTCTGCAGTATCTATTAAAGCAGAAGGATCTTAATTTACGTCAGTGGAGATGGTTGGAGCTTCTGAAGGACTATGATATCACTATTTTGTACCATCCGAGAAAGGCCAATGTGGTGGCAGATGCTTTGAGTCGTTGAGCAGAGAGTTTGGGGAGTTTAGTATATCTTGCAATAGCAGAGAGACCTTTGGCACTGGATGTTCAGGCCTTAGCGGGCTAGCTTGTCATATTGGATATTTCGGAGCCTAGTCGGGTATTGGCTTGTATGGTCTCCAGATCTTCTCTTTATGACCGTATCAGGGAGCGTCAGTATGATGACCCCCACTTGCTCATTCTTCAGGACAGGGTTTGGAGAGGTGATGCTAGGGATGTGACTATTGGTGATGACGGCGTGCTGAGGATGCAGGGCCGGATATATGTGCCTAATGTAGATGGGCTTCGAGAGTTGATTCTTGAGGAGGTCCACAACTCGCGGTATTCCATCCATCCGGGTGCCGCGAAGATGTACCAGGATTTAAGGTAGCACTATTGCTGGAGGTAGATGAAGAAGGATATAGTTGGGTTTGTGGCTCGGTGCCTCAACTGTCAGCATATTAAGTATGAGCATCAGAGACCAGGTGGCTTGCTTCAGAGATTAGAGTTCCCATAGTGGAAGTGGGAGCGGATCACCATGGACTTTGTAGTTAGGCTCCCACGGACTTTGAGGAAGTTCAATGCTATTTGGGTTATTGTGGATCGGCTGACTAAGTCCGCGGACTTCATTCCAGTTGGTACTACTTACTATTTAGAGCGGTTGGCTGAGATTTACATCTGAGAGATCGTTTGCCTGGATGGTGTCCCAGTTTCCATCATTTTAGATAGGGGTGCTCAGTTCACATTGCAGTTTTGGAGGGGTCGTGCATCGAGGGTTGGGTACTCAGGTTGAGTTGAGCACAACTTTTCACCCTCAGACGGATGGGCAGTACGAGCGCACTATTCAGATATTGGAGGACATGTTGCGTGCTTATGTCATTGACTTTAGGGGTTCATGGGAACATTTTCTGCCACTTGCGGAGTTTGCATACAACAACAGTTAACAGTCAAGTATTCAGATGGCTCCGTATGAGGCTTTATATGGGAGGAGGTGCAGATCTCCGGTAGGATGGTTTGAGCCGGGTGAGGCTAGGCTCTTATGTACAGACTTGGTCCAGGACAAATTAGATAAGGTGAAATTGATTCAGGAGCGGCTTCGCACGGCGCAGTCTAGGCAGAAGAGCTACGTGGATAGGAAGGTCCGTGATGTGTCTTTTATGGTTGGGGATAAGGTTTTGCTGAAGGTATCACCCATGAAAGGTGTTATGAGGTTCGGGAAGAGGGGCAAGTTGAGCCCCCGATTTATTGGGCCTTTTGAGGTGCTTCAGATGATAGGAGAGGTGGCTTATAAGCTTGCCTTTCCACTCAGCTTGTCGAGTGTGCATCCAGTATTTCATGTTTCCATGCTCCGGAAGTATATTGGAGATCTGTCCCATGTTTTGGATTTCAGCACGGTTCAGTTGGAGGGTGATATGACTTATGATGTGGAGCCGGTGGCTATTTTGGATCGGCAGGTTTGAAGGTTGAGGTAAAAGGATATAGCTTCAGTGAAGGTGTAATGGAGAGGTCAACCTATAGAGGAGGCCACCTTGGAGACTGAGCGGGAGATACAGAGTAGATATCCACGCCTATTTGAAACTCGAGGTATGTTTCTAGACCCGTTCGAGGACGAACGAATGTTTAAGTTAGGGAGGATGTAACGACCCGGCCGGTCGTTTCGAGAGTTATAGCCCCATTTTCCCCATTTCTACTTCTTTTTGTGTTATTCATCTATATTATGTTATATCGGGTTAGTTGGTTCGGGACCATATTGGTTTCGAAGTAAATTGAGACACTTAGTCTCTTAAGTAGAAACTTAAGTTGGAAAAGTCAATCGGATGTTGACCTATGTGTAAACGATCTCGGATTTGAATTTTGATGGTTTCCTTAGATCCGTTAGGTGATTTTGGACATAGGAGTGCGTCTGGAATGTGATTTGGAGGTCTGAGGTAGAATTAGGCTTGAATTGGCGAAATTGGAAATTTGGCGATCTCGATCGGCAGTGAAAAATTTGATATCGGGGTCGGAATGGAATTCCAAAAGTTAGAGTAGGTTCGTAGTGTTATTTGTGATGTGTGTGCAAAATTTGAGGCCATTCGGACGTGGTTTGGTTGGTTTCGGCATCGGTTACCGATTTTGGAAATTTGAATACGAGGGTAATTTGATGATTTGATGTTGTTTTGAATGATTCGAAGGTTCGACTAAGTTGGTATGTTGATATATAACTTGTTGGTATTTTTGGTTGAGGTCCCGAGGGCCTCGGGGTGATTTCGGGTGGTGAACAGATTTGTCAAAGTTGGAAAATGCAGTTGAAGTTGCTGCTACTGCTATTTTCACACTTGCGGAAGAAAGCCTCGCAGGTGCGAGGCTGATGGTGCGCGTGGGGAGTGCGTAGATGCAGGCAACGCTGGGCTAGGAAAGATGCGCAGGTGCGAGTTGGAGGTCGCATCTGTGAGTCCGCAGGTGCGAAACCTGGGACGCAGATGAGGAAAAGGGAAATGTTGGGCAGGCTTCGCAGAAGCAGAGGAAACGCGCAAGTGTGCCTTCGCAGGTGCGATGGGTTTGCCGCAGATGCGGAGTCTGGTCTAGTAAGTGAGTTGCACAGGTGTGGCTCCTTGGACCGCAGGTGCGGTCGCGCGGGTGCGAGTAAATGGCCACAGGTGCGAGAAGCCTGGGCAGAGGGTACATATTGCACACTTCGCGAATTTTGGTGCATTCTTCACCATTTCTATTCGGTTTTGGAGCTTTTGGGAGAGATTTGAAGAGGGAATCAAGGGGATTTCGTTGAGGTAAGTTACTTTAGCCCTAATACTTGTATGTATGGTGATTTTTCCGTTGTTTAATCATTGTAATTAGTGAAAATGATGGGTTAGGGCTTGGAATCTTTGGAGAGTAATTTAAGGATTTGAAGGACCAAACGATGTCGGATTTTGATGAATTTGGTATGGTTAGACTCGTGAGTGAATGAGCTTGCTAGTTTTTTAAATTTTGTCAGATTTCGAGACGTGGACTCAGGGGCCGGGTTTGAGCCAATTTCGGGGTTTGGTCTAATTTTGTAGCTTTTCTTGTGAAATTCATTTCATTAGCGCGTATTGATGGTATTGTACTGATTGTCAATATATTCGGAGCATTTGGAGGCCGAGTCCAGAGGCAAGAGCATTACGGGGTAGAGATTTGACCGCTTCGAGGTAAGTAACGATTGTAAATCTAGTCCTGAGGGTATGAAACCCCGGATTTCGTATCATTCTACTATTTTGAGATGACGCACATACTAGGTGACGGGCGTGTGGGCGTGCACTGTTAGGGACTTGTGACTTGGTACGTCCCGTAGCAACTGTAAAGTTACATATTTTGTTGAAACTATATGATACTTATATGTTTTAGAAAGAGTTTCTCTAAATTGTGTTGAATGCCATGTTTGGGCCTTGCGCCAGTACTGTTTGGACCCTTAGGGGATTTTTCTTACTATCCTCTCATTATTTTCGATTGAAAATCTATACTCAGTCATGTTTATACTTGTTTACCGCATAACTCAGTTTTATGACTCTATTTTGATGTATATAAATGTTTTGGGCCGAATGCCCTATTTTACTGAAATGCCCGAGTGGCTTGAGAGGTTTATGATTGAGTGAGGCCGAGGGCCTAATTTTTGAGGATGAGTGTTGATCGGTGCTGCCCGCCTGCAGCATACTTTATTATTATAGCACGTGAGTTGTCTGTGTATATTATAGCACTTGGGCTGAAGGAGCCCCTCCGGAGTCTGTACACACCCCCAGTAAGCGCAGGTACCTACTGAGTGCGAGTGCCGAGTGCTGAGTGACTGGGAGGCATGAGTGATTGTGAGGTATGCACGAGTGGTAAGAGTGATTGTGAGGTATGCCCGAGTGGCACGAGTTGCTGTGAGGTTTGCCCGAGGGGTTGTATATGAGTGATGTTTTGCCCGTGGGGCTGTTTATGATTTCATCATTTTTGCTCACCTTTGCATTTTCCTCTGTCTAAAAACTGTTGAAAAATATCTTTAAATGATTTTTACTGGAACTGGATTAAACGAGATATTTTGATTCAAACCCTGATTTTAAAAGCATGTGGTATTTTACTGTGATTTCCCTAAATGAATGTTATATGTTTTATTGCTCGTCACTACTGCTCAGTCTTTATTTATTGTTGTTACTTACTAAGTTGGTGTACTCACGTTACTCCCTGCACCTTATGTGCAAATCCAGGTGTAGCTCGACACGGTAGCCATTGTTGATTATTCTGGTTGCAGATCTTTCTCGGGGATAGCAAGGTAGCTGCCTGGCGATCGCAGCCCTGCTCTTCTCCCTCCTATCTTCCTTTAGTTGTATTTAGCTATTTTCTAGACTATCTTAGTCTTGATATTGTTAGACAAATTGTAGTAGATGCTCATGACTAGTGACACTCCGATGTCGATCTTTTCCTTCCGCACTTTTATATTGATTTGAACTCCTTTATAAAGGTTTTTTATGTTAAATAACATTAAAATTATCTTTGAAATGAAAACTTCAATTTGTTTTGGAAATGAGTCGGCTTGCCTAGTTCCACGATAGGCACCATCACGACATGAGTTAGTTTGGGTCGTGACACTTAGTCTCTCTTTCTCAAGTAGAGACTAAGTCAATTAGGCATGAATCAATGTATGCAACTATTAATTCTTGAATTCAAGCAATAACTAGGCTAAATATCACTAACCCAATCACAAACAAGTCCAAAATCAAACACCCATTAAGTACCCATACTAGGGTTGGGCCACAACCCTAGCTAGAAATTTATCTACTCGTGAAAAATGAAGAAATACAAGAAACAATTAAGATAGAATGCATAATAAATGATTAGGGAAAGAAAATCTATTGTTTAGAAGCTAATTTAGTACAATATTACTCAAAACAGTAAACGAAAACGGCTCAGATGCTCTCCCAAAATAAAACTTACCCTAAAAATGACAAAAAGTTCTATTTATACTAAGCTGAAAATATCTGACAAAAATGCCCCTGCGGAGGTTGTGCGGCCGCATAATTCTGGATGGACGCACTCCTTCAACTACTGTGGTCCGCACATTTGTGAGTGCAGCCGCACAATTATAGTGCGGTCCGCACTCCTTAATCTTAGGCTCTGGCTGTGTGAGACTTCTGCGTACCGTATAAAAATGAGTGCGGTCGCGCTCTTGATTATGCGGCCGCTTAAAAATGGTGCGGTCCGCATTTCTTCTTGAACTTGAAATCTCATCTCTCTGATCTCTGTCTTCTGCGGCCACACCAGAATTGTGCGGTCCGCACTTTAAATGTCATTCTTGTCAGAGGTTTTCTTCATTATCTGCGGCCGCACTCAATATTGTGCGGTCCGCACAATGCCCTTTTAGCCTTGTTTTTGTCCTTCTCCAATATTACTACTTCTTGAGTTGCTTTTCATTTCTTTAGCTCATATTCTAACACTCCTGCAAGCAAGCATATTTTATTAAATTTCGGGAATACATTTAAGCAATTTTTAGCTAAAACGCAAGTAAAAGAGTACAAATAAGCAGTCAAAATCCTTACTAATCAGGGCCTGTAATGATTTGTAATAACGAATAATGGGGAAATTAGTGAAAGGGGGGGATGGGATATTTTATTCTCTTGCATGAATGGGTAGAAAACTTGTCTATAGGGTTTTAACTATTTTGTTTGCTTGCCATGCCCCATCTTTTGGAAGTTATCTATACAACATGCTGACTAACTCGCCTATTAACTTAGGAATATGACTTAGGGATAATCTCATGTTAGAAAGTATGCCTATAGGAGCTAAAATGAGACCTGTTGATTGCTCGTTGCTACACCTAGATACCATGTCTGTAGATGTCAATGCAATAACTAAGGCTGCTCGTTTTGGTATATTTCTTTCAATTGCTAGATATCATGTATATATGATTTCAACTCAAGTATATCAAAGCTGTTTTTGTTGATATTTTCCTTGCATTACGTGGTCTGCCTAGAAAGCATGCCTATAGGAATAAACAAGAAAACCAAAGATTTCAATAACTTCGCTGCCTAGATCTGAACCGTTTAGAAATCATATCTATAGGATGCTATTATTCATATAGAAAGCATGGATATAGGATCATTCAACGTAATTATATTTTAAAAAATAGCTTCATCGTTAAACTTCGTCATCTAGAAATCATCCCTATATGACTTTACATTAACTGTTGAAATGCTTAATCACATAGAAACCATGCCTATAAGGTTTGAACAATTTAGCATGTTACAATTCCAGCCCAAGCGCTATATCAAGCCAAATCATGACATAAATCACTCAGGCCCTCGGCCTATATCAAACATGTTGCGGCGTGCAGCCCGATCCCATAATTATCCGAACATTCTGCGGCGTGCAGCTCGATCCCATATTTATCCTCACAAATCAGGCCCTCGGCCTCACTCAGTTATAAACCTCTCAAGCCACTTGGGCATTTTAGTAAAAATAGGGCATTCGGCCCAAAACAACATTTTTATGCATCAAAATGGAGTCATAAAACTGTGTTATAAATTTTCAATCGAAAACAGTGAGAGGATAGTAAGAAAAGGCCCCTAAGGGTCCAAACAGTACTGGTACAAGGCCCAAACATGGCATTCAGCCCAATTTACAGAAACTCTTTCTAAAACATATAAGTATCATATAATTTCCACAAAATATGCAACCTTACAGTTGCTACGGGACGGACCAAGTCACAATCCCCAATAGTGCAGGCCCACACGCCCGTCCCCTAGCATGTGCGTCACTTGAAAATAGTAGAATGATACAAAATCTGGGGTTTCATACCCTCAGGACAAGATTTATAATCGTTATTTACCTCAAACCGGTCAAATCTCTACCCTGCAATGCTCTTGCCTTTGGACTCGGCCCCCAAATGCTCCGAATCTATTAAAAATAAGCACAATACCATCAGTACGCGCTAATGGAATGAATTCCACAAGAAAAGCTACAAAATTAGACAAAAATCCGAAATTGGCTCAAACTCGGTCCCCGGGACCACGTCTCAAAATCCGACAAAATTTACAAAACTAGAAAGCCCATTCACTCACGAGTCTAACCATACCAAATTCATCAAAATACGACATCGTTTGGTCCTTTAAATCCTTAAATTACTTCTCCAAATATCCCAAGCCCTAACCCCTCATTTTCACTAATTACATGATTAAACAACGGAACAATCACCATATATACGAGTATTAGAGATCAAGCAACTTACCTCACTGATAGCCCTTGAATCACCCTTCAAACATCACTCCAAAAGCTCCAAAAACCGACTTGAATATGGTGGAAATGAAACAAATTCGCGAAGGGTTCTATTTATGGTTTCTGCCCAGGTTTTTTGCACTTGCGGAAAAGTTCACGCTTCTGCACAACCGCACCTGCGAAAAAATCCATCGCAGGTGCGAAACTCACTTAGGAGCCCAGCTTCAGCATCTTCGGCCCAAAACCCCGTGCCTGCAAAGGCGCACTTGCGCGTTTCCTCCGCTTCTGCAAAGCTTGCCCAGCGTTCCCCTTTACGCATCTGCGCCCCAGGTTTCGCACATGCGGGATCGCAGATGCGATAGCCTTCTCACACATGCGCATCTTGCCTAGCCCAACATTTCCCGCACCTGCGAACCCCCTTTTGCACACCAGTGACCTCACACCTGCGACTCATCCTTCCGCAGGTGTGGAAATAGCAGAAGCAGCAGCTTCAGCTGCAAATTCCAACTTCGACAAATCCGCTAACCATCCAGAATCACCCTGAGGCCCTCGAGACCTCAACCAAAAATACCAACAAGTTATATATCAATATACAAACTTAGTCGAACCTTCGAATCACTCAAAACAATATCCAACACCAAATTACCCTCGGATTCAAGCCTAAGAACTTCTAAATTTCCAAATTCGGCAACCGATGCCGAAACCAACCAAATGAAGTCCAAATGACCTCAAATGTTGCACACACGTCACAAATGATACTAAGAAGCTATTCCAACTTCCGAAATTCTATTTCAACCCCGATATCAAAATTTTCACTGCCGACCAAAATTGCCAAATTTCCAACTTCGCCAATTCAAGCCTAATTCTACGACGAACCTCCAAATTTCATTCTGAGCGCACTCCTAAGTCCAAAATTACCTAACGGATCTAACAGAACCATCAGAATTCAAGTCCGAGATCGTTTACACATAGATCAACATCCGGTTGACTTTTCCTACTTAAGTTTCTACTTAAGAAACTAAGTGTCTTAATTCACTCTGAAACCACTCCGGTCCCGAACCAACTTACTCGATATAATATAATATAGCTGAATAACATAAAAAGAAGTAGAAATGGGAAAAACGGGGTTATAACTCTCGAAATGACCGGCCGGGTCGTTACATCCTCCCCCTCTTAAACATTCGTTCGTCCTCGAACGGGTCTACAAACATACTTGGAGTCTCGAATAGGCGTGGATATCTCCTCCGCATCTCCCGCCCAGTCTCCCAGGTGGCCTCCTCCACAGGCTGACCTCTCCACTGCACCTTTATTGAAGCTATTTCCTTTGACCTCAACCTTCGAACCTGCCGATCCAAAATAGCCACCGGCTCCACATCATAAGTCATATCACCCTCCAACCGAACCGTGCTGAAGTCCAAAACATGGGACGGATCTCCGATATACTTTCGGAGCATAGAAACATGAAACACTGGGTGCACACTCGACAAGCTGGATGGCAAGGCAAACTTATAAGCCACCTCTCCTATCCTCTGAAGCACCTCAAAAGGCCCAATGAACCGGGGGCTCAACTTGCCCTCTTCCCAAACCTCATAACACCCTTCATGGGTGATACCTTCATCAAAACCTTCTCCCTAACCATAAAAGACACATCACGGACCTTCTTATCCGCGTAGCTCTTCTGCCTAGACTGCGCTGTGCGAAGCCGCTCCTGAATCAATTTCACCTTATCTAATGCATCATGGACCAAGTCTGTACCTAAGAGCCTAGCCTCACCTGGCTCGAACCATACTATAGGAGATCTACACCTCCTTCCATATAAAGCCTCGAACGGAGCCATCTGAATACTCTACTGATAACCGTTGTTATATACAAACTCTGCGAGTGGCAGAAACTGGTCCCATGAACCCCCAAAGTCAATGACACAAGCGTGCAACATGTCCTCCAATATCTGAATTATGCGCTCCGACTGCCCGTCCGTCTGAGGGTGAAAATCTGTGCTCAACTCAACCTGAGTACCCAACGCTCGCTGTACTACCCTCCAAAACTGCGATGTAAACTGAGTGCCCCTATCTAAAATGATGGAAACAGGAACACCATGCAGGCGAACAATCTCTCGGATGTAAATCTCAGCCAACCGCTCTGAAGAGTAAGTAGTACCAACCGGAATGAAGTGCGTGGACTTGGTCAGCCGATCCACAATAACCCAAATAGCATCGAACTTCCTCGAGGTCTGTGGTAGCCCAACTACAAAGTCCATGGTGATCCGCTCCCACTTCCACTCTGGGATCTCTAATTTCTGAAGAAAGCCACCCAGTCTCTGATACTTATACTTAACCTGCTGACAGTTGAGACACCGAGCCACAAACCTAACCATATCCTTCTTCATCTGCCTCCACCAATAGTGCTGCCTCAAATCCTGGTACATTTTCGCGGCACTCGAATGGATGGAATACCGGGAGCTGTGGGCCTCCTCAAGAATCAACTCTCGAAGCCCATCTATATTAGGCACACATATCCGGCCCTACATTCTCAACATGTCGTCATCACTAATAGTCACATCCCTAGCATCACCTCTCCGAACCCTGTCCTGAAGAACGAGGAAGTGGGGGTCATCATACTGACGCTCCCTGATACGGTCATAAAAAGAAGACCTGGAGACGACACAAGCCAATACCCGACTAGGCTCTGAAATATCCAATCTTACAAGCTGGCCCGCTAAGTCCTGATCATCCAATGCCAAAGGTCTCTCTGCTGCTGGAAGATATGCTAAACTCCCCAAACTCTCTGCCCGGTGACTCAAAGCATCGGCCACTACATTGGCCTTCCCTAGATGGTACAAAATAGTGATATCATAGTCCTTAAGAAGCTCCAACCATCTCCGCGACGCCAATTAAGATCCTTCTGTTTCAACAGATACTGCAAACTCCAATGATCAGTATAGATCTCACAATGAACCCCATACAAATAATGGCGCCAAATCTTCAAGGCGTGAACAATGGCTGCTAACTCAAGATCATGGACAGGATAGTTCTTCTCATGGGTCTTCAACCGGCGCGAGGCATAGGCAATCACCTTACCCTCCTGCGTCAAAACATAACCAATGCCTATCCTCGAGGCATCACAATACACGGTGTAAGAACTTGAATTTGATGGCAGAACTAACACTGGAGCTGTGGTCAAGGCAGTCTTGAGCTTCTGAAAGCTCTCCTCACATTCATCCGACCACCTGAATGGACTTTTGGGTCAATTTGGTCAAGGGCGATGCAATATATGAAAACCCCTCCATAAAGCGACAGTAATAACCCGCCAAAGCAAGGAAGCTCCTAATATCCGTGGCTGAGGACGGTCTAGGCCAACTCTACACCGCTTCTATCTTCTTCGGATCCACCTAAATACCCTCACTGGACACCACGTGTCCCAAGAATTCTACTGAACTGAGCCAAAACTCACACTTGGAGAACTTTGCATACAGCTTCTCCTCCCTCAATCTCTATAATACAATCCTTAAATGTTGAGCGTGCTCCTCCTGGCTACGAGAGTACACCAGGATGTCATCAATGAATACAATAATGAATGAGTCCAAATAGGGCTGGAATACACTGTTCATCAAATACATGAATGTTGTTGGGGCATTGGTCAGCCCAAAAGACATCACCAAGAACTCATAATGGCCACATCGGGTCCTAAAAGTTGTCTTAAGAATATCTGAATCCCGAATCTTCAGTTGGTGATAATCGGACCTCAAATCAATCTTGGAGAACACCCTTGCTCCCTGAAATTGGTCGAATAAATCATCAATACGAGGTAAAGGATACTTTTTCTTGACTGTGACCTTGTTCAACTGCCTGTAATCAATACACATACTCATGGAACCGTCTTTCTTCTTCACAAATAGAACCAGTGTACCCCAAGGTGACACACTAGGCCGAATAAACCCCTTATCAAGGAGTTCCTGAAGTTGTTCTTTTAATTCCTTCAACTCCGCCGGTGCCATTCGATACAGTGGAATAGACATGGGCTGAGTGCCCGACACCAAATCAATGTCAAAGTCAATATCCCTGTCAGGAGGCATGCCCGGCAGGTCGGCTGGAAACATATCCAAAAATCACGTACCACCGGAACAGATTCTATGATAGGAGTCTCTGTACTAACATCTCTCACAAAAGCCAAATAAGACAGGCAACCCTTCTCAACCATGCGTTGAGCCTTCAAATATGAAATCACCCTACTTGGTACATAATCCACAGAACCGCTCCACTCAACCCTCAGAATTCCCGACATAGCCAACATTACCGTCTTAGCATGACAATTTAGAACAGCATGACATGGAGATAACCAATCCATACCCAATATTACATCAAAGCCAACCATATTGAGCAGCAAAAGGTCCACTTGGGTCTCCAGACCCCCAATAGTCACCACACATGATCGATATGCGCGATCCATAATAATAGTATCGCAT
Source organism: Nicotiana tabacum (assembly GCF_000715075.1). Classification (NCBI taxonomy): domain Eukaryota; kingdom Viridiplantae; phylum Streptophyta; class Magnoliopsida; order Solanales; family Solanaceae; genus Nicotiana; species Nicotiana tabacum. Next base: position 42,213,250 of record NC_134103.1, read on the forward strand.
ACAGGAGTAGATACATGTACAAATGAAACTAAAGACTCATGGGGCATATCTAGAAAATATGCAAAATACGAAGAAACATATGAATACGTGAAACCAGGGTCAAATAATACGGAGGCATCTCTGTGACAAACTGAAACAATACCTGTAATCACAGCATCTGAAGCAATAGCATTTGTTCTGGCAGGGAGGGCATAGAAACGGGCCTGGCCACTCCCTGATCTGCCTCCCCCTCTAAGGTGACCCCTAGATGACTGACCTCCACCCCGAGCTGACTGGGCTGGTGGTGAGGTAACTGGTGCTGAAGTCGGAGGATGACTCCTCTGTTGAGATAGACCTACATGACGGCGAGGAGAATGCCTCCACATGTGCCCAAGCTCCCCACACTCAAAACAACTCCCTGGTGCTGGTGGCGGGAACTGAAGGGAACCCCTAGCACCGGGATGGCTGGTAGAAGAACCTGGCATGGAAGAGCCCTGAACAGGTGGAGCACGGGACAAACTCTGAGCTGGAAGGGCACTAAGTGATGAGTGGCCCTGATGAGAACTGTGAGAACTATGGACAGATGATGCACCACAATGAAATGGCCGATCTGACTGAGCCTGTCTGAAATGACGACCTCTACCATGATGGGAGTGACCCCCAAAAGGAGCACCGCTGAATCCACCCTGACCATGATGCCTCCTGGCCTCCCTCTTAACCCTCTCCTAACCACGAACCATCTCAATCTGCCGAGCAATGTCAACAACCTCATAAAAAGTAGCACCCATAACCCTCTCTCTGGTCATAAGCAACTGTAGCTGATAAGTGAGACCATCCATAAACCTCATAATCCTCTCCCTATCTGTGGGAACCAACTAGATAGCATGACGGGCCAACTCAGAGAACCGCATCTCATACTGTGTCACAGACATATCACCCTGGCGAAACCCCTCAAACTGTCTGCGCAGCTCCTCTCTGCAGGATCGAGAAACAAACTTCTCAAACTGTCTGCCCCAACAGGCCTACGCCTCTCGTAAGTCTCCCACCATCAGAGTCAAACCCCGGAAAACTGAAAAGTAGTGAATGAGACCCCACAAGTCTCCAGAATACCAGCAGTACGAAGTATCCTCTAACACCTGTCCAAAAGGTCCTGAGCATCCTCTCTCTGTGCCATTGAAAGGTGGTGGCTAGAATCTCCCAAACCTCTCCAACCAACGCTGATCATCCTCAGGCATAGAAGGAACCACATAATCCTGAGCAACAGCAACCGGCTAGGCTAGTGGTGCCTCCAGTGTCTGTAGTCCCTGAATAACCTGCTCGAGTGTGCGAGCGGCGGGAGTCTGAGTGCCTCCCCTGGCCTGAGAAGTGGTTGCGGTCGTCGAGATAGAGACAGCATGAGCAAGGCCGGTACACGCTGTCAGAATCTGAGCTAGGGCCTCCCGAAGGCCTGGAATCACAATAGGCATAGGTGGTGCCTGAGCTGGTGCATCAACAACTGGAACCTGGTCCTGACTTGGGACAACTGGTGGATCTGAAGGTACTGCCCCAGTTGTTGTACGTGCTACACCTCTACCCCTACCACGGCCTCTACCGCGGCCTCGGCCTCTTGCGGCCCTGGCCGGTGGTACTGGTGGTTGGCCCTCCTGACCGGTAGTACAAGTCCTCACCATTTGTGAGAGAATGAAACAACAGATATTTAGTTACTAGAATCAACAGATTTGCACGACAAGAATTCATGAATATGGAATCTTCCTAAAGGTTCTGCAGCCTCTCGAAGATAAGTACAAACGTCTCTGTACCGATCCGCAAGACTCTACTAAACCCGCCCATGACTCGTGAGACCTATGTGACCTAGGATCTGATACCAATCTGTCATGACCCAAACTAACCCCTGGCATGATGGCGCCTATCGTGAAACTAGGCAAGCCGACTCATTTACAAAATAAATCGATATTTTCATTTCAAAGAAAATTTCAATGTTATTTAACATTAAAAAAACTTCGTAAAGGAGTTCAAATAAAAATAAAAGTGCGGAAGGAAAAGCCCGATATCGGGTTGTCACTAGTCATGAGCATCTACTACCATTTGTCTAACAATATAGAGACTAACATAGTCTGCAAAATAGCTAAATACAACTAAAGGAAGATAAGAGGGAGAAGAGCAGGTGCTGCAGTCGCCAAGAAGCTACTTTGCTATCCCCGAGAAAATTTGCGACCAGCATAATCAACAACCGCTACCGTGTCCAGCTACACCTGGATCTGCACAGAAGGTGCAGGGAGTAACGTGAGTATGCCAACTCAGTAAGTAACAACAATAAATAAAGACTGAGCAGTAGTGACGAGCAATAAAGCATATCAAGTTCATATCACAAAAATTTAGTAAAGTACAGCATACTTTAAAAATCAGTGTTTGAATCAAATCATCTCGTTTAAACCTGGTTCCAGTAAAAATCATTTAAAGATATTTTTCAACAGTTTTTCAAACAGAGGAAAAATGCAAAGGTGAGCAAAGATGATGAAATCATAAACAGCCCCTCGGGCAAAACCTCACAGCCACTCGTGTCACTCGGGCATACCTCACAATCACTCTTGCGACTCGGGCATACCTCACAATCACTCATGCCTCCCAGTCACTCAGCACTCGGCACTCGTACTCAGTAGGTACCTGTGCTCACTAGGGGTGTGTATAGACTCCGGAGGGGCTCCTTCAGCCCAACCTCTATATCAAGCCAAATCATGACATAAATCACTCAGGCCCTCGGCCTATATCAAACATGCTGCGGCGTGCAGACCGATCCCATAATTATCCGAACACGCTGCGGTGTGTAGCCCGATCCCATATTTATCCTCACAAATCAGGCCCTCGGCCTCACTCAGTTATAAACCTCTCAAGCCACTAGGGCATTTTAGTAAAAACAGGGCATTCGGCCCAAAACAACATTTATATGCATCAAAATGGAGTCATAAAACTGAGTTATAAATTTTCAATCGAAAACAGTGAGAGGATAGTAAGAAAAGGCCCCTAAGGGTCCAAACAGTACTGGCACAAAGCCCAAACATGGCATTCAGCCCAATTTACAGAAACTCTTTCTAAAACATATAAGTATGATATAATTTCCACAAAATATGCAACCTTACAGTTGATACGGGACGGACCAAGTCACAATCCCCAACAGTGCACACCCACACGCCCGTCACCTAGCATGTGTGTCACTTGAAAATAGTAGAATGATACAAACCGGTCAAATCTCTACCCCGCAATGCTCTTGACTCTGGACTCGGCCTACAAATGCTCCGAAACTATTAAAAATCAGCACAATACCATCAATACGCACTAATGAAATGAATTCCACAAGAAAAGCTATAAAATTAGACCAAAACCCGAAATTGGCTCAAACCTGGCCCCCAGGCCCACGTCTCAAAATCTGACAAAATTTACAAAACTAGAAATCCCATTCACTCACGAGTCTAACCATACCAAATTCATCAAAATCCGGCATCGTTTGGTCCTTCAAATCCTTAAATTACTTCTCCAAAAATCCCAAGCCCTAACCCCTTATTTTCACTAATTACATGATTAAACAACGGAAAAATCACCATATATACGAGTATTAGGGCTCAAGCAACTTACCTCACTAATAGACCTTGAATCACCCTTCAAACATTACTCTGAAAGATCCAAAAACTGACTTGAAAATGGTGGAAATGAACCTAATTCGCGAAGAGTTCTATTTATGGTTCTGCCCAGGTTTTTCGCACCTGCGGAAAATTTCACGCTTCTGGGCCACCACACCTACGGAAAAATACATCGCAGGTGCGCAACTCACATAGGAGCCCAGCTTCCACATCTGCGGCCCAAAACCTCGCGCCTGCAAAGGCGCACCTGCGCGTTTCCTCCGCTTCTGCGAAGCCTGCCCAGCGTCCCCCTTCTGCGAATCCTAGACCAGCATTGCTCGCACCTGCGAACCCCCTTTTGTGCAATAGCGACCTCGCACCTACGACTCATCCTTCCGCAGGTGCGGAAATAGCAGTAGCAGCAGCTTCAGCTGCAAATTCCAACTTTGACAAATCCGCTAACCACTCGGAATCACCCCGAGGCCCTCGGGACCTCAACCAAAAATACCAACAAATTATATATTAATATACAAATTTAGTCGAACCTTCGAATCACTCAAAACAACATCCAAACACCAAATTACCCTCGGATTCAAGCCTAAGAACTTCTAAATTTCCAAATTCCGCAACCGATGACGAAACCAACTAAACCACGTCCGAATAACCTCAACATTTGCACACATGTCACAAATGACACTACGAACCTATTTCAACTTCCGAAATTCCGTTCCGACCCCTATATCAAATTTTTCACTGCCGACCAAAATCGCCAAATTTCCAACTTCGCCAATTCAAGCCTAATTCTACCACGAACCTCCAAATTTCATTCCGGACGCACTCCTAAGTCCAAAATCACCTAATGGATCTAACGGAACCATCATAATTCAAATCCGAGATCGTTACAATTTAGCCATTTTTATCAACCAATTTCACCTCATACGGATAGTCCCCCTACTTTCCGGTGACACAACTCAGCGTTACCGAGAAGTATATAAGTATTCCTTTCTTTGCGGGAAAGTTCCTTAACGGTCTCTAACATTTGAAGGGATGCATGTCTCCTCGCATTCAAATACCCCAAACACATGTTGACCCATGATTTAGCAAGTATTTTCGCCGATTTTTGAGGTAATCATGACCATGATTTTTGCCTTATATAACTTCTTTTATACTCATCAATTTTACTTCTTCACTTTCACAACTTTCACAATCTTTTCTCCCTTTCTGAGTTTTCTCAAAACATTCGACTTCCTTAGTAAGAACTTCTTCATTTATTTTTTACCACCATGTCTTTTTACATTGCTAACTTTGGAAACACTGGTCTTCTCTTCGGTGGAGGCCTAAAGAAAAACAAAGACAAAGAGGTTGACGTTGAGTCTGAAACTCAAACTGTTAACACCATCATACCACTCCATCTCAGCACTGCATTCAATCTTCAAGAACAAACCGCATCTGCAAAGTCTCAGAGCCGCAGGTTTTGGCCAGTTCGTTGGTACCCCTACTCCATTTGTCATTCTAGTCTCCCTACTGTGAAGGAGGACTGCAATTGCTCCAATATCAAAATCCTCGCCCATATGGGGTAGAGAGAGTTACCTACTCCAGAGAGAGGTTAATGTATGTCTATACATACCCCTTTACTTTGGGTCCCTTCTCCTTAGGGTCGAGTGAAGGACTTGACCCAATAATTTTGGATTTTATCCACCGGTACCAAGTCTTCTTGGCATAAGTAGGATCATCGATATGGAGTACGGTGGCCTACCTTCGTCAGTTATGTGCCGAGATCGGGGAAACCCTAAATCTCGCACATATGATGAATCTCTACTCCCCCAAGATTTTTCGTGGGGAGTGTTAAACTTCAGAAAGCATGGCCATCACGCCGTTCTCACCAGCATAGATGATGACAATGACCGTGTATAGATAGAGCGGTTCATTGTTATTGCTACTAGGGACATCATCACGACCACAACTCTAACTTTCCTCCAGTCGTGGAATCTTTTCCGTAAGTCTTTGGATATTCGTTTCCTTTCTTCGTAAAAAGATAATTTATTTCTTTGCTGATTTTTTGACTTCCTTCGTTTCAGCTACCTGTTAGGAACCACCAAGGGTTCACGGTCTGGACCGATGAGTTCAGAAAATTCTGGATATTATAACTCTGAAATCCCCTTGGTGAAAAAAAATGGCTCCCAAGTACGGGTGTAGAGCTATGAACATATGTGAGCAAAATTCTTCTCTTTTTTCTCTCTCAATAATTTAAGAGAAATTTACTTAATCATCTTTTTGTTTGTATAGGGCTTCCGAGGGGTTCTGTTGTGCGCCCAGATATCGACGTTCTTGATGACCCCGTGGAGGCCAGGACAGTGTTGTAGGATGCCCTCAATCGAAGTAGGGCTCTTAAATCTGCTCGAGCCTCCGATGAGGGTGACTCATATCGGAGTCCCCAGCCCAAGGATAAGAAACCGAAGAGGAGATGTTCCTCCTCAACTGGGACTCAAGAGAAGAGAATAAAGAAAACACCAACTGAGCCGGCCACAGTGGTCCTCGATGACGAAGGGGAAGCTAGTGATGAAGAGGCTTTCCTTCAAAGGAGAAAAGGATCTTAATCGGCTCAACCTGATGCCCAGTCGGGGGAGCTCCAAAACCCGCCAACAGAGGAAATTCATGCACTCTGGGCTGAAATGGACCTAGTTAAGAATGTTGATTCTCGCTTCCCGGCCCCTATTGTTGTCTCCGGTACCTTGAGCTTCATCTACCCTCAAACTCTAAGCAAGAAACAACCACCACTCCTTATGCCACAGCTTCTTCTTCTCCTTCTACGCCGACAGCTCCATACCCATCGACACCAGTTATTCCTTCGCCACTAGCACCAACTATAACTCCTCCACCGGCACCAGTCGAGCAAGTAAGGAATGTCGCCCCTCCATGGTCTCCCGATCATGGGAACTTGGGAAATAATTATTATGCACCTTCCCAAGATCCTCGTGGAAGGCGAAGTGCCACTCTTTCGATTTCGAATCAGTGCCATATTCTTTCAAAGTCGGTAGAGCTTGCCAATTACTTGAAGTTGCTGGCTTCAGCAAACGATTTGAAGAAGATGGACTCCCTTTTAGCAAAGTTCCCATAAATAACAGCATGCACTATTTGACACAGGTAACGGTCTCGCTCTTTTCCATATTTTCCCAATTTACATTGCGAAGTAATAACCTTAGTTTTATCCCCTTTTAGGCCAACTTTCTTGCCTCCGAGGGCCTGCAGCGGCTGATTATGGACAAGCAAGAAATTGTTTTGGAATGAGACCAATTGTTGGCCAAGAGGAATCAATTCGCTGAGTACCTCCCAGTGCTGGAGGACAAAGTTGCTCAAATGGACAAGCTCGAGGCCCGATTGCAGCAGTCAGAGCAAGACAAAATGGCTCACAGCCAAGAAGCCTCCCAACTTCATGAAAATTTGAAGGAAGCAAAGGCTAAGTGGGCTAAGCTTCATGATGCTGTGGCTGCTGCTGAACGTGAATTAGCCTTCATGGAGCAAGTTAGTAACTTGGAGGCTGGTTTGCATGCCAAAACCAAGGAGGACAATGTTGCCGAGGAGAAGAGAGACAAAATAGAAGAAAGGATCAAGAGGGCCATGGAGCAACACTGGCTTCACTCAACTACCAATGTTGAGCTTGATTCATGACTCAGCGTAATGAAGGTTGAAATAGAAGAGCTACAGGCGGAAATTGATAAACTCCAAGTAAAACTCCAGGATCAAGAAGATTCCCTTGTCTTCAAGAAAACCTATGTTTTATACCATATGAAGAGGTATACTTTGGAGGAGGACAAAGTAGGCATTGCCAATATTGACGATTGCATTGCCAAAGCCCAGGAACTGGAGTTAACTGCTCGTGAGAATCTTCCTGCTCGGCCCGTTGCAACTGACTCCTCGAATACTAGTTTCAAGTATTCCAAAATTGAAGGGGAGACCGAAGAGGATAAAGGCTCTGAACTGGTAGGGGAACAACCTCCTTCCACCAGGGAGAACAAAGATCCTTCTCACCCTTCGGGTTATGGAAGCAAAGAATAGTGTACATATTTTTCTTTTATCTTTTGTAATTATGCCAAAACTTTTATATATCCTCCTTCCACCAGGGAGAACCATGATTTTTGCCTTATATATCCTTTTTTACATTTAATTTATAAAGCTTCGGGTATATTTTTTCAATCTAATATCTTTCGATTCTGGGCATAAACACTTCCGGAATATTCCCTTTTCTGTGAGGGTTTCATAAGAGAGAGCCCTTATATTTACGGTGTTCTTAAAGAGGACATCTCATGTTCATTACGGCACAAGCATTTGAAATATTTGTTAACTCTCAAATGATAAAATAAATTAACTTATCATTCGGACAAGAAATAAGAATGGTATAAAAAGGACTTTGATTTATTCACTTATATCTTTAAGAGTACATTCACATAAACATTCATTTGCTTAAGTAAATAAATCTGTCAATGCATGTGGCTAACTTGTAGAACTTATTTCTACGAGGTTGATCATGTAGTCCCCGATCTTGATAAGACATTGATCCCAGTTCTTACAGCCCCCGATTTTCATGGCACTCTTGGTGCCGTATCATGCATCCCCCCCGGTGTTCGAATGCTAAGTATGAGAATTCAAACAATGGAAGTCTTATATTCATATTGTTGCTCCATCGGTGGAGACAATGTGTGAACAGTTAAATAATTTTTTTGAATAGTGGAAGGCAAGGTTTGCTATTGAGCCAAAGATTATTTAACCATCCACAAGTAGTTTACCATGCGAGCTCATATTCGTCGATCCCATTGGTGTGAGAACTTTAGTTCCTTGATATTTAAAGGTCTTGCATTTGCCGATGATCCTCCCTTCGTAGTGTGCTTTACGTTGCTGCCTCGTTAAAAACCTTACCAAAAAAACCCCATCGGGACAAAACCTGGTCGAAGAAAAATAATGTGCACCATATACTTTCAGTATCGGCAGGAATCTTTAGCAATAATACCTTTTAAGCTTAGTCACATTCCAATTGATGGGCAATTTTACTCCATCTTGATTTTTCAATTCATATGATCATTTACTGGTGATATTTGAAACCCGGTAAGGCCCTTCCCACGTTGGTCCCAGCTTCCCGCCGTTAACTTCCTAAGTGCTTTGAGTTAATTTCCTCATAACCAAATTTCCAACTTTGAAATAACGAAGATTCGCCCTGCGATTGTAATACCTTTCCATCATTTGCTTTTGGGTCACCATCCTCACATATGTCATGTCCTAGTGTTCTTCAAGAAATTCTAGCATCACCAACAATGCTTCATTGTTTGCTTCTTCGTTCGCTCAAAAAAACCCCTAAGTAGGCTCCCCTACTTCCACCGGTATTAGAGCCTCCGAGCTGTATACGAGAGAAAATGGTATTTCTCACAGCACCCTCGGTAGCTCATCTGGCCACTTGCACTTAGCATCTTCTAACTTCTTTTTAAGATTTTGAATGATTATCTTGTTGGTCGACTCCGCCTGACTGTTAGCACTCGGGTGGTACGGTGAGGAAGTAATTAATTTGATCTTTAACACTTCCAAGAACTTTATGACTTTTGAACCTATGAACTACGGCATGTTGTCACAAGAAATCTCCTTCGGTATTCCAAATCGACAGATTATATGATCCTATATAAAGTCAACTACTTCGTGTTCTCCGATCTTTTGGTAAGGACCTGCTTCAACCCTGTTGATACCCAATTTTGCCCTTATATTTTTACAAATATCATATATGCTTTTATAATATCATTCCTGCATCATCACTAATTTACGAGAGTCATACAAGTATTTTCTATAATTTTCCATAATGTTTAAAGCTTTAAAATTGATTTTCTTGCATTTAAATTATTTGAATATGTATTAATTATTCCTTTAAATTATTTTGTGATGACTTAATCATCCAAATTTATTATTTTCATCCACATATATGTTTCATAATATTTTACCTCATTTTCATATAATTATATTTGTATTTTCAAGCTATTTACATAATTTTGCAATAATAGCCTATATGTTGTGCATAATTATATTTTATTAAATTATTTCTGCCCAAATAGCATTTTTATATTTTTGTAATGTCAAATTATTATTTTCAAGCATCTTACTACACAAATAATATATTTATTATTTTTTAATTGCTTCTTATAAATTATTTTTATAATTTTTTAGTATTTAAAAAAAACTTGGGGCCAATGTTTGAGTTAATTTCAGACCCAAAACCTAGACCAATAACCCCAAGCCCAAACTAGACCACCCTTGTAATGAACCCGGTCATGACCCGTCTAAATGACCCGCCCCGTTTCCCTTTGATCCTGGCCGTTGTTCTCAAATGATCAATGACCTATAATAAATCCCCACCTTTCCTTATATCCCCTCACCCAAACCCGAATCCCATTTCCCCACTCCAGCCGCCTCTGAATCCTCTTTGTTTCATTCGTCTCTGAGAAACCCTAGCCGCCACATCCTTCAACCCTCTCTGATTCCGACCTTAATATGGAATCCCTCCATGATTTTCTTTCCTTATATGTTCTGTCTCCATGTTACTTACACAATTATGGTATCACTTAGTACTTGCCTAATAGGTAAGTACCAGGCCTTGAATCATGTGAAATCCTCTTCAATCTCCAAGATCTAGACGGTATTTAGTCTGTATACATTCATAGCAAGGTGATATGGGGCCGATTCACCAAGATCTATGGTCGATATTTGATTTCTATCGAACTAGGGTTTGTCTGGTTTCTCTTTTAATCTGATTTGAAATTGATTTTTGCATGATAGTCTTTCCTTTAATATGTTCATTGACTGTTTTCCTTGTTCGTTCATTTGAATTTTACTACTATATAAACCCCTCCCCTAATTCCCCAGAAGAGAGAAAATCACTGAAATTACTACTATTCTCTTATTCTCACTTGTCTTATACTACTCTGAGGCTTAATTTCTTGGCCAGCTAAAAGCCAAGGCCACCAGAATTCGATTATCGGACCTTTCTAAGTGTGAGCATAGCCCGGAGTTCATTCGAAACCCTTGGGAACTTTGACGCACTGAGATTCCTAGGTTCTAATATTCGTTTTGCTATTGACATCGGGGTATTGGTGAAATTATTCCTCTTGTTTACTTGTTCATTAATATGTAACCGGTAAGTACCTATGACTCTTGCAATTTCATTTTCCTTTCGTTTGAGTTCCTGCTATGCATATCTATGTCTCTGAGATTTGTTTCTATTACCCAACATGTTATTATAGGCTCTGAAGCACTTCTTGAGGCTCTATATCTTCTAGTAATCGAACTTGCCTATTTGTTGCCTTGATTCTGTTTTCTTAAGCTTGTTTGCCTTAATGTATGTGTTCCAATGCTTATCACTGTTGCTTACTCTGAGTTTAACCTTTACCTTGTTCTGTATTCTTGTGATAAGTCGAGTCATGCCCAAAACATGTTCTAATGCTTGTTGAGTCATTCATGTGCAACTTAATATTTTTCTAGAGTTAACTCCTGATCGTGTTATTAGCCCAAACATGTTTTCCCTGCTACTTATAAACTAATGCGTGTTTCCTTCCTTGTTTAATCTGGTGTTCTTTAATATTGTCTAAGAATTCTAGGATAAAATTCCATATCTGGCCTCTTCTTCTATATGTGACTAAGCCTAGTGCAGGCAAGTCCTATTAACCTATATTTGACATATTCTTATCCATTATGAGTCTTGGTGTTATTTAAACCTTCGTGTATGATTGATAATGTTAAAATTCCTCATGCACAGTTGAGTGGATTATTACAGACCATGTTCGTCAATCTGTTTATTATGATCATACTTGCACTAGACCTTCATGCTAGAAATTTTCACATGAAAACCGCTATTTTACTTGCTCCTGTCTATAATTCTGCAAGATTCTTTTGTCGAGATTGTACTTAAGTTGATCTTAGATCATATTATATCCTGAAACTCTACTTGGGATTGTCTGTTAGATTGTGATGTTCCATCCTGTGTTTTGAACTTCTAGCATCTTATGTATATAACTCCGTGTGATCTCGACTATCTGCTCTGGTTTAAACTATTGTTAGTTACAGTCCTAAGAACTAAATGTGTGGACTTCAAGTGGAATGATCAATTTATGTACAATTTGTTACTCATATGGTTAAGTTTGGCATTGCTGGGTAAGTTAGATCCCCATTTAGACTTGGTGTGGGTTTGTGTTCGAGTCATGCAGCCGATACACTCTAATGTCTAGGGGTGTACCTAGATCTGGATTTGCTATTTTATGTGAAGAATGAGATTACTAAATACATCGAAGTTGTTGGGTTAGTCATCTTGGGGCCTGCTCTGCTTATTGGGCCTGTACTCGTTTTAGTTTGTAATATTTGAGCATGTATTCTCTATTTGGGCCTGTAATAATGTATAATAACTAATAATGAGAAATTAATGAAAAAGGGGGCTGGGTATTCTAATATTTGCATGAAATGATATAAAACATGTCTATAGGGTCTGTGTGTTATATTTGCTATTTCGTTCAGCATGCCTTGTTTGTTATTTGGTTTGGTAGGTTGCACACTAATAGAGATCACGCCTATAGGAATCACGCAAACCTCACTTGTACACTATTCAAGCACGTTTCTATGTTACTACTGTGCATATAGACACCATGCTTATAGGATGTATAACATATGCTTTGTTAACCTAGATACCATGCTTATAGGACTTCAAACAATCAATTTATCAATTGCTTCTATTACTTTTAGTGTACTGCTCATCCAGATATCATGACTATAGGATCCTAATCTTTTAATCAACTACTTCCGTTTTTCTCATTACACTGCCCCTCCTAGATGGCATGCCTATATGAATAAAGTGTTATAAAAATCAAGTCTAATTGTCAATTGTTAGAAATCCTACCTACATGATGTTGTCACTCGCATAAGAGCTGTTTATAAGATCAACGTCGTTAATGTTGGACTCTCAAAGCTGTTTCACTGCCTAATTATGCAACTATAGAAATCATGTCTATAGGACAGTGTCGCCTGCCTAAGATTCCTATTTATAAAATCAGCGCTAATAATCCTGAGTTTGCAAACAACTTACTGTCTCTTTGTCTAAATCATTTAGATAGAACAATAACGTTACATATACGATGCTGGAATTCAGAATCACCTAGAAACCATGCCTATAGGACTTTAAGTCTTAATTCTAAAACTATGTAATGCCTAAGCTGCCCGCGTGCATTTGTTGTTTGTGTGTGGAGGCTAACTTGGGCCTTTAATTGTCTTTATGTGAAGTCCTATCTGTTTTGAATGTCGCCTAGTTTTATCATTTTGAAAAACCTAAGCTGAGTCTAGAACTACCTAATAGTAGGTCCAAAGCCTCCTGGACCATAGGCATGGGACGGGTAGTGCACGCGTAGGATACGATTTAGAATTGAATTAGAGCGCCTTTAAGTAACAACTTCAACATAGTAATTGGGTAGCAGGAGATGATAGTTTGTGCCCGGCGAATAATATGATCAACCCCTACCTTAAGGGAGTTGCGAAGTATTATTTATGTTGCACGGGGTGATCCTTTAGGCTAAGAAACTTAGGACCCCCCTTTTCTTTATATACTTGCTATTCACACTTAGTCATTTAACATAGACCATTGCAGTTGTACCCTTGTAACCTTTAAGATTTGTACCGATCATTTATTCTTATGTGTTATAATAGATCCCTTAACTTCTATACCTTTCTTTACTTATCCTTTAGCTTAATCATCTAATCCACATAGTGTAAATTTCGGCCGGGACCTATAGTTGTGGACCTCGAAGAGTGCCTAACACATTCTCATTGAGGTAATTTAAGCCTTTACCCGATCATTGGTAACCATACTAGTTAAAATGGAGTTATATGCAAAAAGGTGCCCTAACGCATCTTAAACCGTTAGGTGGCGATTCTTTTCTTATTATACCCACTTTAAAAGAGTTGTCACATATCGAAGCCCGCTTTCACGAGAAAATGGGGCACGACAAACCAATTTAGTGAAGCAATCAGTTAAAACTAAAAGGAATCTTACCTTCCTGGGTCCAGGTGGTAAAGGACCAACTATGTCCATCCCCATTTCATGAATGACTACGGCGACACCACCGAATGCAAAGGTTCTGCTGGTTGATGCACTAATTGTGCATGACGTTGACATTTGTCGCACTTTTGTACATATGCCCTTGCGTACTATTCCATCTGGGGCCAGTAATAGCCAGCCCTAACTAATTTTAGAATTAACGAGTCTGCACCGGAATGGTTTCCATAAACTCTTTCATGGACTTCTCTCATCACATAGTCCGTCTCTGAGGTCCCTAAACACCGAGCTAGTGGCCCTTAGAATGATCTCCTGTATAATTTTCCATTAACGAGGCAGTAGCGAGATGCTTTGGTCCATAGCGCCCGTGATGCCTTTGGGTCTTCGGGTAATTTTGTAACGACACGGCCGATCGTTTTGAGTGTTGTAGCCCATTTCCCCCTTTTACTGCCTATTCTACGCTCAATTTTTGATATGTGACTTGTCGGGGTAGTTGGTTTGGGTACGGGGATATTTCAGAATGAGTTGGGATACTTAGTCCCAAGGTTGGAGGCTTAAGTTGAAAAGGTTGACCGGGTGTTAACCTGTATGTAAATGACTCCGAAATGGAGTTTAGATGTTCTGATAGCTCCGTAGGGTAATTTTGGACTTAGGAGTGTATCCATATAGTGATTTGGAGGTCCGTAGTTGATTTTGGCTTGAATTAGCAAAAATTGGAAAAATGAAAGTTTGGAGAGTTGAGAGGTTTAACCAAGAGTTGACTTTGTGGTTATGGGGCTTGGAATTTGGTTCTGGAAGTTAGAATAGGTCTGTTGTGTTACTTATGACTTGTATGCAAAATTTGAGGTCAATCGGGGTTGATTTGATAAGTTTCGGCATCGATTGTAGAAGTTGGAATTTCTAAGTTTTCGTTAGGTTTGAATTGAAGTGTGATTCGTGTTTTTGATGTTGTTTGATGTGATTTGAGGCCTCAATGATGTGCCGTAGAATTTCGGCACTTTTGATACTAATTGCATAGACATCAGGTCATCTTTTAAAGCAATTTTAGTTATTTCTTATGAAGTTTTGGTGTTTTGCACTGTACCAGACTTGAAAAACCAAATACACCGAAAAGAAGACAAAAACCCATAGAAGGGCAGAAAGACGGCAGGTCTGCGACTGCAGAAGTGATGTGCGAACCACAAAACAACCGCAGACTGAAGCAGGTGGTCCAGCTCTTGAAGAGAGAAATATGCGGTCTATTATGTGGTCGCATAAGTGCAAAAGGAGATTCTGCAAGCGCACTTTTGCAACACAGTTTGCAGTCGCATAATCAATATGCGAACCGCATAATGGATCTGCGATGGGGAACTGGGCAACTGGGCGTGCAATTATGCGGCGACTTTGTATTTTTGCGGACCGCATACATGATCTGCGACCCATTCTACGGTCGCAGATGTGTTCTATAGGGACATTTTTGTCTAAATTTGACCCCGACTTTTGGCCCATTATAAATAGATTTACTAGGGTTTTGTGGGACATCTTATCTGAAAAAGAGGCTACTTTTAGAGCATTGAATACACCATTGTTTTGGAGCCTTTGAAGAAAGAATCTTGTATCTTTGTAAGCTTTATGACTTCATTTATTGCTTTGTTCTTGGATTCTAGTATGAGTAGCTAGTTTTAAATACTAAGGTTGTGGGCCCTAAATGGGTGTAATGTTAATGGGTTTTTAAATACTAAGGTTGTGGGCCCTAAATGGGTATAATGTTAATGGGTGTTTACCATTGAATATATATATAATGGTTGGTTGGTATTTATTCATTTCTCATGCTTCATTTAATGTTGGTGGTTGCAAACATTGACTAATGCCATTTCATTCTATCTTTACTTGGAAAAGTGGGTTAGGTTTTGATAGAAGTGAATAGCAAAAACTCAAGGCTTTAAACCTTGTTTAATAGAATCGCTTAGGAATAAGTGGGTTCTATTTGGCATAAATTGGTTGTTCTTAATTGTAACTCTTTTATATTTGGGAAAATCATAAAGAGAAAATACTACCTAACTATTGGAATATATTGGATAGTCATTTAGAAACCATTTGCATATCAAAGGACCTTCCATTAGGAATATATCATATTAACACTGATAGCATTACATTCCAATGATGGGGACACAACCTTGGTTTCCTTAATCAAATTAATTACATTCTCATAACAAAATAGTTTTCTCGATAACTCATAATTACAACACTCTCTTTTAAGCTAACGGAGTAGGATTACGACTTAAGTCAAGTTTCACACTATTCAAGTAACCTTTTCTCACCTATTTCCTATGGGATTCGACCCCAACCTAGTTGGGTTATTATATTTGACATCGACCACCTTATACCATTTATTTAGGCATAATTTGTGCGTATCAAATTTGGCGCCGTTGCCGGGGAATACGGTTTTGAAATTACTATTTAGTATGTGCTTTACATTATGTCTTCTTCTACTCCATCACACTTTGCTTGCTTTGCTTGGTGTTACTAGGTAAACATGGCCGAGATAGAAGAAAAGAACCCTTTTGCGGATATAGATGAGTATATTGAGGATACAAATGCCATTTTCCCTCCAATAGTTGATGATACCACCTTCAAGGTGGAACACGGTCTAATACTAATGCTCAAAGCAGAGGGGTTTTTCAGAAATTCCACCGATGATAATCCGACACAACATCTCAAAAATTTCTTGGGTGTGTGTGCGATGCACAAGCAGAATTACGTTTCAGATGATGCCCTAAGGCTAAGGGTATTCAAGTACTCACTAACTGGGGAGGCAAGAAAATGGATCTAAAATCTACCACCTAATTCCATTCATACTTGGCCCGAACGCGTTCGAGCTTTCCTAGCTAAATGGTTCCTGCAAAGCAAGAAGTCAGAGCTCTGGGATAAAAGATTTTTATTCAAGCAACTACCGAGAGAACATCTACATGAGGCATGGGATCGATTCAAGTTATATTTAGTGAGGTCACCGAATCATGGTTTTCCGGACAACATCTTGTTGGAGAAGTTTTACATGGTCTTGGATCCTTTGATCAATCCATAGCCAAAAATGCAGCTGATGGATCCTTTATGGATAAAATATTTGCAAGGGTCACACAAATTCTTGACAAGATCGCAAAACATAACCAAGCTTGGCACTCGGAAGACACTACGGGTGGAATTGCATATGGTACTCCTTCCTTGACCAACATGATTAAGGAGAATCAAGAAAGAGATCAAGTAATTGTTGGTCTTGCTACCAACAACAATGTGTTGACTTAGATGTTTACTGAAAGCCAAACAAAAAAAGTGAATGTTGTGGAAGATGTGCAACCCTTGTCAAACGAGGATTACGAGAAAGCAAATTATTTCAACAACGCTCAAGGTGGTTACCAAAGACAACCCTACCAAGGTCCTGGGAAACAAAATCAATGGAGGTCTAACCCGCAAGGGCAAGGCCATCAACAATGGCAAAATGAT
This sequence comes from Nicotiana tabacum, assembly GCF_000715075.1. Taxonomy (NCBI): domain Eukaryota; kingdom Viridiplantae; phylum Streptophyta; class Magnoliopsida; order Solanales; family Solanaceae; genus Nicotiana; species Nicotiana tabacum. The sequence continues at coordinate 42,230,389 of NC_134103.1, forward strand.
CAAGGTAGTTCAAATCAAGATAATTGGAGTAACAACAAAAACAATAACTATTCAAATCGGAGTTCAAACCCCTATGTTCCACCAAAGGGGCAACACTCTAACTCTTCGCATTGGAAGGAAAGGTTTTCAAGTGAGTCCAAATTGGAGAGCTTGCTTGAAAGAGTGTTGCAAAATCAAGAAAGATCTGACACTTCAATGAAGAACATGACTGAACTTGTGGGTTCTCACGCCGCATCCATACAAAAGTTAGAAATTCAAATGAGAGATCTATCAAGAGAGCAAAATCCGAAGCAAAAGGGCACACTCCCAAGTGACATAATAGTAAATCCAAAAGGTAATGGGAATGGTCCGACTTCTTATTGTATAGCAATCACAACTCGAAGTGGGAAAATACTTCAAGGAGAGAATGAACAAGTGGTTGAAGTGGAAGATCCAGAACAAGAGGTTGAGGCACAAGTTGAGGTGCCAATTGTTGTTGAAGCTGAAAGACTCCCAAATGAGGTGAAAATTCAAGAAGTGAACCGTGAAGAGGTTAAGGAAAAGGTAAAGGAGGCACCAAAAGCTCTATAACCAATTCCTAGACCTCCCCCTCCTTTCCATCAAAGACTTGCTAGGAAGGTTGATGATAGCAAAATCGAGAAATTCTATGACATTCTCAAGCAATTATCGGTGAACATTCCATTTGTGGAAGCATTTCAAGAGATGCCGGGTTTTGCTAAGTACTTGAAGGACTTAATCACCAAGAAGAAAACCACCAAGAATGAAGTGGTGAATGTGACTCACCGGGTTAGCTTCATCATTGCAACAACCACCGTTCAAAAGAAAGAAGACCCGAGAGCTTTTACCATACCATGCACTATCAGGTTGCGTAATTTTGTACGAGCTCTTTATGATAATGGGGCTAGCATCAACTTAATTCCTCTTGATATTTACAAGCAAGCGGGGTTAGGTATGCCGAGGTCTACAAGTATGAGGTTGCAAATGGCCGACCGTTCAATACAAAGACCGGTAGGAATTGTTGATGATGTTCTTGTGAAAGTGGGGAAGTTCCTCCTCCCTGCCGACTTTGTTATCCTTGATTGTGTTATTGATAAAGAAATCCCTACCATCTAGGGGAGACCATTCCTTGCTACCGAAAGAGCACTTATGGATTCGGAACGAAATGAGATCAAGTTCTGAGTTAATGACGAAGAGGTTACCTTTCAAGCGAGTAAGAGTATGAAATTTCCACATGCATACAAAAGTATCTCAGTCATTGATATAGTTCGTAAAGTAGTGGATGCAGTCGAGGTGAAGATGGAAGAAGAATGCCTGGGTGAGGCATTGGCGGCTATTTTGGTAAATTTTGATGGTGAAGACATGGAAGGATACATGGAATCGGTAAATGCATTAGAAGGGCTTGGTCCTACATTTATGCACCAAAGAAACTTTCTCTTGACTTAGAGAATAGAGTCACTCCTCCCACTAAGCCTTCAATTATCGAGCCGCAACAACTTGAGCTCAAGCCACTTCCACCGCACTTAAGGTATAAATTTCTTGGCTCTAATGAAAATCTACCTATAATCATTTCTTCTTTGTTGAATGATGTGCACGTTGAACACTTGTTGAATATCTTGAGGGAGCACATACAGACCATTGGGTGGACAATAGCGGACATCCGAGGGATTCCCGCCAGAATTTGTGAGCACAAGATACAATTGGAGCAAGAGAGCAAACCTAGTGTAGAGCATCAAAGAAGGTTGAACCCTTCCATGCAAGAGGTGGTGAAAAAAGAAATCATAAAATGGTTAGATGTTGGGGTAGTCTTACCTGTCATGCCCCAAAATCGAGGAGCGCGATCGGCGCTCAACAAAGTGAACCCGAACAAGCAAGCCTGTTAGATTTCTTCTATCCAAACTCATTCATGAATAAAGAGAATATATGTTTTCCTTAATTAAACAATAAAGTGGTCATGTCTGCAATTACCAATTTATTACCATAAATTTCACCATCTTTAAAGTCTCAAATGGACAAGTAATACAACCATAACATAGCATAGTTTGTCTTTCCCAGCACCAATACACAACCCACACTATGTCCACGGAGCCTCTATAGATAAAGAAGAGTACAATGATAATGCCGGCAACAAGGCCCCGGCTATACTTAAAACAGAATACACAAAGTACAAAAGATTCATGACCCCGGAATGAAGTGGGGATCACCCAGTCAGCTGGGAAGAAGGTACACTGCTATCACTAACCAATATCTCCTGTTGTGGAACCACCTGCATCCATTGAAAGATGCAGCACCCCCGACAAAAGAGACGTTAGTACTGTCGAATAGCACTAGTATGTATAACTAAACACCCTCTCAATAGAATAACAAATAATACAAATAAGATTATCATAATATCAATGGAAGCCTTAATTAACATCAAACCTCAATTTAGGATCAAGACAGTGTTCAAATTAATTTCCATATCTCACATTGGGTGATTTTTAGTATCGATATACCATTGTCCACAATACCATTATTCACAATACCGGTACCACCGTACTCTTAGCACGGAGTCCGATCACAACCCGATCGGCTAGGCCATCTCATTAGAGACATCAACCATAATTTCTCTCAATATCAATACCACCGTCTTTAACACGGAGTCCGATCACGACCCGATCGGCTAGGCTATCCATTAGGGACATCAACCACAATTACCATTGCAATTATAATTTCCAGCACAATCACCACCATGTGTGCGGCATAGTGTCTGATCACGACCTGACGGGCTAGGCTGTCCTATTTGAGACATCAACCTTTTTAAATAAATCATCACATTTCGTATTACTTTCACATCTTTTCATTTCCTATTACTTTCACATCTTTTCATTTCATTGGCACTAATGGCCATAATTATAATATCATTCTTGGCACGTTGGCCATATTCAGTATTTCATGCTCACCTTATCAATCTCAAATATCATTATCATCATCAACAACAATTACAATTCAAATCAAGGTGTGTAGTACACATGTGAGCAATTTAGAGTCTAAGGCACATAGAGATATTTCACAAAACTTGGCATAATAGCCTTCATTTGAACTTGACTTAAAGTCGAAACATTATTAATGCACAGCCCATATTTTAGCACATCCTCAATTGGTAACATAACATGAATAAAGCATCTGGGATGCTTGTTTAACATATTTCTTTCAACACAATCTTACTATATATATATATATATATATATATATATATATATATATATATATATATATATATATATATATATATATATATATATATATAGTCTCATAATGAATCACTTGAGACTTACATAATTTACATGAATATCATGAGATTCAATTCTAAGAGAAGAGTTTAGCCAACATACCTCACTTGAGCTTCCTTACACTCTAAAACATTTTGGAATTCTTAGCAACTTCAATCTATTTTAGAAATATAACAAATTGAATCAAAATTAGGAAGATGATCATGGTTCTAGCTCACTTGAGCATTTTATCAAACACTAGGTGTGCATAAGGTTTCAATGTCCTTTTTATGAAGGACTTCATCATCCCACAATCCAATCTTTATCATTTTTAGCTCAACAATCTTCCTACACCCTTTGATAACACATACATGTAAAATAAACAACTCTCATGCCCAGAAATTTATCTTGCTAGTTACCCATTTTCAAAAAATTATGAAATTAGGGTTTAGGGTATAGAATCTTACCTCTGGGATGAAGACCTAGTAAGCTTCCCTTCTTAATCTTCCAAAACTTAAGCAAGAATTGAAGAAAAATTATTGAAGAACACTTTCTCACTCTAGGTCACTCTCTCTCACTCTAAAATATTAGATTATGTCTCAAAAACGACCCAAAGAGTGTATTTAACGAAATAGGGTCGGGTTTTAAAAACCCAAAAATAGAGCTCCGGAACAAGGTATGCGATCGCATAATCGATATGCAGACCGCATATCGGTTTCATAATTGGTTGCAAAATAGCCAAAAGAACTGTCTGTGTATGCGGTCACTATGCGGTCCACATAACTATTATGCGGTCGCATAATGCACCGCATAACAGTTATGCGGTCACATAGTCGATCACATAGTTGCTTCCAACTGACCCAATTAACTGCCTCACTCTGCGTACATTATGCGGTCCGCAGAGTGGTTCTGCGGTCGCATAATGGACCGTAGAAATACACTTTTCCGTCAAAAAATTTCCTTTACTTTCCAGTGCATTGTTCAACCCAAAAAGTCTGAGCCGCGGCACCATGAACATTATTTTCTTTGCAAACTTTATCGGGCTTTACACTTAAGTACTTCGAAATTTTTCGGGGTGTTACACTACCCCATTATCGATAGACCTTGGGTTAGTCCAGTGCAATGTATGCCAAAGAAAGGAGGCATAACCGTGATTCAAAATGACAAAAATGAGCTCATCCCAAAAAGGACGGTGACCGGGTGGAGAGTTTGCATGGACTACCGGAAGCTCAACAGTGCTACTTTCAAGGACCATTTCCCTATGCCTTTTATTGATCAAATGCTTGATCGGCTAGCTGGAAGGTCATTCTATTGCTTCTTCGATGGTTATTCTGGCTATAAACAAATCAACATCACCTTAGAAGATCAAGAAAAGACAACATTCACATGCATGTATGAAACCTTTGCCTTTAGCCGTATGCCATTTGGGCTATGCAACGCCCCGGCTACCTTTCAACGGTGCATGATGTCAATCTTCTCGGACATGGTGGAGGATTTCTTAGAGGTTTTTATGGAGGACTTCTCGGTAGTTGGTGACTCCTTTGAGCATTTCCTCGACAACCTTAGACAAGTGCTCAAAAGATGTGAGGAAACCAACCTTATGCTAAATTGGAAAAAGTGCCACTTCATGGTGGACGGGGGCATTGTTCTGGGCCACAAAATTTCCAAGAAAGGCATAGAGGTTGATCGGGCAAAGATCGAAATTATTTCCAAGCTTCCTCCTCCCACTTAGATAAAAGGTGTCCGGAGCTTCTTAGGGCATGCCTGTTTTTATAGGCGTTTTATCAAGGACTTCTCAAAAATTGCAAATCCCATGTGCAAGCTCCTTGAAAAAGATACAAAGTTTGAATTTGATGATAAGTGTCTCAAAGCTTTTGAGGAATTGAAAGCAAGGCTCATCACGACACCTATTATTGCCACACCTGATTGGTCCCTTCCATTTGAACTCATGTGGGATGCTAGTGGTGTAGCTATTGGGGCGGTACTTAGTCAACGGCATAACAAGGTCCTTCATCATGTCTACTATGCAAGCAAGACACTCAATGGCGCACAAATGAATTATACTGTGACTGAGCAAGAACTACTTGCCATTGTCTATGCCTTTGAAAAATTTCGGGCCTATTTGTTGGGGTTCAAAGTGATAGTTTACAACGATCATGCTGCTCTTCTCTATCTTATGGCAAAGAAGGATGCTAAACCAAGATTGATTATGTGGGTCCTTTTGTTACAAGAGTTTGACTTTGAAGTCAAGGATCGGAAAGGGACAGAGAATCAAGTTGCGGATCATCTATCTAGGCTTGAAGAGGCAGGGAGACCAAAAGAAGATCTTGAAATTAATGATACCTTTCCATATGAGCACATATGGCATTGTCTAGCACCTTCGCCCCTTGGTATGCCGACATCGCTAACTTCTTGGTTAGTGACCTTATTCCTGACGGATTGGAAGCTTTTGAAAATAAAAGGTTCTTGCGGGAGTGTAGGCAATACTATTGGGAGGAACCCTTTCTGTTCCGTACTTGTGCTGACAACATCATTCGGCGTTGTGTTCCAGAAGATGAGGTAATGCAAATTCTTAAAGCATGTTATGACTCCCCAGTTTGGGGCCATCATGGTGGAAATCGTACTGCGGCAATAGTGCTTGAGTGTGGCTACTATTGGCCATCGATCTACCAAGATAAAGCATATGATCAATGTCAAAGACAAGGGTCAATTTCTAGAATACATGAGATGCCTATGAACTTTGTAATGGAGGTCGAGATCTTTGATGTGTGGGGGATAGACTTCATGGGTCCCTTCGGGAGCTCTTATAGCATGACATATATCTTGGTCGCAGTGGACTATGTCTCCAAATGGGTCGAGGAAATCACCTTGCCCAACAATGAGGCAAATAGTGTGACCGCTTTCTTGAAGAAGAACATATTTACGCGGTTTAGCACCCCCAGGGAAATACTTAGTGATGGTGATTCTCACTTTTGCAACGAGGCCTTCACTGGGCTGCTCGAAAAGTATGGAGTCAAGTACAAGGTGGCCACTCCTTATCATCCTCAGTCGAGTGGCCAGGTTGAAGTTTCCAACAGGAAAATCAAAAACATCATAGCAAAAACTGTTAATGCAAACATGACTGACTGGTCAAGGAAGCTAGATGATGCATTGTGGGCATATCGCACAGCATTTAAGACTCCCATTGGCACCTCACCATACCGGTTGGTTTTTGGTAAGGCGTGTCACTTGCCAGTGGAGCTTGAGCACAAAGCCATGTGGGCATTGAAAATTTTGAATCTTGCCTGAGCCGAAGCTGCTAACCTAAGAATGACACAACTCAACGAGATGGAAGAATTCCGTCTTCATTCCTATGAGAGTGCAGCCATGTATAAGGAAATAATGAAGTTTGTTCATGACAGGAATATTTTGAAGCGGGAATTCAAATCCGGTGACTTGGTCTTACTCTTCAACTCAAGACTCAAGTTATTTTCGGGCAAACTCGAATCCAAATGGTCTGGCCCGTTCAAAGTTGTGAATGTGTCCCCATATGGCGCTATTGAATTGGAATCGGAGGACGGGACTCGAACTTTCAATGTAAATGGCCAACAGGTCAAGCATTACCTCAGAACCATAGGAGAAAGGCACTTGGTAGAAACATTCGCACTCAAGGATAGTTCTACACCAGTCCCCACCACTGATTAGCCTAAATGGGGACAACATTATCGTGTCGTGACGTTAAATCAAGTGCTTCTTGGGAGGCAACCCATGTGTGGTAACATTCTTTTGTTAGATTTTAATTTCTGTGGGTTTAGTTGCTAGTGTTGAGCAGTTTGACGTGTGTGTTAGCATGCAGGTAGCCAAAAATATAATGAAACATGGTGCAAGGACTGAGAAGAATGAAGGAAAGAAGGACATGTGGTCTGCGGCATCTATGCGGTCGCATAATGGCTTTGCGGACCGCATAGTGGTCGCAGACACACTCAGAAAACAATGCAATTTTGGCCCTCAAAAATGCGGTGAGATTTCTGTTTTTACGGCCAGCATAATGCATCGCGAAGTGGATTTAGCCAAAGCAGTTACGAACACATCGCATAAAACATATGCGACCGCATAATGTGTTATGCGATCTACTTTTTCACTGCAGAACTCCGAGGTATTAAACCCTAACCCCCTCCGCATTTCAGTCGCACACCCTTAATCTCATATACATAAGCACCGCACAACACAAAATAGATATAAAAAAGGAGAAAAAAAAAAGAAGAAGAACAAGAAAAAGACCAAAAACATCGAGTTAACAACACAAAATCACAAAAAAAAAAAATAACAAGGAATTGCGAAGAAAGAGCTCACCTGGTTCATATCTAAGGACGAGTGCTTCCACTGCTCAGATAACCGGTATGTAAATTTCCTCCCTCTCTTGCTTAATCACATTGAAGAAGATCATGTGTTTGCATCTCATTTCCCCCTTCTTCTCAATCCCTTGTTGTGGGTATAAATGTGTGCATAATTGATTCAAAAATCATTGTTTGGGAGAATAATTGATGTTGGGGGTATACTGGTAACTAAAGATTTAATCCACATAATAGGAGTAAACAACAGGGGTTGGGAAATTTTTCTATGTCATAGGTGTGCAATGTCTGAATTTGGGTGTTGATGTGTGCGCATTGGCCTGAGAACACCCTTTTTGATTAGGAACGATGATCTTTGCGGTCCGCATAACTGGTTTGCGATCCGCAGAGTCATCGCATTTTGCATGATATGTAGTTTTATCAAAGCATAAGTGCGGTTGAAATCATGACTGCAAAAGCATTTTGCGGATCGCACAGACAGAGGTAGACTGAGGCAGATAATTTGCCACATCTGGTGAGCAAAATGCGACCAATCTGTGGTCGCATAAGTTGTTCTGCGGCCCCTTTTACGATCGCATTCTTCCTTTGGCTTATGAGTGGTGTTATTGTGCGATGGGTTTGCGGCTCACATAGTTATTATACGATCGCATATCGCAAATGCTTCTTTCTTCCTATATACTCTCTCAATATGTTTCCCATGCTATATCAATTACTCACCCATTGATTCATTGACAGGAATGGCACCAAAGAAGTCTCTCGCATTGCGATCACTTGCCGCTCGAGGAAATAAATAGGCTATTTCCCTGAGCCAACAAGCACAACAATCCAAACGCCCAAGGCTTGAAACAGACAGAAGAACATATGAGCACTCCTCCCAGTCTGAAGAGGAGGAGGTACAGACTGATCTTATGCCATCTGTTGATCTCCATGCTGAAATACGTCAAAAGAGTGGTGAAGATCTCCGGTTTGGGGTTCCCGGCTCTTGGAACCTGTACAAAAATGGCTTAGCAAAGAGACAAATCATTGAAGAGAAGTAGCTAGGCCTAAACGGTCTAAAAGAACATTACCCTCATGTGCTTGAAAATATTAAAAAGAGGCAATGTGAGTTCTTCACTCAAGTCCCGGGGGAGTATAACGAGACGCTCGTTAGGGAATTCTATGTTGCTTATGCTGCCTCCAGGAATGCTGAGCAGAAGCAGAAGCATTTATTCTTAAAGTCTGTCCAAGTTTGAGGGGTCCAATTACCCTATGATACCGCCTCAAACAATGACATATATTTTGCGGATTGGTCGTCAGCCACGGCTGAATATGATGCTAAACTTGCCAATAAGGAATCCGAGCATGCTTGGGTTTCTTCCGTCATAGCCAAAGGAACTCCCTACTGGATAGCTCCATGCCAAAAGATGCACAAGAGGGATCTCACTTAAGAAGGCCGATATTAGCTCAGTTTTGTCTGCTCTCGTCTAATGCCTACTAAAAATGAAACCGACATAAGCATTGAGAAGGCAATCCTCATTGCATGCATCATGATGGGCATCAAAGTTAATGTGGGAGAAATTATATTCCGGGAGATTGGAATCAGAGCGAATCAAAAAGAAATATCACTCCCATTCCCATGTTTGATCAGTGCTTTGTGCAAAGCTTGGAAAGTGCCCCATATCCCAAAACATGACCGCATCGAAAAGGCTGTTCAAGATATTGACATCACCCGGATCAGTGATGTCGCAGAAAAGGTGATAGACAACCCACCAGAGACTTCACTCACTCCTCCATCAGACTCAGCAGCACCTGTTACTCCCTTAATGCTTGACACTCCTTCTGCACCAGCCACCTCCACATCTATTCCCAGACCTACCACTACACAACCACCTTCTTCCCTGCCTACTCTCTCGAAGCTTGGTCTACTGGCACAACATGCCAATGCCAAAGTAGACAGACTGACCAAAGAACTTCCAGCTCTCATCCGACAAGCACTGCCCCCTATCCAAACCTCAGTGAGCGTTCTCCAAAAACAGCATCAATCCTATGAATATCGACTCAAGCACTTTGAAATGCATCTAGAAAGGGTCGAGCGAGGCGAAGCTGAGGATATGCCTCAACTCCAAAAGGATGTTGCTGAATTGAAATCAGAGCTGCACAAGATGCAAAATTTGGAGTTTGATTTGACCTCCCTTCTTCCGAAGGAAGGGGAGCAGGGCACAGGTACCTCCCACATTCCTAGCCTTGACCTTGATTTTACGAACCTCATGAAAGCTTCGGAGGCCCATCGTACTGAGGTTTCAAAAGCTCTGGATTTCGTTGTGCACATTGACACTTATTCAGAAGAGAAGTCCGGAGGATCTTAGGGGGAGACTGATGAGGGAGACACTGAGGAGGAGGAGACTGATGATGAGGCATTGCTTGAGGAGAATGAAGATCAACGAGACAACGGAGGCAAATAAATTGCGATCTCCACAGATACACATGGTGAAGAGGAAGCAGATGTGCAGACAGTAGTTGCACATTCCATTGCAGAAATGGTCGCCAAGGCCACGCAGCCATCACTGGGTGAGGCTAGCAGCTCCCAGGCCCTAGACCCAGCTTCACAGCAGGTGGAGCTTCCTATTCTAGCCTCAGACACCACCACACAGTCCGAGGTTCCACCTATTATTTCTGCAGTGCCAACATCCGACCCCACAGCTACCTCAGATGTTCCTGACCCTCCTAGCACCTAGTGCACCCTAGGAAGCCCCTAAACTTTGCTCTTACTTTCTCAATGCATTGGGGACAATGCATGCTTTTTGGTTGGGGGTGGGGTAGTCAAATTTTTGTGTGAAACTTGTATATAAACTCTTTACTTTAATAGTGTAGATTTGTAGATAGCAATGAATTCCCCTTGGTTTTTCTTCGCCGAGTCCTTTTTCAAGGGTGTAATAGTAGAACCATGGCGGTAGCACAAAATGTTTTGACTTGTTTGGTGTTTTTGTTCTAGCTTCAAGCATGTGATAAGTTTTGTTGAATAAATTGCACCCTTCTAATTTTGTAAATAGACGGTTAGTCATTCTTGTGAACTCGAGGCTCGGTCTTTGACTTTATGCTTTCTCAGAATCTCAAATATCATGTGATGAAGCTTTGAGTTACCTTGCATTCACTTGAGGGCTGAAATTATGCTGAGTCGAACAGTTCATGCATTGTGAGTCAGTGAAGATTTGTATAAATAATGCATATGCTTAACTTGTGATGTCTAGAACTTGCTCGGTTGGTTTCTTAATGCAACTCTCTGGTTAATGATTGGGTGCTGAAGTGATCTTAGGCTTTCCTTGTGATTGCTAGCTAATTTTGACCAAATTGACCCCCCCGGTACATAAATTACCCTAGTTATCCCCGTTGAGCCTTTAACCTTTCATTTGACTACCACATTACAAACCTTTATCCCTTTGTAAAATAATTCTCTCTTTTGAACCCATCATTCCTTGAACGATTAAGAATGAGACTAAAAGCCTAAGTTGGGGGTGTCGATGTTAAGTAGAAATTGGTAAGGTTGCCTATTGTGTGTTCAAGAAAAATACAAAAGCCTCAAAGTTGTATATATGAAGATACTCAAGCTCCAAAGGAAAAACAAAAGAAAAACACACACACACATATCTATATATATCATAAAGTTGTATATATGAAGAAACTCAAGCTCCAAAAACAAAAACAATTGTAAAATAAAAGAAGAGAAAAATAGTGGAGTCTTGTAGAAAATGAAGAAATACTTTAAGGTGGTTCTATGTCGGTAACTCGGGGTCAATAAGTTCTATGTAGTAAAGAAGCAAAGTGTATGTAGAGTTCAAGGAGGGCATAGCCACTACATTCCCAAATGTTCACCCAACTCGTCCCGAAGCCTACACTACAACCCGTGAAAAGTCCTTGGTGATCTACAACTAATTATTCCTGAGATAGCAGCGAGTTAAAATAAGGGCAAGCATATGGACTGATACTTGTAGCATGTAGCTTTCTTTCTGAGTACAAGAGTGTTTGATTGTATCCCCTTTACATATTTGTGAGTTGGGGATTTTCTTTGTTGTGAGCACGCATAAAGTGCAAGATCTAGCAGAAGTTAGGTTCTTGAAGTAGGATACAAGTGCACACTTAGCTGTGGGTAGTATTCTGTCATTTTGCTTGAGGCTCGAAGTTTACAAGTTGATTGGTCGAATTGCTAAATGATCGTTGTCTTCCACAAAGGTGAATAAAAGAAGTTACATGCTTGTTACCTGACAGTCAGCACCATCTACAGTCACTGTTGTTTTGTGATCTGTCAGAAATAGAGTAGTGTATGATAGGATGATTTTGTTTTAGTTGCTTGAGGACAAGCAAAAGTCTAAGTTGGGGGTGTTAATGTGCCGTAGAATTTTTGTACTTTTGATACTAATTGCATAGACTTTAGCTCGTCTTTTAAAGCATTTTTAGTTATTTCTTATGAAGTTTTAGTGTTTTGCAGTGTACCAGACTTGAAAAACCAAGAACAGAAAACAAAAACCCATAGAAGGGCAGAAATGCGGCAGGTCTGCGACTGCAGAAGTGATGTGCGAGCCGCAAACCAACCGCAGACTGAAGCAGGTGGTCCAGCTCTTGAAGAGAGAAATATGCGGTCTATTATGCGGTATTATAACGCTTCTGCGGACTGCATAATGATCATATAAGTGCAAAAGAAGATTCTGCAAGAGCACTTTTGCGACACTGTCTGCGATCGCATAATCAATATGCAGACCGCATAATGGATCTGCGATGGGGAACTGGGCAACTGGGCGTGCAATTATGCGGTGACATTGTATTTCTGCGGACCGCATACATGATCTGCGACCCATTCTGCAGTCGTAGATGTGTTTTGCAGGGCATTTTTGTCTAAATTTGACCCCGACTTTTGGCCCATTATAAATAGATTTACTAGGGTTTTGTGGGACATCTTGTCTAAAAAAGAGGCTACTTTTAGAGCATTGAATACACCATTGTTTTGGAAGCTTTTGAAGAAAGAATCTTGTATCTTTGTAAGCTTTATGACTTCATTTATTGCTTTGTTCTTGGATTCTAGTATGAGTAGCTAGTTTTAAATACTAAGGTTGTGGGCCCTAAATGGGTGTAATGTTAATGGGTGTTTACCATTGAATATATATATAATGGTTGGTTGGTATTTATTCATTTCTCATGCTTCATTTAATGTTGGTGGTTGCAAACATTGACTAATGCCATTTCATTCTATCTTTACTTGGAAAAGTGGGTTAGGGTTTGATAGAAGTGAATAGCAAAAACTCAAGGCTTTAAACCTTGTTTAATAGAATCGCTTAGGAATAAGTGGGTTCTATTTGGCATAAATTAGTTGTTCTTAATTGTAACTCTTTTATATTTGGGAAAATCATAAAGAAAAAATACTACCTAACTATTGGAAAATATTGGGTAGTCATTTAGAAACCATTTGCATATCAAAGGACCTTCCATTAGGAATATATCATATTAACACTGATAGCATTACATTCCATTGATGGGGACACAACCTTGGTTTCCTTAATCAAATTAATTACATTCTCATAACAAAATAGTTTTCTCGATAACTCATAATTACAACACTCTCTTTTAAGCTAACGGAGTAGGATTACGACTTAAGTCAAGTTTCACACTATTCAAGTAACCTTTACTCACCTAATCCCTGTGGGATTCGACCCCAACCTAGTTGGGTTATTATATTTGACATCGACCGCCTTACGCCATTTATTTAGGTGTAATTTGAGCGTATCACTCAATTAAGTTCGTATCGTATTTTTAGACTTATTGGCATGTTTGGTTAAAGTTTCGGGGGCCTCGTGTTTGTTTCGGATGGTGAATGGATTGAATTTGGCTTAAGTGTTATGCTGAAGTGCTTCAGATCTGGTGTCATCGCACATGCGGTAGGATTGGCCGCAGGTGCGGATCCGCAGAAGCGGCTAAGTTATTGCAGTTGCGAAGAGGAGGAAGGCCACTGAGGGTCGCAGGCGGGGAAAGGTTTCCGCATAGGCGGATGCGCATCATCACATGGTCGACCGTAGAAGCATATTTGGGAAGGCTGTGTTGGAGTCATAGAAGCGAGGAATGGTTCGCAGATGCGGTCCCGCTGGTGCGAAGCTGGGACCGCAGGTGCGTGAGGTCGGTTGTTAAGTGGGTTTCGTAGAAGTGAGGTTTTCTCCATAAAATCGGGAGTGCAGGTGCGAGCCCAGGCTCAGCAAGTGCGGAAATATCTTAACAGTGTTTAAATTCGAGGGTTCTGAGATTTTTAATCATTTTGAACTTAGCAAGCTCGGGTTAAGGCAATATTTGAGAGGGGTTTCGAGTGAATTCTTGAGGTAAATCACCTTTGATCATTTTTATGCATTAATATTATTTACCCATTGAATTTTCTACCTAGTTTGTGTGTTTTTGAGGTGGAATTTTGGGATTTTTGGGCTAGGGATTGGAGAGTTAAATTTGGGTATTTGAGTGACGATTTGGTGTTAGAATTTGGTAAATTTTGTATGGTTGGACTTGTGGTTGAATGGGCTTTCGGATTTTGTAACTTTTATTAGATTCTGAGACGTAGGCCCGGGGGTTAACTTTTGAGTTGAATTTTTGACTTTTGATTAAGAACTTAGCATTTTCATATGGAATTGATTCTTATAGCTTGAGTTGATTGTATCGAATTGTTTGTGGCTAGATTCGAGGTGTTCGGAGGCTGATTCGCAAGGCAAGGGCTTGTTGGAGTAGAGATTTGCACGGTTTGAGGTAAGTAACACTTCTAAACTTGGTTCTGAGGGTATGAATCCCTGATATTTCGTTCTATGTGATTAGTGTTGAGGTGACGCGCATGTTAGGTGACGGACGTGTGAGCGTGCACCGTAGTAATTGTGATTCAGTCGATTACGTGGAACTGTAGAGTTATCTTATCTGAATATTATTAATGTACTCTATGTGTTAGAGCACTTGAGTTGTGATTTATGTTAGAAAGCATGTTTAGGCTATGTACTGGTGCTATTGGGACCCACATTAATAGTTTTTTGATGTTGAGTTATTTGTTTAACTTCAGTTATGTACTCAGTCATATTCATCATTTCATATCATATCTCAGACTCTGTTATCATACATTGTCACATCTTGTATCATCGATTTGGGCTACTTGGCATGAGTGTTGTGACCCAGAGAAACTAGAGAGATTGATAACTGAGTGAGGCCGAGGGCCTGTTTGTGAGTGATATTGATGGGATCGGGTTGCACGCCGCAGCAGTTACTATTGACTCATGATGAGATCGGTCTGCATGCCACATCAGGTTTTATTAGCGATTGGGTAGGATCTGCCCCTCCGGAGTCTACACACCCACAGTGAGCGCAGTTTCTATTAATTCATGATGGGATCGGGTTGTACGCCGCACCAGGTATCGTACAGTGCTGATTGATTGAGTGTGACGAGTGAGAATTGAGACAGTCAGGTTGAGTACTCTGAGAGTGTGAGTACGCGAGTCTTTCATTGTGTTGCATCAATTAAGCTATGCATATTGGCATGTAGATATAGAGATGTCATATTCCTCATATCATTTAGACTTGACATATTTTATCTGTGTTGAGCTTAACTGTTAAACTTGGAAACATGTCTACATTCCTGTACAGGTACCTGCAGATTATGAGCTTCTCTGAGATATTGTTTTCATATTTTCTGTCATTTTTGTACTGTTTAATTTTGTATTTGGATTGTATTATTCTAGCTCGTCACTTCTTTCAGCCCAAAGGTTAGGCTTGTTACTTGGTTGTACTCACGCTATACTCTGCACTTCGTGTGCAAATCCAGGTATTTTCAGACACGGTGGTTGCTGATTTCTGGAGGTTCTTCAGTCGGAGATTATCGAGGTAGCTGCCTTAACGTCTGCAGACCTTGACTCTCCTCCTTTATCTTTTAGTTTTGTTTATACTGTTCTACATTCCTAGTCAGTGTTTCATTGGTCAGATTGTGTTATTGTATATATATGCTCATGTACTCCATGACAACCGGATCTTTTGGGGAATCATGTATTGAGATGTGATGTTTTCATCCAGTTTTATGAGATTTCTACTTACGTAAACCTATTGCAGTATATATTGAATTTAAGATATTGGTATGTGGGAGTTGTCGGCTTGCCTATTATCATGATAGGCGCCATCACGTCACTTATTATTTGGGGTCGTGACAAGTTGGTATCAGATGAGTTATGAGCAGGTTTAGTAGAGTCTTGTGGATCAATACGGAGACGTCTGTACTTATCGTCGAGAGGCTGCCGAACCCTTAGGAAAACTTCACATTCTTATATTCTTGTAGTGCAAATTTGTTGGTTCCGAAAACTAAACTTCTGTTATTCTATTCTCTCACAGATGGTGAGGAGGACACGTGCTACCGGATCGGGTGGACGGCCACCAGTACCACCAGCTAGGGCCACGAGAGGCCGGGGACGCGGTAGAGACTGAGGTGCAGCTCGTACAGCAGCTAGAATAGCACTTGTAAACCCACTTGTTGCTCCAGCTCAGGAGCAGATTCCAGATGTGGTTGAGCCGGTGGGACCCTCTCAGGCACCAGTTGTGCCTATTGTGATTCCAGGACTTTAGGAGGCTTTGGCCCAGATATTGATTGTTTGGACTAGCCTTGCTCAGGCGGTTTCAGTTTAGGCCGCACCAGCCACTTCTCAGGCCGGGGGAGGTTCTTAGACTCCCGCCGCCCGTACTCCAGAGCAAGTGGTGCAGGGACTCCATACATCGGCGGTACTACCATCCCAGCTAGTTACATTGGCTCAGGCCCAGGTGGGTCCCGTTATGAGTGATAAGGAGCAGAAGAGACTAGAGAGATTTGGGAGGATCAAGCCTCCATCATTCAGTGGGGCTGAGTCAGAGGATGCTCAGGACTTCTTGGATAGGTGCCAGCGGATTCTTCACACGGAGGGTATTCTAGAGACTAGTGGAGTCTCCTTTACTACTTTTCAGCTATCGGGGGCTGCCTTCAGATGGTGGGAGGCCTATGAGAGGAGCAGGCCAGCCGGTGTTGTACCACTTTCATGGAACGAGTTCTCCGTTCTCATTTTGGAGAAGTTTGTGCCACCAACCCGCAGGGAGGAGTTGGGTAGGCAGTTTGAGCTGCTACCCAGGGGGCATGTCTTTGACCCAGTACGAGATGAGATTTTCTAAGTTAGCTCATCACGTGGTTTGATTGGTTTCCACTGAGAGGTAGAAGATTAGGAGGTTCATTGATGGCCTCAATTATCAGTTGCGTTTTGTTATGACTTGAGAGAATGCATCAGGTGCAAGGTTCGACAAGGTGGTTGATATTGCTCGACGGCTAGAGTTGGTCTATAGTCAGGAGCGTGAGGATATGGAGGCCAAGAGGCCTCATGGTTCGGGATGTTTCAGCGGTGTTTCTTCTGGGGGTCAGTCCCACCATAACAGGGGTCATCCTTATAGGCCCGCTCAGATGGCTCGTCCAGTTCATCGTGGCGCATCAGATAGCCATGCTTCATACAGTGCTCGCCCGGGGCATTCATCCATCAATGCACTCCCAGCTCAGAGTTGATCCCGTGCTCCTTCAGTTTAGGGTTCATCTGCACCAGGTTCCTCTGGTAGTTATTTTGGTTCTCGGGGTTCACTTCAGTCTTGCCGCCATTGTCAGAGCGGGGTGGTTTTGAGCGTGGAGAGTTTGGTCATGTGAAGAAGCATTGTCCCCATCTTTTGAGAGGTCTGGTTCAGCAGAGAAGTAAGGCTGCGGCTTTCGCACCCATTATGTCACCACCCGCTCGGCCAGCTCGGGGTGGGGCTCAGGTAGCTAGAGGTCGCCCTAGAGGGGGAGGCCGATCAGGTGGCGGTCAGGCTCCACTTTATGCTATTTTTGCTAGGCCAGAGGCCGTTGCTTCAGACACAGTGATCACAGGTATTGTCTCTATATGTCAGAAAGATGCTTCTATATTATTTGACCCCGGCTCCACTTATTTGTATGTATCATCATATTTTGCTCATTATTTGGATATGTCTTGTGAGTCCTTAGTTTCACATGTTCATGTATCTACGTCGGTGGGTGATACTATTATTGTGGACCGTGTATATCGGTCGTGTGTAGTGACTATTGGGAGATTGGAGACTAGAGTTGATCTCTTATTGCTTAGTATGGTCGATTTCAACGTGATTTTGGGTATGGATTGGTTGTCTCCATGTCATGCTATTCTAGATTGTCACGCTAAGACCGTGACATTGGAGATGCTGGGGTTGACAAGGATCTAGTGGAAAGGTTCTCCAGATTATGTTCCCAGTAGAGTAATTTCATATTTGAAGGCCCAACGGATGGTTGGGAAGGGGTGCCTGTCATAGTTGGCCTTTGTAAGGGATGTTGGTGCTGATACCCCTACTATTGATTCTGTTCTAGATATGAGAGACTTTTCGGATGTGTTTCCTGCAGACCTGTCAAGCATGCCACCCGACAGGGATATTGACTTTGGTATTGACCTGGTGCCGGGCACTCATCCCATTTCTATTCCTCCGTATCGTATGGTACCAACAGAGTTGAAGGAGTTGAAAGAACAGCTTCAAGAGCTTCTTGATAAGGGGTTTATTAGGCCTAGTGTGTCGCCTTGTGGTAGGCCGGTTCTGTTTGTGAAGAAAAAGGATGGTACTATGCGAATGTGCATCAACTATAGGCAGTTGAACAAAGTTACAATCAAGAACAAGTATCCTTTGCCGCGCATTGATGATCTATTTGGACAAATTTAGAGAGAGATGGTGTTCTCTAAGATAGATTTGAGGTCTAGGTATCACCAGTTGAAGATTCGGGACTCGGATATTCTGAAGACGGCATTCAGGACCCGCTATGGTCACTATGAGTTCCTTGTGATGTCTTTTGGGCTTACCAACACCCCAGCAACATTCATTCATCGGATGAACAGTGTATTCTAGACATATCTTGATTCGTTTGTCATAGTATTCATTGATGATATCTTGGTGTACTCACGTACCTAGGAGGAGCATGCCCAGCATTTGAGGATTGTACTACAGTGGTTAAGTGAGATAAAGCTTTATGCCAAGTTCTCCAAGTATGAGTTCTGGATTAGCTCGGTGGCGTTCATGGGGAATGTTGTGTCCAGTGAGGGGATTAAGGTGGATCCAAAGTAGATAGAGGCGGTTCAAAGTTGGCCCAGACCATCTTCAGCTACTGAGATTCGGATCTTTCTCGGCTTGGCCAGATATTATCATCACATTGTAGAGGGTTTATCGTCCATTGCAGCACCTTTAACCAGATTGACCCAGAAGGGTGCTCCATTCAGGTGGTCGAATGAGTGTGAGGAGAGATTTCAAAAGCTCAAGACTGCCTTGACCACAGCTCTAGTTCTAGTTTTGCCTTCAGCGTCAGGCTCTTCTACAGTGTATTGTGATGCTTCTCGGTTTGGTATTGGGTATGTCTTAATGCAGCAGGGTAGAGTGATTACTTATGCTTTGCGCCAGTTAAAGCCCCATGAGAAGAACTACCATGTTCATGATTTGGAGTTGGCAGCCATCGTTCACGCATTAAAGATTTGGAGGCATTATCTCTATGGTGTGTCTTGTGAGGTATTTAGGGATCATCAGAGTATCCAGCACCTGTTCAAACAAAAGGATCTAAATTTGAGACAGCGAAGATGGTTGGAGCTGCTAAAGGACAATAATATTAACATTCTGTATCATCCTGGGAAGGCTAATGTGGTGGCCTATGCCTTAGTAGAAAGGCGGTGAGTATGGGTAGCCTTGCATTTATTCCTATTGGTGAGAGACCGCTTGCAGCTGAGGTTCATGCCTTGGCCAACCAGTTCGGGAGATTAGATGTTTCGAAGCCCAGTCGGGTTCTAGCTTGTATGGTTTCTCGGTCTTCCTTATATGATCGCACCAGAGAGCGCCAGTATGATGATCCCCATTTACTTGTCCTTAAGGACATGGTTCAGCACGGTGATGCCAATGAGGTTACTATTGGGGATGATGGGGTGTTTCGGATGTAGGGTCAGATTTCTGTGCCCAATGTGGATGGGCTACGTGAGTTGATTCTTGAGGAGGCCCACAGTTCGCGGTATTCCATTCATCCGGGTGCCACAAAGATGTATCAGGACTTGAGGCAGCACTATTGGTGGAGGAGAATGAGGAAAGACATGGTGGGGTTTGTAGCTCAGTCCCTAAATTGTCAACAGGTGAAGTAGGAGCATCAGACACCAGGTAGATTGCTTCAGAGGCTTGAGATTCCGGAGTGAAGATGGGTGCATATCACCATGGAATTTGTAGTTGGGCTCCCACGGACTTCGAGGAAGTTTGATATTATTTTGGTGATTGTGGACCGATTGACCAAGTCCGCACATTTCATTCCAGTTGGGACTACTTATTCTTCGGAGCAGTTGGCTGAGATCTATATCCGCGAGATTGTTCGCCTTCACGGTGTGTCGGTGTCCTTCATTTCATATTGGGGCACGTAGTTTTGGAGAGTAGTGCAGAAAGAGTTGGGCACAGAGGTTGAGTTGAGTACAATATTCCACCCTCAGATGGACGGACAGTCTGAGCCACTATTCAAATATCGGAGGATATGCAACGCGCTTGTGTCATAGATTTCGAGGGTTCTTGGGATCCGTTTATGCCGCTTGCAGAGTTTGCCTATAAAAAAAGCTACCAATTGAGCATTTAGATGGCTCCGTATGAGGCTTTGTATGGGAGACGGTGTCGGTCTCCGGTGGGTTGGTTTGAGCCAGGTGAGGCTAGACTATTGGGTACTGACTTGATTCAGGATGCTTTGGACAAGGTTAAGTTGATTCAGGATCAGCTTCGCACGGTGCAGTCTAGACAGAAGAGCTACGTCGATCGGAAGGTTCATGATGTTTCTTACATGGTTGGGGAGAAGGTACTTCTTAGAGTTTCTCCCATGAAAGTTGTTATGAGGTTCGGCAAGAAGGGCAAGTTGAGCCCTCGGTACATTGGTCTGTTTGAGGTGCTTAAGGGGATTGGAGAGGTGGCTTACAAGCTTGCCTTGCCACCTAGTATGTCGAATATTCATCTAGTCTTTCATGTTTCTATGCTCCAGAAGTATGTCGGTGATTCCTCTTATGTTTTGGATTTCAACACAGTTCAGTTGGATGGTGATTTGACATATGATGTAGAGCCGGTGGCCATTTTGGACCGGCAGGTTCGGAAGTTGAGGTCAAAGAATATAGCTTCAGTGAAGGTGTAGTGGAGAGGTCAGCCAGTCGAGGAGGCTAATTGGGTGACCGAGCGGGAGATGCGGAGCAGATATCCGTACCTATTTGAGACTCCAGGTATGATTCTAGACTCGTTCGAGGACAAACGTTTGTTCAAAAGGGAGAGGACATAACGACCCGGCCGGTTGTTTTGAGTGTTGTAGCCCCTTTCCCCCATTTATTGCCTATTCTATGCTCAATATTTGATATGTTACTTACCGGGGTAGTTGGTTTGGGTCTGGGGATATTTCATAATGAGTTGGGACACTTAGTCCAAAGGTTGGAAGCTTAAATTGAAAAAGTTGACCTGATATTGACTTATGTGTAAACGACTCCGGAATGGAGTTTTGATGGTTCTTGTAGCTCCGTAGGGTGATTTTGGACTTAGGAGTGTGTCCGGGTAGTGATTTGGAGGTCCGTAGTTGATTTTTGGCTTGAATTGGCAAAAATTGAAAAAATGGTAGTTTGTAGAGTTGAGAGGTTTGACTGAGAGTTGACTTTGTGGTTACCGGAATCGAATTTTGGTTCCAGAAGTTGGAATAGGTCCGTTGTGTCATTTATGAATTATGTGCAAAATTTGAGGTCAATCGGGGTTGATTTGATAGGTTTCGGCATCGATTGTAGAAGTTGGAATTTCTTAGTTTTCGTTAGGCTTGAATTGGGGTGCGATTCATGTTTTTGATGTTGTTTGATGTTGTTTGATGTGATTTGAGGCCTCGACTAAGTTCGTATCATATTTGTAGACTTATTTGTATATTTGGTTGAGGTCTCGAGGGCCTCGGGTTTGTTTCGGATGGTTAACGGAATGAATTTGGCTTAAGTGTTATATTGAGGTTCTTCAGATCTGATGCCATCGCACTTGCGGTGGGATTGGCCACAGGTGCAGAGCCGCAGAAGCGGCTAAGTTAGCGCAGCAGTGAAGAGGAGGAAGGCCACTGGGGTTTGCAGGTACGGAAAGGTTTCCGCAGGTACGGATGCGAATATGCGCATGGTCGACCGCAGAAGCAGATTTGGGCAGGCAGTGTTGGAGTCGCAGAAGTGAGGAATGGTTCGCAAATGCGGTCCCGCATGTGCGCTAGGTCGGTTGTTAAGTGGGTTTTGCAGAAGCGAGGTTTTCTCCGCAAAAGTAGGAGTGCAGGTGCGAGCCCAGGCTCCGCAGGTGCGGAAATGCCTGGGTAGTGTTTAAATTCAAAGGTTCCGAGATTTTTAATCATTTTGGACTTAGCAAGATCGGGGTGATTTTTGACAGGGGTTTCGAGTGATTTTTTTAGGTAAGTCACCTTTTGATCATTTTTATGCAGAAATATTGTTTACCCATTGAATTGCCTACCTAGTTTGTGTGTTTTTTAGGTGGAGTTTTGGGAGGTTTGGGCTAGGGATTGGAGAGTTAGATTTGGGAATTTGAGTGACGATTGGTGTCGGAATTTGTAAATTTGGTATGGTTAAACATGCGGTTGAATGAGCTTTCGGATTTTGTAACTTTTATTAGATTCTGAGACGTGGGCCCGGGGGTTGACTTTTTGACCTTTGATTAAGAACTTAGTATTTTCATATGGAATTGATTCCTATAGCTTGAGTTTATTGTATCGAATTGTTTATTGCTAGATTTGAGGCGTTCGGAGGCTGATTCGCGAGGCAAGGGCTTGTTGGAGTAGAGATTTTAACGGTTTGAGGTAAGTAACACTTCTAAACTTGGTTCTGAAAGCACTTGAGTTGTGATTTATGTTAGAAAGCATGTTTAGGCTATGTACTGGTGCTATTGGGACTCACAGTGGTCGTTCTTTGCTGTTGAGTTATTTGTTTAATTTCAGTTATGTACTCAGTCGCATTCATCATTTCATATCATATCTCAGTCCCTGTTATCATATATTGTCACATCATGTATCATCGATTTAGGCTGCTTGGCATGAGTGTTGTAAGCCTGAGAGACTGGAGAGATTGATGACTGAGTGACACCGAGGGCCTGTTTGTGAGTGATATTGATGGGATCGGGCTGCACGTCGCAGCATGTTTTATTAGCGCTTGGGCAGGATCCACCCACACCCACAGTGAGCGCAGTTTCCATTAATTAAATTTCTCTTATGCAAATTTTAACTATAAAATAAAACTCATAATTCTAATTTGAAAATAAAAGGAGAAAAAAATAATTTTGTTTTATATATAATACAAAATAACAACTATTAAAAATGTCGGTAGAGTTTTTAACGAAATAATAAAAGGCTTCTCTTTTTTTTTACTTTTAATGAATTCAAAAATCATAATTTTCTAATAAATATTAAATTATTTTAATTACATTGAAAAGTAATTATAAATATTAAAGTATTTATATCTAAATACTTAAACCAAATAATGAAAAGAAAAGAAAAATGAAAAATAAATAGGAAAACAAAATAATGCTGGTGGAAGGAATCGAACCCTCGACCTCAAGGCCAAAACCAACTTCATACCTAGCCTTTAACCATTGCACCACCCAGCACTCTACTCCTCTTTCGATACATTAAATTATATGTATTTGATTTTCCTGCGCCATGTGGATTCAAATATAGCGCATTTTTAAAGGGCGCTATACCATAACGGGCAAACAACCGTTAAGGTATAGCGCCCTTTAAAAGGGCGTTATATATAAAAAGGTCACTATATTTGTTTTCCACATATTTTGGTTCTTTGAGTCCAAAAGAACCACATTCTGGTTCCGGACTCTTTGTCGAGAGCACAGCCTTCATCTCGTGTATTCACGGCCTTCCGAGGATCATGTTATCGCCCATGTCTATATCTACCACTTTGAACATGGTGGTCTTTGTTACACCTTAGGCGTGAGTGGGTAGCAAAATCTCTCCTCAGGACGGGTTGTCACGCTTGTCAAGTTGAAGCCAACTAGAAGCTTTGTTGTCGGAATTATTTTCCCGGTTAATTTCGCTTGCTCCAGAACTCTCCATTCTGTGATGTTGGCTGAACTTCCTGTATCAACCAAAACACACTTAATTTTGAAATCTAAAACATTAAGTAAAATTACCAGTGCGTCATTGCACGGTCAGAGAAGTCCGTCAGCATCTTCTTACGTGAAGGTGATATCGTCTTTCGAGACTTCCCGAACCTTCTTGCCATGAGTCACTGATATTTTTGTCTTTTTTGCTGCCGAAAATGTCACCCCATTGACCTCGCTCCCTCCGGAGATCATGTTGATTGTCATCCCGAGTGACCCCACCGCTGTCTTTGAAGGCTCCACGTGATCCCGGCTCCGACCATAATTGATTTTGGTACGGTCACTTAAAAATTCTCTAAGATGGCCATTTTTTAACAACGTCGCCACCTCCTCCCGAAAATTTTGGCAGACCCAGTTTTATGGTTGTGAGTCCCATGGAAGTAGCACGATAAACTGGGATCCCTCTGACTAGGATCTGATTGGATTAGTTTTGGAAACCGTGCTTCTTTGATATTTCTCATTGCCGACACCAATTCTATCTAGCTGATGTTAAAGTTGTAATCCAATAATCTGGGATATGCGGGATCTCGGGCCTCTGGTATCTCTTTTTCCTGCAATGACATGTTGTTTCATCCACGATCCGCCCTTCTGTTGGAAGCAAACCTATCTGATGTCTGAAATCTGTTACTTATATGCCCATCGGTTTCGTACGGTAGAAAACGACCCCTAGAGGACCTCCGATCTACCTCAAAGTCACTTTTAAGCTTATCCTGATTTTTATCTCGACCCCGTCCCTTGGTTGATACCGATGAACCGAGTTGATCGTCTTCTATCCTTATTTTTAACTCATAGCGGTTATGGACATCCGCCTATGTAGTTGCCTGAAACTCGAGCATGCTCTCTTTTAGTTTTCGGGAGGCATCGGAACTCAGTGGATTTAGAACCTTCATGAATGCCTCCGATGCTCACTCATCCGGAACCGCCGGCAGTAGCATCCTTTATTTCTGGAACTGGATTACAAATTCCTGCAACATCTCAGATTCTCCTTGCGAAATTCTGAATATGTCCGCCTTTTCTGGCCTGAACCTTTCTTGCTCCAGCATGGGCCTTAATGAATGAGTTTGCAAGCATCTCAAAAGAATCGATTGAATGCTCAGGTAAGAAGGAGTACCATGTCAGGGCCCCCTTTGTGAAGGTTTCACCAAACTTCTTCAACAGAACCGACTTGATCTCATGTTGAGCCAAATCGTTTCCTTTCACTACCGTGATGTAAGTTATGATCTACTCGTGTAGATCCGAAGTCCCATCATACTTTGGTATGTTCAGCATCTTGAATCTCTTCGTAATTAAATATGGTGTCGCACTTGGCTTAAACGGCAACTGCGTGTACTTTTTTGAATCTGGACCCTTTAACACCGGCGGCACACCCAAAATCTGGTCCATCTGAGCGTGAAACTCCTTCGCATTCTGATCCATTCGCTCATTCATCTCTCTTATGAATCTTATGATCTCGGTTTTGAAAAGGTAGTTTACGTTATTGTTCCTAGATCCACTATTTGTACCCCCGGCTCCGTCAAAACCGACCTCATCCCTTGGTGTGTTGTTATCGGTTCTTTGTGTCATATGATTTGCGGGAGCGCTGGGATGAATCGGGGCTCCTCCACAAGCGTTGTTAGAAGCACCCGATAACACATGTTTCAATTTCGTCATCACGCGATCTTGTCTCAAAAGGTGATCCATGATTGCTCTTTGTTGCTCTCTCAGGAGTTTAACTGTTTCAGCAACGTGCTCGTCTTCCTCATCACCAAGGGGTTGGACCCCGCACATGCCTGGGATATTGTCCTTCGCGAACTGGTTATTTCATCCCCTTCATTGGGGGTCTCGTTGATGGAGTCATCACGCTGGGATATTTCTTCCCGTTCATCGTGTGCTCCGACATTGTGAGTGTTGCTGACTTCATTGGCTGCCATATATGATTTTTACTAAGGAAAGAATCAAAACTCGTTAGTAATATACGAATGGATCAAAGCAATTACGCAACTGTCTATGCCCCACGGTGGGCACCAAATTGTTTACCCGTAAAACAGTAAAGTTAAATTTATTGCGTGGTTTATAGACAAACGAATCTATTTGATCCAAAAATGATAAAGAAATAAAAATGAAAATAAGATTAACGACTGAAATTAAAGGAAATAGCAAGCCTGGTTTCGAGCTCGATCTTTCCTGGAAAAAAAGTAAAGACAATGATAAAGTAATGATAGAACTATTTAGGTTGAGCATAAAATAGTAGACTAAAGCTTTTGTGTGCACAACGTTTCATATCCCCAACAATAGTTGTCAATCTTGCTATTTATAGCTCTATTTTGGGAGACAAGATCCTAAAATCAAGCTCTTTTTGAATGAGAATAAAAATGTCATTGATGGGTGTATAACAGCTGTCTTTGAATGCAAATATTCTTTGTAACGGTTGCTCATTAAATACTTATCCGATGTCAAGCTTTTGAATCTCTATTATCGGCTATGCTTTCTTCGGTATCCACCCGGTACCAGTTACGTACTTCGCACTCGGTGCTAGTTACGTACTTCGCACCCGGTGCTAGTTATCTGTTGGCTCATCTTTTGCGTGTTTCGGTTCCATGTGTCACCTCGCCATTTACCCACTTGTTATCAACCAATTTCACCCCATAAAAAAATAAAAAAAAAAACGAGATAATTTGTTAGTGACGAAGGTATGGATAACTCCAAAATATGTTAAACAAGTGAAATTAAGATATCTGTATAGTAAAGGCATATTTGGACTTTGTTCCCTATTCTTTAGTTCAAAGTTTTATGGAATAAAATGAATTTACTCCAAAAGAAATACGTACCATGACTATGACACTAATTGAACTATCAAATGAAAACTGCAGTAGTAAGAGCAATTCATTTCGAGTTGACTTTAGAAGATATTAAGGAAATCACTTTTTTAGAAATCAGTATTTGGCCATAAAAATTTTAAATTTCACTTGAACTTGAATTTCGAAATTTTTCGAAAATTTGAAAAACTCTAAAAAAACTGTTTTTCAAAATTTTCATTTCAACTCACTCACAAAAATTCAAAAACAGCTCCAAATTGTATTTATGTCCAAACACAACTCTAATTTTCATATATTATTTTCACTTAATTTTTTTAAAACTTTTTTCCGTAATTTCACAATTCTTATGTCCAAACGTCCACTAAGTTAAATGCAATCAAATGTGGTAAAATCATCATACAACGAAAAATATCCGCTGCAGATTTTGAAGATTTTATGTTTCATAATAATTTTATAACCTTTTCTAAAACATTTCATAGAGATTTCGAAACATGTTTCCAGACTGTAATAAAAATTGAGTTTTTTTTTTTGGATATTCAAACGCCAGTTGTCACAATTTAACAAAAAGGACATTAAAACTTAATATATTTTCCTTAAAATCACCCCTCTACGCTAAAATTGAATACATCCAATATTTTGTCCAATTATATCAAATTAATACCTTTGATTGCCATGTCAATCGGCCTTTTATTGTTTGACACTAATCATTCCAAATCAAAAAGGAAGGGGAAATATTGTAATAAAATCCTGTGTAAATTGCCGTTATAATCCTTGTATATCTTTGATCTATCAATGTCTTAAATAGAATTCGAAAAATGTTCAATCATCCAATTTTAACATAAAATCCCACCAAATCATTCCTAAAATTAACTTCCAAATTTATTATTACTATTATTAAAATAATCCATTCTTTGTATTAACACCAACCAACATATACATAGCATGTCACTTTACATTATTGATTTTTTCACATATATATCTATACTCCACATAAAAAATAATACTAATTAAATTGAGCCTATGTAACGACCCGACCGGTCGTTTTGGAAATTAGCGCCCCGTTCGACGACTTAAGGTCTCGAGAAGTTTCGTAATGTGTATTATGGCTTGCGTGTGTGGTCGAGATTGATTTTTAGATGATTCGGGATTTAATTGAAAGAACAATTCTTATTTTTGAAGCTTAAATGAAAAGAGTTGACCGGAGTTTGACCCTTGAGCAAACGACCCCAGAATAGAATTTTTATGATTTCAATAGCTTTGTATGGTGGTTTCAGACCTAGGCGTATGTCCGAATTTGGATTTGGAAGTCCGTAGGGAAATTCGGCGCATTTTGGCGAAAGTTGGAAGAGTTGGAGATTTGAAATATTTATAAGTTTGACCGAAGGTTGACTTGATTGATATCGGGTTCAGATTTCAATTTCAAAAATTGGAACAGCTCTATTATGTCAAGTGTGACTCATGTGCAAAATTTGAAGTCATTCAAGATTGATTTGATACGTTTCGGCACAAGATATAGAGTTTGGAAATTTAAAAATTCACAAGTCCGATTCGAGATGCAATTTATAATTTCGGCATTGATTGATGTGATTTGAGACCTCGAGTAGGTCGTATTATGTTACGGGACTTATTGGTATATTTGGACGAGGTTCCAAGTGGCTCGAATGAGTTTTAGACGGGGTTCGGATTGTTTGGAGCCTTGTTGAAGCTGCTGGAAATTTTGGTTGCTGGTGCCTTCGCACCTACGCATGAAGGACCGCAGGTGCGTGCTCGCGGAAGCGTGGAATTCGTCGCAGAAGCGACTTGGGAAGGCTGACTGGAGAGGCTCCGCAGGTGCGGACATTTGGGGCGCAAAAGCGCTGACATCGTCGATGCGCAAATGAGGCTCGCACCTGCGATTGCGCAAGTGCGGAAATTTGGGGCGCAGAAGCGGCTGACATCACCGATGCGCAAATGAGGCTCACACCTGCGATTACGCAGGAGCGGAAGAAATAGCACAGGTGCGAGAGAGGGATGTTGCGTGGTCACCGCATGTGCAAATTTTTCTCGCAGAAACGAGCTCGCAGGCGTGAAAATCTGTCTGCAGGTGCGAAACTGCGCAGAAACATAAGGATCGAATTTGGTCAATTCTCCATTTTCGTTTTGGATATTTAGAGCTCGGGTTTGGGAGATTTTGGAGGAGTTCTTCACGAGTTCGTCTTGGGTAAGTGTTCTATATCTGAAAGTAATTATATTTCATAAATCCATGGTTATATTCATCATTTATTTCGAATTTAATTGAAGAAATTGAGAAAAATTGTGAAATCTTCCGAAAATGTAAAATGAAGATTTGGAGGTCGAATTATTGTCGGGATTTATTAATTTTTGTATGGTTGAACTCGTATCGGAATGGGTGTTCGGGTTTCGTAAATTTTATTGGGTTTCGAGGTGCGGGCCCGGGGTTTAACTTTTGAGTTGACTTTTTAGTTTTAATTAAAAATCGAAGCTTTATTATCCGAATTTATTTTTTATGAGTTTTATTTATGAATTGAAGTTATTTTGGTTAGATTTGAGCCGTCCTGAGGTTGTTTCACGCGAGAAGGTCATTTTAGAGTATCGGTCTAGCTTCTTTGAGGTAAGTATCTTGCCTAACTTTGTGTGGGAGAACTACCTCTTAGGATTTGAGTCATTTGTGCTAATTGTGTCATGTGAACGCCGTGTACGCGAGGTGACGAGTACGTGCTCGGGCTTATTTGTGGAAATTTGACCGTTTAGGGCTTTTAAGTTCTTATGTTCACTCGATATGAAGTTGTTTGTCATGTTAAATCCCCTATTTACTAAATTCACCTTTACGTGTCTTAATTGAAATTAATTACTTTATGTTCTACCCTTATTGTCGATTAAACTCTTATGTGCCTTAACTGAAATTGTTGCTTCTTTTATCGTCATGCTATCTTTCCGTAATTGCTTAACCTTAATTAAAATTATTATTATCTCTTCAGTAATTGCTTAGCCTTAATGGAAGTTTGTTACCCCTTTCATTGTTGACATATTTTTATTTGGGGTCATTGATTCATGTTATCTCTCTTGTTATCGAATTGCACTTTCGTGGAATCATTGTTACACATTACCTCTCCCTTGTTGAAAATTTTTTGTTGAGACTATTATTTCCCTGTTGTGTCTTTCTATGTGAGTTCGTTCTTCCGTTTCTTTCTGTTCTGAAGTTCTTGTATTGATATACTTGCCGTATTCCAGTGTTATTGTTGTTGTTGTTGTTGTTGTTATTGTTGTTGTTGTATTCATTATTGTTGAGCCGAGGGCCATACGTGATTGTGATATTGAAACTGTTTTAAGAAAATATTGTGGCATGTGGGCACATATTGTGAAAGTTATTTATTTGAGTTGTTATATTTTTGGCATACGTGTTTTGTTGAGAAAATTATTTATGTGTTTGCACGAGGTTTCTGCCGTGCGGTTATTATTGTGTTGCATGAGGTTTCTGTCGTGCGGTTGTTATTGTGTTGCACGAGGTTTCTGCTATACTATTATTTTTATTGATATGTATGCGGTGGTATAAGGTCTGGCTGTTGAAACGCATGCGGTGAGATAAGGTGGGCTTGAAACGCGTGGTTAGTAGGGGAACTACTAGAAGTCATGCAGTGTGATATGGTGGACTAAAACGTGGGATGCTATTTCGGAAAAGATATTTTTCAAAACTAAATATAAAGGCTCCCACGGTGATATAAGGAAAGTTTTGATTCATTTTACGATTTGAGACTACGATGCATTACCTCCGGAGGGCTCTTGTTATCATTTCTCCTTTTCTGTGCACTTGTCTTTGATTGTTGTTTTCCTTAGCATACTATTAATTATTTTCCTCCGTGTTACACTATTTGCTCAGTTCTATGTAGCTAATCTTGTTGTGCTGGTCGTTGCTTCAAACTTCATTATTGTTTTTGTTACACTGTACATTTCGTGGTGATCGTTTCATATGTTCCATTCATTGACTCTATTCTTATTTGTTGACTGAAATTATGGTAGAACACTTGCACAAGCATACACATAGTTAAATCACCCATATCGGTTTAAAAGGTGAATCCTGACGACATTAACCATTATACGTACTCTTGTCTTCTTGCCTTCTGTGTGAGGATTGTTCTATTGGCACGTGAGTCGTCCGTGCGATTATGAGTTGTAATGTGGGCACAAGATGCCAAGTGATTAGGGTTTATGAATTAGGACCCGTGAGCTGTGATTATGTGGTTCGGTACATCGTGGAAATGCTTGAACAGATCTGGTGTGAAAGCGGTTGTTCTTATTGAGTTGTTGTTGGTTTCCCTTTATTTGGTTTCCCCGGACTTAGACTGTGATCAGTTACTCTACAACATTATTACCTGACTGCTTCTTGTTGAATATTGTTGTTGCTAGTGTATTATTACAAGTATTGTCTTGTATTCCTTATCCTGCTTAGCTTTATATTAATATTGTTTCTCTGTTAGTTCATCTACACACTTGTTCAAGTTGTTTAGTCCGGTGGGTGTCTTGATTGTCGCTCGTCACTACTCCACCGAGCTTATGACTTGTACTACCGGTTGAATTCTCCTAATTATTTAATAAGTATTAGGTTTACCTAGTGTTAGAGATTGGGTATCATCACAACATCCTACGGAGAAAAATTGGGGTTGTGAGAGCCTATCCAGTCTATCGTCCATCCGCATACGATTTTAACTAAAATATGAAGACTTTTTGCCTTCATATTAGGTAATTAACTCAGTGAGCGCCGTAGGCCTTTGTTTTTCTTTTTCGAACTAACTATAGTGGTCGAGTGTTAGCCTATACATTAAAATTTCTAAAGACAAGACATTCGTTTGGTCTTTGTTTTTCGTTTTAGAAATTACCTATACTGGTAAGGAGTCAACCTATACACTAAAATGTACATTTGCTTGGTCTTTATTTTTCTTTTTAGGACTACCTACAGTGGTAGGGGTTTAGCCTAACGAGTAAAATTCTAAAGACAAGTACATCCGTTTGGTCCTTGTTTTTCTTTCACATGTAATAGCAAAGTCGAATATATACTCAAACCAATTTATTATATATTCTAAATATTTGTTTGGATTTTCAAACACCACTTGTCATTTTTTTAACCGAAAATGGGCTTCACGATAACTTTTAATTAATTGTTACTTTTAATGTTTCAAACTTTCTATATGTTTTCCTTAAAATAACTCCTCTACACTAAATTTTAAATATGTTCAATGTTTTGTCCAATTATATTCATATATGTTAACACCTTTGAATACTATATCTGTATCTAACATTGAATTTTATGGGAAGTTATACAAATTATTTCCTATCAATCGAATTTGATGTTTTTACCATGTACTCAAATATTGACCAATAATTCGTTTTCTATAATTACGTCTTTGAGTTTTCAATGTCTTAAATAGAAATCCCAAAATATTTAAACTTCCAATTTTAATATAAACTCCACCAGATCTTTCTTTCATAAAATAGACTCCAAAATAATCATAGTTGATCACTACACATTTTCACCTTAAATTTGATCACTAATTCTGGTAAGCGTAAGGATTTTCCCCCCAAAAGCTACCGTTCCTTCATTTTCATATTCTTGTTACTGATTGTAGAGGGGATCATTTTTGCCTGTGCATGCAACTGTGAGAATAGAAGAATAAAAACTATCCTTTTTAAATAAAAGAATAGTTTGTGTTCATTTTAAATTTTTATGCTGATATTCTCTCTATATATAAAAATTCACGATTCAAATTTACAACACTCGTACCAAAAAATATGAATTAAATATCTCAGAATGTCTCTATTTGTACTTGATATCGTAAATTTATCTTATTTTATGACAAAGAAAAAATAAGTTAGAACTTTTTCCGTCAAATCTTAAGGAAATGGTGGAACATATGTTGGGATTTTAAGCTTGTGTAGCTTAAAGAAGGTGAATGAGAAATGGAGGAAAAATGAAATATTTGAGTTTCCCTTGGGAAAGGGACATTGTCCCATATCGGAGAAAGAAAAGGCTTTTGATGAGTATATATATAATTGCTCTTCTTCTAGCTCTTAAAGAGTTAAGAAAAAAGGCAAGCCTCGCGCCGTCGTCGTCGCTCGGCTTCGGCTTCGGATATATCAAAGATCGATTGATTGATTAATCTTTTTGGACAAAATTCCTTTCAATTATTTAATTAATTAATTAAATAATTAACGAAAAATTCAATCCGGAATAACCCGCGACCCGATTCGGTAAGGCCCATTTTCTTTTCCGGATTATTTTAAATATATTTTTTCCCACAATATTTTCAAACACCCCTTTTCCAACAGCCATGGATGTTTCTGAAAGGTTGCAAACCTTTTCAGAAACAATGCCAGCACCTCTATAAATAGAGTTTGAATCCCAGAATCTTTCCTTACGAAATTTTCTGAGCTTCTTCTTCTTCTTCTTCTTCTTCTGCACAATATTTTTCAGTGTGTTTTACGACCATTGAGTGGTTCACAGTTCATCAGAGTTTTGGTACCAATACACTGGTGAGTTAAATCGTTCTATCCTAGGAGGATATATTCCAGCACCTCGGGTACTTGAGGAGAATAATTTCCTTAAGGACACACTGTGTATTCAGTGGGCTCGATTTATTCCTATACTGTTTTTTATTTTCCAAAATCTATTTCGTTAAACAAGTATTACTAACTTTCTGTTTTATTTTTTCAGAAAGTTTAATTGTTTATTACAGCAATACAGAATAATAACAATCTTAAGAAAATTATTTTTTTTACATTCTGTATTTTGTTTGTGGAGATTAAAACCTGTTTGGTCATGAAGTCATTGTTTGTTTATATGTTGATGACATGTTGATAATGAGCAAAAACATGGCAGATATAAATGCTACTAAGCGCATGTTGGCTAGCAAATTCGATATGAAAGACTTAGAAGTTGCTGATGTGATCTTAGGAATCAGAATTCACAAGACTCCACAAGGTCTAGCATTATCACAGTCTCACTACATTGAAAGGTACTTGACAAGTTTAAGTATTTGGATTTCAAAATTGCCAAGACTCCAATTGACGTGAGTTATGCACTTCAAAAGAATGAAGGTGAAAGTGACTCACAATTAGATTATGCAAGAGTATTGGAAAGTTTGATGTATATCATGAATTGTACACGACCAGATATAACATGTGCTATTAGTAAACTGAGTCGGTTTACAAGTAATCCCAATCACATACATTGGATGGCAATGAAACGAGTTTTGGGATATCTCAAACATACCCAAAATTACGCTTTGCATTATAACAAATATCCATCCGAGATCGAGGGATATAGTGATGCAAATTGGATCACTAGATCATCTGAAGTTAAATCCACGAGTGGATATGTTTTCACAATTGGGGGTGGAGCAGTATCTTGGAAATCATCCAAACAAACGTGCATCGCCCGTTCTACAATGGAATCAGATTTCATAGCTTTAGATAAGGCCGGTGAAGAAGCTGAATGGCTCCGAAATTTCTTGGAAGATATTTCATTTTGGCCCAAACCTTTGGCACCTATTTGTATACATTGTGATAGTCAAGCGGCAATAGGCAGGGCAGGGAGCGTTATGTATAACGGAAAATCTCGTCATATGCGACGAAGACACAATACCGTTAGACAACTACTCACTAGTGGTGTTATCACAATTGACTACATAAAGTCAAGAGATAACGTGTCGGATCCACTTACAAAAGGCCTATCTAGAAAGGCAGTTGAAAGATCATCAAAGGGAATGGGGTTACGGTCTAGGACAAGTCATCATGACGGTAACTCTACCTAGCAGACTAGAGATCCCACGAGCTACGTTCAAAGAGATCAAACAAAGTTATGAATGACGGTTCAACATTGTCAAATAACTCAACCCATTCTCGTGATGAAGACAATGTTCAGAAATCGAGGTAAAGCATTAAGGCTTTTTGATGAGTCAACAAAGCTTAAAGGTTTTTTTAATGATTTGCTAAGTCTGGCAGGAAATGACCAGATAGTGTGTCTATAGGATTACACGTTTAGAAATTACCTATGTGAGTGTGAAGTGTAAGCCGCTTTAAGGGGAATGAAAGTAAAGGCACATTCTCTAAGCACTCATGAAACCAGGCAGTGTTCATGGCTGAAACGAACACAACCGTGAGAACCATAGATGGTTAAGGATTGATTGTGTGACTTATGTTGTCTAGGTATACAACAAAGCTCGACGGTTCAAAGATATCAAATCTACCGATTGACCGAGTATATCCGATATAAGTTCACTACGGAAAGTTCAAAGGGAAACCTACTTATCCAGATGCAATTAATTCTTGCATGTAAAACACACACGCGTCCGTGCATTCCTTTATTTTATAGCCATTCCCCATTCATGTGGGGGATTGTTGGGATTTTAAGCTTGTGTAGCTTAAAGAAGGTGAATGAGAAATGGAGGGAAAATAAAATATTTAAGTTTCCCTTGGGAAAGGGATATTGTCCCATATCGAAAAAAGAAAAGGTCTTTGATGAGTATATATATAATTGCTCTTCTTCTAGCTCTTAAAGAGTTAAGAAAAAAGGCAAGCCTCGCGCTGTCATCGTCGTCGCTCGCTCGGCTCGGCTTCAGATTCGGATTCGGTCAAAGATTGATTGATTAATCTTTTTGGACAAAATTTCTTTCAATTATTTAATTAATTAATTAAATAATTAAAGAAAAATTCAATCCAGAATAACCCATGACCCGCGACCCGGTTCGGTCAGGCCCGTTTTCTTTTCCGAATTATTTTAAATATATGTTTTCCCGCAATATTTTCAAACACCCATTTTCCAATAGCCATGGCTGTTTCTGAAAGGTTGCAAACCTTTTCAGAAACAATGCCAGCAACTCTATAAATAGAGTTTGAATCCCAGAATCTTTTCTTACGAAATTTTCTGAGCTTCTTCTTCTTCTTCTTCTTCTTCTGCACAATATTTTCCAGTGTGTTTTACGATCATTGAGTGGTTCACAGTTCATCGGAGTTTTGGTACCAATACACTGGTGAGTTAAATCGTTCTATCCTGGGAGGATATATTCCAGCACCTCGGGTACTTGAGGGGAATAATTTCCTTAAGGACACACTGTGTATTCAGTGGGCTCGATTTATTCCTATACTATTTTTTATTTTCCAGAATCTATTTCGTTAAACAAGTATTACTAACTTTCTGTTTTATTTTTTCAGAAAGTTTAATTATTTATTACAGCAATACAGAATAATAACAATCTTAAGGAAATTATTTTTTTTATATTCTGTATTTTGTTTGTGGAGATTAAAACATGTGTGATTTTCTACTCCTTCTGAATTTTACTATTCTGATTTGAAGATATAAAAACTTCATCAGAGTATTGAAATTCGTAAAACGATTTGAAGAACATAAAAACTTCATCGTTTTTCTGTAAAACAGTATATAGAAACTTCGGTTTTATTTATTATACATACTGTTTTTTTGTTAATAACAGTATTGTGTACTATTTTGATTTTGCCATTAATTGAACTCTTCTGTTGTTTACAGTGAGAAATGACAATTGATAACGGAAATTCTTCTGCGACTATTACGGCAATGACGATAGCCTCGTTAAGCCGGACTGCTGTTCCACCGGCAGAGTAACCGGGAAAATTTTTCGGAGCCAACTTCAAAGGATGGCAGCAAAGGGTGTTTTTCTGGCTTACCACACTTGGTATGCAGAAATTCACTAGTGAAGAACCTCCAGTGCCTGCTGCGGACATGCCGGACAACGAGAAATTCATGATTGTTGAGGCGTGGAAGCAGGCAGATTTTCTTTGCAAAGGCTATATCTTAAGCGCTTTAGAGGATGACTTGTACAATGTGTACAGTGCGATGAATACTTCGAAAGAATTATGGGACGCACTTGAGAAGAAGTACAAGACTGAAGATGCATGCTTGAAGAAGTTCGTGGTTGCCAAGTTTCTAGACTATAAAATGATAGACAGTAAAACTATTGGAACCCAAGTTCAGGAGCTTCAACTTATTTTTCATGACCTTATTGCTGAAGGTATGGTCGTGAATGAAGCATTTCAAGTGGCTGCAATGATTGAAAAATTGCCTCCTTCGTGGAGAGATTTCAAGAACTATCTTAAGCACAAGTGCAAAGAAATGAAGTTGGAAGATCTTGTGATTCGTCTCAAGATTGAGGAAGACAACAAAACAGCCAAGAAGAAGTCTCGTGGAAATTAAACGATCATGAGAGCTAATATCGTTGAGGAGACTGCTCCAAAAAGTAAGAAGAGAAAGAGGTCTTCTGGACAGACTAAGGAGCAGAACAAAAAGAAATTCAAGGGCAGCTCCTACAATTGTGGGAAAATCGGTCACAAAGCCCCTGATTGTCGTCTCCCAAAAAAGTATAAGAAGAAGGGACAGGCCAACATAGTGGAGAAGAATTATGACATTGATGATCTGTGTGCAATACTTTCGGAATGCAACCTAGTTGGAAATCCGAAGGAGTGGTGGATTGACTCTGGAGCCACTCGACATGTTTATGCTGTCAAGGAAGCATTTGCGGCTTACTCTACTGCTGGTCCCGAAGAAGAGCTTTCCATGGGAAATACTGCAACAGCCAAGATTGAAGGTTATGGGAAGATATTCCTGAAGATGACTTCCGGCAAGGTGTTAACGCTCAACAATATTCTTCATGTTCCTACTATTAGGAAGAATTTAGTTTCTACTTTTTTGCTTGTTAAGAACGGATTCAAATGTATATTTGTTTCTGATAAAGTTGTTGTAAGCAAGAATGAAATGTATGTTGGAAAGGGCTACCTCACAGAGGGCCTCTTCAAACTAAATGTAATGGTTGTTGACAGTATGAATAAAATTGCAGCTTCTTCTTATTTATTGGAATCAAATAATTTATGGCATATTCGTTTAGGACATGTCAATTACAAAACCTTGCGGAATTTAATTAATTTAGAAGTGTTGCCTAAATTCGAGTGTAATAAATCAAAATATCAAATATGTGTTTAGTCTAAGTTTGTAAAACATCCTTATAAGTCTATTGAAAGGAATTCAAATCCTTTAGACTTAATTCATACTGACATTTGTGATATGAAGTCGATACCATCACGAGGTGGGAAAAAGTATTTTTATTACTTTTATTGACGACTGCACTCGATATTGTTATGTTTATTTGCTTAATAGTAAGGACGAAGCAATTGAAGTATTTAAGCAATACAAGAATGAAGTGGATAATCAATTGAATAAAAAGATCAAAATGATTAGAAGTGATAGGGGTGGAGAATATGAATTTTCATTTGCAGAAAGTTCGGTATTACCGCAGAGTTTGTGGGGCGAAGCTATCCTTACAGCATACCGAATACTCAACAGAGTACCCCACAGCAAAACGCAATCTATTCCATATGAAAAATGGAAAGGAAGAAAACCCAACTTGAAATATTTCAAAGTGTGGGGGTGTCTAGCAAAGGTACAAGTTCCTTTACCTAAAAGGGTTAAAATCGGACCAAAAACTGTTGATTGCATTTTCATTGGATATGCTACAAACAGTAAAGCATGTCGGTTTTTGGTTCATAAATCTGATAATCCCGAAATTCACATTAACACGGTAATGGAATCAGATAATGCTAAATTCTTTGAAAGTATCTATCCATATAAAACTGAATGTGAGTCGTTAAGTGAAAGACCTAAACGACCTCGGGAAGAACCAAAGGAAAATACTCCAAGTATAGAAGATCCAAGGCGTAGCAAACGTCAAAGAACATCTACTTCCTTTGGACCAGATTTTTGTGACATTCTTGCTTGAAAATGAGCCTCAAACTTTTAAAGCAGCTATGTCATCTTCTGATTCAGCGTTTTGGAAAGAGGCAATCAATAGTGAGATTCAATCAATTTTGGATAACCATACATCAGAATTGGTAGATCTTCCTCCAGGAAATAAGCCTTTAGGTTCGAAATGGATCTTTAAACAGAAAGTGAAAGCTGATGGCACTATTGACAAATATAAGGTAAGACTTGTTGTCAAAGGTTATAGACAAAAGGAAGGCCTTGATTACTTTGACACTTACTCGCCAGTAACGAGGATAACATCTATTAGGGTGTTAGTGGCAATAGCGGCTGTGTATAGTCTTGAAATCCATCAAATGGATGTTAAAACAGCTTTCTTAAATGGAGAATTAGAGGAAGAGATTTACATGGAATAACCTGAGAGTTTTGTGGTAACTGGTAAAGAAAAAAAAGTGTGCAAACTTGTAAAGTCATTTTATGGACTTAAACAAGCACCCAAACAATGGCATGCCAAATTTGACCAAACAATGTTGGCAAGTGGGTTTAAAATTAACGAGTGCGACAAATGTATTTACATTAAAAACACTCCAGGTCATGAAGTCATTGTTTGTTTATATGATGATGACATGTTGATAATGAGCAAAAACATGGCAGATATAAATGCTACTAAGCGCATGTTGGCTAGCAAATTCGATATGAAAGACTTAGGAGTTGCTGATGTGATCTTAGGAATCAAAATTCACAAGACTCCACAAGGTCTAGCATTATCACAGTCTCACTACATTGAAAGGTACTTGACAAGTTCAAGTATTTGGATTTCAAAATTGCCAAGACTCCAATTAACGTGAGTTATACCCTTCAAAAGAATGAAGGTGAAAGTGACTCACAATTGGATTATGCAAGAGTATTGGAAAGTTTGATGTATATCATGAATTGTACACGACCAGATATAGCATGTGCTATTAGTAAACTGAGTCAGTTTACAAGTAATCCCAATCATATACATTGGATGGCAATGAAACGAGTTTTGGGGTATCTCAAACATACCCAAAATTACGCTTTGCATTATAACAAATATCCCTCCGTGATCGAGGGATATAGTGATGCAAATTGGATCACTGGATCATCTGAAGTTAAATCCACGAGTGGATATATTTTCACAATTGGGGGTGGAGCAGTGTCTTGGAAATCATCCAAACAAACGTGCATCGCCCGTTCTACAATGGAATCAGATTTCATAGCTTTAGATAAGGCCGGTGAAGAAGCTGAATGGCTCCGAAATTTCTTGGAAGATATTTCATTTTGGCCCAAACCTTTGGCACCTATTTGTATACATTGTGATAGTCAAGCGGCAATAGGCAGGGCAGGGAGCGTTATGTATAACGGAAAATCTCGTCATATGCGACGAAGACACAATACCGTTAGACAACTACTCACTAGTGGTGTTATCACAATTGACTACATAAAGTCAAGAGATAACGTGTCGGATCCACTTACAAAAGGCCTATCTAGAAAGGCAGTTGAAAGATCATCAAAGGGAATGGGGTTACGGTCTAGGACAAGTCATCATGACGGTAACTCTACCTAGCAGACTAGAGATCCCACGAGCTACGTTCAAAGAGATCAAACAAAGTTATGAATGACGGTTCAACATTGTCAAATAACTCAACCCATTCTCGTGATGAAGACAACGTTCAGAAATCGAGGTAAAGCATTAAGGCTTTTTGATGAGTCAACAAAGCTTAAAGGTTTTTTTAATGATTTGCTAAGTCTGACAGGAAATGACCAGATAGTGTGTCTATAGGATTACACGTTTAGAAATTACCTATGTGAGTGTGAAGTGTAAGTCGCTTCAAGGAAAATGAAAGTAAAGGCCCATTCTCTAAGAACTCATGAAAGCAGGCGGCGTTCATGGCTGAAACGAACACAACCGTGAGAACCATAGATGGTTAAGGATTGATTGTGTGACTTATGTTGTCTAGGTATACAACAAAGCTTGACGGTTCAAAGATATCAAATCTACCAATTGACCGAGTATATCCGATATAAGTTCACTACGGAAAGTTCAAAGGGAAACCTATTTATCCAGATGCAATTAATTCTTGCATGTAAAACACACACGCGTCCGTGCATTCCTTTATTTTATAGCCATTCCCCATTCATGTGGAGGATTATTGGGATTTTAAGCTTGTGTAGCTTAAAGAAGGGAAATGAGAAATGAAGGGAAAATGAAATATTTGAGTTTCCCTTGGAAAGGGATATTGTCCCATATAGGAGAAAGAAAAGGCTTTTAATGAGTATATATATAATTGCTCTTCTTCTAGCTCTTAAAGAGTTAAGAAAAAAGGCAAGCCTCACGCCGTCGTCGTCGTCGCTCGCTCGGCTTCGGTTCGGCTTCGAATTTGGTCAAAGATCGATTGATTGATTAATCATTTTGGACAACATTCCTTTTAATTATTTAATTAATTAATTAAATAATTAACGAAAAATTCAATCCAGAATAACCCATGACCCGCGACCCGGGTCAGACCCGTTTTCTTTCCCAAATTATTTTAAATATATTTTTTGTGCATCGCCCGTTCTACAATGGAATCTGAATTCATAGCTTTAGATAAGGTCGGTGAAAAAGTTGAATGGCTCCGAAATTTTTTGGAAGATATTCCACTTTGGCCCAAATCTTCGGCACCTATTTGTATACATTGTGATAGTCAAGCGGCAATAGGTAGGGCAGGGAGCGTTATGTATAACGGAAAATCTCGTCATATACGACGGAGACACAATACCGTTAGACAACTACTCTCTAGTGGTGTTATCACAATTGACTACATAAAGTCAAGAGATAACGTGTCGGATCCACTTACAAAAGGCCTATCTAGAGAGGCAGTTGAAAGATCATCAAAGGGAATGGGGTTAAGGTCTAGGACAAGTCATCATGACGGTAACTCTACCTAGCAGACTGGAGATCCCACGAGCTAGGTTCAAAGAGATCAAA
The DNA here is from genome assembly GCF_000715075.1 of Nicotiana tabacum. NCBI lineage: Eukaryota > Viridiplantae > Streptophyta > Magnoliopsida > Solanales > Solanaceae > Nicotiana > Nicotiana tabacum. Next base: position 42,271,725 of record NC_134103.1, read on the forward strand.
CAAAGTTATGAATGACGGTTCAACATTGTCAAATAACTCAACCCATTCTCGTGATGAAGACAATGTTCAGAAATCGAGGTAAAGCATTAAGGATTTTTGATGAGTCAACAAAGCTTAAAGGTTTTTTTAATGATTTGCTAAGTCTGGTAGGAAATGACCAGATAGTGTGTCTATAGGATTACACGTTTAGAAATCACCTATGTGAGTGTGAAGTGTAAGCCGGTTCAAGGGGAATGAAAGTAAAGGCCCATTCTCTAAGCACTCATAAAACCAGGCAGTGTTCATGGCTGAAACGAACACAACCGTGAGAACCATAGATGGTTAAGGATTGATTGTGTGACTTATGTTGTCTAGGTATACAACAAAGCTCGACGGTTCAAAGATATCAAATCTACCGATTGACCGAGTATATCCGATATAAGTTCACTACGGAAAGTTCAAAGGGAAACCTACTTATCCAGATGCAATTAATTCTTGCATGTAAAACACACACGCGTCCGTGCATTCCTTTATTTTATAGCCATTCCCCATTCATGTGGGGGATTGTTGGGATTTTAAGCTTGTGTAACTTAAAGAAGGGAAATGAGAAATGGAGGGAAAATAAAATATTTGAGTTTCCCTTGGGAAAGGGATATTATCCCATATCGGAGAAAGAAAAGACTTTTGATGAGTATATATATAATTGCTCTTCTTCTAACTCTTAAAGAGTTAAGAAAAAAGGCAAGCCTCGCGCCGTCGTCGTCGTCGCTCGGCTTCGGATTTGGATTTGGCTTTGGATTTGGATATTTGGTCAAAGATCGATTGATTGATTAATCTTTTTGGACAAAATTTCTTTCAATTAATTAATTAATTAATTAATTAAATAATTAACAAAAAATTCAATCCGGAATAACCCATGACCTGTGACCGGGTTCGGTCAGGCCCGTTTTCTTTTCCGAATTATTTTAAATATATTTTTTCCCGTAATATTTCCAAACACCTCTTTTCCAACAGCCATGACTGTTTCTGAAAGGTTGCAAATCTTTTCAGAAACAATGCCAGCAACTCTATAAATAGAGTTTGAATCCCAGAATCTTTCCTTACGAATTTTTCTGAGCTTCTTTTTCTTCTGCACAATATTTTTCAGTATATTTTACGACCATTGAGTAGTTCACAGTTCATCAGAGTTTTGGTACCAATACACTGGTGAGTTAAATCATTCTATCCTAGGAGGATATATTCCAGCACCTCGGGTACTTGAGGGGAATAATTTCCTTAAGGACATACTGTGTATTCAGTGGGGTCGATTTATTCCTATACTGTTTTTTTTTCAGAATCTATTTCGTTAAACAAGTATTACTAACATTTTGTTTTATTTTTTCAGAAAGTTTAATTGTTTATTACAGCAATATAGAATAATAACAACATAACCTTTAACAATTTAAATAAAAAATTTAATCCCACATAAAATAGAGATCCCTTGCAGGATTAAAATAAGAAAAAAATATTACTCCCTCCGTTTTAATTTAGATGAGGTAGTTTGACTAGATACGGAGTTTAAGAAAAAGAAGAAGACTTTTAAAAATTATCATCTTAAAAGCTTAAGTGGTAAAAGTTTTATCGGACCATGATATTTGTGTATTTATAAATTTTTTTTATTAATAATAAAATAAGTAAAATAAATAATTTAAAGTTGAATTATTTTTAAATTTAAAAGTGCATGTTTATTTTGGAAAAAATTAAAGAGAGCATAATGTACCAAACAATTACTTGTTGATCCTTCAACTAAACAGAGCCAGAACAAGGATGAGCTGGATTATAACACTTCCCTTTTCGGCTGTTCTAGTAATAGAGGTATGCGTATCCATTAATACCCCCACCCACCCAGCTCCCCCACCCCCGCCTAGTCTTCTTCCTTCTTCCCCTGCGCACTCGACTATAAATACCACCCAGCCACCCAATTTTTCCTCCACTCACGTTTTTTCGTCTTCTTCATTGCTCCGTTCCTATTTCTCCATTAAAACTCTAGAACTTTCCACAAAGAGAGAGAGAAAAAGCAGAAGCAGAGGGAAAAATCAGTTGAGTTTTGGGAATCGGAGGCGGTGGAATTGTGGATTCGGAGCGGCAGAATTGTAAGTGCTGTATGTCAGACGACTACTACTACTATTACAGTGACAAGTATTACGGCGGTTACAGTGAACTCGCGAATCCATTGCAATGGCCTCAACTCAGGAAAAGGCGACGGCTTCTTCCCCTTCACGAAATGCTTCAGCCGCTCAGTTTTCGCCGGAATGGACTGCCGCCGGAACCGTAGCTGAAATTTCCGATCGTTCCTCTACCACCAGATCAGCGGCCAACGCCAAAACCACTGCCACTGCTGCTGTTGCTGTGATCGACTCCATTGATCGTCCTTCTCTGCCAAATGCTCCTGCCGTTAAAGGTATTGGTTTTCATGATTTGACTAATTTATTGCTCTGTGCCACACATGCAAAAGGTGATACGTCATGCTCTGCGTTCGTGCGATTGTGGATCGTATAGCCTTTTTGCTTTTTGTAGGTGCCTGCTGGTTTTTCCTTGTCGGTGCTTCTGAAAATCATCAAAACATATGAAATACATACGTATGACATTTTAAGCTAATTTTTTATTCTTTATACGGAGCCTTATTTTAGTTGTTTTAACCTTTTACGTTTTCTTTAGCATATAAAACTTACATCCTTCACCTTATTGTCTTGATCACCGATTCACATGTACAGTAAATTTGGAGGTAACGAAAAATAAAAGTGAAAAATCGTGACTTTTATCGCTTTTTTTTTTTAAGTATCATTTGGGAATCTACTTGAAGCACAAATCTCACTCTTGTGCTCTGTTCCCTGGCCAGGGGATAGACTCCACTCTCTGTCTTCCCTTTTATCTCAGTGGTTGTTACTTTTCAATCTTTACACGAGTTACATGATTTTTTGCTTGTTTTGAAGTTGCTTGAAATTATTCATTTTCCATTTTTCTTTTCGTTTGGGCAATTTTTGAAAAAAGTGAGTATGTGATAATCTTTTAGAAAAAAGAATTGTGTATTCTCAAGAGTTTTTTGAGTGCTCTGCGCCTGGATGATGACTTTTCTTCTTGGTTCACAAAGTGTCTCAAGACATTTTGTTTCTCCAAATATTATTACGGAGTATTTATTTACTTTTTTGTTTTGATAACCGTGGAGTTCGGGCCAGCTTGTACGCACCTCGATTAGTTCCCTGCTACCTCCCTCCAAATATTATTTCCATTTTTCCAGGAAAACTTCTCCGGCGCAAATGCCTAAAAATCTTAGGCTACTCTGGCTTATGCATATGAATTACTCTTATATTTCGCAGTGGGGTGTGTTGTAAGCCTTTTCAAGTTTTCTTAAATCATTCACAACTTCAGCAGTAAGCTGTAAGCACCAAAGAATATACAGAACAAATTTTTGATAATATAATTGCAGAGCTCGAGACTTGAGACTTTTCAAATAATCCAAGGCTTGGCTGGAATGCATTGTAGATATTTGGACTATTTAGTAATCAACTTGGCATGACAAGGTTATATCAAGAGCCTGCGTGTAAGGAATGTTGAGAAAATTTGTTGGCTCATTTATGAAAATTGCTATAATCTGAATTTTACAGGACTGCCTACCTTATTGAGGGCTCAAAGTCACCATCCCTTGGACCCCCTAACTGCTGCTGAAATTGCCGTGGCTGTTGCAACTGTCAGGGCAGCTGGCAGTACTCCTGAGGTCATTATTTGCTTTATTAATATAGATGTTTTTGTTTCTGCCTCTCCAATCATCAATATTCAATTAACACTTACCTTCGATGTTTAGGTGAGAGATAGCATGCGCTTTGTCGAGGCTGTTTTGGTGGAACCAGACAAGAGTGTGATTGCTTTAGCTGATGCATACTTCTTCCCTCCTTTCCAACCATCTTTGTTGCCGAGAACGAAAGGTGGGCCTGTAATTCCTAGTAAACTTCCTCCAAGGAAGGCTAGACTAATTGTTTATAATAAGAAATCAAATGAGACCAGCATATGGATTGTTGAGCTCTCGGAGGTTCATGCTGTGACTCGAGGAGGCCACCACCGCGGCAAAGTCATTTCATCTAAGGTTGTGCCTGATATACAGCCTCCAATGGTAGGTGCCTCTGATAAACTTATAAGTCGAATATCATGCTGAAAGTTTTAAGCATTGCTGCTAGGTTATATTGTCTGTGTTTTGATTAACTTTTCCACATATTGTTTATCAAAAGCCATAAGAAAGCTATTTTAATACTTGGAATACTTCTGTGCTCATGTTTACTAGTGACTTGCTTGCCACAGAACGAATGACTGCACTAGTTTCTATAGGAACTTGTGACCTTTTCTCCAAATGGAAGAAATCTAGTGATAATGAGATCCATGTTTTCTTGTTGCACCCAAAAGAGAACTATCATATGTAAATTGGATTGTAGGACGCTGCTGAATATGCTGAATGTGAAGCTGTTGTGAAGGATTTCCCTCCTTTTCGTGATGCAATGAAGAAGAGAGGAATCGATGATATGGAACTTGTGATGGTTGATGCCTGGTTGGTCTCTCTGTTCTTTACCTTTTTCTGTAAACAACATGCATGAGATCTCCTAGTATGCGTTGCATTTTCTATAGTTTGACATATATATTATAACACTCCTAGTCATTCAGGTGTGCAGGTTACTTCAGCGAGGCTGATGCACCTAACCGCCGTCTAGGAAAACCTCTAATCTTTTGCAGAACTGAAAGCGACTGTCCAATGGAAAATGGCTATGCTCGACCAGTTGAAGGAATTCATATACTGGTTGATATGCAGAATATGGTTGTGATAGAGTTTGAAGATCGTAAAGTGGTTCCGTTACCACCAGCTGATCCATTGAGAAATTACACTCCTGGTGAAACGAGAGGAGGGGTTGACAGAAGTGATGTTAAACCTCTTCTTATAAGTCAGCCTGAAGGTCCTAGCTTCCGTGTCAGTGGGCACTTTGTTGAATGGCAGAAGGTACTTTTTTACAGAGCATGATATATCATTTTTTCTGTATTTCTGTGGATGATTTAATTACTTCGACAACCAATATAATCCTATGCAGTGGAACTTTCGTATTGGTTTTACCCCCAGGGAGGGTTTGGTTATCTATTCTGTTGCATATGTTGATGGTAGCAGAGGCCGTAGACCTGTTGCGCATAGGCTGAGCTTCATTGAAATGGTAGTCCCCTATGGGGATCCAAATGAGCCACATTACAGGAAAAATGCTTTTGATGCAGGGGAAGATGGGCTTGGTAAAAATGCACATTCCTTAAAGAAGGTCAGGAAATATGTCATTGGCATTGTACAATTCATTTTCAATTCATTATATTCAGTGAGATGAACTTCGGGATCACATGCGAATGTTTTCTTTGATTGCAGGGTTGTGATTGCTTAGGCTATATTAAGTATTTCGATGCGCATTTTACAAACTTCACAGGTGGTGTTGAGACAATCGAAAATTGTGTCTGCCTACATGAGGAGGATCATGGAATCTTATGGAAGCATCAAGATTGGAGAACAGGTTTAGCTGAAGTACGACGTTCGCGACGGCTAACAGTGTCTTTCATCTGTACTGTCGCAAACTATGAATATGGATTTTACTGGCACTTTTATCAGGTTGGCTACCCTTTCTAAGTAAGAGTTAACTTGTTGGTTCATTGGTTGCATTATATCTTCCCAATGTGATTTACTTGTTTTAACTAAGTTCAGCTGGCAGTGCGTCATTTGTAGCATTATCTCTTTATCATTTGGGCATGCGTTTCCATGTTTTTAAACTGCACACTCATTACTTCAATAAGGGGGGATGCCGCTTTAAATCACATTAGAAGCCCATAGTTCCTTTTTGACCCGGTAAAAAAGGAGAAAATGTGGATCTAGTGTCCATGTTGATTTTGAGATTTGAATATTAAAACATGAATCTCCTATTTCTCACCACAGGATGGGAAAATCGAGGCTGAAGTTAAGCTGACTGGAATTCTCAGCTTAGGTGCCCTTCTACCTGGGGAAGTTCGAAAATATGGGACAACTATTGCACCTGGCTTGTATGCACCTGTACATCAGCACTTCTTTGTGGCTCGCATGGATATGGCTGTTGATTGCAAACCAGGGGAAGCACATAATCAGGTATGTCCTTTGATGCAAGTGATCTTGACTTATGGTTACTAGTACACCCTTGCATTGATGATTGATCTTCCCACAAGCCCTTGGGAATCCTCCCCAACTTGGCTTTCTTTTTTGTGGCTTTTACTTCTTTATTTTTGAAGGGAAGGGAGAATTTGGTGCCGTGGGGGCATGTATAACCTTAAAGATTTTCTTTTGTTTTTCTCAAATGCCTTTTCTCCTTCCAGATCTTTCTGATTGCTTCCCCACACCTCTATTATTCAATTCCTATAACATTTCTAAGAACTCTGTACCATTTTGGAAGGCATCGGACCTTTCTGGTTTTATGGGCGCAAATGTCTTGCATTGCTTCAACTTAGATTTCATTTTCAATTCATCTCTTTCTTGCTAAAAACTTTGTTTGTTTCATAGCTATCTGTTTCTTGTTGTTAGACACCTGCTAAAATTGGAAAAATTCTTGGAACATCCAAATTTTGTTGGACTGGAAGAGTGAAACTGTTTGGCTGGTGCTCCTACAACAGAGATTGACGTACCACTTGAACCATTTGAACCATTTCAAATGTTGATGACTGGGAAGCACCCAAGGGTGTGGCCTAGTAGTTAATGAAGTGGGGTGAGAACCATGAGGCCTCAGGTTCAATTCTTAGCGGAGACAAAAACACTAGGTGATTTCTTCCCATCTGTCCAAGCCTTGGTGGACGGTGGTCATGGGAGCAGGTTTGAAAAAGGATCTTAGAGTGTCTAGGGTTGGGCCAGGAGGGTCTCTTAACGCCTTCTTTTTTCTTCTCATTGGAGTAATTTCACAAAGACTTGCCAGGGTAAGGGGGAACAAGCACACTGTTGTTGGTGGGAGGTAGCAGGTATCCGGTGGAATTAGTCGAGGTGCGTCTAAGCTGGCCTAGACACCACGGTTATCAAAAATAAATATTGATGACTGGGAACAGGATTTATGTACGGGATACTGATTTTACTTTTGAATATAATTTTCCGAAGTAATAATACTCTGAATTTCATTGCTGTGGACAAAATAATATCCTCCTTATACACCCTCATATCGGTGAATGAACTAAAATTTCATTTAAAAAAGACCAGAGAATGTGATATGCCTAATTCATTCTCAAAAGAATGTGATTTGCCTAATTTTAAATCGATGTATACATCTCTAATGTTTCACTTCTTGTCTACAGGCACATACATATCTTGCACCTTTCTCTTATATTCTTCTTTCATTTTGACATTGACCTACAAGTGACATCTGATAGTAAGGTTTCTTATAATTAGGTGGTTGAAGTAAATGCAAGAGTTGAGCCACCAGGAGAAAATAATGTTCACAATAATGCGTTTTATGCTGCAGAGAGATTGCTTAGAACTGAATTGGAAGCAATGCGTGATTGTAATCCTCTAACTGCTCGCCATTGGATTGTAAGTTTCCTTCTCTCCTGCAGAGGCTTTTCTTTCAAAGGATAAACTCAAGCTTAAAAGGATTATGTAATGCTTTTACATAAATGCTGAAGCTCCTATTCTCTGCCTAAACAATGTTATGGTATGAAATTTTTGTTTCATGTATTGTATTCCTTCATCCTTCTAGCAAAAGCTGAAGGCGGAGGCTGTAACTTGTCTATTCTGTTTACATAGAATACTGCAATCTATAGATAATGGCACATAGTTATACATTTTGCAAATCTGCCACAGTTAATGTTTATCTAATTTGTTATGGTAGTTGTGAAGTCAGCACATGTTTTCTAGTGGTATTTTACTTTTCTATCATCTGTACCTTAAGAATCATCGTTTGTCTGTTACCAAAAAAAATCATCGTCTGTCTAATTTAAGTTATTTGTCATTGTCTTCTGTATTTGTATACGTGTGGTGTGTTTTGGGCAGTAGTTTTGCCTCCTTTTTGGAAATGATGGTTGAACCATATTCCGTTTCAATATTTAGATCCGGAATACAAGAACAGTCAATCGCACGGGGCAGTTAACTGGTTACAAGCTAGTACCAGGTACAAACTGTCTGCCACTAGCTGGATCAGAGGCAAAATTCTTGAGAAGAGCTGCTTTCTTAAAGCATAATCTTTGGGTCACCCCTTACTCTGGTGATGAGATGTTTCCTGGAGGAGAATTTCCTAATCAAAATCCTCGTGTTGGTGAGGGATTGGCTACTTGGGTTAAGCAGAATCGATCCCTGGAAGAAACACAGATAGTTCTTTGGTTAGTCCATCCTCCTTGATACAGATTAAAGATCTTATGGCAACTAAAAGTATGCTAGTTGATATGATAAACTGCATAAATACATATTTTATCCTGTGTTTTGGCCATTCTCATGTGTCACATTTGTAATTTCAATGGCTATCATCTGAAGAAAGAACTTCACAATGACAAGACTTGCAAAAGAGGAACCACTGAAAAATATGCTGTTAACATGCACAAAAATGGGTTTTGGGCCACCGGGGGGGTGGGGGTGGGTGGGTTGGGGTTTAATGATGGGAAAATGGACAAAACATGAGGTAGAAACCGCTGAAATGACACTGCATTTCTATCGAGGTCGTTATTATATATTTCTGGTTATATTGGGTGCTGACTACGTTTTCTAATTTTCCAGGTATGTTTTTGGACTTATACATGTTCCGCGCCTAGAAGACTGGCCTGTTATGCCTGTGGAGCACATTGGTTTTATGCTCCAGGTACAATAATATTGGGCTATGACATTTTTCTTTCTTGATTGGCAATGTCATCTGACATACAATATAAATCGCATTTGACTGGTCAGCATCTGAAACGACTGATGGACTGTGTTCCCATTTAAACTTTCCTTTCACAAGTGTTTAGTTTTATCTAATTCTTGTCCCATTTACTTTTTCATTATGAATTTGGACTGGGAATGGTTGGAGAGTGTTTCTCGGGAACATCATCGCAAGCACTGACCAAGACATTTGTCCCTGAATCTGTCCTTGAGTTTGTGTTGGTAGAAGATTTATTGAACTTATATACTTGCTTTTGGATTTGTTTGGTTGGCTCTGCCTCAAGTTCTTTTCTTTTTGAAGCAATCTGTTTCTTTCGAGGATATATCCATCATTTGTTAAAACTGCAATGAGTCTTCTTAGATCCTAGCTTCACGTCACTAATGTAGATTAATGTTGTTCATGATGCAGCCTCATGGGTTCTTCAATTGCTCCCCAGCTGTTGATGTTCCTCCCAGCACAGCTGACTCGGATATTAAGGAAAACGGGGTAGTGACTAAGTCTTGTCACGACGGTGGTATAATGGCTAAGCTTTGATAGATTCAAGCTAGCTTTGCCTTCTAGGATTGGTTCATGTAACTTCGCATAAATTGGGTCATCTTCCTGTTTGGAGCCTGTATAATATAGTAGCCGTTTCTTAAATATTATTCTGATATACACACCCATCCGAACTAATTTTGAAAGAGTGGTCCCTTTCAAAAGTGGCTTTATAGAACCATCGGATATCTATGCTATAGAAGCCCAAGCTCAATTAGAGGAGTATTGCATAGACTATTCTGGAGTAAACTCTTATGATGTGGTAAAACTTTTAATGGGATGTGTAGTTTTCATCATGTTAATTAAGCTATATCACCTGTAGCATGCGTTGGTAAACTTCAGACACAACTTCCTCTTTATCTTCTTCTTTTTCTCCTCTTTGTAGTATCTGTTATTTGTGAATTTCTTTGGTAAGGAAGACAGTTGTTTGACTGTAGCACTCCTTTCATCTCCAGTCGTTTTCAATGTCACCACATACTTGGCAGGGTCGAACTCACACGTGCTGCACATACATGATTGTTTCTTCTCAACGTTGGACTTTATATTTTCTGTTTTGGGTTGAGATTCTCACTGTGTTTTTTTTACTGAATACATGAAACTTGGCTTTCAAAAGAAAAAAAAGGAAAAACCACCCACAATGGGTGGAATTACAAATATCCCCATCATCCCCGCATCAACAGAAGTTAATAAGGGGAGTCCCATCATTCCCTCGTCAATAAAAATTCTGTACACCTACACTTAAAAAATCCCTTCATAATATCTTGCTTCCATGAAATTGATTTATTCATATCTTTCTTCGATGAAATCGATTTCTTTCTTCCAGTTTATTGATGTCTGCTCCATTGGAGATTCCACCTATATATGCATCTATGCATTTTCTTTTTATGCGACAGGTATGTGATCTTAAGAATTAGGTTCGGGAGTTGCTTTTTAAATTTAAGGTGTCGGTAATAAAAAAGATTCTTCCATATTCTTGGCAAACTTCACGAATAAGTGTCTGAAGTTTGTCTTTGGAATGTGTTTGATAATATGTCTAATATTTAAGTAGTAACTTTTAGGTATGAAATTAGGCATAAATGTATGAGATTTGCCTTGCGTATTTCTAAAGTTCAGATAAAAATGTTTGAAGTTTGCTTGCATAAGCAATATGCCAAACTTCACAGGCGAAAATTTTGCAACTTTAATCGCGTATGTCTGAAGTGATTCTGAAGTAGTTAAACTTACAAAAATTTCTAAATTTCGGCTATTGCCTTAAATGAGGGTCTCAAAATCGGCTATCCATGCACTTGCCCCTGTGATGTGGGAGGCAAAACAGTGGTCTACAAGCTAACTCAAGCATGATTTCTAAGGCGAAGTTATGATATAATAACTTGTTCCATATGTGAAGAGGCTCGCAATAACTTTGTTTTTGACATATTGCATTGGCCACTGGCAACCTGGAAATTCTTTCAGGTTCGACTCGATGCTAAACTTAAATAAGTAAAAATTCAAAATCAGCTGGAGGAATAGCATTCGTCGTATCTCATTGAAGAAATTCATACAATTGAAATATATGATCATGAAATGAGAATTTGGAAATTGTAGCAAAAAAAAAAAAAAAACCCAGGTAAAATCAAAATAGTAACTCATGATTAAATGAAGTGATAATATTGAGGCTGCTAACGAACTAGATTAACTAGCTATAGATAATGATAGGTACAAGAAATTTTGTTTTTAGTTGAGGCGGTATTCAACCATTGTTGATTATTGTTTGAAGCTGAAATTGCTGCTGCAGTAGCGCATATACGTGATTTTAGCTGATGATGAAGAAAGGGTTTGCAAAATTATTAATGAATTAAGTATCGGTGAATATCACTATTAGGGTACAAGTTAGTTTGGCTAGTTTAGTGGCACGAGCATAGTTCCAGGATTTTGCTAGGGAGAGTATAATTGTGAAATTGTTGTCTTTTGATTATCAAACATGTAGTATTGACTGCTCTTGGAGGAATTGGCAAAGATTTGATGGGAGGGCAAAGCATTATACAGAGGTCTATACTGCCTACTTCTGTTAGTATACAAGATGTTGAAATATGCCCCTTGAGCTCCTATGGCACATATGGCCATAGCTCACACTTCTTTCCAGTTGCTTTGCTGCCTTCAACACTTAGGTTCCACAAAAACTGTTACAGCAGCAGCTTTCTGTTGCTTTAAGTCCAGCTCTAGCTCTACTGATTTTGCACTTATCCATGTCAAAATATACAGGCCAAGAAAACCCGCATAATTTATTACACCTTTTGGAATGTCATCCACTATTAAATACAAGTATTGGTATTGACTATTGAGTGAAGGAGCATATACTAACAGGGAACTCCATCAAGATGAGAAGCTATCCATAGTTAAGTCAGTCAACGTGCTCAGTCGGAAGACCCTTTTCTTTATTAAAAAAAAAAAAAAAAAAGTTTCAACCTGAGGACTCAGTCCTCTTAGTTTACTCAAAGCTGATGTTTCTAACTCCTTTGTTTTTTCTTTCAGCTTTCCTTCTCACTTGTACAAGATCTTTAAGATGGTGAGTTTGTATCGTTCTGTCAAAGGAGCAAGCTTTAGTAATCGAACTTTTTCAAGGACTATTTGGTGGTACAGTCAAATTCATCCATAACTTGCACTAATCATGTGGCTTATCAAAAAGAAAAAAGAACTCTTATTATGTGTTGAAAACAACAGCAACTGTTAGTTTGAGAGTTGACTCCTTAACAGTCATATATGAGTGTGAACTTCAGCTAACAAATAGAGCAACATTCTTACTCAGTAAGGGCTGCTTCTAACAAAGGACTGAATTCGTGATTCTCTCTTTAAAAACCTCTAAAGATAGTAGATCAAGAAAGTGGAGAAGCAAGAGAAAGGCGTTAGGTGAAGTTGAGAACATACATATAATTAATGATTAGAGAGAAGATGGATAGAATGAAAAATGTTTTCGCGTGTATGCAGTTATTCTATTGCTACTACTAACCACAATTTTCGTGTTTCTTTCATCACCATTCTTACCCTACATAACTGATATGTCTTCTTACACGAAATATTAACTCGGCCAAACCAAAGCATCAAGACTACTGAACAAATTTAGTCATTCATCACTGTAAATCTTACAAGCTTGTAAGAGAGAAATAATAAGGCAGATCGTAGTTCCTAAGGCTTACTGCTGCTATACTCAGATTTTTTCTTCCTTTGGTTATGAACTTTGTGACTGAGTCATGTTCTTCGCTGCATAAAGTACTCAGGATCATGTACACAACTGTTTTAACTATTCTCACTTAGTAATCATACCTATAGGGATTTTTACTCAACATGTTTTTCAAATGTTTAAGTAAAAAGGAAGCTTTGATTTTAACACTGCTTCATAGAAGCTTTTCTGCAACAAGAACATGTGCCAAGTCTTAAGTGATCTCATAACTTAACTATTTACAGTGAGAAACCTCTGTTCTACACACAGACTTCCCATCACTGTAAATTTTCCTCTATGATTAACTAAGTAAAGTGCGAAAAACTTATGAGCTCAAAATCTTTTTATTTACCCAAATGTAGAAGGCAAAGCTTCGAAAACATTAGGCAGAAAACATGTAACCATCAAATTTGGGGTCCACGACAGAAATGTTACAAGGAACAACAGAAACGTTACGAGGAAAATGTACCAATGCAATTAATAGCCCCATATTTCATACTGTACATTTTTCGCTCATGCAATTATATCACCATACAATTTCTAAATAAAAAATTGACATTGCCCATATAATTAGTTGACATTATTGCTTTGCTAATGTGTATAACTTTTGCATTTAAAAAGAAAAAGAAAAGGAGTGTGCTAATAGAAAAAGATTGAACCAAAAAAAAAAAGATGCTACAATGAGTATACATCAAAGCTAATTAAATCAAGTTGTAGTGAGTTGAAGCCATTAATAAACTTCAAGAACGCAGTCAAGGGACACCATCGTGTTAATAGACAAATCCTAGTCGTCCTAATCTTACCATCAATTTTCCATTGATGGTGTACTCGAGTTTCTTGTATGCATGTCGACACGCATTTTATATGTAATGGCATCCAGTACCCTAGATGGTCTGCAGTTCGCGTCAACTCTGACAATAAACTTTTTGGTGATCCATGGCATAAAAATCAAATTAATTATTAAGTGGTTTTCCAAATACAAGGATCAACCCAATTTTCATATATACAAATTACCCATTTGCATATCAATCAAATAAATCAATTACAGGAGAGAAAATAACAGACAACAATACACATCAAGAAAACGACAAAGAGGGAGTAAAATATCTAAGAGAAGAAATTTACAGAGGAGTTAAAGGCCACAGGAAGAACACAAAATAAAAAAGTCACAAGAACAGAGATGAAGCTTCGCATGCAGTGTGGATCCAAAATGGAAAGATAATCAATAAACTAACTTTTGAACAATGGGTTTACCTTGATATAACAAAGCTTGCGATGTGAAGAAGCCTGAGCAGAAACACGAATTTCACTGTGGAAGAAGTTAAGAAAATTGAGAGAGAAAACAGATTAAACAAGAGAGCGCAGCGCTGACTGACACAATCACGGAGTAGCTTTGGAGTCCACTTCAGATCAGAAACACGTTAACAATAAAAAGGGCATAATAGACAATTTAAGCACAATAGCACAGAAAATGACCAAAGTGCCCTTATTAGCAAGCATGCGTACGTGTCGACCTGATGTGTGTTTATTCCCTCTTATTAGATAGTAGAATACAATAGGTTAACACAAGTAAAAAGTTTAAGCTGGAGCGAAAATTCCAAGTACCTGCGACATGTCAAATTTTTTTTTTTATACGAGTTTGGGATTCGATACTCATTCGTGCAAAAGTATAATCCAAAAAGAGTGTCCACAGAAAATCCTCCAAATGTGATACCCTGGATCTATAAACACTACGTTCAATTATTCAGCTCTATTCATATGAGAATGAATCACCTTCCCACTACATCACAATTTAAGTCCTGTTTACAAGGCTCCACTGAAAAGATAAGAAAAGAAAAGAGCTATTCGGATTTCAAAGTTTAAGCACACTTTTGCACTTGTTTGTCGAGGAGTATAGGCTGCATCCTGCAATAAATGGCAGATGTTAGTCAAGTAAATGAGATAAAATGGACAGCATTGCAAAATTCTCTTCTCAAAACACAAGCCAATCTATACTCTCTGATAAGGTAATTACCAATACCTTGTAGCATTTTCTTATTCTTACCTAGAATAAAAAAGAACACAATACAAAATTTTGCAATATCTTCTTACTGTAGAATATAACTGTTGCAGAATGAAAGCACTTTCATGTGGGTGCCTTAAACAGAAATAGCAAGAAAAAAAGAGACATATAATTGATGAGTGACAGAAGGAGAAGAAATAAACAAAGACATGGAGAAAGTAAATTTGCTTTATATAAGAATAACCCTTTTCAGAATTTACCTTCTTGTCCCTCTTTCCCTGTATATATATTTTTCTTTCTTCTTATATAAGGCGGCCACATGAAAGTGGGCAAAATTGAGGGACACGAGGGTAAATTCTTGCTTTATATAAGAAGAACCCTTGGTTGCTCCTGAACTCAAAATGTTTCTACTAAGCAGGTGGAAACTTAGAAAAAATACTAGTGTTGCCAAATCCCATTTTGCATAGTGTTCTTGCCCATGTATTTTCTATGATTGCCAAGAAAATTGAAGAATAATAACATTGGGCGAAAGAATGGAAGTTTTGTATTAGCTACCTTTTGCTTCACAATGGTTGAATTTCCCATACTCGCATGCAGATCATTTCTGGCTTTGCCCGAAATTTGTGTTGTTAGAATCTCTTCAGGTTGGGAAGGTGATTCATTCTCATATGAATAGAGCTGAATAATTGAACGTAGTGTTTATGGATCCAGGGTATCACATTTGGAAGATTTCTAGTGGAGACTCCTTTTGGATTATACTTTTGCACGAATGAGTATCGAATCCCAAGCTCGTATAAAAATAAAATTTGACATGTCGCAGGTACTTGGAATTTTCTCTCCAGCTTAAACTTTTTACTTGTGTTAACCTATTGTTAGGGGTGTCAATGGTTCGGTTCGACCGGTTATTTTATAAAATTTGTACCATATTAATTTTTCGGTTATTCTATTATGCATAACCAAAATTCGACTTTTCAAAACCGTCACTATCATATCGGTTTCTCTTCGGTATCGGTACGGTTCGGTTAATTTTCGATAATTTTTTTAAATGACATGTAAAAGTCAATAGTAGAATGCAATAACATACGTACTTTTATTAGGATTTAGAAAAACTCTCTAGATATTTTTACAGTTTAAAAGGTGATTAATTAGGAAAATATGAAAAATGGTTAGAGTATAGATCCATCAACTATTTTACAACAGCGTAAAAGAAACTAAGCGCAAATACAAAGAAAATATAAATCACACGAGTGGAAAGATATTAACCAAATTGATATTCAAGAATAAAGTGTATAGAAGATTAAACATTCAAAAATATAAATCTAAATCATATGAAAGGAAACATATTTAATACATTGTAGTTTGCTACTCATAATCACTACAATACCTTGTGTCTTGCTAGTGAATATGCCGGTTAGTTTCAATAGAAGTAGCATAATAGGTTTGAAAATTAGGATTTTGAGTTTAATTACTTGTTGGCTTGTAACTGTTTCATAATTTCAAGGCCCAAAAAAAAAATTTAATATTTTATTATTTTTAAACTTAATATATAAATATATTTTTCACATTGTAAATTTATTCGGTGTGGTTCGGTATTTTTTGGTTTATTTTCATAAAATAAAAAATATACCGTAATTATCGATACGGTTATAGATTTATATAAAAACCTACGATTTTATTAAAAGAAAAAAGCGATTCGGTACGGTACGGTTCGGTTGATTTAATCGATTTTTTTAAATATCCTTTTACACTCGTGCCTATTTTATTCTACTATCTAATAAGAGGGAATAAACACACATCGGGTCGACACGCATGCTTGCTAATAAGGATACTTTGGTCATTTTTTGTTCTTAAATTGTCTATTATGCCCTTTTTATTGTTAACATGTTTCTGATCTGAAGTGGACCCCAAAGCTACCCCGCGATTGTTTCAGTCAGCGTTGCGCTCTATAGAGAGAGAGCGAGAGAGATAAAACTCCTTTTTCTCTTTCTCATATCAATAGGATATGCAATTAAGAAGATCAAAATGACTACATCACATGCATAATTTTTTATGAAGAAGGGGCCAAAGCAATGAAGATAGTTCGCCTATCTTTCTTATTCCATTATATTTGGCTCCACAGATCATCCACCAACTCACAAAAGAGACAAGAAAAGAGCTTGTCGAATTTCAGTGCAGTTACGTCTTGATTTTTTACCTAAACAAATATTCCATAAAATATCTTTAAAAGAGCAAATTCTTAATATGTCAATAAACAAATAATGTTTGATGTCAAGTACAAGTAAGAGATGTCCAGAATCAGGGGGAGGACCTCTTGCATCAATTTTTAATGAAGTTGAACATTATTTCATGGAATGCTAGGGGTCTCAATGACAGTGAAAAAAGCAAATATATATATATGCTTTCAAGAAACAAAACTGGAAGGAAACATTGGGTCGATTGTTAAACAATTATGGAATAATAGATGGACTGATTTTCAATCCTTGGAGGCTAGTGGGACAAGCAGTGAAAACCTAGTATTGTAGGATATGGAAAGAGGAGCTACTAAACTCTGAAGCATATAGTATTTCCTGTAGATTTTTTTCTATGAGCCAAAATTTTATGTGGCATCTCACTTGTGTCTATGGTTCACACCATAAAAGAGAGAGGGGATTTGTGGTGGGAATTAGCTGCAACTAGGGATGTTTGCGAGGGTACGTGGGTGATATGTTGAGATTTTAAATTGATAAGTTTTGCAATTGAAAAAAATATGCAGAGGCAAAAACACCAGAGTATTTAGAACTAATCGATCCTCATCTTGTAGGGGGCTTGTATACCTGGAGAAGGGGGAATAATCAATGGAGTTCTTCAAGTATTGATAGGATTTTGTTCTCAATTAAGTGGGATGAAATAACTAAAACAATTCGATTAAGCATATCGCAGACTCACTTGAGCCAGATGGAGGAAAATATAAGAAATTGGACGAATGGATAGTAATCCAATGGTGGGCAAGTCGGCATTGACCGACGAGGGAAGGAGAGTTATCTGTGATTTGTTTGATGAGTTGTTCGATCTCCATGATAAGGGAAGACGTTCACATATATCCAAGTCGGATGAAAGACTTGTTGGTTAATTGTTGTACTAGAAGTGTTAAAGAAAATAGTAGTACATAAAAAATGGATTTTGGCATGCTTAATGCTGCAATTTATCGTAGTACAAAAGTGATATTCCCTCCGTTCCAATTTATGTGAATCCATTTGATTGGATACGAAATTTAAGAAAAGAGAGCAGATTTTTAAATTTGTGGTGTAAAATGATGTACATATATTTTGTGTGGCTATAAATCATTATATAAAGGTAAATTGTTTCCAAATAGGGAAAGAGGTCATTCTTTTTGGCAAGGAGTAAAAAGAAAATAGGTTCACATAAATTAAAACGGATGGAGTATTAAATAAAAAAATCATATGAATTTTAGCATGCTTAATACTGCAATTTTGAGAATGTAATATATCAATAGAACACAATTTCAAAAAATGGAACGCGATTTTTTTATATACTAGTTTCTCGATACGTGCATCGCACGTATATACATCGAGTGATGTAATACATAATTTTGTATAATAATATCAATGTTATTAAAATAAAATTTTAAATAAATACTTATACATGAAGAATAAAGTAGAAGTTTAGTTGTATGTTCAATGTGGATCGTCATATATGGATACTTGTTTTGCCGGGTAAAGATGCTTCGATATCGTTTGAATCTACAAAAATAAAAAATAATATTTAATAATGTACATGTGATAGTTTGCTATTTTAATTTCATAAAGCAAAACCATCTATAAAGCGTATTTTACCTAATACTTTCTGATAGATTGATTTTCTTGGTGTATGTTTTTTTCATCCTTTCTGATTGCTCGATCATGATCAATACTCTAGTTGTCGATATTAATATCCTTTTGTAAGTGCAACATAAAATTTTTCTTTTCAATATAATATTGGCCATGTGAGAATATATTGTGAAGATCCAACACAGGAATTGTTTGACCATATACTTTATTTATTGCCCTTGCAAAACATAAAGGAATTAGCATCTCTAAATTCTACAATAGCATTACAAGTCATCCGACCACATTAATTAGTTAATAAATAAAAGAAGATGAGCATTCTTCAGTAGGGCTGAACATAAAATCTAAAAAACCAAATTTCGAACCGAACCGAATTAATTTAGTATTTCGGTTTCGATTTTTTCGGTATTTTGGTATATTTTGGTACATAAATTTTGGTATTTCGGTAGTTCAGTACGGTATACGTTATTGAGTTTTTGATATTTCGGTATTTCGGTTTAGTCCAAGCCCAACTTTATTTTTATTTTCCAGCCCAATAAGCCTAAGCCCACCCCCAAGCCCCCTAATTCCCTAATTCCTTAGAGGCTTAGAGCTCAAGCAGACTTACGGGCAGTCCAGTATCTGGCTATTTGCTCTTACCCCCTTTCCCTTTCTATTTTCTTAGCTAGACTTCTCTAAAAAATTCTAACATTGCTGCTGCTGCTGAAACTGCTCATCCGTGGCCTTCTTAGAGGCACCTGGGTTTACTATTTTGTGTTCCTTGTATTTTAGAGATGGGTTGATTCATTATTATGCAAATACTTACAAGTTACAAGCTAACAGATTGATTTCATAGCCTGCACAGTGCACTATGAATTGCTAATAGACTATTTTATTCCAAATTTAGAATTCTGTATCATTTCTTGAAAGGATACAAAAACAGATTATGAAAAAATGAGGTCTCAAAGCTACTCTTGATGAAATCAAAGCAAAAGAGAAAATACATATATGTGCACATGCGTGTGTAGGAAGAATACATGCTAGCATCATCTAATCATAAATAAAGAGGTTGAATTCTCAGCAGAAAAGACGTTAGGCATAATCTTGGGAGATTTGAAAGACTTTGGTATGATACCAAAACCGTACCGAACCAAATAAGAAAATATCAAACCGTACCGAACTACTTTGGTACGGTATTTGATATGCATAATTGATATATCGAATACCGAAGTACTGAACCGTAGTTATTAAATACCGTACTGAAGTACCGAACACCCACCCCTATTCTCCAGTCATGTATGATAAACTTTTATGATAAGCATAACGCAACATCCACGACGATAATGAGATGCACCGTAGCAATGGCGTAGCCACATACAATGAAGGTGGTCCGTTGAACACCCTTTATCAAAAAATTATACTGTATATATAAAAGATTATACCGGGGTATACAAATCAAAAATTACCTTTTATACATGTATATTTAAATCAACACCCTTAGCGAAATTTCTGGATTCGTCACTGCACCGTAGGTATATAACTATCATATGATATGAACAACCCTTAATCCTATTAATTGTGAGGTAAGGAAGGACTCTAAACTCCATGTTGATATGTATGCAACAAAGAGATTTGCATCAACGAATGAAAATGAAAAGTGTTTTTGCTAAGGTTCCACATTATATATCATAAAAACTATAGATTCTCCTCTATAGATGGAGGTCTCACATTATACAAGTAGAGGCACGCACATATACAATATTAGTAAAATCTCACGTAGTATCATCTCTGTAGAAGCAAAGGGGTTATTTCAGACCCAATCAATGACAAGAAGATATAAATTTGTACACTTACCTTCATCAAAGAACTCTACGGCTCTATAATGGAGGACAATCATTTTTTTATATACTGATCATCAAGGCTTTGTTCTCATTTTTAAAAGCCAACTAATAGTTTCTCTGTTCTTATTTGAAAAGGCAACCACAGTTGATAACAGAATAAGAAAAAGGAACATGCAGTTACAAACTATTCTGAACATTAGAAACTAATATGATTTATATGAAAGATTACAATCCCTTCAATTGAGTAAATTATGCTAGAGAATTGTAATGAAAGTATGAAAGAATGTATATAGGCAAGGTGTTTTAAGGAAGTAATCTTTAGTATAGTATCTCCTCATGCAGTAGAAATGGTTTTAAAAAATCTATCCCTAGGATAAAATACCCATTTTAGTTTCTTCACGACAAAAACTCTAAGCAAATAGTAAGAAGTGAATGGAAGAATTGATTAAGTGATTTGAGAAGAATGACAAATTGGCAAAGTTGGCATAAAAAATCTAATAATTGCATTGTTTTTTCTCTACATCTTGACAATATAGACAAATATTAAGGCAAGCTTTTCTCCTTCAAGGCAACGGTTGAACAAGACTTTTTGAAAGCCAACGGTTAAACTATTTTTGAAAGAACACTTAGTTGTTAATAAGAATAAACACAACTTTTTAGAAAATCCACTTAAATCAAAATATTTTTTCCCTATTTAAATGGTATTGCTAATATATTATTCTTAATTATATTAAGAAGTAGAATATTTAGGTAAATAAAAAGGGCATTTTGATAATTCAACTTTTAACTTTAGGGGTTCATGAAGTAACAACAAAATTTAATCAATGAGAAAAATTTTATGTATAATAATACAACAATCATCTAAATACCAAAAAATATTATTACATTAGCATAATACTTGAATTCAAATTGAAATGACATCATCAGAATGTAACGACCCGACCGGTTATTTTGAGCTCTAGTGTGTCGTTCAGTGATTTGAGGACTTGAGAGTAGCTTTACTTCGGGTATTATGACTTGTACGTGTGGTCGGAATTGAACTTCGGGAAGTTCGGAGTTGATTAAAAAAGAAAATTCTAATTTCGAAAGTCTTAAGTTGGAAGAATTAGCTAAGGTTTGACTTTTTAAGTAAACGATCTCAGAATCGGGATTTGAAGGTTCCAATAGGTGTTCGTATGATAATTTCGGACTTGGGCGTATGTTCGAGTTGAGTATCGGATCACCCGGGAGCATTTCAACGCTTATTATGGAAGGTTGGCATTTTGAAGGCTTAAGAATTTCCTAAGTTTGGTTTGAAGTAAGCTTTGATGTTATCGATGTCCGTTTGAGATTCCGAGCCTTGGAATGGTTTCGTATTGTGATTCATGACTTGTACGCAAAGTTTGGCGTCTTTTCGGAATGTTTTGGTACGGTTCGGACGCGTTCGTCGAAGTTTGAAAAATTAAAAGCATAAAGAAGGATTTTGATCGTCGATCCGTAGTTTCGATATTGTTAGGAGTGATTTGAGGCCTAGACTAAGTTCGTAATGTGTTTTTGGATGCGTGGGTATGTTTGGTTAAGGTCCCGGGGGCCTCGGGTGAGTTTCGGATTGAAATCGGATAAAATATTTAACGTTGAGGAATGCTGCTGTTGGCCAATTGCTGGTGTAATCGCACCTGCGTTTTGAGGGCCGTAGGTGCGAGCTCGCATGTGCGGCGTTGGGGCCGCAGAAGCGAAAATTGGACTGAGCTGGGTTGGCTGCAGATGCGAGGCTATTTCCGCAGGTGCTCCGTAGAAGTGAAAAACGAGAGGGGCAGCTGGGTCACAGAAGCGGAGGGATATCCGCACGTGCAGAAGCACAAGAGCGTGTGGGGGACCGCAGAAGCGGTCGCGCAGGAGCGGAAATAGGTCCGCATAAGCGGATTTTGCCTGGCTTAGAGGGAATCGCACCTGCGATGGATTTTTTCACAGGTGTAGAGCCGCATGTGCGGTTGGTGTTCCATAGGTGTAGAAAGTCGTTTGGGTAGAGGTGTTCTTTTAAAAGCGAGATTATGCCCTTTTTCTCTCATTTTCACTTGGTTGGGAAAATTTTGGAGAGCTTCAAGGGGAGATTTTCATCAAGCAACACAAGGTAAGTGATTCCCACCTATTACATGTTAAATATATGGGTTATATACAGATTTAAGCATGGAAATTAATAAAAATTTAAGATTTTGGTAAAAAATCTAGAAATTGATTTTTTTGGATTTTGACCACGAAATTGAACATGGAATTAGGAATAAATCATATATTTGAGTTTGTGATATTATGGGTAAAGTTTATCATTGAAATATTTTGGAATCCGGGCATGTGGGTCGCAGGGTTGGCTTTATCGACTTTTCGAGCAGGGTTGAGAATTATTTAAATTGATTAATTATGAGTATTAGAATACATTTTGATTGGGTTGCACACTATTTGAATAGTTTGGATCGACGGGCTTTGGTTCAAGGTATTAGAGAGGCTTTGGAGCCGGTTATGGAACTTCGGAGCGAGGTAAGTCTCCTGTCTAACCTTGTGAGGGGAAAACTACCCCTAGGTGATATTTATTGTTATGTGCAACTAGTTGTGGGTGCTACATACGCACGAGGTGATGAGAGTACGTACGTAGCTAAAACATGTTTATGTCCGGGTAGACTTAGGACTTTATTATGTGATAATTGAATTATTTGAACTCTTTCTTCTGGCTTAATTAATTAAAGTTATAACTGAATTTGATTTAGAAATAAATATGTATACTAGGCCGAGCCTTAACACCTTGAGTTGTGGGCGTGTTATTTGAGAAACGGTAAAGATTATATTCGTTATGTGCTCATGTACGGTATTGTAAACACATGTTTTATAATTCGTTAACTTCTTTCCTTTCTTATGGAGCGGGCCGAACACCTCGGCAGTATATAGATGCATCTATGGATCGTGCCGCACGTCCCTCGGCAGTGTACATATTATTCTAGATCGGGTCGAATGACCTCGGCGGAATCGTGCGTTATATCGCTAGTCGTCCGAATGTTCACGAGATAAACCTCCACTATTGTTGTGCACTTCATATCTGTTATGAATCATCATGTTATTTATTTGGACCTCTAGTAAGTATCGATGTCAACCCTTCATCACTACTTCTCCGAGGTTAGGCTAGATACTTACCGGGTACGCATTGATTTATGTACTCATGCTGCACTTCTGCACTAAATGTGTAGGATCTGACAGGCTCATTGGATGGTCATCTTGGCGCGTAGGCGCATCTGTTGAGGAGACTTTACGTGAGTTGCAACCCAGGCTACGCATCGCAGTCCACCGAGTCTCCATCATACTAATTATTTTATCCTGTCTTATTTATATTCTTGACAGATGTTGTATTGCTGTTGTGCTTCTTAGAAAAAGATCATGCACTTGTGACGCCGAGTTTTGGAGGTTCCTTCATGTTATTCATTATTGTGGTTCGTGTAAATAGTTTTATTTACTCTGTAAATTCTATTTTATACTGTTCAATTAAGGAAAAATTATGATTTTAAAATACAAAAATAGGTAATTAAGTTGATCAATGACCGTTGGCTTGCCTGACGGTAAAGTTAGGCACCATCACGACCTTTAGTGGATTTTGGGTCGTGACAGATTGGTATCAGAGCATTAGGTTCACTTGGGTCTCATGAGTCATGAGCAAGTCTAATAGAGTCTTGCGGATCGGTACAGAGACGTCTGTACTTATCTTCGAGAGGCTATAGGCTGTTAGGAGCACTTCCCTTCTTGATATCCGCATCGTGCGGTTTGATTCCATTAAGGCTTGTGCCTTTATTTTCTTCCTACTCAATCTTACGCGACGTGGGGTGCTTGTTATCAATTGGGTTTCGAGTAGTTGTATTGGTACTACAGACGTGGTGCAAGATATTTTTTTTCCTACGTGTTCAGGCAGGCTATTATCGTCGCCTTGCGGAAGGATGTTCTTTTGTTCCAGCTTAGTATCTGTATTTTCTATGGTTTCGAGACTGTGCACGGATTTCTACGATGTCTATGCATTCTTATTGCACAATGTTGGTATGATGGTAAGGTGCTCGTTTATGTGTTGAGGCAATGAATGACTTGAAAGGAGGGTTTTTTAGTGCATGATTTAGAGTTTCAACATTTAATTTCAACAAAGGAAAGGCAGTTAGACTATGGATGTTCAGGTTTTGGTTGATGGAGTAACGAGACTTGGTATTTTCGAGCATGGTGGAATTTTCATTGTGATGCGGTGTCGCCGTCCTTGTTTGAATGCATTATGGTTCGCCGGTGGTATGGTCTTCTTGATTTTGCCTTCGGGGTAGGGTGTTGAGAAATGGTGCGTGAGGGGAGGTTTTCAGAGATAGCGGTGTGCAGCGGTTTAGAATCGAATTGGTATTTCTAATGTTGATGGCTCGAGAAAGATGATCTTCTAGGAGGTTTGGAGTTGGTGGCAATTTATTAGCTCCGATGCTACAGATAGGGAGTTGGTATAAGGCAACAGTTGGGCAAAAAAGTATGAGGGAGGACATGGCAGGAAATGTCTCGCGGTAGTTGAATTACTAGCAGGTCAAGTATGAACAACAGAGGTCAGGAAGTTGCTTAAAGGAGATGGTTTGACCGAAGTGGGAATGACAGAGTAGTATATGAATTCTGTGGTTGGAGAGCCACGTCCCTTGTGAAATTGTAGAATGGTTTGGGAGTCGTGATGGAAGGTGATTTGGTCTACGAATTTTATTTGAAATGATAGTTGCCGTACGAAGAAAGATTGAATATGGCAGAAAGGAGTTGCTTGAAATGAAGATGGGTGTAAAGATTTGATTATCGTTTCTGATGCAATATGACTTGAGTTTGGAAGGTATTGTTGAACTTTCAGTTGATGTCTATGGGGAAGGAATAGAGTTATACAGCTGGTGGGCGAGCATGGGCTCAGGAGAATTTACTGATTACATGGTAGTTGTACCCAGTGCAACGTCGTTGGAAGATGTCGGCAAGGAATTCCACAGGTGGGTTATCTCCTATGAGCAGGTTAGCGATTGCGTGATGTTGATGAAGCTTCTGCGAAGAATACTACTTGCTACCCAGTAAGAGGTCGAATATGTGATTGTGACTGATGATTCAGGATGTTCATGAAAAGCTTAACAAAAGACTTCGAGAAGTGTGGCGGGTTAACGATGCGAGATCATGGTAATTGAGAAGGAGGAATCGTTGTGGGATCTGCATTATGTGATGGTAGCTTAAAGCTAAGTGGGGGAGCCCCACCGTTTATGATTGGACCGCGTGGTTGTCTGCTTGTGCGTTTTCCAGTTATCGGTGCGTTGGCGGATTATTTATGACTAAGAACAGGGAACATCAGGGGTAATTCAGCAAAGAACTTGATGGATGTGTGCTATATTCGGCTTTATCTAAGCATGTTCAGGTTTTTGGGAAGACTTAGTGCTTATGATTTTGTGGATGTAATGTACAAGGAAAAGAGTTCAGCCGGTTGCTTCTTCGAAAGGATGATCATGTGCTAGTAGAGCATTGGAGTTTGGTTATATTCGGGACCAGGTCAGAGTGGGTGACTCTCGACAACTGTCCTAGTGGGTCCAGCAATTAAGGTGTAGTATTAGAGGAAAGGAAGAAATAGCTTCGGACTCGCGGAAGGTCTTGTAGAATAGGTGCACCAGTTGGAGATGCTATTGTGTGCGTAAGGACGTATGAGATGATTCATGGGTATTGAGACGATGTGGTCTCGCGATTCGGGTCACTCGGGATGAGTGCGAATTATGCTCGTTATGTTGTGAATGGAGCTATTATATTTCTAAGTCAGGTCAAGGGTAAATTGAAAGAAGTTAGGTCGGTTAATAAGGTTGAGTCGGCATGATTGTGGCAATGATCAGTTCCTTTGGTGTGTGAAGTATTGGTAGTACTTGACAGAAATCACCTTCCAAACCATTAATTTTTCACCAAGCTGTTCATTGATATCCAATTTATCTCTAGAACTCCGAGCAATTGATTCGATCATTTGACACTTCTCCATAAGCGCTTCATCTCATATTATCAATTTTTCTTATAAATTTAGCATTATTTATCTATTTTGATATATTTGTGATGGTTATTTAAGTTATTTGAAGAGGTGTATCAAATCTAAAGTGAGTGATCTCATAATAAAATTGTTGCTGGTATACCACTTGTTATTAGTGTTGATAGTATCATGCCTCTTGATGTGACATTTGCAAGTAATTGACACAAAATATATTTCGATTCCATCTAAGGCATCTACAAAGGATAATCCTGCTATACCTGAGTCGACTCTTTATAATATAGTCTTGAAAATATGTTCTTGTTCAGGATTTAATTTTGATTGTGCTTCTTCAAACACTTGTATGGCCTTTTAATTCTTAATACTATACTAACATAATATTTGTAATCTATAACGCTCTTTTATGGAATAAATCTATGTACCCTAAGTTTTTTTTAAATTAAAAATTAATTTTTACTCATATGATGAATTTAAAAAATAATTGAATTGGATTCTCTAGGTAAATAATTAATTGAAAGAATTAATTATTTGGTCTTAACATAAAAAATAATTTATTTTATGTTGATTCAAATTCTTAATATTTGTAATGACCCGACCAGCCGTTTTGCTTTCTAGATCTCCGTTCCCTTAAATAAGACTCTCCGTATGTGCTTTTACTGTTTTATGACTTGTAGGAATGGTTAGTTCGGGATTTGGAAGTATTCAGGCTGAAATCAGAACACTTGGTTCCTTAATTTGGCTTTAAAGGGACTAAGTTTGACTTTGGTCAACATTTTGAGTAAATGACCTGGGAACCAGGATTTGACGGCTCTAATAGGTTCACATGATAATTTTGGATTTGGGCGTATGTTTGGATCGGATTTTGGATGACCCGGGAGTGTTTTCAATGCTTAATGTTGAAAGTTGGCTTATTGAAGGTTTAAAAGTTCTTTAAATTTGTTTTGGAGTATGTATTGGCGTTATCGAGGTCCATTTGAGATTCCGAGCCTGGGAATAGTTCCGTATGGTGATTTAAGACTTGCACGCAAAATTTGGTGTCATTCCGAGTAGTTTAAGTATGAACCGGCGCGTTCGGAGTAAGTTGGAAGAATTCGAAGTTCATAGAGGATCCTATTGGTTTTGGGTTGCGATTCTTAGTTTTAATATTGTTTTCCGCATTCTGAGGGTGCGAGCGAGTCCGTTTTATATTTATAAACTTGTTGGTATGGTTGGACGAGCCCTCGGGGGCCCCAGATGCCATTCGGACGATGCGCAGAAGTCATTTGGCCTTGGGTGATCAGCTAAAGCATCCAGCTTGTGGTGCAATCGCACCTGCGGAGGGCCAGCCGCAGAAGCGGCCCAGCTTAGGCAGCCCAGGAATCGTAGATGCGGATGCGGTGGGCGCAAATGAGCGACCGCAGAAGCGGCCAAGGGACCGCATAAGTGAAGAAGGGCGCAAGTGCGGCTCTCATGCCACAACAGCGGGCTCGCAGAAGCGAGCCAGGCTTCTGCAGATGCGGATTTAGGCCAGCCAAGAGAGGGCCGCATCTGCGATGACCCTTCCGCAGATGCGGCCCTTACACCGCAGATGCAAAAGTCTTAGAGACAGTGAGGTTATTTATTTCAGACTTAGGTCATTGTTGGTTCATTTATTTCACTTCTTAGGGCAATTTTGGAGCTTCCTAGAGAGAGATTTCCAGTTATCTATTGGAGGTAAGTAATGTCTATCCAATGTAAGTTAAATACATAGATTATGGGTAGATTGTAACATATAAATTTGTGAAAATTATGGGTTTAGATGAATAACCCTAGGTTTTGATAAAAATGGGATTTACCCACGAAAATGGTTATGAGACCCGAACGGACTTCTGTTACTCGATATGACCGACTTTGAGGTCATCCTGGGCATGGATTGGTTGTCTCCATATCACCTATCCTTGATTTCCATGCGAAGACTGTTACCTTGGCGATGCCAGAGTTGCCTAGATTGGAGTGGAAGGGTTCGTATGTCAGTACGTCTAGTCGGGTTATCTCCTTTCTGAAGGCTTAACACATGGTTAAGAAGGGTTGTTTAGCTTATCTAGCTTATGTTCGGGATACTACTACAAAGACTCCGGCGATTGATTCAGTGATCGTAGTCCGGGAGTTCTCCGATATGTTTCCTTCTGATCTTCCAGGCATGCCACTCGATCGTGATATCGATTTCTGTATTGATTTGGCTCCAGGTACCCAGTCTATATCTATTCCACTGTATCACATGGCTCTGAAAGAGTTGAAGTAGTTGAGGGAATGACTTGAGGAGTTGCTAGCAAAGGGTTTCGTCAGACCGAGTGTGTCGCCTTGGGGTGCACCGGTGTTATTTGTGAAGAGCAAAAATAGGACTATGCGGATGAGCATTGGTTACCGCCAGTTGAACAAAGTTACCATTAATAACAAGTACCCGTTGCCGCGTATTGATGATTTGTTTGACCAGTTGCAGGGTGCTAGGGTGTTCTCTAAGATCAACTTGAGATCGGGGTACCATCAGATAGAGATTCGGGATTTTGATTTTTCGAAGACGGCTTTCCAGACTAGATATAGCCATTATGTGTTTCTAGTTATGTCTTTCGGTTTGACTAACGCCCCGACGACGTTTATGGATTTGATGAACCGGGTGTTCAGGCCATATATTGATTCGTTTGTCATTGTCTTCATTGATGACATTTTGATCTACTCACGTAGCATGGAGGAGCACGAGCATCATTTGAGAGTGGTACTTCAGACCTTGCGAGAACAGAAGTTATATGCTAAGTTCTCCAAGTGTGAGTTCTAGTTAGATTCTGTGGCCTTCTTGGGACATGTAGTATTAGGCGAGGGTATTAAGGTAGATCCCAGGAAGATTGAGGCAGTTCAGAGTTGGCCTCGTCTTACCACGACGACTGAGATCAGGAGCTTCCTGGGGTTAGCAGGTTATTATTGTCAATTTATGGAGGGCTTCTCGTCTATTGCAGCACCTTTGACTAGATTGACCCAAAAGGGTACTCCGATCCGATGGTCCGATGATTGTGATATGAGCTTCCAGAAGCTCAAGACCGCATTGACTTTAGCACCAGTGTTAGTGTTGCCTTACGGTTCAGGGATGTATACAGTGTATTGCGACGCTTCACGCGTTGGCTTGGGTTGTGTATTGATACAGGAGGGGTGAGTTATTGCATATGCTTCACATTAGCTGAAGCCCCACGGGAGGAATTACCCTGTACACGAATTGGAGTTGGCCGCGATTGTTCATGCTCTTAAGATCTGGAGGCATTATCTTTATAAGGTGTCCTGTGAGGTTTACCCCGATCATCGCAGCTTGCAGCATTTGTTCAAGCAGAGGGATCTAAATTTGAGGCAGCGCAGGTGGCTTGAGTTACTAAAAGATTATGACATTACCATCCTTTATCATCAGGGCAAGGCTAATGTAGTTGCGGATGCCTTGAGTAAAAAGGAGGAAAGTATGGGTAGTTTGGCATTCATTTCAGCAGAGGAGAGGCTACTAGCTTTGGACATTCAGTCCCTGGCTAACAAACTTGTGAGGTTGGATATTTCAGAGCCCAGTAGAGTTCTTGCATGCGTTGTCGCCCAGTCTTCACTATTCGAGCAGATCAAGGCTCGCCAGTTTGATGATCAGCACCTGTTGGTTCTCAGAGAGATGGTACTGCAGGGTGGTGCCAAGGAGGTTACTATCGGTGATGATGGTGTTCTGCGATTCTGGGGTCGCTTATGTGTTCCTAATGTTGATGGCTTGAGGGATAAGATTCTGGAGGAGGCACACAGTTCTCGGTATCCTATTCACCCAGATGCTACGAATATGTATCACGAACTGAGGCAACATTATTGGTGGCAGCGGAAGAAGAAGGACATAGTTGAGTATGTAGCGAGGTGCCTAAATTTCTAGCATGTTAAGTACGAGCATCATAGGCTAGGTGGCCTACTTTAGCAAATGACTATACCTGAGTAGAAATGGGAGCGCATTACTATGGACTTCGTAGTTGGGTTACCGCGGACCTTGCAGAAGTTTGATGCAGTATGGGTCATTGTCGACAGGTTGACCAAGTCGACACACTTCATTCCGGTTGTTACCACGTATTCTTTATAGAGGTTGGATTAGATTTACATTCTGGAGATTGTTCGGTTGCACGGTATGCCTGTCTCCATTATATCAGATAGAGGCCCTCAGTTTACTTCGCATTTTTGGAGGGCAGTACAGAGTGAGTTGGGGACCCGGGTAGAGCACAGCACAACCTTTCATCCGCAGATCGACGAGCAGTCGGAGCAGACAGTTCAGATCTTGGAGGATATGCTCAGAGCATGCATGATTAACTTCCGAGGGCAGTGGGATCGATTCTTGCCTTTAGCTGAGTTTGCTTACAACAACGGTTATCACTCCACCATCGAGATGGTTCCATTTGAGGCTTCATATGGTCGGCGATGTTGTTCGCCCATCGTATGGTTTGAGTCTGGCGAGGCTAAGTTATATGGTACTGATTTAGTGAAGGATGCCCTGGAAAAGGTAAAGTTGATCCAGGAGAGACTTCGCACAGCACAGTCCAGATAGAATAGTTACGTGGATCAGAAGACGCGTGATTTATCATTTATGGTGGGCGAGAGGGTTCTCTTGAAAGTCTCACCAATGAAGGGAATCATGAGGTTTGGGAAGAAGGGTAAGTTAATCCCAAGGTTTATAGGTCCATTTGAGGTGTTGAGACGAGTTGGGGAGGTTGCTTATGAGCTTGCTTTGCCTCCCAGTCTGTCTGGAGTTCATCCAATTTTCCATGTGTCTATGATCCGGAGGTATCATGTCGGTAGGTCGCGTATGTTAGACTTCAGCACGGTTCAACTAGATGAGAGCCTGGGTTTTGAGGAGGAGCCAGTTTCCATTGTTAACAGACAAGTTCGCCAGTTGAGGTCTAAGAAGATTTATGCGGTAAAAGTTAAGTGGAGGGGAAAACCAGTCGAGAAGGTGACTTGGGAGACCGAGGAGGACATGCGGAGCAGATATCCACACTTATTTAGCACTCCAGGTATGATTCTAGACCTGTTCGAGGATGAACGTTTGTTTAAGAGGTGGAGAATGTAACGAACCGACCGGTCGTTTTGCTTTCTAGATCCCCTTTCCCCTAAATAAGACTCCCCGCATGTGCTTTTAATGTTTTATGACTTGCAGGGATGTTTAGTTCGGGATTTGGAAGGGTTCAGGCTGAAATCGGAACACTTGGTTCCTTAGTTTGGCTTTAAAGGGGCTAAGCTTGACTTTGGTCAACATTTGGAGTAAACGACCTCGGAACCGGGATTTGATGGTTCCAATAGGTTAACATGATGATTATGGACTTGGGCATATGTTCGAATTGAGTTTTGGATGACCCGGGAGCGTTCCAGCGCTTAATGTTCAAAGTTGGCTTATTGAAAGTTTACAAGTTCTTTAAATTTGGTTTGGAGTAGGTATTGGCGTTATCGAGGTTCGTTTGGGATTCTGAGCCTAGGAATAGTTCTGTATGGTGATTTAAGACTTGCACGCAAAATTTGGTGTCATTCTAAGTAGTTGAAGTATGAATCAGCGCGTTCGAAGTAAGTTGGAAGAATTTAAAATTCATAAGATGATCCTATTGGTTTTGGTTGTGATTCTTAGTTTTAATGTTGTTTTCCGCATTCCGAGGGTGCGAGCGAGTCCGTTTTATATTTTCAAACTTGTTGGTATGTTTGGACGGGGCCTTGGGGGCCCCGGGTGCCATTCGGACGATGCACGAAAGTCGTTTGGCCTTGGATGATCAGCTGAAGCATCCAGTTTATGGTGTAATCGCACCTGTGGAGGGCCAGCCGCAGGTGCGAGCTCGCAGAAGCGAGTTAGCAGCTGCAGAAGCATCCTAGCTTAGGCAGCCTAGGAATCACAGATGCAAACGCGGTGGGCGCAGATGCGCGACTGCAGAAGCAAAGAAGGGCGCAGGTTCGGCTCTCGCGCCGCAGGAACGGGCTCGCAGAAGCGAGTCAGTCTTCCGCAGATGTGGATTTACGCCAGCTAAGAGAGGACCGCATCTGCGATGACCCTTCCGCAGATACCTAAGTCCTGGAGGCAGTGAGGTCATTTATTTTGGACTTAGGTCATTGTTGGTTCATTTATTTCATTTCTTGGGGCGATTTTGGAGCTTCCTAGAGAGAGATTTTCACCTAATATGTAAATTTGTGAAAATTATGGATTTAGATGAATAACCCTATGTTTTGATAAAAATGGAATTTACCTACGAAAATATTTATGGAATTGAGTAAAAATTATCTATTTGGTTTAGTGAGGTTATGGGTAACGACTTTCTTTGAAAATCTCCGGAATTCGGGCACGTCGGCCAGGGGGTGAATTTTAAGAATCTTCCAATTTGGGTTGAGTAATTACTTTAATAGCTAGATCATTAACCTTTGAGCATATATTGATTAATTTATGCAATATTTGATTAGTTTCAGATTTGCTCGGCACCGAGTTGAGGCTTTAGGGTGAATTTGAGGCCAGAAAGCATACTTTGAGACAAGGTAAGTCTCTTGTCTAATCTTGTAAGAGGGAATTTGCCCCATATGTGATTTAAATTAATATTTGCCTCTAATTGTGGGGGCTACGTACGCACGAGGTGATGAGAGTCCGTGCATAGCTACTATTTATGCTTATGTCCGGGTAGTTTAGGACCCAAATCATGAATTACTTGTAATATTTTTACCCTACTTGTTAATTAAAGTTTCTAAATTATTAGAACTTGTTAGAGGAATTGTAAAAGACCGAGTTTCACTTGCTTGAATTTTGAGCGGATTACTTGACCGTTAATGGAAATTGAATTACATTGTGTACTAGACTTGTAATAGCGTTTAAGTCAAATGTTCATAAAGTATCCTCTCTTCTTGTGGAGCATGCCGAACGCCTCGACAGTAGATAGATGCATCTATGGTTCGTGCCGCACAACCTTCGGCAGTGTACACGTTATTCTGGATCGAGTCGTACGTCCTCGGCATAATCGTGCGTGATAATACTTGGATTTTAATTATTTATTTGATATCATGTTATGGCTTGAGAGGATAAAATAATATCAGACAGAAAGCTATTTGAGATTTAGCATATGTAAAGGAATTATTTATTTTCCTGGTTGCTATTGAATTGCCGTAGATATATACATAACCCATGGTTACTTGGAGTTTCTTTATTTTTAATGTTGGCCCATAGTAAATGTCGATGTCGACCACTCGTCACTACTTCTTCGAGGTTAGACTTGATATTTACTGGGTACATGTTGTTAATGTACTCACGCTACACTTCTGCACTGACCATGCAAGATCTGAGGCAGGTAAACCTGGCGATCACACCGGCGCGCATCCCCTTTACCCGGAGGCCTAGTGGTGAGCTGCTTCCTGAGCCATTCCGCAGCGCCTAGAGTCTCTCCTTTGCATTTATTTCTGTCTATTTTTATTTCAGACAATAGCTAGAGTTTTGTATAATCTATTAGTGCTCATATACTTGTGACACCAGGTTTTGGCACACACTAGCACACTTTGTGGTTTTGGATTATTTTATGGTTATGATTGCACTCAGTTGCTCCCGTTTTATTTATTAAACTTTCTACTTCTTATGTCTCTTAATAAATGAAATTTAATTACTTGAGAATTTATTAAAAAGAGAAATCACGTGGTTAGTTCATTGTTGGCTTGCCTAACGGCGGCGCTGGGCACCATCACGGCTCATAAGAGAATTGGGTCGTGACAATATTAGTTTATCTTTTGTTTTGAATATTCAATCTTAATTATAATTTTATCCTCACATAAATTTTATTTTCAAAGAGTAAAAAGATCGATCTAACGTTCCACTTTTAGATCTTTATATATACAGAATCATTAGTGGTATTGATTATTATCATCCATTTTCTTTCTCTTTCTCACACATTTATATTCTTAAATATTTTCTTAGTTGTTGTTTAATAATATGGTATATTTTTTAATATTACACAAAAAGTGATAAAAAATATTATTTGAGTAAGAAAATAATTCTAACATAAGATAAAAAATATATTATCACGGGGATATTGTTTTCTCAATTTACACGCTTTTTGCGGTCCATTTAATATTACTTTTATTGTTTCTTGGTATTGGACATTATGGAGTGGTAATGTATTTCCAACATGGAGGTTTCTTATGAAATTAATTTTATTAAACCTTCCTGCATATTGTTAATAAGAATTTAATAGACAAAAATTTATTAATTTTAAAATCTTATATATTAAAAAACTAACATAGAAGGTATTATAGTCCAAAAAAATAAGTTATTATAGTTATGTCCTTTCCCTATGAGTTATTCTGTTTAATATTTTAGGGCTATTATCAATGTTGTATTCGTGCTATAATATATAGGCTCTCATTTTTGTAAAAATTAGTAATAGAATTTTTTAAGAAGTATATCCTAAAAGTAATAGGATTACATAACTAAAAATATGTGTCTATCCCTAAAGTAATTATACTAAAAGGAAATCTAACGTGTTCCTAAAGGTATTAGGTTTACATGATAACAAGTAGTATTATATGTCTATGCCCGAAATTAACTATACTAATAGTATTCCTAAAGGCAATCATGTAGGATTCCTAACATGTAGTATTATATTCTAAAACTGATAGGATTACAAGGCTAGTATCTAGAATTCCAATTATATCCTTTTATTGTGAGTTATTATGCTTAATATTATAAGGTTATTTTTATAAAACGATATTTTATTCATACTTTTATAATAATATAGATAGATAAATAGATATAGTCTCTATGTACGTGCGTTGCATGTAATATAAATCAACTATTTATGTGAAAGGATAATAAATTAAATGGTGAAAAGAAAGAAAAAATATAAGAAATTAAATTTAGCAAGATTATATACATTGATAAAATCATTGTAATTGAAGCATTTAACGTGGAAAATGCAATAGCTTTTCTAGTGCTGAAAATCAATGTTATTAAATCAATAGAATACTTGCACTAAAAATGAATGACTATTGTTTCAACCTTCAAAAACAGATCGACTTAATTAAGTTAATTAGAAAACATTTTTTTATTTATAATACAATGTAGAAACACGAATGTGATTGTATTTTCGAAGATGATATTTTTATTGTGTAAGTTCTTTATGCCACTTTATCTACTCTCATCCTGCATCAAGGAGTTAAGTGTATCCCTTTTGATTTTTATTAAAATCAAAAACTATTGCCAAAAATCAACCTCAATTTATGCAATTGAAGGTCTCAACCCTTCAAACCATAAAACTTTGCAGGTATCTCTTAGACAACTCGGAATGACATTAAATTTTGCGTACAAGTCATAAATCACCATCGAGCCTATTCCCTGGCTCGAAATTCCAATCGAACATCGATATCACCAAAGTCTACTTCAAACCAAATTTAAGAAATTCTAAAACCTTCAAGGCACCAACTTTCAACATTAAGCATCGAAACGTTCCCGGGCCAGCCGAAACTCAATCTGAACACATGCCCAAGTCCAAAATTATCATACAAGCCTATCAGAACTATCAAATCCCGGTTCCGAGATTGTTTACTTAAAAAGTTGACTTAGGTCAAACTTAGCCACCTTTGGCCACTATTAGGGAACTAAGTGTTCCGATTTCAACCCGAACCCTTCCAAAATCAAACCAACCATCCCCGCAAATTATAAAAGAGTAAAAGCACATAAGTGGAAGTGGCTCTAGAAAGTAAAACGATCGATCGAGTTGTTACATTCTCCACCTCTTAAATATTCTTTCTAGAACGAGTCTAGAATCATACTTGGAGTGCTGAATAAGTGTGGATATCAATTTCGCATGTCCTCCTCGGTCTCCCAAGTAACCTCCTCGACTGGTTGATCCCTCAACTGGACCTTTACCGTTGCATTCTTCTTAGACCTCAACTGGCGAACCTGCCTGTCCACAATAGCAACTGGCTCCTCCTCATAACCCAAGCTCTCATCTAGCTTAATTATGTTGTAATCTAACACATGTGACATGTCGTCATAGTACTTCCGGAGCATAGACACGTAAAAAACTGGATGGACTCCCGATAGACTGGGAGAGAAAGGAAGCTCGGAAGCAACCTCCCCAGCTCTCCTCAACACCTCAAATGGGCCTATAAACCTCGGACTCAGCTTGCCCTTTGTTCCGAATCTCACGATAAACTTCATCGATGAGACTTTCAAGAGAACTTTCTCGCCCACCATAAATGATAAGTCACGCGCTTTTAGATCCGTGTAACTATTCTGTTTGGACCGTGTTGTGTGAAGCCGCACCTGAATCAACCTTACCTTATCCAAGGCATCTTTTACCAAATCAGTGCCATATAACTTAGCCTCGTAGGGCTCGAACCAATCGATGAGGGAACAACATCGCTGACCATATAGAGCCTCAAATGGAGCCATCTCGCTGTTAGATTGATAACTGTTGTTATAAGAAAACTCGGCCAACAGTAAGAATCGATCCCACTGCCCTCAGAAGTCAATCACACACGCTCTGAGCATGTCCTCCAGAATCTAAACTGTTCGCTCCGACTGCCCGTCGGTCTGCGGATGAAACGTTGTGCTGAGCTCTACCCGGGTACCTAACTTACTCCGTACTGCTCTCCATAAATGCGAAATGAACTGAGGGCCTCTATCTGAAATGATGGAAATAGGCACACCATGCAACCGGACGATCTCCTAAATATAAATCTAGGCCAATCTCTCCGAAGAGTACATAGTCACAACCAAAATAAAGTGTGCCAACTTCGTAAGTCTGTCGACAATGACCCAAGCAACATCAAATTCCCTCAACGTCCACAACAACCCAACTACGAAGTCCATAGTGATGCGATCCCACTTCCACTCCGGTATAACCATCTGTTGAAGTAAGCCACCTGGCCTCTGGTACTTATACTTAACCTGCTAGCAATTTAGGCATCTTGCCACATACTCATACTTAAATACTATTCTCGTAGTTTTTAGCTAGATTGCTATCCAGGAGGATCAACAATTGAGATTTATATAATTAATACTAAAATTAATTAAGAATCTAGAGCTAATTGACTAATGACAATCAAAGCAAGGATTGAGCAAATGAAGATATCAATGGGAGAAAATGGGGTTTTGATAGGATAGGTTCAAGATAATTGTCTAGGATTTAACTCTAGATAATTCATTTATAATATTCAAGTGAGTCTCTCGAATTCACTCTATTATTAGTTCAAACGTTCAGTGAAAACTCCTCTCTCGGTTAAGTCTTAACCTCACGAGATGAACCAATTTAAGCACTGTGAAGATATGCAAGAATGCATAGTGGATCGGTCTTTAGGAAACCTCTTTCGATTAGTATCCTAACTAGATTAATCAATGATTCAACTAGACTCTTTCGATCACTTAGAAGAATCTATGAACTCAACCAACAATAAAATGAAAAGATATCACAAGTTATGCCTCTTTCGATTACAAGAACAAGTGAATATAGATGAAATAATTAAATCTTCCAAAAATGATTCAAATACATAAAAGTAGAGTTATAATACACAAACAATCGTCAATACACCAAATCCATCAAAACCCAAAAGGATCTACTCCATAGACATGGAGAAGTTCTTCACAACAATAACTAAAGTATAGAAAAACATAAATTCAATCCAAACCCAGATCTTGGGTTAGGAAGGAATGATGAAATCCTTGTACTTGTGTTCTTCCAACTCCTCCTTAGCCTCCTTGGCCTCTTTAGGTCCAAAAATCTCCCAAAGTTCCGAGCCCCCTATTTTTAGGTAAGCTGGGCTTCATATATATCCAAAAGATTCATCTTCGAAATTACAAAAATAGGCCTAGGAGGAGTTTTCGGAGTTGGACGTGCGCGGCCACGTACCTGGAGGTGTGCTCGCGTACTGGCCGCGCACCTTGACCAGTGTACTGCCTTACTTGCGCGCCCAGTGCGCGATCACGCACCTAAGTGGCCTCCTGCTCGATTATTCATTTCTCTCATTAAGTTCACTATTGTCCGTTGATCCCCAAACACGATCCCAACTATATCTGTGGGCTTTTACTCAGACTTCAAAGCTCTGGAATAGCTTGAATTCATTCCATAACATCTACAAAGCTCGAAATCACTCCTACAAGACATAAAACGTACAATTAGTGTAAAACTCTAGTGATTAAAGCTCAAACTCAATTAAAGTGCAGTAAATTAGAGTGCAATAAGAGACTAAAACACGCAATTATAGCCTACCATCAGTCATGATACATCTTTGTAGCACCTGGATGAATAAAATACCACAAACTGTGTGCTTTCTCTAGAATCGTCTCCCTCAGGCCATCAAGATTAGGAACACATAGGCGACCCTGGAGTCACATAACACCATCATCACCGATAGTAACCTATTTGGAACCGCCCTGTAGCACCATCTCTCTAAGAACAAGCAAGTGCAGATCATCGTACTAACAAGCCTTGATCCACTCAAATAAAGAAGACTAAGCCACAACATATGCAAGAACTTGATTGGGCTTTGAAAATATCCAACCTCACAAGTCTGTTAGCTAAGGATTGAATGTCCAAGGCCAATGGTCTGCTGAAATGAATGCCAAACTACCCATACTCTCAGCCTTTCTACTCAAGGCATAAGCAACCACATTTGCCTTGCCCGAATTATAAAGGATAGTAACATCATAATCCTTTAGTAACTCAAGCCAAAATGCACTGCCTCAGATTAAGATCCCCCTGCTTAAACAAATGTTGCAAACTGTGGTGATCGGTGTAGACCTCACACAACACCCCATAAAGGTAATGCCTCAAAATCTTGAGAGTATGAACTATCATGGCCAACTCCAAATTATGTACGGGGTAATTGTTCTCGTGGGGCTTCAACTGACGTGAAGCATATGCAATAACTCACCCCTCCTGCATCAATACACAACCCAAGACAATGCGTGGAGCATCACAATATACAATATACATCCCTGAACCCGAGGGAAACACTAACACCAGTGATGTAGTCAATGTGGTCTTGAGCTTCTAAAAGCTCATCTCGCAATCATCGGACCATCTGAATGGAGCACCCTTTTGGTTCAATCTAGTCAAAGTAGCTTCAATAAACGAGAAACCCTCCACAAACCAACGATAATAACCTGCTAACCCCAAGAAACTCCTGATCTCAGTCGCTGTGGTAGGTCGAGGCCAACTCTGAACTGCATCGATCTTCCTAGGATCTACCTTAATACACTCGCCTGATATAACATGTCCCAAGAATGCCATAGAATTCAACATGAACTCGCACTTGAAGAACTTAGAATATAGCTTCTGTTCCTGCAAGGTCTGAAGCATAACTCTTAATTGTTGCTCATGCTCCTCCATAATACGAGAGTAGATCAATATGTCATCAATGAAGACAATGACAAATGAGTCAAGATATAGCCTGAATACCGGATTCATCAAATCCATAAATGCTGCCAGGACGTTAGTTAAGCTGAAGTACATCAGTAAAAACTCATTGTGCCCATATCTAGTTCGAAAAGCCGTCTTCGGAATATTCGAAGCACAAATCTTCAGCAGATGATACCCAAACCTCAAGTCGATCTTAGAGAAAACCCTGGCACCCTGT
This sequence comes from Nicotiana tabacum, assembly GCF_000715075.1. NCBI lineage: Eukaryota > Viridiplantae > Streptophyta > Magnoliopsida > Solanales > Solanaceae > Nicotiana > Nicotiana tabacum. The sequence continues at coordinate 42,311,601 of NC_134103.1, forward strand.
AACTGGTCAACCAAAATATCGATGCGCGGCAATGGGTACTTGTTCTTAATGATAACTTTGTTCAACTGGCGGTAATCAATGCACATCTGTATACGGCCATCCTTCTTCTACACAAACAACACTGGTGCACCCCAAGGAGACACACTCGGCCTGATGAACTCCTTCGCGAGAAACTCCTCAAGATGTTCCTTCAACTCTTTTGGAGCCATGCGGTACGGTAGAATAGATATTGGCTGGGTGCCTGGCGCCAAATCAATACTGAAATTGATATCAAAATCTGCTGGCATGCCTGGTAGATCAGAAGGAAATACATCGGAGAACTCCGCACCATGGGAACTGAATCAATCATGGGAATCTCTGCGGCAGTATCCTGGACATAAGCTAGATATGCCAAACATCCCTTCTCGACTATATGTCAAGCCTTCAAGAAAGATATAACCCAGCTAGATGTACTGATAGTCAAATCCTTCCACTCCAATCTCGACAACTCTAGCATCACCAAAGTAATAGTCTTGGCATGGCAATCAAGAACGACATGGTACAGAGACAACCAGTCCATGTCTAGGATGACCTCAAAGTCGGTCATATCAAGCAACAAAAGATCCGATCTAGTCTTATAACCATAAAAAGTCACTACACAGCACCGGTAAACCCAATCCATAATAACATAATCACCCATCGGCATGGACACATAAACAGGAACATCCAAGGAATTATGAGAGACATCCAGATAAGGAGCAAATAGAGAAGACACATATGAATATGTAGACCCTGGATCAAATAGTACCAAAGCATCTCTACCACAGAAAGAAATAATAAATGTGATCATGGAGTCTAAGGCTACTGCATCTGGTCTGGCCGGAAAGGCATAGAACCTAGTCGGAGCGCCACCTGGCTGGCCTCTACCTCTAGGGCAACCCCTACCCACCTACCCTCCACCTCTGGTTGGCCAGGAAGGCAATGCGACAGTTGGTGAGTGATTATGGGCTGATGGCCTTACTGTACTGCCTTGCCCTGAAGCTTGGTCCAAAACCTCCTCATATGACCAAGCTTCCCGCACTCATAGCAACCTCCTGGTGCGGAAGATAACTAGGGACCCGAATACCCATTGGAAGAATCCTGAATGGCCGGTGGACAGTATAAGCTCTATGGAATGGCACTTAAGTAGGGCCGCGCGGGGGCACTTCGAGTAGGTGGTGGTGCCGAATACGTGAGCCTGCTGGACTGAACCCTAATGAACTGACCTTTTCCCCTAGACAGGGTGCCACTGAGTCTTCCCGAATGCCGAGGTCTCTTCTCCTTGGTCGTATACAATAGATCTTGGCTGCGGATACCCTCAATCCTCATTGCTATCTCCACAACCTGCCCATAAGGAGTCCCCATCTCAACCTCTCGAGCCATAGTAGCCTGGATAGCATAGTGCAAGCCCGCAATAAACCTCCGCACTCTCTTTACATCTGTGGGAAGTATCATAAGTGCATGGCGAGACAACTCAGAGAATCTCGCCTCATAATCGGTCACAGACATTTGACCCTGCTGAAGCCACTCGAACTGATCCCGTAGCTCTTCCCTTTGAGAGGGTGGAATATACCTCTCCAGAAAGAGGCGTGTGAACTGGTCCCAAGTTAAGGGAGGTGAACCTACTGACCTGCTACAAAGATAGGACTGCCACCATACACGGGCCCTACCCTCCAACTGAAATATGGTGAAGTCCATCCCGTTGGACTCTAATACTCCCATGTTGTTTAGCCTGTCCCTGCAACGATCAATAAAGTCCTGTGGGTCCTCATATCGCCCACCGCCAAAGATAGGAGGATGCAGCCTGGTCCATCTTTCTAGACACTTCTACTGCTCAACGGTCACGACTGGTTTGCGCTCTGGCATAACCGCTGCGACTAGCTGGGGCCCATGCGTAGGTAGTGCACCTGGGGTCTGATAAATGGCAGCAGCATGCCTTGGAGCTTGAGCGGTAGGGATTTGTGATCCCCCTCCTGCCTAAGATGTGGCTGGGTCCTTTGGAAATAAACCAGCCTGTGTCATAGAATCCATGAACTGTAACATACGGCCCATGACCTCCTAAAATTCCAGCGCATTCATGAAATCTGCCAGGGCCGGCTCAGCTGCAGGCATCTCATCCTGATCCTTGATCACATGATCCTCCACTGGATCCACAAGTGGTACCACAGGAGCAACCCTAGGACGCCTTGGTCCTCTAATAGGAGTTGCGGCCCTCCCGCAGCCTCTACCTCTACCTCTGAAGGCTAGGGGAGCAACCCCTCTACCGTTGGGTATTGATGTAGTGCACGCACTCACCATTTGTGTGAGAATAAGAGAAAAATACTTAGCACAACATCAACTGCACGATAGGAGATGAAGAAAGAGAAGTTTCCTAATACCCCATAGCCTCTCGAAGATAAGTATGGACGTCTCCACACCGATCCACGAGACTCTATTAGCCTGCTTATGACTTGAGAGACCTATGTGAACCTATTACTCTGATACCAAGCTATCATGACCCAATTCCCACTATAGCCCATGATGGTGCCCAACGTCGCAGTTAAGCAAGCCAACAGTGAACTATCCATTTAATTATTCACTTTATTACTTTTAAAATTATAGATTTTATTTAATAAAGAAAATAAGTATAAAAGGACATGGTTATATAAGGCATAAAATAAATTTATGAGAGTGAAGCAGTAATATCAATAGACAAAACCATGAACATCTACTAGAAATTTCTAAAATCCGGTATCACAAGTACACGAGCAATCTAGTAGAATATACAAAATCCTCTACAACTACTGTCTGAAGTAAAATAGACCAAAATAATAAGTACAACAAGAGGAGTCTCCGCGTGCTGCAGAAGGGAGCATGGAAAGCAGCTCACCACTAGGCTTCCAAATAATGTGGGTGCGCGCCTGGACAAACACCAAATGTACCTTCCTCAGTACCTGCATAATAAGTGCAGAAGTGCAGCATGAGTACGTAAAACAATACGTACTCAGTAAGTATCTAGTCTAACCTCGAAGAAGTAATGATGATGAGTGGACATCGACGCTTACTAGAGGTCAATAAATAAAGTGCAAGAATTATAAATAGGCAGGAAATACAATAGTAATAATGGAATAAGAAGCATTAAATAGATGATTCCTTAAAAAAATATCAATTTAAAAGCTATAAATATCACATGCCAACTTCAACAAATATACTCCATCAAGTATTTATTATTTCTCAAGTCATGAAGGAAATATCCTGTATAATCGAACTCCTAGTGACATAACGCACGAGTTATGCCGAGGTCGTACAGCCCGATCCACAGGAACATAAAAACTCTCCGGACTATGGAACATATGTTTACAACGCCAAGATAAGCACATAAAGGAACATAAATTTCTTTATCAATAATTAAACATTCTGCCAAAACTCAAAGTAATGAAGCTCGGTCTAATATAATTTCTAATCAAGTTTCACTTATTAATACAAGTAATTAAACTAACAAGTTGAGTTCAAATAGTATAAGTATTGCATAATAAGGTCCTACATCTACCCGAACATAACATGATTTTAGCTACGTATGGACTCTCGTCACTTCGTGCGTACGTAGCACCTATAAATTATTAGCAAATAATAATTTAAACATCTATGGGGTTAATTCCCTCTTACAAGGTTAAGCAAGAGACTTACCTCATTTCCAAGCCATCTTCCCGGTCCTCAAATCACATTAATAGACTCAAATTGGTGTCGAGCAATCCGAAACTAGCCAAAGATCGTACAAACTAATCAATATGTGCTCAAAAGTTCATAATTTAACTATTCGAGTCATTACCCAACCCAATTTAAAAAATTCCTAAAAGTCACCCCCGGAATCACGTACCCGGATTCCGGATTTGTTTTAGATAAATGTTACCCATAACTTTACAAACTCAAATATATAATTTTTACTCAATTCCATAATTATTTTCGTGGTTTAAGCCCATTTTTTTTAACCAAAACCTAGATTTTTCAACAAAATCCTATAATTTCCACAATTTACATGTTAAAATCTACCCATAATCTATGTATTAAACTCATATTAAGTAGAAATTACTTACCTTAAAAAATAAATCTACCCATAATCTATGTATTAAACTCATATTAAGTAAAAATCACTTACCTTAAAATGCTAGGTGAGAAATATCTCTCTAAGAGCTCCAAAATCGGCCAACCCAAAGTAAAATGAGAGAAAATGAGCCAAAGTCCCGATTTAAAACATGTTTCTACCCGGTGCTCCCTTCTTTGCGATCGTGATAGGCCTCTCGCGATTGCGAAGGCAAAAATCTACCATTGCCCAACACTCTTTGCGAATGCGACATGGCTAATGCGAACGCGAAGGTCAACCTGGTCAACCCTTCGTGAACGCAAAGAGTAACGACCTAGCTTCGCAGGCCCAACTCCCTCCTTCTACGCGAATGCGTTACAACCATCGCGAACGCGATGGCTACTAGTCTCTAGCCTTCACGAACGCAACTGCCCTATCGCAAACGCAAAGCACTAAATACCCCAGCCCCAATTCCTTCATCGCGAACGCGAGGCCTTCTTCGCGTTCGCGAAGAAGGAAACTAGAACAACAATTTCAGTAATTTGGACTTAGCTCCGGGTGATCCAAAACATACCCAAGCCACACGGGACCCCTTTCAAATGCACCAACAAGTTCATAAACATAATGCGGACTTGTTCGCAACCTCAAAACACATAAGACAACATCAAAACTAAGAATCAACCCCTAAAATCAATTTATGAACTTCAAACTTTGTCAACTAGCCCCGAATACGACGAACCATACTTAGACAACTCGGATTGAAGTCAAATTTTGCGTACAAGTCATAAATCACCATACAAACCTATTCCTAGGCTCAAAATCCCAAACGGACATCGATATTACAAGGTTTACTTCAAACCAAATTTAAGAAACTCTAAAACCTTCAAGGTGCCAACTTTAAACATTAAGCGCTGAAACCCTCCCGGTCAGCCGAAACTCGATCCGAACACACGCTCAAGTCCAAAATCATCATATGAACCTATTAGAACCATTAGATCCTGGTTCTGATGTCTTTTACTCAAAATATTTACTCAAGTCAAACTTGATCACCTTAGGCCATTATTAAGGAACTAACTATTCCGATTTCAACCCGAACCCTTCCAAAATCAAACTAACCATCCCCGCAAGTCATAAAATAGTAAAAATACATACGGGGAGTGTTAAATACGGGAACAAAGATCTAGAAAGCAAAACGACCGGTCGGGTCGTTACAACTTAGTTGAATATTGAACTATTTATCTAGAGAAATCGATTCCTACTTAATACTTCTATTTTCTCCTTTTTTTTGGGTATAATTTAGTGATATACCCAAGTTCTAGAAATCCTACCTTGCATTATAAGGTTCCATAGATAGTTTAGCTCTAATTTATTTTCCTCGATTAAAAGAAAAAAAGAAAGTCAAAACATTAACCTTTGTCAAATAACACTGGCACATTTTGGAATTGCCCGTTGGCCTAGAATATATATAAATAAATAAATGCTTAAACCAAAAAGCTAACATCTTGCTATCATTGAGTGATATGGATAAACTAACAGCAACTCTTTGTTTCGGCATTAAAGTCAAAAGTAATATGGAAACCCTATCTTCAATACACACACAAAAAAAAAAAAAAAAAAAGAGTAAAAATTTTTTGTCAATACAACTTAAAATGTTGACTTTACAACGTAAAATTGCAAATTTAAAATTGGTTAATTCATAAAATATGTCATAATAAATAAATCTTTTCGTAGTATTACAAACGATCAAGAGCTGTACAGAAAAAAATTGTTAAGTCAATGCAACATATGTTTTGGGGGGGGGGGGAGGGAGAACTAGCTAGCAAAATAATGTAGCTTAAGATTTGCTCTTTCTGTAACCTACATATGCATGGAAAACCATTATACAAAAAATAAAACATTGGACTATAAAACCTTAAACAAAAGTAGAAGAAATAAAGTATGTAATTATAAGCAAGTTGTGCAATTATTAAAAAGGTGAAGTAATTATAAACAAGTTGTGCGAATTGTCAGTTAAACATTTTAATGCTCATTTGCATATTATGCTTCAAAAATTTTATATTTTCATTTATTTGAGGTTTTTCTTTTTAAAAAAGAACTTTTCAGTACTCTTTTCTATTCTTTTTTGTTTTAAATTTTTTACTAAAAGATCACTTGAGCATTTTGACCCACCAAGTTGTGCTGAATATCTGCTCTCTTTTTCAAAATCTAGTTATGAAATATTCAGGATTGATAATACGTATTATTCAATATGGGATTATAGTTTTGAAGAAATAAAATATTCTGTTAAAGAGTATAAAACAATCAATATTTTCCTTCAGTGTTCGAGCCTTGCAAGTATGCCAGTAAACTGTTGCTCCTCGTGCCTCTAGTAAAAACTTGCATTTAATCCTAACTCCTAAGATATCAATCCTTATGTCAATCAAAGTAAGCGATCTTTTTGGTGTCAAATTCTCAAATATTAGTGCTGAATCCTAAATATTAATGATGGCTGCCAAATTTCCGTAGAACTTAGAGCAGTTCAAATTAATAAAGGATTTATATAAGGTAGAATCTGATATTATTTCTAAATACTACATAATTAGGATTTCGAATATAATTCACAAAAGACAAGGTTAAATAATTAAAATTTTAGTTAATTTCATAGTTCTAAATAATTAAACGACAATCAATTTTTAAAAGGTATATTTTTAAATTTCTAATGATTCTTCGACACGAAGGAAACATTATAGTTATTATACATAGTTCAAATAACGCAAATAGAAGAACATATTGCAAGAAAAATAGCATGTGGGGGTAGATTTTGGCTAATAGCCCTAAATCAGCTTCGTGGCTTTTTTAAAACATGGGCAGTATAATACTTTTTTTTCAACGAACAACTTTTCTATATTAACACATAAAAGGTCTCTGTATACGGGTAAAATCGAGCTCAATGAGCGACCCGATTTTTCGGTGAGGCAAACGGAGCAGGGACGTGACTGTAAGGAATCAGAATCAGAGCGAGAAGCCCCTCGTATCGGGGCTTGAGCAAAACACCTGCCCTCGGAGGCATCAGGACTGCGTCCTCCGGATCCGGTTCGAGTCCCAAGACTTTGGAGAGCATTACCAAACAACCGTACACGACTAACAAAGGGCCGTAATGTCCGTTCCCAATCAGATATCACGGCGTGAATCTCGGTCCGTATCGGCAGAAAATCAGTTATTAGCGAAAAGGAAGATTTTTACCTTTCTTATGATTGTACTTAGGGTAAAACTCCCCTGCTATATAGAGGGGAAGCTTATTATTCATTAGACACATTGTAACACGCATACCAAGGCAATTTATTCACATTTTCTCTATTTCTAAAAGTTATTCAAAGTTCTTATTTTTGTTAATAAGTTCTTCATAAGTGTAAGCTCGGAACCGAAGGCAGGTTCCTCGTTAAGCCTTTAACCGAGCTCGGGATCACTCTTTATCATTGGTTTGGTCATTTATTATGTCTTTTATTTGCTTAATCTAACGTCATTGATCACTTGTATTGAATTAACCCACATTTTCTTAAAAAATATATAAATTTAATTGTTATCCGTTTTTAAGGGTAAACAGTTTGGCGCTCACCGTGGGGCTAAGGATAATAGTGATAATTTGATACAAATTTTCATAACGCACTCTGGTTTATGCTTGTTCTTTGAGATTTTAATTTTAGGTCAATTTATGAATGTCAAACTCTCAATCTGCCCACTTGAACGTTGATGCTGAGTCTGGCCACCATGGAGAGAACAACAATATAGTGCCCAACAATGAGGTGCCTCCTGTTGACCCCAACAGAGTTCCGGTCGCGGACCTAATCGATGCCAACTCGCATGTGGCTCTCGACGCAAACTTGCCTACCGACCCCGAGAACAGCATTCGCGGAGGAGCCCAATCAATAGCCCAGGTTACGCACAATGGTGAAGGCAATATGATCAATTTGTGGGTGATCTTTGAAATATTACAAGCTCAACATGCAGCGATAGACCAGCTACAGAATGAAAGACGCGCCCCCAGCAGAGTTGAGCCCAAACCATCCCGGAAAAACATCCGAAGAAATGAACCAACCACAGAAAGGCCGGGTGAAGTTGAACCGAGGACCAACCCTGAAATAATAAAGATGCCTTAGGAACTGACAAAGCGTAGAATCGGGGTAAAAAGAAGATTGAAGCCAACGACAAAATATTAGAGACCTATAACTCCAGGGTTGATCAAATTCGAGGAGCACCTCCGATATTGAAAGGCCTGGATTCCAAGAAATTTGTCCAAAAGCCTCACTCCGAGTGCAGCACTGAAACCAATCCCGAAAAAGTTCTGTATGCCCAAAACTCCAAAGTATAACGAAACCACAGATCCAAATGAACACGTTACTACGCATGTGCCATCAAGGGAAATGACTTAGAAGATGACGAAATCGAGTCGGTTCTGCTGAAAAAGTTCAGAGAAACCCTATCGAAAGGAGAAATGATATGGAATCACAACCTAGCCCCTAATTCCATTGATTCTTTTGCTATGCTTGTAGAGGCCTTCATAAAAGCTCATGTTGGGGCCATCAAGGTCGAGACCAAAAAATCATAAATGCTCAGGGAATTCGTGTCAAGGTTTCAAATGGAACGAATAGACCTGCCTCCGGTTGTGGACGATTGGGCCGTTCAGGCGTTCACTCAAGGACTCAACCCCTAAAGCTCCTTGGCTTCATATCAGCTGAAACAAAATTTGATAGAGTACCCGACGGTAACTTGGGCTGACATCCATAATAGCAACCAATCAAAAATCAAAGTCGAGGATGATCAGCTCGGAGCCCCTTTCGGGTCCGTGTATCCCATCAGAACTAATGACAGGTCTAAAAGAGTCATCGATCATGAACCAAGACCGAACAGAGATCGGTATCAATCGTATAGCGGAGATCGAAGGGGTAGCAGATCCGGACGTAACCCTGCAAGGAACGAAAAAAGGAGCGATCGAGGCCATAATAGCCAGGGACTCATGAGTAAAAACGGTTTTGACAGGCCATTCGGGGCCAAAGAGGCAGAATACAACTTCTGTGTCGATGTTGTCGGCATCGTATTTGCCATCAGACGCATCAAAGATACCAAGTGGCCTCGGCCATTGCAGTTCGATCCTACCCAAAGAGACCCCAAACTGATGTGCAAGTATCATGGCACTCACGGCCAACAGGACCGAAGTCTGCCGATAGCTAAGAGAAGAAGTGGCCCGATTATTCAATAATGGGCACCTCCAGGAATTTCTGAGTGATGGAGCCAAAAATCACTTTAGGAATAGGGACTCCAACAAACAGACCGAGCAAGAGGAACCTCAGCACGTGATCAACATGATCATTGGTGGAGTCGACATCCCACAGGGGCCAATGTTAAAGCGCACTAAGGTGTCCATTACAAGGGAAAAACGAACCCGAGATTACATGCCGGAGGGGACCATCTCTTTCAACGATGAAGACACTGAAGGCATCGTGCAACCGCATAACGATGCACTGGTAATATATGTACTCATAAATAAATCTCAAGTTAAGCGTGTGTTAATTGATCCAGGTAGCTCGGCCAGTATCATCAGATCGAGGGTCCTAGAGCAGCTGGGTCTACAAGACCAAATATGCGTGTAGTCCAGGTTTTAAACGGATTCAACATGGAATGCCAAACTACTAAAGGGGAGATAACCCTACCGGTGAACACCGCTAGGACCATTCAAGAAATGAAGTTATATGTGATTGAAGGGGATATGAGATATAATGCTCTATTCGGAAGGCCATGGATTCACAGCATAATGGTAATACCCTCGACACTACACCAGGCACTGAAGTTCCCCACACCGGGAGGGATCAAGACAGTTTACGGAGAGCAACCGACCATAAAAGAAATGTTTGCGATCGACGAGGTGATCCCAATGTACACACTCTCGACATCAAAGAACCCAAAATTGGTTAGGAAGGAAGAAACTAAATAGAAATCACCGACACCGGGTCGGACCAAACTGGAGAAGCAAGAATCGAGTGAGGATGATGATAACGGAGTTCCTAGGTCGTTCATTACCCCCTGACAATTCCGACGCCACCAAATCAATGGTCGATGAGTTGGAGCAAGTTATACTGATCGAACACTTGCCCGATCGGAAGGTATACCTGGACACGGGGTTAACTCCCGTGCTCAGGAAAATACTCGTTAATTTCCTTATAGCTAACGTAGATTGTTTTGCTTTGTCCCATCTAGACATGACAGGGATCCCGCTAGAAATAACCATTCATAAGCTAAGCTTGGATCCGAAGTTCCACCCGGTTAAATAGAAAAGGAGGCCTGTGTTCGAAGTCAAGAATGCATTCATCAAAGATGAGGTATCCAAACTCCTTAGAATAGGTTCCATTCGGGAAGTTAAGTACCCGGATTGGTTGGCTAACGTAGTAGTAGTTCCTAAAAAGGGATATATATTAAGAATGTGCGTAGATTACAAAGACTTGAACAAGGCATTTCCTAAGGATTCTTTTCCTTTGCCTAACATTGATTGCATGATCGATGCAATGGCCGGTCATGACATACTCAGCTTTCTCGACGCCTATTCGGGGTACAACCAAATCCGGATGGACCTGGGAGATCAAGAAAAAACTTTCTTTATCATTAAATTCGGCACCTACTATTATAACGTATTATTGTTCGGACTAAAAATGTTGATGCCACTTATCAATTAATCGGATGTTCAAAGAACAAATAGGAAAATCAATGGACATTTACATTAACGACATTTTAGTTAAGTCCCTGCGAGAAGAGGACCACTTGAAACATTTGCAGGAAACCTTCATTATACTGAATAAATATAATATGAAGATGAACCCAGATATATGCGCATTCGGGGTCGGATCCGGAAAGTTCCTTGGATTCATGGTGTCCAACCGAGGGATCGAGATCAATCCCGACAAAATCAAAGCTATAGAAGATATCACCATGGTGGATGATGTCAAGGTCGTTCAGAGGCTGACCGGGCGCATAGCCGCCCTGGGCCGATTCATATCGAGGTCCTCCATTAAGAGCCATCGATTTTTCTCATTATTGAAGAAGAAGAAGAATAACTTTTTATGGATCCCGAAGTCCCCGCAAGCTTTGGAAGAACTCAAACGATACCTTTCGAGTCCACCACTGCTCCATACTCTGAAGGCAGACGAGCAATTGTAAATGTACTTAGCGGTATCCGAGAAAGCGGTAAGTGGAAGGTACATAATTTCCTATCTATTACGTTAGTAGTACTCTAGGCGAGGCTGAAACATGGTACCCTTACCCGATAAAATTAGCACTCGCTTTGCTAAGCGCCTCCAGAAAGTTAAAACCATATTTTCAATACCACCCCATATGAGCCGTAACTTCTTACCCGCTAAGGAATATAATGCACAAACCCGAGCTCTCAGGCCGATTGGCCAAATGGGCCGTAGAAATTAGCGGGTACGATATCGAATATCGACCCCGAACCGCCATCAAATGTCAAATTTTGGCAGACTTTATGGCCGACTTCACGCCTGCCTTGATACCTGTAAGGCCCCATAAAATGTTTCCTAAAAACTCGGGTTCCGTGATACTTAGCAGGTTCGGACTTTCTGGATTGAACAGTGCGCTGGGAGTTGAAGGAAAATGTTGGGCAGAAGTACATATTTCTGCGGCCGCAGAACCACTCTGCAGACCGTAGACTGGTCGTAGAGTTGGGCAGATTTTTGGGGCATTTTTTATGCCTAATTTCGCGGCCATTATGCGACCGCATAACCATTTCGCGGGCCGTATTCTTGTCGCATATCACGCCTTGGGATTTTTCGGAGGGAGGTTCTGCGATGCACTATGCGACCGTAGAACCGTTCTGCGGTACATTATGTGACCGCAGAACAGGTCTGAGGGCCGTATAGTAACCGCAGACCAGATCAGTTCTTTTCCAGTTCTGGCCCCCCCATTTTTGCGGTCATTTCGCAGACCACATAACCATTATGTAGTTGCATATTCTTCCGCAGAACCCGTTCCGGAGTTTCATTTTTGAGGTTTTTAAACCCGATCCAATCCCATTAAAACACACCCCATAGACCATTTTGAGCACATTTCTGATATTTTAGAATGAGAGGGAGAGTTCTTAGAGTAGGGGAGAAACCTTCAACCATTATCCATCAATTCTTGCTCAATCATTGAGGATTAACAAAGGGAGTCTTCACCCCAAAGGTAAGAACTTATGTCCTAGCCCTCAATTTCGAAATTTTGCAAAAATGGGGGTAATTAGAGAGGCAATTATTGGGTGTGGGGGTTGTTATATTGCATGCATTTATCCTTGAAGTAAGGGGAAAGGTTGTTACATCTCGCGTTTTCGTACGTTAAAGTTTCGTCTTCAGTTAATTGATGTAGACTCGGGGATGAGATTTTCTTGAAATTATAAGTAAGTGTCGTGAAAGAAAAAGGGTAAACGAATTAAAGAAAATGAGTTTTGTTGAAGGTTGTCGATTTGGGATAAAATATAGTCCGAGCTATAATACCCGATATTTATGGACTAGTACCATACAAAGTACTATATGACCAAGATAATATGATGTATAAAGTGTATTATAAATGAGTAGTATTTTAAGTAATTTGAGATAATTTTTAATTATATGGGTAATTGATTAATTATTGATTTAACGGGAGATTAACCATATAATTAAGGATTTATGGATAATTGTAGGTGGGGACAAAGCCCCCCACATGGCAGCAAGTGGAGAAAGATTTAAGTGACTCTTGCCTTTAGACAATTAAATTAGGAGCCACGTGGACAACATTCTTAAGCCATCCCTTGCTAACACGTAAGAAGTGGAGTTTATATTAGTCATCTCTAACTTATCTTCAATGGATATCAAATTCATTTTGGTGAGAGAATTATATAGAAAGGCAAAACAAGGAACGAATGTGAGGGAATTTTGAAATTTATATGAAACTTCGTATTACAATAGCAACGACAGTTCTTGGATTGGTAAAGGAATTCATACGAAATTGCACTGCGCAATAACAACGAGATTTTATAATTTTAAGGGAGTACGGTGCAATCCTTCTCAAGAATATCATATGGATTTTTTCCTACTCCAGGTATGTTAAGGCTAAGCCCTTCCTTCATGTTGGCATGATCTCATAATTACATGTGTTTGATAACGAGGCATAAAGAGAAGTTCATACTCCCGAATTTATATACATTATCTTAGTCTCATAAATTATAGTATTCTCCTTATCAGGACTTCATATTTAATTGAGTATTGTCTTATTCCAGTCAAGAGAGCAGATAGCGCATATATATATATATATGCTATTATAGTATTTTCATTGCCATCGAGCTATAATCGATAGGCAGGCCCCTATTGGGCAACCTCTGATCAGATGGTAAGTTATATACCGAGCCTATTGTGGCCGAGCGCCTATGAGCGAGCCCAGTTGGACGAGATACAGAGCCTAGTATGGCCGAGCGCCTATGAGCGAGCCTACTACGGCAGAGCAGTTATATATATACCGAGCCTTATAAGGCCGGACATCTATTTTACTTACTATATTAAGAGATATATATACCGAGCCTTATAGGGCCAGACAACTATTTTACTTACTATATTGAGAGAGTTGAGTCAGTATCAGCAGGTAACCATATCTTCAGATTATCTTTGACTCCCAGTGATTTCAGTATTATATTATCAGTTCAGTTTTAGTTTTGAGTTATTTTATTGCCTTGCATACTCGGTACATCATTTCGTACTGACGTCCCTCTTTTCTGGAGATGCTGTATTTCATGCGTGCAGTTCAGACAGACAGACGGGTAGACCTCCTCAGTAGGTGTTGCCCAAGTTCAGCTTTATCGATAAGCTCTACATCCTTCGGAGTTACCGGGTCTAGAGTGTTGTGTACATCCTGTATATATATGTATAAAGGTTATGGGTAGTTTGGGGCCCTGTTCCGATCATAGTGCATCCAGTAGTATAGGCTTGTAGACATATCCTGTCCGATAGTGCAGTATGTTGGGATTGTAGGCCTTGTTTGTATATTTTGTTGGTTTGTCAACCGTAGTTGCTATGACAGCCTTGTCGGTCCAGCTTTATATTGATGTTTAGTCAGCGATAGTTTTCGTTCAGTTTTATATTTTGCTTCGCAAATTGTCTTGAAATGTGGCCCCATGGCCAAAGTATGACATTATATGTTCAGAGTCCCTTAGTTGCAAGATGGTACGCAAGGATAGATAAGACACCGGATGCCGGTCTCACCCCCAGGTTCGGGGCATGAAAAAAGTGGTATCAGAGCCAGGTTCTGTCCTAGGGAGTCCACAAGCCGTGTCTAGTAGGGTCTTGTTTATAGATGTGTTGTAAACCACATTATATAAGCAAGGGACTACAGGGCATTTAGGAGTTGGTTACCCTTCTTTCAAATCTAAATCGTGTTGTAGAACTGAGTTATAGGAAATTTGAGTTAAACTTATGTGTTGCCATTTTCATGCACAGATGACGGTGACTAGGAATACTACGACTAGTCAGAGGAGAGATACAACAGTAGGTGAGGGGACCAGCAGGGTACCCCCAGTAGATGGGGCCCAATCTGAGGCCTAGGGAGAGACCCCTACTCAGCCATTACCTGCTCCTCCACTACCTGAGGACATCCAGTTCTCCCTCCGCTTCCATCAGATCAGGACTTGAGGAGTGCGGTGCATTTGTTGACACAGTTTGTAGCTACCCAGCAACATGCTAGGGCATCCGCTAGTTCAGGATCTTCTGAGGGGTCTGGGAGTTTAAGGGTCCGAGATTTTATTGCTTTGAGTCCCCCAGAGTTCACGGGGACAGATAAGAGGGAGGACCCACCAGATTTCATAGATCAGCTTCACAGGATGTTTCGGGTTATGTATGCCATAGAGAAAGAGGCAGTTGAGCTAGCAGTTTTTCGACTCCGAGATATAGCCATCCTTTAGTACGAGGGATGCGAGAGGTCTACGGGACGTGATACATCTCCAGCTATTTGGGAGAATTTTTCAGATGCCTTCCTTGACCAGTACTTACCGCGGGAGATCCGACAGGTTTGAGTTGATCAGTTTCTATCCCTCAAGCAGGGCAATATGAGTGTTCGAGAGTATAGTCTCTATTTTGACTCATTGGCCCGATTTGCACCATCCATATAGTTGCTACTATGCGGGATAGGATCCACATGTTTATAGCAGGGTTGGCCCCAGAGTTGACCGAGGCATGTGCCACCGTTACACTACATGATAGTATGGATATCTCCCGGATTCAAGCATTTGCCCAGAATATAGAAAGGGGTAGGCGTCGGCAGCAGGGTACGGAGAGGACTGATTCAGGTCAACGTAAGAGGATGAGATTTGCCAGGTCTCAGGAGCTGTCTTAAGGTAGTTATAGGCCCAAAACTTCGGATGGCCACCTAGGCCTCCGCCACCTCAGTTACAGGGTTATAGGTATGACCGTTATACTCAGTCAGGACCAGGTGAGAGCTCACGGGCATTGGGTTTGCAGCAGCAGCTAGGTTCAAGGCAGACATGGTCATTTTTGCCGTGTGTGACATCTGTGGAAGAGGACACTTGGGCCAATGCCGAGCCAGTTCCGATGCTTGTTATACATGTGGACGTCCGGGGCATATGATGCGAGATTGACCAAATAGAGATGCTGGGGGTATGGCACAACCAACGAATTCAGAAACAAGATCATCTATGTCTGTGCATCCTTCGGGGCACAAGTCTCAGTCTTCGGTTGGTAGAGGTCAAGGAAGAGGTAGAGGTTTTAGTTCAGGTGGTAACCAGAATTGTCGCTATGCTTTAGCGGGTCGACAGGACCAGGAGTCTTCACCAGACGTTGTGACAGGTATGTTGACCATTTGCTCTCACGATGCTTATGCCTTAATAGACCCAGGATCTACTTTATCGTGTATTACCCCCTTTGTCGTGGGAAAGTTTGGTATAATGCCTGAAATACTAAGTGATCCTTTTGTGGTATCTACACCGGTCGGAGAATCGATTATTGCTAGACGGGTTTACTGAGGTTGTACGGTGACAGTTTGTAGTCGTTAGACCTCAGCCGGCCTAGTTGAACTAGAGATGTTGGATTTTGATGCTATCATGGGCATGGACTGGTTGACAGCTTGTTATTCCATAGTTGATTGTCGAGCAAAGACAGCCAAATTTCATTTTCCGGGTGATCCAATCCTTGAATGGGTAGGTAATACAGTGATACCCAGAGGTAGGTTTATTTCCTATCTGAAAGCGAGGAAAATGATCGCAAAAGGGTGCCTTTATCATATTGTGCAAGTTAGATATGCAGATGCTGAGATAACTACACTTCAGTCTATTCCAGTAGTCAAAGAGTACGCAGATGTATTTCCAGATGAACTTCCAGGTATTCCTCCAGAGCGAGAGATTGATTTTGGCATCGATTTGCTTCCGGAAACTCAACCAATATACATCTCTCCGTATAGAATGGCACCTGCCGAATTGAAGGAGTTGAGGTGCAGTTAAAAGATTTGCTAGAGAAAGGTTTTATCCGGCCCAATACATCACCTTGGGTGCACCAGTACTGTTTGTACGGAAGAAAGATGGCTCGCTGATAGAGACTTGTTTGATCAGTTGCAGGGAGCTAGATATTTTTCAAAGATAGATTTGAGGTCGGGGTACCACCAGGTTAGAGTTCGGGAGAAAGTTATTCCCAAGACAGCCTTCAGGACTCGATTTGGCCACTTTGAGTTCTTTGTCATGTCCTTCGGGTTGATGAATGCACCTACCGTGTTCATGGATGTGATGAATAGCCTATTCCGGCCATTTTTAGATCTGTTCATGATAGTATTTATTGATGATATTCTATTTTATTCACGTTCCGAGGATGAGCATGCATACCACCTGCGAGCGGTTCTCCAAACCCTCCGTAATAGTAAATTATATGCTAAGTTTTCTAAATGTGAGTTCTGGTTGAAGTCTGTAGCATTCTTGGGGCACATTGTATCCGATGGAGGTATAAAGGTAGACAATAAGAAGATTTAGGCTGTGAAATCCTGGCCTAGACCTACCACTCCGACAGAGGTTCGTAGCTTTCTAGGCTTAGTAGGATACTACCGGAGGTTCATAGAGGGTTTTTCTTCCCTTTTGGCACCATTGAAAATGTTGACGCAGAAAGCAACTAAGTTTCAGTGGACAGAGGCTTGCGAGTAGAGTTTCCAAGAGCTTAAGAATAGGTTGACCTCAACGCCAGTTCTAGCACTTCTAGAAGGTCCAGATGGTTATGCCATGTATTGTGATGCCTCAGGTGTCGGGTTAGGATGTGTCCTGATGCAACATGGGAAGGTAATTGCGTATGCTTCAAGGCATTTAATGAAGAACGAGCGGAATTATCCGACCCACGACCTCGAATTAGCTGCAGCTGTCCATGCACTTAAGTTATGGCGGCATTATTTATATGGCATTTATGTTGATGTATTTACAGATCATAAAAGCCTGCAATATATCTTCAAGCAGAAAGAATTGAATTTGCGACAGAGGCGATGGCTTGAGTTATTGAAATATTACGATGTTAACATTCTCTACCATCCAGGCAAAGCTAATGTGGTAGCAGATGCCTTAAGTCGCCGATCTATGGGTAGCTTAGCACATGTAGAGGCTAAAAAAGACAATTAACTAGAGAGATTCATCAATTGGCTTGTTTGGGGGTTCGGTTAGTAGACTCTGGCGATGGTGGAGTTATACTCCAAAATACTACAAAATCATCTCTCATAGATGAAGTAAAGGAGAGGCAGTACGAGGACCCATAGTTGGTCGAGTTGAGAGAGCGAGTTCCGCAGCAGAAGAAGCCATTGTTAGAGCTCAAGGGAGATGGAGTTCTCAGATATTTCGTTTTTACCGTGGAATCCAAGGCCATTGTCACCGTGTGTGGATGCATTTTGTGAGTTTGAAATGTTTTAACCTGAAAGCAAGATACTTGATAAGAACAAGCGTAAAATAATGCATTTTACCAGAATCAATACTGAACAATCACTATTATCCTTAGCCCCATAGTAGGCGCCAAACTGTTTACCCTAAAATTTGAGTAACAATTAAACTTATATTGTGGTTTTAAGGATATGTGATTTGAACCAGCACCAATTGATAAACAACGAATTTAAATAGATAAATTGGACAGTAAAATAAATCAAATCGGTGTGCAAACAATTCCTCGACCTTGATTAAAGATAGTCTTGAGGTTAGTTAATAAGAACAGCAGAGGATGGAATAAGCAGTGATGAACAGTAAGTAAGACAAAGAAAACAACATATATGTATATTTTTATCAGTGAATCATGTCTGTTTACAAGCGAATGGGATCCCTCTTTATATAATAGAAGAATCCTAAATAAGGTACAACTCTAATAACGGAAGTAGATCCCATGATTGGCATTAATAACCGCTTTGATTTGATCTATTCCGGGATATTTGCCCTGACTTTCGACCGGTCACTAATATCTCGCCATTCCATTATTATGCTTTACTCGAAGTCAATCATGCTCGATCTCGATTACTGCTGGCTTCGATCTCAATGGACACTTAGATCTCCAGGTGTGATGTTTTATCTTCGAGCTTGAGCCCGATCTGTTATAAGGTTACCCTCGAGGCAACCCCCCTGCCAACGAAATCAGGTATGTCCGATTCCGACCGTATACAATGTCTTTCGTGATAACTATGCTGGCGGCGATCTAATTTATCTAGGCAAGATAAATTCATGTCCAAGGTTTTCTTTGGTTATCTTGTATACTTGTCTGTCTCGTTCTGAAGTTACTGATCATGTATGTACATGCACGTTTGACTTGAAACTGAACCGCGATAAAGCAATTGCAGTTGGAGAGAGTTCAACTATATCATTCATTGCCAAACCCATTACTTGTAAGTCCCACGATATAAAGCTGGATTTAGGCATGTTTGCCTGCAAGGAGTTATGTAAGTTTCTCCCCCTTCCACTTGCAATTGCTTGGTGGCCAAAAATTAAAATTTGTTTGATATATGTAATAATGTTTTCAACACTTACATGACTCCATCTTGATGGGTCCATCCCATTTATAAGGAGGACATCTTCCTTTTGTCTTTGAATTGTCAAGCCAACTAAAGGAATAGTAAGGAAGATTTTATGGCAAATATTTCTTTGGTTTCACATTGAATATTTGACTCTTGCCAAACTCATGATATCATTGATGACATCAATGAAGCAATCCTAATCACTATAAATAGGTGTCTTTCTCTCATTGTAATACACACCAACAAAGATATAAAGAAAGAGTGAGGTTTCACAGACAAGGTATAAGAAAATAGTCTATGAGAAAAATAGAGAGTGAGCGATATTGTAGTAAGATGAGAATATTAAAAGAGGGTTATTTATTTTGAGTGTTGTAGTGGTCGTTGGAGTATTTTACTCGGACCCACAAAGTGTAAAATTCCATTCTATAGTGCTATCGGTTGCTCGTCTCGGGGCCGTAGTTTTTTTTCCCTTATTCAAAAGGGTTTTTCACTTAAAAATCTTGGTGTCGTTGTCAGTCTTTTATTCTTGTTAATTACCGTATCTCGGTGCTACATTATTATTTCGATTTTATTACTGTGAATATTATTTCTGTAGGGGGTTTATTCCCAACAACTGGTATCAGAGCACATGTTCTGCTCGTTCACAGAAATACTATTCAATGTCGGTAGTACTATACTCAGTGAAAAACAAAAATGTCCGGAGTAAAGTACGAGGTAGCAAAATTTAACGGAGATAGCATTTCTCAACATGGCAAAGAAGGATGAGAGATCTGCTCATCCAACATTGATTACACAAAGTACTAGATGTTGATGCCAAAATGCCTGATACCATGAAAGATGAGGATTGGGCTGACTTGGATGAAAGGTCTGCTAGTGCAATCAGGTTGCACTTATCAGATGATGTGGTAAATAACATCATTGATGAAGACACTGCACGTGGCATTTGGGCAAGGTTGGAAAGCCTATACATGTCCAAAACGCTAACAAATAAATTGTACCTGAAGAAGCAGCTATACACCCTACACATGGGTGAAGGTACAAATTTTTGGTCACGTTTAAATGTATTTAAAGGACATGCTCTCATCATAGAAGATAGAGGCAGGAATTATCAAAGGAGTTCGAGCAACTATGATAGATCTGGAGCTCGTGGGAAGTCTAAGAACTGATACAAATCAAGAGATAGAAATTCCTACAATTGTGATAAACTAGGTCACTTCAAAAGAGATTGCCCAAATTCAAGGAAGGGCAAAGGTGAAACTAGTGGCCAGAAGAATGACGACAACACAGCCGCCATGGTGCAAAACAATGATAATGTTGTCCTCTGTATAAACGAGGAAGAAGAATATATGTACTTATCAGGTCCAGAGTCGGAATGGGTGGTTGATACAGCAGCATCTTACCATGCCACACTGATAAGAGATCTTTTTTACAGATATGTAGCAGGTGATTTCGGCCTTGTGAGAATGGGTAACACAAGTTACTCAAAGATTGCGGGGATTGGTAACATTTGTATCAAGACAAATGTCGGATGCACATTGTTTCTGAAGGACGTGCGACATGTACCTGATTTGCGGATGAACTTGATCTCTAGAATTGCTTTAGACTGAGATGGATACGAGAACTATTGTGCAAATCAAAAGTGGAGACTCACTAAGGGATCATTGGTGATTGCAAAGGGAGTTGCTCATGGCACGTTGTACAGGACAAATGCATAAATATGGCAAGGTGAATTGAACGCGGCACAAGATGATATTTATGCAGATTTGTGGCACAAAAGGATGGGTCATATGAGCGAGAAGGGATTGCAGATTCTTGCCAAGAAATCACTCATTTCTTATGCCAAAGGTACAACGGTAAAACCCTGTGACTACTGTTTATTTGGTAAGCAGCATAGAGTCTCATTTCAGACATCGTCTGAAAGAAAATTGAATATATTTGATTTGGTATATTCTGATGTTTGTGGTCCAATGGAAATTGAATCGATGGGTGGTAACAAATATTTTGTTACTTTTATTGATGATGCTTCACGAAAATTATGGGTTTATATTTTGAAAACCAAAGATCAGGTGTTTCAAATTTTCCAAAAGTTTCATGCTATGGTGGAAAGAGAGACAAGCCAAAAGCTAAAGCGTCTCCGGAGTGACAATGGAGGTGAGTACATTTCAAGGGAATTTGAAGAGTACTGTTCGAACCATGAGATCAGACATGAAAAGACAGTTTTTGGAACCCCACAACATAATGGTGTAGCCGAAAGGATGAACCGCACCATTGTGGAGAAGGTGAGAAGCATGCTCAGAATGGCTAAACTGCCTAAGTCATTCTGGGGTAAAGCAGTTCAGATAGCTTGTTACCTGATCAATAGGAGTCCATCAGTTCCATTGGCGTGTGACATCCCAAAGATAGTTTGGACCAACAAGGAGGTGTCCTTACTCGTATGTGAAGGTGTTCGGTTGTAAAGCTTTTGCACATGTACCAAAGGAGCAGAGAACAAAGCTGGATGATAAATCTAATCCTTGCATATTCATCAGAAATGGAGATGAAGAATTCAGATACAGATTGTGGGATCCCGTAAAGAAAAAGGTCATCAAAAGCAGGGATGTAGTCTTCCGAGAAAATGAAGTTGGAACTGTTGATGATATGTCAGAGAAGGCCAAGAATGGTATTATTCCTAACCTTGTTACTATTCCTTCTACTTCTAACAATCCCACAAATTCAGAAAGTATGACCGATGAGGTTGCCGAGCAGGGGGAGCAACCTAGTGAGGTTATTGAGAAGGGGGAGCAACTTGATGATGGTGTCGATCAAGTGGATCACCCCACTTTAGGAGAAGAACAACCTCAACTTTTGAGGAGATCAGAAAGGCCAAGGGTAGAGTCATGCAGGTACCCTTCCACGGAGTATGTCCTCATCAGTGATGAGGGGGAGCCAGAAAGTCTTAAGGAGGGGATGTCCCATCCAGAAAAGAACTAGTGGATGAAAGCCGTGCAAGAGGAGATGGAATCTTTGCAGAAAAATGGCACATACAAGCTAGTTGAACTTCCAAAGGGTAAAAGACCACTCAAATGTAAGTGGGTCTTTAAACTCAAGAAAGATGAAAATGGCAAGATGGTCAGATACAAAGCTCGATTGGTGGTAAAAGGCTTTGAGCAGAAGAAAGGTATTGATTTTGATAAAATTTTCTCACCTCTTGTCAAAATGAATTCTATTCAAACAATCTTGAGCTTAGCCTCTAGCCTAGATCTTGAAGTGGAGCAGTTGGATGTGAAAACTGCATTTCTTTACAGAGATTTGGAAGAGGAGATCTATATGGAGCAGTCAGAAGGATTTGAAGTAGCTGAAAGAAAACACATGGTGTGCAAACTGAATAAGAGTCTTTATGGGTTGAAGCAGACACCAAGGCAGTGGTACAAGAAGTTTGACTCATTCATGAAAAGTCAAACTTAACCAAAGAAATATTTTGATCCATGTGTATACTTCAAAAGATCTTCTGAAAATAACTTTATTATATTGTTGTTGTATGTGGATGACATGTTAATTGTAGAAAAAGACAAGGGGCTGATCGCAAAGTTGAAGGGAGATTTGTCCAAGTTATTTGATATGAAGGACTTGGGCCCAGCACAACAAATTCTGGGTATGAAGATAGTTCGAGAGCGAACAAGCAGAAAGTTGTGGATGTCTCAGGAGAAGTACATTGAACGTGTATTGGAATGCTTCAACATGAAAAATGCTAAGCCAGTCAGCACACCTCTTGCTAGTCATCTAAAATTGAGCAAGAAGATGTGTCCTACAAGAGTGGAGGAGAAAGGGAACATGGATAGAGTTCCTTATTCTTCAGCAGTCGAAAGCTTGATGTATGCAATGGTATGCACCAGACCTGATATTGCTCATGCAGTTGGTGTTATTAGCAGATTCCTTGAAAATCCTAGAAAGGAACATTGGGAAGCAGTCAAGTGGATACTCGGGTACCTGAGAGGTACCACGGGAGATTGTTTGTACTTTGGAGGATCTGATCCAATCTTGAAGGGCTATACAGATGTTGATATGGCAGGTGACATTGATAATAGAAAATCCACTACTGGATATTTGTTTACATTTTCAGGGGGGAGCTATATCATGGCAGTCAAGGTTGCAGAAGTACGTCGCACTCTCTACAACTAAAACGGAGTATATTGCCGCTACTGAAGCTGGCAAGGAGATGATATGGTTGAAACGGTTCCTTCAAGAGCTTAGCTTGCATTAGAAGGAGTATGTCGTCTATTGTGACAGTCAAAGTGCAATAGACCTTAGCAAGAACTCCATGTACCATGCAAGGACCAAACACATCGACGTGACATATCACTGGATTCGAGAAATGATAGAGAATGAATCTCTAAAAGTCTTGAAGATTTCTACAAGTGAGAATCCCGCAGATATGTTGACCAAGGTGGTACCAAGAGACAAGTTCGAATTGTGCAAAGAACTTGTCGGCATGAACTCTATATGAAAAAACTGGAGTTACCTCCTTCTGGTGCATGGGACTGGAGGGGGAAATTTGATGGGTTCATCTCATGTGTAAGGAAGACATCTTCCTTTTGACTTTGAATTGTCAAGCCAACTAAAGGAATAGTAAGGAAGATTTTATGGCAAATATTTCTTTGATTTCACATTGAATATTTGACTCTTGCCAAACTCATGATATCATTGATGACATCAATGAAGCAATCCAAAACACTATAAATATGTGTCTTGCTCTCATTGTAATATACACCAACAAAAAGAGAAAGAAAGAGTGAGGTTTCACAGACAAGGTATAAGAAAATAATTTGTGAGGAAAATAGAGAGTGAGCGATATTGTAGTAAGGTGAGAATATCAAAAGAGGGTTGCTTCTTTTGTGTGTTGTAGTGGTCTTTAGAGTATTTTACTCAGACCTATAAAATATAAAATTCCTTGCTATAGTGATATCAGTTACTCGTCTCAGGGCCGTGGTTTTTTTTTCTTATTCAAAAGGGTTTTTCACGTAAAAATCTTGGTGTCGTTGTCACTCTTTTATTTTTATTAATTA
Organism: Nicotiana tabacum; assembly: GCF_000715075.1. Taxonomy (NCBI): domain Eukaryota; kingdom Viridiplantae; phylum Streptophyta; class Magnoliopsida; order Solanales; family Solanaceae; genus Nicotiana; species Nicotiana tabacum. Next base: position 42,335,733 of record NC_134103.1, read on the forward strand.
CCATATCTCGGTGCTACGTTATTATTCCGCTTTTATCATTGTGAATATTATTTCTATAGGGGTTTTATTTCCAACACATCTAATTATGTTGTGACTATAATTACATAAATAAGCAGATTCTTACATTCCTTTCCTGAACAACACACTTTTGTCCTCTAGATCATTCCTATTAATGAGGGAGGGTATTTGTTTTCAATAAACTAGTTCAGTGTTAGAGTTCTTTCTCAGCTATCAGTGACCATGGTGCTTACCTAGTTTTCAGTTAGTATTGGATTGTTTTGCTCTAATGGTTTAGTTATGACTCCTAATCTTCATCTTCTTTTTCCTAGATAAGCATATGACCTCCTTGTTGATCATTGCTAGGATTTAACTTATCTAAGGTAGCATACTTCTAAATGTATGAAATATACCTGCATTTGTCTTGGCTGTTATGGTCATTTTCATCATTAGCTTTCCCGGACTGCTCATTTGTTTGTTACTTTTTGGCCACAAGTGAAGTCAAAGATAATTGAATTGTCTAATTGGCATGCAGCAAAAATCTATCTTCTATCTTCTGTTTGGTAAGCCTCTTCTTAGATGCATGTACTTTTAGAACCTTGATGTCTTTTCTGTTAATGAACTGTGAATTCTTTAGGAGTCTTCTTTTAATACCAAAACGACTTTATTACAAGATGAAAAGTTAAAGATACATATTCTCCTCTGAAAGTGAAAGATGTATATTCTTTGAATATAGTAGGGCAAGAGGACTAAGGATTCATGAAATGGAATTCCTGTTTCAAATTGTACGGATATCTGATCTTTTGCAGATTTAAGTAATTTTTGAATTTTAGGTTCCCTGGCGGACCTTCCCACTGATTTTTAACAAGCTAAAACTTGAAATTTGAGAAGTTTCCAAGTGATTTAGCAAAAGGAAAAATTCTAGCATATGTCGATAGGATTATCTTGGTTTACACTCTCTTTTTTCTTCTCCAATGCAAGTGACAAATTGCGGTTACCTTTCTAACATGCTATCTACTTTCTGAATAAATCCTGGCGCGTGATCCTTTCTTCTCTCTTGAGTATACAACCTTTGTTCTTTAATTGTCGTTTTTCTACGGAGATGCTTTGGAGTTGGATTTTCATGTGAAAAATACCTTGAACGGTTTCTCCTTTCCCCTTAGTCAAAACTATTTGCAAAGATGATTCATGATGAATGTCAGAGTAGAAGTAAAGTCTAATCTCCATGTTGTCTAAGAGCATGATAAAGAGATGTTGAATGAGAACATGGAATCTTTTACTATTTGTGAACTTTGATTCTTTTTGGTGTGTATTATTGATGTCAAAACTCAGTGCAGTTATATACTCCCTCAGTTTCAATTTATATAAAGCTATTTAGCTTGGGTATAGAGTTTAAGAAAAAAGAGAAGTCTTTTGAACTTGTGATGTAAAATAAGACACATATATTTTGTGTGGCTATAAGTCATTGTATAAAGGTAAATTATTTTCAAATATGAAAAAAGGTCATTATTTTTTGAACGGACTAAAAAAAAATAGTTTCACATAAATCAAAACAGAGGGAGTATTAAGCAAGATATTAGCTTGAATTTGTCTCAAAACTCAAAAGCAGTTTTATCTTAGCCCTTAATATATGGTCTTCCACTGGCGGTAGAAGAAGCATTAGATTTTCAGATTTCAGTTGCTTGGGGGACTATACGATTCTTGTAAGCATCTAATTATATTGTATTCTTTGTTTATGCCGAGTTACTTCTTGAAAACTCTGAGTATGCTTCAGTAGTTAGTCTTGAACTAGCCTCGAGAATGAGACCTGATGAAGAAGATATGTTTGCTAGGAAAGAACTTGGATAATTTAGCAATTGTTTCGGGCTTTTATGAGTTAAACAACCAACATTTTGGTTTTCTAAATTATCACTACAACACATCCAAATAGGGGAACATGATCCAAAGTTAGCGATTGTCTAGGAAAGTGTAGCAGGTTTAACAAGTACTCATACCTACGTGAATGGCAGTATTTTTCTGTACTGAACTACTTAATTGCTGCACTGTAGTTTCTTGCAGCCAGTACATATCATTGGAATACGTGATAAGTGATATTGAACTGATTACATGGGGAAAAGGGGGGGAAAGGGTTACTCTGGACTGATTAGAATGGGATTGTTTCTACTGTCACTGAATTCTAGCTCCCCTTGAAGTATTTATTAAGTGGTAATTACTTGTCGAATGCCTCTAGAACTCATCGTGCTTGTTAAATATGTATAAGGCCAAGATGCATCACCATATACAGTCTCTTAATTATTGTTAGAAACATGTATTTTTTATATTAATATGTCAGTGATTTAATAAGGAGCGAGAATTTACTTATATGCATCCTCTATTCATAATAAACGGAATAATTTAGCATTTGGAGTTAAAAATTAAGGCAAGCAAGTGAAAATGCATACAAAAGACATTTGTATTTACTAGTTTGGGCCTGTTGTCCGTGTGAATTTCTGCCGCCTAAATGACTCGCCCCGCTCCCCTTTCTATCTTGGCCGTTGATCTCAAATGATCAACGGCCCCTAATAAACTAATCCCTTTCCAATATATCCCTCCCCTCTAACCCTAAACACCCATTATTCATTTCTGCCGCCTCTACTCTCTCTATTCTTCTCTTCCTCTTTTCAAACCTAATAGCCGCCTCCTCAATCCTCTCCAATTCTGGCTCAGATATGGAATCTCTCCATGATTTTCCTTCCATATATGCTCGGTTCCTCCGTTATTTATATGGTTTTGGTATCACATGATACTTGCCTATCTTTGGCAAGTATACGATCCTAAATAAAGCAACCATCTCCAGACCTTCGAGATTTAGACGATATTTCGTCTATATACACCCACTATCAGGCCCTACAGGTCCGATTCAGTGAGATTTTACTATTTTTTGTTCTTCGTTTTAAACTAGGGTTTGCCGGATTTCCCCTAAATTGATTCTAATTGATTTTGCATGCTATATTTTCCTTATTTTGTGTTTAATCGACTGCCTTTCCTTGTTTGGGTCTTAATTTTGATGCTATATAAACCCCTCCCCAATTTTCTCTTGAAGGGAGACTCCAATCGCTAAAATTACTACTGACTTTCTTATTCTTTCTTGTCTTACACTATTCTAAGGCTCAATCTTTTGGCCGGCTGAAAGCCAAGGACACCATATTCTGTTAACCTTTCCCCAGTGCAAGCACTTCTCGGGGTGCATTTCGAGACTCTTGTAAACTCTGAAGCGCTGGAGGTTTGGGGTTTTTCATCACTCTCCTGCAATTACTGCTATTCCTGAGATTTTGAGTTTCTCGTTCTTTATTCGTTTGTTTGCAACTGGTCAGTGCCATGTACCCTCGTAATTCTACTTCTTTCTGTTTGTGATTATGTTATGTGCATTAGTATTATCTGGATTTCTCTGAGTTAATTTCGATATTATATACAATTTTACTTATTTCAGCATTACTCTATAGTTCCATTAGCTTCAATTTTATGCAAGTCTTGATATTAACTTATATTTGTAAAGCTAAGTTGATTCATGACGCCTGCCTGATTTGTAATTGAAACCTAATTGATGATTGTTGAACTTCGTTTGATTTCTTGCACTGAAACCCCCTTTGTGAGACTATATGTTTGCTCGAAATTGCTCTATTCATGTTGAATCCTTTATGCCTAATTTGCTATTTTTCTGCAAGTCATGCCTAAATGATTAGCCTAATATGCTAACCTTAATTGTGTCCAACCTGAATGATCATTATGTTACTCATACCTGTTGCTTATTCTGAGTTTGGCATTTTGCCTTGTTCTGTACTATCATGATAACTAACTTATGCCCAAAATGTGTTCTAATTTCTGTTGAGACATTCATGCCCAACTTGTTATCTTTATGGAATTCTCCTATTGGCTATGATCATTTCCCATGCTATTTGTAACTCCACTGAGTTCCTGACTTGTTGAATCTTGTGTTACTCAATACCAATTGAGACCTTTAGAGTAGATACCATAACCAACACCTCGTTAAAAAGTGATATTAGTACCGTCGAATAGCACTAGTATGTATAGCTAAACACTAACTCAATAGAATGAATAATAATACAAGAGGAACAGTCAAAAATTCAATAAGAGCTTTCAAATAATATTAAAACATCAATTTAAAGGTCACATAAGTTTTTAAGTCAACTTCCACGTTATTAGGTTGGGTGATCTTTAATGCCGATATTCCACAATTCACAATGCCTCCGTATTATTACACGGAGTCCGATCGCGACCCGATCGGCTAGGTCATCTTATTTGAGACATCAACCATAACCACAATTTCAATTATCATCTCCAGCATAGTGCCACCATGTGTGCGGCATGCCGTCTGGTCACGGCCCGATTGGCTAGGCCGTCTCACCCAAGACGTTACCATTTTCAGTCAACCATTTCACATCTTACTTCTTTCATATCTTTCAATTCATTGGCACTAGTGATCACGATTACAAAGTCATTCTTGGCATTTGGTCATATTTCATAATTCCAGACCCGTTTTCCTCATTCAATATCATTATCATTATCAACAACAATAAGGCTTCCCATTCAAGACATTAAAATTCACATATGAGCAATTTGGGAATTTTAGGCACACAGATGCTTTTCATACAAATTGGACATAACAACCTTTATTTCGATCTTGACATGAAGTCTCAATATTTCTAACACATATTCCACATTTTTTAACACATCCTCAATAACAAGATAACATGATGAAACATTTAGAATAAATATTGAACTTACATCCTTCAACACAAACACATTAGAAATTGCCAATTCTAAATTGATCAAGGGCTTACTCCAATTACATAAACACCGTGGGATTCGATTCTAAGAAGAAGGGGGTTTAGCCAACATACCTCAATTGAGCTTCTTAAACTCTAAAATGATCCGGAATTCTTATCAACTTCAATCTATTTTAGAAATATGGCAAGTTGGACAAAAATTAGGAAGATGAACATGGTTTAAGCTCATTTGAGCATATTATCAAACACTAGGAGTGCATCAATGTTCTAAGCCCCTTTTTTGTGGAAGATTTCATCATTTCCCAACCCACTCTCTCCATTTTTAGCTCACAATTGTCACGCCCTGAACCTGGGGGGAGAGACTGGCACCCGGTGCCTCATCTATCCTTGCATACCAACTTGCGACTAAGGGACTCTAAACATATAATGTCATACTTTGGCCATGGAGCCACATTTCAAGACAATTTGCGAAGAAAAATATAAATTTTAATGGAAACTACCGCTGACTAAACATCAATATAAAGCTGGGCCGACAAGGTTGTCATAGCTACTACGGCTGACAAACATACAAAATATACATACAAGGCCTACAAGCCCAACACACTGCAATAACTGACAGGATATGTCAACAAGCCTCTACTGCTGGATGTACTGTGATCGGAACAGGGCCTCGAACTACCCATAACCTATATATATATATATACAGGATGTACACAAAACTCTAGACCCGGCAACTCTGAAGGACGTAGAGCTGACAGATAAAGCTGAACTCGGGCAACACTTACCAAGGAGGTCTACCCGTCTGTTTGTCTGAACCTGCATGCATGAAATACAGTGTCCCCAGAAAAAGGGACGTCAATATGAAATGATGTATCAAGTATGTATGGCAATAAAATAACTGAAAACTGAAACTGAACTGATAATATAATACTGAAGTCACTTGAGTTAAAGATAATCTAAAGATATGCTTACCTGCTGATACTGACTGAACTCTCTCAATATAGTAAGTAAAATAGTTGTCTGGCCCTATAAGGCTCGGTATATATATATATATATATATATATATATATATAAAACTGCTCTGTCGTAGTAGGCTCGCTCATAGGCACTCGGCCATACTAGGCTCTGTATCTAGGCCAACTGGGCTCGCTCATAGGTGCTCGGCCACATCAGGCTTGGTATATAACTTACCATCTGATCAGAGGTTGCCCAATAGGAGCCTGCCCATCGATTATAGCTCGATGGTAATGAAAATACTGTAATACTGTATATATAGGCTCTCTTCTCTCTTGACTGGAAGAAGACAATACTCAATTAAATATGAAGTCCCGATAAGGAGAATACTGTAATTTATGAGACTAAGATAATGTATATAAATTCGGGAGTATGAACTTTTCTTTATACCTCGTTATCAAACACATGTAATTATGAGATCATGCCAACATGAAGGAAGGGCTTAGCCTTAACATACCTGGAGTAGGAAAAACTTCGTATGATATTCTTGAGAAGGATTTCACCGTACTCCCTTAGAATTGTAAAATCCCGTTGTTATTACGAAGTACAATTTCGTATGAATTCCTTTACTAATCCAAGAACTATCGTTGCTATTGTAATACGAAGTTTCATATAATTTCAAAATTCCCTCACATTCGTTCCTTGTTTTGCCTTTCTGTACAATTCCCTCACCAAAATGAATTTGATATCCATTGAAGATAAGTTAGAGATGACTAATATAAACTCCACTTCTTACGTGTTGGCAAGGGATGGCTTAAAAATGTTGTCCATGTGCCTCCTAATTTAATTGTCTAAAGGCAAGAGTCACTTAAATATTCCTCCACTTGTTGCCATGTGGGGGGGCTTTGTCCCCACCTACAATTATCCATAAATCCTTAATTACTTGGTTAATCTCCCGTTAAACCAATAATTAACTAATTACCCACATAATTAAGAATTATCTCAAATTACTTAAAATACTACTCATTTATAATACACTTTATATCATACTATCATGGTCATATGGTACTAATCCATAAATATCAGGTATTATAGCTCGGACCGTATTTTATACCAAATCGACAACCTTCAACGAAATTCATTTTCTTTGATTCGTTTACCCTTTTTCTTTTACGGCACTTACTTATTGCTTGTTATAAATAGCATAAATTCTTATAATCTCAAGAAAATCTCATCCCCGAGTCTACATCAATTAACCAAAGACGAAACTTTAACGTATGAAAATGCGAGATGTAACATCCTTCCCACCTTAGAAACATTCGTCCTCGAATGTTTATTCTTAGAGACTTTGGGAAAATTTTGCCAGTGTCTCCTCCGTACACTAGATTAAAACCAACCTGTACGCAGCCAAAAAACATATTATACATGCCATACCTGGCCAATGTCTACAAATAGTAACACTTGGCCTCACACAGTTGTCCATTATAAATTCTGAAAGTCAAAAATAAGAGTTTACCTGACGACCTAGTGGCCTGAATAGAGCGGTGATAAGGTATCCCACCTCGAGCCATATCTTCAGTTTGAAATAGGTGGGGATATTTAGACTTCATTTCTTCCTCCGCTTCCCACGTCATCCCTTCCACCTTCTTGCTTCTCTATAAAACCTTCACGGAGGCTATCTCCTTATTTCATAGCTTGCGGATTTGTTGGTCTAGGATGGCAACCAAAATTTCCTCGTATGACAAGTCCTCTGTAATCTGTACATCATCCATGGGCACCACTCGGATAGGATCGCCAATGCACTTCCGTAGCGTAGATACGTGAAAAACTGGATGGACAAACTCCAATTTCGACGGCAATTCTAACTCATAAGCTACTTGGCCCACTCTCTGAATGATCCTATAATGCCCAATATACTGTGGGATAAGCTTGCCTTTCTTGCCAAACCTCATCATGCCCTTCATAGGCGACACCTTTAAGAATACTCAGTCATTAACCCCGAACTCTAAGTCTCATCGCCGCACGTCTGAATATGACTTCTAACGACTCTAAGCTATCAACAGTCACTCCTGGATAAGCTTTTCTTTTTCTATGGCCTGCTGAACCAGGTCTGGCCCATGTAACCCAGATTCTCCAACATCAAACCACCCTATAGGAGATCTAAACTTACGCCCATACAAAGCCTCGTACGGAGCCATCTGGATACTGGAGTGGTAATTGTTATTATATGCAAACTCGATAAGAGGTAGATGTTTATCCCAACTTCTTTTCAAATCCTACACACATGCTCGTAACATATCCTCGAGCGTCTGAATTGTGCGCTAGGCTTGTCCATCAGTCTGTGGATTAAAAGCTATGCTGAGATTCACCTGAGTCCCTAGACCTCTCTGAAATGTCCTCCAAAAATGTGCTGTAAACTGGGCCCCACATTCAGATATAATAGATACTGGTACCCCACGTAGCTACACTATCTCCTTAATATATAACTTTGCATAGTCTTCTGCTGTATATGTAGATCTGACCGGTAGGAAATGAGCTGATTTCGTAAGCCTATCGACTATCACCCATATGGAATCGAACTTATGATGAGAACGAGATAAACCCATGATAAAGCCCATGTTTATCGCCTCCCATTTCCATGTAGGGATCTCTATAGTCTGCATTAGCCCTCCGGGCTTCTGGTGCTCTACCCTCACCTGGTGGCTACAAGGACACTGAGCGACAAACTCAGCAATGTTCTTCTTCATATCGTTCCACCAGTACACATCCTTAATGTCATGGTACATCTTCGTTGACCCAGGATGAATGGAGTACCACGAATAATGTGCCTCTGACATAATCCTGTCTCGTAGCCCTGCTACATCTGGAACATACAGACGACCCCCCTGTTTCAGCTCTTCGACCGTTGATTTGGTGGTGTCGGAATCTTCGGGAACAATAAAAGTTCGAGGGGTCAGAAAATCCTCCTCTTCTTCTTCTATCTCCTGCTTACCTGATTCGGTCGAGGCTGGTGGCTGTGATTGCTATTTGACTTCCTGTTTACTTTTGATGCTCGGCCTTTCCGAGGTTGATAATGTCGATACCGGCGTTACCTCATCGGCCGCAAACATTTTCTTTGCAGCATGCTACTCCCCGTATACTGTTTTTACACCGGCTGACGTAGGGAATTTCATCATTTGGTGGAGAGTCGAAGGGACTGCCCTTATATTATGGATCCAAGGCCTTCCGAGTAGGGAATTGTACCTCATGTCGCCCTCGATTACGTGGAACTTGGTATATTGATTGGTTCCAGCCACGTTCACCGGTAGAATAATCTCCCCTTTAGTTGTTTCACTAGCCATATTGAAGCCGTTTAAGACCCGAGCTGCGGGCATGATTTTATTTTGTAGACCGAGCTGCTCTACAACCCTCGATCGGATGATATTCGCCGAGCTACCTGGATCCACTAAAATACGCTTAACTTAAACTTTATTTAACAAGATATAAATTACCAAAGCATCGTAATAGGGCTGAAAAATGCCTTCTGCTTCTTCGCCGTTGAATGATAAAGTGCCTTCGGGCACATAATCTCGGGTTCATTTTTCCCTAGTGATTGATACCTTAGTGCGTTTTAATATAGGTCCCTGTGGGGTGTCGACCCCACCGACGATCATATGAATGATATGTTGGTGTTCCTCCTGTTCATTTTTCCTATTGGTGTCCCTTTTGTTGAAATGATTCTTTGCTCGATCGCTGAGGAACTCTCGAAGATGGCCCTAATTAAATAGACAGGCTACCTCCTCCTTTAATTGTCTGCAATCCTCGATCTTGTGACCATACGTTCCATGATACATGCATATCAAATTTGAGTTTCTTTGGGAAGGATCAGTTTTTATGGGTCTAGGCCACCTAGTATCTTTGATCCTTCCGATTGCCGATACAATGCCCGATGCATCGCTGCTAAAGTTATATTTCGATAACCGAGGTGCCTCTGTGGGATCGGCAGACTTGTCAAAACCACTTTTGCTCATAAGTCCCCGAGAAAATTGTCCTCGACCACTTCTTCGATCGCTCCAGGAGGAATTGCATCCTGAACCATTATTCCTTCGATCTGCAGTATAAGGTTGATATCGGTCTCTGTTCGATCTTGGCTCCCTGTCGACGTCCCTCTGGTTTTTAACTGCCGACCTGTTTGTATGTACTGAACTGAAAGGGGTTCCTAATTGGTCGTCCTCGACCATGATCTTCGATTGATATCGATTGTGCACATCTGCCCAAGTTACAGCTGGATAATCGATCAAATTTTATTTCAACTGTCGTGATGCTATCGAACTCCGCTCGTTCAACCCTTGAGTGAAAGATTGAACAACCCAATCATCTGTGAACTCGGAATACGAACTCCCTCAGCATTTCATTATCCCTTTGTCTTACCTTGAAAAGGTCTGATTTCCTCGTTGCGACCTTTATGGCCCCGGCATGTGCCTTTACGAAAGAATCTGCTAACATGGCAAATGACAACAACAACAATAACCCAGTAAAATCCCACTAATGGGGTCTAGAGAGGGTAGTGTGTACGCAGACCTTACCCCTACCCCGAAGGAGTAGAGAGGCTATTTCCGAAAGACCCTAGACAATATTAGTATCACCACAGTAATCATAGGAAAATTAAGAACACCATGAAATCTAGAAGAAAGATGCAAAGTAAAAGCGATAGCTATTAAATAGGTCATGCACTGAAAAGCGAAATAATAAGACATAACATTGCCACTAGCTATCTTAGACAAAAACCCTACCTGGCTAGTCCCACAATGGTACGAAGTAAGGCAAGAGTCAACTACCTCCTAACCTACAACCCTAATACTCGACCTCCATATCTTCCTATCAAGTGTCATGTCCTCGGAAATCTGGAGCCTCGCCATATCCTGCCAGATCACCTCTTCCTATCAAGTGTCATTGCTCCCTTCGAAAGGGTCTCTCTGAATGTTTTACAACAGCCTAGATTTGATTTAATCATCTTCTAAATAGTTACCCTTGATAGAGCATGTATATGAAGTAACATGCTCATTGGGATCGATGGTCCCATTATATTTGGGTATGTCTAGCATACGAAACTTCTTTGAAATAGGCTTCGGAGCCGCACTTGGAGGAAACAGCTTTTGTACAAACTTCTTCGAATCCATCCCTTTCAAGATTGGCGGTGCCCCCGATATCTGGTCAACTCGAGAGTTGTATGTCTCTATTTTTTTATCGTTGGCTTCGATTCTCTTCTCCCCCGATTCAATTCTTTTGGTGAGCTCCTCGAGCATTTTAGTTACCGGTAATGGCTCGGTACGACGAGTAATTTCTGGCTCAACCCTATTCGGAGCTCTATGTTGATTTTGTAACTGAGCAATAGCGACTTGCTAAGCCTGAAGCATCTCAAATATCACTTGGAGACTAATTCATTCGTCTCCTCTGCCCTGTGTTCCTTGGTCACTAGATCGGCCTTCTCTGCGTACGCTCCCCTCGAGACCTGCGCCTAGGTCCATATTTAGAGCAACATGTGAACTAAAATCAACTGGGTTGGCAACCAGTGCTCCCCCGAAGTAGCCTGTGGCACCTTGACTCCTGTTTGATCGAGTACCTACCCGAGCGAAAGGTATACCTGGGAACGGGATTAACCCTCGAACTTAGGAAAAATCTTATTCAAATTATTATTGATAATATAGATTGTTTTGCTTGATCCCATTTAGACATGACAGGGATCCCACCGGAGATAACAACGCATCGGCTAATCCTGGACTCTAGGTTCAAACTGGTGAAGCAAAAGAAAAGACCCTAGTCCGAGGTAAAGCACGCGTTCATAAAAGACGAGGTAACTAAACTTTTCAAAATATGGTCCATTCGGGAGGTGAAATATCCTGAATGGTTAGCCAATGTAGTTGTAGTCCCTGAAAAAGGGAACAAACTTAGAATGTGTGTAGATTATAAGGATTTAAATAAGGCGTGCCCCAAAGATTCTTTTCCACTGCCTAACATCGATTGTATGATCGATGCCACGGCCGGCCATGAGATCCTTACTTTTCTCGATGCCTATTCAGGGTACAATCAAATCCAAATAAACCCAGAGGACCGAGAAAAGACTTCATTTATCACTAAGTATGGAAAATATTATAATGTAATGTCGTTTGGGATAAAAGCTACTTACCAACGCCTAGTAAATAAAATGTTCGAAGAACAAATAGGTAAATCAATGGAAGTTTATATTGATGACATGCTAGTTAAGTCCTTGCGTACAGAGGACCATTTGGCTCATTTGCAGGAAACGTTCGAAATTTTAAGGAAATACAATATGAAGCTTAACCCCGAGAAATGTGCTTTTGGGGTCGGTTCGGGCAAGTTCCTTGGCTTCATGGTATCGAATCGGGGGATCGAGATCAAACCCGATAAAATCAAGGCCATCGAAGCCATCACCATCATGAACAGTGTAAAAGCCATGTAGAGGCTGACTGGAGGGATAGCTGCCTTAGGCCGATTCATTTTGAGGTCATCAGATCGAAGTCACAGATTTTTCTCTCTGCTAAAAAAGAAGAACGATTTTGCCTGGACCACGGAATGTCAACATGCATTAGGGGAATTGAAGCGGTACCTATCGAGCCCACCACTGATTCACACCCCAAAGGTAGATGAGAAACTTTACTTGTACTTGGAAGTATCGAAAATCGCGGTAAGTGGCATCCTAGTTCAAGAAGAACAAGCTACGCAATTTCCTATTTATTATTTAAGTCGAACCTTAGGAGAAGCAGAAACTAGATATCCACATTTGGAGAAATTGGCACTTGCACTGATAAGCGCCTCTAGAAAGTTAAGGCCATACTTTCAATATCACCTCATATGCATATTAACCACTTACCCACTTCGTAATATTTACCACAAGCCCGAACTAGCGGGCCGATTGGCCAAATGGGCCATCAAACTCAGTGGGTACGATATCGAATATCAACCTCGGACGTCCATCAAGTCTCAAATTTTAGCAGACTTTCTAGCCGATTTCATGCCAACCCTCGTACCTGAAGTCGAAAAGGAACTTTTGTTAAAATCAGGTACATCATCAGGGGTATGGACCCTTTTCACAGATGATGCTTTGAATATGAAGGGGCCCGGGCTAGGCATCATTTTGAAGCCGCCCACGGGTAGCACTATTAGGCAATCTATCAAAACTTTTAGGTTCACTAACAATGAGGCCGAGTACGAGGCAATGATTGCAGGTCTCGAGCTAGCTAAAATCTTGGGAGCGGAAATCATTGAATCCAAGTGTGACTCTTTACTGGTGGTGAACCAAGTAAACAAAACCTTTGAAGTTCGAGAGGATAGAATGCAAAGAAATTTGGACAAGCTGCAAGTAACCTTGCACCGTTTCAAGGAATGGACTTTACAGCATGTGCCTCGAGAACAAAACAGTGAGGCCGACGCACTTGCAAATTTAAGGTCATCAGTCGAGGAAGATGAGATCAACTCGGGGACTGTCGTTCAACTCTCGAGATCCGTGATCGAGGAAGGTTATGCCGAGATAAACTCTACAAGCTTAACTTGGGATTGGAGGAATAAATATATTGAATACTTGAAGAACGGAAAGCTCCCATCGGACCCTAAAGAGTTAAGGGTCCTATGAACCAAAGCCGCTCGATTCACATTGGCAGAAGATGGAACATTATACAGAAGGACATTCGATAGACCATTGGCAGTATACTTAGGACCAGGAGACACTTATTATGTTTTACGAGAGGTCCACGAAGGCACTTGTGGGAATCACTCCGGTGTCGAATCACTGATTCACAAAATCATTAGAGCAGGATACTACTGGGATAGCATGGAAAAAGACATTAAGGATCTTGTTCGAAAATGTGATAAATGTCAAAGTTTTGCACCGATGATCTATCAGTCTGGAGAACAACTTCATTCATTCCTATCCCCATGGCCATTCATGAAATGAGGGATAGATATCGTCGGTCCTCTGCCATCGGCCCCAGGTAAAGCTAAGTTCATTTTATTTATGACTGACTATTTCTCTAAATGGTTTGAAGCACATGCGTTCGAGAAAGTGAGAGAGAAAGAGGTTATAGACTTCATCTGAGATCACATTGTATGTCGATTTGGGATACCTGCCGAAATAATGTGTGATAATGGAAAATAGTTTATCGGCAGAAAAGTGACAAAATTTCTCGAAGACCACAAAATAAAAAGGATATTATCAACGCCATATCACCCTAGTAGGAACGGATAGGCCGAGTCGACGAACAAGACTATTATCCAAAACCTAAAGAAAAGGTTGAACGACGCTAAGGGGAAATGGAGAGAAATTCTACCTGAAGTCCTTTGGGCATATCGAACAACGTCAAAGTCTAGTATGGGGGCAACCCCGTTCTCCTTAGTATATGGCTCCGAAGCCTTGATTTCAGTCAAAGTCGAGGAACCCAGTACCAAGTTTCGACATACAACAGAAGAGTCAAATCCCAAGGCTATAAATACTAGCCTCGAATTATTGAATGAAAAACGAGAAGCCTCACTAGTTCGAATGGCTGCACAAAAGCAATGAATTAATCGAAAGATACTACAATAGGAGAACCAACCTTCGCCACTCCAGAATCAGGGATTTAGTCTTGAGGAAAGTCACCATCAACACTCGAGATACTAGTGAAGGAAAGCTCGGCCCAAATTGGGAAGTACCCTACCAAGTCATTGACATCGTCGGAAAGGGATCTTATAAGCTCGGCATGATGAACGGCGAACAACTGCCAAAATAATTGGAACATATCGCTTCTCAAACGGTATTATTGCTAAAGTATGACTTTGTTCCTCTTTTTTCATTTATATATTATAACTAACTCATTGCAGATGATCGATCGAATATATTGAGACCTCAGGTTTTAAAGCACGCGTTGCGCTCTTTTTCCCTGAGATCTGTTTTTGTCCCAAGTGGATTTTTTCGGTGAGGTTTTTAACGAGGCAACAATTATGTGCTACTTGAGGACCATTCAACAATATCCAAGGCTTCTTTACAATTAACCTCAAATACTGGGGGGCATCACCCTCGGATGTTATACTTTCGAGGAAAATACTTCGTGTCAAAGGGACTCGATAGAGAAACTTTGTAATGGGCCAAACGGTCGAATGAACCATGTCCGTATAGATTAGTCGAGCCCCGATGGAAAAATATATGCTGTATCCATACTTATGATTTTGTGAGAAATGGCTCAAGGGCCAAGTGCAAATATACCTCGTACACTCGGGGACTGCTGCCGACGATCGACATATTCAAGTAATCTAAACTCAAATTCATAAGACCTCAAAGAGGCACCCCTCGATCTACATGCCAAGGCCATCATTCTCGGGGACTAACACTTTGAACAAGTTTGAAGTATTATTGGGAAATAATCCCAAGAGGCATATCCAAAGGCTACGGACAAATTAAAGCGGCTCGGAGACGTCCGAATTTCGCAATAAAAATAGGCCTTCGAATTCTTTGAAAAACCGGTTAAAAAAGGCTACCCTCGGCATGTAATCAAAAGGGCCTCGATAAAATCAGCCCCCAAAAAATCTTAAGAGGTACCAAATTATCTTAACAAAAACGTGCTAAGACACAAAAAGTAAAGGGGTTTCAATCGACATCGAACCCTCAAAATACCCAATGGGTAAAGAATACGTGTTAAGACATAAAGAATTTTTTTACTCAGTCTTCTAAGCCAAAAAAAGGGAAAAAATAGCCATTTTTTAGAGGCCATGTCGGCCCAATCTAAAGAGCCTAAGGGCCAATACACTTAGAGTTTGCGATTTTGTTCTCACTCAGTTCGGACCTAAGGGTCCACTATTCCGAGCTCAAATAAAATATAACTCGAGTATTCATCATAAAACCTTAAGGGGTCTGTTACTGTGAGTTTGAAACTTACTCGAACTCGGCTATAACAGCAGTACATTTATGGCTTCGATCAAGCCATCCAAAATTAAAATCCCGAACATATTGTTAAGCTCGAGGACTCGCCCTCGCTTAACTGAAAAACCTAAGGGTTTGTTCTACTCTGAGTTAGAGCTATTGCTCACTTGACTATAGAGGCTACAGTAACCTGATTGCAACAAAGTTTTCACAAGGCAAAGGCAAAATATAATTTATCATAAATCAGAAATCAACGGAACGAAAAGAAAAAAAATCTTTCATATATGCAAAGTATTTACAAATACCACTCAGGGTCTTACACAAAAAACAAAAGGAGAAAAAATCCTAAGTGCCTAGTCCACCTCGGGAGCCGCATCTTCGGGAGCTTCATCTTCATCTCCGCTCTAGGATCCACTCGCAGGGTCTTCCTCATCGGAAAGCAAAGCTCTGGCCTCATCCTCCAAAACCTTCGCATTCTCGATATCAGCCGTGAGGTCAACGCCACGAGCATGCACCTCCTCTAGAGTCTCTCTTGGAGACTGCGCCTAGCATGCTCGGTAACACGGGACAATCTAACCTCAGCAGCATCAAAAATTTCCTTTGCCCGAGTATTAGCGGCTTCTGTGTCAGCTCGGTACAAAGCCCCGAGCACCTCTACCTCGGATGTGGCCCTTGCAAGCTCAGCGGCCAATCGAGTCTCGAGCTCTTCAACCTTCTGGGCTCGGGCCAAGTTCTCCTCCATCACACTTTGGAGTTTACACTCAACCGAAAACAGTTGGGCCCGAACCGTTTCTTTCTCCGAGGCGAGATGGTCCATGTTCTGCTTCCACCCCAGAGTCTCTGCCTCTTTCATCTTGGCCTCCTCATGAAGCTGCTCAACCAATTCGACCTTCTGCTGAACCTGCAGGATCAAAGTGTTAGTTGCCAATATCAAGTCAATACATAACAAGCTCCCAAAAATTTACATTACCCGTTGAATGAGCTCGGTCTGATCTCGATGAGCTCTTGTCAGCTCGAATCGAATGCTCACAATCTCCTCTTCTATTTTCACATAGAGGAGTTTGAGGGCGTTTCTCTCCTCTGTAAGATTTTTGAGATCAGCCTCACATCAGGCCAGCTCAGCTCGATACATGGAAGACGCTTCTCGATGGAACACTATAGCCTGTATAGAAAGAAAGGAAATAAGACTTAGAGAAAAAAGAACAAACGCAAGCATGGTAGCATGGGCTAAAAACTCACTTGGTCCAGAAGCCGCTGAGCCTCATCAAAAATGAGTGATAAGTCAAGGTCGGAAACATCATCGACCCCTGTGAAGCAACCACGAAATATATAGTCCCCTGCGGGGGCCATCCCCACTTCGGGGGTTCCCATGGACCGGGCATCCCGAAATTGCCCCTCGGAGAACGTGGGATCGGACGGTGAATAATCGATATTAATTGCCCCAAGCGAGTCACTCGGGAATTCTCTTCTCTTTGAAAGGCCTTAGAACTAGACCCTTCGGGCACACTTGTCGGTTGCTTATCACGACAGGAGGCGTCATCAATAATCGATGACTCGGGGACTCTGTTCGGACTTTCCCCCGAGATCACCTCGATCTGCGGCTGAACCTCCTCGACCGCCACCGGCTCAACAGTTATCGAAGCTTCGATGCTTTCTCTCTTTCGAGCCACCAATAGGCAGTCGGTATCTTCTCCCTTCTCGTCCTCATCTCGTAGCGTTTGGGCTACATCGGCAGACAGAACAGAGGGATTAGTCTTCAACTTTCGTGCCCTGCTTTTCTTGGGCTTTGGGATATCTGGAGTTGAGGCCCTTCTCCTTTTCTTGTCTTTGGTCGGCTTCGGGGCCTCATCTTCCCCGAGGGGAGGCGGCCTTATGACGACATTATCTCCAAGACCTGTATGAGAAGAAATCAAGTTGAAAAGAAGTATATCACAAGAAATCATCAAACACATACAGGGGAACTTACCATGATTTTTGGCCTCCCATCGACCCTTGGCTAAATCGTGCCATGAGTGCTCAGCATACGAGGAGGTTGAAACCAGTTGTCGAACCCAACCTGCAAGGTCCGGGACTACACCGGGAAACCAGGGGAAGCTGCACCATAAAGAAGAATATAGATAAGAAGAGGTAAAAGAAACATAACAGGTAATCAAACGTTATCGGTGAAGTTCTATTTACGCTTCATGTTCCATTCTTCGGGGAATGGCATCTTCTCGGCGGGGATCAAATCGGAGGTCGTGACTCGGACAAACTGGCAAATCCATCCTCGGTCCTTTTCCTTGTCTATGCTCGAGAATACTACCTTCGTGGCCTGGCGCTGAAGCCTTATCAGTCTGCACCGATAAAGACGAGGGCTGTATAGCCTAATGAGATGATCGAGGGTGAAAGATATCCCCTCGATCTTGCTCGAGAAGAATCTGAGCAAAATGACAATACGCCAAAAAGAGGGGTAGATCTGGCCTAGGGTTACCTGGTATTGGCGGCAGAAGTCGATTATGACGGGATCGACGGAACCCAGTGTGAAAGGGTAAGTATACACACTTAAGAACCCTTTCACATGAGTGGCGATGTCCTCTTCGGGGGTAGGAATCACCACCTCTTTATTCTCCCAGTGGCAGTCCTTTTTCACCTGCTCGAGATCGCCTTCATGGGCTTGCATCGGCATCTAGACATGGGCTCGCATCGGCCAGGAACTGAAGAGGGTTTTTTGACTTTAAAGTCGGAAGTAAGTTCACATGGCCCGGGGATGCACTCTTCGATACGTGGCTCTACCGATGTTTTGCCACCAGCCGGCCGCGACGAGGAGGCCTTTTCTTCTTGAGGATCGGTCTTTGATGTTTTTGCCATTGCTATATGAGGTTTAAGGAAGGAAATTGCGGAATTTGCATTTTAATAAGAGATTGGCAAACGGAAACCGACAAAGTTGATGAACTTGAAGAGAATAGAAGAGCTTTTGAAGATTAGGAGAAGTTTGAAAAAATCATGAAGGTGGTCTATTTATAATAGCCACTTTGACGGTTTGAAAGCACTAGTGGTCGACCATCAACTGGTGTTAATTAATGACCTTGGGAACTGCGGAGACGCGATGCTTCAATCGCTTATGTCGCTTATGTCATGATATTGACGTCATAATTGATCGAAGTGTTAAATCAAAGTCTCAAATTCGTTTCTTCTCGCTACACGCCAAAAAACGAGGGGACTATCTGTATACGGTCGAAATCGGGCATACCCGATTTTATTGGCAGGGGAGTTTCCTCTAGGGTAACCTTATAACAGATCGGGCTCGAGCTCGAAGATAAAATATCACACCTGGAGATCGAAGTGTCCATTCAGATCGAAGCTAGTAGTAATCGAGATCGAGCATGATTGACTTCGAGTAAAGTGTAATAACGGAATTACGAGATATTAGTGACTGGTCGAAAGTTAGGGCGGAAATCCCGAAACATATCAAATAAAAACGGTTATTAACGCCAATCATGGGATCTACTTACGTTATTAGAGTTGTATCGTATTTAGGATTCTTCTATTATATAAAGAGGGATCCCATTCGCTTGTAAACAGACATGATTCACTGATAAAAATATACATATATGCTGCTTTCTTTGTCTTACTTACTGTTCATCATTGCTTGTTCCATCCTCTGCTGTTCTTATTAACCAACCTCGAGACTATCTTGAATCAAGGTCGAGGAATTGTTTGCAGACCGGTTTGATTTATTTTACTGTCCAATTTATCTATTTAAATTTGTTGTTTATCAATTGGTACTGGTTCAAATCACATATCCTTAAAATCACAATATAAATTTAATTGTTACTCAATTTTTAGGGTAAATATACATCTTCGTGAAAAACGTGGGAGATATCAACTTCCCATGTCCCTTCAATTGGTGGATCATCAGGAAAATGCATACCTTCCACATAATCGAGCTCGACTACATCATTGTGCACCTCTATTTCATGCTCCAAATCACGAATGATTAGCATAGCTCGTAGTTTATCTTCAGGGTATCAGAACATCTGAAATCTGTATAAGTAATTGTCTACAATTACACAACCATACCTCCAACTGGCTTTTAATAGATTACCTGTGCGAGCTGTCAAAGGACTCGACTCGTCATCATATTCTGATTGGTTTGAGGATTTCGACATTGGGCTAGAAGGGGTTATGTTTTCTTCGGACATGTAAACTGGGAAAGCGTGCCACTTGGCATCGTGCACGCCGTAACCATAAAGATCTGATGTGCAACCGCAGTAAGACCGTTAAAAAAATCTTACATGCAACATCTTCTTGGAGTAGTCAATAATATGAGCATGGTTAGAGGCCATTACATCATCTCTAACAAAAGAGGGATTAGATAGGAAACCCAACCCCTAGAAAGATTATTGATGTCCAACATCTCGATGTGTTGTTCCTTACAAGACAGACTAGTAGAAAGCACATAAAGCAGCCCATTAAGGAAAAACATAAATGGCGCGGGCTTGGGAGCTTTCAACTTTGGGAAGTCTTCCAACCATACTCTATTGCGAATATCATAAACTTTGACTTCTTGAGAGTAAGCTAACGGCTCAAATTGCTCATCATATTTGAGCTCACCAACAAAGTACACATTAAAGCCACCAGCAGTATACCCCAATCTCCGCAAAAGACACCACGGCCGTTTATAGGACACAACGTAGTACAGATTGCACTCATCATAGTCAAAAGCAAACACACTGATATCATGATAATTTTCTTTACAAATAATTACTGTGGACGACCAATTCTTGTAATCAACGGGCAATACCTCAAACATCCCACTACCTGTCTCCATTCTCTTATCTCCTCCTACAAGGACAATTTTCAGATCATTCACCATAGAATAAAAAATAGAAATGTTGAATGGTTGCAAAAGAAAATATGAAATTCCACATTTAGGCTGGATAAAAAAATAGCATCTACTGGTTACTAGTCGGGAGGCTTATCTAAGATTTCATGAGGATGGGTGCAATATTACAAAGAGTTGAATCTAGAGCTGTAGGTTTTTACCATGAATCCAATAAACTTTTGAAATTATAGAAAAATTAAATTGATTGTAAAATTTTAGTAATTTTTACATATACCCGTGTTGAAATGGGGCCGGACGAAGGGTGCAACAAATATGGCAATTGTTTTAAGCCCCAAAATCTTTTTTGTAATAATGGACTTCTAGGTTAGCTTTGTATAGAAAGTGTTAACGAAAATGGTAGTACAAATAGAAGATAATACTCTAACCGATATACTCAATATTATTAAAAAAATATGATTATTTTCCAAATTCCCATATTGCTTATAGATATTAATGTCAATAGTTCATGTAATAATTGCCTCAGAAATAAGTTTCTCAAAAATAAAATTGATAAAATATTACTTTAGATTAACAATGTCTTAAGAGAGATTAAATGGATTGGCTATACTATCAATTGAAGAAATTGTATAAAAAATTACTAACAACATTGTATCTCAAAAAACTAGAAAAATATAAATTAAAATAATTCATAAAGTTCCTTCTAAATAAAGTTGAAGTTAAGGTTGACTTTAGACCACCAATTTTATTGAGTCGCCTCTTGTTGTCGAAATGTTGGTATGAGTTGAACCCAATTGCTTAGTGGTTTAATTATATATAAAATTTACCAAGACAAAATTAGAATAGGAATTCCAACCTATCAAATTAGAGAATTTGAAAGAATAAACTAAATTAAAAAGAAAGAAAAATGTAACACGGGATCAATTCTCGAAAAAGAAAGGAAAATATAACAAGACAGACGTGGATTTAAAACGCCGTATGAGTTGAACCCAATTGCTTAGTGGTTTAATTATATATAAAATTTACCAAGACAAAATTAGAATAGGAATTCCAACCTATCAAATTAGAGAATTTGAAAGAATAAACTAAATTAAAAAGAAAGAAAAATGTAACACGGGATCAATTCTCGAAAAAGAAAGGAAAATATAACAAGACAGACGTGGATTTAAAACGCCGAATTATGTAGAGATGCACTCTCACCATATGACACTTTGATTGATATATATATATATATATATATATATATATATATATATATATGTGGCTGAGCAGGATATTTGCGAAGGGGATTCAAAAATTTTAAAAATCAAATACACAATGAAGCCAACCAAAAACAAAAAGATAGTAAACAGATTTCATTAATAGAAAGAGAAGTTCTCCGCACAAAGATAGCGTTAAGATAGACATATCATAGTAACGAGACTTTTAAAAGAGACAAAAAACAAGTCTTGTGTTAGTTACAAGGACCTAATGATATCATCAAAAAACAACTATGTACATTATTACAACTACACTTGACGAGGTTTCATATCTTGAAATGTTTTAATAATACTATCATTAGAAACAATATCAAACACATTTTTTTCTACATAAGGCACCAAACAATCGCTAAAGAATTCATCATTCATTCGACTTCGTAAGTTATTCTTGATAAACTTCATCACCCAAAAAGCTCTTCAACGGATGCAGTAGCAACTGGCAGAAGCAAAGCAAGTTTCACTAAGCGAAATACAAGAGGATAATTTGAATGCTTCTTTGTCTGAACTAATCTTTTCGAAAGATCACGAAGCCCATGTAGGTCGGAGAATCTTTCATCAACATCACGAAGATCAATAATATAACTTGCAAGCTGATTTTTAAGAGCACCCATACTAAATTCATCAAAGTCATCAAGATATAACTCAACCATTCTCATTATTTTTCCTGATGTCAAAACTTAAAAATGAGTTAATTGGATTCAAACAAGCAATTGCATGAAGCAAATAAGTCGTCACTTCGTCAAAACGTTCATTAAGTTCATGAATTTGCCAATAAATAATTTTACAAAATACTCCAACCCGATAATGATGTGAAACTGTACAATCAGTAGGTTTATATTGTGATCTTAAAGAACTTATATATGGCTCATCAAATTGAGGTATCAAAATATCATATTTGATACAAAATGAAGATATCTTAGAAATAAGAGATTCCCATTCCTCTTCCTTAAATTGACTCAGCCCATCTCAGCCCTTAAATCAACACAGTGATCCAGAAAAATTTGTTTTAGGAAAGTTATGAAGCCGAGGTTGGCAAAGACCTTGTAGAAGGTATTCTCTTCTTATAACATCACGATGATTTGGATGGAAGTCCAAGATTTGAGTTCTTTCCCCCGGGTCAAACTTTAAAGAATTCAAATCAAATTCATGAGAAGATTATACTTTTGAATTGTTGATGTTCTCTTCCTGGATAGGTTGAGTATGAGAAGCCAAATTTGGTTTTGGTGCTTTGTCAAAATACCTTTTCACTGAATTTTGAGACTGAATTATAAAGTAGGAATGTAGTTTTTTTGCTAAACAGGTGCATTTATTGAAAGAAAACTAAGAAGCGTTATTACAAATACGAACTGAACGTACTGTTACAGTCCCTATTAAGTCTTGTTCAAAAAGCATGAAAGTAAAAGGTTGGGTTGGGTTGTGGGAGGGGTGGGGGGGGGGGGTGGAGAACAAAAAAGGTAGTGGATGGGTCAGTGAGGGGATCCCTGGCCTTTCCAGCTTTAACAAGAGCATCAGCTATACCATTGCCCTCCCTGTAGATGTGCCATATTTATGGCGATAGAAGATCAACCATGAGGGATCTGCAATCAGATAAAAGATGTAAGTACTTCGGGTTTGGTGCTTTAATAAGAGAGAGTAATACCTGAGAATCGGTTTCAATAAGTAACGGTGTCAAAATTTTCATGTAAGCAATATGTAAGTGAGTGAGCAACGCTAGTATTTCAGCATGTGTTGCATTTGTGACTCATAAAGGTCTTGAGAAAGCAGTGATCCATACGCCTCTATAGTCGCTAAAAATTCCACCGGCTCCTCCATGTGTGTTTGAGTGATCAAATGCACCATCAATAGTAAGTTTGAGGATTCAAGCTGGTGGTGGAGACCAAATAATGTTAATGGTAGTTGTTGGATAATTATTTGGGGGAGTAGTTGCCAAGTGGACATATTAAATGGCTTGAAAGGAGATGGTATGGAGTGGAACATTTGTAGTGGAGTTGTTGAAAGTATTTTGGTTGCGGGATAACCATATGTTCCACAAGATGAGGGGGATAAGGACTGAGGTGGGAATGAGAATATTTTTGACAATCAGTAATGTTATGTTGGTGAGGCAGTGGGTTTTTAATCATGAAAGATGGTTATTTGATGGTGGGTAAATCTTGAATAAAGTCCAAGTTTATATTGCCAAAGGGCAATGGAGGAAGATATGGGTTGTATCTTCTGTGTAGTGATAACATACATGACATGAGGTATTCAATCGTATATTACGGTGATATAGAAAGACATTTGTTGGAAGTTTATGATGGATAAATAATCACATGGAATGTTTTATTTTATTGGTAGCAGGGATGTGCCAGATCCATTCATTGTGGTATAGAGGGAGGTGATGAAGGTGTTATTAGAGGAACAATTGATAGGCAGATTTAGTTGTAAAGTTTCCAATTGATGTGGGATGCCAAAAAGGGGTATCTCGAGCGTAAGAAAACTGTGAAATGTGAGTATTACATATAAGCTCAATAATAGAGGAGGGTAATTCAAAGGAAATGGGTTGCAATAGCCAAGCATGGTTTGTGATAAAATGGTTGACATGGAGGTGTAAGTCTTGATGTGTTAGGGGGTCGTGGATGAGATTGCGAAGTGATAGATTAGGTGTTATCCAGGAGTAGTGCCAAAGGTGGATGCGTTGGCCATTGGCAATATTCCATGTGGTACCTTGCTAGCATAGATGGTTGCCTTTAAGAATGCTTTACCAAATTTAAGAGTCATTAGGCTTAGCTATAAGCACATGTGTATTAGCATTCCTGGAGGAATGATATTTACCCTGAAGAATAATAGTCCAAATGGTATACTTAGTATTGTAATAACGCAAGGCAAGGCTTGCAAGTAGGGATATATTCTTTGGGTATAGTTTTTGAATACCCAAGCCACCCATTTGTTTTGGTAGTGTGATAGTGTCCCAGTTGAGGAGATGCAGCTTATGCTTATGAGGTGTAGTGCCCCATAAAAGGTTATGCTGGATGCGGTCAATGTGAAGTAATGTCTTCTTAGGAAGAAGAGTAACTTGCATAACATATGTTGGTAATGAATTGAGAACCGATTTTATTAGGTTAACACGACCATCAAGATTGAGGAAGCGGGTTTTCCAACCCTGGAGTCT
The DNA here is from genome assembly GCF_000715075.1 of Nicotiana tabacum. NCBI lineage: Eukaryota > Viridiplantae > Streptophyta > Magnoliopsida > Solanales > Solanaceae > Nicotiana > Nicotiana tabacum. Next base: position 42,360,589 of record NC_134103.1, read on the forward strand.
CTGATTCATACGGTCAATAATATATTGGTAGTTGTGGGATTTGGGTTGTAGTGAGGTTATGGGGAAACATAAGTATTTTCCAAAAGTCGATGTTGTACGCATGTTTAATATACTAGCAAGCAGTTGTTTATCATGGGAGGAGACATTTTGGGAGAAAATAATTTTGGATTTGTTGAAGTTGATGTGTTGACTTAAACGACGACCTAATTGTTCAAAAATATTATAATGGTGGAAGTATTTTTTTGATCTGCCTTAGCAAACAGTACGATGTCATCAGCAAAGAGTAGGTGTGACAACTTGGGTCCGACCCTTCCAATTTTTATAGGGTTCCACTGGTGAGTCAGTATGGCATCGTCGATTAATTGGGAGAGAGTATCCATACATATAATAAATAGATATGGTGAAAAGGGTTCTCCCTGACATATCCCTTCTTAAGGGTTGGAAGAATTGTGTAGGTTGACCATTTATTAGTACAGAAATAGAAGAAGTAGTGATGCATGACATTATGAGGGAGATAAGTTGATTGGGCACATTGAGACGTTGCAAGGAGTATCGAATAAACGACAACTCCAAATGATCAAAAGCTTTTTCAAGATCTATTTTTAGCATTATTTTACTCGGAATGACCAGTAGATTTGCAAAAAGAGTGTAATGCCTCCTGAACAATAATAGTATTATCAACATCTCTTCTTCCTGGAACAAAAGTGCATTGGTTTGGGTGAATAAGGGTAGGGAGATGGGCTAAGTGTATTAATGATAATCTTTGTGATTGTTTTATAGGTAGTGTTACAAAGTCCTATGGGCCTGTATTGGGAAATATTTTCAGGGTTCTTAACTTTTGGGATGTGTGTTACGTAAGGTTTTTTTAGAGTAGGAGGAATTGAGGAGGTAGTAAAAAGCATCTCTACAAATAGTGAGGATGGAAGATTTCGTGTTGTTCCAGTATTTTTGGAAAAATATCAGATGAAGCCGATCGGGTCCAGGTGCCTTTAATGGTTTAAAAAAGTGAATAGCTTCATATACTTCAGCGTTGGACAATAGCCTAGTTAATAAAGTGTTATCTATATCTGATAGAGAGTTGGGGCTAAGATAAGTAGGATTGTCTGAGGAATGTGTTAAAACAGTAGTAAAAAGTTCCTGGAAATGGGAAAGGATAGTTGACCTGATTTGATGGTGGTCAAATGTCCAATTTTCCACGGAGTCTAGGAGGCCCAAGATACTGTTTCACCTCCGACATTGTATAGTGGTGAGATTGAAAAATTTAGTATTAGCGTCACCATCATTTATCCATTGAACACAAGATTTAAGTTTCCAAAAATCTTCCTCATGTTTGAGTATTTGATTAAAGTCTGTTATGAGGCGATTTTCCAAATTATAGTGAAAGCTATTTTTTCTAGTAGGGTCTATATTTTGAAGACTTTGAATGCGAGCTAAGGTTATTTATTTTGTAAAAGATGTTACCAAAGGTATTGGCATTCCAATGTTTATTATGGGCAGTAATGTTTTCTAAAGCTTCATCATATGGAGAATGATCATGCCAATTCGTAGAAACTACAGAGTTGAAAGTTGGGTGGTTTAACCACATAGTCTCAAAATGAAATGGGGATGCAGACTTTAGAATAACTTTAGTAAGATTTAAAATTAAAGGACAATGGTCCGAATGAGTACCTGGGAGGTGAGTAAAAGTGGAGTCTTCGAATAAATGCAACCATGCTAGATTAGCAAAGAAACGATTAAGTTGTTCATAAATAAGTGTAGGCCGGATTTTTCTGTTATTCGATCAAGTAAACCGACTGCAGTAAATCCTAATTCTAGCATGCTAATGTTATGTAAGCAAGTGTTGAAAGCAGAAGATCTAACATTATTGATGGGGTTACTGTCAAATTTTTCAGACGAACTAGTAATTTCAATAAAATCTCCACACAATCACCATGCAGAAGTATTATGATTCGCGATATCCTCCAAGTTATTCTATAATAGTTTTCTATTTCCATAAGATGTGCTAGCATATATTAGAGATATTAACCAAGGTTGTGATGAGTTGATCACCTGGACAGATGCGTGGAGTTCCTGAAATGTCTGTAACTGTGATAGGGTGAACAGTAAGATCATGAGCACGCCAAAGCAGTACCATGCGCCCAAGATATCCTTAAGCAGCAACCTGAATGAAATCAGTAAAGTTGAATGATTCCAGGAGAGGTGCATGATCCTACATTTTCATCTCAGTTATACAAAGAATAGAGGGATTGTTCCAGTCTAAAAGTAGGAATGTAGTTAGCCCTAAAAATAAATTAAGTACCTAAGATTTTATTTTCCAGTTTAAGCCCATATATATTGAGTTAATTAAGAACCTAAAAATAAATTAAGATTTGTTTTGGAGCTAAAACAATGACTTTTTTCCCAAAGTGTTGAACAACCTACTCATTGGTGCTCAAAAAGCAATTGAATAGACCCATATTATGAATATTAAACACAAAAAAGTTATATATAGTCCCAAAGTATCTTGCTCAGTGAATCCTAATTTATAACTTACATATGTAAAAGAAATTGAATAGCATGGCTTCGTTTCTTCAGATAGATTAGCTATTCAATAATCAATATCGTTGTTGATAAAATTATTATTTTTCTATAAATAATAAAATATCTGAATAACTTATTATTCATGAACAGACAAACCATGCCAAAACTTTAAGACTCTTTCTCAATAACATCTCAGATACAATAAGAACAACAAATATCTATAAAGAAGCGTTTAGCCTCCATGATCGAGCCAAAGTATTTCAATTCTACAAAAAGGAAAATCAGCAATTTTTTTTCATAAGTTTATCAAAGCAAATGCACTAGAAAATACAATAATCTACAGAATACAGTACTAAATTCTACAGAATCAAGAATAGAGAAACAACAAACAAGAGTCATTAACCTAGATTAAAAAATAATATTCATTAATGAAATACTAATAAAATTCTAAAAAGAGGTTTGAAAGAGAAAGGAACTTACCTGGGAAGCTATGACAGAAGAAACACCGGCGACCGATGAGGCAACAGAGAGAAGAATAGTGGTTGAGGCAGCGTGAGGTAACGGAGAGAGAGAGAGAGAGAGAGAGAGAGAGAGAAAGAGAGAGAGTGGAAGATGAGTGAGGAAATAAAGAGAGAGAGAGAGTTAGGGATTTTTAACTGAAATCCCAATCAGTCACGTTTTTGGGCGAAAAATATAATTAAAAGGGAAAATATCACGACCCAATTTCTCCTATAGGCCGTGATGGCGCCCAATGTCACCGCCAGACAATCCAACAATGAACTAACCATGTAATTATTCTTTCTAATAAATTTCCAAGTAGTTGAAACTTCATTTTTTAAGAAAATAAGACGTAAAAAATTTAATAAAGTTAAGAGAAAGCTAATAAGAGAGCAAATGCAGTAAAATAAATACTCCAAAATCATTAAGTCTACAAGTATGTGTTCCAAGACCTGGTGTCACAAGTGTATGAGCAACTAATAGAATATACAAAACACTAAGCTACTATCTGAAGTAGAGTAGACAGAAAGTAAATACAAAAGAGAGACTCCAGATGCTGTAGAACGGACTCAGAAAGTAGCTCACCACTAGACCTCAGGGTAACGGGGGTGCGCACTGGGATAACTGCCAGATGCACCTGCCTCAGATCCTGCACGATTAGTGCAGAAGTACAACGTGAGTACATAAACTACATGTACCCAGTAAGTATCCGGTCTAACCTCGAAAAAGTAGTGACAAGGGGTCGACATCGACACTTACTATGTGCTAACAGTAAAATACAGGAATACTAAATAGGCATAAAATATGTGAATAATAATACTAATACAATAGCAAAAATGATTAAATGATTCTTTAACTAATAGTAGATTCCAAAAGTCTTCCAATAACATATACTAATTCCAAATAAGTTATGGGCCAATAAATAAATAATAACCTCTCAATTCATGAAAATATTATCAAGTGTATTCGGATTTCAAGCATTAACACACTCGATTTATGCCGAGGTCGTACGGTCCGATCTAGAATAAAGTGTACACTGCCGAGGGTTGAGCGGCACGAACCATATAAACATCTATTATACTGCCGAATTGTTCCACCCGCTCCACAAGAAGAGAGAATACTTTATGAACATCCGATTTAAAAGCTATTACGAGGCTTATACACAAAGATGCACAATTTCTATTCACGGTCAAGTAACCAGCCAAAATTCAAGTAAGTGAAATTCAGTCTTTACGAATCCTTTATCAAGTTTCAATATAATTTAGGCACAAAATTAAACAAGTAGAGTGTAAATATTACAAGTATTTCATGATTTGGGTCCTAAGCTACCCGACCTTAAGCATAATTAGTTGCTACACACGGACTCTCGTAACCTCGTGCATGCGTAGCCCCATAATTAGAAACAAATAGCAATTTAAATCACCTATGGAGTAAATTCTTTCTTACAAGGTTAGCCAGGAGACTTACCTTATCTTAAAGCTCACTTTTCAGCCTCACATTAACTCTAAGGACCCAACTTGGTTCCGAACAATTCGAATCTAGCCAAATATTATATAAATTAATCAATATACGCTCAAAAGTTAATAATTTAACTATTAGACTAATTACCCAATCCAAATTTGAAGATTCCTAAAATTCACCCCCGGTCCCATGTGCCCGATTCCGGAAATGTTCGAAGATAATTGCTACCCATAACCTCACGAACTCAAATATATAATTTTCACCAAATTCCATAACCATTTTTGTGGTTAAATTCCATTTTTATCAAGACCTAGGTTTTTCAACTAAACCCATAATTTCTACACTTTATATGCTAAGAATCTACCCAAAATACATATATTAAACTCATCTCATTTAGAAATAACTTACCTCAAAGTGCTAGGTGAAAACCCCTATTCAAAGAGCTCTAAAATCGTCCAAGAAGTGAAAGAAATGAACCAAAAATTGACTAAGTCCCGACATTAAATGAACCTCACTGCCCCAACGATTTTTGCTTCTGCGCGCATCTGCGGCACCGCACCTGCGGAAAAACCATCGCAAGTGCGGTCCTAGCCCAGGCCACCTGCCTTCACTTATGCGGACGGGCTCCCGCTTCTACGGACCTGCTTCTGCGGAAGCTGCGTCGCACCTGTAATCCAGGCCTGGTCAGCCCTTTCTCGCTCCTGCGGTCCTTTTATCGCAGAAGCGAGACCACTTATGCGTAAATTCCTCCGCTTCTATAGGCCACTGACCACTCGCCCAAACCTGCTTCTGCGATCAGAAGCTCGCACCTACGAGCTCGCATCTGCTGCCAAAATCTCGCAGTGTGGACGCACCAGAACTGGTGCACCAACAGTCCTCCAAGCCAATTTCGAGTCCGGTTTCCAATCTGATCCACACTCGGGGCCCCCGAGACCCCATCCAATAACACCCAAACATCCAACAACATAATACTGACCCGCTCGCGCGCTGGAAACAACAAAATAACATTTAGAAGCACGAATCGGATGCCAAAATGCATGAATCAAATTATTAAACTAAAAAACTTCTAGAAACATTTTTGCACGTCTGATTATTATGAAATCAACTCGGAATGACGCCAAATTTTGCGGGTAAGTCACAAATCACCACCCAGAACTATTCCCAGGCTCGGAACCCCGAACGGACCTCGATAACACCAAAACCTACTCCAAACCAAGTTTGAAGAACTTGAAAAACCTCCAATGTGTCAACTTTCAATATTAAGTGCCGAAACGCTCTCGGGTCATTCAAAATCCGATCCGAACATACGCCCACATCCAAAATCATCATACGAAACTATTGGGATCATCAAATCTCGGTTCCGAGGTCGTTTACTATAATATTGACTCAAGTCAAACTTAACCCTTTTAATTCAATATTAAGGAACTAAGTATTCCGATTTCAACACGAAACCTTCCAAGCCCGAACTAACTGTCTCCGTAAGTCATAAAACAGTGAAAGCACATACGGGGAGTCTTAATTAGGAGAACAAGGATCTAGAAAGCATAATGACTGATCGGATTATTACATTCTTCACCTCTTAAACAAACGTTCATCCTCGAACAGGTCTAGAATCGTACCTGGAGTGCTGAATAAGTGTGGATATCTGCTCCGCATGTCCTCCTCGGTCTCCCTAGTCACCTCCTCGCTGGTTGACCCCTCCACAGAACCTTTACCGCAGAAATCTTCTTGGACCTTAACTGGCGAACATGCATGTCAATAATGGCAATTGGCTCCTCCTCATAACCCAGGCTCTCATCTGGCTAAACAGTGTTGTAGTCTAACACATGCGACCTGTTGACATGATACTTCCGGAGCATAGACACGTGGAAAACTGGATGAACTCCTGATAGACTGGTAGGCAAAGCAAGCTCATAAGCAACCTCCCCAACCCACAAGGTCTGAAACACCACTCTCAAATGCTGCTCGTGCTCCTCCATGCTTCGCGAGTAGATCAAAATGTCATCAATGAGGACAATTGCAAATGAATAAATATATGGCTTGAACACCTGGTTCATCAAATCCATAAACGCTGTCGGGGCATTAGTCAAACCGAAGGACATCACTAGAAACTCATATTGGCCATATCTAGTCCGGAAAGCCATCTTCGAAACATCCGAATCACGAATCTTTAACTGATGATACCCCAACCTCAAGTCGATCTTAGAGAACACCCTGGCACCCTGCAACTGGTCAAACAAATCATCAATATGCGGCAATGGGTACTTGTTCTTAATGGTAACTTTGTTCAACTGGAGGTAATCAATTCACATCCACACAGTCCCATCCTTCTTCTTCAAAAATAACACTGGTGCACCCCAAGGCGACACACTCGGTCTGATAAACCCTTTTGCTAGTAACTCTTCAAGCTGTTCTTTCAACTCCTTCATCTCTTTCGGAGCCATGCAGTACGGTGGAATAGAGATAGGCTGGGTACCTGGATATAAATCAATATAGAAATCAATATCACGATCTGGTGGCAGGCCTGAAAGATCAAAAGGAAACACATCAAAGAACTCTCGGACCATGGGCACTGAATCAATCGATGGGGTTTATATAGTAGTATCCCGATTATAAGCAAGATAATCCAAACAACCCTTCTCGGCCACGTGTCGAGCCTTCAGAAAAGAGATAACCCGACTAGATGTACTGACAGACGAACCCTTCCACTCCAATCTAGGCAACTCTAGCATCGCTAAGGTAACAGTCTTGGCATGGCAATCAAGGATGGCGTGATATGGAGACAACCAGTCCATGCCCAGGATGATCTCAAAGTCAGTCATATCGAGCAACAAAAGATCTGCTCTAGTCTGATAACCATAAAAAGTCACGATACACGTCCGATAGATCTGATCCACAACAACAAAATTGCCCACTGGTGTGGACAGATAAACAAGAGTACCCAAGGATTCACGAGGAACACCCAAAAAATGAGCAAACAGAGATGAAAAATATGAATACGTAGACCCTAGATCAAATAGTACCGAAGCATCCCTACCGCAGACGGAAATAATACCTGTGATCACTACATTTGAGGCTACTGCATCTGGTCTGGCTGGAAAGTCATAGAACCTGGCTGGAGCACCACCTGACTAGCCTCCACTTCTAGGATGGCCCCTACCCACCTGCCCTCTGCCTCTTGGTGGCCGGATGGCTGGTGTGGCTGCTGGTGTTGTAATCATAGGCGGCAGACCCTGTTGTACTGCCTTGCCCCAAAGTCTGGGACAAAACCTTTTCATGTGGCCAAGATCCCCGCACTCGAAACAACCTCTCAGAACGGTGAACTGCTGACATGAAGTCTGATCCTGATGGCTTGAATACCCACTGGAGGAACCCTGAATAGCTGGTGGGCGGTAGGAGCTCTCAGAAATGGCGCTGAAATAGGGCCGCACTGGAGCACCCCGAGAAGGCGGCGGTGCTGGATATGTGGGCCTGCTAGACTGACCCCTCACAAACTGACCTCTACCCCTAGACGGAGCACCACTGAACCCTCCAGAATATCGAAACTGCTTATCCCTCGTCACCTACTCTCGGCTCCGGACGAACGCCCTCGATCCTCCAAGCTATCTCCACAACTAGCTCGTACGAGATCCCATCTCAACCTCTCGGGCCATAGTGGCCTGAATACCAGAGTGCAAACCCACAACGAACCTTCTCTCTGCATCTGTAGGTAGTATCATAAGTGCATGGCGAGACAACTCAGAGAATCTCGCCTCATAGTTGGTCACCGACATCTGGCCCTGCTGGAGTTGCTCGAACTGAAATAAGAACTCTTCCCTTTGAGAGGGTGGAATATATTTGTCCAGGAAGAGGCATGTGAGCTGGTCCTATGTCATGGGAGGAGAAGTTGCTGGTCTTCCAAAAAGATATGACTGCCACCATCTACGGGCCCTGCCCTCCAGCTGAAATGTGGTGAAGTCCATCCCCGTAGGACTCCAATATCCTCATGTTGTATAGTCTGTCCCTGTAATGATCAATAAAGTCCTGGAGGTCCTCATGTCGCTCACCTCCAAAGACAGGAGGATAGAGCCTGGTCCATCAGTCCAATAGCTTCTACGGCTCGCGGGCCGTAGCTGGTCTGGGCTCAGGTATAGCTGTTGTAACTGGCTGAGCTCCGCCCACAGGTAGTGCGCCCAGGGTCTGATATATGGCAGGTGCATGCCCTGGAGCCTGAGCAGTGGGGGTCTGTGCTCCCCCTCCCGCCTGAGATGTGGTTGGGTCTGCTGGAAACAAACCAGCTTGAGTCATAGAATCCATGAACCGCATCATATGACCCATGACCTCTTGGAATCCTGGCGCGGATCCACTGGGGCCGGCTCCGCTGCAGGCACCCCTCCCTTCTCCTCAATAATAGGATCTTCTACTTGATCCGCTGGTGGCATAACTGGAGCAACTCTAGGGCTCCCTCGTCCTCTGCCTCAGCCTCTAGAAACAGGGGGAACGACTCCTAAATGGTCGGGTATATCTGCCGCGTGCGTTCTCACCATCTATAAGAGAATAAGAGAAAGGCACGTAGCACAACATCAACTACACGATAGAAGATGAAGAAAGAGTAATTTCCTAAAACCCTATAGACTCTCGAAGATAAGTACGGACGTCTTCGCACCAATCCCCAAGACTCTATTAGGCCTACTCATAACTCGTGAGACCTACGTGAACCTAGTGCCCTAATACCATGTTGTCACGATCAACTATAGGTCGTGATAGTGCCCAACGTCGCTGCTAGACAAGCCAACAGTGAACTAACCATATAATTGCTCTTTTTAATAAATTTTAAAGTAGTTGAAACTTCATTTATTAAGAAAATAAGTAGTAGAAAATTTAATAAAGTGAAGCGAAAGCGAATAAGAGAGCAAATGCAATGAAATAAATATTCCAAAACTATAAAGTCTACTAGCATGTGTTCCAAGACCTGGTGTCACAAGTATATGAGCGACTAGTAGAATATACAAAACACTAAGCTACTGTGTGAAGTAGAGAGACAGAAAGTAAATACAAAAGAGAGACCCCGGGTGCTGCAAAACGGACTCAGAAAGCAGCTCACAACTAGGCCTCAGGGTAACGGAGGTATGTACTGGGATAACTGTAAGATAAACCTGCCTCAGATCCTGCACGATTAGTGCAGAAGTGTAGCATGTGTACATAAACAATATGTACCCAGTAAGTATCCAGTCTAACTTTGAAGAAGTAGTGACGAGGGGTGGACATCGACACTTACTATTGGCTAACAGTAAAATACAGGAATACTAAATAGGCATAGAATATGTGAATAATAATACTAATACAATAGCAACAGTAATTAAATGATTCTTTAACTAATACTAGATTCCAAAAGTCTTCCAATAACATATACTAATTCCAAATAAGTTTCGGGCCAATAAATAAATGATAACCTCTCAATTCATGAAAATATTATCAAGTGTATTCGGGCTCCAAGAATTAACACGCACGATTTATGCCGAGGTCGTACGGCCCGATCCAGAATAATGTGTACACTACCGAGGGTCGAGCGGCACGAACCATAGATGCATCTATTATACTGCCAAGGCGTTCAACCCGCTCCACAAGAAGAGAGAATACTTTATGAACATCCAATTTAAAAGCTATTACGAGGCTTATACACAAAGATGCACAATTTCTATTAATTGTCAAGTAACCCGTTAAAACTCAAGTAAGTAAAATTCGGTCTTTACGAATCCTTTATCAAGTTTCAATATAATTTAGGCATTTAAATTAACAAATAAAGTGCAAACAATACAAGTATTTCATGATTTGGGTCCTAAGCTATTTGGACTTAAGCATAATTAGTTGCTACGCACAGTCTCTCGTCACCTCATGCGTGCGTAGCCCCCACTATTAGATGCAAATAGTAATTTAAATCACCTATGGGGTAAACTCCCTCTTACAAGGTTAGACAAGAGACCTCGTCTCAACGCTCACTTTTCGGCCATAAATTCACTCTAAGGACCCAACTTGGTGCAGAACAATCCGAAGCTAGCCAAATATTATATAGATTAATCAATATACGCTCAAAAGTTAATAATTTAACTATTAGAATAATTACCCAACCCAAATTAGAAGATTCCTAAAATTCATCCCCGGGCTCACGTGCCCAGATTTCAGAAATTTTCGAAGATAATTGTTACCCATAACCTCACGAACTCAAATATATAATTTCACCCAATTCCATAACCATTTTCGTAGTTAAATATCATTTTTATCAAGGCCTAAGTTTTTCAACTAAACCCACAATTTCTATACTTTATATGCTAAGAATCTACCCAAAATACATGTATTAAACTCATCTCATATAGAAATCACTTACCTCAAAGTGCTAGGTGAAAACCCATCTTCAAAGAGATCCAAAATCGCCCAAGAGATGAAAGAAATGAGCTAAAATTGCCCTTGTCCCGACATTAAATTAACCTCACTACCCCAGCGATTTTCACTTATGTGGAGCCTGGGGCGCATCTGGGGTGCCGCACCTGCGAAAAAACCATCGCAGGTGCGGTCCTAGCCCTGGCGACCTGCCTTCGCTTCTGCGGACAGTCTGGCCAGCCCCTTCTATCTCCTCCGGCCCTTTCATCGCAGAAGCGAGGCCACTTCTGCGGAAATTCCTCCGCTTCTGCAGGCCACTGGCCACTCGCCCAAACCTGCTTCTGCGATCAGAAGCTCGCACCTATGACCAAAATCTCGCGGGTACGGATGCACCAGATTTGGTGCACCAGCAGTCCTCCAAGCCAATTCCGAGTCCGGTTTCCAATCTGATCCACACCCGGCGCCCCCGGGACCCCATCCAATAACACTCACACATCCAACAACATAATACGGACTAGCTCGCGCGCTTGAAACACCAAAATAATATCTAGAACCACGAATCGGACGCTAAAACGCATGAATCAAATTAATAAACTCAAAAACTTCTAGAAACACTTTTGCGCTTCCGATTCCTATCAAATCAACTCGGAATGACGCTAAATTTTGCGGGCAAGTCACAAATCACCACCCAGAACTATTTCCGGGCTCGGATACCCGAACGGACCTCGATAACACCAAAACCTACTCCAAACCAAATTTGAAGTACTTAAAAAACCTCAAATGTGCCAATTTTCAATATTAAGTGCCGAAACGCTCCCGGTTCATCCAAAACCCGATCCGAACATATGCCTAAGTTCAAAATTATCATACGAACCTATTCGGATCGTCAAATCTCAATTCTGAGGTTGTTTACTATAATGTTGACTCAAGTCAAATTTAACCCTTTTAAGTTAATATTAAGAAACTAAGTGTTCTGATTTCAACCTAAACCCTTCCAAGCCCGAACTAACCGTCCCCGCAAGTTATAAAACAGTGAAAGCACATATGGAGAGTCTTAATTAAGGGAATGGGGATCTAGAAAGAAAAACGATCGGTCGGGTCGTTACAGAAATACGACGTCGTTTTACTTGGTTTAAAATTTTTTTTAAAAAAAGCATGATGTGAAAAGCATAAGATTGCATTTAACAGGAATGGAACCTGCGACCTTCTACAAAATTTGAACCCCCTTGACCACCGGGCCACACTTTTGGCTTGTGTCAAGTGTGTTCAAGATATTATATATATGCATAAATAAAAAAATTACCCCCATATAAACAGTGCAATTTTTCGATGAAGGGGGTTTGGATGAACTCCTTCCGCCTCCTATCTATCTCTATATATATATATATATTTGTGGGAAAGGATGAATCATACCCTATTACCTAGATAGGCCCCGGACAGACTCGCCGTTGCCGGTTGCCTGGTTTGCAGAGTGAGGCAGGAAGGGATTGAGTAACCGGCCAGAAAGATTAATGGTTTGGGCAAAGGACTGCCCTAAAAGGGTTTTATAAATAAAAAATATGTAAATAAACAAATAAGGGATAATTTCAAAACCCTGCTCTCAAATTTAGTTTACGATTCTTTAACTTTTAATTTTCTTTGTAATAATTGTTTCTTATTTTAATTTTCCTTGTAAAAATTCTTTTAACATATTTTTCATTAATATAAAACATAACAATATACCTAATTAATAATATATACTATTACTTAATTAATTTTGCAAACATAATCTTTTAAAAAATTTTCTTAGAATAAAACAGGAGTATGATTTTTTTTCCATCTGCCTTTAAAATTTGCACATTCTTTGATTTGATCTTGTTTTTATACCATTCATTTGGTTAGAAATTTCTCTTCCATTATTCTCTTGTTAGCTCGTTACACTCCATTCCATCATTCAAATCCAATGGAAATGTATACGAAGCTTGGCAAAGAAAATTCAATTGCCTAGAATTGTTTCTTCCTAAGATTAAAAAGAAGAAGAAGAAGAAGCTTTTGTCAGGAATTTTACATCATTCATGTTTAAGACACCGCAATTCCACCTACAAATAAGCATCACTCCCGTGATATAGATCGGAGTTGCTTTGCCCGCGCCTCCTTCTTGTGTGCCAGTTCTTGAGTAATCTCTCTCGGCTAACTAGATCTCTAAATTTCAATGGGAGATGAAAAACAATGAACTAGTAGGAAGCCTTCGATCAAACGACAAAACAAAATGCTCAAAAGAGGGATTTAGTTTGCCACGATCCCAAAATCCCAACTTTAGGATCGTGATAGCACCTAATCTCTAAGACTAAGTAAGCCTAGTACATGCTGAGAGTTTAACTGTACAGTCTCTAAGACTCATGATGAGATTTAACAGAAATAACCAACTTAACTATTAAACATTAATTGATAAATGAAATAATGTAACTAAAATCGAACAATAGTTATACAACTCCAAAACCGGTAGTACAGAGTCATAAGCTCTACTGAGAGTAACTAAGAATATCAATTATATCACTGTTTGGAATAAAAGTAAATAGTAGTAAAGTAAATATTAGAAGGTGACTCCAAGGCCTACAAGCATAATGGTTGGCATACCTTGAAATCTCCGTAGCAAAACTCCAACAACTAGCTAACAACTGGCACGCTAAGAGTTACCTAGATCTGCACAAAATATGCAAAAATATAGTATGAGTATACCATAACGATACCCAGTAAATATCAAGATTAACCTGGGTGGAGTAGTGACGAGGTAAGTCAAGACACTCATTAGACATAGAAAGATTTGTGCAAAATATTAATATAAAACTAACAATAAAAGAATGTCAATATAAAGCTAACTATGGAAAGAATATTAATGTAAAGCTAGCAATGGAAGGAAGGTTAATATATAGCCAACAATGGGAGGTAATGGTAATAAATGACTATAAGGAATAAATATGTGATAATCCACTAAATAATCAGACCATATTTAAAATTCAAGTAAAATCAGTTAAGGAAACAAATTACAGTCCAAATAATCAAGCCGTTTCAATACCAGATTTTCAATGAGAATCACCCCAAGATACCACACCTCATATTCACAAATCACAAGTCATAAATCACAAAGCTTCCTTATATCGCTGCGTGAGCCTGACATTTAGTTTTAAAATATTTTTTTCAAAATAGCTTCACGCACTTTAGCCCCCTTATCTCGCTGCGTGTTCTTCAAGTAGTAATTTTTCTTACTAGCAGCACGTGCATAAATTTCCTGTATCTCGCCACATGCGCATCAATATCACCACCCTTATACCGCCGCATGCGCATTTAATTACAACACAATAATAAACTCGTACCACACGTGCTCATATACCACAACATTGCCAAACAACAATACCATCACATAAAACAGAAGAATAACTCAACATTGAAAAATATTCCATGTAATAACAACTTCAAAACAGATGCATAAGAAGAAACTTAACAATGAAAGATAATCCATGTATTAGCAACTTCAATTAAAAGCATATAGGAATAAACTCAACAATGAAATAGATAACATATAATAACAACTAATTAAATGCATATAAGTAAACTAAAAGTCTAAACCGGTGAATTTCCACATATGAGTCCCGTGTACACGCTTGTCACCTCATGTACACATCTCCCATATAATTCAAATAGTGAAATTAATCCAAATCCTACGGGGTGATTCCCCCACACAAAGTTAGGCAAGATACTTACCTCAACTAGGCCCAAATCAACACTAAAAAAAATGGTTTTTTCTTTAAAATTCGCCTTCGCGCGGCTCAGTCTAGCCAAAAGCGACTTAATATCACCAAACAATGCAAGAGAAACCAATTCCAATCAAAACTCCGGGCCCGCCCGATCAAAACTCGAGTCCAAGGGTAGATCTTGACTATCCATAGTCTCACGAGTCCATATATATATTTTATTTTCAAATCCGAGTCCAATCCAACTCTCAAATCTCAAAATTTTTATTTTTTCAAAACATAGAAAAAATCCCCCTAAAATTCTCATCAAATTTCATGGATAAGAGGTTAAATCTCATAGAGAATCATTTAATATAATTGAAATAGGATCAAAATCACTTACGCAATGATTGTATATGAAAATCCCTCATCAAAATCTCCTCCTACCGAGTTTAGAGCTCTAAAATGTGATAAACGAAGCTAAGTCATGTATTTCAGCCCTTTTGTTCAGGTGCAGATGTCGCAAATGCGAACAATACATCGCATATGCGGTGCTTAACAACCCAGGGATATGTCGCAAATGTGACACTAACTTCGCATTTGAGAAGTCAGTCCCTTTCGCATATGCGGCCAGTTGGTCGCAAATACGAGCTACCCAACCCAAGGCCAACTTTCCCGATTACGATTGAGGTATTGCAATTATGAGAGATTCCCATGCCACTTTCGCAATTGCGATGTTGGTGCTCGCTCTTGCGATAACTGTAGCATCAGCACACTAGCAACCTGAAACAAGTTCAAACCATTCTGAAACACGTTCGAAACTCACTATAGCCCTCAAGGCTCCATACCAAACTTTCACACAAGTCTAAAAATATCATACGAACTCGCTTGCGCGATCAAAATACCAAAATAACACCTGAAACTATGAATCAGACCTCAAGACATATGAAATTTTACAATGAACTCAAGAATCGCTAAAATCACAACCAAGCGTTCGACTCCAATCAAACCAATTCATAATGACACCAAATTTTGTAGACATGTTCCAAATGACAAAACTGGCCTATTCCAAGTCCCAAAATCAAAATTCGAAACCCATAGCTATAAATTGAACCTATGGTCAAACTTAAGAAATTTCTAAACCTTCAAATTGTCAACTTTCGACAAAACAAGCCAAATCAACCTAAGAACCTCCGAATTCAAATTCGGGCATGCACCTTATTAGCACAAAATTACTGTACAAACCTATTGAAGTCATCAAAATACCGTTTCGGGGTTGTTTTCAAAAAAGATAAATCTCAGTCAATATTTCGAACTTAAGCTTCTAAACCAAGAACTAAAGGATCCAAATCATTCCAAAACTTTTCCGAAACGAAACTAACCATCCCCGTAAGTCATAAAATCACAAATACATAAAAGTGAAGCATCAAAAAGGGAAGCAAGGCTCAAATATACAAAACGACCGATCGGGTCGTTACATTCTTCCCCTCTTAAAATAAATGTTCATCCTCCAACGAGTATCAAGATATACCTGAAGAACCATAAAGGTGAGGATGTCGACTCCGCATGTCGTGCTCGGTCTCCCAGGTCGCCTCCTCAACTGGTTGACCTATCTATTGACCTCAAATTTCGGACCCTCCTGTCCAAGAAGACACCGACTCCTCAACATAAGTCAAATCCTTTTCCAATTGGACTGAATTGAAATCTAATACATATGAAGAATTACCATAATACTTTCGGAGCATGAAAACATGAAACACCGGGTGAACTTCCGACAAGCTGGGTGGCAATGCAAGTCTGTAAGACACTTCACCCACTCTCTTAAGGATCTGAAAAAGGGCCAATATATAGAGGGATCAACTTTTTCTTCTTCCCGAACCTCATCACACCCTTCATGGGCAAAACTCTGAACAAAACTCTCTCACCCACCATGAATGCTACTTCACGAGCCCTCCGATCAACATAACTCTTCTGCCTGGACTGCGCCATATAAAGCTGATCCTGAATTAACTTTACCTTCTACAAAGCATATCTAACCAAATCAGTGCCCAACAACCATGTCACCCTTGGCTCAAACCATATAATCGGAGAATGAAATCTTCTCCAATATAAGGCCTCTTAAAGAGCCATCTAGATGCTCGACTAATAGCTATTATTGTAGGCAAACTCTACTAGTGGTAGAAACGGATCCCATGAACACCAAGATCTGAATAGTGCGCTCGGACTACCCGTCCTTTCTGGGATGAAATGCCGTGCTCAGCTCGACTTGTGTGCCTAACTCACGTAGCACAACTCTCCAGAAAAACAATGTGAACTACGTGCCTCGATCAGAGATAATAGACACTGGCACACCATGAAGACGAACAATCTTACGAATATAAATCCGAGAGCAGCTGCTCTGAAGAGTATGCAGTCAGGACCGGAATGAAGTATGCAGACTTAGTTAGTTTGTCCACAATAACCTACATTGAGTCAAATTTCTTCAAGGTCCGTGGAAGTCCTACTACAAAATCTATGGTGATACGCTCCCACTTCCACTTTGGAATATCAAGCCTCAGAAGCAAACCGCCCTGTTTCTGATGATCATACTTCACCTCCTGATAGTTCATACACCGACATACTCCACAATATCTTTCTTCATTCTTCTACACCAAGCCTCAGTAGTGCTGTCTCAAGTCCTGGTACATCTTCGTGATACCTGGATTAATGGAATACCGCCAACTATGGGCCTCTTCAAGGATCAACTCACGCAACCCATCTACATTAGGCACAGAAATTCGGCCCTGCATCCGCTGCACCCCATCATCTCCAATAGTAACCTCCTTGGCATCACCGTGCTGCACCATCTCCTTAAGGACAAGAAAGTGGGGATTATCATACTGACGTGCCTTGATACACTCAAACAAAGAGCATCGTGAAACCACGCAAGCGAGAACCCGGCTAGGCTTCGAAATATCTGGCATCACGAACTTGTTTGCCAAAGCCTGAACATCCAAATCTAACGTCTCTCCCCAAGTGGGACAAAAGCAAGACTACCCATGCTCTCAGCCTTCCTACTCAAAGCATCAGCCACCACATTGGCCTTTCCCGAATGATTAAAAGTGGTGATATCATAGTCCTTTAGTAGCTCTAACCAACTCCGTTGCCTCAAGTTCAGATCCTTTTGCTTAAACAAGTGATGTAGACTCCTGTGATCTGTGAATACCTCATAAGACACCCAAGAGATAGTGCCTCCAAATCTTCAGCGTGTGAACAATGGTTGCCAACTCTAAATCATGTACTAGGTAGTTCTTCTCATGGGGCTTCAACTGACATAAAACATAAGCAATTACTCTACCTTCCTACATCAATACCCATCCAATGTCAATCCGTGAAGCATCATAATAAGTTGTATAAGAACCCGACACTGAAGGTAAAAATAAAATTGGAGTTGTGGTCAATGCAGTCTTAAGCTTCTGAAAGCTCTCCTTACACTCGTCAAATCACTTGAATGGGACATCCTTCTAAGTCAATCTAGTCAAATGAGCTACGATGGATGAAAACCCTCCATAAAACATCGATAATATCTAGCCAAGCCTAGAAAACTGCGGATCTTAGTAGCAGAAGACGGTCTAGGACAACTCTGAACTTCCTCCACCTTCTTCGGATCCACCTTAATCCCCTCACTAGTCACCACATGGACCAAGAATGCCACCTAATCAAGCCAAAACTCACACTTGGAGAATTTAGCATATAGTTTCTTCTCCCTCAAGGTTTGGCGCACGATCCTCAAGTGCTGCTCATGATCCTCCCGGCTGCGAGAATATACCAATATGTCATCAATGAACATGATGATGAAAGAATTGGGATAGGGCTAGAATACCTTGTTCATCAAGTGCATGAATGCTGCTGGGGCATTATTTAGCCTAAATGACATTACCAAGAACTCATACTGACCATAGCGAGTCCTGAAAGTCATCTTCGGAATGTCTGAATTCTGGATCTTCAACTGATGATGTCCCGACCTCAAGTCAATCTACAAGAATACTCGAGCACCCTGAAGCTGATCGAAAACTGGAGCATCCCAAGGCGAGTCACTCAGTATAGCATCTCCTGAAGTTGTTCCTTTAATTCCTTCAACTCTACTGGTGCCATGCGATATGGTGGAATATAGATAGGTTGAGTTCCCGGCACCAAGTCAATACCAAAATCGATATACCTATTGGGCAGCATGCCTGGCAGGTCTACTGGAAACACATCTGGGAAATCTCTCACTACAGGAACTGACTCAATGGTAGGAGTATCAGCATTGACATCACTCATAAAGGCTAAATATTCTAAGCACCCCTTCTCAACCATCCGTTATGCCTTCAGGAAAGAAACCACCCTACTAGGAACATAATCCAATATACCTCTCCACTCTAACTCCGGCAAGCCCGGCATAGCCAATGTCACGGTCTTGGTGTGACAATCCAAAAGAGCGTGATAGGGTGATAACCAATCCATGTCCAATATCACGTCAAAGTCCACCATATTGAGTAGTAGAAGGTCAACCCTGGTTTCATAACCCCCGATGGTAATCAAACACGACCGATAAATACGGTCTACCATAATAAAATCTCCCACATGAATAGATACATAAATATGAGTACTCAAGGAATCACGAGACATATCCAATTATGAAGCAAAGTAAGATGACACATATGAATACGAGGAACCTTGATCAAATAATACCGAGGCATCCTTATGATAGACCGGAACAATACCTGTGATGACAAAATTTGATACAACAGCCTTGGTTCTACCCAAAAAAGAATAGCAGCGGGCTTGACCTCCTCCTCTAAGACGACCTCTACCCGCCTGACCTCCAACCCCAGTTGGCTGTGTAGGTGGAGTGGCAACTAGAGCGGTAACCATAGCCCGTGAAGCCTGTAGAGGTGCATCCGTCCTAAGTCTGGGACAATCCCTCACTATATGCTTAGTATCACCACACTCGAAACAACCTCTCTACATGTGTGGCTGCTGGAACTAAGCCTGACTCGGTCAGCTGGAATGACCACTAAGGCCACCCTGTGCAGGAGGTGCACTAGAAAGTGGCTGTGCATAATGGGCGATCTGAGACATCAGAATGGCTGGAGCACTGCGAATAGCCTGAAGCGCAGAATGAACTGGTCAACCTACATAACCTCTACCATGACGAGCTGAAACCGCAGTCTGATAACCACTAAATCCTCTAGAATCTCGAGGCCTCTTGGCCTCCCTATGCTCCCTCTCCTGGCCATGCATACGCTCTAACCCGCGAGCGATCTCCACAACCTGCTGAAATGGAGTTTTAGTCTCCAACTCCCATACCATACTGAATCTAAGACCATAACTGAGCCCCATGATAAATTTGCGGACTCGATCTCTGGCTGTAGAAACCAAAACAAGTGCATGGCGAGACAACTCACTAAACCTCATGGCATACTACGACACCGTCATAGTCCCTTGGCGTAACTGCTCGAACTCTATACACCACACATCCCGGTGGGTCTCTGGGATGAACTCCCTCAAAAACATATCCGAAATATTGAGTCCAAGTAAGTGGCACTGCATCAGATAGCCTGCCTTCCTCATAAGCCTGCCACTACCTATATACTACCCCTGTCAGTTGGAATGTAGTAAAGACGATCTTGCTCACCTCCATAATGCCCATTGTGCGGAGAATCATACTTCGTGAACCTCTCAAGTCTCCTTTGCTCATCCTCTGATGCCTCTGGCCTGACCTTAGGCTAAATCGCGATAACGGGCTATGCTGGCATAACCCCTAGAACCTGATCAACCTGGGCCCACTGCTTTGGAGTACGGACAATGAGAGTATGGACTCCTCCCCTAGCCTGAGAAATAGTTGGAGCAATTGAGATCAATCCCGCCTAAGCTAAAGTACCAAACATGCTCACAAAATGTGCCAAGGTCTCCTGGAGTCTAGGGGTTGTAGTAGGCATCTCAGGTGCCTGCTCTTTAACCGGAGCTACTGGTGGTAGGTGCTCTAGCTGTGGCACGTGCCCCTCCTCGACCTCTACTTCAGCCCTGGCCTCTCGGAGCTCTGATGGGGGCGCGGGTGTCTGCTCAGCTGATCCAGTAGTGCGTGTACTCACCATCTGTGAGAGAATATAAGACAAAGGTTAAGATTCTAAAATCAACAACTCTGAACGATAATGAATGAAAGAAGTGGAATTTTCTAATAATTTCATATCCTCTCAAAGATAAGCACAAATGTCTTCGTACCGATCCGCAACACTCTACTAAATATGCTTATGACTCGCACCACCTATATATGAACCTAGAGCTCTGATACCAACTTGTCACGACCCCAAAATCTCACCTTAGTAATCGTGATGGAACCTAGTCTCAAAGACTAGGTAAGCCTAACACATGATGAGATTTAACAGAAATAACAAACTTAACTATTAAACATTAACTGATAAATGAAATAATGTAACTAAAATTAAACAATAGTTATACAACCTCAAAACCGGTAGTACAGAGTCATAAGCTGTTCTAAGAATAACTAAGAATATCAATTACATTACTGTTTGGAATGAAAGTAAACAATAGTAAAGTAAAGCTCAGAAGGTGACTTTGAGGCATGCGAGTATAATGGCAAGTATACTTTGAAGTCTCCGTAGCCAATCTCCAACAAGCTAGCTAACGACCGGCATATCAGAGGTACCCAGATCTACACAAAATGTGCAAAAGCATAGTATGAGTAAACCATAAT
Organism: Nicotiana tabacum; assembly: GCF_000715075.1. Classification (NCBI taxonomy): domain Eukaryota; kingdom Viridiplantae; phylum Streptophyta; class Magnoliopsida; order Solanales; family Solanaceae; genus Nicotiana; species Nicotiana tabacum. Next base: position 42,381,874 of record NC_134103.1, read on the forward strand.
GGTACACAATAAGTATCAAGACTAACCTCGTGGAGTAGTAACGAGGTAAGTCAAGACACTCACTAGAATAACAATATAAAGCTAACTAAGGAAAGAATATTAATGTAAGGCTAGCAATGGAAGCAAGGTTAATATAAAGCCAACAATGGGAGGTAAAGGAAATAAATGACTATAAAAATAAATATGTGATAAAACGACTAAATAATAAGAACACATTTAAAATGCAAGTAAAATCAATTAAGGAAACAAATGACAATTCAAATAATCAAGCCGTTCCAATACAAAGTTTTCAATAAGAATCACCCGAGATGCCATACCTCATATTCACAAATCACAAGTCATAAATCACAAAGGTTCCTTATATCGCCGCATGAGCCTTGTATTTAGTTTAAGAACATTTTTTTCAAAATAGCTTCACGCGTTTAAGCCCCCTTATCTCGTTGCATGTGCTTCAAATAGTAATTTTCCTTACTAGCAACACGCGTATAAATCCCCCTTATCTTGCCGCATGCGCATCAATATCACCACCCTTATACTGCCGCATGAGCATCTAATCACAACATAATTAACTTGCACCACACGTGCCCATATGCCATTACATTTCCAAACAACAATACCAATATCATAACAAAACATAGCCCATGACTCAACAACGATGTATACAAGAGTTTCAACTACAACACAATGAAACGGAAAAATAACTCAATATTGAAAGACATTCCTTGTAATAACAACTTTAAAACAAATGCATAAGAAGAAACTCAACAATGAAAGATAATCCATGTATTAGCAACTTCAATTAAAAGCATATAGGAATAAACTTAACAATGAAAGAGATAACATGTAATAACAACTAATTAAATGCATATAAGTAGCCTAAGAGTATACCGGTCAATTTCCACATATTAGCCTGTGCACACGCTCGTCACCTCATGTACACATCTTCCACATAATTCAAATAGTGAAATTAATCAAAATCCTACTAGGTGATTTTCCCACACAAAGTTAGGCAAAATACTTACCACAACTAGGCCAAATCAACACTAAAAAATGGGTTTTCCTTTAATATTCGCCTCTGCACGGCTCAAGTCTAGTTAAAAATGACTTAATAACATCAAACAATGTAAGAAAAACTAATTCTGATAATTAAAGTTAAGATCTTTACACAATTTTCCAAAATTTAACAAAAGTCAACCCCGGGCTCGCCTGGTCAAAACCCGGGTCTAAGGATAGATCTTGATTACTCAAAACTCCACGAGTCCATATATGTCTTTTATTTTCAAATCTGAGTCCAATTCGACTCTCAAATCTCAAATTTTCATTTTTCAAAACATAGACAAAATCCACCAAATATTCTCATCAAATTCCATGGACATGAGGTTAAATGTCATTGATAATCATATAATATACATTAAATAGATTAAGATCACTTACCAAATTATTGTAAGTGAAAATCCCTCCTAAAAATCGCCTCTTACCGAGTCTATGGTTCTAAAATATGATAAATGAAGCTAAGTCCCGTATTTCAGCCCTTTTGTTCAGGTGCAGAAGTCACAAATGGGACCTTGGGTTGGAACGCTGCCTAATCATTCGATCCATACTTTGTATGAATTGGAGGCAAAGTGTATTGCTAAGGTTTTCTCTCCCGGGCACATGGCTACTCTTAGGTATGAAATATTGGCTTTCAAGTAAGATCCCAATGAACCTTTGCATGAAATTGGGAGCGGTATTAGACAATGGTAAAGGAGTGCCCGAAGAATGATATGACCGATAACATGATTTAAAAAACTTTCTACCATAGTATTAATACTATGAACTAATGTGTGGTCCATCAATTAGCCGGAGGCAACTTTATGACAACACCTAATGCGGAGGCATGTGAGATTCTTGTTAAGATGGCGGAAACGTCTTCTGGTTGGCAATCCCAAGCCAATGTTCCACAATGTAATCCTAACATGATTAACCTCCATAAAGAGTTGCAAGACCATAGGCAAGCCCTTGCCGAATTGACAACAACTATGACTTAACTTGCCAAGTCCCAACATAATCAAGTTCAAACTCCTACGCAAGTTCATGCTCTGGAAGGGGTAAATGTGTTGGTCAACAAGAAGAGGACCAAGGGTCCATAAATTCAAACCCGAGTGGAGAATTATGCACAAGATGATGGTAGTTTTGATCAAGATTATTCTTATCATGAGCAATAGGAAGAGGTATAATTTGTAAGCAATTACGAATGGCAACAGAATAATTTCCAAGGCTCCAATCAACAACAATGGCAACCACAAAATAACCAAGGCAATTAGAGTTCTAACAATCAAGGAAATTGGCACAACAACAACAACCAAGGAAATTGGAGTGGAAACAACCAAAGAAATTAGGGAGGCAACAATCAAGGTAATTGGGGAAATAATAACAATCAAGGAAATCGAGGGTCAGGTTTTCAAAGGCTCCCAAGGTACCAACAACCTAGCAACCAACCTTCTTATCCTTCCCATGGTTCAAGTTCTTCAAACAATTAGATGGGCCGCATTGAGAACATATTCAAGAAAATGATGGAGAAGAATGCCGACTCAGATGCACAACATTCCTCACATACCACATCAATCCATAATCTTGAAGTTCAAATAGGGCAAATATCTCAAGCTCTTAATACTCTTCCTAATAGTGCACTATCAAGTGATACGGTAGTGAACCCAAAGGGTAGTAACAATACATGGCATGCTATGGCTGTTATCACAAGAAGTGGAAGAGGCTGGAATACACTCACCTCAAGTGAAAGGAGACTTGTGGATGATGACTAAGTGATGCAAGAGGAGGAAATCCCAAACAATGATATTCAAGCAAATGATGAGGTTCAGATTGACATTGATGAAAGTGTAGAGGAGACTCAAGAGGAGGTGAACCCATCTAGGGAACACATCATAGACATACCGGAGCCGGTAGTGAAATAGGCTAAGGCACCATTGCCTAAGCCTCAAAGACTTGCCAAGAACAATGGTGAGAATCAATTCAAGAAGTTCATTCAAATGATGAAAAATCTCTCTATTAATGTGCCATTGGTGGAAGCATTGGAACAAATGCCCGGTTATCCGAAGTTTATGAATGATCTTGTGACCAAAATGAGGTAGATGAATTTTAAAACTATCAAAGTCACTCATCAAGTGAGTGCAATTGGTCATTCCATGGCTCCTAAGTTGGAGGATCCCGGTGCTTTCACGATACCTTGTACAATTAGGAGTGTCGATTTTGCTAAAGCTCTATGTGATCTTGGGGGGAGGAGGGTATCAATTTGATGCCCTACTCGGTGTTTAAAACTTTGGGAATTGAGAAACTAAGACTCACATCTATAAGGTTGCAAATGACCGATCGTACCATGAGGAGGCCATTGGGAGTGATTGAGGATGTTTTGGTCCGCGTTGATAAGTTCATTCTACCGACGGACTTTGTTATTCTAGATTGTGAAGTTGATTATAAAGTGCTTATCATTCTTGGAAGACCTTTCCTTGCTACAAGTAAGGCTCTTTGTGATGTGGAAGCCAGAGAACTCGCTTTCTTAGTTGGTGATGAATAAGTGGTATTCCATGTGTGCAAGTCTATGCGGCAACCAAATAGAAATGAGGTGTGTTCTCTTGTGGATTTGGTGACCGATGTTATTGTTGATGATATAAGTGTTACAATCAATGTTGGTGATATGTTGGAAGCCGTTTTGCTCAACTTCGATGATGACAAGATGGATGGTTTCATGGAATGTGTGAACTCTTTGCAAAGAATGGAGTCGTACAACTATGTACCCCGGAAATTATCTTTGTATCTTAAGAATAGGAAGACTCCTCCTAAAAAACCTTCTATTGAAGAGCCACCTACCTTGGAGTTGAAGCCATTGCCACCACATCATTGGTATCAATTTCTTGGCCCTTGTTCTACTTTATCGGTTATTCTTTCCTCTTATTTGATTAACGTGCATGTTGATTCCACATTGGCGGTGTTGCAAAAGAGAAAGAAGGCTATTGGGTGGTCTTTGGTAGACATTCAGGGTATAAGCCCATTTTGCATGCATAAGATCAAGTTGGAGGATGGTGCTAAACCATCCATTCAACATCAAAGAAGACTTAACGAGGCTACTTAAGAAGTGGTCAAGAAGGAGATTATCAAGTGGTTGGAAGCCGGGGTTTTCTACACCATCTCCGATAGCTCATGGACCTCTCCAGTTCAATATGTCCCAAAGAAAGGGGCATGGAAGTTTGTAAAGAATGTGAAAAATGAGTTGATTCCCACAAGAACGGTGACCGGCTGGGGAGTTTGTATGGATTATCGCAAGCTCAACAAAGTCACAAGGAAGGATAACTTTCGACTTCCTTTCATGGACCAAATTCTTGATAGATTGGCTGACAGTGTTTTCTATTGTTTTCTTGAGTGTACTCGGGCTACAACCAAATTCTTATTGCTCCAGAAGATCAAGAGAAAACAACCTTTACATGTCCTTATGGTTTTCTTTCAAGAGGATGCCTTTTGGTTTGTGCAATGCACCGATGACTTTTCAACGATGTATGATGGCTATTTTCACGGACATGGTGGAGGACTACCTTGAATTATTCATGGATGACTTCTTGGTGGTTGGAGATTCTTTTGATGATTGTCTTGCAAACTTGGATAAAGTGTTGGCTAGATGTGAAGAGACCAAATTGGTGCTCAATTGGGAGAAATGTCATTTCATGGTTGAGGAGGGCATTGTCCTTGGCCATAAGATCTCAAAGAATGGTATCGAAGTTTACAAGGCGAAGATTAAGGTAATTTATAAGCTTCCACCCCCAACTTTGGTGAAGGGTGTGCAGAGTTTCTTAGGCCATACGGGTCTCTACCGACGCTTTATCATAGATTTCTCTAAAGTGGTGAACCCATTGTGTAAGCTCCTTAAGAAGGATGCTAAGTTCTATATCAATGATGATTGTATGAGAGCTTTTGAAAAATTGAAGCTCAAGTTGATAACTACTCCTATCATTACCGCTACAAATTGGAGTTTTTCAATTGAGCTCATGTGTGATGCAAGTGATGTAGCGGTTGGGGCTCTTTTGGGGCAACATATCAACAAAGTTTTTCATCCGGTTTACTATGCTAGTAAGGCCATGAATACTGACCAAATCAATTATACCGTTACTAAGAAAGAACTCCTTGCTATTGTGTTTGCAATTGAGAAGTTTCGCCCGTACTTGATGTGTGCCAATGTTATTGTCCACACGAATCATGTGGCGCTTCTCTATCTTATGAGCAAAAAGGAGTCTAAATCTCGATTGATGAGATTGGTGCTCTTGTTGTAAGAATTTTATATTGATATTCACGATAAGATAGGTAGTGAAACCAAATGGCGGACCACTTATCACGTTTTGAGGAGGAGGGGAGGCCACATGATGGCCTTGATATCAATGACTTTTTCCCCGATGAGCAACTTTTGGCACTATTAATGAAAGAGGTACTGTGGTTTGCATATTTGGCAAATTTTCTTGTGAGTGGTATCATTCCGGATGAGTTATCTTCAAACCAAAGATAGAAGCTCAAAAGAGATTGTCAAGATTACTATTGAGATGAGCCATACGTTTTACGGATTTATACGGATGGGGTGATTAGAAGGAGTGTACCGGAAGAAGAGCAAGGTGATATTCTTGGAGCTTGTCATTCTTTGCCATATGGTGGTCATCATGGTGGAACAAGAATGATAGCCAAAGTTATTAGTTGTGGCTTATATTGGCCTACTCTTTACAAAGATACAAATGACTTAGTGAAAAGATGTGATGAATGTCAACGGGCCGGTGGAATTTCAATGAAAAATGAGGTGCCTCTCACAAGCATCTTGGAGATTGATATTTTTGATGTTTGGGGAATTTACTTTATGGTCCCTTTTGTGAGTTCTTGTGGATACACTTACATTTTTGTCGTGATGGATTATGTGTCCAAATGGGTTAAGGCCGTTATCTTAACAAACAATGAGGCTAGAAGTATAGTATCTTTCTTGAAAAAGAATATTTTACAAGATTTGGTACTCCATGTGCAATCATAAGCAATGGCGGGTCACATATTTGCAACAAGGCTTGTGACACTTTACTTAGCAAGTTTGTGTTACTCACAGGGTCACGAATCCCTATCATCTATAAGCTGGTGGTCAAGTGTAAGTCTCCAACCGGGAGATAAGGAGTATCTTGTCCAAAATGGTGAATGTAAATCGGACGGATTGGTCCAAGAAGCTTGATGATGCGTTATCGGCATATAGGACGTCTTACAAAATGCCTATCAGAATGTCTCCATGCCGGTTAGTGTTTGGGAAAGCTTGTCATCATCCGACGGAACTAGAGCACAAGGCAATGTGGGCCTTGAAGAAATTGAATCTTGATTGGGAGTAGCCGCTAACTTGCGGGTTGCACATTTGAATGAATTGGATGAGTTCTGGAACAATGAAATATTTTGAGACAATGGTCATTGGATGAAGCACTACTTGAAAAAAAGTTGGGAAGAGCCACGTGCTGGCGGTTATTTACTTCACTTGAGGATGTTATGACATTACATCATGCCACACTGTTAAATAATGCGCTTCTTGGGAGACAACCCAAGTTTTTTTCCTTTTACTTTTTGTAGTTAGATGTTCTTTGTTGTTTGAAACTTAATTTCAAGTCTGCTGGAGAATGGTTGTTAGATGAAAGAAGGGCGGACAAAGTTGTATAAGTGAAGCAGAAGATGCGGCCCGTATTTTTCCTTTGTGCAGCCGCACAAAAACCGTTGCCACCGCAGAAGACCTTGTGCGGCTGCAGATTTCATCCATGGACCGCATTCTCTAGAGCTAATTTAGATGTCAAATGATAGGGTCTCTGATCTTTTTCCCTGTAAGTGCGGGGTAAATGTGCGACCTCAAAGAGAATTGTGCGGCCACATGTGAAATTGTGCGGACAGCACATGAGTAGCAGACCACTGAAGGCTAGGTAGAAGAGTGCGGACCGCACTCGACTCTTTACCCTCTCAAATTTTCTAAGTAAAAAAGAACCTTAGGCCTCATTTTACGCTTCTCATACTTTTGAAAAAGTATTATTGCTCTGAGAGTCTAGCTGAGGATCTAGCATTTTCAAACACACACGCCCATTTGTAATCACAGGATCTTTGCACATTTACATCATCCAGTATGCTTCATTTCATGTTAATTTTGTTACATTTTAATTTTTTTAATTTATTTTTCCTTTCTAGCTTCTTTTTAGGCCATCTATTATTATATTCCATCATTGTATCCATGTGGGGTAGTTTTGTATTGGGTAATTGTTGAAACATGCCAGAATGGGTTGGGTTAACTGATTTCTATGTGTATACCATGTTGCCAAGTAGATTTGAACAAGTTTTTGCAAAACCTAGGTAATATTTAAGACCTGCTCGACTGAAATTGAAATGTGCGGCCGCACTTGAATTTGTGCGGTTCGTAGTTTGCTAACTAATATAATTTGTGGTAGGATAGTGTTTTAGTGTCCGCACTTCAATTATGTGGACCGCAGAATTTCAGGAGAGGTTGCATTTTGGTCAACATTGTCTATCAAAGGCTTGCCTTCTAAGACCCTGAAGGGCAGACTGCACTTTAAATTGTGCAGGCCGCAGATGAATTATGTGGCCGCGCATGACCTCCGCATTGTCTATCAGAGAGTAGGCATCTGAGGCCTTTGCACGTCTGTGTAAAAGTGTGGCCGCACTTGGAATTGTGCGGTCCAAATTTCATAAAGTGCGGACCGCACAATACCTATTTCTACAGTACATTTGTTCAATTGTAAACCCACTACTTCTATGTTGTTCTCACTCGCTTACATTAGTCTTAACTGTGTTGAATCATAATTTGCAACTGACAATTCTCTTTGTATTGATACAGACAATGGTAAGATCATGAGTACCATGTGAATCTACCAAGGGAAGAGGAGAAGTTTCAAGCGGTCGAAGCAGAGGTGCCTAGCCCCCAAGTGTGCAAAAGTCCATATCAAAGAAAATAACAATAGGCCGAGGGAGAGGTAGAGACTTCCCGAGTCTTGATCATATGCCCCGTCTAGGGAAGCCTCCAAGGAAAACTCTATGTCTATTCCGGAGGAGCACACTGAGGAGAAATCTAGGCCACAGGGGCGATCTGAGCCTCTAGCTGGGACTTTTACATCCCACAAGACTTCCTAGGGGTCGAAAACTGCCACCCAAGAGTGCGAGGTAGCTGTTGCTGGGTCTAATTCTGATGATGTCCCTGATGATGGGGGAGGGGGAGAAGGTACACAGGCAAGTCCAACACGAACAAAGAAGAATGAGGCTTGGGAGGATAGATTTATGAGTCGCCAAGCTTTCTCTGATTTCTAGATGTGGTGGTCGTTGAGGTCTTTCAACATTACTAAGTATTTGACAGATGCTAAGGTAGAACGAAGACCATTTGACACCAAGGTCAAGCTGACATGGCCATTTAAGTGGTGCAAGCTACAGGGCCCAAGGAACCCAAAGAGGAGTGCTCAGCCTTCTACTACTACTGGCCAGTTGATGAGCCGATAGTGGTAGTTTATGATCCATACGATATTCCATCTACATCAGCTGAGTCTTCTACCATTGCAGCAGCTGCTATGACCAAGCCACCATCTTCAGCTCCCTCAACAGTTCCTTCCACAGGTCCTATGACAGTTCCTACTCCACCTCTGAGGCCCGTGCCTATGCCTACATGGCCACTTTCTATTCTACGAGTCTCCTAGACATTGGCGAGTCTCAACAACTAGACGTAGGTAGCTACTTCAAAGCTGTCTATGATCTCCAGTGATGTTGCAGGGCAGTCATCTGCACAGGAACCCCGGGATCCAACTGACATTGATGAGAAGCTGAGAAATTTTTTGGATAAACAGAAGGTGATTATGAACATATTAGTACAGCATGATGCTATGACCGAGGGGTTGACCAAGTAGGTGAAGAAGATGAGGAAGTTCCACGCCAGCAAGAAGTTAGTGGATAGGCTTTGGATTGAGCTGATCCAGCTAGCTACAACCGGAGATTTGCCTTTTGACATGTTGATTGAACCATCCTCGCTCCACCTAGATCTATCTAAACAGGATGCTTCTGACGGCCTGTCTGATGAGCCCTGCCTTGCTGACGACACTACTGATGTAGTACGTGCGATGTTCACTTCTCCAGCTCCTCCCAGACTTGATGATGATATTCAGTTGGTTGAGCCAACAGGGACTGATGCTGCTGGGGACATAGTGATGACCGAGGACACTTAGGGAGTTTCTTCTCCCTCTCTACTTTTGCTATTATTTTGTTAAGCATTGGGGACAATGCTTATTTTTATTCGGGGGGAGGGTGGGTGGAGCTTATTTGTTACATTGGATACATTTGGATACTTCGGAATGTAATAATTGGATGATTCTATTTATTTTTGTTTTATCCATGTTTAGTAGTTGTTACTTTCATTAGTTTCTTTATTTGTTTACTTTGGTTTTGTTTATGTTAGTAGTTTCTTTTTATGTTAGTTGCTTTTATTTTTTTCTTAGTAGTATGGATAATAAGCCTTTGATTTTTTTAATTCCACAATTCTTTCCAACGGTGGTCTTTTATGTGAACCAGGTGACTCTTCCCGAGGATGGATGGTGTGACAACTTTCTAAAAGGAATGAATCTGTTTTTGTGCTTAGGTAATAATAGTAGTAAGTAGTAATAAATAGAAGCCCTAATCAAGTCATTCTCTAAAAAGAGTTATCCATGCTTCATTTGGCACCAACACACTTAAGTGCATGCTTATGGTTTGAAACAAGGTTTTTGGAAGAAAATAGCTCTGCATGCTTATGGTTTGAAACAAGGTTTTTGGAAGAAAATAACTCTAGTTATTGACTTTGAGGTTCTTGAGTTGACTTTGATAATCATTGAGTGGTTGTTTAGACCATAGTGATCTGTAACTTGATTGTGATCATTGTAGGCTTTAGACTCTATCCTCTTTTACAGTTTAGTTGCATGAGAGGTGAGGTAATTATTTTTTGTTTCTAGTCCAGAAACTTGAGTGGATAGTCTAGAACTTACCCCGAATATGTTTCAAGGCGAAATTCTAGGTTTGCTTGGTTTGGTAAATGATTGTAGGATTTTCTTTGTCCGTTTGAGCTTTTTATTGCCACCCGATGTGTGTTATCCCTAGTCAACCCCTTTGAGCCTTTAGCCTTTCTCTATTGGAAACCATGCTACAAACATTTATCCTTTTTGCCTATAATCCTCTCTTGGCACCCGGGCCTTCCTTAACACTCTTATGAAATAAATGGCTTAAGGCATAAGTTTGGAGGGAAAGTTGAGGAATGTAAAAGAGGTATCAAGGCAACAAAAAGAGAAAAGAAATGATCTCTATGAAAAGAGAAGGCAAGAAAAGAAAAGAACAAAAAGAAAATGCCAAAAAGAAAATAAAAAGAAAGATTGATGAAATCAAAAAGAGGCAACTATCTTTAGTATGAGAATCAAGGGAGAAAAAGAATGAAATGAACAATACATAGTGATGACAAGTCTCTCTAGCCCCTGGGAAATGAAATGTCTCTAAGGGTTGGTAAATGTGATCCAAGAAATGAAAAAATTGGAGTGCTTAAGGAAGGGTGTAACCACTTATCCCATACAATATCCAACCCCAATCCAAAAGCATTTATTACAACTCGAAAGAAGTCCTACTTTATTTTGAACTGAGTGAGCTTACATTAGTGGAGATCTACATGAGGGGCAAGCCTATGGTACCTGAAGCTTTACTTGTGGCATTCCTTTGTGATAGAAGAGTGAATAATTCATTGCTCTAGACATTGAGTGTTAATTATTGAAGTGAGCATGGCAAATGGAAGGTAGAGGGGGAAGAGTTTGGAGCCCACCATGATCTACATGATGAATAAGAGTCCTTGATGAGTGAAGTCAATTCTTGAAGCTCAAATGTCATACTAAAGTTAGATACACGTAACATATGTTTTGTCACCTGGTTGAAAATGCACGAGTATTGTGGGTCATTGTTGGTCCCAATTGAATATGAATGGCTTACAAAACTCTTTGAAATGACCTTTCACTTTGAGGAGGGGGGAACTAATTTACTTGCTTGAGGACAAGCAAAGACTTAAGTTTGGGGGAGTTGATAAGTATGAATTTTAACCACTTATTAGTACCTTATTGCTTTAGGTTTAGTCCAAAAGTATTGATTATTGTTCCCAAAACTAATAAAATTGTGTAAATTTTAGGCATGTTGAAAGATTGGAGATTAACGAAAAAATCTAACTCAAAAGGAGTATTCCAGCTCAAAGAGGCAAGAAGGAGAAATGTAGGCAAAAGTGCGGTCCGCAGAAGTAATTCTGCGGCTGCAGAAGAAAGTGCGGTCCAAAGAAAACAATATGCGGCCGCAGAAAGAAACCTGAAGCCTCAGATGAGTTTGAAGAAGCGCACTTTGCAGACCAAATTGTACGGCCTCAAAAGCTGGCCGCACTGACCAGATTCGAAAAGTTCAGAGAAGGTGCAAAAGACCAAGTGTGAAGCCTCGTCAAAGTGAGACCCACAGTGAAAAAGTGCGGCAGCAGAAGCTAAAGTGATGTTGCAGATGGAATTGTGCAGCCACAGAACTTCCCAAAGGGTATTTTTGTGAGCGAATTTCTGGGAACTATAAATAGACGGGAAGCACTTTTTAGGCAAGTTTTGTATTCTAAGAAGCTATAGCGGTTATATTTTACCCTTTTGAAAAAGTAATGACAAATATTGGTGAAGAATCATTAGTTTTATCAATTAATTGTATCTTATGACTTTAATTACTTCTTCTACCTTGTTTTCTTTGCTTTCTAGCATGAGTAGCTGGATTTTATCTAGGATGGTAACCCTAGTGTGTAAATCTTATGGGTTATTAATTTTAATGCTTGTTTATGATTGAGCGTTTATTATTTAGCATTATTTATGCATTATTTCTAGAATTAATGGTTGCAAACATTGATTCATGCCTATTTGACAAAGTTCTTACTTGAGAAAGAGGAACTTAGTCTAGGAAAACTTGGCCAACAAGGAATTAACCTAGTTAAGGTTTTGGCTAGTTTAACTAAAGGGTTTGAACTAGAGATTGGGAAAACCCGATTTGGACTCATATCAATTGATTGGATTGCTACACAATTGGACTTGAGAAAGCCGATATCGGCATAACCACTCTATAACCAAGAGGTATTGAGTGGGTGCTTGAGAGTTGAGAGTTATAATATACCCCGATCTGCAAAACAAGCATTAACGTAATTTACCCATTAGGTTTGCACTTAGGTGAAGATTATATCCCTAGGCTTTTCCCCATTTGATTAAAAATGCCAAAAATAATTATTCTCTTTCTAGTCACTTGTAATTAGTTTAATTATCTTTGTGTTACTTGGAAAAAAAATTACTCTTTGTTTGGAAGCATAATTTAGTTGATTCACATACTCTCATCAAGTATATACCTTAACACCCTTCATAAACTTTCTGAGGAATTCGACCCTGACTCTACTTGGGTATTATAATTGCAACGACCATTTTCACTCACTATTGAGTACGGACTGGACTTTGTATCACCCAACCCAAGGCCAACTTTCGCAATTGCTATCGAGGTATCGCAATGAGATTCCCCCGCCACCTTTGCTATTGCGATGCTGATGCTTGCAATTGTGATAACCGCAGCACCAACACACCAGAAACCTGAAACAAGTTCAAACCATTCTAAAACACATCCAAAACTCACCCGAGCCCTTGGGGCTTCACACCAAATATCCACACAAGTCTAAAAATATTATAAGAACTCGTCCAACCGATCAAAATACCAAAATAATACCCCGAACTATGAATCATACCTCAAAACACATTAAATTTCACAATGAACTCAAGAATCGCTAAAATCACAACCAAGCGTCTGATTCCTGTCAAACAAACTCGGAATGACACCAAATTTTGCAGACAAGTTCCAAATGAAAACATGAACTTATTCCAAGTTCCGAAAGTAAAATCTGAACTCGTTATCTATAAAGTCAACCTACAGTCCAACTTAAGGAATTTCTAAATCTTTAAATTTCCAACTTTTAGCAAAACAAGCCAAATTAACCTAGGAACGTTCGAATGTAAATTCGGGTATACGCCTAAGTCCAAAATCACCGTACGAACCTATTCGAGTTATCAAAACACCATTCCGGGGTCCAAATCATTTCCAACTTAAGCTTATAAACTAAGAACCAAAGGGTCCAAATCATTCCAAAACTTCCTAAAAGTCAAACCTCGGTCAATATTTCCATATTAAGCTTCTAAACCATGAACCAAACGGTCCAAATCATTCCAAAACTTTCCCGAAACGAAACCAACCATCCCCGCAAGTCATAAAACCAGAAATTCACATAAGTGAAGCATCAAAAGGGAAAACAAGGCTCAAATCCACAAAATGACCGGTCAGGTCGTTACAACAACTTAGCTATAAACTTAAACTGATAAAGGACATAATAAAAGTAGAAACAGATCAATAATCATACATCCCCAAAACCGATAATACGGGGTCATAGGCTCTACTGAAATACACTAGAAATATCTAAATACAACACTGCCTTGGAATGAAAATAAACATTAGTAAAGGTAATATCAGAAGGTGACTCTGAGGCCTACGAGCGGGATGACATGTATACCTTAAAGTCTCCTCAGCAACTCAACACAGCTAACTAACGTCTGGCACGCTCCGAGGTACCTGGATTTGCCCTAAAATAATGTGTAGAAGTGTAGTGTGAGTACACCACAACGGTACTCAGTAAGAATCAAGGGTAACCTCGGTAGAGTAGTGACGAAGTACAAGTCAAGACACTCACTAGATATGAAAATCTGTGCAGAATTTTAATATAAAGCTAACAACGAAAAGTAAAAGAAATAAATAGCAACAAGAGTAAACATGTGATAAAGAACAAAATAATCATAGTACAGTTAAAATACAAGTGGTATTAAATTATAGGAAAAACAATAACAGTTCAAATCATCAAGTCACAAATCACAACTCTTCCTTATAACGCTGGGTGAGCCGTACATTTATTTATAAAATATTTTTTTCGAAATAGGATCATGCTCTTTAGCCCCCTTATCTCGCCGCATGTGCTTCAAAATGAAGTAATCCCCCTTACTAGTAACACGCACATAAATTTCCCTTATCTCACCGCATGCACATCAATAACTCAACCCTTATGCCATGACATGCCAAATCGACAATACCAATATCACAAAAATACATGGCCCACGGCTCAACAACAATGTGTACAAGAATTTCAACCGCAACACAATGATTGGTGATATAAATCAACAATGAAGAATATTCCATATAACAACAACTTTAATTAAAAGCATATTAATAGCCTAAAAGTCTAAACCGATCAATTACCACATATAAGACTGTGTACATACTTGTCACCTCATGTATACGTCTCTTACATAATTCAAATAATGCAATTAGATCAAATCCTACGGGGTAGTTCCCCCACCCAAAATTAGGCAAGATACCTCAATTAGGCCAAGTCAACACTAAACAATAGCTTTTTCCTTAAAATTGCCTCCGCACGACTAAAATCTAACAAAAAACGACTTAATATCATCAAACAATGCAAGAGAAACTGATTATGATAGTTAAAGTTAAGATCTTTACACAATTCCCCAAAAGTCAACAAAATTCAACCCCTGGCCCGCTCGATCAAAACCCAAGTTCAAGGGTAGATCTCGACTATCCATAACCCCACGAGTCCATATATGTGTTTTTTTAATATTCGAGTCCAATTCGACTCTCAGATCTCAAATTTTTGTTTTTCAAATCATAGTAAAGTTTCCCAAAAATTCTCTTCAAATTCCATGAGTTAGATGTTAAATCTCATAAGCAATCATGTAATATTATTGAAATAGGATCAAAATCACTTACCTAATAGTTATGTGCGAAAATCCCTCCTTAAAATTGCCTCCTACCGAGTCTAGGGTTCTAAAATATGATAAATGAAGCTAAGTCCCGAAATTCCATTATTTTGTTCAGCAGGAGAAGTCGCAAATGTGGAAAGTCCCTCCCAAATGTGGCACTTGACAAACCCAGGGAATATCTCAAATGCGACACTGACTTTGCATTTGCAAAGTTTGTCCCTTTCGCAAATGTGGCCAATTGGTCGCAAATGCGAGCTTCCCGGCTAAAGGCCAACCTTCGCAATTACAATCATGGTGTTGCAATTACAATACATGAGCTACCCTACCAACTTAGATTGCGATGCTGGTGCTCGCAATCGCGATAACTGCAGCACTAGCTCGAGCCTTCAGGGCTCCACACCAAACTTCCTCACGAGTCAAAAACATCATAAAAACTCGCTCGCACTATCAAAACACTAAAATAACATCCGGAATTATGAATCCTACCCCAAAACACATAGAAAATCACAATGAACTCAAGAAACACTAGACATACAACCATGTGTCCGATTCCTATCAAACTAACTCAGAGTGACACCAATCTTTGTAGACAAGTTCCAAATGACAAAACAGACCTATTCGATGTCCCGAAACCAAAATTCGAACCCGATAGCCATAAAGCCAACCTATGGTCAAACTTAGGATTTTTCTAAACCTTTAAATTGCCAACTTTCGGCAAAACAAGCCAAATCAACCTAGGAACCTTCGAATTCAATTTTGGGCATGCGTCTAAGTCCAAAATCACCACACAAACTTATTGGAACACTCAAAACACCATTTTGGGATCATTTTCACAAAAGTCAAACATCGGTCAACATTTCCAACTTAAGCTTCTAAACCAAGAACCAAAGGATCCAAATCATTCCAAAACTTCCCCGAAACAAAACTAACAGTCCCTCAAGTCATAAAACCATAAATACACACATGGGAAGCTTCAAAAAGGGAAACGAGGCTCAAATTCAATAAACAACAAGTTGGGTCACAACATTCTTTCCCTCTTAAACAAACATTCATCCTCGAACGAGTAAAGAGACGTATTAGAAGTGCCAAAAAGCTGAGGATAACGACTCTGTGTATCATACTCGGTCTATGAAGTCACCTCCTCGACCTGGTAGCCTTTCTATTGAACCTTCACCAAAGCAATATTCTTTGACCTCAACTTTCGAACCTGCCCATCCAATATAGCCATCGGCTCCTCAAGTACTTCCGAAGCATGAAAACATGAAATACTGGGTGAACTCCCGATAAGCTGGGTGGCATTGCAAGTCTGTAGGCCACCTCACTCGCTCTCTCAAGGATCTCAAAAGGACCAATATATCGAGGGCTCAATTTTTCTTTTTTTCCCAAACCTCATAACACCCTTCATGGGTCAAATTTTGAGCAGAACCCTCTCTCCCACCATGAATGCCACATCACGAGCCCTCCGATCAGTATAACTCTTCTGCCTGGACTATGTTGTGCAAAGCCGATCCTGAATCAACATCACCTTCTATAAAGAATCTCAAACCAAATCAGCGCCCGACAACCTAGCCTCCCGAGGCTCAAACTATCCAACCAGAGAATGACATATCCTCCCATATATGGCCTCGTAAGGAGCCAACTGGATGCACGACTGATAGTTGTTATTGTAGGCGAACTCTGCGACCGGTGGGAACTGATACCATGAACCTCGAAATCAATAACACAGGCGTGTAGCATATCCTCCAAGATCTAAATAGTGCACTCAGACTGTCCGTCCATCAAGAGATGAAATGTCATACTCAGCTTGACCTGTGTGCCCAACTCATGCCGTACGACTCTCCAAAAATACAATGTGAACGATTTTCCTCGATCGGAGATAGTAGACACCTGCACGCCATGAAGACGAACAATCTCCCGAATATAAATCTGATCCAGCTGCTCTAAAGAGTAGGTAGTCATAACTGGAATAAAGTGTGCAGACTTGGTCAGTCTGTCCACAATGACCCACAGTGTGTCAAATCTCCTCATGGTCCGTGGAAGTCCAACTACAAAATCCATAATGATACGCTCCCACTTCCACTTCGGAATATCAAGCCTCTAAAGTAAATCGCCCGGTCTCTGTTTCTCGTACTTCACCTTCTGAGAATTCAAACACCACCCATAGGCTCCACAATATTTTTCTTCATTCTTCTCCACCAGCAATGTTGCCTCAACTCCTGGTACATCTTCGTGGCACCCAGTGAATGGAATATCGCGAACTATGGTCCTCCCCAAGAATTAACTTATTCAACCCATCCACACTGGGCACACAAATCCGACCCTGCATCCTCAACACCCCATCATCACCAATAGTCACCTCCTTAGTATCACCATGCTGCACCGTGCCTTTAAGGACAAGTAAGTGGGTTCATCAAAAATGGCATGCCTTGATGCGCTTAAACAAAGAAGACCATGAAACCACGTAAGCAAGAACCCGACTAGTCTCCAAAACATCTAAACTCACAAACCTGTTGGACAAAGCCTGAACATCCAATGCTAAAGGTACCCATGCTCTCAGCCTTCCTACTCAAAGGGCCATCACATTGGCCTTCCCGGGATGATAATGAATGGTGATATCATAGTCCTTTAGTAGCTCTTACCACCTCTGTTGCCTCGAGTTCATATCCTTTAGCTTAAACAAGTGTTGTAGCGCATGTAATCAATGAATAACTCATAGACACGCTGTAGATATAGTGCCTCCTAATCTTTAGCGCGTGAACAATGGCTGCCAACTCTAAATAATGTACTGGGTAGTTCTTCTCAAGGGGCTTCAACTAACGCAAAGCATAAGCAATCACTCTACCCTCCTTCATCAATACACACCCAATGCCAATCTACGAAGCATCACAATAAGCTACATAAGAACCCGATACTGAAGGCAAAACAAGAATCGGAGTTGTGGTCAACGCAGTCTTGAGCTTCTAAAAACTCTCCTCACACTCGTCAGACCGCCTGAATGGGGCACCCTTCCTAGTCAATCTATTCAAAGGAACTGTTATTGATGAAAACTCCTCCACAAAATGGTGATAATACCCGGCCAAGCCTAGAAAACTCTAGCTCTCAGTAGCAGAACCTTAATCCCCTCGCTGGACACCACGTGTCCCAAGAATCCCACCTAATCAAGCTCAAACTCGCACTAGGAGAATTTCACATATATCTTATTCTCCCTAAAAGTTTGGATCAAGAACCTCAAGTACTGCTCATGATCTTATCGGCTGAGAGAATACGCCAATATCTCGTCAATGAACACAATAATGAAGGAATCAAGATATGGCTAAAATACACTATTCATCAAGTGCATAAAGGCTGCTGGGACATTGGTCAGCCCAAAAGACATTACCATAAACTCTTAGTGACCATAGAGAGTCCTCAAAGCCATCTTCAGAATATCTGAATCCTAGATCTTCAGATGATGGTACCCAGATCTCAAGTCAATCTTTGAGAATACTCGAGCACCTTGAAGCTGATCGAACAATCATCAATATGCAGTAGTGGGTACTTGTTCTTGATAGTAACCTTGTCCATCTGCCTATAGTCAATACATATCCTCATAGAGCCGTCTTTCTTCTTCACAAATAAAACTGGAGCACCCCAAGGCGAGACACTCAGTTGGATGAAACCCTTATCAAGCAACTCCTCAAGTTGTTCCTTTTAGTCCTTCAACTCCACTAGTGTCATGCGACATAGTGGAATAGCGATGGGCTGAGTGCCCAGCACCATGTTAATACCAAAATCGACGTCCCTATCAAGCAGCATGCCCGGTAGGTCTGCTGGAAACACATAAGGAAAATCTCTCACTACCAGAACTAACTCAACGGTAGGAGTATCAACACTGACATCCCTTACAAAGGCTAAGTATGCCAAGCACCCCTTCTCAACCATCTGTTGCCCCTTCAGAAAGGATACCACCCTGCTAGGAACATGACCCAATATACCTTACCATTCTAACCTCGGCAATCCTGGCATAGCCAATGTCACGGTCTTAGCGTGATAATCCAGAATAGAGTGATAGGGAGACAACCAATCCATGCCCAAAATCATTTCAAAGTCCACCATATTGAGTAGCAGAAGGTCAACCCTGGACTCATAACCCCCGATAGTGACCGTACATGACCAATAAACACAGTCTACCATAATAGAGTCCCCCACAGGTGTCGACACATAAACATGAGTACTCAATAAATCACGAGCCATAACCAGATATGAAGCAAAATAAGATGACACATACGAGTAAGTTGAACCTGAATCCGATGCATCCCAATGACAGACCAGAACAATACATGTGATGACAGCATCTGATGCAACAATCTCGGTCCTACTAGGAAAAGCATAGCAACGGGCCTGGCCTTCTACTCTAGGATGAACTCTACCCGCCTGACCTCCACCCTAGCTGGTTGTGCAGGTAGAGTAGTAGTTGGAGCAGTAACCATGGCATGTATACATTTTGTAGTTGCACCCCTTCTAAGTTTAGGACAATACCTCACTATATGCCTAGTATCACCACACTCAAAATGACCTCTCTGCGAGTGTGGCTACTAGAACTAAGTCTGACTCGATCGACTAGAATGACTGCTGTAGGCACCCCGTGTATGAGGTATACTGGAAAGTGGTTGTGCAAAATGGGCGCTTTGAGGCCCTCTGAATAGCAGTATCAATGTGAGTAGCCTGAAGTGCCAAATGAACTGGTCGACTGACATAACCTCTGTTATGACTAGCTAAAACTATAGAGCGGGAGCCAGTAAATCCTCCAGAATCTCAAGGCCTCTTGGCCTCCCTATCCTCCCTTTCCTGGCCACGCGTACACTGCAACCTCTAAGCGATCTCCATAACCTACGGAAATGGAGTATCAGTCTCTAACTCCCTTGCCATACTAAATCTAAGACCATAATTGAGCCCCTCGATAAATTTGCGGACTTGCTCTCCGACTGTAGATACCAAAGTAGGTGCATGGCGGGATAACTCACTAAACCTCATGGCATACACTGATACCGTCATAGTCCCATGACGCAACTGCTCGAACTCTTTGCGCCATGCATCCCGGAAGGTCTGTGGGACGAATTCCTCCAAACATATATCAGAAAGTTGAGCGCAAGTAAACGGCACTGCATCAGCTAGCCTACCTTCCTCATACGCCTGCCACCACCTATATGCCAACCCCGTTAGCTGAAATATAATAAAGTCAACTCTGCTCACCTCCAGAATGCCCATGGTGCGGAGAATACGATGTCACTGGTCTAGAAAAACTTATGCATCCCAAAATATACTGTGCCACTAAAAGTAGGAGGATCATACTTCTTGAACCTCTCAAGCCTCCTCTGCTCCTCCTCAGATGCCTCTGGCATGACCTCATACTAAACTGAAATAATAGGATGTACTGGCATAACACCTGGAACTTAATCAACATGGACCCGCTGCTCTGGAGTACGGGTGGCGGGAGTCCGACCTCCTAACCCAGCCTGAGATGTAGTTGATACAACTGGGATCAATCCCGCCTGAGCTAAAGTACTGAACATGCTCAAAAAATGTGCCAAGGTCTCCTGGAGTCCAGGTGTAGAACCAGGCGCCTCGGGTGCCTGCCCCACAGTTGGAGCTACTGGTGACTCCTCAGTCGCTACTCTGGCAGGTGCTCTAGTTGTAGCACATGCCCCTCCTCAGCCTATACCTCAGCCCCGGCCTCTCGCAGCTCTAGCAGGGGAACGGGTGTCTACTCAGCTGATTCGTTAGTGCGTGTCCTCACCACTTGTGAGAGAATAGAAAGACAATGGCTCAGATTCCGAAATCAACAAATCCGCACGATAAGGAAATAAAGAAGTGGAATTTCGTAGTAATTCCGTAGCCTCTCCAAGATAAGTACAGACGTCTCCGTAGGAATCTACAAGACTCTACTAAACTTGCTTATGACTCGTATGACCTTAAAACCTAGAGCTCTGATACCAACTTGTCACGACCCCAAAATCGCACCTTTAGGATCGTGATGACACCTAGTCTCTAACACTAGGTAAGCCTAGCACATGTATTAGAAATATCTAAATACACTAGTAGTATTAGAGTCATAAGCTCTACTAAAATATACTAGAAATATCTAAATACAACACTGTCTTGGAATGAAAATAAACAGTAGTAAAGGTAATATCAGAAAGTGACTCTAAGGCCTGCAAGCGGGATGACAAGTATATCTTGAAGTCTCCTCAGGAACTCAATACAGCTAACCAGCATCCGAAACACTCCGAGGTACCTGGATCTGCACAAAACAATATGCAAAGGCGTAGTATAATTATACCATAACGGTACCCAGTAAGTATCAAGACTAATCTCAGTGGAGTAGTGACGAGTTACAAGTTAAGACACTCACTAGACATGAAAACATATGCAGAATATTAATATTAAACTAACAACAAAAAGTAAAAGTAATAAATGGCAACAAGAGTAAACATGTGATAAACAGCAAAATAATCAAAACACAGTTAAAATACAAGTGGAATTAAATTAAGGGAAAACAATAACAGTTCAAATAATCAAGTCGTTCCAACACAGAATTTACAACAAGAATCACCCCGAGGTACCACACCTCATCCTCACAATTCACAAGTCACAAATCACAAGTATTCCTTCTGACGCAGTCTGAGCCTTACATTTATTTTAAAATTATTTTTCATGAAATAACTTCACGCGCTTTAGCCCGTTTATCTCGCTGCGTGTGCTTCAAAATGAAGTAATTCCCGTTACTAGCAACAGGCACATAAATCCCCTATATTTCACCGCATGCGCATCAATAACACCTTTATGCCTTCGCATGCTCATCTTATCACAACACGATAATCAACTCACACCACACGTGCCCATATGCCATAACATAGCCAAAATAACATTATTAATATCACAATAACATATTTCCCACAGCTCAACAACAATGTGTACAAAAATTACAACAGTAACATAATGATACGGAAAATAACTCAAAAATGAAAGATATTCCATGTAACAACAACTTCAATTAAAATCATATTAATAGCCTAAGAATCTAAACGGTCAATTACCACATACAAGTCCGTGTACACACTCGTCACCTCACGTACACGTCTTTCACATAATTCAAATAATGCAATTAGATCAAATCCTATGGGGTAGTTCCCCTACAAAAAATTAGGCAAGATTCTTACCTCAATTAGGCCAAATAAACACCCAAAAATATATTTTCTCTTAAATTTCGCCTCCGAACGGATCAAATCTAACCAAAAATAACTTAATATCATCAAATAATGCAAGAGAAACCGATTCCGATAATTAAAGTTAAGATCTTTACACAACTCCCCAAAGGTCAACCCTGGGCCCGTCCGGTCAAAACCCGAGTCCAAGGATAGATCTCAACTACCCATAACCCCATGAGTCTGTATATGTGTTTTATTTTCAAATTCGATTCCAATTCGAGTCTCAAATCTTAAATTTTCTTTCAAAACATTGTCAAAATTTCCCAAATATTCTCTTCAAATTCCATGAGTTAGATATTAAATCTCATAACCAATAATGTAATATAATGAAAATTGGATCAAAATTACTTACCCAATAGTTGTGTGTAAACATCCTTGTTCAAAATCGCCTCCTACCGAGTCTAGTGTTCTAAAATGTGATAAATGAAGCTAAGTCTTGAAATCCCATTATTTGTTTTAGCTGCATAAGTCGCAAATGTGGAAAGTCCCTCACAAATGCAGTGTCTGACAAACCCAAAGAATGTCGCAAATGCGATACCGACTTCGTATTTGCGAAGTCAGGCCCTTTCGCAAATGCAGCTAATTGGTCACAAATGCAAGCTTCCCAACCAAAGGCCAACCTTCGCAATTGTGATCATGATGTCGAAATTGCGATACATGAGGTCCCCTACCAACTTTGCAATTGCGATGTAGGTGCTCGCAATTGCGATAATTGCAGCACCAATACACCAGCAACCTGAAACAAGTTCAAACAAATCTAAAACACGTCTGAAATGTGCCCGAGCCTTCGGGGCTCCACACCAAACATCTATACGAGTAAAAAATATCATACGAACTCGCTCGCGTGATCAAAATACCACATCCGAACTACGAATCGGATACCAAAATACATAGAAAATCATAATGAACTCAAGAAACGCTAGAAACATAACCATGCATCCGATTCCTATCAAACCAACTCGAAATGACACCAAACTTTGCAGAATATTCCAAATAAAAGAACAGACCTATTTTAAGTCTTGAAACCAAAATCCGAACATGATAGCCATAAAGCCAACCTATGGTCAAACTTATGATATTTCTAAACCTTTAAATTGCCAACTTCTAACAAGGCAAATCAGCCTAGAACCCTCCGAATTCAATTTCGGGCATAAATCTAAGTCCAAAAGCACCACCCAAACCTATTGGAACCCTCAAAATATTGTTTTCGGGTAGTTTTCACAAAAGTCAAATCTCGATCAACATTTCCAACTTAATATTCTAAACCAAGAACCAAAGGATCCAAATCATTCCATAATTTTCCCCAAACAAAATAAACCATTCTCGCAAGTTATAAGACCATAAATACAAATGCCGGAAGATTCAAAAGGAAAAACGGATCTCAAATACACAAAACAACTATTCGTGTCGTTATATAGTTATTACAATCCCATTCAACATCATTGAGAAAGTATATAGGATAAATTTCCATGGGGAAAAGTGAAATAGGATTTTGTGTGGATTTTCTTAATTTTTCTCGACCAATAGGTGAGTGAAATTGATTTCCTTATTGATTTTTATTCCAAATCATGAATTTGTAGTAATTTTCTTAGTTTTTTTTTTTGGTTTCTGCTATTTGAAACTTAAGGAAGAATAAATCATAAGATTTTCGAGTTGCATTCAATTTGTGTTTTTGTAGATGGAATAGGAATGCATAGAATCTTGGGAAAGAAGAGTGAAAAATCACGCAAAATTCACTCATGAAGATTATTTGAATCCAAAAAAAATAGAAAAACACACATTTATTTAAATATAGTTATTCCAAAGTAATAACATTAGGGGTATCTGGTATTACATACTGTTTACATGATTATTTAAATATATCAAAATACATCATTTAGTATAAGTCAAATTTCTACTCTGATAAATCACTATATAAAAGAAAAGATACGTCTATAGTAGAGAGAATATTCAAAAGAGGAATATGAGAAAAGAACAAATATCTGATGGAAACAAAAAAGATAAGAAAGGTACAATAAAACAATAAAGAGGAGGAAAAAGTTATATTAATACAGATAATGTAGAAAATAAAAGTTTATTATAAGAATATCTTTGTCTTGAACACATTAATTTTCTGCTTCTACTTTTTGGAAGAAGTTAGAATTTGTAGCTTTTCCCAAAAAGTTGAAAAACTGCTTCTACTTCTACTAAACAAATATTTTTTTATTTTGGCCAAACATCTAAAAAAATTTAAAAAGTACTTTTTAAACCCAAAAAGGTACTTTTGGCCTCCCAAAAGCTTGGTCAAACAAGCTCTTAGGCTTTTTTATGGCTTGTTTGGTTGTGTGTTCTACTTAATCTATGTCTTGCTTGGTTGTATGACTATGTGAACACAATAAATCATGCTAGGTATTATGTTTTAGATTATGAGACTATTTTGAGAGTGATGGGCAATTCTTGAGATTTGTTGATATACTTGATTTAATCGTAGTCATACTTTATATGAACATACATATGCATCTTATTTGTTAACATACTTGTGCATCTTATTGATTATTTATTAAGCATATTTATCAGTCACTGGAGATAGAGAACAAGATACATATTGATATTATTATGGAAAAATGGGACATTATGAGCGAATTGATATTGAGATGTTAAGGCACAATGGATTTTTGTACTGCGCTTGGATAAGAATTTGTCCCTTCAGAGTTAGGTAATCACCCTTATTACTTTGGACCCTGTGAGCATAAGGCGACATGTGGACTTGTGTTCAGTCACATTGACATGTGCTAGATTTGTGGATTTGGTATTGGATATTGATATGGTGGAGTTTAGAGCATGCATGAACATCCTAGACTCATGTAGAAGCATGCATAATTATGCCAATTAATACATATCATCCTTATATGCAAATTTAATGTTTAAACCAATGATCTTGATCCGTTATTTGAAGGTGTGCTCAGTATCTGCTTACTTTAATGAACACTTTATTATACATGCCTCTCCTTGGTTGTTGATGTTAGGCTAGAAACCCGTATTTTAGCCATAGTATTGCACTCTAATTACCGTATTTTACGTGTGTTTGAGCTTAAATGATAGCGAATTACACTCATTACCTGTTTTATGCCTTGCAGGACATGATCCTGAGCTATTAAGGTAATTTGGAGCTAAATCGAACAAGTTGGAGCTTTGAAGTCTGAGTAGAAGCTCAAGAAATTATGTCGGGATCACGTTCGGGGGTTGAGGACCAAGTTTGGATGTCAAAAAGTGGATGAAAGAATTTACTCTGAGAAAAAGACACAGCCGCACCGCATGGGGCGGCGCGAGGCGCGGCATGGCAGTGTAAATAGGGTCTGACAGGCATTTTGCATGCTCTCTGAGTTTCCTCACAAGCGCGGGCGCGCGGCGCGGGTGTACAAGTTTGTCAGAGTAATTTCCTGTTTCGGCTATGAAAGAGTAGTTTCGTCCGGACTTATTTCTATATGGTATAAATACACCAAAAATATGATTTTAGAGAACTTTTGAACTACGAAAGAATTGAGAAGCAACTAAGGCAAGAAGATACAAGAATTCATCAAGATTTCAACCAACGATCGGTGCAATACGGGAGTTTGTATCGAATCATTAGCATTGATGTTTTCTTTATTTTTAAACCTTATTGAGATGACTTTTTTCATTGCCATGGAGTAATTTTCATTAAGGTGTTTGACATATACGATATTTTGATAACTTGATTAGGGATTCGATTCTTGATAGTTGTTGGAATTAATTGATGTAGTTTTAATTCGTATTGTGGAGTTATTTCTTATTTTGCATAATTGAAAGAGGAACTTGATATTGAATTTCTTTACATCTTATGCTCTAGTTTAAATTCGTGATTCAAATAGGTAATCCAAAGACCCTCTTGAATTGTTAATCGAACTAGAAAATAGGAAAATATTCGTGATAAGTTACCCTTTAGACCATAACCATCATTTTATTCGTTGTAATTGTTTGTTGTGCTTCAATTGGACTAATTACTAAAATTAACGTTTAACCAAAAGAGAAACATTAACTTCGAGTGTTATATGATTATTTATTGAATTCGTGAGAATCAACCGTATTATAGAGTGAACTAACTCAAGAATTGGGTCCCGAGTTAATTATCTTGCACTTGTCTAGTCAATTACCCTTCCTCTCATTGGTATTTCTTCGTTACACATCTGCTGTCTTTTGTGATCAATTGTTAATTGCTTAATTTTTAGTAGTTAATTGCAATTGATAATCATCAATTTAAGTATTAATTTTCCTGGATAGTAATCAAATAAACATTATTCAAATACTTTTTAAATCCAATCCATGGGGAGACGATAATTAAACTATACTATCTTTGACTAGCGAGAAAAAATTTTGTATTGTGTTTTGTGCTCGTCAAAGTTTGGCGTCGTTGCCAGGGATTGACAATCAATAGTGTTTAAAATAGGTTTTAGTACAAATTTAGGAACCAATTTTTACTTTAGTGTATTCACATCTTCTCACTTGTGTGCAGGATACATGTTTGATTTCTCTAGTGTATGACTCGATCTTCTTCAACGGAAGTGATACCCTACGAACCACAGTTGGAGAAACACGTGCAACAACTGAGAAAAAAAAAGAGAATTAATAGAAAATTTTTATGGTCATACTTTGACTCAAGATAACATGGCAAACAAAAAGATTGATGGAGTAGATTTAGCTGCTAAAGAGGTAGCATAATAAGAAGCTGCACGGATAGCAGCTAGCGCAGACCTCAGAGCTACTGAGCACACTATCGAAGATGATGGGGGTCTAAGATTTAATCTTCACCGACTCTGGTTAAAGACCAGTTCGAGAATGCAATACCCTGGCTTGGAAGATCATTGGGTGAATATGCCAGACCAGTCTATAATCAAGGACTGTCAAGTGTCAGACCTCCACTCATAGCAGCAAATAACTTCGAGTTGAAGCAAGACTTACTTCAAACCATCCAAAACAACTGTATCTTCAGAGAGAAGGTGAATGAAGATCCTAACACTCATTTTATGGACTTTGAAGAAATCATGAACACCTTCCAATACAATGGAGTATCAAAGGATGCGGTCTACTTAAGGGAATTCCCTTATTTCATTGAAAGATGATGCAAAACACTGGCTTCGTAGCTTACCCACAGGTTCAATCAGGACATAGGAAGATATGACAAAAAGGTTTCTTGACAAGTACTTCTCAGATGCAAAAATAGAGAAATTCAGAAGGGAAATCCATAATTTTTGCCAGAAGGAGACAGAAACAATTTTTGAAGCTTGGGAAAGATTCAAGGAGATAGTCAGAATGTGTCAGGACAACGGAATTGATTTGTGGATGCAACTCCAGGATTTTTGGGATGGACTGATACCCTCCTCGTGACGAACTCTGCATACTGCATGTGGAGGTCCACTAATGAAGAAAACTCCGGAGGAGGTTGTCTTAATCCTTGATGAAATATCCGAGGATGCTAACCAGTGGCTGGCTGAGAGTAATGGCAGAAGAAAATCAGTTGGGTATCATCAGGTGCACTCTAACACATCCATGCAAGCCCACCTAGACATCATGGCCAAGGAGATAAGAAAGCTGACATTGGCAAAGGTATAGAGTGAGCCGTAAGAAGCATGTGACTTTTGTGGAATAGGACACCATACACATGATTGTCAAGCTTCAGCCAAGGAATTCAACATTGTGGGGAACTATAATAGAAGAAACTACCAAGGTGAGAACAAATATAATGCTATGGGTCAAAGGCCAGGTTTTTCATGGAGTTCACCTAGTAGGAATTTGAACTCATGGCATCAAAATAATCCTAGACCCTAGGGTCAAGGAGGTTTTCAGAACCAACAGAAGCAGCAGTACCAGCCACAACAGTCAAATCAGTATGGTATGGAAGATCTCATGAAGGCGTTCATCATCAAATCAGATGAAAAATTTGTGACCCAGGGCACAACCATCCGAATATAGAAAGGCAAATGGGACAAATTGCAAATTTATTATCTGAGAGGGCTCATGGAACTCTACCCTCTTACAATAAAAATAACCCAAAGGAAATAATTAAAGTTATATCTATGAGAAGTGGCAAAATATTGGCTGACCCAATGGTGAAAGCTAGACCCGAGGTGGTGAACAAACAGACTAGGACACTAGAAGAGAAAAGGAGTGAAGAGCAGAAAAGCCAGAGTAGTCAGGTACAAAAGGAGATAGAAGAAAATAGACATATGCCAGTTCTACCATTCCCTCAAAAGATGAAGCGGAATAAACTTGACAAATATTTTGGGCGGTTCTTGGAGTTGCTCAAGAAACTTTATGTGAACATTCCCTTTACAGAGGTACTCACTCAGATGCCTCTTATGCAAAGTTCTTGAAGGAAATCCTGTCTAGTAAGAAAAGATGGAGGAGACAACAGTGGTCAAGCTGAATGTCCAATGCAGTGCCATATTACAAAATAAAATTTCTCAAAAGTGTAGGGACCCATGAAGCTTCATTATACCATGCTTGTTGGGGAGTGAGAAATTCAACAAGATCCTCTGTGATTTTGGTGCATCTATAAATCTTATGACTTTTTTCGTTTTAAGAAATTGGAAAGGGAGCTTGGAGTGATCAAATCAATACCAGTGTCCCTACAACTGGCTGACCAGACGACCATTTTTCCTGAGAGAATCATTGAGGATATTTTAGTTCGGGTGGACAAGTTTGTGTTCCCCGTAGACTTTATTGTGATGGATTTGGAGGTGAACAAAGAGGTTCCTCTAATTTTAGGGAGGTCATTTTTATGTACAGGCAGAGCTATCCTTGATATCTATGGGGGACAACTTATGCTCAAAATGCACAATGAGAAAGTGGTGTTCCAGATGATGAGGATAATGAAATACCCCAGTGATGAGGCGTCTACCTACTCGTGCTTCAATGTAGATGTTGTTGGCGAATTAGCTGATAAATACAAGTTTGACAAGATTGTGGGGGATATTTTAGAGAGGTGTATTACTCAGTCTAGCACAGTGGAGGATGAATATCCCGAAATAAAGAAAGAGACTGAAGCTCCTGAGACTGAGGATCAAGTTGTTTATGAGGAGGAACTGAAAAAGGAGGCTTCTAAGCCTAGTATGGAACTGAAAGTCCTCCCTACTCACCTGAAATATACTTTTCTTAAAACTAACAACTTTTATGTGATTATTTCTACTTACTTGACAAGTACACAGGAGCAAAAGCTGGTGGAGCTGCTGAAAAAGTACAAGAAGGCCATTGGCTGGAATATAGCTGATATTCAAGGAATCAGTCCATCCATCTACCTGCACAAAATTCTGCTGGAAGATAATAGCAAGCCAGTGGTGCAGCCCCAACACAAGTTGAACAAAAATTTGGAGGAGGTAGTGCACAAGGACATCATTAAAATATTAGATGCAGGAGTGATTTTCCCCATCTCTGATAGTAAATGGATTAGTTTAGTGCAAGTTGTACCTAAGAAGGGGGGCATGACAGTGGTGAAGAATGAAGATAATGAATTGATCCCAACAAGAACAGTTAGTGGGTGGAGAATGTGCATTGATTATAGAAGGCTGAATGATACAACAAGGAAAGACCATTTCCTACTTCACTTCATTGATCAGATGCTCGAGAAAGTGGCTGGACATGGATGCTACTTTTTCTTGGATGGGTACTCAGGATACAATCAGATACCCATTGCCTCAGAAGATGTTGAGAATATCATATTCACTTGCCCGTCAGGTATTTTTTCTTAGAGGAGGATTCCATTTGGGTTATGTAATGCAACTGCCAGTTTTCAGAGGTGCATGGTGTCTATATTCTCCGATCTAAATGGGAAGTGTTTAGAGGTATTCATGGATGATTTCACCCTCTTTGGTGATGACTTTGAGGATTGATTGAAGAATTTGGAGCTTTTGCTTGAACGGGTTGAAGCCACTCACTTGGTTCCAAATTAGGAAAAGTGCCACCTCATGGTGAAAGAGGGAATTATCCTGGGCAACAAAGTAACTCCACATGGCAGTGAAGTTGATAGAGCTAAGGTTGATGTAATTGCTAGGTTCCCTCCACCGACATCTATAAAGAGCATAAGGAGTTTGTTGGGACATGTTTGGTTCTATAAGAGGTTCATCAAAAACTTGCTACTAAGCCATTGACTACATTGCTAGCGAAGGATGTCAAGTTTGTTTTCACTGTGGAGTGTTTAAGAGAATTTGAATTGATAAAGGAAAAAGCTTGTGAGTGCTCTTATTATGGTGACACCTGATTGGAGATAGCTATTTGAGATAATGTGTGATGCTAGTGATGTAGCTGTGCGGGGCAGTTCTGGGGTAAATAAAAGATAAGATGTTTAGGCCCATCTACTATGCAAGCAGGATGTTGAATGATGCTCAAGTCAATTATGCCACCGCTGAGAAAGAGTTATTTGTTGTGGTCTTTGCTTTTGACAAGTTTAGCTGACATCTGGTGCGGAGTAAAGTGATTGTACACATTGATCACTCAGCCTTGAAATATCCGTTGAGTAAGAAGGAGTCCAAGCCGCGTTTGATGCGGTATTTGCTGTTGCTCCAAGAGTTTGACTTGGAGATCAAAGATAGGAAGGGCACATAAAATCAAGTCACAGATAATATATCTCGACTTGAGAGACCTCCGGTTGAAATAATTGAAATAAGGGAGGAGTTCCATGATGAGCAGATTTTCTCCATTAGTGCGGTCTTCGAAAGGCCGCCTTGGTATGCTGATGTAGCCAACCTTTTCTCTAGTGGATGGTTGTCGCGTGACCTCTCTCATGATCAAAGAATGAATCTTTAAGGCGAGGTAAAAATTTATTTTTGAAATGACCCTTTCTTGTATAAATTGTGTGCAGATTGTGTGATTCGAAGATGTGTGCCTGAAAGAGAGATGGCAATCATTATGTCTCATTTCCATCATAGAGCAGCTGGAGGATACTATGGTGGAAATTGCACTACAACAAAGGTCATGAAAGCTGGTTTCTATTGGCCTACTTTGTACAAAGACGCACGGGCGTATGTTGCTGCATGTGACAAGTGTCAAAGGGCTGGTACTACTAGCAAGACGGATGAAATTCCTCTCAACTCCATTCTGGTTTGTGAAATTTTTACGTTTGGGGCATTGAATTCATGGGCCCCGTCCCATCGTTATTCTTATGAGTATATCCTATTAGCCATTGACTACGTCTCTAAATGGGTTGAAGCAGTCCCTACTAGGACCAATGATGCTCGGGTGGTGTGTGAGTTCTTACGTAAGAACATCTTCACCCGCTTTGGGACACCTCAAGTGATTATCAGTGACAATGGGTCACACTTTGTGAACAAGCAGTTTGCTGCATTGCTATCCAAGTATGGGGTCACACATAAAACAGAAACCCCGTACTATGCCCAAACTAGTGGGAAAGTTGAAGTGGCTAACCGTGAACTTAAAGGAATTCTTGAAAAGACGGTTAGTGTTTCTCGTAAGGATTGGTCTGTAAAGTTGGATAAAGCTCTATGGGCGTACAGAACTGCGTTCAAGACAACCATAGATACTTCACCATTCAAACTAGTGTATGCAAAATCATGTCATCTACTTGTTAAGACATAACATAAAGCTTATTGGGCAATTAAGATGCTTAATTTTGATCTTAGTCTTGCAGGTGAACACAGGTTGGCGCAGATGAACGAATTGGAGTAGTTTAGACTGGATGCGTATGAAAATGCACAAATTTTCAAGGAAAAGACAAAGAGGTGGCATGATCATCTGATTAAGCCATAGGAGTTTCATGAAGGGTATAGAGTCTTACTATACAATAGTAGACTTAGGTTGTTCCCCGGAAAATTCAAGTCAAGATGGTCAGGGTCGTGTGTGGTGAAACATGTCTCACCGTATGGCACCATTGAAATACATGACGAGGAAGGGAATGAGAGCTTTAAGATGAATGGGCATAGTTTAAAACCGTACCTTTTTGGAGTATTTGACAAGCAATCCTCTAGCATCGTGATCAAATGAGCCTGGAGTCAAGCTGACGACTATAACTTAGAACTACTTCTAACCCCTATTCTTGCTTTTGTAGAATAGTTTAGATAATTGTAGATTAGGATTAATTAGACTTTAGGAGTTTTGGTAAGTATTTGAATAGGTATGAGCATGAATTGGATACAAAATAAGTACATGATAGAGTTGGGGTGCAAACTGTAGGCTAAAACATGAAAAACATCGAAACTCTGAGAAAACTGGGCTAGTACGCCGCATGGGGCGCCGCACTAGGACAAGGTGCTATTTCTGACAGAAAGTCGAGTCTCTAAAAATCTCCACTACTGCACCGCATGGGGCGCCGCACCCCGCGACGTGGCTGTACAATTTCTTTTTGGTCAGATTTAAAAAAGAGAAATTTTAAGAAGTAAAAAAAATATGGACGCCCAGTTCTACTCTAACCCCCGTCTTGTAGCACCGCGGAAAATTTTGAAGTACTTGAGCGCTAGTAAGAAAGTTGATGTGCGCAAATTATATTATTTTGTGTTCAAACAAGGGCTATTATAAGAATGATATAAATTTATCATGATAATATATGTATGAGGTGCATTAAGAATAGTTTATGGTCTAAGAAGAGCCCCAAGGCTAAGGCAAGTTGAAAATTTTATGATGGGATAAAGTTTCAAGTGAGTTAGCACAAGACCTAAATTCAAATGAGTAAACCTCTCTGGATATGAAGAGTTATATGGTGTATTACCAATAAAAGGAAAGGTATATGTGACTAGTTTCAAACGCTTCGTACCGTTTGTCATTTGGACACCCCTACAAGAAGTTATGACCAAATTACCAAAGGCTGGAAAAAATGCGATTCTGCGATCGCAGAATAATTATGCAATCGCGAAAGTGCTTCTACGACCACAAACTGGACCAGAACAGCCCAGCTCTAGGCACCGATTTTTGCGACCATTGTGCGGCCCGCATACCCATTCTTTGGTCCATTATGCGACCGCATACCTAATTTCTGATGGTTAATTTTTCTATTTTTATAAACCGATTCTATTTTGATAAATAGGCTTTGGGGCTTATTTCAGGGTAATTATCTGAGGTTTTTTAGAGAGAAGTGAGAGTATTCTAGAGAGAGAAAGTAGATGAAGTGTTTTGTTCATGAAGATCTTGCCCAAGCTTTGAAATTCAACAAGAAAATATAACAAGATCTTCATCTAAGAGGTAAGGTTCTATACCTTAGTTTTCAATTTTGAATTTGGGTAAAAGATGGTTGATTTGGAGTATGATTCTTGGGTATAAGAGTATTATTTATACATTCTTGTACTAATAAGTTTTGTGGGAAGATTGTTGATCTCAAATAAGTAAAGATTGAGTTGTGGAGTGAAGGAAATCTTGTAGAAGAACCTTGTAGTTAGATTTGCACACCTAGTGTTTGATAAAATGCTCAAATGAGCTGAGATCATGAATATCTTCCTAATAATGGTTCAATTTTTTTATGTCTCAAAATAGATTGGGATTGCTAGAATTTTTGGAACGCTGTAGTAATTTTAGGAAAGCTCAAAGTAAGATATGTTGGCTAAACTTTCTCTCTTAGAATAGATATCCATAATGTTTCCGTAAGATCAAGTATGATTCGCTCAAGATTCCTAACTTCTATATTCTGGGTTACTCCCTATAAACTTGTTTATTCCGAATGAGCCTTATGTCGAAAGATAGATGTTCAAAGTATGGTTTGCGTATTAAAATATTATGGCTTTGAGTCGTGTCTTAAATAAAAATTAGTATACCAATTGGGTGAGAAAAACTCGATATGCTTAAGACTCATAACTGCTCATATGTGTACCTAAAGTCTTGATTGGAAGTGTCTTGTTATTGATAATCTTTAAAGATGCTTGAAAATAAAATAAGCAAATTGAAGAAATAGAGTGTGACCGACGTGCCAAGAATTTAAGTTATAGTTGTGGCTAGTGGTTCCAATGAAACGAGAATATGTGATAAGGATTATGAAATGAGCCTCGACTCAACTGTTTTAAAATGACTTCGAAAATAGAATTGTCTAAAAGCTTTTGTACTCAAGTTATGCCATATGTGGTTGTTTTAACAAATACTGTGCTTTGTGAGTATTTTCAATGTGTTTTGCGTTCTTACATATTCGTGTGTGGAATTTGTATATTGCCCTTTTTGGGGAAAAGTATTTCAAGAATAAATGGGGTGCCACTTGTTGATGATTTGAACTTACGCATCAATTGCCAATTATCTAACTCCATTTTTCGGAAAGAAATCTATTGTGCTTAAATTGTTCATTTCTAATGAACATAAAGTTGTGATTTTTGGAATATTCTATATGTTTATATTTGATGGTGATCTTGAAATTGAAAGAGGTGAAAGTGTGGAATATGAAATACAGCCATCGTGCCAGGAATAAAGAATCTTGTGAATGGCCTAATGAGCCAAGGAAATATTGTCGTTATGAATGACTGAAAATACTAATGAGAACTTATATAAGTGAAAGATGTTGAGGCGAGTACAATTGTATTTATGTTAGCTCTGTGTGCAAATCAAATAAAAAAATATTTTTGGGAGCATCATTAGCAAAACCGAGGAAGGGTGGGTCATAAGGCCCACACCTGAAACTACACGTATCGGTGTAGAGGTGGATTGTGATTATTCCCCTTATTTGGGATGAAATTGAAATATTGGAGAAATTGTGATATTATTCCCCTTAATTGGGATAAAACTGGAACCTTTGTGGATTGGAAAAGTCAACCTGCATGGCATATGTGGGAAGGCGGCCTAGCTGATCGGGTGGAGATCAGATGCCATATTGCGCATATGGTGGTACTACTCTTGGTAACAACTTTCTTTCGCATCACATGTCAAACCACATTGTTCGTGGGGAGATGGCCTAGCCGATCGGGCGTGATCGGACTCCGTGCTAACAAAGACGGTGGTATATCGGTGCTAATGATCTCCCAACCAAAATTGTATATGAAGTTCGTATTTTGAAAATTATTATGTTTTAACTGAACATTTGGATATTGTTGATTATGACTTGTTGTTTCTATGTGTTGCCTTTTCTTATATGGGCATTCTATTTTGAAAGAGGACTTTTAGCTATACATACTAGTGTTATTCGACAGTACTAACATCCCTTTTACCGGGAACGCTGCATCTTTAATGGATGCAGGTGGTTCTATAGCAGGCGGCATTGATCCGTGATAGCAGTGCACTCTTTTCAGCTGATTTGGTGAGCCCCACTTCATTTCGAGGTCATGTATCTTTTTTTTCTCATGTACCGTATTTTGAGGTATAGCCGGGGCCTTGTTGCCGGCACTTTCATACTATTCTTCTATCATACTTAGAGGCTCCGTAGACAGGTTGTGGGTTGTGGTTGTTGTTGGGAATCGAACTAGAAATATTGGTATTTGAAAATCATGTTTTTCATTAATTCTATAAACTCGTAATATTTTGGAATTTATGAATGAAGATGATAGTGGGAATGAAAAGGAAGTTGTTCATAAAATCTTTTCAGTATATGATTAATGGAGTGCATATCCTCTTTATTCATGGATGAGTTTGTGCTTAACTTGTGGTGTTTTCATTATTCTTATGATTGTGGAGTATGTTTTGGTATGTCTTGGTGCTTATTGCATTATTTTGTGATGGAGTTTGGTGGGGGTGCTGGCATTGTGGTTGTAGTTGGGTGTTTGATTGGTGTTGTTGTGTAGTGGTCCTAGACCAATTGAAGTTGAAATTATGAGTTGAACTTGATGAATACAATGTGTTTTATAAAATGCCACAATGACATAGAAGGTGAAGTTGTGCTTAATTAGAGGATATTTGTTATGAGATAATGTGATACTTGATGATAAGTATGGGGTGGGAGGTCCTGTTCTTATATCATGAAACTTTAACGTGTAAGTCCCAAGTACTAATCGATTGACCACCCCATACTAATGTATTGCTAGGTGCTAATTGGGGCGTCCGATTCATGCTAAGTACTTGTGTAGTGTTGTATTTTATCTTCTTAATTTTGTTAGTAGTTTAAACTTCTTACTTTTCTTCTCTTAGTTATTAGTGTAGCTTCGTGATTTTGTATTTTACACTAGTATAGTCCGTGGTTATATTGTTGTAATATTATGTTGGTGGTTGGGTGGGTTGTCGATTACTTGTGGCGTGCTTTCAATAGGGTAGTCTGAGTCCCCGATATACATTGTACTTGTGAACATGCCAATAACATAAGTGTGGGGTGGTTACCCTATTTGGTCTTGCTTTTGGTTTTACATGTTGTGGCTAATTGTGTTCGTCTTGTGCAGGTACAATGTTTCGCCGTCCTAGCAAACGTGCTAACACAGGTTCCTCCGAGGTTGCCTATAGTACCCGTAGAGAAGGTAGGCGGGCACCTCTCCCCTCCTCCCCCGCCCCAGTGGTGGAGGAAGAGGAGCGCATTAATCCTGATGCGGATGTAGTACCGGGCTGCAAGTATGGCATTCGGGCTGTGCTAGCTCATGCTAGGATGTGGTACTGGACCTTTGTTCCGGCGGTGAGACCTGACCCGGAAGTTAGTATTGATTATGGAAAGCTAGCTAGGAAGTACTTGGGAATCTACAACAACATCAGATACCTGGGTTTTAAAAGCTTGTTTTGTCCCGGTGAGTCGGTGAATATGAACATGGTAAAGGAGTTTTACGCCAACTAGCAGCCTGAGGACAGTTTGCATGCGGTGTATGAGGTGTAGGTGAGAGGCAAGA
This sequence comes from Nicotiana tabacum, assembly GCF_000715075.1. Taxonomy (NCBI): domain Eukaryota; kingdom Viridiplantae; phylum Streptophyta; class Magnoliopsida; order Solanales; family Solanaceae; genus Nicotiana; species Nicotiana tabacum. The sequence goes on from NC_134103.1 coordinate 42,418,741, forward strand.
TGATCCCTTTTTCCTCACAGGTGATAAATCATAATATGGAGTTCATAGAGCATTCCCATAAGTTGTTCTAGAGGTTACTGCGTCAGCCTCCTTAGCCTGATATTAGGTGCCAACTGTGTGGCACTGATTCTTCTGCCGCGTGCACACAAGATATTAATGAGTTCCACAAAGACATGAAGAAGAGCAATTTCCAGCATCCCACCAGGATTATTCTCTGGCTGATTAATGCAAATGCCTACCCAGAATGACACTAATGTCTCCACGTTGAAGGTGTATCTCATTCATGACGTCTTGACTCTGATGAAGTTTGATCTGGGCAAGCTTATGCTTGAGCACATGGCTCGAGTACGACCACTTGGGGCCCGCCGCCTGTATTTCCCGAGTATGATTACTCGGCTTCTGAGGACGCACCATGTGGAGGAGGAGTTCCATTATGACCAGACAATTTCGGTGATGCGGCCTCTTAAGGCCTTTGATGTCACAACTATGACAGACCTCCCTTCTGCTGATGTTCCTGTCGATCAGAGATTACTTCGTGTCGAGGAGACACTTCATCTACTATTTGTTGATTTGTGCCTTCACGCTGCTCGAGGGGAGACTGACTTGGCAGAGCTGTAGGAGGATCACCCCCCCTCTGCGGTCACTCAGCACACTACTACAAAAAAGGTCTTTAGCGGCAATAAGGTAATTGTCGCTAATGAATTATTTAAGCTAAAATATTAGCAGCACATGACCATTAGCCAGTAAAAGATATCTTTTTAATGACAATAAAATCAAAGTGCCATTAAAATCACTAATTGATTTTAATTTTTTATTATTTTAACTTTCCCTTCATACAAAAAATAAATCTCTCCCTCCAATTTTTTGGGACAAGAAATTACATTCCCTCCAATTAGAAAACCCTCTAATATGAAAAATAATAGGAAAACCTATCCCCTGCAATCAAAAGGATACATAACGATGCTAGGAAAACCTACGCACGTTAAGAGTATCGTTGCAAAAGCCTCTGCCCTACCACGGTTTCCGGCCATCCCAGGTTATTTGCAATTGAGTTACATATAATTTTGGGTTGATGCTGTTCGATTTTGCTCAATCTTCACTGTCAATCTTCTGCCTCTCAGTCATATTCAACTTCTATTTTCGTATAGGTTTCAAGAATTATTGCAGAAAGCATTCATCTCCTTCAATTTTTTGTCTTTATCGGCAAATAATTCTACTTACGAGGTACTGATTTTTGATATCCAACTATGGCCTTTTGGGATTAGTGAAAGTATAGCTTTTTCTGTATTTACTAAGTGGTTTGTAATATCTGGCTGTTGTTAGATTGATAGTCAATTGATTGAATTGATTCCTCCTCTGTTACTCTATTGATTTTGAATTGGTTCCTCTGTTTTCTAAGGCTACTGTTATTTTTGTGATTTTTCAAAAAATTTCTAAGTGTCGTTGATGCCTATTGATGTTTTAGTTGAATGTTGGTAGTAAATCGGGCTACAACATATGATCATCTTGTGATTAATAGTATTATACCATCATATGATACTTGGGTTTGTCATGGGGAGTCCCAAAAGGGATCAAACAATGCTCGAGCAAATAATCGCAGCCAGTCAACTCAAAGGAGCGATGATATGAGAGGAATGATACATGATACATTTGGAGGTGTTACAAAGTTTATGGATACTGACGTTAGTGAAATAGGTGGCATAGAGCAAAACGTACAAGAGAATACTGCTCATCCATTTGGAAATAAACCTGATCAAGAGGTGGATAAGTTTGAACGGCTCATGAAGGAGGCAAATGAAGAACTATATCCTGGATGTAAGAAGTTTAGCAAACTGTCCTTTTTGTGCATATGTATCGTACAAAATGCATGTTCAAATGGTCAAATGAATCTTTTAATGCTTTCCCTGGACTATTGAAGATGCGCTGCCTGAAGGAGAAAAATTGCCTCCTTTTTTATATGAGACCAAAAAGATAGTTGATGGCTTGGGCTTAAAGTATGAAAAACTCCATGCTTGTCCCAATGATTGCATGCTCTTTAGGAAAGAGTTTGCTAATAAGAATGTCAATGAATGCAAAATTTGTGGGGCTTCTAGATGGAAAAATGATTCTAGAAAAATTTCAGCCAAGGTCCTAAGGTACATTCCTTTAAAACCAAGGCTACGGAGATTGTTGCTAGAAACCAAGGCTTCTAGATGTACATGAAACAAGATTTCTTCATATTGTCCTTACTTATTCCTGGACCAAAAGAGCCTGGTAATAATATTGATGTCTTTTTATAACCTTTAATAGAAGAGTTGAATGAATTATGGGATGTTGGGGTAGAAACATACGATGCATCTACTAAGGATATATTTCAAATGCGAGTACCTCTCATGTGGACTATAAATGGTTTTTCAGCATATGGTATTCTCTCTGGATGGTGCAATTATGGCCCGTTTGCATGCCCTTCTTGTAACATAAACACTCTATCTAGAAGGCATAAACATGACAGAAGGTTTTGTTACATGGGGCATCGACGATTCTTGAAGTCGGGACACAAAGATCGGAATGATGCAAAATCATTTGACGGGACTAAAGAAACAAGACTTGCACCTTGTCCAATATCTGGGTCACTAGTGATAAATCAAGTTAAAGATATAAAATTTACTCTCGGCCTGTCTAGTGAAGGGGTAAGTGGGGTCATGAAAAACACATGGAAAAAGAGGAGTATTTGTTTCGATCTTCTTTATTAGAAGTCGAACTTGGTGCGCCATAATCTTGATGTGATGCACATAGAAAAGAATGTGTATGATAACTTAATTTATACATTATTGAATCTTGGTAAAAAGTATAAAGACAACTTAGAAGCTCGATTGGACTTGAAGGAGATGAAAATAAGACCAAGTTTATGGCCTCAATATCGAGCTAGTAGGAGAGCATATCTTCCACCTACTTTTTTCACAATGTCTCAGAATGAAAATGAGTTATTTTATGACGTACTACAAAATTCCAAGTTTTCAGATGGCTATGCATCTAATATCTCACGTTGCTTTTGCAAAAGAAAGATATATGGGATAACAACTCATGATTGTTATGTTATAATGCAAGAACTTCTTCCTCTTGCCTTGCGAAGATCAATAGATAAAAGAGTTAGTTCCATTTTAATTGAACTATACACATTCTTTCGTGTTTTGTGTAGCAAAGAACTAAAACTAGAAGAGTTAAAGTTACTTGAAGAAAAAATTCCAGAAACATTGTCTACTATGGAGAAACCTTTCCTCCCAGGATTCTTTACTGTTATGATATACTTGGTTATTCACTTGGCAACTGAGGCTAAACATACGAGGCGGGTACATTATCGCTAGATATACCCAATTGAGAGGTATCAAGAATATCACTAAATCATTATTATATATCTTTAGTTGTTAAATATTATAATATCAAATTAATACCATTATTTTATTCCATAGGTTTTTGGGTACTTTAAAATCATATGTTCGTAATCGTGTATGTCCAGAAGGTTCAATAGCAGAAGCATACATAGCAAATGAGTGCATAGCATTTTGCTCACGATATTTGGAGGGTGGAGATTCAAGGTCTTATTGTTCAAGAAAATGCGGTGATGGAATTGAGCATGAGAATAGTAAAGAAGAATGTCTTTTTCCAACTGTTGGGGAGTCGAACGGTGGAGTAGATGTATTTGAGTTGGATGAGAAAACATGGTTGCAAGCACATCGGCATGTGCTTTTCAATTGCGAGTCAGAAGTGGTTGAGAATTATAAAAAGTAAGTGTTATATCTATTATTTAATATATGTAGTCAGTTATTTGAAAAAACAAATATTACTTATTTGATAACAAAATTGATATGTGTGAGTTACATGAATAGGAAACATACTGCTGAAACAAGAGATCACACCGTAAGCATCGTTTGACACAACATCAACTTGACCGTGTGCATTTCGATACATTTCATGAGTGGTTCAAGGAGAAAGTAAGTAGTAGGACTAAGTCATTGGTTACGATAAATTATTGTTCGTATGCAGATATCGCATTTATAGTTGTATCTTTTATTTGGTTAGGTAAAGGAGTTGAGAGCCACATCTAACATCTTAAAGGATGTTAGAGTCCTTGCACAAGGGCCAAGTTACATTGAAAAACGATTCAGTGCATTCGATGTAAATAACGGGTATCAATTCCGAACGAAACAAAGTGAAGAATTCAAGGTGACACAAAATAGTGGTGCTATGGTCGTTTCAACGACTGAAAGTTATGCAAGTACAAGTGACAATGCTCCGAACTCTATAAATATCACATATTATGGCAAATTCAATGATATTGTGGAGTTAAACTACAATGAAGAATTTAAGGTTGTCTTATTTATGTAACGACCAGACCGGTCGTTTTGAGCTCTAGCGCATCGTTCGGCGGTTTGAGAACTTGAGTAATTTCACTTCAGGTAATATGACTTGCACCTATGGTCGGAATTGAATTTCGGGAAGTTCGGAGTTAGTTTGGGAAGAAAATTCTAATTTCGAAAGTTTTAAGTTGCAAGAATTAACTAAGGGTTGATTTTTGAGTAATCGACCTCGGAATCGGGATTGGAAGGTTCCAACAGGTTCGTATGATAATTTTAGACTTGGGTGTATATCCGGATCGGGTTTTGGATGATCCGGTAGCATTTCAGCGCCTATTATGGAAGGTTGGTATTTTGGAAGAATTTCATAAATTGGGTTGAAGTGCATTTCAATGTTATTGATGTCCGTTTGGGATTCCGAGTCTAGAAACAGCTCCGTATGGTGATTCTGGTATCGGGAGCGCATCCAGAGGTGGATTTGGAGGTCCGTAGGTCATTTCAGGGTCATTTGGCAAAAGTTAGAAATTTGAAGGTTTTTGAGAAGTTTGAGCGGGAGTGGACTTTTTGATATCGGAGTCGGATTCCAATTCTGAAAGTTGGAGTAGGTCCGTAATATCGATCGGACGTGATTTGATAGGGTTCAGCATTGAATATAGAAGTTTGAAATTCTAAAGTTTACTAAGGTTGAATTGGGGTGCGATTCATGGTTTTGACATGGTTTGAGGTGATTTGAATCCTCGAGCGGGTCCGTGTTATATTATGGGACTGGTTCATGTGATTGGACGGGGTCCCGGGGGCCTCGGGTGTATTTCGGTGTGATTTCGGACCAAATTTGAATGATTTGCTACTGCTCATTGCTGCTGCTATCTAGTTTCCTTCTTCGCGAATGCGAAGGGATTCATGTGTTTGCGAAGCAGACTTTTGGGGCCTGCTGGATTTGCCCATCGCGATGCGATAGGAGAGAGACGTGAATGCGGATCTGAGGTTGGGGAAGCCTACCCGAACACGGGTAGGCTCACGCAAACGGGAAGAGGAAATGATTTGGGAGCCTGCCAGGTTTTAAGCCTTCGCGAACGCGGCTTGAGGCCCGCGAACGCAAAAGGTAGGGAGTCACCAGGTTCGCGAACACAGCCATTGGGTCACAAACACGTAGAAACAATGTGGAGGCAGTGTGTTTAGCATTCGTGATCGCGAAGTCATTCCCGCAATCGCGAAGAAGGTCGGGCCTGGGCAGATTGGTTTTAATGCGGGGTTTGGCTCATCCCCTCTCATTTTTTCACTTGGGTGGGCGATTTTTGGAGCTTTTGAAGAGGAGACTTTCATCATCTATGTCAAGGTAAGTGATTCCCACCTATTGCGAGTTAAATACTTGGATTATATATAGAGTTTAATATGGAAATTCATGGAAAAAGTGAAAATTTTGGGATTTTGCTAGAAAACCTAGAAATTGGTATTTTTGGTTTTTCACCACGAATTTGGATGTGGAATTGAGAATAAATTATATATTTGAGTTCGTAATGTTATGGGTAATATTTTTCTTTGAAAATATTCAGATCCGGGCATGTAGGCCCGAGGGTTGCTTTATCGACTTTTCGAGCGGAGTTGGGAATTTGTCTAAATTAATTTGTTATGATTATTAGAGTATATATTTATTGGTTTGCACATTGTTTGACTAGTTTTAGAGAGACGGGCATCGGTTTGAGGTGTTAGAGGGCTTTGGAGCCGGTTATGGAATTTCGGAGCGAGGTAAGTCTCCTGTCTAACTCTGTGAGGGAGAAATTACCCCTAGGTGTTGTATATTAATGTAATATACCTGTTGTGGGGGCTACATACGCGCGTGATGATGAGAGCACGTACGTAGCTACATTCATGGTATTGTCCGGGTAGGCTTAGGTTCACGTCATGCTATAGCTGTACTATTTGAGCAATCTCTGGCCTATTAAATTCCTCTGTTTTACATTACTACTTGAGACTAGACTTGGTATTGTAGAGACTTCACAAGTTCATGATTAGTCACCGAATACATTTACTCCTCTTACGACATGTTTCCGTGATATATATGTTTCATTTAAAGGTTTTTGTTAAGAAATTACAGCTCACACGTTTATTCGTGAGTGGGGTCAAGGACCCGTCAAAACTCCTTATTCTAATGGGATCGGGCCGATCGCCTCAGCAGGATTATGTACTTCTAATTCTAATGGGATCGGGCCATTCGCCTTGGCAGGATTTATGTACCACACTCTTATGGGAGTGGGTCGTTCGCCTCAACAGTTTAATAGATGCATCTATGGTTCGTGTCGTTCGATCCTTGGCAGTGCACAGTTTATTATTTATGTGCTCCGGTTGAGGAGAAATTGCTAATTAAGAGCTTGAGTTTATAGTAAGGAGGATAATTGCACCACATATTTACAGTTGATTATTTCATTTATTTACTTTGCCTCATTTTTGTTCACCTCCTTACTGTATTTGATAAAATTGGACCACTAGTGAGTGTCGATGTCGACCCCTCGTAACTCCTCTGGGGTTAGGCTAGATACTTACTGGATATACATAGATTTACGTACTCATACTACACTTGCTGCACATTTTTGTGCATGTACTTTTATGTCCGGTGGTCCTTCGGCCACGGAGGCACGGATGATGCGGGGACTTTCCGCGAGCTGCATTTCAGGTTACGATCCGGAGCTAGCAGAGTCTCCTCCAGGGCTATTTGTATTTTTCCTGTCTAATTTGTATTTCGGACAGATGCTGTATTTTATTTTACTTCCTTGATGATGCTCATGCACTTGTGACACCGGGTTTTGGGGGTACTTATGAGTTGTTCAGTATTGTAATTGGGAAAACATTATCATTTACTCTGTAAATTTTATTTCTGATTATTTAATTGATACAAAATTTTGATTTCAAAATACTAAAATGAATAATCGAGTTAATCAACGATTGTTGGCTTACCTGGCAGCGGTGTTAGGCGCCATCACAACCATTAATGGATTTTGAGTCGTGAATACATGGTATTAGAGCACTAGGTTCCCTTAGGTCTCACGAGTTATGAGCGAGTCTAGTAGAGTCTTGCGGATCAGTACGGAGACGTCTGTACTTATCTTCGAGAGGCTACAGGGCTGTTAGGATCACTTCCCTTCTTGATTCCTCATCATGCGATTTGATTCCTTTGAGGCTTATGCCTTCATTTCCTTCCTATTCAATCTTATGCGACGTGAAGTGCTTGTTTTAAATTTGGAATCGAGGAATTTTAATGGTGCTGCAAATGAGGTGCGGGATGTTTCTCCCTGCGTATTTGATTAGGCTATTGTCGTCGCCTTGCAGAAGGTCGTTCTTTCATTTCAGCTCAGTATCGGTATTGCCTATGGTTTGAGCTTTGGCACTGATTATTATGATGATTCGTGCGTTGCTATCTCATGGTGTTGGTGTAATGGTAGGGTGCTTATCTATGGATCGCGGCAATAAATGACTTGATAGAAGGAATTATTATTTTACGGCTTAGAGGTTCAGCATTTAGCTCCGGTGGAGGAGAGGCAATCGCAGTATGAACATTTAGGTTTGGGTTGATGGAGTACCGAGACTTGGTATTTCGAGTGCGGTGGAATTTTCATCTGTGATGTGGTGTTGTTGTCCTTGATTGGATGCGTTAAGTTCACCGATGTTGTGGTCTTCTTCAATTCGCCTTCGGGGCGGAGTATTGTGAAATGGTGCAGGAGAAGCGGTTGTCGAAAATAACGGGGTGTAGCAATTTCGGAATCGAACCGGTGTTTCTAGTATGATGGCTCGAGAAAGATGATCTTCGGAAAGGTTTAAAGTTAGTAGCGATCGACTGGTTCAAGTGCTACGGAGATAGATTTTGATTTAAGGCAACAACTAGGCAGCGAAGGATGAGGAAGGACATATGAGTGGTGTCTTGCGGTGGTTAAATTTCTAGGAGTCCAAGTGTGAGAAGCAGAAGTCGAGTAGTTGCTTAAAAGAGAGGGTTTAACCAAAATGGGAGAGTGGCAGAGTAATATATGGGTTCCGTGGTAGGATGGCCACATGCCTTGAGGAAAGTTTGGAGCCATTCAGAAATTCATTGTGGGTAAAGACTAGGTCCACGGATTTTATTTGGATGCAACATGACTTCGAGCTTGGAATGCATTGTTGGAATTTTAGCTGACGTCAATGGGGAAAAGGGAATCTCAGTAGGTCCCAGGGTTATGTAATTATAGCTCCAAGCTAAGTGGGAGAGCCCCACCATCTATGATTGGATTGCGTGGTTGTCTACTTATGCGGTTTCTAGTCATCGGTATATTGGTAGGTTATTACGACTAGGGAAAGAAAACATCAGTGGTAATTTGAGCAAAAGGATTTGAGGAATGTGTGCTATATTTGGCCTTATCGGTTCATGTTCAGGTTTTGGGAAGACTCAAAGTCTATGCTTCATGTGGATGTGATGTACAAAGGAAGGAATTCAGTCGGTTTATTCATTGAGATGGTGTTCATGTGCTAGAAGGGCCTTGGAGTTTGATTGTATTCAGGAACAAGTCAGAGTGGGCGACTCTCAACAACGGTCCTAGTGGATTCAAAAGTTAAAGTGTGGTGCCTAAGGATTTCGAGTCCTTAGTATGGTTAAGTATCGAGCTTTAGCAGCATATTATGAAAGTGGCTTGGAGTGTTCTATGCTATCTTCGGTCTGCGATGTGGCATTGGAGGAATGGGAGAAAATAACTTTGGATACATAGAGGGATTTTCAGAGTGGTTGTACCAGTTAAAGATACAAATATGCGCATAAGAAGGGTATGAGATGGTTCGTGTGTTTTGGAGACAACATGGTCTCGTGAAATAAGGTCACTCAGGATGAGTGCAGATTTGGGTTCATGATGTTTTGAATGGAGCTATTAGTATTCCTAAGGCAAGTCCAGAGTAAATTAGAAGAAGTCAGACCGGTTAGCAATGTTTGAATTGGCATGATGGTGACAATGAACAGTTCCTTCAGCGTGTTAAGTTATACATGTGATTTGTGGCGGTACGTGCCAGGATTGACGGCCGTCGTAATTGATTTTATTTGGATGCATTTGAGTATTATGGCATATTATGTGTAGATGGATCCTGGAAGAGTTATGGTGTTTTAGACGACTACTTAAGGATTGTATTTTCTGCGGTTATGGGAATTCAGTCGCGTGTTGGAATAGTTCTCCTGAAATGAGTTAAGTAAAAGGTTGTAATGTGATGGAGTGTTGAGTCTATTAGTGGATCATGAGTCATGATGGAATTCTTGTACTCTCACGTATTGGTATGTTAGGTGTAGTGAGCGGCATGGGAATTGGAAGTTGAGGATCAAGGTTACAATTTGATGTCGATAAGAATGTCACGAGCTCGGATGAGCAGGAAAGAATTTGGATGTTTAGAGTAAGCTGGTACAATCTTCAGCATCACCTGAGATCAGTGTTATGTGTAAGAGGCTTTGTGTACTGAATTACGGATCCTTGATTCGCTTTACGGCATTCGTATGACTGGTGGTATGGATGTGCAGACTTGTTACCTGGCGCGGAAGGCCATGGGAGCATATCCCACGGGAGGATTGTATAAGTGTGACATGTAGTCACTTGATTGATTAAAGATTGGAACTAAGTATGGAGATTGTGGTACTATCGCTAATGTGAGAATTTATGCCTGAAGGGCGCTCTATTCATTTGGTTGTGAATTGTGGAAGTTTGTTCCGGATTTGACGGCTATTCATAGGGTGGGTCCTTGAAAGGTTATTAGGTCAGTACAGTACGATCAGAATCAGCTTGAGGTCCGTGAATGGATCTAAATGTTAGTGTGTACTCTCTATCAGGCTGGATGTGTTCATTTCAGCATAGCGTTGCTTGCAGAGGAGTCTTCGGGCTTTAGATGTTATTTCTGTCATCAACTATTCCATGTAATACTTTATTCTGCCATGTGGGTTGTGAGATAGCTTGATTATTTGTACAATGTGTTGAGGTCCCGCGTAACATTGGTGTTATGTGAGCAGGATGGCTCTCGAGAGGCAGATCATATATCGCACCTTAGTTGTGCTTGAGTTTTATAGCGCGTGACTCTACCCGTCTCCCCAAGATTTGTATTATGCACTTAGCGTGCTTATGGTTGATATTCGGGCATTTCGTGAGTATAAGCGTTACGGATAGGTGTGTGTTTTCTTTTGATTATTATGTGTGGATCGGGTGGCACGCCGCCAAGGGTATATGGTTGGATCGGGTGGCACGCCGCCACGGGTATGTTGTTTGGATTGGGTGGCACGCCGCCACGAGTATCATTATTGGATCGAGTCGCACGCCGCAACGATATCATGTGTGGATCGGGTTGCACGCCCCAACATTGTGATGTTGAGTATAGTTCCCCAATATTTATTCTTATGTGTTTTGTTTCTCATTTTCTGAGGAAGGTTCATAACATCTTTTCGGTTGTTCAAATTAGTTACGTGGGTTGAGTAGTTCATTCCGGAGTTCATTTTTCCTTATGTATCACATTCGAGTTTGTAACTTGTTGGCACATGGTGGCATCATATGAGACTTTGACAGTGCCTGAGGTGGCTTATTGCGGAGCAGCTTGTACTGGGTGTGACGAGATTATTGGACATGGGATCAGTGCGATCAGATTTATATGAGGCATATTATAGAGTAAATATCGATATTCAGTCCAAAATAAGGTTATGGTTCTTGTCGAGAGGAGAGACTCCATGAGTTGTGATTCGGCAGGTGGTTATGATTTTCTACACATCTCTTCTATAGTGGCAGTATTGCGAGAGCTGAAACAGGACTTCTATATTTCATGAGATGTGTTGTGGGCAACAGATTCGAGGGATTTCGGCTATTGTTGTCAGGGGATATCATTATGGTCATGTGAATAATGCGGTGCATGGTGTGAATTCGGTAAGAGTATACAATCAGGTATTGGTACATCGTGTAGTGATGGATACGGTGTTCGTATGTTGGGAACAGACCTGGTAGAGGATTTCAGATGTTGGAATTTGGCTCTAAGGTTAACTTGACTTAATAAAAGGGAGAATCTTCAGATTTGCTCGAGCTAATGTGCTCAACTGGGTTGTGGTAGCACGGGTAGGTGCACGAGGTGTTAAACAATGATTTCGGACAACTCCAAAGCAGTTCTTAGCACGTTCGAGGACGAACATATGTTTAAGTGGGAGAGAATGTAACGACCCGACCTGTCGTTTTGAGCTCTAGTGCATTGTTTGGTGGTTTGAGGCCTTGAGTAGTTTCACTTCAGGTATTATGACTTGCACGTATGGTCGGAATTGAATTTCGAGAAGTTCAGAGTTAGTTTGGGAAGAAAATTCTAATTTCGGAAGCTTTAAGTTGGAAGAATTGACTAAGGTTTGATTTTTGAGTAAACGACCTCGGAATCGTGATTGGAAGGTTCCAATAGGTTCGTATGATGATTTTGGACTTGGGTGTATGTCCGGATCGGGTTTCGGATGACCTGGGAGCATTTCGGCGCTTATTGTGGAAGGTTGACATTTTGGAAGAATTTCATAAATTGGGTTGAAGTGCATTTCAATGTCATTGATGTCCGTTTGGGATTCCGAGTCTGGGAATAGCCCCGTATGGTGATTCTGGTATTGGAAGAGCGTCCGGATGTGGATTATTAGGTCCGTAGGTCATTTCGGGATCATTTGGGGAAAGTTAGAAATTTAAAGGTTTTTGAGAAATTTAATGGTGATTCTGGAAGTTGGAGTAGGTTCGTAATGTTGAATGTGACTTTTGTGCAAAATTTGAGGTCAATCGAATGTGATTTGATAGGTTTCAGCATCGAATATAGAAGTTTGAAGTTCTAAAATTCATTAAGATTGAATTGGGGTGCGATTCATGATCTTGACGTGGTTTGAGGTGATTTGAGGCCTTGAGCAGGTACGTTTTATGCTATGGGACTGGTTTCGTATGTTTGGACGGGGTCCCGGGGGCCTCGGGTGTGTTTCGGGGTGGTTTCGGACCAAATTGGAATGATTTGCTGCTGTTGATTGATGCTATCTGGTTTTCTTCTTCTTGAACGCGAATGGATTCATGCGTTTGCGAAGGAGACTTTTGGGGGTTGCTTGATTTACCCATCGCAAATGCGATGGGAGAGACGCGAACGTGGAGCTGAGGTTGTGGAAGCCTACGTGAACGCGGGTAGGCACACGCGAATGCAAACGCGAAGAGGAAATGAGTTGGGGGCCTGCCATGAGCTAAGCCTTCGCGAACGAGGCTTGAAGTCCGCAAACAACACAAAGGGTAGGGAGTCACCAGGTTCACGAACATGACCATTGGGTCGCGAACGCGTAGAGCAAAATGTGGAGGTAGTGTGTTTTACCTTCGCGATCGCGAAGGAATTCATGCGATCGCGAAGAAGGGCGGGCCTGGGCAGATTTGTTTTAATGCGGGGTTTGGCTCATCCCCTCTCATTTTTTTCACTTGGAGGTGCGATTTTTAGAGCTTTTAAAGAGGAGACTTTCATCATCTATATCAAGGTAAGTGATTCCCACTTATTGCAAGTTAAATACTTGGATTATATATAGATTTTATCATGGAAATTCATGGAAAAATTGTGAAAAATTTGGGGTTTTGGTAGAAAACCTAAAAATTTATATTTTTTGATTTTGATCACGAATTTGGGCTTGGAATTGAGAATAAATCATATATTTGAGTTCGTAATGTCATGGGTAATGTTTACCTTCAAAAAGTTTCGAAATCCGGGCACGTGTGCCCGAGGATTGCTTTACTGGCTTTTCGAGCGGAGTTGGAAATTTGTCTAAATTGATTTGTTATGAGTATTAGAGTATATTTATATTGGTTTGCACATTGTTTGACTAGTTTTGGAGCGACGAGCATCGGTCTGAGATGTTAGAGGGCTTTGGAGACGGTTATGAAATTTTGGAGCGAGGTAAGTCTCCTGTCTAACTCTATGAGGGGGAAATTACACCTAGGTGTTGTATATTGATGTGTTCTACTTGTTGTGGGGGCTATGTACATGCGAGGTTACGAGAGCTCGTACGTATCTACATTCATGTTAATGTCCGGGTAGGCTTAGCATCACGCCATGCTATAGCTGTACTATTTCAGCAGTCTCTCGCCTATTAAATTTCTCTGTTTTATATTACTACAAGAGACTAGACTTGCTATTGTAGAGACTTCACGAGTTCATGATTAGTCACTGAATAATTTTACTCCTTTTACGACATGTTTCCATGATATATATGTTTCATTGAAAAGTTTTTGTTAAAGAAATTACAACTCACACGTTTATTCATGAGTGGGGTCAAGGACCGGTCAAAACTCCTTATTCTAGTGGGATCGGGCTGATCACCTCGGCAAGATTATGTACTTCTTATTCTAATGGGATCGGGCCGTTCGCCTCGGCAAGATTTATGTACCACACTCTCATGGGAGCGGGCCGTTCGCCTCGGCAGTCTAATTGATACATCTATGGTTCGTGCCGTTCGACCTTCGGCAGTGCACAGTTTATTATTTATGTTGGATCGGGACGTACGCCTCGACATTTCTATAAAAATATTCTCATGAAGTAGTGCGTAATATTTGGCAAGAAGCCAGAGTATATGTGAGTCTTTCCCTGATTCGACACACACACACACACACACACACACACACACACACACACACATATATATATATATATATATATATATATATATATATATATATATATATATATATATATATATATATATATATATATGTGTGTGTGTGTGTGTGTGTGTGTGTGTATGCGCGCGCACGCGCGCGCGCGCTCCGGTTGAGGAGAAATTACTAATTAAGGGCTTGAGTTTATTGTAAGTAAGATAATTGTACTACAGATTTACAGTAGATTATTTTATTTATTTACTTTACTTCATATTTGTTCACCTCCTTACTGTACCTGATATTATTGGACCACTAGTGAGTATCGATGTCGACCCCTCGTCACTACTCCTCCGGGGTTAGGCTAGATACTTACTGGGTACACGTGGATTTACGTACTCATACTACACTTGCTGCACATTTTTGTGCAGGTACTTTTATATCCGGTGGTTCTTCAGCCACGGAGGCACGGATGATGCGGGGAATTGCCGTGAGCTGCATCTCGGGTTACGATCTGCAGCCAGCAGAGTCTCCTCTAGGGTTATTTATATTTTTCCTATCTAATTTGTATTTCGAACAGATACTGTATTTTATTTTACTTCCTAGATGATGCTCATGCACTTGTAACACCGGGTTTTGGGGGGTACTTATGAGTTGTTTAGTATTGTAATTGAGAAAATATTATCATTTACTCTGTAAATTTTATTTCTGATTGTTTAATTGAAGGAAAATTTTGGTTTCAAAATACTAAAATGAATAATCGAGTTAATCAACTATTGTTGGCTTGCCTAGCAGCGGTATTAGGCACCATCACGACCATTAATGGATTTTGGGTCGTGACAATTTAAGTGTTATTGGGTTGATGTAACCAAAGGTAGAGGAGTTAAGGAAGATGACTTGGGTTTTACACTTGTGAACTTCTCACGCCTAACAGACTCTGGCATTCGAGAACATCATGAGCCCTTTATTTTTGCAGAACAAGCTCAACAAGTAATATTTGTACAAGATCCGCAAGATCATGAATGGGTTGTCCCTAAGTTAATTAAACCTCGAGATATTTTTAATATGGGAGAGAAAAATTGTTTGCCTTTTGAGTCATAATTGCAGAATGATACCATTGACTTGGCTCTCTTAGAAAATGCTCGTGTTCTAGAAGATGAGTATAATGATTGGGTAAGAAGTGGTGTCGATGGGATTGTAATTAATACAAACGTACATTCTTAAGCTTCTCTAAATGATGGTGAAGCTAATGTTGAGGGAGGAAATGACATTGAAAATGAATGTGATTCTGAATAAGATAGCTAGAACTTATAGAATATTTTTCTTGCAAGTGTTATTTAAGAACTTCTAAGGTTTTGTTATTTTTTTACTTCAGAAATTTAAATATTGGATGTTTGAGAATTCGTTGTGCTTTTTGTTTTTTAACTTATATTTTGCTTATTGTATACATTAAATTGTGATATGCTAAGGTGGTATTGTCACTGATAATATTTTTTAGTGTATCAATAACTCTTATCTCTAGAACAATCTTTATTGCAAGACTTTGTTTGTATGCACGAATTGTTAATTTTTTTCACATCTTTATTTATAATTTGTAAGATATCGTTTTAATATTATAACGACAGAGGCGTACCCAAGAAAATAGAAACAATAGGGCCAATCAAAAGATTTCATACAGGAGGATCAAAAAAGTATTGCTACATTGATGGATGAGCTGGTAAACCTGTAAAAAGTACTAACTATAATATTTTAAAATTCTTTTTTTAACTCATATCTGACATCAACTTTATTGTATTAGGCTGTAAATGGGATAGAGCCTACATGAGCAAAAAAATTTATATTAACTCATAAAAAACACAAGGATGGTAGACCATTGGATGATGATTTTGTCAAGGTAATTGTAAGACTTCATTTTCCTTTTAATTTCTAAATTGTGAAATAGTTAGAAAAAAACTTAAAAGCGAATAAATGAATTCCAAATTGGATTTATTGTTTATTTTATGGTCAGGAAATGATAAATTAAAGGATGAGCAATAGTGAGAGCTCTGCTGACCAACCTCCTCGCAATGTTGATTGGGAAGGCGATGTGTATTCTCAGGTATTCGAAAATGACAAAAGTGGGTATGTTCGTGGCTTAGGACTTGGTCCAACTCCTTCTGTTCTATGGGGTAGTAAATCTTCATTAGCAAATATTGTTGGGGAGGATTCGTCTAATGAGGCTGTATAAAGGTTAGAACAAGAGATAACCGAGTTAAACACAATGAAGAAATGAACCTAATGAAACAAAATGAAGAGAAGATGCAATCAGAATTACTCCAAATGAGACAACTCAAATGCAAATATACTTCTAATGAATCTATGCCTCAAAATATTGATGGCACCTCAAGTGAACAGTTAACTCGATTTCATAAGTTTTAGACATTCTTAATGAAATTTTAATCCTACAAAAGTATTGTTATCTAATGTGTTAATATTTATCAGGTACCTGACGCCAATAACGGCCATGAATGAGTACCACAAACATCAAGGATACCTAGTGGTGCTAAAAATACTTCACTTTATCACGGTACTACTGATCTTTATCTTTCAGCGCTCTACTGTTTGAGTTTTTTACTGTTTGAAATACCATCCAGAATATTTGAAAGCTTTTCTGCCTTCGGTTGACCTGGCAAAGATATTAGTATGTCACCTTCTTCTTCTTCCTTGTAATTGGTGGCGTTCACAATACATACTGCTGCTACCAAAATCAAAAGGACCACCACCATTTCAACTAAAAGCTAATTTTCCTTTGGCCATATTGTAGTGCTCGGCCCTTAAGGTAACACAGAAAGAAGAAGAATAAAAAGCAACAGCTGTAGAAAAGGTAAAATTAAGGGCTGATAGGCAGTGAGATAATGGGAAGTCGAGTGCTATTACTCCAACAACTGTGCAAGCCCTTGATATACACACGCACATCATTTTGTTGTCCGAGTTTAATTTCTTTACACTTGACAATCTGACATTAACAATAAATATATCAATTGCAATTACTTAAGTTATGACTAGTTAGTTAATTTTACTGTCCGAAGATACTTCATCTTTTCCACTTGCTCTTCTGTTCCGACATTTGCAGCAAAACCTGTCATAACAGTATTTGGCCAAGTTAGCTCAGTTAACTAACATCAGTGGTGTATCCATCCTTACAATCATATGTTCACCAGACTTGCTGCTGATTTTTCAGTGTTGGAGATGAGCTTTGTCTAGCTGGAGATCGAGCTTCCACTGTCCAACCATCCCTAGTTCCATTCCTTGAAGTTCCATCCCCCTTAGACTTTTCTTTATTTGATCCATCAAACTGCGTAGTAGTATCACCATTACTACTGGAATTTTCAACTTGTAAACAAAGTTCTTGACCTTCCTCGTTGGCATCTATATGTTGAAGATCTTATTGTGTACCCGCTTTATTAGAAAACAGTGTATTTTCTCCAGCTACACGCACAGGCCCTTCAGCTAGCTTATTTTCCACTTCACTAACGAGATCGCACCCTAGATTAAGCCCAGCATTGGCCTGATCAGATGGACTATTTGGACAGTTCTTAGCTTGTTCAAGCATTGCCTTATCACCTGTAGCAGCTACACTATCCAAAACATCAACACATTCACGTTCTTGCCTCTCATCATGCACATAAATAGATTTAAAGCCTGCTGGTTTTTCAACTAGTTCAATATGTGCAACATTTGCATCAGTCAGAATGTTAATCTGCCCGTCCATTATTAAGTTGCTGCACAGCTTCATTACCTCGACAAACTTGAGTACATCCTCAATCTGAAATACGATCAACACTAGGGTCTTTAGAAACCTGCTTTTCCCCCTCGCAAACCTGAGAAACCCTATTCAAAGCTGTAGCTTTAGAGCTTGCTGGTTTTTCAAACAATTCAGCAGGCACAACAGCTGGTTGATCATGTACATGCACCAACTGTTGTTGAATAATAATCTTAGTAAGAAATTCAAAAACCTTTGCCATCTGTTGCCTTAGGATCCTTCAAAGCTGCAGTAGCTTCAGTATATGATTGAGCTCAATTCCCATTAGGAGTTGGAGCAACAAGTACCTGCCCAGCTCTTTTCACATCCCATCTATTGATAGATGTATCTTAGATTGTTCAAGTTCCTTAGTGATCAGTTGTCTAGCTGCATTAGCGTATTGCTCAGCATCTGTAGTTATAGCAGTCCTAGTTAAGTTTCGATCAACCACAGGTACTTTTACATTCTTCAAAACCTGAGAACCCCTAACCACAGTAGTGTCAACAATACCTGTAGCAGCACTAGAACCAGTTGTTATGGGCAGTAGCTTACAAACATCTGATCCTTTAGCTACAACATGTGGATTATCAACATTAATTTTTGTTGCTTAGCATGGGCTGAAAGTAGTGATAGTGTTCCTGTCTGGGTTGCCGTATGACCATAATCTGATGTCCATCCTATGAACTGATGAAATACCAAAGCAAACAGAAGTAGAATCTAGGAATGAAATCCAACCTTGGGAATGAAAACCAGTTGCCTTGTTGTTTAAACATAGTGTGACGACCCAAAATCCACTATAGGTCGTGATGGCACCCAACGTCGCCGCCAGGCAAGCCAACGGTGAATTCAACTTAATTACTCATTTCATTATTTTTAAAATTATAAATCCCATTAAATATATAGAGTAAAATCTGGTACTCTTAGAAACCTGTGATTTTCTTTACCAAAACCCGTGAAAAATATAAATTACAAGGTGAAATGATAATAATAACATGAAATACAATAATTAACATCCACTAGGAACCCCAAAAACCCGGTGTCACAAGTACGTGAGCATCTACTAGAAGGTACAATAACAATACAACATCTGTCTTGATTACAAAATAGACAGGATAATGTAACTAATTAAGGTGGAGACTCCGTATGTTGTGGGTCGTAACATGGAATGTAGCTCACCGTAAAGTCCCCGCAATAGCCATGCCTTTGCGCCCCAAAGATCACCAGACATATATATACCTATACAATAAGTGCAGCAAGTATAGTATGAGTACGTAAATCAACGCGTACCTAGTAAATACAGCAGAAAGTAAACAAATATGAGGCAGGGTAATAAACAGTATAAACAAATATAGGTACGTGGTACAATCCTCTTCTGAACAGTAAACCCAAGCTCTCAATTATCGGTCACCTCCTCAACCAGAGTATATATGTAAAATTGTTCCCACCAGATAGGTCATCACAAGTCAAATCAGGAAAACTCACGGATACGATGGATTCTTGTCAAATATTATGAACAATGTTGTTGAGGCGAACGACCCGATCCCATAAAAGTATTTCATGAAGTTGCCGAGGCGAACGACCCGATCTCATAAGAGTATTTATAGAAATGCCGAGGTGAACGGCCCGATCCAATTTGAATATGATGCTGCCGAGGCGAATGGCCCGATTCCATAAAAATATGATACTGCCGAGGTGAACGGCCTGATCCCATAGGAATATGATATTGCCCAAGCGAACAGCCCAATCCCATAAGAGTGTGGTACATAATCTTGTCGAGGCGAACGACCCGATCCCATAATAATAAGAAGTTTTAACGGGTCCTTGACCCCACTCACGAATATACGTATGAGCTATGAAATTTAAAGAAGCTTTTCGATGAAAACACACAACGCGAGAGAAATTCGTAAGGGAAGCACAATTATTCCACGGCTAATAAAGTAGCTCGTAAAATCTCTTACAATAGCGAGTCTATCACTCTACGCAAGCCTAGTCTCAAGTCATAATGCAAAGTAAAGGAATTAAACATGCAAGGATAACTCAAATAGTACAATTAAAACATGGCGTAAACCTAAGTCTACACGGACAAATCAGAAATCCTAGTATAGGCATGGACACTCGTCACCTTATACGTGCATAGGTTCCACAACATGTAGCACATAAGAATACAACACCAACGGGGTAAATTTCCCCTCACAGGGTTAGACAAGAGATTTATATCTCTCCGATGTTCCATAATCGGCTCCAATGCCTCTCTAACACCTCGACTCAAAGCCAAACGATACGAAACTAGTCAAACAATGTGCAAATCAATCAAAATATACTCCAATGATTATAATTAATCAATTTATAATAATTCCCAACTTCGCTCGAATAGTCAATAAAGTCAACCCTCGGGCCCAAGTGCCCGAATTCCGAAAGTTTTTGAAGATAAACTTTACCCATAACATCACGAACTAAAATATATAATTTATTTCAAATTTCTTGTCCAATTTTGTGGTCAAAATCAAAAATATGATTTCTAGGTTTTTCTTCAAAAATTCCACAATTTCCACCAATTCCATGTTAAAATCTGTATATAATCCATGTAAAATAGTTGGAAACTGAACAAAATTACTTACCCAAAGATTGTAGATGAAAATCCCTCTTTAAAATTGTCACTTACCGAGCTTAGGGTTCCAAAAATAAGAGAATGTATGCAAAATCCCGTCTCCCATCCCTCTTACCAGGTGCAAATGTCGCATTTGCAACATAGGGTTCGCATTTGCGAGCCCTCGCAATTGCGGACATGGACAAGTGTCCGCAATTGCGTACCAAGGCAATAATCTACAGACTTTGCAATAGCGAACAAATGTTCACAATTGCGATACCTGAGCACCAGCAACACCAACAATCTTTCCCGACACGGAAATGGGTATAACTCTCTCATACGACATCGAAATTTAATGATTATTGTTGCTATGACTCCGTAATTACAATACGGATCTAATGACTCAATAAAATAACAAATCCAAGGTTGTTTGATCAATATAGTATCCTTTATACCCAAGAAAACGATGCTGAAATATCAAATAAGAGCGCGACACAATCCAAGCACATCCGAAACATACCCGAGCCCCCCGGGACCCCGTCCAATTACATAAACCAGTCCCAAAATATAGAACGAACCTACTCGAGGCCTCAAATCACACCAAACAACACCAAAACCATGAATCGACGATCAAATCCTCCTTTTAACTTTCAAATATTCAAACTTCGACGAACGCGTCTGAATTACACTTTAACATTCCGGAATAATGTTAAACTTTACGTACAAGTCATAAATTACGATACGAACCTATTCCAAGGCTTAGAACCCCAAACGGATATCGATAACACCAATGTCAACTTCAAACCAAACTTAGGATATTTTAAAACCTTCGAATTACCAACTTTCCACAATAAGCGCTGAAATGCTCCTAGACTACCCGATACTCAACCTGAACATACGTCCAAGTACGAAATAATCATACGAACCTATTGAAACCTTCAAATCCTGATTCTGAGGTCGTTTACTCAAAAGTCAAACTTTGATCAACTCTTTCAACTTAAAGCTTCTGAATTGAGAATTTTCTATCCGAATCAACTCCGAACATCCCGAAATTTAATTCCGACCACACGCACAAGTTATAAAATATGAAGTGAAGCTACTTAAGGTATCAAAATATCGAATGACCTACTAGAGCTTAAAACGACCAATCGGGTCATTACACATAGTGTTAGAGCAATATAATATGCACTTCCCTTGTCCGTGATAAAGCAAGAGTTTCCTTGTAATGTTTGTTATGTCTTATTCTATAGAAAAAATAGAACTCCCATTTACAAAAACTTCAGCTTGGGGCAATGTTTGCTCGATAAACATCCCAGTTGAAGACTATTATATTTCATCTATTGACATAGTTATTTTGTAATTTCAGATCATACAGGCTAATGATCGATAATTTATCGGGTAGAAGATTTCCATATGATGAAGCATTGCAGAAATTATTTGAAGACTATTATTTGTCAGGATTAGTTATATAATTACAATAGTTATTTGCTTCAGATAATATAAGTTTATTTTTTAAGTTACTATGATATTACTATTTTGATTAGTACTATCTTTTGTTTGTTAAGATTTAATGAGATACATTATGTTTTTATGAATCAATATTATTATGTTTTATTATTTGGATCATTTTTTGAATGAATGTAGTAGCTATTATTAATGGTGGCTAAACTATTGTCGTTATATATTGTGACTTTTAGTGACAATTTAACAGAATATATTGGTTATAAAAATAGATGATAAAAGGGCAAATTATGACATTTCCACATGGGATATTGTAGCCATTATAATTGCTGTTAAAGATGATTTTTAGTAGCAATTTAATTGAATTTACTAGCCATTAAAATGGATGCTAAAAGGGCATACTATTACGTTTTCAGAAAGAATATTATAGCCATTCTAATTGCCACAAAACAATTACCGCTAAAGGTATGGACCTTTAGCGACAATTATTTTGAATTTAGCTGCTATAAAAATGGACATAAAAAGAGAATTAGTAGTCATTTTTAGATTGGATTTAGCAGCAATCATAATTACTGCAAACAATTGCCATTAAAGCAAATGATATTTAGCGGCAATAAGTCAGACCTTTATCCGCTTTTGTTAGAAACTCCACTAAAGGCTTTGCCGACCCTGATATCAGCGGCTAAACATCAATGGCCAGTAAATGATATAGCGACTATTGTTATTGCAGTCAATGCCCTTTTTTATTGCCGCAAAAGCCCCTTTTTGTTATAGTGGCAGTGGCTGGGCTTGGCAGATGGAGAACAAATGCCACTGGATAAGGACGTCAACTTTGTTCCCTCCAATAATGAGGAGTACCTGTGCACCTTTGAGGGTGTTGATGAGTAGTAGGCCAAGGGCCTCAGGGAGTTACCTTTTTACTATGGTTTCTATTGTTTTGCAACAGGGACAATCCAATTTCTTAAGTGTGGGGTGGGGTGCTCCTATTTAGTTGTATTTGCATTTGTTTTCTATTTGCCAGTTAATTTTATTTGATTTGTTTTTTGCTTTCTTAGACAATATGGTATGTAATCATAACTCTAAATTCTATCGGCCTGTAATAGTTAGTAATTATAGTTGTTTAGTTTTGACTCTTCCTGTTGATGGATTTCATCGACTGACTTCTTGAGGAATTTGAAGTCGAACGAGTAAAATACAAAAATATCAAAAATTTGAAAATCTAAAAATATGTCTTTTATTTTATTTTATTTTATTTTATTTTACTTTCTTAGGTAGTGTAACAATTCCCCCTTTATTTTTCTTTGTGCCGCGGTTCTTTTTCAAGAATTTTACTTGAACCGAGTGTAGTTAGCTTTTTAGTTTTATAAGAATAAAGAATCTTGTGTCACAGTGCTAATTTGAAGCAATTTCCTTGACCGCATATGCCTTGAGAGTGGTGAGTGCCTTAGTTGTGACGCCTAGGCTCAGTTCTTGACTCTTAGATAAGTTCCTTAAATTGGTTGATTGTGACTCTGGTTAACTGCTTAGACTAGAGAATCGGGATAGATCCGATCCTAAGTGAGTTATGTGCCATTGTGTGAGTGAGGTTTTTGTTGATATTCTGTGCATGTTAGTTGATGTCTAGAACTTGCCCCATGTGTTTGAAATTAAAATAGCAGTCTTGTTCTGTCTAGAAAGTGATATGGGCATTTCTTTGTGAGCCAATTATATATATGTGACCCGCCTAATTATTCTGTATCCTAGTTAGCCCTCTTGACCCTGTAATCCTATTTTCTTTACCAACCACACTACAAGCGTGACCTATTTGTTTGAATTGACAAACTGTTTGAACCGTTTATCTCTCTTGAGCACTTGATATATTTATGAGCATGTTAAAAGTTAAGTGGAGGTATGGTTGGGTTTTTGAGTGGAACTATAGAAAAGAAGAAAGGTGCATTGTTTGGAAAAAAAACTTATGAGGGCCACTTGTAGGGAATTGGAAAAAGAAGAAGAGAAAATCAGAATCTAGAAAAAAGAAAAAAATTGGTGTTTGTATATATTATAAAGAAAATTATTCCTTGCTAGTGGTAAATCTTTCTTTGTTTGTGCTTAAAGAAATTGAGAGCTTGGTGTTAATATGATGTGAAGGTTGGGGTTGGAATTTGTGAAATTGTATTTATTAAAGTGCTCAGGGAGGTATAGCCACTATATCCGTATGTATCATACCCGTCCCACAGCCTACATACCAAAATTTAGTCTTACTTGATCCTTGACTGAATGAGCTCAATTAGTAGAGTATTACACTATGGGCAAGCCTATGGTAAATTTTCGGTGGCGCATGAATTTTATTTCTAAGAGTGAGTTAATTCTTTCTATCTTGAGTTCCTATTTGTTCGTGAATTTTACTGTGTATGGAACTACTCTCTATTGTTTGTGTGAGGGCACATGATTTGCGAAGGCAAGATAAAGTCTTTGACCTCTATGTTAGAGTAAGTGAACAGGTTATGAAAAATGTGTGGTGCTTTTGAGTTGAGTCTTGAGGCTAGGATGTTATGATATGGTGCTTAGTCTATTTTAAATATTCTTGGCATGGTGTATTAGGAAAGTTGTTTGATGAAAATGTCATCCCTATGTGAAGTTGATCTCGTCCAAGCCACGCCTCTATTTGGGGTTGTGAAACGGTCGGAGCAATAATAGTACCCAACAAGGAGTCGGGGTCAATTTTCCATAGGGAGCTATAAATGGGGCTTAGGAGTA
Source organism: Nicotiana tabacum (assembly GCF_000715075.1). Taxonomy (NCBI): domain Eukaryota; kingdom Viridiplantae; phylum Streptophyta; class Magnoliopsida; order Solanales; family Solanaceae; genus Nicotiana; species Nicotiana tabacum. The sequence goes on from NC_134103.1 coordinate 42,443,242, forward strand.
TATATTCGAGTGAATGAGCTTGAATTATCTCGGATTACACTTCCGCAAAAGTTGACTTGCTTTTAAATCTATTTTAAACTAAGAATGACAACTAAGAATTAAAACTAGCAAATTATAGTTGTTTGTTTTCAAATGGTAAAAAGGCCTAGGGCTATGTCCTTCACCTAGGTCTTCTCTTAATAGGTTATAAGCCTTAAAGCTTGTTTTCTTGGTCAGGGTATATTATATCTATCAACACTCAAGTACCCACTCAATACCTCTCGGTGAGAGTGATTTTGCCCAATTTGGCTTTCTCAAGTCCAAATGGGTATTGAACAAAGCAGTTGATAATAAGCTCAAGTCGGATTTTACTATCTCTAGATTCAACCCTTTAATTGGGTTTATCAATCTCTCGATTTACCCAATTTCGTGTTAGCCAAGTTTTCCTAGACTAAGTCTCTCTTTCTCAAGTAGAGACCAAGTCAATTAGGCATGGAATAATATTTGCAACCATTAAATCTTCAAATAAAAGCAAGAACTAGACTAGATAATCAACACCTAACCATAAACAAGCAATAAATCAATTACCCATTAAGTTCACACCCTAGGGTTGGGTCACAACCCTAGTGAAAATCTAGCTACTCATGCTTAAATTAGGAGATGAAGAAGAAAAAGTGATAATTAAACCCATATTAAAGATTGAAATGATAAAACTAATATTCAAAAAGATCAAAATGGAAACAATAACCAAAAGAAGCAAAGTAAATGGGTGTTGATGTCAAAAGGTAAATAAGTTGAACTAAAAAAGTAAAATTGTTCTATTTATACAGTGCTAGAATTTTCGGATAAAATTGCCCTTCTCGGAGGTTCTGCGGCCGCACAGTACCATGTGCGGTCCGCACTCTGATTCAGTCTTGATAGGATTTAAATCTGCGGCCGCACAATTCTGAACCGCGGCCAAATTTCTCATATTCTGCGGTCCGGACTTTTCTGGGTGTGGTCGCACAGGGTTCTTTTGCGGACCACACATTTTTGAGTGTGGCCGCACAAGGCTCTTCTACGGACCGCACATTTCTGAGTGCGACCGCGTAGCTTACTTCTGCGGCCGCACAATAATTGTGCGGTCCGCACTTCCTTTGAGCTTGGATTGAGAACTCTCTGAACTTGCTTAACTTCTGCGGTCGCACATTTCATGTGCGGACCGCACTTTGTATTTGGACTCTAATAAACTTTCCTTCGCAATCTGTTGCAGATGAAAATCTACGGTCCGCACTTTGAGCTTTTGTGCCTGATTTTGTAATTGAGTTTAGATCACTCCTTCTTGAGTTGGATTTCATCTTGGTGGCTCATTTTCCAGTTACTCCTCCAATTAAGCATATTTCATCAGTTTTCGGGAATACAATTAATCGCTTTCAGACTAAAACAAAATTAAAAAGATGCTAATAAGCAGTCAAAATCCCCACTCATCAGAAGTGTAGCTTTATTGCTCGAGAACGAGCAATAGTCTAAGTGTGGGGTGTTGATGGTAGGCTAAAAAAACATATATTTAGCCGTAGTATTGCACTATAATTACTGCATTTTACGTATGTTTGAGCTTAAATGTTAGTGAATTACACTTATTACATGTTTTATGCCTTGCAGGAAATGATCCCGAACTATTAAGGTAATTTGGAGCTAAATCGAACAAGTTGGAGCTTGGAAGTCTGATTAGAAGCCCAAGAAATTAAGTAGGGAACACGTTCGGGGGTCCATGACCAAGTCTGGATGTCAAAAAGTGGATCAAAGAATTTACTCTGAGAAAAAGACACTGTCGCGCCGCATGAGGCACTGTGAGGAACAGCGCGGCAGTGTAAACTATGATGTCTGATAGAATTCACCTCTTTGAACTTTCTCACAAGCGCGGCGCGGCGCGGCACGAGTGTACAAGTTTGCCAGAGTAATTTCCTGTTTCGGCTAGAAAAGGGTAGTTTCATCCGAGCTTATTTCTACATGGTATAAATACACCAAAAACACTATTTGTAGATGAATTTTGACATACAAAAGAATTGAGAAGAAACTAAGGCAAGAAGACACAAGAATTTATCAAGATTTCAACCAACGATCGGTGCAATATGGGAGTTTGTATTGATTCATTAGAATTGATGTTTTCTTTGTTTTTAAACCTTATTGAGATGACCTTTTCCATTGCTATGGAGTAATTTTCACTAGGGTGTTTGACAGATACGGTGTTTTGATAACTTTATTAGGGATTCAATTCTTGATAAATGTTGGAATTAATTGATGAATATTTAATTCGTATTGTGGAGTTATTTCTTATGTTGCTTAAAGGAAAGAGGAGCTTGATATTGAATTGCTTTACATCTTATGCTCTGGTTTAAATGAGTTCAAGTCACAATGAACCATAAGGGTAAGACATCAGGATCAAGTCTTGATGCTCCAACAATATGAAAAAAAGGCACGACAATATCCTTCGTGATTTTCACTCTTCCTTACCAAGCAACAATAATAACCCAAAGTATCAAGCAAGGTGGGAAGCAAATTTCAACTTCAACCATGGTGCTAGAATAAGTAATTTCAACTTTCAATATCACTAAAACATCAAAACAAGCAATAAATACAGAAGCAAACAATTAAAGAGTAACAATCTTACTAAGACATGGAAGGCATAGTAAATGAAACAACATGATACACTAAGACAATTTTCACCCACATGCGTTAACCCATGACAATGCATATATACTCGTCACCTTGTATATGCACCGTCCCCATATATAATTCATGTAGCAAATAGACCATCGAGTCCTAATTCTCTCATGTCAAAGTTAACCACGATACCTATCTCACTCCACAACTAAATCAACAATAAATCATATCTTGGCCTCTCGAATAAGCCTCCAAACCAACCGAATCTAGCCAATTATCGATCAAACATTTCCAAATAAGCTTTACGAACTACTCACGAATGCAATATGTTCAATTTTGATCAATCTTGAAAAAGTCAACAAAAGTCATCATGGGCTCGCTTGGTCGAAATTCGAGATTCGGACCAAATTCCTATTACCCATTTACCCCCGAGCTCGGATATGTAATTTGTTTTTAACTCCAACCGCAATTCGAGGTCTAAATCTCAATTGCAAAAAATTTCTAAATTCTACCCAAAACCCCTAATTTCTACAATGGAATTCATAGATTTGATGTTTAAATTCTTGGAAAACCAATTGAAATTGATTGAAAACTAGTTAACGTTACTTACCAATGAATTTGGGGAAAATATCCTATTCAAAAATCACATGTAAAGTGTTTATGGTTGAAAAATAGTGTAAAATGAGTTAAGTCCTGACTTTCCACACTTTTACCCAACTGCAGATGTCGCAATTGCGAACTCTTGTTTGCAATTGCGACGTCCGCAAATGCGACACACTAATCACAAATGTGATCAGTGCATCAGGCCCATTGAAGTCGCAAATGCAATATATCTTTCGCAAATGCGATGTTCCCTCATCGCAAATACGCACAAAAGTTTCGCAAAGGCGAAGCTGATTCCCTAGGCATTTTGTCCCAAATGCGACTATGAGATCGCAAATGCGGTCTCAACTCAGTTCGCAAAAGCGAACTATTCTTTGCAAAAGCGAAGTATCAGCCCCCATTCCATTTTTGCAAATGCAATCATTTGACCGCAAAAGCGAGGCTCGCAAATGCGAGATCTGTAGGCTTGTACCATCAACTACTAAGAAGTAGCAGTTCCAAACCCATCCGTAACACATTGAAAACTCTCCCGAGCCCCTCAAGCTCAAAACCGAAAATGCACATGAGTGTAATAATAAGCAATTATCAGATCGATCTTTGATGGACACGATGGAACTTTCCTCCTTGACTTCAGTTTAGGAATATTTTCATCCGGGATTGGAATGATCTTGCTACCTCAAATCATAAAAATAGTATCAAATAACAAGAATCGATCATCAAAACTCATGATTTCAAATTTAAAACTCAACTTTCACAGTCATTCACATAGTGCACCAAAACATGCTCGGCTCACCCTAGACCCCAACCAAACGTGCGTACAAGTCCAAAAATATCATATGAACCTACCGGAATCGTCAAAATACCGGTCCTAGGTCGGTCACAAAAAATATTGACCGTGGTCTACTCTAGCTTTAGTGTAAGTCAAAAATATCATTTTCTTCAAAATATCACATAAAAGCTTTCTGAAAAGCGACACGAACCATGCACGTAAATCAATAAATATCAAATGAAGCTATGAGATGCCTCTAAATGCAAAAACTAAGTCTAGTACTCAAAACAACCCATCAGATCGTCACATTCTCCACCTTTAAAAGAAATATTCTGTAACGACCCGGCCGGTCGTTTTGAATATTATAATCCCATTTCCCCATTTACTGCTCTAGTTATGCCTTTCTATTGATTTATGACTTATCGGGTTAGTTGGTTTGGGTCTAGAAGGAATTCAGAATGAAATGAGACACTTAGTCTCATAATTAAAAAAAACTAAGTTAGAAAAGTGAACCGGATATGGACCTATGTGTAAACGACCTTTGATTCAAATTTTGATAATTCCAATAGCTCTGTATGGTGATTTCAGACTTAGGAGCGTGTCCGGAATAATATTTGGAGGTCCAAAGAGGAATTAGACTTCAAATGCTGAAAGTTGAATTTTTGGGAAGTTGGACCGAGGGATTGACTTTTTGATATTGGGGTCGAAATCCGATTCTGAAAATTTTAATAGGTATGTTATGTCATTTATGACTTGTGTGCAAAATGTGAGGTAAATCGGACGTGATTTGATAGGTTTTGGCTTTATTTGTAGAAATTAGAAATTTCAAAGTTCAATAGGCTTGAATTGGGGCGTAATTCATGGTTTTAGTGTTGTTTGAGGTGATTTGAGGATTTGACTAAGTTCGTATGATGTTTTAAGAATTTTTGGTATATTTAGTTGAGGTCCCAAGAGCCTCGGGTGAGTTTCGGATGGTTAACAGATCAAATATTGAACTACAACAGCTACTGCAATTTCCTTCTGTTGGAAATTTCTTTTGCTAGATTCGAGCCCAGAAATCTCTCAAAATCGAGCCCAGAAATCAAACCCAGATGTGAGACTAGATCGAGCCCAGAGTCGAGGGCCACGATCAAATCCATGATCGAGCCCAGGGTCGAGGGCCACGATTGAAGGCAGGGTCGAAGACATGATCGAAGGCCAAGGTCGAGGGTCATGATCGAGGATTAGAATCGAAGCCACGATCGAGGCTTAGGATCGAGGGCCAAGATCGAGGCCTAGGATCGAGGACCAGGATCGAGGGACAGGATCGAGGCTTAGGATCGAGGACCTCGATCGAAAGCCAAGATCGAGGCAGAACCGAGGTTGTCTGGGCTGAATTATAAAAACAGGGACTTCGTCCCATTCGCCATTTTTGACAAATTGGAGCTTGAGGAGAGGCGATTTTTGATATATTTTCAAGGAAAACTTGAGGTAAGTCCCTTGTGATCATTTTTACTACATAATAGTGAATTATCATCGAATAATCCGACTAACTTACATGATTTTGAGGTGTAAATCGGAGATTGGAACTTAGAAATTTGGAAATAAGATTTGTAGATTTGAGGGTCGAGTTGAGGTCGGATTTTGGTAAAATTTGTATGGGTAGACTCGTGGTTGAATGGGCTTTCGTATTTTGTAACTTTTGTCGGGTTCCGACACGTGGGCTCCACGTGCGATTTTTGAGCTAAATTTCAGATTTTTATGAAAAATTAGTATTTTTTATGGAATTAATAACGAATTATTTGTGACTAGATTCGAGGAATTCGGAGGCCGATTTGCGAGGCAAAGACATAGCAGAGTAAAGAGTTTCACGTTTTGAGGTAGGTAATAGTTTTAAATCTGGTCCTGAGGGTATTAAACCCCGAATTTTGGTATCATGTGATTATTTTGGAGGTGACGCACATGCTAGGTGACGGGCGTGTGGGCGTGCACCGAGGGGATTGTGACTTGGTCCGTCCCGAAAAAACTGTAAAGTTGAATAATTTGTTGTTAGCTATATGCTCTCTATGTGTTGATAAGATTTGACTGTAAATCATGTTAGAAATCATGCTTAGGCTATGTGATAGTACTATTTGGACCCACATAGGTCGCGTACTTGTTGAATTGCCTGCTAAATGCTATATGTACTCAGTCTCAGTTTTTACTTGCACATTTTATCTCAGTCTCTGTTATTATTATTGATACATCATATCATTATTGTTTGGGCTGATTTCATGATTAATGAGAGCCCGAGAGACTGGAGAGATTTATGACTGAGAGAGGCCGAGGGCCTGATTGTGAGATATTGATATCATAGCACGTGAGTTGTCCGTGCAGATCCTTATATTATACTATAGCACGTGAGTTAGCCGTGCAGCACGTGAGTTAACCGTGCAGATCCTTATATTATATTATAGCACGTGAGTTGGCCGTGCAACATGTGAATTGGCCATGCGGATCCAGATATTTATATTATGACACGTGAGTTGTCCGTGCAGATTATAGCGCTTGGGCTGTAGGAGCCCTTCCAGAGTCTGTACACCCTAGTGAGCGCGGGTACCTATTGAGAGTGAGTGATGAGGGCTGGGAGCCCAGTGAGTGATTGTTGTCTTAAGAGATTGTACTTGATTTCCATTTGTTGTTGCACTTAGTTGCTATCTGTCATTATTGTGAAATCTCTGAAAGATTGTTGATATACAGATTACATGAACAGGAACTGTATAAAATTTGATTTGACATTAAACTGCCAGATTTGATAGCATGTCTATTCTTTGCTAGAATTATTAGAAATGAACCATAACTGTGTAGCTCGTTACTATCTTTAGTTCCTTATTTATTATTGTTACTTACTGAGTTGGTTGTACTAATACTATACCTTGCACTTCGTGTGCAGATCCAGGTGTTCTCGGACATAGCGGGTGTTGATCCTTTTGCGCGGTTGATTTTCAGGAGATTTTGAGGTAACTGCCGTGTTCCGCAGACCTTGTCTCTCCTTCTCTATCTCTTTGTTTATAGTATTTGGTCTTCGACTATTATAGACTATATTTTCCAGACTTGTATTCATATTAGATGCTTATGTATTCAGTGACACCAGGTTTTGGGGAGTGTTTGTATTGTATTTAAATATTATATTTTCAACCTTAAAGAGAAGTTTTGGTTTATTGAGATTTTTGGCTTGCCTAGTATCGAGATAGGCGCCATCACGACAGGTTGGGATTTTGGGTCGTGACAAGTTGGTATCAGAGCCTAGGTTACATAGGTCTCACGAGTCATGAGCAGGTTTAGTAGAGTCTTGTGGATCGGTACGGAGACGTTTGTACTTTTCTTCGAGAGGCTACAGAACCCTTAGGAAAATTTCACTTTCTTGTATTCTATTGTGCGAATTTGTTGATTCTTGAAACTAAATTTCTGATATTCTATTCTCTCACAAATGGTGAGGACACGTACTACCAGATCGAACGGTCAGCCACCTGTGCCACCAGTTAGGGCCGCGAGAGGCTGGGGCCGTGGTAGATGCCGGGGCCGAGGTAGAGGTCGAGGTGTAGCTCGTACCACAGTTGGAATAGCACCCGTAGCACCACCAGTTGTTCCAGTACAGGAGCAGATTCCAGATATAGTTAAGCCGACAGGATCAGCTCAGGTACCAGTTGTGCCCATTGAGATTGCATGCATTTAGGAGACTTTAGCCCAGATATTGGCATCCTGCACTGGCCTTGCTCAGGTGGTTTCAGCTCAGGCCGCACCTGCCACTTCTCAGGCTGGGGGAGGTACTCATACCCCCGTTGCCCGTACTCAAGAACAGGTAGTACAGGGACTTCATATATCGGGGGCACCACCAGCCCAGTCGGTTGCAATTGCTTAGGCCCCGGTAGTTCCTGTTATGGAAGATGATGAGCAGAGGAGACTTGAGAGATTTGAAGGGCTTCGACCTCTACCATTTAGCGGTGCTGAGTCAGAGGATACTCAAGGTTTTCTTGATAAGTGTCAACGGATGCTTTGGACAGCGGGTATTCTGGAGACCAGTAGGGTCTCATTAACTACTTTTCAGTTTTCTGGGTCTGCACTCAGATGTGGGAGACTTTCGAGAGACGTAGGCCTATTGGCGCATCACCCCTTACTTGGCATCAGTTCTCCGTGGTCTTTTTGGAGAAGTTCATACCTCAGTCCTGCAGAGAAGAGCTACGCATACAGTTTGAGCACCAGGGTGATATGTCCGTGACGCGGTACGAGATGAGATTTTCTAAGTTGGCTCGTCACGCAGACTGGTTGGTTCCCACTGATAAGGAGAGGATTAAGAGGTTCATTGATGGCCTCACATATCAGCTGCAGTTACTTATGACTAGGGAGAGAGTATCTGGTGCTACTTTTGATGAGGTAGTGGACATTGCTCGGCAGATAGAGATGGTTCGTAGCCAGGAACGTGGAGAGAGAGAGAGGCTAAAAGGCCTCGTGGTCCAGGTGATTACAGCGGTGTTCCTTCGGGGGGTCAGTTTCACCGTGGTAGGGGTCGTTCTTACAGACACGCTCAGACGGGTCGTCCAGCTCATCGTGGTGCATCAGCTAGCCATGGTTCTTACAGTGCTCACTCAAGCCAGACTTCATTCAATACACTACCAGCGCAGTGTTCTCATCATGGCTTGTCTGCACAGGCTTCTGCAGGTCATTCCTCTAGTTATTAGGAGTAGCAGTTCTGTCAGAGGAGGGTTTGTTTTGAGTGTGAAGAATTTTGTTAGTTCAAGAGAGAGTGTCCTGGGCTATTGAGTGGGGTTTCACAGCAGAGTTCTTGACCGACGGCACTAGTACAAACAGTTACACCACCCGCCCTGCCATCTAGGGGTGGTGGCCAGGAAGCTAGGGGTCGCCCAAGAGGGGGAGGCCGATCAGGAGGCGGGCAGGCTCAATTTTATTCTTTTCCTACCAGGCCAGATATTGTTGCCTCAGACGCAGTGATCACAGGTATTGTTTCAGTGTGCCACAGGGAGGCTTCTATATTATTTGACCCTGGTTACACTTATTCATATGTATCATCATAGTTTTCTCATTATCTGAATATGCCCTGTGAGTCCTTAGTTTCACCTGTTTGTGTATTTACACCGGTGGGCGATATTATTACTGTGGATCATGTGTATCAGTCGTGTGTGGTAACTATTGGGGAACTGGAGACTAGTGTTGATCTCTTATTACTCGGTATAGTTAATTTTGATGTAATCCTAGGTATGGATTGGTTGTCTCCATGTCGTGCTATTCTGGACTATCACGCAAAAATTGTGACATTGACGATGCCGGGGTTGCCAAAGGTTGAATGGAGGGGTTCTCTAGATCTTGTTCCTAGCAGGGTAATTTCTTATTTGAAGGCCCAACGTATGGTTGGAAGGGGATGCTTTTCATATTTGGCCTTTGTGAGAGATGTTGATGCAGATGCTCTTATTATTGATCCAGTACCAGTCATGCGAGACTTTCCAGATGTATTTCTTGCAGACCTGCCGAGTATGCCACCCGATAGGGATATTGATTTTGGTATTGACTTGGTCCAGGGCACTCAGCCCATTTTTATTCCTCCGTATCATATGGCACCAGCTGAGTTAAAAGAATTGAAAGAGCAACTTAAGGAACTCCTTGAAAAGGGGTTTATTAGGCCTAGTGTGTCACCTTGGGGTGCACCGGTTCTGTTTGTGAAAAAGAAAGATGGTACTATGCGGATGTGCATTGATTATAGGCCGTTGAACAAAGTTACTATCAAGAATAAATATCCATTTCCACATATTGATGATTTATTTGACCAGCTTCAGGGAGCGAGGGTGTTCTCCAAAATTGATTTGAGGTTTGGGTATCACCAATTAAAAATTCAGGATTCGGATATTCTAAAGACGGCATTTAGGACTCGTTATGGCCACTATGAATTTCTTGTGATGTCTTTTGGGCCTACCAATACCCCAGCAGCATTTATGCATTTGATTAATAGTTTATTTCAGCCATATCTTGATTTATTTATCGTGGTATTCATTGATGATATTCCGATGTACTCACGTAGCTAGGAGGAGTATGCACAACACTTGGGTATTGTATTACAAAGGCTGAGAGAGGAGAAACTTTATGCCAAATTCTCTAAGTGTGAATTCTGGCTTAGTTCAGTGGCATTCTTGGGACATATAGTGTCCAGTGAAGGTATTAAGGTGGATCCGAAGAAAATAGAGGCAATTCAGAATTGGCCCAGACCATCCTCAGTTACTGAAATTCAGAGTTTTCTCGGATTGGTCGTTTATTATCATCGTTTCGTGGAGGGCTTCTTGTCTATTGCATCGCCTACGACTAAATTGACCTAGAAAGGAGCTCTGTTCAGGTGGTCAGATGAATGTGAAGAGAGCTTTCAGAAGCTCAAGATAGCTTTGACTACAGCTCCAGTATTGGTGTTGCCTACAGGTTTAGAGTCTTATACTGTGTATTGTGATGCGTCGCGGATTGGTCTCGGCGCAGTACTTATGCAAGACGGTAGGGTGATTGCCTATGCGTCCAGACAGTTAAAGGTACATGAGAAGAATTATCCAGTCCACGATCTTGAGTTAGTAGCTATTGTTCATGCCTTGAAACTTTGGCGGCATTACTTGTACGGTGTCCAGTGTGAGGTATATACCGATCATCGGAGTCTACAACATTTGTTTAAATAGAAGGATCTTAACTTGCGGCAACGAAGGTTGTGGGAGTTGCTTAAGGATTATGATATCAACATTCTCTATCATCCCAGAAAGGCCAATGTGGTGGCCGATGCCTTGAGTCATAAGGCAGAGAGTTTGGGAAGCTTAGCATACTTACCAGTAGAAGAGAGGCCTTTAGACTTGGAAGTTCAGGCCTTGGCTAATCAGTTTGTTAGATTGGATGTTTCCGAGCCGAATCGAGTTTTGGGCTGTGTGGTTTCTCAGTCTTCTTTATATGATCGCATCCGAGAGCACCAATATGATGATCCATATCTGCTTGTCCTTAAGGACATGGTTCAGCACGGCGATGCCAAGAAAGTCACTATTGGAGATGACGGTGTATTACGGATGCAGGGCAGGCTATGTGTACCTAATGTAGATAGTTTGCGTGAGCTGATTCTCCAGGAAGCTCACAGTTCGCGGTACTCTATTCATCCAGGCGCCACGAATATGTATAAGGATTTGAGACAACACTATTGGTGGAGGCGGATGAAGAAATATATAGTTGGGTTTGTATCTCGGTGTTTAAATTGTCAACAGGTAAAGTACGAGCACCAGAGACCGGGCGAATTTCTACAGAGACTTGAAATTCCAGAGTGGAAGTGGGAGCGTATTACCATGGACTTCGTAGTTGGACTCCCACGGACTTTGAGAAAGTTTGATGCTTTTTGGGTGATAGTACATCGGTTGACCAAATCTGCGCATTTTATTCCAGTTGGTACTAATTATTCTTCGGAGCGGTTGGCTGGTATTTATATTCGTGAGATTGTTCACCTACACGGTGTGCCGGTGTCCATTATGTCAGATCGGTGTACGCAGTTTACCTCACAGTTTTGGAGGGCAGTGCAGCAAGAATTGGGCACATAGGTTCAGTTGAGTACAACATTTCACCCTCAGACGGACGGACAGTCCCAGCGCACTATTCCGATATTGGAGGATATGCTACGCGCTTGTGTCACTGATTTTGGGGGTTCTTTGGATCAATTTCTGCCACTCGCAAAGTTTGCTTACAATAATAGCTACCAGTCAAGCATTCAGATGGCTCCGTATGCAGCTTTAAATGGGAGGCGGTGTCGGTCTCTGGGGGGTTGGTTTGATCCTCGTGAGGTTAGACTATTGGGTACTGACTTGGTTCAGGATGCTTTAGAGAAGGTCAAAGTAATTCAGGAACGGCTTCGCACGGCACAGTCTAGACAAAAGAGTTATGCTGACACGAAGGTTCGTGATGTTGTTCACATGGTTGGGGAGAAGGTTCTGCTCAAGGTTTCACCCATGAAAGGTGTGTTGAGGTTCGAGAAAAAGGGCAAGTTGAGCCCTCGGTATATTGGGCCTTTTGAGATACTTAAGAAAATTAGGGAGGTGGCTTATGAACTTGCTTTTCCACCTAGTCTATCAGGTGTTCATCCAGTGTTCCATGTATCCATGCTCCAAAAGTATGTCGGGGATCCGTTTCACATTCTGGATTTCAGTACAGTACATTTGGACGGTAATTTGACTTATGATGTGGAGCCGGTGGTTATTTTAGACCGGCAGGTTCGAAAGCTGAGGTCAAAGAACATAGCATCAGTAAAGGTGCAGTGGAGAGGCCAGCCAGCCGGAGAAGCTGTTGGTGAGATGGAGTAGGAGATGTGTAACAAATATCCACACTTATTTGAGACTCCAGGTATTATTCTAAACCCATTCGAGGATGAACGTTTGTTTAAGAGGGGGAGAATGTAACGACCCGGCCAGTCGTTTCGAATATTATAAACCCATTTTGCCATTTAATGCTCAATTTGTGCCTTGATATTGATTTATGACTTATTGGGTTAGTTGGTTCTAGTCCGGAAGGAACTCGGAGTGAAATGAGACACTTAGTCTCATAATTAAAAAATATTAAGTTAGAAAAGTGGACCGGATATGGACCTATGTGTAAACGACCAGGGATTCGAATTCTGATAACTCCAATAGCTTCGTATGGTGATTTCGGACTTAGGAGCATGTCCGGAAGAATTTTTGGAGGTCCGTAGAGGAATTAGACTTGAAATGCCGAAAGTTGAATTTTTGGGAAGTTTGACCGGGGGGATGACTTTTTGATATCGGGGTCGAAATCCAATTCTGAAAATTTTAATAGATATGTTATGTCATTTATGACTTGTGTACAAACTTTGAGGCCAATCGGACGTGATTTGATAGGTTTCAGTGTTATTTGTAGAAATTAGAAATTTCAAAGTTCAATAGGCTTGAATTGGGGCGTAATTCATGGTTTTTAACATTGTTTGAGGTGATTTTAGGATTCGACTAAGTTCGTATGCTGTTTTAGGACTTGTTGGTATATTTGGTTGAGGTGCCGAGGGCCTAGGGTGAGTTTCAGATGGTTAACGGATCAAAAATTGAACTACAACAGCTACTGCAATTTCCTTCTGTTGGAAATTTCTTCTGCCAGATTCGAGCCTAGAAATATCTCAGAATCAAGCCCAAAAATTGAGCCCAGATATGAGCCCAAATAGAGCCCAGTGTCGAGGGCCACGATCGAGCCCAGGGTCGAGGGCCACGATTGAAGGCAGGGTCAAAGACATGATCGAAGGCCAGGGTCGAGGGCCATGATCGAGGACCAGGATCAAAGCCACGATCAAGGCCTAGGATCGAGGGCCAGGATCGAGGCCTAGGATCTAAGACCAGGATCGAGGACCAGGATCGAGGCCTAGGATCGAGGACTTCGATCGAAGGCCAAGATCGAGGCAGAACCGAGGTTGTCTGGGCTGAATTATAAAAATAGGGACTTCGTCCCATTCGCCATTTTTGACAAATTGGAGCTTGAGGAGAGGCGATTTTTGATATATTTTCAAGGAAAACTTGAGGTAAGTCCCTTGTGATCATTTCTACTCCATAATATTGAATTATCATCGAATAATCCGACTAGATTACATGATTTTGAGGTGTAAATCGTAGATTGGAACTTAGAAATTTGGAAATAAGATTTGTAGATTTGAGGGTCGAGTTGAGGTCGGATTTTGGTAAATTGGTATGGGTAGACTCATGGTTGAATGGTTTTCGGATTTTATAACTTTTATTGGGTTCCGAGACGTGGGCCCCTCGGGCGATTTTTGAGCTAAATTCCGGATTTTTATGAAAAATTAGTATTGTTACTTGATTAGTTGGTTGTACTCATACGACACCCTGCACTTCGTGTGCAGATCCGGGTGTTCCCAGATATAGCGGGTGTTGATCCTTTTGCGCGGTTGATTTTCAGGAGATTTTGAGGTAGCTGTCGTGTTCCGCAGACCTTGTCTCTCCTTCTCTATCTCTTTGTTTACTGTATTTGGTCTCAGACTATTATAGACTATTTTTTCCAGACGTGTATTCATATTAGATGCTCATGTACTCAGTGACACCAGGTTTTGGGGAGTGTTTGTATTGTATTTAAATATTATATTTTCAACCTTAAAGAGAAGTTTTGGTTTATTGAGATTTTCGGCTTGCCTAGTATCGAGATAGGCGCCATCCTGACATGTTGGGATTTTGGTTCGTGACACATTCGTCCTCGAATGGACATAGAAAAGTACCTGGACTGGTAAAAAGGTGGGAGTATCTACTCTGCATATCAGACTCGGACTCCCAGGTGGCAATGCAATAAACCGGATATACATATGATCAATTTTCATCAAGTTGCACCGTGTTGAAATCCAATACATATGATCTATACTCATGGTACTTAAGAAGCATGGAGACATGAAATACCGAATATACCCCTGCTAGGATAGGAGGCAACGCAAGCCTATAAGTAACCTCCCCAACTCTCTCCAAGATCTCAAACGGGCCAATAAACCTCGGGCTCAACTTGCCCTTCTCCCAAATAACATCACGCCCTTCATAGGCGACACTCAAAGAAGAACCTTCTCACCCACCATGTAAGCCACATCTCGAACCTTCCTGGACTAAGTTGTACGAAGTTGCTCCTGAATCACCTTAACCTTCTCCATAGCATCACAGACCAAATCAGTTCCAACAATCTAGCCTCTTCGGCCTCAAACAAACTAATCAGCGAACAACATCGCCTCCCATATAAGGCCTCATATGGAGCCATTTTGGATACTCAACTGATAGTTATTGTTGTAGGAGAACATCAGTAGAGGTAAGAACCGGTCCCACTGACCCCCGAAATCCATAGAACATGCCCGCAACATGTCCTCCAATATATGAATGGTGCACTCGGACTGTCCGTACATCTGAGGATGAAACGCAATGCTTATCTCGACCTCTGTGGCCAACTCACGCTACACGGCTATCCAATAATGCAATGTGAACTCCGTGCCTCGGTCAGAAATAATGAAAATGGGCACACCTTGCAAGCGAATAATCTCCTAGATGTAAATCTGTGCCAACCGCTCTGAAGAATAAGATATCATTACCAGAATGAAGTGTGAAGACTTAGTCAACAGATACACATTAACCCAGACTACGTCATATTTCCCCAAGGTTTGTGGTAAGGCTACTACAAAATCCATAGTGATGCGCTCCCACTTCCATTCCGGTATCTCCAATCTCTGAGTCAGCCCTCCTGGTTTCTGATGCTCGTACTTAAGCTAATAATAATTCAAACTGAGAGACATAAGCAACAATATCTTCATTATCTACCGCCAATAGTACTATTTCAAGTCACGATACATCATTGTGACACCAGGGTAAATGGAATAACGCAAACTGTGAGTCTCCTCAAGGATCAACTCTCTCAACCCATCGAGATTTGGAACACAAATCCTACCTTGAAGCCGTAGAACACCATCGTATCAAATCACAACCTCCTTAGCACCACCCCACTGCATCATGTCATTCAACACCAACAAGTAAGGATCATCAAACTGGTGAGCCTTGATATGCTCCAACAACAATGACTGTGCCACAACACAAGCAAGAACTGGCTAGGCTCCGAAACATCCAACCTCACAAACCAATTGGCCAAAGCCTGAACATCCATGGCTAGTTGCCTCTCTACTGCCGGTAAATATGCCAAACTGCCCATGCTCTCAGCCTTCCTACTCAATGCATCGACCACTACATTGGTCTTATTGAGATGGTACAATATGGTAATATCATAGTCTTTCAGCAACCCTAACTATCTCTGTTTCTGCAAATTCAGGTCCTTCTGCTTGAACAGGTGCTGGAGACGCTGATTGTCAGTATAGACCTCACATGGAATGCCGCATAAATAGTGCCTCCAAATCTTCAACGCGTGAACAATGGCTGCCAACTCTTAATCATGCACATGGAAATTTTTCTCATGAACCTTTGACTGACTAGACACGTAGGCAATCATCCTACTGTTCTGCATCAACACCGTGCCAAGCCCAATATGTGACGCACCATAATACACACTGTAAGATCCCGAACATGTAGGCAACACCAACAATGGGGATGTAGTCAATTCAGTCTTGATCTTCTGAAAGCTCACCTCACACTCGTCGGACAATCTGAAACGAGAACCCTTCTGGGTTAATCTAGTCAAAAGAGTTGCGATGAATGAAAAATGCTCCACAAAACGGCTATAATAACCCGACAACCCCAAGAAGCTCCGAATCTCTGTAGCTAAAGTAGGTCTAGGCCGATTTTGAACTGCCTCGATATTTATCGGATCCACCTTAACTCTCTCATTGGAAACCACGTGGCCATGAATGCCAGTGAATCAAGCCAAAACTCGCACTTGGAGAATTTAGCATATAGCTTCTTCTCCCTCAAAGTCTGTAGTATAATCCTCAAGTGCTACTCATGATCCTCCTGGCTATGAGAGTACACCAATATGTCGTCAATGAAGATGATGAAAAAGGACTCAAGGTATGGCTGGAACACGCTATTCTTTAAGTGCATGAAAGTTATTGGGGCATTGGTCAGCCCATTAGACATCACCAAAAATGTGTAGTGACCATAGTGGGTTTTGAAAGCCGTCTTTGGAATATCTGAAGCCCAGATATTCAACTGATGATATCCCGATATCAAGTCAATCTTTGAGAACACCTTAGCACCCAGAAGTTGGTCGAACAAATCATCAATACGCGATAGCGGGTGCTTGTTCTTGATAGTAAACTAGTTCAGCTGCTTGTAGTCAATACACATCCTTATAGAGCCGTATTTTTTCTTCATAAATAGAATTGGAGCACCCCAAAGCGAAACCCTCAGTCTGATAAAACCCATATCAAGACACTCCTGAAGTTGTTCCTTTAACTCCTTAAACTCCACGGGTACCATGCGATATGGTGAAATAGAAATGGGCTGAGTACCCGACACTAAGTCAATACAAAAATCAATATCCTTATTGGGCAGCATGCCTGATAGGTCTGCTAGGAACACATCTGGAAAGTCTATCACTGCCAGAACTAACTCAACGGTAGGAGTATCAGCACTAACATCCCTCACAAAGTATAAGTATGCCAAGCACCCCTTCTCAACCATCCGTTATGCCTTCAGATAAGACACCACCCTTCTGGGAACATTACCTAATGAACCTCTTTACCAATCTCGGCAATTTCGGCATCGTCAACGTTACGGTCCTAGCGTGACAATCCAGGATAGCGTGATATGATGGCACCCAATCGATGCCCAATATCACGTCAAATTCCACCATGTTGAGTAACAGAAGGTCTACCCGAGTCTCATAACCCCTGATAGAGACCACACATGAGCGATAGACACGATCTACCATAATAGATTCCCCAACAGGGGTAGACACATATACAGGAGCACTCAAAGAATCACGAGACATGTACAGATATGAAGAAAAATAGGATGACACATACGAACAAGTGGAACCCGAATCAAATAAAACTGAGTTATCTCTATGGAAGACCGGGACAATACCTATAATGACCGCATCAAATGACTCTGCCTCAAGTCTAGTTGGAAATGCATAATAATAAGGCTGAGCCCTACCATTCTGGCCTTCGCCTCTCGGACGGCCTCTCCCTAGCTGGTCTCTACCTCTAATGGTCTGACCACCATCTCGAGCCGCCTGACCCCCGCCTCTAGCTAGCTGAGTGGGTGGTGGAGCAACCGGTACCGAAACAATGGCACGAGCATCTTGCTATGGCATATTGCTTTGTGATCTAGCACAAAACCTCACGACATGTCTCAGATCTCTGCAAGTACAATAAGTCCTTGACTGATGGGACTTCTAACTCTGTTAATCTAAATAACTACCTTGAGAACTATGAATTGGAGGTGCACTAACCAAAGTTGAAGGTGCACTATAGGCTAACTGTTCGGGACAAGACCCATAAGAACCACGACTGCCCAAAGCACCATATGATACCTGAAGCGCTAACTGAATCAACCTATTGGGATGGCATCTACCAAATGAACCCCTGCCTGCAGACGAGGCACCACTAAAACCACCAAAATGATGAGGCCTCTTCTCAAATGCTGCCTCTATACCCTGACCACGAATCCTTGTGATCCGCCTAGCAATCTCCATAACTCGGGTAAAGGTAATACCATCCTCAGTCTCTATGTCCGTCTTTATCTTGATACCATAAGTAAGGACATCTATAAATATTTTCACCCTCTCCCTCCGAGTAGGGATCAAGACAACTGCATGGCAAAATAAATCCATGAATCAGGTCTCGTACTGGTAATAGTCATACTACCCTGTTGAAGGCGCTCAAACAGGCAGCGGTAATCCTCTCTCTGAGTAAAAGGGATGAAATTCTCCAAGAATAGTTGAGAGAGATGATCCTAAGTGAGTGGAGGTAAGCCTGCTAGTCTGCCCCAAACATACTCCTGCCACCAGCTCTTGGCGGAGCCATCCATTTAAAACACTGTGAAGTCAACTCCGATGGACTCCATTATACCGATGTTGCGAAGTACCTCGTAGAAATGGTCTAAGAAATCCCAGGGGTCCTCAGAAGGTGTACCACCAAATCTAATAGAAAATAGCTTGGTGAACTTGTCCAACCTCTTCAATCCCTCAAACGATAATGTGGGTCCCTCCCTGGACTGTGTATAATTAACGGGCTGAACTACCGAAATCTGATATCCGTGAGCCATCTGCTCTGGAGAGAGAGTACAGGAGTCTAGGTTCCTCCCCAGCCTGAGGGACGACTGGTGCCATCAGGAGCACACCGACCTAGGCCACACTCTCCATAAAGCCTACCAATCGAACTAAAGCATCCTAAAGTACTGGGGTGGCAATGAACCACTCTGGGACCTTAGCTAGTCCAACCGGTGCGGTCTGAACAAGGCACCTCCTCATCCTGCTCTATTTGAGGCTCCTATTAAGTGTTGATACACGGGCTCTAGGTTGAGCTCTGCCTCTACCTTCGCCTCTGCCTCTGCCCCGGCCTCGACCCCTAGTAGTGGTAGCAACATGGGGCTCCGACTCCTGATCTATTGTGGATACTTTGCCTGTCCTCACCATCTGTGAGAGAACAAGAATAGAATGATTCAACTTTAATGATAGAATAAAGTCGCACGACAGAGTAAGAAAGAAGTGACATTTTGCTAAAGCCTTATAGCTTCTAGAAGATAAGTGCAGACGTCTCTGTAACGATCCTCCAAACTCTACTAAGCTTGCTCTTGACTCGTGAGTCCTAAAAAACCTAGTGCTATGATACTAAGTTGTCACGACCCTAAATTCCAACCACGGGCCATGATGGTGCCTAATACCAAATTCCACGCAAGTCCAACACATCAGATAATACAAAATAAAGAAAAGCAATAAATGTCTGATAACTGGTCAATAGCATAACATAAACCACCCAAAGATCTGGTGTCACAAGTACATGAGAGTCTAGATCTAGCTAAATACAAGGTTTCAAAAGAAATACAATACTGTCCGAAATAAAATGGAAACAGTACAATAGATATAGAAAAGTGAATCTACGGCATGCGAACATGATGCAGCTCTACCTCAAATCACTGACTGGTATCCGCTAAGTGCCACTCAGAACTCCACTGATAACAACATCAAATTATGCACAAGAAGTGTAGATGTGTAGTATAAGTACAACCGACCCAATGCACTCAATAAGTGTCGAGCCTAACCCCGGCGAGGTAGTGACGAGGCTAAGATAAGACACCTATATATATAGGTAGTGACGAGGCTAAGACAAGACACCTACGAAAAACCTGTGTAGATATATATATAAAGCAACGAAAATGACAAGTAAAGCATTAAAAGAAATAATGGGGTGGGGCATATAAAAGGGGCAACAACCGGAACAATAAGTACAGAATCACCAAGTATGTCTCTTTCCGAAATAAGCAATAAAACCGCCAAGTTAAACTCACAATTCAAGTATCAAGTAAAGCTAATGAAATCACCAAATTGCACAGCATCAACCTTCGTGTTTTTACTCTCGTCCTCACCATATAATATAAATGCAATTGCACAACATCACCCTGCATGCTTATTATAGCGTAAGTACATATTATATATATATATATATATATATATATATATATATATATGTGTGTGTGTGTGTGTGTGTGTGTGTGTGTGTGTGTGTGTGTGTGTGTGTGTGTGTGTGTGTGTGTGTTTTACTCTCATCCTCACATGATAATAATAATAAAGCAATCAAGTGTATCGCATCACCCTTCGTGCTTTAATCCTCAAATTTACTCAATCAATGATAACAATATACAAATAAGGCACGAAAACACATTTTGTGCTTTTCACTCTTCCTCACCAAGCAACAATAATAACCCAAAGTATCAAGTAAAGTGGGAAGCAAATTTTAGCTTCAACTGTGGTGCTAGAATAAGAAATTTCAACTTTCAATATCACCACAACTTCGAAACAAGCAATAAACAGGGAAGCGAACAATTAAAGAGTAACAATATAACTAAGACATGGAAGGCATAGTAAATGAAACAACGTGATACAATAAGATAATTTACCGGCATTCTTTAACCCATGACAATGCAAATATACTCATCACCTTACATATGTGTCGTCTCGATACATAATTCACGAAGCAAATAGACCAACGAGTCCAAATTCCCTCAAGTCGAAGTTTACCACGACACTTACCTCACTCTGCAACTAATTCAACAAGCAATCATGGGTTTGCCTTTCGAACAAGCCTCCAAACCAACCGAATATAGCCACTTATCGAACAAACAATTCAAAATAAGCTTTAGGAACTACTCACAAATGAAAAGGGTTTAATTTTGATCATTTTTGAAAAAGTCAACAAAAGTTAAACCAGTGCCCACTTGGTCAAAATCCGAGATTCGAACCAAATTTTGATTACCCATTCACCCTCGAGCCCGGATACGTGATTTGTTTCGAAATTCAACCTCAATTCGAGGTCTAAATCTCAATTTCACAAATTTCCTAAATTCCCTCAAAATCCCTCGTTTCTAGCATAAAATTTATAGATTTGATATTAAAATTCATGGAAAAGCAATCGCAATTGATTGAAAACTAGTTAAAGTTGCTTACCAATGAATTTGGTCATCCTCTTCAAAAATTGCCTCTAGAGTGTTTAGGTTTGAAAGATGGTGTAAAATGAGCTAAGTCTCGTCTATCCCATCTTTTACCCAACTAAAGATGTCGCAATTGCGAACTCTTATTCACAATTGCGATGTCCACAAATGTGGCACACTGATTGCAAATGCGATCAATTCATCAGGCCTACTGAAGTCGCAAATGCGAAGTTCCCTCCATCGCAAATGTGCACAAAAATTTTGCAAATGCGAAGGTGATTCCCCAGGAACTGTGTCACAAATGCGACTCTAAGATTGCGAATGCGGTCTCTGCTCAGTTCAAAAAATCAAACTATTCATCGCAAAAGCGAAGTATAATTTACAAAAGTGAAGTATACTTCGCAAAAGCGAAGTACTGACCCCAGCCCATTTTAGCAAATGCAATCATTTGGTTTCAAAAGCGAGGCTCGCAAATGCAAGCCTGACCTCGCAAATGTTAGATTAGCAGGCTTGCATCAGCATCTACTGAGCACCAGCAGTTCCAAACCCATCTGTAACACATTCAACACTCACCCGAGCCCCGCTCCAAACCGATCATGCACATGAGTGTAATAGCTTCCTACAAACTTGCTCGCTACCTCAAATCGTCAAAATAACATCAAATAACAAAAAATGATAATCAAAACTCAAGATTTCAACTTTAAAACTTATCTTTCACATAGTGCATCGCAGCGCGCTCGGGTCACCCCGGACCCCAAACAAACATCCGTACTAGTGTAAAAAATATCATACGAACCTACTGGAATCGTCAAAATACCGATTTGAGGTCGTTTACCAAAAATATTGACTGTGATCAATTCGGGCCTCATTTTGAGTCAAAAAATTTGTTTTCTTCAAAATCTAACATAAAAGCTTTCCAAAAAATAACACAGACCACGCTCGTAAATCAATACAAATCAAATAATGATATGATAGGATTCAGAATACAAATATTATGGCTAGTACTCAAAACGGCATATCAGGTCGTCACACCTAAATTTTGGATTTTATGGAGAAACTCTCAAACTTGTGACAAGCTTCTTAATCTATCTATATGTGGGTTAGTATAACTTTTTCATGGAAAATTTAAGTTACTGAAATCTTAAAGTTAATCTCGTTTTTTAACCAGACGGCAATTAGTATGTGGGGTATAACTTTTTCTCTAAAACTTGAAATATGATGATTCAAAAGGCTGAAGAAATATAAGAGATATATCTACAATTTTTCGGAAGACCAAAATGTCTAGGTCTATTATTTACTGCATCAAAAATCTACTGTAATGCAGGGGAGAGCTGCTGCCCAGATGTTTTCCTTGAGAATTGTGAATTGTGGAGACCGATTTAGACCCCAATTTTGTTTATATTCATCATGATTTAGTTTATATATCTTTAAAATCCACACCTTAAGTGAGTGGATGATTACATGTTTAAGATACAAGAGACATTTGTTCAAATTAAGGAGAATACTTTAGGAAAATTGCTCGATTCTTAGCTTAGAGAACTTTTGCATCCCTGGTGGTTGTTTGAGCTTTAGGAATACCAAAGCTCCAAGGTTTGCAAATAAATATAAATTTTTCCTTCTCTTTATTTTGTTGGAGTACTTTGAATAGCTTGAACCTTGGTAAAAATTTTCTTTACTTTAAGTTGTTATATTAGTTGTTCCTACTTTAGTACCTTACTTACTACGACTAATTTAGAAGGTATGTTTTGGGATATTTTGATTATCCGTCTACCATTGAAGGTGAAATTTTGTAATTGAGTTAAAGAAATATTAGAGTTGGTATTGAGTAATGTAACTGTAAAACTCATGAGCTCGTCCACATAAATATACGAATTACATGAATATTATCGTATTCTTATTGGGATTTTGTCCTTCTTGTGATTGTGACTTTGTCACTATATTGGCATTGCCTCTTGATATTAGATTTGATTAATATAATAATGAATCCTCATAGATTGGTACCCATAAATCAAGAATTTTAAAGTGTTAAATAGGGATTTTAATTTAAAACTTAAGAGAGTAAATTTTGAGAATTTAGACCTCGATTTGAGGTTGGATCTTAAAACCAATTACATATTTGGACTCAAAAAAGAAATGGACAAACGGGATTAAATCTCAATTTCGAATCAACATGTGGGTCGGAGTTGACTTCAAAGACCAAATCTTTTGTAATTGATGATATTTTCGTTGGTGTTATTTGACTTCCTTAGACTAAATTTGGTTAGGTTTTGGTTGTTTGGAAGAGAATTGCAAGGGAATAACAATATTTAAGAGTTGAGGTTGTTCCGAAAGAAGGTAAATCTCTTGTCTAACCTTGTTAAGAAAAACGTTTATCTAAATTAAACTTATGTACTATGTGTTAAGTGACTTAGTAGTGACGTGTATACAAGGTGACGAGCATATATGTAACGATCAGGTTGTTTTGTGAATTTAAGTTTCCTTTTCCCTTTTAAAGCTTTCCGTATGTGTATTTGTGATTATGTGACTTGACACGGTGGTTGATTTAGTTTCAAGGGAGTTTTATATTGAATTGGGATACTTAGTCTCTTGGTTGAAGGCTTAAGTTGTAAGAGTTTACCGGAGTTTGACTTTTATATAAACGATCTCGGAATGGTATTTTGATAGTTTCAATAGGTTCGTATGGTAATTTTAGACTTAGGAGTATGTCCGGATTTGGATTTGAATGTCCCTAGGTTGATTTGGTTCTATTTGGCGAAAGTTGGAAAGATGAAGTTTTGGAAGGTTGATAGGTTTGATCGAGAGTTGACTATATTGATATTGGGTTCGGATTTTAGGTTCGGGAGTTAGGATAAGTCCTTTGTGTCATTTGGTACTTGCATGAAAAATTTGGGGTCATTCTGAGGTGTTTAGGCATGTTCGACGTAAGTTTTGAATTTTGAAATTTGGATTAGTTCCTTAAGCTTGAATTGATGTGTGATTCGTGATTTCGATGTGGTTTTGTGTGATTTGAGGCCTCGAGTAGGTCCTTGTTATATTTTAGGATTGGTTGTTGCGATTGGACAGGGTCTCGAGGGCCTCGGGTAAGTTTCGGATGGGTGGCGGATCATTTTCCCTTATTTTGGACTGCTAATTTGCTGATGTCTATTTTTCTTTATCGCGATCAAGACAAGGCAGTCGCGTTCGCGAAGAGCATTTTTGGTGTCAGGTGAGGTTTGTTCTTCACTTTCGCATATGAGAGGTCGCGTTCTTGTAACGACCCGACTGGTCTTTTTGAGCATTTACATCCAGTTCGGTTGTTTGAGGTCATGAGTAGCTTCATTTGGTGTATTATGACTTGTGTGTATAGTCGGTTTTGGTTTACGAGTTGTTCGGAATTGATTTGGAAGGATGGTTCTTAACTAGGAAGCTTTGAGTTAGAAGAATTGACCAAGTTTGAATTTCGTGTATATGACATTGGATTAGAGTTATGATGGTTCCGTTGTATTTAGATAGTAATTTTGGACTTAGGGCATATTTCTGAATTTGCAATTGGATGTTTCTACAAGTTTCTGGCGCTAATTGGCAAAAGTTAGCAATTGAAAGGTTTGGAATGTCTATAAGTTTGACCGGGAGTTGACTTCAATGTTATCAGGTTCGGATTGTTGTTCCAGAAATTAGAATAAGTTCATTATGTCATTTGGAACTTGTGTGCAAATTTTGAGGTGATTCTGAGTTATTTAGACGTGTTCGGTGTATGTTTGGAATTTGAAAATTTGAAAATAGTTCATTAGCTTGATTTGAGGTGCGATTCGTGGTTTTGATGTTAGTATGTGTGATTTAAGACCTCGAGTAGATTTGTCTATGTTCTAGGACTTGTTGGTACAATTGGACGGGGTACCGAGGGGCTCGGGTGAGATTCAGATGGATTTCAGATCATTTCCATGTTCTTAGGCAGACCTAGTTCTGGTGTTGCGCATCTGCGGTTGGTTTTGCGCTGGTGCGGTGGTCCTAGAAGCGTATTTTGGGTCGCACCTGCGAAGGAGGTTGGCGGTTGGGGATGTCTGCAAATGTGAAGCGGAGGACGCATCTACGGGAGCGCAGAAGCGAGAAAGCAATCGGGGCAAGAACACACAGAAGTGGATATTCCTCGCACATGCGATGTCACATAAGCGAAAAGTTGTCCGCATGTGCGAGAGCTCGGATTTTCGGTTGTCTCCGTAGGAGTGGGATTGTTGTCGCAGAAGCGGCCCGTGGTTCAGAGATGCGAAATTTCTTTGGCAGATCTTATTTATGTCGAGGGTTTGGTTTATTTATCACATTTGAGTTATAGAGCTCGAATTTGGGCTATTTTGGAGGAGATTTTCACCACATAGATTGGGATAAGTATTTTTTACTCGATTTTGATTATTTTACATGATTCCATCTTTGATTTTGGTATTTAAATTATGAATCTAAAAACAATTGGAGGTTTTTGTCTAAACATTTCTAAAGTGAATTGTTGAGTTTTGAACATCGATTCGGAGTCGGATTTAAGTGAAATTAGTATGGTTGGACTCGTATTCGAATGGGTTGTCGGAATTGGTGCGTTTTGTCGTATTTCGGAATGCGAGCTTGAGTTGACTTTTTGGTTGACTTTGAGTATCTGATTAAAGATTCGGCCTTTATCGTTTGGGTTTATGGTCTACGGCATTATTTGATGATTTTGAATTGCTTTTGGCTAGTTTTGAGCCGTTCGAAGGTCGATTTATGTGGGATGGAGCTTCTAGAGTATCGGTTTGGGTTGCTTGAGGTAAGTATCTTAACTAAACTTGGTTGAGGCACTAGTTGCCTTGTTCTTTTGTGATAGCTACGTGCTATAGGTGGCGCACATGTGCAGGGTTGAGTCCATGTGCATGCACTGTGGCTCTTATTCATGCTCGAGGTAGTGTTTAGGCTATGATATGCCTTGAAGTGATTGCTAAGCTTCGTGCAGTAATGTTTCTTATATTTGTACCCCTATTATGAGCTACTTGAGCCATGTTTGAGGTTACATAGAGGTTAATTTCCTGATTAAACCTGATAGTTTCTATTTTTTGATGTATTTACCTAATTTGAGTTATGATAGAACACTTTGCACGTGCATACATTTTAGCATGTCACTTATACCAGTCCAGAAGTACGAAATCTGATATTTATTGATCGTATACATGTGTTCTTGTATGTTTGCTTCCTGTATGGTATGGTTTGGACTGGTAGCATGTGACTATGTCGGGAAGATTGTGATATTATACATGTGAACACATCGGGTGGTTGATATTATTGGCACGTGAGTAGTCCGTGCGGTTGATATTATTGGAATATGATTTGTTCGTGCATCACGCGAGTTGTCTGTGCAGCACGTGAGTTGTTTGTGCAGCACGTAAGTTATCTGTGCAGATCCAGATATTGATATTATAGCATGTGAGTTGTCTGTGCAGCATGTGAGTTGTCCGTACAATGTGTGCATATGGATCCATTCCCCTAGGGTCACCCTCTTATGTTTCTCTTTTGATGGTGTACACGCGGATTGTGAGAAACCGACGAGTTTCAGGTTGATATAAGCTTTGGGAGAGATGGTTACTAGTTTGGTTTGGTTTGGTTACTGAGATTCTGATATGGGCCTGAAAACCTTGAAATGATTTCTATTTGAATCGGATTGCATCCCGCAACGGATTGATTTTTGATTATTGCATTTCTTCTTCACTTGCAATATTCCTTGGCTGTTTACCTCATTTATTTGCATATCTTCCAAATATGCTGGATTCTAGATTGAGCAGGGTACATTAAGGAAATTGTGTGCACCATGGTGGTCATATCTGTAATTTCATGATTCATTCATATTGTTGTTCTGTACTTGTTGAAAATTATGAACTTTACAGGTGATTGGCGAGTATCATTTATAATTCCTGCTTCTATTATGTTGCCGAGGTTAGTCATGATACTTGCTGAGTGCATGGGGTCGGTTGTACTCATACGATACTTATGTACCTTGCGTGCAGATTCTGGAGCTGAGATGCTGTGGATGACGAGAGTTGGCATTGAACATATACCCGTTCTCCGGTTATAGCTACCATATGTCCTTGGTAGTTTTAGATTCGAATTTTGTTTATGTATATTCCAAATAGATGTTGTAATTATTTTCATATCAGCTTTGTGAATCTAGTCTTAGAGGCTCATGTCTTGTGCTACCAATCCTTGGGATTTTGTATAGAAGTCCAGTTATTTTAATCATTGAGAAAGCATGTATGGTTCCTTTCCATACATTGGAACTTGTTTAAGAAATTGTAAGAAACTGAATTTCACTTACTTGAGTCTTGGCGGGTTACTTGACCGTTAATAGAGATGTTGCTTCTTTGTGTATTAGCCTTGTAATAGATTTTAAATCAGATGTTCATAAAGTATCCTCTTTTCTCGTGCCGCTCGACCCTCAGCAGTGTACACATTATTCTGGATCAGATCGTATGACCTCGACATAAATCATATGTAATAATACTCGTAGCCTAATTATACTTGATATTACTTTATGGCTTGAGAGGTTATAATTATTAATGACAGAATTTGACTTAGAATTTACGATTAGTGAAAGAATTATGTATTTACTTTTTGTTATTGAGTTATTAATATTGTTTATATAACCCATTCTTATTTAGAATTTCTATATTTTACTGTTAGCCCATAATAAGTGTCGAAGTCGACCCTTCGTTACTACTTCTTCGAGGTTAGACTAGATACTTACTGAGTACATATTGTTTATGTACTCACGCTACACTTCTACAGTTAAAAGTGCAGGATCTGAGGCAGATGCATCTGAAAGTCATACCGGCGCGCACATTCGTAAGCCCGAGGCTTAGTGGTGAACTTCTTTCCTGAGCCGTTCTGAAGCACCTAGAGTGTCTCTTTTGTATCGATTTTCTGTCTACTTTATTTCAGATAGTAGTCATATTTTTGTATATTCTAATAGTTGCTCATACACTTGTGACACCAGGTCTTGGTACACATACTAGTAGAATTTATGATTTTGGAGTATTTATGTCACTATATTTGCCCACTCACTTGCCTTCATTATATTTTATTAAATTTTTTACTCCTTAATCTCTTAATAAATAGAATTTAATGACTTGGAAACTTAGTCAAAGAGTAATCACATGGTCAGTTCACCGCTGGCTTGCCTAGCGGCAACGTTGGACGCCATCACGGCCTATAGGAGAAATTGGGTCGTGACATTATGTGACTTGCTGGGGTAGTTGGTTTGGGTCCGGAGAGGTTTCAGAATGAGTTTAGACACTTAGTCTCAAGGTTGGAAGCTTAAGTTAGAATGGTTGACCGGATGTTGACTTGGGTGTAAATGGATTCGGAATGGAGTTCTAATGGTTCCATTAGCTCCGTTGGGTGATTTTGGACTTAGAAGTGTGTCCGGATTATGATTTGGAAGTCCATAGTGGAATTAGTCTTGAAATGGCGAAAACTGAAACTTTAGAAGTTTGACCGCGAGTGGACTTTGTGGTTCTAGGCTCATATTGGGCTTCCGGGAGTTGGAGTAGGTCCGTTGTGTCATTTGTGACTTGTGTGCAAAATTTGAGGTCAATCGGACATGATTTGATAGGTTTCGGTATCGAATGTACAAGTTAGAAGTTCAAAAGTTCATT
This sequence comes from Nicotiana tabacum, assembly GCF_000715075.1. Classification (NCBI taxonomy): domain Eukaryota; kingdom Viridiplantae; phylum Streptophyta; class Magnoliopsida; order Solanales; family Solanaceae; genus Nicotiana; species Nicotiana tabacum. The sequence continues at coordinate 42,471,987 of NC_134103.1, forward strand.
AGGCTTGAATCAATGTGCGGTTCGTGGTTTTAGCATTGTTTGATGTGATTTGAAGGATCGACTAAGTTTGTATCATGTTTCAGGACTTGTTCATATATTTGGTCGAGGTCTCTGGCTCCTCAAGTGGAGTTCAGGTGGTTAACAGATCAAGGTTTGGAGTTAAAGGTTTGCTGAAGCTAGGAGTCTTTGGGTGTAATCGCACCTACTGATCTTTGATCGCAGGTACGAGCTGGGAAGCACAGATATGGCCAGAAGGAGGGAGTGCAATGGTCGTAGGTGCGAAGGTTTGACCGCACCTACGTGGTCGCAGATGCAGTGAGGTTGAGCGCAGAAGCTATGGGGAAGCGCAGGAGCAGAAGAAAGTCGCACCTGCATGTGCGCAGAAGCAGAGAATGTCCCGCAGGTGCAAAGGTTTGTCCCCAGTGAATTACCATAGAAGCGAGAGAGTTATCGCTTCTGTGAAGCCGCAGGTGCGGGTAAGTTGACGCGGGTGTGAGAAAGCATGGGCAGAATATAAACGTTGTGTTCCGAGGGTTTTATCATTTCTTTACTTTGCAAACTCGGATTAGGGTGATTTTTGAGAGGGATTTCGAAGGGATTCTTGAGGTAAGTCACTTGTTGTTATTTTTATTCAATAATTATGTTTCCCCATTGAATTTTCCACCTAGTTTGTGTGTTTGTTGAGGTGGAATTTGGGAGTTTGAGGCTAGGGATTTAGAAAGTTTAATTTAGGAATTCGAGTGACGATTTGGTGTCAGATTTTGGTAAATTTGGTATGGTTAGACTCGTGGTTGAATGGGCTTCCGGATTTTGTGACTTTTATTGGATTCTGAGACGTGGGCCGGGGGGCCGACTTTTGAGTTGACTGTTTGGCTTTTGACTAAGAACTTAGTATTTTCTTATGGAATTGATTCCTTTAGCTCGTATTGATTGTATCAAATTGTCTGTGGCTAGATTCGAGGCATTCTGAGGCCGTTCGCGATGCAAGGGCTTATTGGAGTAGGGATTTGCATGGTTTGAGTTAAGTAACACTTCTAAATTTGGTTCTGAGGGTATGAAACCCTGAATTACGCGTTATATGATTGGTGTTGAGGTGACGCACGTGCTAGTTGATGGGCGTGCACCCTAAGAATTATGACTTGGTCTATTCCATGGAACTGTATAGTTGTTTAGTCTTGTCGTTACCCGTATTTTCACTATGTGTTAGAAAGATTGAGCTGTCAGTCATGTTAGAAATCACGCTTAGGCTACGTGTTGGTACTGTAGGGACCCACATAGGTCATGTTACATGTTGAATTATTTTCTAAATAGCCATTTTGTACTCAGTCACAGCTTTTTACTTGCATCTTATATTTCAGTCTATGTTGTCCTTTATTGATACATTATATCATCATTGTTTGGTCTGATTATCATGATTCTTGAGAGCCCGAGAGACTGGAGAGATCGATGACTGAGTGAGGTCGAGGGCCTTATTGTGAGGATATTTATGGGAACGGGGTGCACGCCACAACATCCACAGTGAGCGCAGGTACCTACTGAGTGCGAGTGTCGAGCGACTGGGAGGAATGAATTGCTATGAGAATGGAATGATTGTGAGGAATGAATGACTGTGAGGTTCGAGTGAATGGGAGGACTGGGTGACTGCTACTCTAAGAGTATGCACATGATTTCATTACTGTTTGTACATCAGTTGGCATATGTAACTGTCATGTAGTTACTGAGATGTGCCATATCCTGTTTCAATTGGACTTGACATGATTTAACTATTTTGGCTTTAACTGTCGAACTTGAAAGCATGCGTACTTTCATGTATTGTAATTCTATAATTGAACTGTACCGTGAAGCTCGTCACTGCTTTATGTCCAATAGTTATTCTTGTTACTTACTGAGTTGGTTGTACTCACGCTACAGCCTGCACTTCGTATGCAGATCCAGATGTTTTCGGACACGGTGGGTGCTAATTATCTGAGCAGCTTAGTCATTCGGAGATTTTGAGATAGTTGTCCGGCGTCCGTAGACCTTGACTCTCCTTCCCTATCTTTCAGCTTTATGTATTTAGTTTCAGTTTTTCATATACGGTATTTTAGACCTGTGTTGTATAGACGCTCATATACTCAGTGACACCCTAGTTTTTAAAACTTCCGTATTGAGTTTTGATCTTCTATCCAGTTTATGAGAGATTTAATTATTTAAACCTATTTTAGTTCATTTTTCATTTAGAAGTGTTGGAAATGTTTTGAGGTGTCAGCATGCCTAGTACCATGTTAGGCGCCATCATAACAGGTTAAGTTTTGGGTCGTGACACATTAGTATCAAAGCCTAGGTTACATAGGTCTCACAAGTCATGAGCAGGTTTAGTAGAGTCTTGAAGATTGGTACGGAGACGTCTGTACTTATCTTCGAGAGGCTACTGAACCCTTAGGAAACTTCACATTCTTGTATTCTTGTCGTGCGGATTTGTTGATTTCGGGAACTGAATTTTTGTTTTTCTATTCTCTCACAGATGGTGAGGACGCGTGTTACCGGACAGGACGGACAGCCACCAGTACCACCAGCTAGAGCCATGAGAGGGCGAGGTCACGGTAGGGGCAGAGGTGCAGCTCGTATAGCAGCTAGAGCAGCACCTACAGATCCACCGGTGTCTCCGGTTCAGGAATAGGTACCAAATATGGTTGAGCTAGTGGAGCCAGCTCAGGCACCAGCTGTTCCCATTGTGATTCCTGGCCTTCAAGAGGCGTTGGCCCAGATTTTGATGGTATGCACTAGCCTTGCTTAGGCGGTTTCCGTTCAGTCGATGCCAGCCACATCTCAGGCTTGGGGAGGTACCCAGACTCCCGCCGCCCATACTCCAAAGTAGGTGATGCAGGGACTTTAGACACCAGGGGTACTACCAGCCCAGCCGGTTGTAGCTGCTCTGGCCCAGGTGGGTCCCGTTATGAGTGATGATGAGCAGAAGAGACTTGAGATATTTGGGAGCCTCCAGCCTCCATCATTCAGTGAGGTTGACTTAAAGGATGCCCAGGACTTCTTGGATAGGTGCCAGTGGATTCTTCTTACGGAGGGTATTTTAGAGACCAGTGGGGTATCATTTACTACTTTTCAGTTTAGTGAGGCTGCCTTTAGATGGTGGGAGGCCTATGAGAGGAGCAGGCCAGCCGGTGTTGCACCACCTTCATTGCATGAGTTCTCCGTCCTCTTCTTGGAGAGGTTTGTGTCACAGACCCATAGGGAGAAGCTGCGCAGGTAGTTTGAGCAGCTACGTCAGGATGGCCTGTCTGTGACCAGTATGATCTGATATTTTCAGAGTTGGCTCGTCACACAGTTTGGTTGGTTCCCACTAAGAGGGAGAGGATTAGGAGGTTCATTGATGGACTCCACTATCAGTTGCATTTTGTTATGACTCGGGAGAGTGTATCGGGTGCTCGGTTTGACGAGGTGGTTGATATTGTGTGGCGGTTAGAGATGGTCCGTAGTCAGGAGCGTGAGGAGAGGGAGGCCAAGAGGCTTCGTGGTTCAGGTGGTTTCAGTAGTGTTCCTTCTGAGGGTCAGTTCCACCACAGGAGGGGTCATCCTTATAGGCCCGCTTAGATAGCTCATCCAGTTCACTATGGTGCATAATCTAGCCATGGTTCATATAGCGCCCATCTATTTTAGTTATCTCTCAATGCTCTCCCAGGCTAGAGTTCATCCCGTGCTCTATTGGTTCAGGGTTCATCCATGCCAGGTCCTTCTAGCAGTTACTCTAGCACTCGGGGCCCGATTCAGTCCCTACCACCACCACCACCAGGGAGTTGCTTCAAGTGCGGGGAGTTTGGACATATATGGAGACAGTGTCCCCGTCTCTCGGGCATCCAGTGCACCAGAGGAGTCAGGCTGCGACTTTCACATCAGTTACTTCACCACCTGCCCAGCTAGCTCGGGGTGGGGCCCAGATAGCTAGAGGTCACCCTAGAGGGGGATGCCAATCTGGTGGCGGTCAGGCCCGATTCTATGATATTCCTGCCAGGCCAGATGTTGTTGCTTCAGATGTAGTGATCACAAGTATTATCTCAGTATGCCACAGGGATGCTTCTATATTATTTAACCTTGGTTCCACTTATTCATATATATCATCATATTTTTCTCATTATCTGGATATACCCCGTGAGTCCTTGGCTTTATCTCTTCATGTATCTATGCCAGTGGGCGATACTATTGTTGTGGACCATGTATATCGGTCATGTGTAGTGACTAATTGGGGATTGGAGACTAGAGTTGATCTCTTATTGCTTTGTATAGTTGATTTTGACGTGATCTTGGTTGTGGACTGGTTGTCTCAATGTCATGCTACTCTACATTATCATGCAAAGACAGTGACATTGGCGATGTCGGGGTCGCCAAGGATCGAGTGGAGAGGTTCTTTAGATTATGTTCCCAGCAGAGTGATTTAAGATTTGAAGGCCCAACGGATGGTTGAGAAGAGGTGCCTGTCTTATTTGAACTTGGTTCCACTTATTCATATGTATAATCGTATTTTGCTCATTATCTAGATATGCCCCGTGAGTCTTTAGTTTTATCTCTTCATGTATCTACGCCAGTGGGCGATATCATTGTTGTGGACCATATATATCGGTCATGTGTAGTGACTATTGGGGGATTGGAGACTAGAGTTGATCTCTTATTTCTTTGTATGGTTGATTTCGACATGATCTTGCTTATGGATTGACTGTCTCAATGTCATGCTATTCTACATTGTCACGCAAAGACCGTGACATTGGCGATGCCGGGGTTTCCAAGGATCGAGTGGAGAGATTCTCTAGATTATGTTCCCAGCAGAGTGATTTCAGATTTGAATGCCCAATGGATGGTTGAGAAGAGGTGCCTGTCTTATTTGGCCTTTGTGAGGGATGTTGGTGCTGATACACCTACTATTGATTCTGTTCCGGTGGTGAGAGGCTTTCTGAATGTGTTTTGTGAAGACCTGTCGGGCATGCCGCCCGACAGGGATATTGACTTTGGTATTGACTTGGTGCCGGGCACTCAGCCCAGTTCTATTCCTCCGTATCGTATGGCACCAGCTGAGTTGAAGGAATTAAAAGAGCAACTTCTGGAACTTCTTGATAAGGGTTTTATTAGGCCTAGCGTGTCGCCTTGGGGTGACCGGTTATGTTTGTGAAGAAGAATGATGGTACTGTGTGGATGTGCATCGACTATAGGCAGTTGAAAAAAGTTACAATCAAGAACAAGTATCCTTTGCCGCATATCGATGATCCATTTGACTAGCTTCTAGGAGCAAGGGTATTCTCTAAGATTGATTTGAAGTCTGGGTATCACCAGTTGAAGATTTGGGACTCGGATATTCAAAATACGGCCTTCAGGACCCATTATGGTCATTATGAGTTCCTTATGATGTATTTTGGGCTGACCAACACCCCAGCAGCATTCATGCATCTGATGAGCAGTGTGTTTCAACCTTATCTCGACTAGTTTTTCATAATATTCATTGATGATATCTTGGTATACTCTAGTAGCAAGGAGGAGCATGCCCAGCATTTGAGGATTGTGTTGCAGCGGCAGATGGAGGAGAAGCTTTATGCCAAGTTCTCCCAGTGTGAGTTTTGGCTTAGTTCGGTGAAGTTCTTGGGGCACATGGTGTCCATTAAGGGGATTAAAGTGGATCCAAAGAAGATAGAGGCAGTTCAGAGTTGGCCCAGACCGTCCTCAGCTACTGAGATTCGGAGCTTTCTTGACTTGGCCGGTTATTAGCGTCGCTTCGTGGAGCATTTCTTGTCTATTGCAACACCTTTAACCAAATTAACCCAGAAGGGTGCTCCATTCAGGTGGTCGGATAAGTGTGAGGAGAGCATTCAGAAGCTCAAGAGTGCCTTGACAACAACTCCAGTTCTAGTTTTGCCTTCAGCTTCTGGCTCTTATACAGTGTATTGTGATACTTCTCGGATCGGTATTGGGTGTCTTGATGCAAAAGGGTAGAGTGATTGATTATGCTTCACGCCAGTTGAAGCCTCATGAGAAGAACTACCTTGTCCATAATTTGGAGTTGGCTGCCATCGTTCATGCATTGAAGATTTGGAGGCATTATGTCTATGGTGTGTCTTGTGAGGTATTTACGGATCATCGAAGTTTCCAGCACTTGTTCAAACAAAAGAATATAAACTTGAGGCAGCAGAGATGGTTGGAGCTGCTAAAGAACTATGATATTACCATTTTGTATTGGAAGGCCAATGTGGTGGTCGATGCCTTGAGTAGGAAGGCGGTGAGTATGGGTAGCCTTGCATTCATTCCTATTGGTGAGAGACTGCTTGCAGATGATGTTCAGGCCTTGGCCAACTAGTTTGTGAGATTAGATATTTCGGATCCCAGCCGGGTTCTAGCTTGTGTGGTTTCTCGGTCTTCCTTATATGATCACATCAGAGAGCACCAGTATGATGGTCCATATTTGCTTGTCCTTAAGGACATGGTTCAGCACAGAGATGCCAACGATATTACTATTGGGGATGATTGGGTGTTGAGGATGCAAGGTCGGATTTGTGTGCCTAACGTAGATGGGTTACGAGAGTTGATTCTTGAGGAGGCTCACAGTTCGCGGTATTCCATTCATCCGGATACCATAAAGATGTACCAGGACTTGAGGCAGCACTATTGGTGGAGGAGAATGAAGAAGGATATAGTATGGTTTGTAGCTCGGTGCCTAAATTGTCAGTAGGTGAAGTATGAGCATCAAAGACCGGGCGGATTGCTTCAGAGGCTTGAGATTCCAGAGTGGAAATGGGAGCGTATCACCATGGAATTTGTAGTTGGGATCCCACGGACTTCGAGGAAGTTTAATGCTATTTGGGTGATTGTGGATCGGTTGACCAATTCCGCGCACTTCATTCCAATTGGAACTACTTATTCTTCGAAGTTGTTGGCTGAGATCTACATCCGCAAGATTGTTCGCCTTCACGGTGTGCTGGTGTCCATCATTTCAGAATGGGGCACGCAGTTTTGGAGAGCAATACAGCGAGAGTTAGGCACCCAAATGGAGTTGAGTATAATATTTCACACTCAGACGGACGGACAGTCCGAGAACCCTAATCAAATATTGGAGTATATGTTACACGCTTGTGTCATAGATTTCGGGGGTTCTTGGGACACGTTTCTGCCGCTCGCAGAGTTTGCCTACAATAACAGCTACCAGTCGAGCATTCAAATGGCTCCGTATGAGGCTTTGTATGGGAGGCGGTTTCAGTCTCCAGTGGGTTGGTTTGAACCACGTTAGGCTAGGATATTGGGTACTGATTTGGTTCAGGATGCCTTGGACAAGGTTAAATTGATTCAGGATCGGCTTCGCACGGCGTAGTCTAGACAGAAGCGTTACGCCAATTGGAAGATTCGTGATGTTACTTACATGGTTGGAGAGAAAGTACTGCTCAAGGTTTCATCTATGAAGGGTGTTATAAGGTTCGGGAAGAAGGACAAGTTGAGCCCTCGGTATATTGGGCCGTTTGAGGTGCTTCAAGGAATTGGAGAGGTGGCTTACAAGCTTACCTCGCCACCTAGTCTGTCGAGTGTTCATCCAGTATTTCATGTATCTATGCTCCGGAAATGTGTTGGTGATCCGTCTCATGTTTTGGATTTCAATACGGTTCAGTTAGATGATGATTTGACTTATGATGTGGACCTGGTGGACATTTTGGGTTAGCATGTTCGAAAGTTGAGGTCAAAGGACATAGCTTCAGTGAAGGTGCAGTGGAGAGGTCAGCCAGTTAAGGAGGCTACTTGGGAGGCCAAGCGGGATATGCGGAGCACATATCCACTCAAATTTGAGACTCCAGATACATTTCTAGACCCGGCCGGTAGTTTTGAGATTTGTAGCTCATTCCATGCTTAATTGTTGTTATGTGACTTGTCGGGGTAGTTGGTTCAGGTCCGGAGAGGTTTTGGAATGAGTTGATACACTTAGTCTCAAGGTTGGAAGCTTAAGTTGAAATGGTTGATCGGATGTTGACTTGTGTGTACATGGCTCTGTAATGAAGTTATGATGGTTCCGTTAGCTCTGTTGGGTTATTTTGGACTTAGTAGTGTGTTCGTATTGTGATTTGGATGTTCGTAATGGAATTAGGCTTCAAATGGCGAAAGTTGGAAATTTAGAAGTTTAACCGCGAGTTGACTTTATGGTTACCGGGCTTGGATTGGGGTTCTGAGAGTTGGAGTGTGTCCATTGTGTCATTTGTGACTTGTGTGCAAAATTTGAGGTCAATCGGATGTGAATTGATAGGTTTCGCTATCGAATGTAGAAGTTAGAAGTTCAAAAGCTCATTAGGCTTGAATCGATGCGTGATTCGTGGTTTTAACATTGTTTTATGTGATTTGAAGGCTCGACTAAGTTCGTATCGTATTTTAGGACTTGTTGGTATATTAGGTCGAGGTCCCGGGGGCTCGGGTGGGGTTTTGATGGTTAACGGATCAAGGTTTGGAGTTAAAGGTTGACCGCACTTGCGTGGTTGCAGATGCGGTAAGGTTGAGCACAGAAGTGAGGGGGAAGCGCAGGAGCGGAAGTAAGTCACACCTGCGTTTGCGCAGAAGCGGAGAATGTTCCGTAGGTGTGAAGGTCTATCCCCAGTGAATTACCGCAGAAGCGGGAGAGTTTTTGCTTCTGGGAAGCCGCTGGTGCGGGTAAGTTGTCGCGGGTACAAGAAAGCATGGGCAGAATATAAACGTTGGTTTCTGAGGGTTTAATCATTTCCTAACTTTGCAAACTCGGATTAGGGCGATTTTTTAGAAGGATTTCGAAGGGATTCTTGAAGTAAGTCACTTGTGGTTATTTTTATTCAATCATTATGTTTCCCCATTTAATTTCCCACCTAGTTTGTGTGCTTTTGACGTGGAATTTGGGAGTGTTAGACTAGGAATTTGGAGAGTTTAATTTGGGGATTTGAGTGACGATATGGTGTCGGAATTTGGTAAATTTGATATAGTTAGACTCGTGGTTTAACGGGCTTCCGGATTTTATGACTTTTATTGGATTCCGAGAAGTGGGCCCGGGAGCCGACTTTTGAGTTGACTGTTTGACTTTTGACTAAGAACTTAGTATTTTCTTATGGAATTGATTCCTTTAGCTCGTATTGATTGTATCGAATTGTCTGTGGCTAGATTCGAGGCATTCTGAGGCTGTTCGCGATGCAAGGGCTTATTGGAGTAGGGATTTGCATGGTTTGAGTTAAGTAACACTTCTAAATTTGGTTCTGAGGGTATGAAACCCTGAATTACGCGTTATATGATTGATGTTGAGGTGACGCACGTGCTAGGTGATGGACATGTGGGCGTACACCCTAAGAATTGTCACTTGGTCGATTCCATGGAACTGTATAGTTGTTTAGTCTTGTTGTTACTGGTATTTTCACTATGTGTTAGAGAAATTGAGATGTCAGACATATTAAAAATCATACTTAGGCTACGTGTTGGTACTATAGGGACCCACATAGGTCGTGTTACATGTTGAATTATTCTCTAAATTGCCATTTTGTACTCGGTCACAGCTTTTCACTTGCATATTATATCTCAGTCTCTATTGTCCTTTATCGATACATTATATCATCATTGTTTGGGCTGATTATCATTATTCTTGAGAACCCGAGAGACTGGAGAGATTGATGAATGAGTGAAGCCGAGGGCCTTATTGTAAGGATATTTATGGGTGCGGGCTGCACGCTGCAGCATGTCTATTTGATTCCTGCCATGATTGGCTTATTATAGTACTTGGGGTGGAATCGCCCCTTCGGAGTTTGCACATCCACAGTGAGCGCAGGTACCTACTGAGTGCGAGTGATGAGCGACTGGGAGGAATGAGTGGTTGTGAGGATGGAGTGATTTTGAGGAATGAGTGACTGTGAGGTTGGAGTGAATGGGAGGACTGGGTGACTGATACTCAGAGAGTATGCACATGATTTCATTACTGTTTGTACATCAATTGGCATATGTAAATGTCATGTAATTACTGAGATGTGCCATATCCTGTTTCAATTGGATTTGACATGATTTAACCATTTTGGCTTTAACTGTCAAACTTGAAAGCATGCTTACTTTCCTGTAATGTAATTTTGTAATTGAACTGTACCGTGAAGCTCGTCGCTACTTTCAATCCAATACTTAGTCTTCTTACTTACAGAGTTGGTTGTACTCACGCTACACCCTGCACTTCGTGTGCAGATCCAGGTATTTCCAGATACGGTGGATGCTGATTATCTGAGAAGCTTAGTCATTCGAAGATTTCGAGGTAGCTGGCCGGCGTCCGCAGACCTCGACTCTCCTTCCCTATCTTCCAGCTTTATGTATTTAGGTTTGGTTTTTCATAGACAGTATTTCAGACTTGTGTTGTATAGAAGCTCATGTAGTTAGTAACACCCTGGTTTTTGGAACTTTCGTATTGAGTTTTGATCTTCTATCCACTTTATAAGAGCTTTAATTATTTAAACATGTTTTAGTTCATTTTGCATTTAAAAGTGTTGGAAATGTTTTGAGGTGTCGTCTTGCCTAGTACCATTTTAGGCGCTATCACGACATGCTAAGTTTTGAGTCGTGACAAATAGTTACATATTGTACCATTATATAAACCCCCTTTACCATATCTTTAACGATAATCGAGAACTTCACAAAATTATATTGTCAATCACTTATATTTTATTCTATACTATTTGAAGAATCTTGTTCTCTCTTCTTGGAAGAAAGCTATGATTATGAATAAGATTTCCTTTTCCTTATTCTTTCAATATTCTGGTTCCTTTATTTTCTATTCAACTATATTAGAAAAAGTGAAGTAAAATTGATTATTAGAAATTCGAATTATTCATTTATTTGCTTTTAACACAATAGCTAATTTTTGGTTCAACTAATTGGTTCCTCTATCAGAAAATCTAGGAATCTTTTCACTTTCCATTTATATATCTTGCCTTTAGCAATAAATTATGTGTGGCAGTAATGAAATTGTTCAGGTTGAGGATGGACGACAAGGAGGGACTCCTCCACACCACACTCCCACACATACTCCATCGTGTTCACGAGAAAATTCACCTGTTAGATTCGCTAATCGTAATGCTGGACAATAAAATGATGAACAGTCAAATGAACAAGATAACTTGAAGCAATTTATTATGCACCAGATCAGTGAAACTTGGCGTGCTTTTGCATGTGTGTTACCGAGTATTATTTAGGCTCTACCACCAGTTAACACAACAGTGGAAAACAGTTATTTAGGGTGTGAAAACTCTAGAAGTGGAGAAATACCAAATAATTCTAGAGCTGGAGGGTCAGGTACGCTAAATAATTCTAATTTATAAAATTTAGTTCTAACTTTGAAGAAATAGCTCAAGGAACAAAACAAGAGGATAAAACAGATACCAGCAGTACCGCCTGTGATTAAAGGAGTAGATATTGACAAGTATTCACAACAATTGTCACGATCCCAAATCCATTAAAGGTCATGATGGCGCCTAACACCACTTTCAGGCAAGCCAACAATAAAAGTTTCACTTAATTAATCCTTTTAGTATTTTGAAATCAAAATTTTCCTTCAATTAAATAATCAAAAATAAAATTTACAAAGTAAATGATAATATTTTCCCAACTACAATACTGAACAACTCATAAGTACCCCCAAAACACGGTGTCACAAGTGCATGAGCATCAGCTAGGAAGTAAAATAAAATACAGCATCTGTCTTGAATATAAATTGAATAGGAAGAATATAAATACTCTGAAGGAGACTCTGCTAGCTGCGAATCATAACATGAAATGCAGCTCACGGTAAGTCCCCGCATCATCCGCGCCTCTGCGCCCAAAGGACCACCATACATAAAAGTACCTGCACAAAACAATGTGCAACAAGGTAGTATGAGTACGTAAATCAACGTGTACCCAATAATTATCTAGTCTAACCACGGAGGAGTAGTGACGAGGGGTCGACATCGACACTCACTAGTGGTCCAATAATATCAGGTACAATAAGGAAGTGAACAAATATGAGGTAGAGTAAATAAATAAAATAAACAAGTATAAATATGTGGTACAATTCTTCTCTTTACAATAGGCTCAAACTCTCAATTAACAATTTTCCTCCTCAACCGAAGCATATATATAAATATATAGTGGACCTCACCAAAATGGGTAGTTATACTTCAAATCAGGAAGGACTCACAGATACACTGGCTTCTTGCCAAATATTACGCACCATTCCATGAGGATATTTTATAGAAATTACAAGGCGTACGGCTCCATCCAACATAAATATTAAATTGTGCACTGCCGAGGGTCGAACGACACGAACCATAGATGCATCTATTAAACTGCCAAGGCGAATGGCCCGCTCCCATGAGAGTGTGGTACATAAATCCTGCTGAGGCAAACAGACCGATCCCATTAGAGTGTGGTACATAATTCCTGCCAAGGCGAACGGCCGGATCCCATTAGAATAAGAAGTACATAATCCTGTAGAGGCGATCGGCCCGATCCCATTAGAATAAAGAGCTTTGACGGGTCCTTGACCCCACTCACGAATAAACATGTGAGTTATAATTTCTTTAACAGAAACCTTTCAATGAAACATATATATCACTGAAACATGTCGTAAGAGGAGTAAATTTATTCGGTGACTAATCATGAACTCGTAAAGTCTCTACAATAGCAAGTCTAGTCTCAAATAGTGATGTAAAACAAAGGAATTTAGCAGGCGAGAGACTGCTCAAATAGTACAGCTATAGCATGATGTGAACTTAAGCCTACCCGAATAATAACATGAATGTAGCTACATACGGGCTCTCGTGACCTCGTGCGTATGTAGCCCCCACAACAAGTAGCAAACATCAATATACAACATCTAGGGATAATTTCCCCCTCACATAGTTAGACAGGAGACTTACCTTGCTCTGAAATTTTATAACCGGCTCCAAAGCCCTCTAACACCTAAAATTGATGCCCGTCGCTCCAAAACTAGTCAAACAATGTGCAAACCGATAAAAATATTTCCTAATACTCATAACAAATCAATATAGACAAATTTCCAACTCCGCTCGAAAAGCCGATAAAGAAACCCTCGGGCCCACGTGCCCGGATTTCGAAACTTTTCGAAGAGAAACATTATTCATAATATTACGAACTCAAATATATGATTTATTCGTATTTCCATGCTCAAATTCGTGGTCAAAATCTAAAAATATAAATTTTTAGGTTTTCTACCAAAACCCCAAATTTTTCACAACTTTTCCATGAATTTTCATGTTAAAATCTATATATAATCCAAGTATTGAACTTGCAATAGGTTGGAATCACTTACCCTGACATAGATGATGAAAGTCTCCTCTTCAAAAGCTCCAAAAATTGCCCACCCAAATAAAAACTGAGAGGGGATGAGCCAAACCCCGCATTAAAACAAATCTGCCCAGGCCTGCCCTTCTTCGCGATCGCGGGAATGCCATCGCGATCGCGAAGGTTAAACACAATGCCTCCACATTTCCTCTATGCGTTCACGACCCAATGTCCGCGTTCGCAAACCTGGTGACTCCCTACCCTTTGCTTTTGTGGGCCTCAAGTCGCATTCGCAAAGGCTTAATGCCTGGCAGGCCCCCTACTCATTTCCTCTTCGCATTCGCATTTGCGTTCGTGTGCGCCTACCCTCATTCGCGTAAGCTTCCACAACCTCAGCTCCGTGTTCGCGATGGGAATATCCAGCAGCCCCACAAGTTTCCTTCGAGAACGTATGAATCCCTTCGCGTTCGCTAAGATGGAAACCAGATAGCAGCAATCAGCAGCAGCAAATCATTCCAATTTGGTCCGAAACCACCCCGAAACACACCCGAGGCCGCCCCGGGACCGCGTCCAATCACACGAACGAGTCCCATAATATAACACGGACCTGCTCGAGGCCTCAACTCACCAAAAATCACGTCAAAACCATGAATCGCACCCCAATTCAAGCTTAATGAACTTTAGAACTTCAAACTTCAATATTCGATGCCCAAACCTATCAAATCACGTCTGATTGACCTCAAATTTTGCACACAAGTCACATTCGACATTACGGACTTACTCCACTTCTGAAATCAGAATTCGATCCTGATATCAAAAAATAACTCTCGGTCAAACTTCTCAAAAACCTTCAAATTTCTAACTTTCGCCAAATGACCCCGAAATGACCTACGGACCTCCAAATTCACATTTGGGCACGCTCCTAATACCAGAATCACCACTCAGAGCTATTCCCAGACTCGGAATCCCAAACGGACATCAATAACATTGAAATGCACTTCAACCCAAATTTATGAAATTCTTCCAAAATGCCAACCTTCAAGAATATGCGCCGAAACGCTCTCCGGTCATTGAAAGCTCAATCCGGACATACGCCCAACTCCAAAATCATCATACGAACCTGTTGGAACCTTCCAATCCCAATTTTGATATCGTTTACTCAAAAATCAAACCTTAATCAATTCTTCCAACTTAAATTTTTCGAAATTAGAATATTCTTCCCAAACTAACTCTGAACTTCCCGTAATTCAATTCCGATCATACGTGCAAGTCATAATACCTGAATTGAAACTACTCAAGGCCTCAAACCGCTGAACGATACGCTAGAGCTCAAAACAACCGGGTGGGTTATTACAACAACCATTGAAGCCAAGTGCAGCACTGTTACCAATATCGAAAAAGTTCAAGATGCCTGATATTCCCATGTATGATATGACTACTAAAACACGAGATCATGTTACTATATTTAATACAAGAGTCAAAGGCAATGATTTAACCAAGCAGAAAATCGAAGCAGTGTTGGTGAAAAAATTTGGTAAAACCCTCACGAGAGGAAAACTGACATGGTATTCTCTCTTACCTAGAAATTTAATTAACTCTTTTTCTGAGCTTACAGATTCATTCATACATATTCAGGAGCTCAGAAAGTAGAGAAAAGAATAGAAGATATCTTTAAGATAAAACAAGAGAGTATGGAATAGCTTTGAGAATTCGTGGATTGATTCCAGCGAGAAAGAATGATGTATCTCGTGTACCTGATAATTGGGCAACAATTGCCTTCGCAAGAAACTTGAATGAGAGAATTTCAGAAGCCACAAGAAGATTAAAGGAAAGCTTACAAGAATTTCCTGCAACAACCTGGAATGATATTTATAAAAGGTACGCACAAAGTTAAGAATAGAACAAGATACGGTGTCCAACCTAAGGTGGAGGAGAGGTTCGGACCTAGACGCTCAAAATCATAAAGGAGATCCGAAAAAATAGGTACAAACCTTACATAGGACTTGTAGGAAGAGATATTAGGTCAAAACCAGAATAGGCACGGTTTGATCAGAGATCAAGACATAAGGAATTAAGTTCCTTTTCTCGATTTGTAAAGGAACGAGATATAACAAGGAGCAATGATCAAAATTCTTGATCAAAGATAGGATATTATAATTTCAACGTCAGTACTTTCGAGTTAGTAGTTATGTTAAGAGGTATGGGTAATAAGGTGTGATGGCCAAAAAATGAGATCGGATCACAACAAAAGAAGTCATTGATCTAGTTAGTGAGAAAGAAAAGCAATGTTATATCAAAAACAGGGAAGAACCACCAAAGCCCTCGTCGCCAAAAAGGATGGTAAATGTAATAACCGTGGGTGAGGAGGTTAATAGAGTTACATACACGGTATAAAACTAAAAGAACAACTAAGATCCCAGTGACCCACAGAAAGTGGATTCGATAAGTCTTGGAAGGACAGAACATAACATTTGACGATGAGGATGCAGATTGCTTGTTCATCCCTCATAACGATGTGGTGGTAGTGTCTTTTCTTGTTCATGATACTAATGTCAAGCGAGTTTTTATTGATCCAAGTAGCTTTGTGAATTTATATTATTAAGAGTGGTCAATGAGATGCAAGCGACTGATCATGTGATACCCAAGACTCGATCTTTGTCTAGGTTCGACAATTCAAGTGTTATAAAAAAGGGGGAAATTATGTTATCTACATTCGCCGAGGTTGTCGTGAAAGATACCAAATTCCAAGTTGTGGATGCAGATATGGCTTACAACATAATTTTAGGAAGTCGTCGATACATGACATGGATGTGGTGCCGTCAATGTTACATCAGGTTATCAAATTTCTGTCACATTGGGGAATTCTTCAGATCAGGCAAGATCAGCATGCGGCATGAGAAACTAACACAGTTGTTGTGGTAAAAAGAGCATCCCAAGACGGAGATGAAAAATAGCAATTACAGTGACCAACTTAGGAGAACTTATTTTCTACCTCAACTGAAAGTGCAAGGAATGAAGCAGATATAGATGCGAGGCCCGAAATGATTTAAGAATCGGAGGAGAATAAGAATATTAAAACAACTACGGAAGAACTCAAACCTATTGTATTTTTTGTTCACTAGCCAAACAGAAAAGTATATGTTGGGACAAACCTAAGCACAAAATTGAAAGGTAAGTTAATTTAATTTTTGTGCACTAATGCTGATTGTTTTGCCTGGTCGCGCTCAAATATGACAAGTATCCCACCGGAGGTAATGACTCATAAGTTAAATAAAGATTTATTACAATCCCCCCCCCCCCGGTGAAGCAATAGAAACGAAAGCAATGAGCATTTAAAATCTGGTAATTCAAGAAGAGGTGCAAAACATTTTGAAAAATGGTTCAATTCAAAAAGTAATGTACCCTGACTGGTTAGCTAATATTATTGTAGTGCCAAAGAAAAATGAAAAATAGCAAGTATGTGTAGATTATACATATCTAAATAAAGCATGTCCCAAAGAATCATTTCCTTTACCACATATTGATCAACTAATTGATTCTACCATTGGTCATGAACTTTTAAGTTTTTTAGATGTTTATTCTGGATATAACAAAAATGGATGCCCTAGACGAGGAAAAAACTTCTTTTATTACAAACAGGGGGACTTATTGCTACAAAGTCATTCCATTTGGTTTGAAGAATGCTAGATCTACGTACTAAAGGTTGGTGACCAAGATAATTCAAAAATATTTATGAAAAACCGTGGAGGTCTACATCGATGACATGCTAGTAAAATCAGCACAAGCAGAAGATCATCTCATGCATTTAAATGAAACCTTTGAAATACTCCACAAGTATAATATGAAGTTGAACCAGGAGAAATGCGCTTTTGGCGTGGCCTCAGGTAAAGTTTTAGGTTTTCTTGTCTCTAAAAGGGGGATCGAAGTAAATCTGGCTCATATTAAAGCGATCAAAGAGATACCGAATATGCTCACAAGTAAAAAAAAAGTAAAAAGATTAACAGGGAGAATAGTATCGCTGGGGAGATTAATATCTAGATCCTCAGAGAAGTGTTTTAAATTCTTTTCGTTATTCAAAAAACAAAATCAATTTGATTGGACTGCTGACTGTCAACAAGCTTTGAAAGATTTGAAAGCATATCTGTCAAAACCGCTTCTGTTGTCAGAGCTAAGGGATAGAGAGATATTACTCATCTACTTAGCCGTATCAAAAGTAGTAGTAAGCACAGTATTGGTGCGAGAAGAAAAAGGTACGCAATCTCCAATTTACTATGTTAGTAAATTCTTCATTGGAAGTTGAGACATGATATCCTCATTTAGGAAAACTAGCACTGGCATTAATAATGGCATCAAGAAAGTTACGACCCTATTTTCAATGTCATCCTATTTCTGTCGTAACTACTTTTTCATTAAGGAATATTTTACATAAATATGAGTTATCAGGAATATTAGCTAAATGGCCAATAGAACTTAGTGAATATGATATTGTTTATCAACCTCGAATTGCCATAAAGTCACAGGTACTAGCATATTTCATTGCAGATCTCAGTTCGAGCTTACTTCCTGAAGCTAAAAATGAGGTACGAATATTTACCGGATCTAAGTTGGGGGCTTGGACATTATATACTAATGGATACACAAATGTAAAAGTGATGGATTTAGGTATTGTCTCAATTTCACCTTCAGGAGAAATTATTAGGCAAACAATAAAATGTTACCCTATAATAAATAATGAAGCCAAATATGAGGCAGTGATTGCAGGTTTGGAACATGAAAAAGCGATGGCGGTTAATCAAGTTGAAATCAAAAGAGAATTACAATTTATAGTAAATTAAATGCAAGGGAATTATGTGGTTAGAGAAACACGAATACAACAATATTTGGAAAAATGTGGGAATTATTGTGTCAACTTCGAGTATGGAAAGCTATTCAAATACTAAGAGAGGAGAATCCGAAGGCTGATGCATTAGCGAATTTGGGATCAGTAGCGGATGTATCAAATATGGAAAACGCAATCGTGGAGCGCCTATTTCACTAAGCGCTCGATAATTTAACATGGGATGGGAGAAATAAATTTATGAATTATCTTCAGTATGGAATATTACCTGAGGATAAAAAAGAATCCCAACTGCTACCAATAAAAGCAGCTCGATATTGTTTAGTAGAAGGCAATTTGTATAGAAAGATGTTTGGTAGACCTTTAGCTTGATGCCTTGGATCCTCACAAACTGAATACGTGATGCGAAAGATACATGAAAGACATTGTAAAAATCGCGCTGGTGGAAGGTCACTAGTAAAAACGCTAATAAGAGCAGGGTATTACTGGCAAAAGATGGAAGTCAAGGTGGAAAACTACGTAAAAAGGTGTGATAAATGCCAACGGTGCGCAAATAATATGCATCAATCGGCAGAGTTATCGATTATCGCACCGTGGCCGTTTATAAAGTGGGGAATGAACATTGTAGGACCTTTGCCACAAGCACAAGGAAATGTACGATTTTATTAATTTTAACTAATTCTTTTTCTAAGTGGGTGGAGGCAGGTGCCTTCAAACATGTACGAGAAAAGGAAGTTATCGATTTCATCTGGAGGAATATAATATGCATATTCGGGATTCCAAGGGAAATTATATATGATAATGGGCCACAATTCGTGCGAGCAAAGGTCACTGACTTTTTCAAATGATAGAAAATTAAATGGTTTACTTCAGCACCGTGTCATCCCGTAGCTAATGAACAAGCAGATTCGACAAATAAAATTATTATCAACAATATAAAAAAATGTTTGGAACAATCAAAAGGCAGGTGGCCTGAAGTGCTACCTCGGTACTATGGGCCTACATAACAATGGCAATAATAAGCACGAGAGAAACTCTATTTTTACTTGTTTATGGTACTGAGGCACTAATAATAAAAATAGGAGAACCAAGCCTAAGGTTTAAACATAAAAATGAATTAATCAATGAGGAAGAACTTCGTAAAAAATTGGAATTGACATAAGAACAAAAGAAAGCAGCTTTGATATGAATGGTAGTGTAAAAGCAAAGGATTGAGTGATATTACAATAGAAGGGTGAATCTTCAATATTTCAAGATTGGGGACTTTGTCTTTAAGAAGATGTGCCAGTCAAACAGGCGGGAAATGCAATAAAATTTAGTTCAAATTGGGAAGGACCATATCAAGTTTGGGATATTGCTGGAAAATGAGCATATGAGTTGGAGACCACGGAAGAGAAAGTGTTAACTTCCAAGTGGAATGCGGTACAGTTGAAGAATACTATTTCTTAGCAAGTATTGACTATCAGGTATCTCAAAGTTCATTACTTATCTGTTCATTTAAATTTTACTAACTATTTTAGATGACAGGCAAAAAGTTAGCCCGAACCAGATGATGACATTAGACCCAAAAGACACGCGAAATACTTAATTATTATCAGTTTAGATTACAACAATTCTTATGGGAAGGGTTAAGCAGTCATTATCTAAAATAATTTACCCCTAAGTCCCGTGTGTATTTTCTTTTTCAGGGGAAGGACCGTTGAGGAAAGTTAATCCAGTATTTAAGTTTTCATACTTCAAAGCTCAAACACTGGGGGGACTATGCACATGGAAGAAGTAAAGTCCAAAGGCATAGCTTAATGGCCAAAGAAAAAACCTTGAAGAAATTTTCAAATTTCAAGCTCAAAAATTGAATGGGCAGTGAAGAACTAAATAATCAATAGGAAATTGAATATTCACCAAAAAAATACACAAGAGCTATTAGGGTAAGGCTTCAAATAATTTCTTACAGCCTACGAAAAATATTTCTCTCTAGAAAAGAAACTGCTTTCTACAGTGCTTTTGCAGTGCCTTTATAGCCTTCAATACGCCATAAGGTGGTGGAATTCCCCAAGATTTGTCTCAAAAGAACCCCATTATCACTACGCACAACCACTAGTTTGGTTTCATCGCAAAATTCTAAATGACATGCAGCAGATTTACAAATGGGTGAAGGGTTCACTGTAGCGCCGAATCGTTTGGAGCCAACAAACGATGCCCGAAACAATGCTGGGCCAATTCAAATTACACACGGCGCTGAAGTTTCTTCTTCACTACAAACACTACCTCCCAACAATGCCTTAGAGATCTCGACTATGGGAATTGAGAGTTCCATCCATTTCCAAATTGGTCGCAAGCACAAAGCTGATGGAGAAGATGAAGAAGGTATCCAATCAGATCTAAACCAATGGGAAATAACTTCTGCATATTTGAAGAATATATCTGAGCAAGAAAATCAACACTTCATCCATCCAATTTCCATAACAATCAAAACAACTTTACCTTCAAACCCTTCCACTAAGTATGCTCAACAAAATGTCTCAACTAGGTCTACCACTCCAATTGTGATCAAATTAGATGGAAAAGATTCAATGTAGGGTGCTGAAAATCGTCGGCATGTCCAACTTGGATCATAACATAGGAATTTTGATGATCGATCAAATGATGTCCCTTCTACTGTGTTGCTGAATGTCCAGACTATTCCCGCTTCTTCAAGTGGCAAAAGAACAAGTGAGCAGATACTTTTAGTTGAGGAGAAGGTCACTGAACTAACTCCTACTGATCGACCTCAGCCAATTCTTTCATCTTCAAATTTGCCATCATCAGGTAATGCATCTACAACTCCTCTGCCAAACGAACATCTGACCACAAAAAAATGTTAGAACTTCACATGAGTAGACACAAATAGTTACTAAAACAGCTAATGTGTTAACTAGAACTGTAGATGTTCACATAAAGCTCCAACTCACTCCCATACCTCAAGACAGGCCACATCATGTGTAGCTTGGCTTTGATGATGACCAGGATGTTATTGGGGATGGACAGTGGCTGAAAGTTGTGTATGAAGACCTCCCAGCATAATGTCGACACTGCAGGCATATTGGACATGAAGAGTACTATTGCTATATTAAAAAAAGAGAAGACCAAGAAATAAAGAAGATTATAGTAGAAACATCAAGCACAAATGAAATCCAAACAACCAAAAGGAATGAAGGATGAAATGGCACACAACACCAACAGGAGCAGATTATATAGGGGCAGAACAAAAACCAGAATTCAAAACCAACATTGGGGGAAAAAGACCAAAGTACAGAACAACAAGGTAGAATAAACCTCAATTCAACAGCAAAAGAACCAACAAAGGACAATAATCCCAAGGATCAATGGCAGTCTCAAAAGAAGAAGAATTTTAGAGGTATCACCAGCAGAAGCAAGCAGCAGAAATTCAAACAGTCAATTGTTCAAATATTTGAATAACAAGTCACTAAGCCAGAAAAGATTTCAATTATCAATCTCACATCACACAATGCTCATCCAAATACCTCAAAGAGTGTGAAGGATCCACTAACCAATAACACAATTGTTGTTACTGAAAGTGATGAAGGTAAGATATATGAACATGAACTCTATGTACTTGATCACTCAGGGGAGCCATAAGGTTTGACTTCTTCTCAAGTCTTGTATGCCAGTGCTGATGCACAAACACATGTTTATGCCACTAAAAAATGTCCAATTGTTGTAATTGAAGAATATGTGGTTGATGATTCTGCCATCAAAGAAAAGGATATTAATACAACTCAACAGAATAAACATCTACCAATTGAATCCTACAAGAATCAGGAGAACCAACCTATTGGGGTTCTGAAAAATCACAACTCTAATCATAAATATAAAGGGAGTTCTAGGAGCAACACTCCTACTGGTACTGGGTTGAAAGGAGCAGTTACAAAGGAGAATATAATAGACTAGGTGAAAAGGAGCTTTGGAATACAAAAGCAAGTTCATAATATAAATCTAAATCACTCATGCTAGGAAGTACCCTTACAGACTTTTGTGGAATCACCTAATTCCACTAGAGGCGCTACACAACTCTTCAATTATAAAGCACAACAGGTTGAATACAACTCAGAAATAAATACAGGGCAGACGTTACCAACTGTTGTAGGTGCTCTGCCAGAGGTTTTACCTGAGGAGCAGGGTCCTGGTGTTGTTTAAGAGGTGTCACAACAAACAGATAAGTCAGCATTACAACTTGTTTGTCAGCAGAAGTCCAACATGGAGGATGACCAGATGGAGCTTGCAATAGTTCAGAGGGATTTAGTAGCAATTGAGACAGCTCCCATTGCATGTGCTTCAGGTACTAGATCTCCAATGCAGATCAAAATAAATATACCATTGACCTCTCCCAATCAGATTTTACATGATATCATCACGCACAAGGAGCTGCCTGTGGAAATTCATGCTGCTCTGGTTGATAAACAGCAACTCGAAGATGAAGGTGATAATGAAACAACTGCTAGGAACTTTAAAGTTGTGGTAAGGGAAGGAGATTTGTCACCTAGGATCTTATCCAGAAATGGAAAGAAAGGTAAGAAGCAAATACATTCTAAGGAAACACTACCACCAACCAGAATCTTACCCAAGAGGGAAGCCTTAACAACTAGATGATGGTTAAGACACTAATATAGAATATAAAATCTGTTAAGACTCAGCAGGCCTTCCAAAGAGTCGTCACTATACAAAAGGAATATGGGTTTTTAATTGTGGCACTTGTGGAGACTTTTCAAAAGCAAGGGTTAATTCAAACATACAGGAGAAGACTAGGTATGGAATCTGCAATATCAAATGTCAATGGGAAGATATGGTTATTTCTAGATGCTTTGGTAGAGTGGCAGTTGTTAATTGATACTGAGCAGCAACTAACAATCAAAGTATACCATCAAGAATTGGGTAAGCACATTATGATGACTTTCGTATATGCAAAGTGTTCATCACTTGATAGATTAGAATTGTGGGATAATCTATACTACCTTGCTACTGATATGGAGTTACCTTGGGTGGTCGAGGGAGATTTCAATGTGATTCTTGCTATAGAGGAGAAAATAGGAGGACTCCAATTTATCCCCCGGAGATTGAGAATTTTGCATTCTGTGTTAATTCCTGTTGTTTATTTGATATTGGATACAAAGGAAGTCCTTTCACATGGTGGAATGGTAGATCCAATACAGAATGCATATTTAAGAGACTAGACAGAATTTTTGTTAATCAACATTTCCAGGCTATCTTCCCAAACATTGAGGTGGAGCATCTTATAAGGACTGGATCAAACCATGCACCATTACTAATGAATTGTAGGGAAGATGCTATGCAGTTTGTCAAACTATTTAAGTTTTTTAATTTCTGAACTACACATGACTCTTTTAAAGAGGTGGTAAGGCAGAATTGGGTGGCAGATTTTGTCGGAGATCCTTTTCTAATGTTCAAACAGAAATTAAAGAGAGTGAAAACTGCACTGTCACATTGGAGTAAACTTACATTTGGTGACATCTTCAAGTAACTAGCTATTAGGGAAGATATTGTTAGGATTAAGGAGATGCTTTTTGAAGAGGATCCAACAATGGAGAACATGATTGTGCTACAATAGGCACAAGCAGAATTGAAGAGGTGTCTTAGCATTGAAGAGCAGTATTGGAAACAAAAGGCAGGAATGAAATGGTTTTCTAAAGGTGATAGAAACACCACATTCTTTCACAACCATATTAATAGCAAAGACAGAAGTTACATCTTAAAAGAATTCAGAATCTTGATGGTGATTAGCTTGACACACAAGAACATATTGCTGATGCTGCAGTTGAATACTTCCAAAATCAGTTCGCACAAGAAGGTGATTTTACAAATTCTAATTTACTTAATAATGTACCTTCAATGATCAACAATGCTCAAAATCTAGAGCTTTGTAAATTTTCAACCACTGAAAAAGTCAAAAGAGCAGTATTTGCACTAAATGGGGATAGTGCCAGTGGACCTGATGGCTTTACATGCTAGTTCTACCAACACTATTGGGACACTATGGGAGAAGACATATTCACAATGCTTCAGCAATTCTATGGAGGGGCATCTCTGCCAAAATCAATAATACATACAAACTTGTGATGCTGCCTAAGACACAACAAGTACAAACATTTTATGATCTAAGACCTATAAGTCTTAGTAACTTCATCAACAAGGTTATTTCAAGGGTTTTACATGACAGATTGGAGAAGATCCTTCCATCATTAATCTCCTACAACCAGTATGGCTTTGTGAAAGGAAGGAACATATTTGAAAATATCTTTCTCACTCTGGAGATTGTCACTGATATACGGTTAAGAGGAAAACCAGCTAATGTGGTCATCAAGCTTGATATGGCAAAGGCATATGATAGGGTTTCCTAGAAATACTTGTTACATGTGCTTAGGAAGCTGGGGTTTTCTGAAACATTTATCAATATGATATGGAACTTATTGGCTAATAACTAATATTCAGTGCTAATAAATGGTCAAGCTTCAGGGATTTTCAAATCCAGTCGAGGGCTAAAACAAGGTGACCCTTTGTCACCATCACTGTTCATTCTTTCTGCAGAATTTCTATCAAGATCACTGAACAAACTATTTGAAGACAAGAGATTCATAGGTTTTGGAAAGCTAAAGTGGACAGATCCACTAAATTACTTGGCATATGCTGATGATACAATAATCTTTGCTTCTACAGACCACTACACTCTAAGGAAAGTGATGGAAGTACTCACCATGTATGTACAAACATCAGGTCAGTTTATTAACAAGACCAAGAGCTCTTACTACTTGTATGCTAAGGTGGCAAGGAACTTAGTTAATTCTGTGGGTTCTATAACAAGTTTTCAAAAAGGTAGCTTCCCATTCACTTACCTTGGGTGTCCAATTTTCTACACAAGGAGAAGGAAGGATTACTACAATGATCTCATCAAGAAAGTGAAAGCAAAGCTACATTCCTGGAATGGCAAACTACTATCTTTTGGAGGCAAAGCAACTCTCATAACTAGTGTGCTTCAAAATTTACCTACTCACATTCTATCAGTAGTGGACCCTCCTAATAATTTCGTTCAACATTTACACAAAGTTTTTGCTAGATTCTTTTGGAGTACTAATGAAGAAGGCAGATGTAGGCACTGGTCAAAATAGACGAATTTGTGTCTACCTAAGGAGGAAGGAGGATTAGGGTTCAGGTCTCTTTTTGATGTTTCCAATGTATTATTTTCCAAGCTATGGTGGAGGTTTATGACTCTTAAATTATTGTGGTCGAATTTCATGTGGAATAAGTACTGTAAAAAAGAAATGCCTATTGTGGTGCACTTTAGAGAAGGATAACATGTGTGGAGAAAGATGTTATAAGCAAGAGAAGAAACTGAACATCAAATCCTATGGGAGATGAATACAGGTTCCACCAACATATGGCATAAAATTTGGACTGATATTGGAGCTCTATATCATGTCCTCCCCCAAGAATTAAATATCAATGAAGATCTACAGGAGGTGGCAAAGTTGAGGCATGGGAATGAATGGCATGAGCAGCTTCTTCATCAACTTTTCCCAGAAGATATAGTTGAGCATATAATAGAGGAAGTAAATTTTGATTAGAGTAGTGAGAACTGGGATACACCTAATTGGATGCAAACTACCTAAAGAAAGTTTTTTGTTGGTAGTGCTTGGGATTTACTTAGGCATAGGGCTCCTAATAATCCATAATACAGAAACCTATGTACTAAAGGCTTACCTTTAAAAATCTCCTTCTTCATATGGAAATTGTGGAAAGGGAAGATTCATATAGATGATCTATGATAAGAAATGGATATATGGTTGTCTCAAAGTGTTGGTTTTACTTACAACCACAAGAGGATTCATTCCAGTATCTATTTCTCAAGAATGCTACTGTAGAAAGAGTGTGGAATCACTTCATCCAGGCAGCAGGTTTGATAATGAACATGGTTCAGGTGCATAAACTGATAAGGGTATGGTGGAATGAACCATGTTGCTCAAAACTAAAGCCATTGTTTCAGGCTGCACCAGCAATTATTACTTGAGAATTTTGGAAGAGGAGAAACACAATGAAGCATGGAGGAACTGTCTCTGCAAACAAAGTGATACATGAGGCTAACAAGACTTTGTATTTTCTGGCAAGAATAAGATACCCATGGCTGTCAAAGATCCCAGTCTTATGACCAAATATGATAAAATATTTTGAATGCTACAAACCTTATATAGTGACCAGAAGAGTGAACTAGAAGCTCCCCGATGAAAGGTGGATCAAATATAACACTGATGGGGCATCTAAAGGAAATCCTGGACCTAGCTCCTATGGATTCTGTGTACGAGATAGTTCTGGTGATTTGATGTACACAAAAGCGGTAGAAATAGGAGATACAACCAACATAGTGGCAAAAGCAAAAGGAATTCTTCTACAGGGGCTCATATACTGTGTTGAGAACCAGCTGCATCCCCATATGATGGAAACTGAATCTTTGGTTATGATGAAGATCATTCATGGGGAATGGAAACGTCCATGGAATATAAGGGTAGAATTAAAGAGGATAAAGAAGATCAAGATTAGCTACAATGTCATGTTTCAACATGTTCTTAGGGAGGGCAATGAGCTTGCCGATTACTTAGTTAACTTGGTTTTTTTTCGCAAGTAATATCACCTTTCACTCATTCCAAAGTCTTCCTACTGCAGGAAAAACACTTCTGAACATGAACAAAGCACAAATTCCTAACCTTCGGATTAGGATTGCAAAAAGGAAACCACCTGATTGTTGAATAAATTCATTTTACCAATTCATATTCTGATTATTACACACTATGCATATCTTACCTGTATAATATATAACAATTATCCAGTGGTATTAGCAAAATGATGTTCTCAACCTAGAGTATCAAGCTGCTTTCCAGTGGTGATAACATGGACAAATGACATACTTGTTGGTTTCTTGATGATGTATGTGTTCTCAACTGTCGTAAAGAATCTACATCTGCTGCACTCACTGCTACCAGCTGAAGTATTATTCACATACATGAACAGTTGTGTAGCTCAGTCCACATACAGCTGGGTGCCCAATGCAGTACAAATAAAAAGATTATCACAAGTATACTACAAGGGGATCAAAGATGGCAAGCTGCACTTACACCGACTGATTGTGCTGGACTGTTTTGGAGAGTTTGCCTACTGCATGGAGATGTTCCAATACTTAGTGGTATTAGCATTACATAATGCTCAATCTGGGACTGGTGCATCGCCAGATGGGAGGATACTTTTCAATGTGACCAGAAACGATATGCCTAAATTTGCTTGGTTGTTTTTCTATTCAAAACTATATCACAAATCTGCTTGTCTATTCCTACTATTATCCTGTTATGCATACATAAAGCATCATATCTGGACTTCTACTTGTCATCCAATACTTTGAGTGCTGTAGTTTGAAAATTCACATCAGCCTCGACCTTTGGACAGCAGAACTTGGCACCTGGTGAGAGCATTCGAGGTGCTACATTGAGGTTTTGTACTTGGCTAGTGGATACACACATCATTCTTTATTAGGAAAAGACAAATCCATCAGATGTAACTTGCACTTATTAATTTTGTGCTTTAGGCTAGTTACATTTATATTCTTTTCGACAATTTGTAATTTTGGATTCTTTGTTTTCTTTCACATATATTTATATAACACTCTAGGCATGCTGCCTATTGGTCTATTTGCTTAAAAAAGGGCTTCAAATATAGTCATGGGATAACTATGCCTATACCTGTAAACCTGCTATAAAAAAAGCAGTTATGAAAATGATGTACATGAATATTTGTTTTGAAAGTTCAATAAAACTTGTTCAAATTACTTCATATTTCATATTCTTATGCCAATATAAAGATGAGACATCATCTTCATTAATTTTTTTTATATAAAAGTCCCTCTTTTATATTTAAGACTGTTTGTGTTTAGTCACAGTATATTAAAGCATTCATTCTACTTAAGATAATGTAGAAAAAAGCTCAAAAATTAAAGATCAAAAAGCATATATAAAATATGATAAAAATTAACATTGATGTTCACAAAAGTTTCCAAGAAATAAATCAAACATCCAAGAAAATCCAAGAAATATCAAAAACAATATTGTTGAAAAAGAAAACTAGGGAGCATCTTAAGAAGGAGCGGAAGGATCAACTTGGAGACTTGAACATGAAGTTTGGGAATCAACAGGATCAGCCTCTAAACTGTCATTGCTTAAATAACCCTTGAAACTTTCATCCATGGATATAGAGAAACTTTGACAATGCTGAGTAGTTTCAATTCCATCCTTAGCCCTGGGAATTTCAGCTTCGAGATCAAATCCTTCTTGGCTAGCCTCAATCAAAGGTTTTAACTTTGGTGGAGTAGGTGCGGAGATCTTCTTGGTCTTGAGTAAATGATTAGACCAGATCACCTGTGTACACTTCTTTTTGATTTAGAAGTTCTTTCAAACTCCAAATCTTCCCAATGGCCATTGAATGCTGCTCAGCAGAGGTGGCCTCCGTCCTATCTTTTTCCTTCTCATCTTGATTGGCGGAAGTTTTCATTACTTCTAACTCAACAGTAGTGATCCTAAGTTGTTACTCCAAAGTCTTTTTCTCACCATCCAAGACATCCTTCTCTAACTGGAGGCTCTCAAATTCCTCTTTCCAATTGTCAACTTCCGTGCTCAGCTCTGTAACGTGCTGCTCAGTCCAAGCCACTCTCCTCATCATCTCCGTACCTGTTAAATTGATCTACAAAAACACAAGGGAAAAGTGTTAAAAATTTAAAAAAATATGAAGAGAAAGAGGTAAGAGAGGAAAAACATACCTTGAGAGCAGAATAGATAACATCATTCATCAGAGTAATAGAGGAATGGGATTCAAAGTTTTCCCTCTCGAGGGGCCCAATTAAAGGTTTCAACCAAACCGTATCTCGGTCAAATTTCATCAGTAAATTCATTTCCTTGGGGACATCGATCATAACTTGCTTCTTACGATTCACAGTGGAAGGACCAACTTCATCTCAAGGGACAACAGCTGGAGTAGTTGCAGGAGCAGCAGCGAGAGCAACATGGCTCATAGGAAGGGTCGCAAGAGGTGGATCTTCAGAAATGAAGCCAAACGTTTCTTCCTCTTCACCCTCAAATCCTTGAGCAAAAATCCTCTCAATAAGACTTGAAGAAGGGTTCAAGGCAGGACTAGCATCATCATCCTCCGAGATTTCTAGAGGGACATCTTCAGGCTCATCAACCAGGTGAAAAGGCATAGAGTCTGAAGGTTGGTTCTGAGGAGTATTGGATTCATCATCCAAGATGACGCGCCTCCTGACTCGAGGCTTCTTCCTTAAGGATCCTTCATCTTCTTCATCTTGATCAGAGGCACGGGATTCTTTATTTTTCCTCTTTGAAGAAAACACATTCAAAATTCGCTCCTGAGCAATGTTGACATCAAGTCTAACTACAGGAGCGGAAGCAGGACATACTCCGTGGATTGCAAATCCTAAAATTATAAAGGATGATAAAATAAGAAGGAAAAAGTGAAAAATTTATTGTAAAGTAAAGTAGCATACCATGGGTTATAACTTTCCACCCAAACTCTTGGAATAGAAACTTCCAGGATCTTTGCTCCATACGAGCAGCAGATAACATTCTTTCTATCAAATCATGGAAGTTGGAAAGTTCACCAAACACTTCCATGATTACTGAAGAATAAGAAAATACGAGCAAGAAAGTTAGTATTTTAAAGGAAAAATAGCATGGTGTAGAAGTAAAGGGAAATACTCACGTGCAAAATTCCACTTCTCGTGAAAAGGCATGTTCTCTTCTCCTCCCACTAAAGCACGAATGGGGACAGCCACGAACCGAGCATACTAACGTCGGTCACGATCATCTTCAGGTCTAACCAAGACTTGTTCGCTTTTTACTGCGAGTTTGAAAATACCCTCGCAAAAATGTTTTGGGTAATACAGATAGAGGAGATGACGGAAAGACAAAAGGGCAGAAGCTAAACCCAAAAAGTAACGAAGGCAAGCCACTACCTGCCACATTATCGAACCTATTGCCCGAGGCAAACGTTAAAATAACGATAGAACTCTATAATCACTAGGACAATAGAGGTTTGAATCCTAAAGTAAAAGAATAAGTGTAGATGAACGAATAACCCTTACGGTAAGTGGTTATTCGGTCATCGGCACTAGAGGCTATGATTGGAAAGTCAGGTTTCCATGACATTCTCGGCGTACTAAAGGGAGAAGATCAGAGTTGATTAGAGAAAGATAGTGATCAGCAGGTTTAAGTGCTGCTACGGAAGAAACTTCTTTCTTTCATGCTTCACAATCATATTTAAAAGAAAATTACTGAGGAACGATCTCTGAAACTAAAGGTTCAGGCAGTGGTTCGTTGTGATTCTTGTGTTTGAAAGAAGATCTAGGGCTAGATGTGGATTTAGCTTTAGAGGAAGAAGAAGGTTTTGAAGGATTTTTCTGAGAAGAGGTCGTGCTCCGGATCGATATGGAACTTGGGATGGTTAATTAAAGATTACGAGGAAGGAAGGTTCATTAATAACCACGAGTATGGAAAGAAATCGGCATAATACCTGATTGTGCACGATTGGCTATTATTATCATAACCGTTATAAATTACCTATGTAATGGGTAATCAATTTAATAAATATTAGTAATGGAAGAGAATTAAGTAGGGAAAAACAGTTACATATTGTATCATTATATAAACCTCTTTACCATATCTTGAATGATCATCGAGAAATTTACAAATTATATTGTCAATCACTTATATTTTATCCTCTACTATTTGAAGAATTTTGTTCTCTCTTCTTGGGAGGAAGCTGTAATTATCAATAAGATTGTTTTTCCTTATTCTCTCAATATTTTGTTTCCTTTATTTGCTATTCAACTATACTAGCAAAAATAAAGTAAAGTTGATTATTAGAAACCCGAATTATTCATTTATTTTCTTTGACCACAAAAATTACAATGCAAAAAAAATGTGTTCTATATCCTCCCATTAATTTTTACATGTTTGGCATCTGTTGCATAGCATTACTCCTCTTATCCTTAGGTTATCCTGAGTAATACATGCCCCTGAAACTGCTAACTAACTAAACAAGCAACTTTAGTGGGAACTTTAATTTAGTCTTCCAAATCAATTTCTATGGCCAGTTCTTAATGATATTGTGCATCTTCACCAATTCTTCATAGCAAACGTTGACTGAAAATTCTCCTCTATTCCTATCTCCCCAGACTAATCTATCCTCCAACTGTTTTTGATTTTGTACATTTTGGATTCTGAACCAAAACTCTATCATGATATCAACTTCCCATTCATGGCAATTCTGTTACACCCCATATTTTCGTACGTAAAAGTACGTTGTAAATCAATTGATGTAAGCTAGAAATAAAATCATCTTTAAAAGTACAAAGTAAGTTAATTATGTTACTTTGGAAGTTACAAATCTTTAAGATCATGGATACCAAAAGGGTTGAAAGGCTTAGAAGCTAAACAAATTGAAGAAAATAAGTTTTCTCGAATGTCGACAAGTTGGGAATGTTATAACATATACTTTTGGGGTGAGACTAGGGTACTTAACATGATAAGGAGGTTATGTTATGAGTTATTTTATTCGTATGATAGTCGTGTATTAACTTTTAAAGTCAAGCGAGTTGTGGAATAAAAGTTAGCAAAGGTCATCAAAAGTGTTACACCCTATGTGTCCCAAGGTGACGTATAATAAATATGAGACCTATTAATTATGATTAAAATGAGATTAAAGTCATAATATGACTATATATGATATTTGTATATAAAATATGAGGTTTGGGAGAAATTGGATTTTAGTTGCAGAAAAACCGACTAAGGATTTGCCTTCTAATGAAGCTTTTTGAGCAATACATTTCGTGTGATATATCAGGTCCTTTTGGGAAATATTATATACCAAATTGAAGGTCTTGGAATTTAGTTTCCAACGCTTTTAACCGTACATTCATACGACATCCGGATAAAAAGATATAAACGTCGGAAGAAGGACCAATACTAGGGTGCCAAGCTATCAACTCTTTGACTTTTCAAAAGTGGACATATATATCCCTTATGTCGTCTCTTTTTTTATTTTACCACAGACCAAGAACAAAATAAGACCATAAACGTACCCTTAAGCTCTCTACAAGGATTTCAAAGAAGATTAATATCCCGGGTACGAAATCAAGAAGTAATAACATTAGAACGATCCCTATGACGTAAGTATCATTATATCACCTCTCTTTTTCTTTGTAGTTTGAGTTTGAGAAGGTACTTCATAGTTAAGAAATCGCCTACTTTCTGTATTTAAACTTCTAAATATCAAGGAAGGATGATAAATTTGTTTCCTACTAGTTAGAACTCACTGGACGGTGATTGGAAGTCGTGAGTTTGATTTATTTCACTTTTAGTGGACTGTTTTTTAGTCCACTCGTGTTGGTGTATTGTGCTGCTGATTTATGGAGTTTAGAAGAATAAATAGCATGGATAAATGCCACATGTGGTAGGGTAGTGGGTTGGTTGCTCTTTGTTGCAATTTCAGGCTAATTGATAACTTGTTGATTGGGTGTGTTATAGTATATTTTGGTTTTTTGTTGTATTAAAGGTTCCGAATTGTAGTTAGGTTATTTTTGAGTTACTGGTTGTATTGTGTTGTTGTCTCACCTATAGTAGGCTTGAGGGAGCAGTAAAATCAGGGGAATTTCTTCCCGTTTTATTTTAGAATCGAGTTATCGTTTGAGATACGTGGTATACTTGCGCCATCGAAGTTGTACATATATTTCTTTGTTATAGGGTTGGCACGCTAGTTGTCATAAGATTGTTGTTGAGTTGAATTGATGACTTGAGGTATGTTAAGGCTATCCCTTCTTTCCTTTTGGCATGATCCATATGATACAACGAAACGAGCAAGAACGCAACTTTCACAAATGATTCTATTATTAGAAGTACTAGGGTTGCCTATATTCTTGGTTCCCCATATGTCCTACTATCATATCGTCTGTTCATGGGTCTTAGAAAATATATAAGTTGATAAAGATTATTTCGTGATATTAACCGAAGGCATATTGATCTTATGAAATTCCGAGAGATCTTATTGACTTACTTCTTATGTATTGTATTCATTTATAGATGTACATTGACCCACGACCAGATGTTATTTTATACGCGTATATTATATGTATATGGGGTATGAGGAAAGGTTATGGCATTATATACGCACCACCACCTGATCAGCTGGTATGCGTTGATGATTTCGCCCACAGAGGCCGAGATGATATGATGGGATACCCTCAGAGGATTGATGATGTTATGTATGCATATACATATGCATGATGTGACATTTATACACATATGCATGACATTATAAATGTTTTATGATTTACAGAGCTATTCAGACTTACAGGTTGAGTTTTTTGCTCCATGTTTCTTTCATGTCTTTTATATACTGCTTTCATACCTTACATACTCGATACTTTATTTCTACTGACATCCCTTTTGCCTGGGGATGCTACATTTCATGCCCGCAAGTCCCGATAGATAGGTTGAGAGTCCTCCTAGTAGGCTATCACCTCATCGGAAGGTGTTGGTACACTCAACTTGCTCCGGAGTTGCCTATTTGGTCAGTATGATTTGGACATGTATTGATTGGTATGGCGGGGCTGTGTCCCGACCTTTATGACATTTATGTACTCTTAGAGGCTTGTAGACAGATGTCATATTTATGAATACTTGTATGGCCTTGTCGGCCTATGTTTTGAGGATACAAATGATCATGTCGGCCTTGTAGGCATGTATGTCACATGTATAAGTTTCTATATCATGTTGGGTCATCCTATTTCTAGTATTCCCTTATGTTTTATTTCGGTTATATCATGACGGGCCTTCTGGCCCATTTACCCTTGATGGTGTGATAATAAAGATACGTTATGTTGGTACTCGGTTGTGTAAGGCACCCGGTGCTCGTCGTGGCCCTCCGATTTGGGCCGTGACAAAAGTGGTATCAGAGCAGTTCTGTCCTAGAAAGTCTATAAGTCGTGTCTAGTAGAGTCTTGTTTATGGGTGTGTTGTGCACCACACATATAAGCAGGAGGCTACAAGGCATTTAGGACTATCACTCTTTCTTCTTACTCTAGATCGTATGGTAGAGCTCACTTGTAAGAATTCAAACTCCTAAATTCTATTTTATTCGTAATATAACAATACCTACATCCAGAAAGACAGCTGGTAAGAGATTGAATGTGGTTGTGGAAGAGTTGAGTTAGAGGAACTCGATTTTGCACCATGCTTATGATGAGTAAATGTAAGGTCTTCAGTACATTATGTGTGTACTAAGACGTGTAAGCTTCTTGATAAGGAATCCTAAGGCATGAATATCTATCCACCCATATAGTTTAAAATGCAACAAGAGAATCAAAAGGTAAATATAAGTTTCAACAAGTGAAAGAAGCAATGTGAAGAAGGGTACGAGGTACCCAGTTAGTGAAGGTTATCAGTTTTTACAATTCAGGCAGAGCAATATAAGTATCTATCCACCCATATGGTTTAAAAAAGCAACAAGACAATCAGAAGATAAATATAAGTTTCAACAAGTAAAAGAAGCAATGTGAAGAAGGGTACGAGGTACCCAGTTAGTGAAGATTATCAGTTTTTACAATTCAGGCAGAGAAATATAAGTATATATCCACCCATATGGTTTAAAAAGCAACAAGAGAATCAAAAGGTAAATATAAGTTTCAACAAGTAAAAGAAGCAATGTGAAGAAGGGTACGAGGTACCCAGTTAGTGAAGATTATCAGTTTTTACAATTCAGGCAGAGAAATATAAGTATTCTAAGTTACCTTGAAAAGTAATAGAGGTATGTACAGTTGCCCATACCCATCTCAGTTATGCCCTATGGGAGCTAACAGATATAGTTTAAGAGAAGAATGGGATATCAGGATCCAGCTGGGGTTAGAGTAACCCAAAATGGTGGATGGATTGTAATCATTAGCTAACATTTTCGAAGAATAGTGCAAACATGGTAATAGTTCTCCTTGTGATATAGCCAGATGGTGCACTCTAGTATATTAGTCAGATATGAATACTAGAATATTCAGAAATTTCATAAGATAGGCAGTAGAATCCTAGAAGGAATAAATATTTACCTTGGTATGGCACTCGTCCCTAGTCAAGAGAGAATGTTAGCCGACCCAAAGAGCCAGTAGATAGAGCAAGGGGAGCTAAAAGAGAAAGAATATTTTGTTGAAGTTTTCATAATAAAGTGATAGACAGAAATATTAGTAGGAGAATAAGAAGAGAGTAAATGAAGCATTATGAGTAAAATGTGATCAATAGATGATAACGGTAAATCAAAATATGACAGAATTATAGAGTCTATAGTCAAGTGAAGGAAAAGATAAGAAGTTACAGGTCTTGGGATAATAAAAGAGTATAGGCCAAAGGTCATATCCTCATTTTTGAGAAATGAGTTGGTGACTCCAACGTGATTACCAGAAGGCTAAGTTAGACCCCTTGTAGTAACAGAAATTAGTATGGTCTAGTAAACAAGATAAAACCGAACATGGATTAGGGACCGGAGGATTTGATAATAGTTGGCATCGTGACAACTTTAGATATTAGCATTTCGGCAATAATAGAATGGACAACAAAAGAATAACCTTTAAAGTTCATTCAGGAAGATGCTTCCCTAAAACAAGCATTGTGAGCAGAGTTAAGCTTAAGAGACTAAGTGTGCCAGTTACACTAGGTGTCACCCTTGTGCGTAAGGAATTTAGATATCCCCGGTAGAGAAGGGTTACCGTAAGGTGAGTAAGGGTCATGAGCTGAAAAGACGCCAAAGATGAAGAGGCAAAACATTTGTAGGTAGATCGTCATAGCATTAAATTTTAGTACGCCCCTAAAGGGGGAAGATGGTGTGATATGGTATTAAGTCAGAGTTATGTGGTTCAGGTAACTACGGAATAGTAAAGGAAGAATGTGGTAGAAAGGCAAATGGAATGAGATTGCATTTATTCAGATCCTACAGATATGATACGACTCCAGAACAATATGCAAGCACGACGCCGGGAAGAGGCAGTAAGGGTTCCGGCACCAGATGTTATTGATAATTAAGTGCAAATGAACACTTGATATATAAGGAGCCAGTTCGAGGGATAAGTTAAGACAAAGGACATGATCCAAGAGAGATTACACAGAATATAGATAGGAGAATGGACCAATGAGTAGTCTGTAGTTGATTCGGGAAGAGCCTAATTATGGCTATACAAGAGGTCATAGATAAATCAACAGATCATGCAAGATAAACGTAGTGAACCCCAATATAGTGAATTCAGTCTCGCAGAGATGATATCGTAATCCTTAGGATATATTCAGATAGGAGTTGGGGTAATTAAAGGTACCGTATAAGTGTTACGAAAATAAAAGAAAGTGTTATGGGAAGACAGTCAAAAATTTCAGTTCAGATGCAACCCTACGAGCACAAGGGCGTGGAGGTAAGTAGCTAGGGATAATTATAGGCGAGCAAGAACATCAAAATTCCGTCGGGTATATGATGTAATAAGCTCGTAGCTTTACAAGGGTCAGAGGGTCTCCCCTAAGTACTACAACAAAAGACTAGATGAGGAAATAAGGAAGAAGGCTTCAACCTAAGCATAGTGACCTAAAGAGGAAATGATCTTGTAACAATAGTCTCACTACAACATTGTATGCACTCCATAAAAAAGTGGCACCTATCGTGGCTAATGAACGGGAAGTAAAAATCAAAAGTGTTATTTTAAATCATATGAGTTACAGGAAATTCCAGTATTCGTTGGCACTAAGATAAGGATAAGAAAAGATGAGTGAGAAGGTGATAAGAATAGGTAATGCCTCGGGATTATGCCCATCAAAATAAGAGAGCTGATAGTTTCCGTAAGTTATAGAAAGCTCAGTATAGCTTGAATTAACTCGGATGAGTCTAATACTAGGTGTATTTAGAAGAGATGGAATGCTTCCCTGGTAGTAGAATAAGGGTGTAATTGTGATAGATAAGAAGATGACGCTTAGGCCTTTGATTAAGTAATGATTTAAAGAAAATGTATTTCATGAATTGCACGGGATTAGAATACCCCCCATAAGATGAATCACATTGGGATGCTATGAAATACGGTTATTGAAAAATAGTATCTTTCCTAAGTGGATCAGGCAAATTACTTCAAATGTTTCCGATGTGACGTGAGCCCTAGTGATAATGTATTACGTAAGAGGTTTCAAGTTATTAGTTGTAGATTATAGATCAATATTAAGGTGAATCAACAATGGATGGATAAAAGTTACAAAGTATTAGATGAGATTAGGTCGTCATCCTTAAGATGAACAGTAATGAGGAAGCATTAGGGACTTAGATATATCATACAGGATAAGCAACAAGAGTAACCTAGAGTTGGGTAGCAGACCTCAGTAATAATAAACTGAAGTAAGTGTAATGGTATAGTATGACCTACCTAGATACAGTAAAGTCATAAGGAAAGATAACTGAGGCTATAAAACAAAATATGTCAATAGTCGTAAGTCTAACAAAGTACCAAGCGAAGAACTTCACTACACCTATAGATGCCCAGAGGAACAGCTTATCATAATTTTGTACATGTTCACAAAGTGAGGCCTAAAGATTGGCTAACAGCTGGAGGAAAAATGATAGAAGAGTCGCATAGGCGCACTTACAAGGTCAGAGTCGTACATGCTGCATGACAGAAGGTAGCAACAGTTACGAGATAGGAAGAATTTCGATCACAAGTCATGGTGTGAGAAAGAGGCCTAAAGAGGGAGGAATGCGTTGGCCTTTGGATTTATTCACAGAATAGTTGCCTTGATGGCAAGGACAATATTATTCATAAAAGTTATAAGTTATGAGACTGATAGGCACATCAATCAACATTCGAGGACGAATGATCCAAAGGGGTGAATGATGCTACTGATAAGTGTGGATTTTGACCACTTATTCAAGACTTTTAACTTTTGTTTTAGTTCAAAAATGATTAAAGGTATTCCCGAAAACTGATGAAATATGCTTACTTGCAGGAGTATTGGAAAATGAGCCAAAGTGATGAAATTCAACTCAAGAAGGAGTGATTATGAATAAGAACAAAAAACAAGCAAAAAGGCTAAAGTGCGGACCGCAGAATTTTGTCTGCGGCCGCAGAAGTCAAGATTCTGGGAGTTGGGAATTAAAGACATTCAAGATCTACGGACCACACTATAATTGTGCGGCCGTAGAAATCAAATGTGTGGCCCCACCCAGAATTGTGCGGTCCGCAAAACTCAAGAAGTGCGGCCGCAGTTCAAAATTAGGCGGCTGCAGAAACCACTCATGTCAAGAGCTACAGCAAAGTGCGGACTGCACACAGAATTGTGCGGCCGCAGAACCTCCTAAAGGGTAATTTTGTCCGAAAATTCTAGCTTTGTATAAATAGACTACTTTCATAAAATTAGGTCAAGTTTTGAATATCTAAAAGTTGGTAGCGGTTTTTCTTCACTGTTTTAGGAAACATTATCATAGCTTGTCAATTTTACATTGGATTTTCATCTATTTATCATTAAATATGAGTTTAATCATCTTTTCTTCTTTATTTTCTTCATCACCCACTATGAGTAGCTAAATTTCTAGTTAGGGTTGTGACCAACCCTAGTGTGAGTACCTAATGGGGGTTTGATTTAGGGATTTTTTATGGTTGTGTGTGTAATATTTAGCCTAGTTCTTGCTATAATTGTAGAATTAATGGTTGCAAATATTAATTCAAGCCTATTTGACTTAGTCTCTATTTGAGAAAGAGAGACTTAGTCTAGGAAAACTTGGCTAACAAGAAATTGGGATGAACTCAAGAAATTGATAGTCCCAATTAAAGGGTTGAATCTAGAGATAGTAAAACCCGACTTGAGCATCTATCAACTATTTTGTGCATTAACCATTTGGACTTGAGAAAGCCAAATTGGGAAAAACCACTTTATTACCGAGAGGTATTGAGTGGACAATTGTGTGTTAATTGCTATAATACACCCCGACCAATAAAACCCTCTCTAAAGCCCACAACCCGTTAGGCAAACACCTAGGTGGAACTCACAGCCCTAGATCTTTTACATACTTGAAAAACAACACCAAAAATATTATTCTCTAGCTTTACATTTGCAAACCGTAGCATGATTTAGAAGTAGAATCAAAACACAGTTGTGGAAGTGCATCTTAGACACTTTACGTGCTTATTCCAAATATATACCTAATCCCATCTACGCTCCATGTGGTTTCGATCCCGACTTTTAGTTGGGTATTATTATTGCAATCAACCGCTTCACAACCCCAAACTGAGGTGTGATTTGGGCGAGGTCAATTTGTGGCGCCATTGCCGGGGAGTGTAAAAAACGGATTTAGCTATATATTTAGTTTTGTGTGTGAATTATCTTCTTTTCCTTCTGTGTTACTAATTTTTTTGGTGAAACAATTGTAGGTGAAATAATGGCTCTCAACAATAATGATCCTCTCAGAAACATGTCTTTGGGGGATGTGGACGTGGAAGATGACCAAGTTGAAGAGGTTCCTCCTGAACCTCAAGCAAATAGACGAGGTCGACTGCCTCAAGACAATGTTCCCGTTCCACCTCCACCAAGGGCGGATCCACACCGGGTGTTGCCGAATGAAGGGTATGCAAGTGCTATAGTCCCGCCCTGCATTAGGGAGGGCAACTTTTAAATCACAAATATTATGCTCACATTGCTAGGGCAACGGGGATTCTTCACCGGGGCTCCGAATTAAAATGCGTACAAACACTTGAAAGGATTTGTCGACACTTGCTGGGGAAGTAAATAGACAAACGTCTCCGAGTATGCTTTAAGGTTGAGGCTATTTCCTTTTTCACTACGGGGGGGAAGCCTTGGATTAGTTAGAAAGGTTGCCAAACCATTCCATCTATACATGGGATGAATTGGCGGAGAAATTCATTGCCAAGTTCTTTTCTCTCGGGAATATGGCTACTCTTAGAGACGAGATTCTAAGCATTCAAGCAAGAACCCAATGAGCCTTTGCACGAGATATAGGAGAGGTGTCGTACTATGGTGAAAGAGTGCCCGAACAATGACATGACTGAGGCTATGATTCAACAAACTTTCTATAGGGGGATCAATACTACCAATCAATGTGTGGTCAACCAACTTGCCGGTGGAAATTTCATGGCAACAGCATATGCCAAAACTTGTCAGATCTTAGATGAAATGGAGCATACTTCATCGGCATGGCAAAGTAGAGCAAATGTTCCTTAAAGTGATACAAATGTGATTCACCTACATAACAAATTGCATGATCATGGGCAAGCAATTGTTGAGTTGACCACTACAATGAATCAATTATACAAAGCTCAACTTCAACTAGTTCAAGGTCCTAAACAAGTAAATACAATGGAAGGTGTAAATATGATGGTAAACAAGAGAAGGCAAAATGGTCAACAAGTGCAAAACCGTGCAGAACAATATGTGCAAGAAGATAGTGGGTTTGACCTATATGAATCATACAATGAACAAGAGGAGGAAGTGCAATATGTGAACAACTTCCAAGGGCAAAAAAACAACTCTCAAGGCCCGAATCAACAAAAATGGTGATCTCAAGGTAATCAAGGGAATTGGAACAATCAAGACAACCAAGGTAATTGGAATGGTCAAAACAATCAAGGGAATTAGAACAATCAAAACAACCAAAGAAATTGGGGTGGCAATGGTCAAGGATATTAAGGAGGCAAAAACCAAGGGGGATGGAACAATAATCAAGGGAATCGGGGGTCGGGTTTTGAAAGGCTCCCGATGTATCAACAACCAAGCAACCCGCCTCCTTATCCTTCTCACGGTCCTAGCTCTTCCAACAATGAGATTGGGCGAATTGAGAACATGTTTAAGCAAATGATGGAGAAGAATGCCGACTCCGATGCTCAACTAGCCTCTCACAACACTTCAATTCGTAATTTGGAAGTTCAATTGGGGCAAATCTCGCAAGCTTTGAACACTCGTCGTAAAGGGGCACTACCAAGTGACACGGTGGTAAACCTGAAGGGTGGGAACTACACGGGACATGTCATGGCCATGACTACAAGGAGTGGAAAATGTGGGGATGTAACCACCTCAAGTCAAAGAAGAATTGGGGATGATGAACAAGTCATTCAAGAAGATGAGATTCCAAACAATGTGGTGCAAGCAAACGAAGAAGTGAGAATTGATATTGATGAAAATATGGAGGAGACTCAAGAAGAAGTGAACCCATCTAGGGAACACATTGTTGACATACCGTAACCGGTAGTGCCAAAGGTTAAGGCACCAATGCCAAGGCCTCCTCCTTCATACCCTCAAAAGCTTGCCAAGCAAAATGGTGAGAACCAATTCAAAAAGTTCATTAACATGATGAAGAGCTTATCTATTAATGTGCCATTGGTTGAGGCTTTGGAGCAAATGCCCGGATATACAAAGTTTATGAAGGATTTGATGACAAAGAAGAGGTCGATGAATTCTGAGACTATTAAGATGACACATCAAGTGAGTGCAATTGTGCACTCAATGGCTCCTAACTTGGAAGATCCCGGTGCTTTCACAATCCTTTGCACCATTGGAAGCGCCGACTTTGCCAAAGTTCTTTGTGATCTAGGGGCGAGTATCAACTTGATGCCCTACTCGATTTTCAAAATGTTGGGGATTGGGAAACCAAGACCCACTTCTATAAGGCTACAAATGGCAGATCGTACTATGAAGAGGCCATTGGATATTATTGATGATGTGTTGGTTCGAGTTGATAAGTTCATCCTCCCGGCGGACTTTGTGATTCTTGATTGTGAAGTGGACTATGAGGTGCCTATTATTTTGGGTAGACCTTTCCTTGCTACGGGGAAGGCACTTTTTGATGTGGAAGCTGGCGAGGTCACCTTTCGGGTGGGTGATGAAAAGGTGGTTTTCCATGTGTGCAAATCTATGAGGCAACCGAATAGCAATGAAGTTTGTTCATTTGTAGACTTAGTGACCGAGGTGATTGTTGATGATGCTAGTGCCATGATGAATGTTGATGATACTTTGGAGGCCGTATTGCTTAATCATGATGACGATGAGAAGGATGGCTATGTGGAATGTGTGAATTCATTACAAGGAATGGGGTCGTACACTTATGAACCCCGCAAATTGTCCTTAGATCTTGAAAATCGGAAGACTCCTCCAACAAAGCCCTCAATCGAGGAGCCTCCCACTTTGGAGTTAAAGCCATTGCCTTCATATCTCAAGTATACATTCCTTGGCCTGTGTTCTACTTTACCGGTTATTCATTCCCCTTGTTTGACTAACGTACAGGTAGACTCTACTTTGGTGGTGCTACAAAAGAGGAAGAAAGCTATCGGATGGACATTGGCGGATATTCGGGGTATAAACCCAGACTTTTACATGCACAAGATTATTTTGGAGGAGGATTCCAAACCCTCCATTGCACATCAAAGAAGACTAAATGAAGCAATGCAAGAAGTGGTGAAGAAGGAGATCATAAAGTGGTTGCATGTCGGGGTTATATACCCCATTTTCGATAGCTCGTGTACCTCTTCGGTGCAATGTGTCCCAATGAAAGGGGGCATAACTATGGTCACCAATGACAAAAATGAGTTAATTCCTACAAGAACAGTGACCAGGTGGAGAGTGTGTATGGACTATCGCAATTTCAACAAAGTCACAAGGAAAGATCATTTCCTACTTCCATTCCTTGATCAAATGCTTGATAGGTTGGCCGGCCGTGCTTTCTATTGTTTCCTTGATGGATATTCCGGCTACAATCAAATTCTTATTGCTCCAGAGGAACAAGAGAAAATGACTTTCACATGTCCCTATGGTACTTTCGTATTCTTGCGGATGCCATTTGGGTTATGCAATGCACCGGCGACTTTTTAACAGTGTATGATGGTTATCTTCACCGACATGGTGGAGGATTTTCTTGAGGTCTTCATGGATGATTTTTCTATGGTTGGAAATTCCTTTGATGATTGCTTGAAAAACTTGGATAAGGTCTTGGCAAGATGTAAGGAGACAAACTTGGTACTCAATTGGGAGAAGTGTCACTTCATGGTTGAGGAAGGCATTGTCCTTGGCCACAAAATTTCAAAAAATGGTATTGAGGTCGACAAGGCCAAAATAGATGTGATTTCTAAACTCCCACCCCTACATCCGTGAAGGAAGTGAGGAGCTTCTTGGGTCATGTGGGGTTCTATCGCCGTTTCATCAACTGATTTTCCAAAGTGGTGAACCCCTTGTGTAAGCTTTTGGAGAAGGATGCCAAATTCTATTTCAAAGAGGATTGCATGAAGGCATTCAAATTGCTCAAGTTCAAATTGACTACTACTCCTATTATCACCATACCAGATTGGATATTGCCTTTTGAGCTCATGTGTGACGCAAGTGGTGTGGCGGTCGGAGTAGTTTTGGGGCAACTTATCAATAAAATCTTCCATCCGTTCTACTATGCTAGTAAGACCATGAACGATGCCCAAGTCAATTACACGGTGACCAAAAAAGAGCTTTGCTATGGAGAGGTTTCGCCCGTACTTGATGGGTACAAAGGTGATTGTCCACACCGATCATGCCGTGCTTCGGTACTTAATGAGCAAAAAGGATTCAAAGGCGAGGTTAATGCGGTGGGTGCTTTTATTGCAAGAGTTCGATCTCAAAATCTAAGACTGCAAAGGCAGTGAAAACCAAGTGGCGGATCACTTGTCTCGCTTGGAGGAGGAGGGGAGGCCACATGATGGCCCTGAGATTAATGACTCCTTCCTTGACGAGAAACATTTGGCCATTTCAATGACTGAAATGCCATGGTTCACCGACTTAGCTAATTATCTTATGAGTGGTATTATACCAAATGAGTTCTATTCAAACCAAAGGAAGAAGCTCAAACGGGATTGCCTTGACTATTATTGGGATGAACCGTATCTCTTCCGGATTTGTACCGATAGTGTGATTCGACGATGTGTGCCGGAGGAAGAACAAGTGAAAATTCTTGAAGCTTGCCACTCTTCACCATATGGTGGTCACCATGGTGGAGCGAGAACAGCGGCAAAAGTGTTGAGTTGTGGATTCTATTGGCCCACCCTCTACAAGAACGCTAGTGATCTAGTCAAGCATTGTGATGAATGTCAAAAGACTGGTGGGATTTCTAAGAAAAATGAGATTCCGCTCACCACCATCTTGGAAATTGACATTTTTGATGTGTGGGGCATTGATTTCATGGGACCGTTCGTAAGCTCTTGTGGAAACACATACATTTTGGTAGTTGTGGACTATGTGTCAAAGTGGGTTGAGGCCGTTGCTCTACCCAACAATGAAGCTCGAAGTGTGGTGGCATTTTTGAAAAAGAATATCTTTACAAGATTTGGCACTCCAAGGGCCATTATAAGTGATGGGGGATCGCATTTTTCCAACAAATATTATGATACCTTACTCATCAAGTATGGTGTCACTCACAAAGTCTCGACCCCTTATCATCCTCAAGCAAGCGGACAAGTGGAAGTCTCCAATCGGGAGATCAAGAGTATTTTGTCAAAGATTGTGAATGCCAACCGAATGGATTGGTCGAAGAAAATTGATGATGCTCTATGGGCTTATAGTAAGGCTTGCAAAACACCGATTGGGATGTCTCAATACCGGTTGGTTTTCGGGAAAGCTTGTCACCTTCCGGTGGAACTTGAGAACAAGGCTGTGTGGGCATTGAAGAAGCTAAATCTTGAGTGGGATATCGCTGCAAACTTAAGGGTGGCACAATTGAATGAGCTTGATGAATTCCGAT
Source organism: Nicotiana tabacum (assembly GCF_000715075.1). Taxonomy (NCBI): domain Eukaryota; kingdom Viridiplantae; phylum Streptophyta; class Magnoliopsida; order Solanales; family Solanaceae; genus Nicotiana; species Nicotiana tabacum. The sequence goes on from NC_134103.1 coordinate 42,516,985, forward strand.
AACATGCATATACAAGTTCTTCCTTATATAAGGAGAAGATGAAGTACCTCCATAACAAATACATTCGGAACAAGGAGTTCAAAGAAGGTGATCTTGTGTTATTGTTCAATTATCGGTTACGGATGTTTCCAGGAAAGTTGATGTCTAAGTGGAGTGGTTCATTTGAGGTTGTGAATATGACACCCATTGGTGCATTAGACTTGAAGAATAAAAATGATGAAGTGTTTAGAGTCAATGGCTACCAGGTGAATCATTATCTTAGAAAAGTTGATGATGGCCACGTTGTGGCATTAATTCATTTCAAATGATTGATGGTAATCTGCATCGTGCCGCGATGTTAAATCAGGCGCTTCTTGGGAGGCAACCCATGTTTCTTTTTATTCTTCTTTTTCTTCGTTTTAGATAGGTTTTGTTTTGTGCTAACTGGTTTTGAAGTGAATTGCAGGAATGAGTGCGCTTTGTAGGAACTGTGCTCGAAACAATGGCTAAGTGTTGAAAAAGTGTGAACCGCACATTTATTGTGCGGACCGCACAATCTTGCATGCCACAGCAAAAAGGAGTTTGTGGCCGTATAATGCTTTGTACGGCCGCACAACTGGAGACCCAAAAATGCAAACTCTCTGAAGTTTGCAATTGCAAAGAAATGGCCAATCTGTGGCCGCACTTGGAATAGTGCGGCCCGCACAAATATCTGCGGCCGCTCCCAATTTTGTGCAGACCGCAGATCTTCAGAGGGACCACGAACAGAGTGCGGACCGCACAAAATTATGCCGCCGTACTCAGCTGCACATTTTCAACCTATAAATAGGCCCTCCTCTCACTGTTCCAAACTTTACACACTTTCTACACTTGGCACCTAAGCAAGCACAGTGCACAAAAATTATTTCAAGTATCACACTCATTTCATCGTCCTAGATTCTCTCATGCATCCTTCATCACTGGTATGTTCAATTCGTGTTTAAATTTTTCCAAATTTTCTTAGTTTTTGTTCTTAATTAGTATAGTTATTTTTAGGCCTAAATGTCAGATGATTCATCATTTGTGCCTAAAATTGTGTGGGTAATTTCATATGTACTCATTGGGGGTTGGGTAAATTATGTATCATGTCTAATTTGCCAATACCATGTCTAAATTGTGCAAAAAATTGAAAAACCTAAATTCAGTGCCGTCTAATTTTGAATTGTGCAGCCGCACATGAAATTGTGCGGTCCGCAAATCCTTAGCTTTGGGGCAAGTTTGTGCATCCAATGTGCGGACCGCACTCAAAATTGTGCGGTCCGCAGAAAATGATCTGCAGCCGCAGACATTTTTGTGCGGCCGTGGATCCAAACTTCAGAGAACTGTTATTACCGGGCCTGGAATTGTGCGGCCGCACTCACAATTATGCGGTCCGCACTTCAATTGTGCGGACGTACTTCAAAATTGTGCGGTCCGTAAAAGGCAGTCTGCGGCCGCACTCAGAATTGTACAGACCGCACTTTCACATTTACATATTATTTTGTCGGCAACTTTTTATAGCCTGTTTCTGCACTTTAACTGACTCATGTTGCTTTGTATTGCAGACAATGGTTCGATCAAGAGGTCGAGGTGATACTTCCAAAGGGAGGTGTGTACCCTCCCGAGGCCGAGGCAGGGGTACCCTACCACTCTCCGTGCAAAAAGTGATTGGTAAGAAGGCAACAATAGGCCGAGTTAAACAGCCAGAGCCCTCCGAATCAAGTTCATATGCCCTGTCTAGGGAAGCATCGGAGGGCAACTCAGTGCAAAGGCAGCCGGCTGTGCCATCACACCCACAGATTTCCCAGGACAGATACCAACTAGGAGACGAGCCTTCCTCTTCTGAGAGTAATTCGGAGGGATTGGAAGGGAACAGTCAGGCTATAGAGCCCTCATCTACTCATGCCCCCGCCGCACTAGTCGCAGTTGATGATGATGATGATATTTCGAATAACGGTCGGGGGGTGATACCAGAGTTGCAGGCCTGGAGAGGTCAAAGAAGAAGGAAGTTTAGGAAGATAGGTTTGTGAGCCTGACTGTATTCAATAGGTTCCGAGAGTGGTGGCCGCAAAGATCGCTCACTCTTGAGTGGCAGTTTGTGTTGAAGGATCTGGATAGATACAACCCGGATGTGTTAAGACAATTTTGGGAAAGAAAAAGGTAGAAATGGTTCGGGAAAAGCATATTGTATGCCAAGGAGCACTTAGTCCGGGAGTTCTACGCCAATGTGGCGCACATCAAGAAAGGGACTAAGGTTCGGAACTTGAAAGTATGATTTGATGAGAGCACCCTAAACACTTATTTGGGGTTGGAGGATATGGAGCCAGTGCAGTATTTACAGAAGTTCGCACTTGGTGACACGGCTCGCCCTTGGCTAGCTAAGATACTAGCGGCTCTAGGACCACCACTACCATAGATCACAGCAGGGGTTTCTATTCTGTGTAACACTATTAACTTTGAAGCAAAAGGGTGGCACACATTTGTATGCAGTCGCATAGATCCAAGGCGCAATGAAAACAACCTTTTAATACCCCGGGCAGTCTTAGTTGCATCTATCATGGCCGGGTACCCAATTAATGTGGGTGCCATCATGTCGGCCAACATGTCTCTGGTTGTCAGACAGGGTGAAAGCTCCTATCCGTATCCTAACACTATCACGGAGTATCTCACGGATGTAGGGGTGGAGCCCAAGAGCATTGATACGAAGGTAAGGGCTAAGCAGACCTTCTCCTGGTACTTTTCGAAGGACCCAAGTAACCCGAAAAACAAGGGTAAGTCGACTACTACCGTAGGCCAGTCTGATGAGCCATCGGTGGTAGTTGCAAATTCTGCTGCTATGCCTTCCACAGCAGTCGGTCCTTCCACCGAGACAGCTGACATGCCAACACCTCCATCTTGTAGACCATCAGCTTCAGTATCAGTGCCTTCCTCCTCCACATATCTACTCACTGTGCTGCGAGTCTATCAGACATTGACTAGTCTCAACAACTGGATACAGATAGCTACTGCAAAGCTGTCTGACATATCCAGTATTGTTGCAGCTCAGTCTCCTACCCCAGCAGTACCATAGGTTCCTCCGTCAGTGGAGGAAACTTTGAAGAAGATCTTGGACAATCAGAAGACCATCATGGATACATTGATGACACATGGGGAGCTATTGAGGAGTTGGGTAAACAGGCGAAGAAGATGAGGAAATCACAGGCCTCAAGAAAATCAGTGGACAAGTTGAGAAAAGAGGTGACCAAGATAGCAGCAGCTGGTGATCTTCCAATTGACTAACTGATGGAGACAAATCCATCAGTACCAGCAGACCCAGTAGCACCATCAGCACCAGTGGCACCAGCTGGCCAGTCTAACGAGCTAGACCTTGCTGCCCATACTGCTGAGAAGGTGCTTCAGATGTTCACCAACCTCGTTACTCCCCGAGCAGAGGATGATGAGATCCAGTTAGAGGAGCCTGAGGGTGGTGGTGTTGTCATGCGTACTGAGACCACATAGGGAGTTCTCTTTACTCTCTTCCCTCCCTTATTTTGATTTTTGTTAAGCATCAAGGACAATGCTTATTCTTATTCAGGGGTGGTCCATTTTGATTTGATATGACATTGGCCTGTAATAACTATAATACTATCTTTTTATCTTCATTTTCGTTTTCATTATGTATATATTTCTCCCTCTCTATTGATTTATATATTCTCTTTCCTATTCTCGGCTTGTATATTCATTTTTGCTTTCAATAGTTACTTCATAGCTTCTTTATTTTGTTTCTTAGTAGTTTAGCTTCTTATTTACTTTAATAACTTCTTGTTGATTTGGTAGCTTCTTTTTATGTTTAAGTGATCAATAAGTCTTTGGTTTTCTTAATGTCACGGTTCTTTCCAAAGGTGGTTTTTGTATGAACCGGGTGGCTCTTCCCAACGATGGATGGCGTGACAACCTTCTTAAAAGATTGAGTCCATTTTTTATGATTAGGTAAAAATAGTAGTAATAATGAATAAAAGGTTCAAGCATGCTTCACTTGGTACCAACGCACTTAACTACACGCTTATGATTAAAAATAAGTTCTTGGAAAGAAATGGCTCTAGTTAGTGACCTTGTGACTCTTGTGTTGACTTAGGCAATCATCGAGTGGTTTAGTTGAACCATTAGTGATTTTCAATCTTGAATACAGTTATTGTGGGCCCTCGCCTCTATCTTATTTAACAATCCAGTTGTGTGATAGGTGAGATGTTTTGTTACGAGTCTAAGTACCCGTGCGAATGGTCTAGAACTTTTCCCGAATGTGTTTCTAGGCGAAATTCTAAGTTTTGCTTGGCTTGAGAAGTGATTGTAGGCTCTCCTTAACCCGTTTTGAAATTTTTCATGGCCCACCAATGATGTTATCCCTAGTAAATCATTTTGAGCCTAAAGCCTTTCTCATTTGATAACCATGTTACAAGCCTTTACCTGTTTTGTAGTGACCCTCTCTTGGTACTCGCGCTTTCCTTAACACTCATGAGAAGCAAATTGGTAAAAACATAAGTTTGAGGGAGAGACGAGGATTTGAAAGTGGTATCAAGGTACAAAAAAAAAAGAAGTGGAGAAAAAGAAAGAACAAAAGAAAAACACAAAAAGAAAGTGAATAAATTGAAGAGTTGAAGGGATTCAAAGAAAGGCAAACGTGCAAAGCATGGAGAAAATAAAGAAGGAGAAAATGAATATCATGACCAAGAAAGAGTGATGTCAAGTCTCTCTAGTTCCCCTAAGGAAAAAGAAAATGACTCAAAGAGTCGACAAAGCATGAGCCAAAAAGAGAAAATGGAGTGCTTAAGGAAAGATGAACATGTTCTATTCCAACATTTCCTACCTTAGTCCAAAAGCCTTCATTACATGCCTAAAATTCCCTATGTGATTTCAAGCTGAGTGAGCTTACATTAGTGGTGATTTACATGAGGGGCAAGCATATGGTACTTAGAGTCGTACTTGTGACATTCTTTTGAGAGTGATGAGCGAAATTTTCACAAATCATTGAATTGAGTGCTACATTCTTAAGTGAGATGAGCAAACGGAGAGTATAGTAGGAGGATTTTGGGATCCACAGTGACCTACATGAAAGTGCGAACTTCTTTGATGAGTAAAGTCAATTATTGATGCTCAAGTGTCACATTAGAGTGGGTAATTGCCCTGTTGATGATTCATGAGTGTGTGGGTAATCGTTTGTCCCAATTGATGCGTGTTTGATTCACCTTAGCTTAGCTGGAATAGCTCTTTTCTCATGGAGGTGGGAATTACCTTATTTGCTTGAGGACAAGCAAAAGCTTAAGTTTGGGGAAGTTGATAAGTGGAGATTTTGACTACTTATTTGCTCCTTTTGACTTTCATTTTAGTTCAAAAATGCTTAAAGGTATTCCCGAAAATTGATGAAATATGCTTACTTGTAGGAGTATTGGAAAATGAGCCAAAGTGATGAAATTCAACTCAAGAAGGAGTGATTTTGAACAAGGACAAAAATCAAGAAAAAAGGCTAAAGTGCGGACCGCAGAATTCTGTCTGCGGCCGCAGAACAAGAAGAAATTTTGACAAGTACTGCAATGCAAAGTGTGGACCGCACAATAATTGTGCGGCCGCAGAAGTCAAGATTTAGAGAGTTGAGAATTCAAGACAATCAAGATGTGCGGACCGCACTATAATTTGTGCGGCCGCAGAAATCAAATGTGTGGCCGCACCCAGGATTGTGCGGTCCGCAGAACTCAAGAAGTGCGGCCCCAGTTCAAAATTGTGATGCCGCAAAAACCACTCCTATCAAGAGCTGCAGCAATGTGCGGACCACACACTGAATTGTGCGGCCGCAGAACCTCCTAAAGGGCAATTTTGTCCGAAAATTCCAGCTTTGTATAAATAGACTACTTTCACGAAATTAGGTCAAGTTTTGAATATCTGAAAGTTGGTAGCCGTTTTTCTTTTCTGTTTTAGGAAACTTTATCATATCTTGTCAATTTTACATTGGATTTTCATCCATTTATCATTAAATATGAGTTTAATTATCTTTTCTTCTTTATTTTCTTCATCATCCACTATGAGTAGCTAAATTTCTAGGTAGGGTTGTGACCCAACCCTAGTGCGGGTACCTAATGGGTATTTGATTTAGGGATTATTTATGGTTGGGTGTGTAATATTTAGCCTAGTTCATGCTATAATTGTAGAATTAATGGTTGCAAATATTGATTCAAGCCTATTTGACTTAGTCTCTACTTGAGAAAGAGAGACTTAGTCTAGAAAAACTTGGCTAATAAGAAATTGGGATGAACTCAAGAAATTGATAGTCCCAATTAAAGGGTTGAATCTAGAGATAGTAAAACCCGACTTGAGCATCTATCAATTGTGTTGTACATTACCCATTTGGACTTGAGAAAGCCAAATTAGGCAAAACTACTCTATTATCGAGAGGTATTAAGTGGGTAATTGTGTATTGATTGCTATAATACACCCCAACCAACAAAACCCGCTCTAAAGCCCACGACCCGTTAGGCAAACACCTAGGTAGAAGTCACAGCCCTAGATCTTTTACATACTTGAAAAACAATACCAAAAATATTATTCTCTAGCTTTACATTTGCAAACCGTAGCATAATTTAGAAGTAGAATCAAAACACAGTTGTGGAAGTGCATCTTAGAAATTTTACGTGCTTAATCCGAATATATACCTAATCTCATCTACGCTCCCTGTGGATTCGATCCCGATTCCTAGTTGGATATCATTATTGCAATCGACCGCTTCACAGACCCAAACTGAGGTGTGATTTGGGCGAGATCAGTTACACCCCATGTTTTCATATGTAAAAGTACGTTATAAGTCACTTGATGTAAGCTCAGAAATGAGATCATCTTTGAAAGTATATAAAGTAAGTTAATAATGTTACTTTGGAGGTTATAAATCTTTAAGATCATGGATAACAAGTACCAAGAGGGTTAAAAGGCTTAGAAGCTAAACAAATTGAAGAAAAATAAGTTTCGTCGAATGTTGATAAGTTTGGAATCTTATAACATGTAATTTTGGGGTGAGACTAGGGTGCTTAACATGATAAGGAGGTTATGTTATGAGTTATTTTATTTGTATGATAGTCGTGTATTACCTTTTAAAGTTAAGCGAGTTGTGGCACAAATGTTGCCAAAGGTCATCACAAGTGTTGCACCATGAGCATCCCAAGGTGACATATAATGAATATGAGACTTTTTAATCATGATTTAAATGAGTGTAAAGTCATAATATGACTATATATGATGTTTGGATATAAAATATAAAGTTTAGAAAAAATCACGGAAAAACCGACTAAGGATTTGCCTTCTAATGAAGCTTTTTGAGCAATACATTTCATGTACTATATGAGGTCCTTTTGGAACATATTATATACCAAATTTAAGTTCTTGAAATTTAGTTTCCAATGCTCTTAACCGTTCATTCATACAACATCCGGATAAAAAGATATAAGCGTCGGAAGAAGGGCCAATGCTAGGGTGCCAAGCTAGCACCTCTTTGACTTTTCAAAAGTGGATATATATATCCCTTATTTCGTCTCTTTCTTCATTTTTCCGCAGACCACGACAAAAATAAGACCATAAACTTACCCTTAAGCTCTCTACAAGAATTTCAAAGAAGATTAACATTCCGGGTACAAAATCAAGAAGTGATAACATTAGAACGATCTCTACGACATAAGTATCATTATACAACCTCTCTTTTTCTTTGTAGTTTGAGTTTTAGGAGGTACTTCATAATTAATAAAATGCCTAATTTCTGTATTTGATCTTTTAAATATCAAGGAAGGTTGATAAAAAAATTTCTAATAGTTAGAACTCACGGGACGATGATCAGAAGTCGTGAGTTTTATTTATTTCACTTTTAGTGGACTATTTTGTAGTCCACTCATGTTGGCCTATTGTGCTGCTGATTTATGGAGTTTGAAAGGATAAAAGGCGTGGAGAAATTCCACATGTGGTAGGGTAGTGGTCTGTTCGCTCGTCGTTGCAATTTCAGGCTAATTGATAACTTGTTGATTGGGTATGTTATGGTATATTTGGGTTTTTTGTTGTATTAAAGGTCCCGAATTGTAGTTAGGTTATTTTTGAGTTGATGGTTGTATTGTGTTATTGTCTCACCTATAGTAGGCTTGAGGGAGCAGTAAAATCAGGGAAAATATTGCCTGTTTTATTTTAGAATCGAGTTATTATTTGAGATACGTGATATACTTGCGCCATCTAAGTTGTACATGTATTTCTTTATTATAGGGTTGGCGCTCTAGTTTTCATAAGTTTGTTTTTGAGTTGAATTAATGACTTGAGGTATGTTAAGGCTATCTCTTCTTTCCTTTTGGCATGATCCATATGATACAACGAAACGAGCAAGCACGCAACTTTCACAAATGATTATATTCTTAGAAGTAATAGGGTTGCCTATGTTCTTGATTCCCCATATGTCCTACTATCATATCGTTTGTTCATGGGACTCAGAAAATACGTAAGTTGATAAAGTTTATTTTGTGATATTAACCGAAGGCATATTAATCTTATGACATCCCGAGAGATCTTATTGGCTTATTTCTTATGCATTGCATTCATTTATACATGTACATTGACCCATGACCAGATGGCGTTATATACGTGTATATTATATGTATATGGGGTATGGGGAAAGGTTACGGCATTGTATATGCACCACCACCTGATTAGCTGGTATACGTTGATGATTTCTCCCACAGAGGCCGAGATGATATGATGGGATACCCTCGGAGCCTTGATGATGTTATGTATACATATACCTATGCATGATGTGACATTTATACGCATATGCATAACATTAAAATGTTTCATGATTCACAGAGCTATTCAGACTTATAGGTTGAGTTCTTTACTCCATGTTTCTTTGATGTCTTTTATATACTACTTTCATACCTTACATACTCGGTACTTTATTTGTACTTACGTTTATTTTCCCTAGGGATGCTGCATTTCATGCCCGCATATCCTATAGACAGGTTGAGAATCCTCCTAGTAGGCTAACAGCTCAGCGAAAGGTATTGTTGCACTCCACTTGCTCCAAAGTTGCCTATTTGGTCAGTATGATTTGGACATGTATTGATTGATATGGCGGGGCCCTGTCCCGACCTTTATGACATTTATGTACACTTAGAGGCTTATAGACAGATGTCATGTATATGGATACTTGTATGGCCTTGTCGGCCTATGTTTTAAGTGTGCAAATGATCATGTCGGTCTTATAGGCCTGTATGGCACATGTATAAGTTTCTATATCATGTTGGGTCGTCCTATGTCTAGTATTCCCTTATGTTTTATTCTGGTTATCTCATGACGGGCCTTATGGCCTATTTACCCATGATGGTGTGATAAGAAGGATACATTATGTTGGTACTCGGTTGAGTAAAGCACCGGGTGCTTGTCGTGGCCCTCCGATTTGAGTCGTGACAAATTCCTTCTAAAGCAAATGTCCCATGAGTTGTTCTCCCTAAGTTGCTTCGCAATAGCATCTCTATGTATAGCAAAATCATATAAATCAGAAAATTCTTCCTGCAAAATAGATTCACCTAGCCATTTATCTTTCTAGAACTTGATTTTTTTCTCCATCTCCTACTTGTATTTTTGTCTTGCTAAACAGTTGCCAAAGTTCGCTAATGTTTTTCCATGGACCCACCCCATGTGGCCCTGAAGGAATTCCGGTATATCAGAATTTCTTATCGCTATACTTTGTCTCCACTACTTTCCTCCAAAGTGTATTTTCTTCTTTGCTATATTTCCATAGTCATTTCATCACTACAGTGGTGGCTCAAGTGTGAGGCTAGTAAAATCTTTACTTTAGGCCCCTAAAATTTGAGGCCCCAAAATATATTAATGGTGGAATACATAATAATATGTTCGTTGTGACCATATTGAAGTTTGAAGAAACAAGTACAAAATCAATATAAAAATAAAGAAATAAATAATGTCCACTTTTTAATATTAGAAATATGTTAGAACTTTAAATTAAACTATTTAAATATTCATATTAGTACATAAAAAATTTTACAACAAAATTCAAGGTAATGTATTGCAAACGTATGGCTAATATCTTATTAACTTAAATTAACTCTTACTAATGTAAATAATAATATTACTATGTGAAGTTAAAACTTTATATCTCGTAAGAATACTACGCTAAAAATTAGTACGAAAAGAAAAGAAAAGAAAACATTACATTTTTTGCCTGTGTGTGCATAGGTGTATAAAACTTGAATACTTATTAAATTTTTGCTTTAGGCAACTGATTTTGTTGAACCGCCCTTCCACCAATAAGCTATTGCAATGCCATTTGAGGTTTCGAATTCCCAATCCCCTTTTATCTTTGGGAATGATTACCTTTTCCCACTTAAAATTTCATTATTTTGGACACAAATTACTAATTTTATATATATATATATATATATATATATATAAAGTAAATAGAGACTAGTATAAAAAAAAGAAAGAAAAATACAAAGTGAAATTCACCGAAGCACAATTCTTGATTGTGAAACGAGTCGCCTACGTCTGACTTTCACACTACATTTGGTAGGGCGCTAGTTCTTTAAAGGGGTATTTTTTTTTTCTGTAAAAGATGTATCCTCCAATGTAAATATCTTTTTCCTGATGAGCCTAAACCATCAACATCATCATTTAGTCTTGTCAGTTCCTGGATTGCGTTTTTCTTACCAATCAGCATGGGCGGAGCTAGGTGGGCCACTAAGAAATTCTAAGATTCGAAGCTCTAATTAACAATACTTGGCTAACACAGACCCAAAGAAGACAAAAATAGGTGAAAACGGCCCCAAAAAGTTGGAACATGCAATGAAAACTCCAAGCAGTAAGAAAAGAGACAATATTTGGAGACTGAAGAAAAAGAGAGAAAGGTAAGAACCCAAGAAATCTTACCTCAAAAACGTCCTAGCAAAGAAAACTTTGATAAACCCAAGAAAAAGCATCCACCCTTTAAAACTTAAGGGACTATTTTCATCTTCTTTTTCAAGAAAGAACAAGATAACCGTACACATAAACAAAATAATGACAGCTAAAAAACTTTCTTATACTGGGAAAGCTCAACTAGACCATAATGTCTTGTTTGGCATGCAGGCAAACTCGGCACAGCTAAAATTCTAAAACTTATTGATACGCTTGTATACGGTCGAAATAGATTTCGACTACGATTGATCGAGGTTGAAACATAATGGATCGAAGTAAGACTTCGAGATGGGTTCCGAAGATGGTACAAACAAGCTCCGGATTTCAGGTATAGGTCAAATACCGAGTTCGAAGTCATCATCGAGCTCGGGTCTGAATCGAACTGAGATGAGATGATTTCGAGCTTAAGGGGCAGAGGCCAACCGGGACAGAGTCCGAATCATCACCTGATGCTGAGTCCATATCGAGCTCTAGAAGCACTACCGACCAACACCGAGGCCGATCGGGTTCAAGCTCACAGACAAGAACCGTTGCAAACACACTAAGGGAGAGAATCTCGGCAGAAATTAGGAAAAAGCTGATTTATTATGGATTCTTCACTATGTATTTTTAATTATATCTAAAGTATGATCCTCCACTATAAAGAGGATGGCTACATTAGTTTTTTTGGCTTACATTGTAATTCAAGCACCATATTCTCCTATATTGAAGAGTTATTCTTTAAAGCTTGATAAATTGATTCAGCTTGCTTAGTCCTAAAAATCATCTTCTTTACAACCTTGTTTACTTTGCATTCTTTACAATCCGTATTTGATATTTCTATTTATCCTTATGATTTGTATTAAGTTATACCGCATATCCTTAGAACTACGTACAAATTTAACTCTATCCGTTTTTGGGTAAACAGTTTGGCGCCCACCGTCGGGCTAAGGATAACAGTGGTTATTTGATACGAATCTGTAAAAACACACCGTTTTGCGTTTGTTTAGCAACGACTAACTACCAATCAAATGGCCTTACCTATCAACAACGAAGCTGGTCTTCAAGATGAGAACAACAACTTGACACCCAGTACCGAAAGACCACTTGTCAATGCCATTGGAGCTCGGATCGGAGCGCCGATAGATATCAATTCGCATGTGGCCATTGAGGCGAACATACATTCTGAACCTGAAAAAAGCATTCATGGTGGCACTCGGTCTGCAACTCGAAACACCCATAACATTGAGGAAAACGGCGTCAACTTGCGTGTGATTTTTGAAATGTTACAAGCCCAACAGGTAGCGATAGCTCAGTTGCAGAGTCAAACCCAGCTACCAAGTAGGTCGGAGCCCAGTCCACCCCAAGAAATTACCCACGGAACGGAGCCATCTATAGTGATGTCAAATAAGCAAGAATCGGGGAATACTCCCGAAATCGCTAAAATACTCAAGAAACTCACAAAGCGAGTCGAAGCCAACGATAAAAAAATAGAAACATATAATTCCAGGGACGACCAGATCTCGGGGATCCACCAATGATAAAAGGGTTAGATTTCAAAAAATTCATGCAAAAGCATTTTCCCTCGAGCGCGGCCCTAAAACCAATCCCCAAAAAATTCTGTATGCCTGAAATTCCCAAATATAACGGAACGACCGATACCAACGAATATGTCACCTCTTACACGTGCGCCATCAAGGATAATGATTTGGAGGACGATGAAATCGAATCTGTGTTGTTGAAAAAGTTTGGAGAGACCCTCTCGAAGGGAGCAATGATTTGGTATCACAACCTACCACTGTATTCGATCGATTCATTTTTCATGTTAGAATATTCTACACGTCGGGGCCATAAAGGTCACAACAAGGAAATCAGACCTCTTCAAGGTAAGACAAAAGGATAACGAGATGCTAAGGGAGTTCGTATCTCGTTTTTAAATGTAACGAATGCATCTGCCACCAGTCATAGATGATTGGGTTGTTCAAGCATTCACTCAAGGTCTGAACGAACGAAGTTCGACGGCATCACGGCGACTGAAGCATAACCTGATCGAGTACCCAGCTATCACTTGGGCCAACGTGTATAATCGGTACCAATAAAAAATTAGAGTCGAAGACAATCAGTTGGGGGCTGAACCCGCTACTCGAAGGGATATCAATCGAGAACAAGGTCCTATCAGGGTTCGATATCGACCGTATAACGGAAACCACAGAATCAATGAATCGAGACGTACAAATCAACAAAAGAAGTGGTTGAGGTCAAGGGTCTCGGGGACCGATGAACAGAACTGGGTTTGACAGGCCTACCGGATCTAAGGAAGCGCCTCGGTTATCGGAGTATAACTTCAGCATTGATGCATCCGCCATCGTGTCGGCTATCGGACGCATCAAAGACACTAAATGGCCTCGACCCATGTAGATCGATCCTGCCCAAAGAAATCCCAATCAAATGTGCGAATATCATGGAACCCATGGCCACAGAACGGAAGATTGCAGGAAACTAAGAGAAGAGGTAGCCCGGTTATTCAATAAAGGGCACCTTCGAGAATTTTTAAGCGACCGGGAGAAGAACCATTTCAAAAACAAGAATTTCGGCAAGCAGAACAAACAAGAAGAACCACAACATGTCATTCACATGATCATCGACGGTGTCGATACCCCTCAAGGGTCGGTGCTTAAACACACTAAGACATCGATTGTGAGAGAAAAGCGATCTCGAACTCAGGATTATGCACCCATAAGAACTTTGTATTTCAATGATAAAGATGCAGTAGGAGTCATACAACCTCATAACGATACACTGGTAATATCCGTACTTATGAATAAAACTAAAGTTAAGCGTGTGTTAATTGATCCAAGGAGCTCGGCTAATATCATTAGGTTGAAGGTCGTACAGTAACTCGGTCTATAAGACCAGATCGTACCCGCAACCCTGGTCCTAAATGGATTCAATATGGCATGTGAAACCACCAAAGGCAAGATAATTCTGCCAATAAACGTGGCCGGGACCATCCAGGAAACGAAGTTCCACGTAATCGAAGGCGACATGAGGTACAATGCCCTTTTTAGAAGGCCATGGATCCACAACATGAGAGTTGTACCCTCGACCCTACACCAGGTTCTTAAATTCCCAACATCGAGGGGGGTCATAACAGTGTACAGAGAGCAACCGACCACAAGAGAAATGTTTGCCGTCGAGGAAGCGAATCTGATATCCTCGCCTTTGCCAATAAAAGGATTGAGCTCAAAAGGGGAACAAGATGCCAAATAGCAATCACAGACACCAGCTTTAACCCAACTAGAAAATCAGAAGATCGATGAAGATGATGATCATAGGATTCCTTGATCCTTCGTACTTCCCGATGATTCCGACACCACCCGATCAACGATCGAAGAATTGGAGCAAGTCATATTAATCGAGCGTTTGCCCGAACGAAAGGTATACCTGGGAACGGAATTAACCCCCGAACTCAGGAACAGACTTATTCAATTTCTTATAGATAACATGGATTATTTTTCTTGGTCCCATTTAGATATAACAGGAATCCCACCGGATATAACGACACATCGGCTGAGCTTGGACCCTAGGTTCAGACCGGTATAGCAAAAGAGAAGACCCCAGTCCAAGGTAAAGCACGCATTCATAAAGGATGAGGTAACCAAACTTCTCAAAATAGGGTCCATTTGGGAAATGAAATATCCTGAATGGTTAGCCAATATAGTTGTAGTGCCTAAAAAAGGGAACAAACTTAGAATGTGTATAGATTATAAGGATTTGAACAAAGCATGCCCCAAAGATTCTTTTCCGCTGTAAAACATCGATTGCATGATCGATGCCACGGCCGGCCACAAGATCCTTACTTTTCTCGATGCCTATTACGGGTATAATCAAATCCAAATAAACCCGGAAGACCAGAAAAAGACTTCATTTGTCACCAAGTATGGAACATATTGTTATAATGTGATGCTCTTTGGGCTAAAAAATGCAGGAGCTACTTACCAACGCCTAGTAAATAAAATGTTTGAAGAATAAATAGGTAAATCAATGGAAGTTTATATTGATGATATACTAGTTAAGTCCCTACGCGTAAAGGACTATTTGACCCATTTGCAGGAAACGTTCGAGATTTTAAGGAAATACAACATGAAGCTCAACCCCAAGAAATGTGCTTTCAGGGTCGGGTCGGGCAAGTTCCTCGGCTTCATGGTGTCAAATCGGGAGATCGAGATTAACCCCGATAAAATCAAGGCCATCGAAGACATCACCATCGTGGACAGTGTGAAAGTCGTACAGAGGCTAACGGGACGGATTGCAGCCTTAGGCCGATTCATTTCGAGGTCGTCAGATCGAAGTCACAAATTTTTCTCTCTACTCAAAAAGAAGAACAATTTCGCTTGGACCCCAGAATGCCAACAGCATTAAAGGAATTAAAACGATATCTATCAAGCCCACCACTGCTTCATACTCCAAAAACAGACGAAAGGCTTTACTTGTACTTGGCAGTATCGGAAATCGCGATAAGCAGTATCCTAGTTCGAGAAGAGTAAGGTACGCAATTTCCCATTTATTATATAAGTTGAACCTTAGGAGAAGCAAAAACTAGATATCCGCACCTAGAAAAATTGGCACTTGCACTGATAAGCACCTCTAGAAAGTTAAGACCGTACTTTCAATGTCACCCCATATGCGTATTAACCACTTACGCGCTTCGTAATATTTTGAACATGCCCGAACTATCAGGCCGATTGGCCAAATGGGCCGTTGAACTCAGTGGGTACGATATCGAATATCAACCCCGTACGACCATCATGTCGTTTAACTCTCGAGATCCGTGATAGAAAAAAGTCATGCCGAGATAAATTCTACGAGCTTAACCTGGTATTGGAGGAATAAATATATTGAATACTTAAATAATGGAAAGCTCCTATCGGACCCTAAACATTCGAGGTCCCTACGAACCAAAGCTGCTTGATTCACATTTAACTGCAGATGGAACGTTATATCGAAGGACATTCGATGGACCATGGGCAGTATGCTTAGGTCCAGGAGACACCGATTACATCATACGTGAGGTGCACGAGGGCACTTGTGGGAATCACTCTGGTGCCGATTCATTAGTCCGAAAAATAATCAGGGCAGGGTGTTATTGGATCGATATGGGCAAAGATGCAAAGGAGTTTGTTCGAAAATGTGAGAAATGTCAAAGGTTTGCACCAATGATCCATCAGCCCGGAGAGCAACTTCACTCAGTCTTTTCCCCATGGCCATTCATGAAATGGGAAATGGATAACGTCGGCCCTCTGCCATCGGCACCAGGTAAAGCTAAATTTATTTTATTTATGACTCACTATTTCGCTAAATGGGTTGAAGCACAGGCTTTCGTAAAAGTAAGAGAGAAAGAGGTTATAGACTTTATCTGAGATCATATCATATGTCGATTCGGGATACCCGCCGAAATAGTGTGTGACAATCGGAAACAGTTTGTCAGCAGCAAAGTGATGAAATTCCTCGAAGACCACAAAATAAAGAGGATATTATCAACACCGTATCACCCCAGTAGGAATGGACAGGCAGAATCAACAAACAAAACTATCATTCAAAACCTAAAGAAGAGGCTGAACGACGCTAAGGAAAAATGGAGAGAAATCCTACCCGAAGTTCTTTGGGCATATCGAACAACATCAAAATCTAGTATGGGGGCGACCCTGTTCTTCTTAGTATATGGCTCCGAAGCCTTGATTCCAGTCGAAGTCGGGGAACCCAGTGCCAGGTTTCGGTATACAACAGAAGAGTAAAATAACGAGTCTATGAACACTAGCCTCGATTATCGGATGAAAAAACGAGAAGCTTCTCTCGTCCAATTGGCCGCCCAAAAGCAGTGAATCGAAAGATACTATAATCGAAGAACCAAGCTTCACCATTTTAAACTCGGGGACTTAGTGTTAAGTAAAGTCACCCTCAGGACCCGAAATCCAAACGAAGGAAAACTAGGACCGAACTGGGAAGGACTGTATCAGGTTCTCGAAAATGTCGGAAAAGGATCATACAAGCTCGGTATTATAAACGACAAACAACTACCAAGCAATTGGAATGTGTTGCACCTAAAACGATACTACTGCTAAGGTACGACCCTCCCATATTCGTTTACATTTCGAAACTAACCCCTACAGGAGTCCGATCAGGAGCTAGGATGGATCCTTCAATACAAAGCCCTAGGTCTGAAAGCACGTGTTGCACTCTTTTTTTCTTGGACCGGTTTTATCCCAAATGGGTTTTTTGGCAAGGTTTTTAATGAGGCAACCAGTGATCGTGCTAAACTTAGAAACAATTCGACAGTATCCGAGGCCTCTTTACAATCGACCTCAAATACTGGGGGGAGGAGGCATTAGCCCTCAAATATATCAAGTTCTGATGCAAGAAAGTTATTTCATAACAACAGGGTTCCAATAGGAAAAGTTGTAAGAGCCAGATGGTCAAAACGAACCATGCTCATGTAGTTGGCCCGAGCCCTGATGCAAAATAAAAACACATGTATAATGACTTGCAAAGAAAGTTCTCTTCTTTACCGATATCTTATATCCAAGAAAAATTCCTCTATTTCGAGATTTATTATGCAAGAAGGATTGAGTTCGAGCAAGCGTTCACTCGACTATTATGCCTAAGGGCCACATTACTTCGAGTTCAAATCATTTACTCGACTACTAAGCCTACGGGCTACTTTTTTGAGTTCGAGCAAAGACACACTCGACCATTATGCCTACGGGCCACATTACTTCGAGTTCGAATCATTCACTCGACTACTAAGCCTACGGGCCACTTTCGAGTTCGAGCAAGCACTCACTCGACCATTACGCCAACGGGCTACATTACTTCGAATTCGAATCATTCACTCGACTACTAAGCCTACAGGCTACTTTTATATCGAGTTTGAGTAAGCACTCACTCGACCATTACGCCTACGGGCTACATTACTTCGAGTTTGAATCATTCACTCGACTACCAAGCCTACGGGCTACTTTTATTTCGAGTTCGAGCAAGCACTCACTCGATCATTATGCCTACGTGCCACATTACTTTGAGTTCGAATCATTCACTCGACTACTAAGCCTATGGGCCACTTTCGAGTTCGAGCGAGCACTTACTCGACCATTATGCCTACGGGCTACATTACTTTGAGTTCGAATCATTCACTCAACTACTAAGCCTATGGGCTACTTTTATTTCGAGTTTGAGCAAGCACTCACTCGACCATTATGCCTACGGGCTACATTAATTTGAGTTCAAATCATTCACTCGACTACCAAGCCTATGGGATACTTTTATTTCGAGTTCGAGCAAGCACTCACTCGATCATTATGCCTACGGGCTCTATTACTTCGAGTTCGGATCATTCAATCGACTACTAAGCCCATGGGCTACTTTTATTTCGAGTTCGAGCAAGCACTCACTCGACCATTATACCTACGGGCTACATTACTTCGAGTTCGAAGCATTCACTCGACTATCAAGGCTGCGGGCTACTTTTATTTCGAGTTCGAGCAAGCACTCACTCGATCATTACGCCTACGGGCCACATGACTTCGAGTTTGAATCATTCACTCGACTACTAAGCCTACGGGCTACTTTCGAGTTCGAGCAAGCACTCACTCGACCATTACGCCTACGGGCTACATTACTTCGAGTTCGAATCATTCACTCGACTACTAAGCCTATGGGCTACTTTTATTTTGAGTTCCAGCAAGCACTCACTCGACCATTATGCCTACGGTTTACATTACTTCGAGTTCGAATCATTCACTCGACTACCAAGCCTACGGGCTACTTTTATTTCAAGTTCGAGCAAGCACTCGCTCGATCATTACACCTACGGGCCACATTACTTCTAGTTCGAATCATTCACTCGACTACTAAGCCTACAGGCCACTTTCGAGTTCGAGCAAGCACTCACTCGACCATTACGCCTACGGGCCACATTACTTTGAGTTCGAATCATTCACTCGACTACTAAGCCTATGGGCCACTTTCGAGTTCGAGCAAGCACTTACTCGACCATTACGCCTATGGGCTACATTACTTCGAGTTCGAATCATTCACTCAACTACTAAGCCTACGGGCTACTTCTATTTCGAGTTCGAGCAAGCACTCACTCGACCATTATGCCTACGGGCTACATTACTTCGAGTTCAAATCATTTACTCGACTACCAAGCCTATGGGCAACTTTTATTTCAAGTTCGAGCAAACACTCACTCGATCATTATGCCTACGGGCTACATTACTTCGAGTTCGGATCATTCACTCGACTACTAAGCCCACGGGCTACTTTTATTTTGAGTTCGAGCAAGCACTAACTCGACCATTACGCCTACGGGCTATATTACTTCGAGTTCGAAGCATTCACTCAACTATCAAAGCTGCGGGCTACTTTTATTTCGAGTTCGAGCAAGCACTCACTCGATCATTATGCCTACGGGTCACATTACTTCGAGTTTGAATCATTCACTCGACTACTAAGCCTGTGGGCCACTTTCGAGTTCAAGCAAGCACTCACTCGACCATTATGCCTACGGGCTACATTACTTTGAGTTCGAATCATTCACTCGACTACTAAGCCTACGGGCTACTTTTATTTTGAGTTCGATCAAGCACTCACTCGACCATTACGCCTACCGGCTACATTACTTCGAGTTCGAATCATTCACTCGACTACCAGCCTATGGGCTACTTTTATTTCAAGTTCGAGCAAGCACTCACTCGATCATTACGCCTATGGGCCACATTACTTCGAGTTCGAATTATTCACTCGACTACTAAGCCTACAGGCCACTTTCGAGTTCGAGCAAGCACTCACTCGACCATTATGCCTACGGGCTACATTACTTCGAGTTCGAATCATTCACTCGACTACTAATCCTACGGGCTACCTTTATTTAGAGTTCGAGCAAGCACTCACTCGACCATTACGCCTACCAGCTACATTACTTCGAGTTCGAATCATTCACTCGACTACTAAGCCTACAGGCTACTTTTATATCGAGTTTGAGTAAGCACTCACACGACCATTACGCCTACGGGCTACATTACTTCGAGTTTGAATCATTCACTCGACTACCAAGCCTACAGGCTACTTTTATTTTGAGTTCGAGCAAGCACTCACTCGATCATTATGCCTACGGGCCACATTACTTTGAGTTCGAATCATTCACTCGACTACTAAGCCTATGGGCCACTTTCGAGTTCGAGCGAGCACTTACTCGACCATTATGCCTACGAGCTACATTACTTCGAGTTCGAATCATTCACTCAACTACTAAGCCTATGGGCTACTTTTATTTCGAGTTTGAGCAAGCACTCACTCGACCATTATGCCTACGGGCTACATTACTTTGAGTTCAAATCATTCACTCGACTACCAAGCCTATGGGATACTTTTATTTCGAGTTCGAGCAAGCACTCACTCGATCATTATGCCTACGGGCTCCATTACTTCGAGTTCGGATCATTCAATCGACTACTAAGCCCACGGGCTACTTTTATTTCGAGTTCGAGCAAGCCTTACTCGACCATTACGCCTACGGGCTACATTACTTCGAGTTCGAAGCATTCACTCGACTATCAAGGCTGCGGGCTACTTTTATTTCGAGTTCGAGTAAGCACTCACTCGATCATTACGCCTACGGGCCACATTACTTCGAGTTCGAATCATTCACTCGACTACTAAGCCTACGGGCTACTTTCGAGTTCGAGCAAGCACTCACTCGACCATTACGCCTACGGGCTACATTACTTCGAGTTCGAATCATTCACTCGACTACTAAGCCTATGGGCTACTTTTATTTTGAGTTCAAGCAAGCACTCACTCGACCATTATGCCTACGGTTTACATTACTTCGAGTTCGAATCATTCACTCGACTACCAAGCCTACGGGCTACTTTTATTTCAAGTTCGAGCAAGCACTCACTCGATCATTACGCCTACAGGCCACATTACTTCTAGTTCGAATCATTCACTCGACTACTAAGCCTACAGGCCACTTTCGAGTTCGAGCAAGCACATACTCGACCATTACGCCTACGGGCCATATTACTTTGAGTTCGAATCATTCACTCGACTACTAAGCCTATGGACCACTTTTGAGTTCGAGCAAGCACTTACTCGACCATTACGCCTATGGACTACATTACTTCGAGTTCGAATCATTCACTCAACTACTAAGCCTACGGGCTACTTTTATTTCGAGTTCGAGCAAGCACTCACTCGACCATTATGCCTACGGGCTACATTACTTCGAGTTCAAATCATTCACTCGACTACCAAGCCTCTGGGAAATTGTTATTTCAAGTTCGAGCAAACACTCACTCGATCATTATGCCTACGGGCTACATTACTTCGAGTTCGGATCATTCACTCGACTACTAAGCCCACGGGCTACTTTTATTTCGAGTTCGAGCAAGCACTCACTCGACCATTATGCCTACGGGCTATATTACTTCGAGTTCGAAGCATTCACTCGACTATCAAGGCTGCGGGCTACTTTTATTTCGAGTTCGAGCAAGCACTCACTCGATCATTATGCCTACGGGTCACATTACTTCGAGTTTGAATCATTCACTCGACTACTAAGCCTGTGGGCCACTTTCGAGTTCAAGCAAGCACTCACTCGACCATTATACCTACGGGCTACATTACTTTGAGTTCGAATCATTCACTCGACTACTAAGCCTACGGGCTACTTTTATTTTGAGTTCGATCAAGCACTCACTCGACCATTACGCCTACAGGCTACATTACTTCGAGTTCGAATCATTCACTCGACTACCAAGCCTATGGGCTACTTTTATTTCAAGTTCGAGCAAGCACTCACTTGATCATTACGCCTATGGGCCACATTACTTCGAGTTCGAATTATTCACTCGACTACTAAGCCTACAGGCCACTTTCGAGTTCGAGCAAGCACTCACTCGACCATTATGCCTACGGGCTACATTACTTCGAGTTCGAATCATTCACTCGACTACTAATCCTACGGGCTACTTTTATTTAGAGTTCGAGCAAGCACTCACTCGACCATTATGCCTACCGGCTACATTACTTCGAGTTTGAATCATTCACTCGACTATTAAGCCTATGAGCTACTTTTATTTTGAGTTCGAGCAAGCACTCACTCGACCATTACACCTACGGGCTACATTACTTCGATTTCGAATCATTTACTCGACTACTAAGCCTACGGGCTACTTTTATTTCGAGTTCGAGCAAGCACTCACTCGACTATTACGCCTACGGGCTACATTACCTCGAGTTCGAATCATTCACTCGACTACTAAGCCTACACTCTATTTGTTTTTCGAGTTCAAGCAAGCACTCACTCGATCATTACGCCTACGAGCTATATTGCTTCGTATTCGAATCACTCGCTCAACTAATAAGCCTAAGGGCTACATCACTTCAAATCCAAACAATCACATAACTCGACTACTAAGCTATGAGCTATCTTATTTCTAGTTTTAGTAAGTGCTCACTCGGTTATAAAGGCTACGAAGTCCAAATTTGATCAAATTGCCTAAATCCTTGTGAAAATGTTCATAAGGCGTGAATAAAATCTTCACAAGATAGGAAACACATCAAATGCAAGTTGGCAAAAAAGGATGTTTTTATATATACAAGATTGTTTACATGATTGATTACAACATAGAAATTAAGGGCTAAGCTTCTTGGTTATCCCCGGGAGCGGTCTCTTCTCTATCGGGCTCTCCCCCATTCTCGGACCCCCTCTTTCTCCCATCATCGTCATCATTATCATCATCGTCATTATCGGAAACCAAGGCTTCAATATCAGCTTCGAGCTCTTTAGCCCTTTTTTATCTCTTCAGCGAGATGAAACCTCGAGCATGGATCTCCTCGAGGGTCTCCCTCTGAGATCGGCACTTAGCAAGCTCAGCGACCTAATGTTCTCGAGTATCGGCGGTCTCGGCTGCCTCTCTTGCTTGGACTTGGGCAGTTTTAGCATCGACCCGATAGACGGCAATGAGCGCATCCGCATCAGCCTTTGCTTTTTTGGCATTAGATTCGGCCTTGGCAAGTTCAGAGGCCAATCGAGCCTCGAGCTCCTCTATTCTTCTTGCTTGAACCAAGCTTTTCTCCTTCATACTGTGAAGTTGGTTTTCGGACGATGATAATTGGGCTCGAGCTGCTTCTTTCTCTGCAGCAAAGCGATCCATACCTTCTTTCCACTTCAAAGACTACGCTTTTATCTCATCGACCTCCTCACGGAGTTTCCCGATCATCTAGATTTTTTGCTGCAGCTGTGAGATCGAAATATTAGTCATTGTTCCGGTATCGAGCCCATAGGCTTTTAAAAGTATCATTACCTGCTCGGATAGATCGGTCTGATCTTGGTAAGCCTTGGCCAACTCAGTTCGGAGGTCTTTTATTTCCTCTCCCATTTGCACTAAGAGGAGCTTAAGGGAGTTCCTCTCCTCTGTAACCCGTTGAAGGTCGGCCTTATGTCGACGCAGCTCTGTTCGGGACCGAGAACATGATTCTCGATGAACTGCCGCAGCCTGCAAAGAAAGAAGAAACGAAGTTAAAAAAGAAAAGCAAACTTAAAGGTAACGCCATATAATTTAAGGCTTACCTGATTCAAAGCTTGCTGCACTCTGTGAAAAAGATCCGATGAGTCACTTGTACTGGTAGCGTCCTCGACACCGATAAACAGGTCACGAAAAGGATCCTCTCCATCATGAGGCATGTCTAATTCGAGGACCCCCAAAGCTTGGGCTTCCCGAATCGCCCCTGCGAAAAAAGTAGGGAAGGTGGGCGAGTCTTCGATTGCTACTGCCCCAAATAAATCACCTGGGGCATTCTCTTCGATTCGAAGAGATTCGGGAAGAGCCCCTTCAGACATATCCCCCATATGTTGGCTTCGATGGGAAGCATCTTCGATCTCCAACAACTCGGGGACTCTACCCGAATCTTTCTCCGATATATCCTCAGTTCGAGGCGGAGCCTTATAAACCACCATCGATCCAGCTGCCTGTGGAACGTCGGTGGTCTTCTTCGTTCGGGCCACCAGTGCTGACAAGTCGTTCTCTTCTTCTTCATCCCTCAGATGCAGAACTGATTCTATGGTCAAAGAAATGATATTTTTGTTCGGCTTACGAGCCGTCCTCTTCTTTGGTTTTTGATCTTCGAGGACGGGGGCTCTTTTCTTCTTATTATCTTTCACCGGCTTTGGGACAGAGGCCGAAGCCTCTTTCTCGACGGACAAGGGCCTCAAAACCGCGTCTTTGCCCACACCTACATACGGAAAATTTTATTAAAGTGTGTGAAAAGTATCTTGTTCGAACTACCAAAAGATACGAGAAAGGTGCTTACCATGATTTTTGGCCTCCCATCGGCTCTTTGACAAATTACGCCATGAGCGATCGGCTTATGAGGAGGTCGAAACCAGATCACGTACCCAGTTCTTGAGATCGGGCACTGCGCCAGGCATCCAGGGAACCGCTGCATCACAAAGGGGGAATATTGGTGAGAAAGGAAATGAAAGGACAAAATAGTAGAAGATAACAGCAGAATTACACTTACGCTTCATGTTCCACTCCTCGGGAAAAGGCATATTTTCGGTCGGAATCAGGTCCGAAGTCCTTACTCGAAGAAACCTGCCCATCCAGCCTCGATCCTTATCCTCGTCTATACTCGAGAATAGAGCCTTGGTAGCTCGACGTTGGAGTTTTATTAACCCTTCTCGAAAAAGGCGAGGACGGTATAATCGGACAAGATGATCGAGGGTGAAAGGCATCCCCTCGATTTTATTCACAAAATATCGGATCAAAATAATGATCCGCCAAAAGAAAGGATGTATCTGGCCTAGGGTTATTAGGTATTTATGACAAAAATCTATGATAGCAGGGTCGAGGGGACCTAACGTGGAAGGGTAAGTATACACGCTTAAAAACCCTCTCACATGAGTAGTAATATCCTCTTCGGGAGACGGCACTACCACTTCTTTGTTCTCCCAGTTACAATCTTTTTTTATCCGTTCGATATGCTCCCGAGTTATCGAACAAATATATCTCGATACAGGGCTCACATCGGCCAGGAACCGGCGAACCTTTATCGAGTTTGAAATCGGAGGTAAGAACACACGCCGACGGAACACACCCCTCAGGCCGTGGATCTACCGGTGTTTTATCGGCATCAGATTGGGAAGAATAAGCTTTTTCTTTTGGGGGAACGCTTTTTGATGTCTTCACCATTTTGGATTTAAAGAAGGTGATAAAGATTTGGTGGTTTAGAAGAAGAATTTTGCAAAGAGGAATCACAGATTTGCGAATAAACTCAGAGAATACAAAAAAGAACTTGAGAAATTTGGAAGATTGAAGATGTAAAAGTGGTAAATGATAAAAGGAAGGGCTATTTATAGATTAAAGCAATGGCGATTCAGTATCAGCAGTGGCCGACTACCGTCTGACATGCATTAAATGCCTTGAAAGACTAAATTGATGGGACAGCTATCACGTGCGTCATGATCGAGCCCAATGTAAACGTCAACTTATAATCCGATCGAGCCGTTGAAAAATCATATCGTTTCTCACCACATCCTTTCCGAGAAATGAGGGGACTATCTGTATACGGTCGAAATAGATTTCGGTATTCGTACGATTGATCGAGGTCGAAACATAATGGATCGAAGTAAAACTTTGAGATGGGTTTCGAAGATGGTACAAACAAGCTACGGATTCCAGGTATAGGTCAAACACCGAGTTCGAAATCATCATCGAGCTCGGGTCCGAATCGAACTGAGATGAAATGATTTCGAACTTAAGGGGCAGAGGCCAACCGGGACCGAGTCCGAATCATTACCTGATCCCGAATCCATATCGAGCTCTAAAAGCACTACCGACCAACACCGAGGCCGATCGAGTTCGAGCTCACAGACAAGAACTGTTGCAAACACACTAAGGGAGAGAATCTCGGCGGAAATTAGGAAAAAACTGATTTATCATTGATTTTTCACTATGTATTTTTAATTATATCTAAAGTAGGATCCTCCACTATAAAGAGGATGGCTACATTTCTGTAGAGGGCAGTTTTTTTGGCTTACATTGTAATTTAAGCACCATATTCTCCTATATTGAAGAGTTATTCTTTTAAACTTGATAAATTGATTCAACTTGCTTAGTCCTAAAAATCATCTTCTTTACAACCTTGTTTACTTTGCATTCTTTGCAATCCGTATTTGATATTTCTATTTATCCTTACGATTTGTATTAAAGTTATACCACATATCCTTAGAACTACATACAAATTCAACTCTATTCATTTTTCGGGTAAACAACGCTCCAGTAGCTTCGGATAAAGCGAAATATTGTGACTGATTTTGTTTATTTATATTATTTTTAGTATAATTTGTGGATCTACATAAAGCACAAACGTAACTCTTGTGTTCTGTTCCCAGAGGCCAGGGAGATCTTCCACTCTCTTTTTTCCTTTTTGTTTCAATGATTTCTTGCTTGTTCTTGAAATTGTTCATTTTCTATTTTGTCTTTTCGTTTGGACAATTTTATGGGGAAAAAAATCTGATATCTTTTTGTTTAAGCAAGAATGAACTTATAATTACTTGGAGAGTCAAATAAGATTTTCTTTGACTTTATTTTTTGGGAATAATTTTAAATATTTTGAATTGTTAATCATTGTGACTTATTTTTTATGTAGTTTCTAATTATGTAAATCTTATTCTCAAATAATTAAAGAATTTATACGTCTAATTCACATCAAAAATTAGTTAATTTAACCATCGTACTCCGAAAATGTTCATACAATATTTTGACCCTATGTCTCAAAAATTAGTTTAACTGATTAGCTTTCTTTCCTAGTACAATGTTTTTAATAAGCTTACTCTTTTCTTTTTAATTGAACCGCTACTTTAACTCTAAATTATTATTTTCTAATATGTTGCCTATTTATTTAACTATCCTTTGTTTCCTAATCCTAACATATCTTTCCCTTCCTACTTAGGACACCACTAACAGATTACCTCTTATAATTGGAAAATGGTTCTCCAATTACATACTTAGCCATTCTCTTGTGCGCAATTTGCGAAAGAGAGTACGTACACGGTGAGAATGCCAAAAGAAATCCATAGTGCAAGAACAGGGGAAATTTCAAGAACCAAGAAAGTGGGCATCAGCAGTAATAGCAGTAAAGTATTTGGAGTTGTGATCAGTACTAATTCTGAGAATAATCTTCAAAATAGAAACAAAATAATTTATTTAACTCGTCAAATAACAACAACAACAACAATAATAATAATAATAATAATAATGATGTCTTCCTTTTCAATTCTATTCGTAATCTTGTCTGGGTCACAGAGGGCATTCTTGATTGGATTGGAGAAACTTGGGAAAGGAAATTGGGCTGGAATTGCATAATTTGAGTTGTTATCTTCGTGTATGGAGCCTGTATGGAGCCTGTATAATATAGTAATGTGGTCTTCTTTTTTCCTTTCTTTCGGGAATAATATATCTTGGTTTTCTGGGTATAGCATTCTAATTCTAATGCACACAACCGTTCGAGCTAATATTGGAAACTTTTTTTATTTGATCTCATTAAAAATAAGGGAGTCTTCGAGCAACTGTTATTATAGGGATGGCAATTGGGGCAAGGCGGAGTAGGGCGGGGCAGGAATAACCTTAAATGAGGCGGGGCAGGGGAAGATTTTAATGAGGCAGGGCGGGGCAGGGCAGGGCAAATTGTTATTTTTGAAAATTTTTAATAGGACAGGGTAGGGTAGGGTACATATGGGTTAATAATTGGGTCGGGTAAAATAAGTTAGACCCGCTTACTTTTGTTATATTCCCCCAAATCTTAAATCCCCAAACACTCAAATCCAATTCCCAAACTCAGAATTCAGAAACTCTCCTGCCATTCTTCTTCCTCTTTGAACTCTTGTGATTCTTCTTCCTCTTTGAACTCCTGCGATTCTTCTTCCTCATACCTCAAACATTCTTCGATTCTTCTTCCTCCGAGCTCGGGACAAAGTTTTTTCCAGCAAATCCAGGTAATGCTCTCGATTTCTGTTTCTCTCAACTTCTTACTCACAACTTCTGATGAATATGAAATACAAGATTGAAGGTGTATTATCAATTGAAATATTAGTTAACCTCACAAATATTTAACTTTTATATACTTTCTCCTGCTGATTTGGGATCGTTTTATTTTGTGTTTTGCTTGGTAGTTAGCAGAGACCTTTTTCCTTGTTATGTATTCATACTTTTGTGAATTAAAAATAATTTTTAACTTTTTAATTAATCATAGCATCCCCCCCCCCCCAATCCCCAACCTTTAATTTCACTGTTCAACAAGATCAGTGATTCTGAACACTCACTTTGGTGGATTCTTCAGTCAATTTGAACGATAAAAATCAGGGGAAAGGAAATATTTTGAACGATAAATTTACGGATAGTTACAGTCCCTACGATCTACTTCTCCTGTAATTGTATTTCTAAATATCAGCTTTTAGTGATATTTTTTTTCTTTGTTTTACTAGATAATCATGGCATCTCAAAATGAAGAGAATCTGCCAGCTTCATCTTCTAATGTTATTTCCTTAGACGATGAGAGTCAAAGGCCTTTACAATCTGATGAAATTGTTGAAATGGGAAAAAGAAAATATTCCCGAGCATGGAATCATTTCGAGCCGGTGAAATTTAATGGTGTTCCATATGGTGTTTGTAAGTATTGCAATCGCCGATATAAAAATACTAAAATTTGTGGTACAAAATCTATGTTAGATCACATACCTAAGTGTCCTAATAGGCCAAGAGATGTACAAAATGAGGGTGATACTGGAGATGGTTATTTTGATCAAGATATTTCACGTAAACAACTTGCACATGCCATAATTTCACACGAGTATCCACTCTCTATAATTGATCATGTGGGATTTAGGAACATGGAGTATGTAGTTCTTCCTTCTCCTTTAATTAGTGAATCATTCAATATTGGTGTACAAACTAAGAGACTACTTAATCAATCCTTTTAACTAGCAGTCTTTGTTCTTAGACACTTTCAAGAATGTAGTACCTACACCACGTTGGCTTCGCTAACCTTTTTCCTATTTGTTGATGCAGGCAAAGTCCAAATAGAGTTGTGAATATGAAGACTGTGAGGAGTGAGGTATAAATACAGCAATAATACTACCGATGATGTTTTAAGTCAAAAAAAAAAAATGCTAGCTATGCAACAGAAGTAATATAAAATAGAGATGAGGGAATATTACTCTGTTTAATTGTATTATTGAGTTAAAATATGCTTCTTAACTTTGTATATGTCTATTAGTTGTCTGATTATGTCTCTCTTGTTGTCATATTTTACAATTTAATTAAGTGCCCTGAGTCATATTAGCATTTGACAATTTTATACTACCTTTTTCTTGTCTTGTAGGCTTTGGATTTCATTTCTAATAGAATCATTTTTCCTTGTGTTTGTTCATGGATTGAAGCTAGAATTATGTACCACATACGTAGTAGATCTGCTATCTGATCATTTTTCTCATCATTGTTGTTGTTGTTGCTAGTACTATCACTATTGTAGTACTCCTCGTTGTTCTTGTTGTTGTTACTATTGACACCATTGTAGTACTTCCTATTGTTGTTATTTTATTCTGCTGGTTGTTACTGAAAAGTTATCGCCACTGTAGAACTGTTGTTGTTGCTGCTGGTTGTTGTGCTTAGTACTATAATCACTAACATTATTGCTTTCTATATATATTTGTTGTTGCTTTTTATCTCACAGACCGGCTAGAATATAGGTTGTATTGGGTAGAATATGTATAACTCGTGGCTGATCCTTCTTTTTTATTGCAGTTGATTATCTTCTATTCATTATCCGTGATGTCAATATGAACCCGAACCCAGATGAAGTTGCTGATATCAAATATGTCATTGTTGATTATCTTCTATTCAGACTTGTCGTCGACAATATTTTGTTCAAGTGGTGGGACCATGTTGAGAAGGGGACTCTCCAGAGAGTTGCTAATATGAAAACCATTCACAAGTTGACTTAAAAGGAGCCAAGCTTTTAATATGGTTGAACTAAAATACATTCTTATTCCTTTAAATTGATAAATTTGGCAGTAATATTCTCAAGCTTTCCATTTGTATCCCTATGTTTGTTGTGTCTGTGAGAAATGAAAATTTTGAATTGATCAAAACATAAGTAACTAGCTTCTTGCTTTGTGCTAGGAAAACTTTATGTTGTCCAAATTTTTCTGTATCATATGATTGACTTTGCCATTTTAGTTTCCAATCTTGTCTTTCTTTTTCTAAATGTGGATGTTACAAAAGCGGCCAAAATCATACATTTGCGTAATAAAAGGCCAAAAATAATATATTACGTAGGCTATATAAGAGAATTACGACAAAGATGAAGCTCTGTTCAAGATCTCCGTAGGGTCCAAATCTTATTCAATTTTTTCTTCTTCTTTGTAAGTCAATAAGTGGCAAGTACAGAATAATGTTACCTCACAGAACTTGCTATGGTCCAAATCATGTCTAACATTTTAATAATGTTAAAAAATTATATTTTTATTCAATCAATTTGCATAAACAACTAAATAATATTTTAAATATTTCAATATAAAGTGGAAAGGGTAAAAGAAATTAAAAAGCATATTGTAAAATAAAAAATAAAGAGAAAAATAAAATAGAGCCTAAATGGGGCACGGCGGGGCAGGACAGGGCAGGGCAGGGCAAAATTTTGACAAAAGGCTAAATGGGGCTGGGCGGGGCGGGTCAAAATTTTAGCAGGTCAAGGCTTGCCCTGCCCCGCCCTGCCCTGCCCTATTTACATCCCTAACTGTTAAGTTGTCTCTGTGTGACCTATAGGTCACGAGTTCGAGCCCTGGAATCAGTCACTGATGCAAGCAGTTAATGGGTGCTCAACTACCTTAGTATAAATGTAACACTAATCACAAAATCATAGTCGGGGCATATATTGGATTAACTTGGTCTAATTAATTTTCTTATTCATGCATAAACTAAACTTGTTAAGGAGCGAAAAAAGGAGACAAGAATAAGCTCCCGTTTGGCCATAGATTTTGACAACTTTCTTTAAAAAGAATTTGAAAATATTATTTGTTCGTGGAATATGATCAGTTTTTGAAAAAACAAATCCCAAAATATGGTTTAGAGCAGTTTTTGGTAAAAAGATTCTTCCACTCACAAAACTTCAATTTTATTTCAAATAAAATGCACGTTCAATTACAACTTCAACTTGTAGAATTTATTATTCAACACAACTTCAAAATCTCTTTTTTTTCAAGTTGTAACTAAATATATATCCAAACACTAGCTAAATCTTATTTGGCCAAATTCAACCTAAGCTGTGTGAAAGTAGAAGAGATAAATAGAGAGCAAGGAATGAGAATTGAGATGAATGGGGCGGTAGAACAGGAAAAAAAACTCTAACGTAGAAGATGGTACTAAAATCTATAGGCTAAAAAAAAAGGAAATTTAAAAAAAAAAATTGTGCTTTTAGATGGGAGTGCAGTAATAAAATTGGAAAATATTAAACATTATGAACCGCTTGTCAGATCACGTGGACTAAAAAGTAGTATATGAAACTAGTGATGTTGCCCACAATTGGAATCAAACCCTTGCCCTCGAAAAATAGAAGTGCCTGCAGGACCAAAGCACCCAGCGCTCGTTTTTCTCGATGGGTGCTCATGTATTCTTATGTTACATCTGTAAGGAATTTCTACATAGTTATTTGAGTTTCGACTAAAGTTGGTGGGTGCACCCATAGTGATACACTTGGATTCGTTATTGATCCTTACATCATGGTAGGTTGTCGATGTCACACCTCCTTGGGATGCGATCGTTTTCTAGATCCTATATGAATACGAGATGTTTTATGCACCGACTGCCCTTTAATTATCTCATTAAAAAAAAGTTATACAACCTGAAATATATAGTATAATAATGAACTTGGAATCAAAGTAGCACAATATGAAGTTATAATTTTTTTCCCCTCCAACATGAAGTTATAATTACGAACAAAATTGTTATTGTCTTGGTTTTAACGGAATCCTTATCTACCAAAATTAACCATTGAATCATCTTTCCGGACGACACATACAAAAAGACCCACCAACAGTTAAATAATTGTTGAACCTTAGAGATAAGTAGATTTTATGATATTTCTATAAATTTTATTTCTCTTTTATTTTTCTTTCTCCTATTTGTCTAACTTTTTAGTTATTTATTTGAGCAATTATGGCTTTGAATCGACCCAAGATATAGAATAGATAAAATTGTAAATTGAAGAATTCTTTTCATAACCCAAAAAATATTTTTTTATTATCGATCATATTAAGATCATAAAGAAATTCCGATCTATACCGGTACCATAACGTCAAATTCAGGAGGAAGATCATAACTACTAGAAATTGATAAACATCTTTGACCTTCTATCCCAGGATATGAAAGATGCAGAGAGATGCATCCATTCCCTGGTTGACCGGACTGTGTGGTCTACGCTTATTCAAAAAATTTGATACTACTTTTTTCGGTTCAAAATATCACTAATATCATGTATGGTTAAACTTTGTGTAACAACTTTTGTACATATAATTTTTATCGGTTTAGTTTGCTATTCTTGTAAGACAATCTTAATTATTCCGTACAATTATACATTCATATCTTTATTTATTTATTTTAAAAAAGAAAAGAAAATATTAAAATAGATTGGGTTAGCTTTGATTCGATTACTTTAAAATTTTCATTGATACTCATTATTATAAGATATTTATCTCCACCAATAAAAACAATAAGTGTATGATATGTATCTTTTATAAACAGTTTATAAGTTAATTTGACTATATGTAATGTTTTTTTTGTTGGATACTTATGAACTTCACCGAGCTTCGGGACTTAAGCTTGCTTTAAGTGGAACCCTTATCCTATATTTTGTTTGGTTAATTTGATATATATAAACATTCACAAAATTACATCACTATAAGGGGAGGATGAGGTCCCCTGTTGATTGTCATCAATGTCTACCAATGTCACCCTATTAAAAACATTGGTTTTCCTTTCAAAAACGGTTCCTAGGATGTCTGCTCACACTGCTTCATTTGCAAACACGGGAGGAACTGCCAAAATTTGGGTCTTGTCAAAAGCTTCCTTCCTAGCTCCTTCCTTTGCGAGGAGGTCTGCCACTTGATTCTGCTCCCTGTAGCTATGGCCTATGGCTGGGTTCCCCAACTGCTCCATCAGATACCTGCATTCAGAAATTATGGGGTTGTGAGTTAAGTTGTCATTCTTTAACATTTCTAATACAGTTTCAGAATTAGGTGACAAGCCTTAATCTAGGGCTATTTTTAGCCCCAACCATAAGGCTTGGAGTCCTGCCCTAACACTATCAGTGTTTGGTAGCCCCCTCATGAATCCTAAGACCCAGTCTCCCCTGCTGTTTCTAAACACCCCCCCCCCCCCATACCCTATTTCCCAGTGTTAAGGCATGCAACTCTATCAATGTTCATCTTATATTAGCCTTTATCATGTGGCTGCCACTTTAAGTATAAGGTGGTTGTTGCTCTAACAGGCCTTGAAGTGGCTGCTACATGATGGTATTCAACAGCCTTTGCTATTGTTTGGTGTACATTAATGTGATTTTTCCTCTTTTCAAATACATTAGAGTTCTTAGTGAACCAGATGGCCTAGGGGAAGAAGGGCAGTACTTGTTTCCATTTTATGCAAGCATTGTAATCCACATTTCTTAGCCTATGCCATGTGTCTTCCCAATTTGGCATAGAGAAGGGATTTACACTAAGGTTAGGCTTTTGGGTGCAGTTGTGCAGCAATTGCTGCCAGAATTCTTTGATATTGGGGCATTCACAGAAGATGTGGCTTATGTCTTCTATTACGTAATCACAGAAGTAGCAGTCAGTGTTAATTCTCAGGCAAATATTGTGTAAGTGGTTTCCTGTAGGCAGCTTGTTTTGCTGCATGAGTCATATGAAGAACTTGATCTTATTTGGGGTCTTTAGCTTCCAAATCCAACTGAAGTGGTCTCCATTAGAACTGTCATTGTTCATTAGTGCATCAAGAAAGGAGTAGACTGATTTGGTACTAAACATGCCATTTGGATTAAGGTTCCAGATTAGTTTATCCTCCACAGTGGTGTAGGTGGGAATGAGAGTATTTTGTATTATCAAGTTGATGTCATGGGGGATTGGGTAGGGAATATAGCTGAAATCCCAAACCCCATTAGAGAACACTTCATTAATCCTGGTATTCATGTCACTATGGTGCCATGAGCCGTTAAGGATTTTATCCAGAGGTTGCATCTTGGAAGCCATGAGTCAGTAAGAAATCTAACCTTATCCCCTTTGTGAATCACCCAACTAGTGCAACTGGTGCATATTTTTCAGCCTTCTTGAACATTTTTTCAGGTTCTAGTTTTAGCCTTAACCCTGTTCCATCCTCCACTGTCGTGCTTTCCCATGAGCACCCTAGCCCAGATGGAGGTAGTATTATTGTATAGTCTCTAAGCAAGACTGGTGTGGCATATTTTGTTCTTTAGGTGAGACTGCTGGAGACCCAGCCCTCCCCTGTTCTTTGGTTTGGTGACAGTAACCTACTTGACCATGCGCAACTTCCTTTTCATAGGAGTTGTACCCCAAATAAAATTCCTTTGGATTTTGTCAACTTGGTTAGTAATTTGGGAGGGTAACTGGATGTATTGCATTAGATGGTTTGAGATGCTACTAAGGCATAACTTGGCCAGAGTGGTCCTACCATCTATGTTAAGGAAATTGGTTTTCCACCCTGTCATTCTAATGTTAAGATTATCTATGATTAATTGGAAGTCACTATTCGTAGGCCTTCTGGTGAAGATGGGGAAACCAAGGTATTTGCCAAAGTCTTTAGCACCTTTGATGCCTAAAATTGCACTGCAAGATGTGGCATACTCTACCTGGCAATTAGAAGAAAAGATCACTTTGGATTTCTGGAGATTGACTTTTTGCTCAGATGCAACATTGAAATTACCCAGGATGGCTAAGATTGTCTCACAGTTTCTTCTATTGGCCCTGGCAAACATAGTAAGGTCATCAACAAAGAATAAGTGGGAGATTCTAGGACATCCCCCACTGATACTGATAGAGAATCAATCCTTATCAGTTACAATATTGTCAATATCTCTGGAAAGCCTTTCCATGCATATGATGAACATATAGGGATACATAGGGCCTTCCTTCCTAATGCCTCTACTGGGCTTGAAGTAATCAGTTTGGGTACCATTGACAAGGATGGAGATGGAGCTCGTAGTGAGATAGGACATGATTAGGGTAGTAAGTTTAATGGGGAACTTGAAGAAGAGAAGGGATTCCCTAATGAAATACCATTCTAACCTATCAAAAGCCTTCTCTAAGTCCTCTTTTAGGATCATATTAGCATTCTTACCTTTCATATTTTGGAAGTGGGTAATGTACTCTTGGACCACAATGGCATTATCAGCAGCTCTTCTATTGGCTAGAAAGCTTGCTTGAGTAGGGCCAATGATGTTTTGAAGCAAATGTTTGATTATATTGACAATGATCTTAATGATCAGTTTATACAGTGTGTTGCATAAATCGACTGGCCTGAAGTTTTTCAGCGTAGTGGTATTAGGGCATTTAGGAATGAGGCAGAGGTTGGTTTGGTTTACTTCAGGAGGGACCATACTAGTGGAAAAGATAATATTGCAGAATTGGATTACACTGCCAGAAACTATGTGCCATTACTTCTGATAGAAGAAGGGGTGAAGGCCATCAGACTCAGGTGCCTTCATGGCCTTGAAGGAGAACAATGCACACTTGATCTCAGAAAGCCTAAGGAAGGAGTCAATGGTGTCATTCTCCTTGGTTGTCAGTACATTATCACTATCAGTAATGTGGATCTTGTTCAATATTGAGCTATGGTGTTCAGTAGTATAGATCTTGGTGAAGTAGTTAAGGATTGTGTCTTTAATGTTCTTGGGATTCTGAATATTGTTCTCCACTTCATCCTTTAAGGACATGATCCTGTTCCTTCTTCTTCTGTTAAGTGTGGATATATGAAAGAATTTAGTGTTAGCATCTTTCTCACTTAACCAATTTATCCTGGATTTAAGTTTCCAGATATCTTCTTCACTCTTTAGAATGATAGAGAAATCATGCTGGAGTTTGGCTTCAAGCTCCTGAAGGAAGGTGCTAAAAGGTTAGGCATTGGACTTCTGAATGCCAGAAAGTCTGGTAAGGATATGCCTTTTCCTATGAAAGATGTTGCCAAAGACATGTTTATTCCAGTCAGCCACTCTATTGATAAAAACAAAGATAGCTTTCAGGATATCAGTATTGGCATCAAAACTGCCCTCCACAAGAGGGAGGAAGTTAGGGTGGCTGCACCACATAAACTCAAACTTAAAAGGCTTGTTGGCCCTGCTGTGACTCTGATGGATTGGGCTTAAAAGAAAAGGGCAGTGGTCTGAGTGGGTCCTAGGAAGATGGGTAATAGTTGATTCAGGGAACTCCTCAATCCTATCATCTGTTGCAAAGCACCTATCAAGTCTTTCTAGGATTATGTCTTGCTTATTGGAGTATCTTTTATTAGACCAAGTATATTTAGAGCCTTTAAAACCTAGGTCCATTAATTTTCAACTATTCAAGCATTTCGAGAATCTATTGCTTCTATTGGTGTTCAAGTTATTACCCCCAAACTTATCCCTAGCTTTTAGAAGTTCATTAAAGTCCCCTCCAACAAGCCAACTACCCCCATACACAAAAGCCAGATCTTCTAATGTATTTGAGAGCTTATTTCTATTATTGACACAATTACTAGCATATATAGCAGAAAAAAGCCATTTTACGGAGGAGGGGATATGTAATGATTGTTATAGCAGTAAACGGCATTCGCTAGAGAAACTCCTTGATCCATACCAAGTCACCGTTTCTTTAGCACTCGAAACTCAAACCAACCAAATCCTCCTCGATCAAAATTTACTCAGTAATGGCAACTAATTCACTAGCTAGAGATAATGATAGGAACAAAAAAAATTATAGTTTAAGAAGGTGGTATTCCTTCACTGTTGAGATGGTTTGAAGGAACCCAATTACTAAAATCAGTTTTATAAACAAAACCCAAACAGACCCTAAATTCAAGTCGGTGGCTTTTTTAAAATTTTCGTTTACAGGTGTGGATTTTGAGATCAGCTTAATAAATATGGAAAATAAGTGGGTCAATTCTTTCCAAAGCCGGTAACGGTATCCCTCCCTTCTTTAATTAGTTTAATTAATTACCTTCTCCTCGTCGTACTATATTTTTACTCTTTGTTTCTTGAACTACAACTTTAATTTCAATAATTTTATTTCCTTATATATATGCTGCCTATTAATTTAACTATCCTTAGTTTCCTAATGTGGTACACTAATCCTAACCGTGTCATATGTTAGGACACGGTTAACACATTACCTCTTATAAATAATAATTGGATAATGGATCTCTAAGTACATGCTCTTGTGCGCAATTTGCGAAAAGAGAGTAGGTAATGAGAATGGCAAAAGAAATCCATAGTGAAAGAAGAGGGGAAATTTCAAGAACCAAGAAAGTTGGCAGCAGCAGTAATAGCATTAAACTATTTGGAGTTGTGATCAGTACTACTTCTGAGAGTTCTAGTTCAAGATCAAGAAGTGCCAATATGGGAAGAAGAAACAATAATAATAGTAATAAGGGAACAAGATGGGGTGAAGATGAACACAGGGCATTCTTGATTGGATTGGAGAAACTTGGGAGAGGAAATTGGGCTGGAATTGCTAAAGAATTTGTGCCAAGTAGAACACACACACAAGTTGCTAGCCATGCCCAGAAATATTTTGAAAGACTGGTGGCTGAAAAAGATAACAAAAGAGCAGTGATCAAACGCCAAAAGTCCAGTGTCTTCGACATTAATTTGGCTGAAGAGTCTTGTCCTTCATCTTCACCTACTAACCAACCTGTCTCAGAAGAAGCCAGTTCGGTAGTTATTCCAGTAACGAAAGACAACAGCAAAGGCAAAGAATATTTGAATCAACAAACTCCAATTTCACCAATGCCAATCAGTTACAGAGTTCCAGGATTTCCTCCTATCCCTATGGCTTACAGTAAGAATTCAAGTAATGATCGGGGACCTCATGTGTACACGGCTTCTTGGGTTCCTAATATTCGGTTTAATGGAAACTATGCCTATTTTCCCATGACATATTATCAGTTTGCTAACATTAGTGCACACAATTTTGCCTCATCATCACCTAATGCCACTCCAGAACAGCATGTTTCGTCTCAATCTGATCGTGCGTCTGTGGACAATCTGGATCTTACTACATAGCTATTTAAGATAGAACGGCAATCAGTGGCGGACGGACATGGTGGAAAGCGGGTTCAACTGAACCCGCTTCGTTAAAAAATAATATTGTGTATATGTATAAATTACGATTAAAGCTGCATAACTTTTGTATAAATATTTTATTTGAACCCACTTGACAATTACTATTTTACGACTAAAGTTATGTACTTCTAAAATTGAACCCGCTTGCACAAAATCCTGGATTCGCCACGGCAATACCTTTTTGTTTGACAAGATTTAGCCAATTTTAATTTG
Organism: Nicotiana tabacum; assembly: GCF_000715075.1. NCBI lineage: Eukaryota > Viridiplantae > Streptophyta > Magnoliopsida > Solanales > Solanaceae > Nicotiana > Nicotiana tabacum. Next base: position 42,555,583 of record NC_134103.1, read on the forward strand.
AATCTCTGTTAGCGACATAGAATTTTACTTTGTTGTAAGGAAATTTTTGCCCTAACTGTTGGTATACTTGCTGAGGATATGTTAGATTAGGCTTGTTATATGTAGCAGTTGTCAGCTTTATATTGGTCTCTCTTATGAAAACTTAATATATTTACTTGTGGCATCAATAGCAGTAAATTTTCTAGTTTTGGACGGGAAAGGAAAGTCTTTTGCGTCCTGGGAAAATCATCCATCTGGTTCTGAAATAATTAACTCTATTTCTGTTGTTCTTTCTTTCTTCCCTTAATCCGAGTAAAGGGTATCCAAGATCTGTGATATACTGTATAATTTTGTTTAATAAAATTTCAGAAACTTAGGAATTTCTTGTGTATCAAGAACTTAGGGACGATCCTTGAGTTTAAAGGTGTCCCTGCTCTGTTGAGAGGAACACAAGGATCAATCCTACGCTGTCCAAGCGATCAACCAATATGAGAATGTTGGAGAGCAGGGGCGGACCCACGCAGGGTCAAAAGGTTCAAATGAATTCGCTTGATCAAAATATTTTGATATTTTATATAGGTTAAATTCTGTAAAATGAGTATATAGTTATTCTTTGAACCAACATGACACAAGCTGAACTTGTTGGGAGATGGTTTAGCTGGTTCAAAATTAAATGAAGGGTTGAGAGTTTGAAACCGTTGTAGGCAAATTTTGTAACTTTGTGCACGTGCATTGTAGTTAATTCTCTTTTTAAATGAAGAGCTAGTTTATTCCCTTAGTGGATTCTACAATTTTTTATCTCTATTTTGTATTTTATCTTACTCAAATCCAATAAGAATTAATCTACAATCTATTTAACTTCAGAAGATCAAAAAACTTTATAAAGTAAAATCTTACATTATTTTTGATAAAATATACACGTGCAAATCTTTATTTATAATTTGTTAGTTCATATTAAACTATTTATCCTAAATTGTTTCTTTATGTTACATAAATTTTTAGTTCACTTTAAAGTTATCTTCTCTTATAGTTTGTACCAATTTATTTTAAGCTATAACTCTTTACTTTTTTGCTGTCCTATCATTTTTGTAAATTAACAACTTTGTTATTTGTTAAATTTATAAGAGTCTAATAAAAGTCTAAATTGTTTAAATAGAATATTTTTAAAGTTTAAATAAAAATGTAAAATTAGATATATAAATTGTTAACACTTTTAGTTAAAGCAATTGTTTTTGTATGAAATCTTGGCCCGCCACTTTTGGAGAGTAATCATTGTGGATGTTAGTTTATAGAGGTTTGTATATAACATTTGATGGGAGAGAAAAGCTTATTATAGTTTATAAGTACTTTATATGGCTGAGCACAAGAAATTTCTGTCATTATACAAACGGAAAATGAACAAATATGCCCTTATACTATACGAAATTGAGCACATTTGTCCTTCATTAATGCTTTAGCTCAAATATGCCCTTACCGTCACATAGTTGGTCCATATATGCCCTTAGAGTTACACAGTTGACCCATATATGCCCTTTTCGAAACAGAATCCACCCAAACTAATTAACTCTTTCGTTAATTGTATTAAAGTGTATTGCAAACACTATTTCCTTTTTATTAGTATTTGTTTTCTTTACCTTTCTCTTTTTTTTTCTTTTTTTTTCTTTTCTTCTCTTTTTTTTTCTTTTTCTTTCTCTCTTATCCGATTTCCTCCATTAATGATGTCTTCTCCATTTTCATCACCAATTTCACTTAACAAAACTCATGAATTCCAATTACTAAGAAAATTCTCCCATAAGAATATTTTTATAGATCATATGTTTGTCAATTTTTTAAAAAGTTTAACAAAGTAAGATTGAAATAATATTTATGTAACAAAAAATCCGAAAATCCAACAAAACCGAACAATCCAAACCGATATAATTGGTTTGGTTTGATTTTGATAAAAATTGAACCAACCTGTTCTATGTACGCCCCTAATCTACATAGTTAATAAAAAAAATAGAAAATGTCCAGCTGAAAATAGACTAACAACTCAAATTTATAACACTACAACTTGAACTCTAGGCTTTTAATCAATAAATTATCTTTCTGAAAACAATTTAAATATTTTGGTCTTTTGAGTATTGTTAAAGGTTGAGATGTTTTTATTATTTTAAAGTTTAAACCATAATTTTTGGAACAATTTAATTTCGTTTATTTAGAGGGCCAGTGAAATTGGAACTTGATTACCTTATGAGAGAATTTTCTTAGTAATTGGAATTCATGAGTTTTGTCAAGTGAAATTGGTGATGAAAATGGAGAAGACATCATTAATGGAGAAAATCGGATAAGTAAGAAAGAAAAAGGAAAAACAAAAGAGAAGAAAAGAAAAAAGAAGAAAGAAAAGAGAAAGGTAAAGAAAAAAAAGTACTAATAAAAAGGAAATAGTGTTTGTAATACACTTTAATACAATTAAAGAAATATCTAATTAGTTTGGGTGAATTCCATTTCGAAAAGGGCATATATGGGCCATCTGTGTAACTCTAAGGGCATATATGGACCAATTATGTGACGGTAAGGGCATATTTGAACTAAAGTATTAACGAAGAGCAAATGTGCTCAATTTCGTATAGTACAAGGGCATATTTGGACCTTTGCCCTTATACAAATTGCATGGGATACGCCCTTGAGCACCTAATTGCTTTGTTCTTCTGGTGCCACCAAATCTTATCTCATTGTTTGGTACTATTTGTCAATGTACAAGTGCATTCCCTAGTTTTTTTTTCACCTTGGTTGATTCTTTTGCTTATATGCGTTTGATGTGTATCTGTCACTGAACATATTTTACTATTAATATTCAGTTGTTTTTCCTACAACAGAGCGAAGCAAGGCTTCTAAGAATCAATGAGTTCGTTTTCAAATTTATATAATTTTTTGGAACAATATATTTCCATGCCCTTGTTCATAAATAATCAATAGTACGTAATATACTTCAAAACCTGTTAATGTTACAAATCAATGAGAAAAGTCTTAAAGCTATCATAGAAGAAATGGTAACATTTAAGCGCAAAACTATTTCGACGCAAGCTCTTATTATAACATTACAGAACTAGGGAATGCACATCAGTAAGAGAAACTATGTATATTTACACTTTGTAATTGAAGAAGGTTCAAAAGTAGCATGCTAGAGAACGATGCGTAGGCAGCATTAAGCTGAAAACAACAGGGAAAATCAATCAACAGGATGAAGAAGGCAAAGGATGCCAATTATCAGCAAAAAACATGGCTCTGTCACGAGAAGAAGTGGATATCTGTTGAAGTATAACATACTTGACGTGATCAGCTGCTGTCTCACCAGCACGAGTGGCAAGTTCCAAATACACCACAGCTTTCATCATGTTACCTTCCTGCTCAAGGAACAACCAGAGTGATGATAAGTTCATAGACAAGCGAAAGAAATAAAAGGGAAAGAAAAAAAAAAGGAAAAAGAAGAGGAAGGTAGAGGTTTGCAGGTACTTTTCCTATATGAATTATTCGGCGATACAGACAACTTTTTTTTCATGGACCTATTCATCCTCTGTTTAGTAAAGGTATTTGACCGAGCATATAGTTTAAGAAAGAAGAAAAGATTTTTGAAACTTATGGCCTTAAAAATACCATGGCAGTTTTGTGCCTATAAAATCATGTCAGTAAGGGTAAAATGAGAGATCTAAAGTTAAATTGTTTCTAAATGCAGAAAGTTATCATTTTTGGAACATAAAAGAGTGTAACATAAAATGGCACAGAGGGAGTATTGGTTTTCACAATCTAGTCATAAAGAAGTTGGGAAGGGTTGGAGTAGTGCAGTGGGAGGATTTATGTAGGCTCTACTTACAGAAAATAGACTAAGTCCATGCTCAAACTGGGCTTTGCTATGACCTCGATCAGCTGCTCTCTTCATCCATTTCCTTGCTAATTTATGAGACCGGGATAGACCTTCTCCTACTGAGTAGCATATTGCAGTGTTATACATGGCACAGACATATCCACCTTCCGCTGCCTTCAGATACCACCTTGCCTGCACTTCAAAAAGAGAAAACACTTTCAGAAGCAAAGTTATCATAGGAACAACCCAGTCATCCCTATAGAAAGCCAAAAGACGAATAACATTTTGTTCGACCATAATGGTGAATTTGAATTTTTAAGTACAAATTCAGGACAACTTTTCACAACTCTTCTTTTTGTTTTTGGCAGGCAATGTTGTCATAATTCCAAATTGTGAAATTTCAGAAGCTCAGAGTATGATTTGATCTTGAACTTGAATAATATTGACCCAAAGTGATATTGGACCTATGTATATGTTCTTCCTACATGCATGGCAAGATAAAATTCAGTCATCTACATGGTGTTTTCAGTAAGCACGGCAAGATAGACGAACCCATAAACAGGGAAGATCTCCCTTATTTATTTTTGTCTGTGAAATTAAATGGTCACAAAAACAACCGGTCTCAATCCAAACTAGTTGAGTCTGCTCTGTGAAGTTAATGGTTAAACAAGTATAATTTTCATACCGCTTCCTTAAGATCCCTACTCGGGCCACGACCTTTATGTAAACAAAGGGCAAGCTTGTACTGAGCTCGAACATATCCTGCAATAGAAGCTTTGTACAGCCATTTGATAGCCTCCTCAATGTCTGGTGGATTAGCTGCATAGAGTATAAAGAGATCATTACTACATAGAGATACAATAACCAGAGTAATGAAAGTCAAATCTGAAAGTTGTAAAACAAATGCTTCCATTTGTGGTCAGTAAGCTTGACAGAGAACTATGCTACTGCAAATCAAACGCAAAGTTCTGGTGGGAGCTCTCAGCGATGAAATGACTTCACATGCGTATGTGGACTTCTAATTCTATTAAGTAGCATTCACCATAAGTTGATGCATAACAGTAAACCACCAAATACTGCTGGTAGTGAGTGGTTCACTGATACAATCACCAGAGGAATAATAAAAGAAAAGGACAAAAATTATCGTAAAATGTGTGGCTGACTTGCTGCCTTCAACTTCTCTGGAATAAGTGCTGCAGAGGCCTTCCAACAATCTACTTCCCCGCCCTGGCATTTAATGGTTCTCTAGCAAAAGGGTAAACTTCACAGTTTTCAGGTGTTGGAAGGGGAACTTCAACCAATTAAATAGTAGGAGGGGCTCCACATAACCTCTCCCAACTTCTAGTACTACTTCTTACTTCCCCCTTAAACATTATTCTTTCTTTCATTACAACGCATTTTGCAGCTAAATCTTCTGTAATATAGCTCTCTCAACCCCTCTTATTGTGATTTCTCCAATAACTTGGCATTGTAACACTTTCTTGCACAACTCTGCTATCAATGACTCTCAGGCCAAAACCATCAAGTCATGCCACTTTTGCACAATCTTGCTGTCAACAAATTGGTGTGAAAACAATGGGATTATGGCTGGAGGGCTTGGCAAAAGTAGAAGTTTTTTGTTAGCTGGTGGCTTGTGGTTATAAACCGGCAGTGCCTGCGATGGCGTTTACTCCATAATTGGTATGAAAGAACTGGCTTAAGGGTAATAGGAAGAGATACCTTTCTCCAAAAGAGATCCCAAAACAGTTCTGATTTTATTTTAATGCTTTTCTTTTTCAGAAAGGATATCAGGGAGACCGCAGGAAGAAGATGCTGTAAAGAAAGTTAAAGGGAGAAAAGTGCCAACCTCAGGTATGTTTAAGGATGTATATCACATTTCCTAAATCAACTAAAGCACCACTAGTTCAATAAAGACCGAGTGAGCAAGAAGAAAAATGAACTGGAATTACCTCACCCTCCTACACCTAACTTTCTCAATTTTGGACAGCACGCTCAATTGGTGATAATGATTAGAGAGGGCATCACAACAAGATTTTACAGAAATACTAAGTCCATATCAATGAACGAAAGTACACTAGCGAAAACAAGAGAGAGCAATACCAATAACTATCAATAAGCAAATATAAATCAAGTAAAATCTGAAGCACAAATTACTAACTCTTAATGCTGAATGAGAATCACAAACAGACAAAGCATAGGAAGCAAAAGCATGGATCTTTGGTTACTAAACATTGTGATTGGTGAACCAAGCCCGCTATTAGTGATTTATTCATACAATTAAGGCTGCTGAATTTCATACACGCCAAAAAAACTTGTGCTCATTTTGATACAAAAATCTACAATCTTTCTCTTTCTTTCTTTTTTTTCGGGACAAGTAAGCTATTCATTTCATTGATTGCACCAAGAAGGTGCCAAATTTGTAAACTATGTAATACTATTAATTTATATGTTTTTTTGTCCATCAGGCTTATTCTCCCAAGCACCCTACTAAAATCTATGTGCTCATACTTGTGGCGGTTTGAAGTACTGTCAGTTCACCAAGAGGATCGTCCTCCCAATTTGAAGTTGTCTTTTAACAGAAAGCTCAAACCTTGGCGACTACGATCATAAACTATGACATCTATCACGACTATAAACATTTCTTGTGATTATGACAGGCAGGGGCATAGCTACATTTGGTAAAGGGTGTTCCATTGAATCCCTTCAACGGAAAATTACACTGTGCAAAAAGGGTAAATTCTTAGGTGACAATTTAACATTTCATTGAATCCCCTTGCTCGAATTTCTGTCTCCACCACTGACGACAGGACCATACCCTTGGATCTCTCCTTCACATAGCAAGATAGTTCCTTTTTTTTCACTCTCTTTTTTTTTTTCAAACATAGCAAGATAGTTAATATTCCATATTAAGCATGAAATGTAAGTTAGTTACCTTGCAAGAGGGAAATGCCCAAGTTACACTGACCAGCAGGGTCACCAAGTACAGCAGCCTTTCTATAAAAAGCAACCCCTTGTTCCTTTCTCCCCATTTCCCAATAAAGCAAGCCAGCATCAACCATAGCCAAAGTGGACCCACGAGCCGCACCTTTAAGGAACGAGTCGAGTGCCTTATTCAAGTTAACCTCAACCCCACCACGCCCATGCTTGAAATTCTTACCATATTTGAGAAACAACATGGCTTCTCTTAAGGGTCTAAGTGCATCACGCCAAGACTTGCATACCTGTGAAGCAGCACGTAAATTTGGCAAAGTGAAAGTGGCAGAGCTATTTTCAATAACACGTCGTTAGGAAGATGTGAGAAATTATTTGAGGAATATTCTTGATTTGATGATGAAATTGGATTGAATTGGAGATTATGGTTTGTGGGGTTGGTTTTTCTTGGATTATGATTTTCGGGTGGTGTTTTAGACATGAATGAAAAGGCGGTGAAACGAGGACCACTGTCCGATTTGTATGGCCATGTTCTTTGATTTATCATCTGGTATTCTGTGGGCCCTGCAGCTGCCATTGAAATGAATAAGCCCTTAATGAGAATTCGAGTTTGTGAACCCGAATTCTGTTGAAATCGGAATGAAAGGGAGCTGTCAAAGAATTAAAGAAATGGTGGCAGGAGAAATGGTGGCAGGAGAGAGGTTGAGGGGTATCGGATTCTTGAAATGGGAAGGAAAGAGGAGAAAAGGAAAAGACAAACGTTGGAGTTTTGGGGCACTACATGTTTAGCTTGGTTGAATAAATAAAAGAGTACATAACTTTTTGATTGGCTTAATTAATAATTAACTTGGTATTGACAAGAGTGTGAATAGAGTTAGAGTTTCCTCCCGTGTTACCTTCCGTTGTGAGTTCGAGTCATTCAAAGACTAAGGTGATAAATTTTTGAAGTGAGGGAGCTGAGGGTTTATCGTAAACAGTCTCTTTAATCTAGTGTATAGTTAAGGTCTGCGTACACATTACTTTTTTTGAACCCCACTAATAAAATTATATTGGGTTATTATTACTGTTTATATTGATGAAACATACAAAAGCTATTATGCGAAACTTGATGTATTATTTTTCGCGAATGGAATATTAAAGACTAAAACTTAGTAATAACATGCATATAACAAGTAAAGACAAAAGAACATTTACAACAAGTAATTTTACATTATTTTATGTATAACAAACTCAACATCATCATTATACAAGTGTTAGTAATTTGTATATTATAATAATGTCTTGCAGCAATTATGTGACCCAAACAACTCCTTGGAATAAGAGGTTGGAGGTTAGGGGTTTTGTGATGGTCGTAGGAAACGCGTTGTTCAGGTGTAATATCTGATGTTCTCACGAAATTGTCGTGCTCATATGATGAGCAACTAACTGCATATTACTAACTGCATATCTTTTTCTTTCTCTATTTTCTCCCCCTTCTTTCTTTCTTTTCGGTTTTCTTTGCGTGTGGAAGTTGTGATTTGTCAAGTGAAGGAAGCATAAATGAGACGAGATGCAGAGGCTGACTATTTTTTTGCCTTTTTATTACGTTCTAGGGAGAGAAAAAGAGAAATTTACGTAGGGGTAAATAAATCTCAAAATTTAGAGTTAATGGATCTAAAATGAATGTAATTTGTGTAATTATTATTTTCTACTACTAATATATAAGTGAGGATAAATGAGGTAATATGATTGGCTAAAACAAATTACAGCATAGCTGTTGTATAAGCTTTTAATTGCCTTTGACTAAATTGTCCCAAGTGATGTACTTCTATTTTGAAAACGTGTGGGCCCATTGAATACAACTGCTTCTTATGCCGCCTTTACTCTTAAACTGTTAAACATTGGCATTGGAGCTTGTGGAAACGTGGCTAATATAACACATTTCATGTATAAAATACTCTTATATATTTATTTGATAGAGAATATATTAACTAATAAAATTTTATAAATTTCATATTTCATTAGTTATTCTTATTTCTGTTACAATTTTTATTTAAGTAAAACAAAATAAAACAGTTTACATTACTAATATCTAATGGATTATTTAAACTGAATCAAATCCTAATTATGTTTTTATAACAACATAGTAAAACTTCTATTTTACACAAACTTCTATTTTCATTTGAGCAAAGAATTATGTTTATACTATAGTAAAACTTTTTTATAACAATCTTGGTTGTTCCGATATATTTTGGTAGCTAAGTAAAGTGTGTATATAAAATATTTATTATAATAAAATAAAAAATTGGTTCCTAAGAAAACTTGACCATTATAATAAAATATTGTTATAGAGGATATTTGTTACAGAAAAATCATACTGTATTACAATACTTCAATAGCAAATGTATATAAGTATTCATTAAACAAAAAGTTTGTTAATATGACATAAACTATTTTCATGTAAAATTTACTTTTCTATTGAAATGTTATAATGATAGAGCTCGCACGAGAAGTGAGAATGGTCTCCACTAATGATACTGAGTATCAAAGAGAATATAGTTTTTCAAGTTTTATGAGAGATTCACTATAAGATTTTTCATTAAATAATTTTCAGATCTTAGACATGAATATATGAGTGTTGTTAATGAGTAAAATTTTGAATTTAAAAATTTAATTCGCTATATGTTTGTGATTAATTTGAATAGGTTATTAAACATTATATTTAGTAAAAGATAACTTGGTTAAATTAATCATAAACTTTTAACTTCAGCTGGATATATGAGAAAGTATTTACTTCAATAAAACTTCAATTAAATCTAAGATTTCCTTAAATCAAGATGATAACAAATAGCATCGATTTTACTAAGAGATCTAAAAAATATACATGGTTAACAAAGAATATGGCAAAATAACATAAACCTATTTTATTTCAAGAATAGGAGGATCCATGAAAGTTTAATTGTAAAAAATAAAAAAAAAATATTCTTAGCGTAACAAAAGGAAAAACTAATGTAAAAATACCGTAAATCCAACAACCTTACCCGAACAAGAATGCAAAAATCAAATAGCAACTTTATGTAGAGTAAAAAAATATGTCACGACCCAAAATTTCAAGTGCCTTGATGGCGCCTATCATGATACTAGGCAAGCCGACAACTCACACGTACCAACATCTTGAAATTTAAAATATACGAAAATAAGATTAAGTAAGTAAAAGTCTCATAAAACTGAATGAAAATGTCACAGCTTAATACAGAATTCTCCAAAACCCGGGTGTCACTGAGTACATGAGCATCTATATAAATACATAGTCCGATACACTGTCTAAATAGAACTAAATAAGTAAAACTGAGGGATAGGGGGAAAGTCAAGGTCTGCGGACGCCAGGGCAGCTACCTCGATAATCTTCGAACGACTGAAAACTCTGAGATCAACAACCATCGTGCCCGAAAACAACCTGAATCTGCACACGAAGTGCATGGTGTAGCGTGAGTACAACCAACTCAATATGTAACAAGTATAACCTTTGGACTGAGAGCAGTGACGAGGCCGAACAATACAGTCCAGATACATAATTAAACAGTACGGAAATTTACATAACATATGACAGTAATATCTCAGAGAAACTCATAATTTACAGGTACCGGTACAAGAACATAAACATGCTTCCAGGTTTAACAATTAAACTCAGAACAGATAAAATATGTTAAGTCTGAATAATATGAGGAATATGACAACTCTAGATCTACATGCCAATATGCATATCGTATGTGATGCAATACAATGAAAGCCTCGCGTACTCACACTCTCAGAATACTCAACCTAATTGTTTTGATTCTCATTCATCACACTCAATCACTCAGCACTAAACAGGGCAAATCTAGCCCGAATCAAATATTGTGAATCAATAGCAACTGCGCTCACTGTTGGTGTGCAGACTCCTAAGGGACAGATCCAGCCCAAGCGCTATAATAAGCCAATCATGGCATGAATCAATAAAGCCTGTTGCGGCGTGCAGCCCGACCCCATAAATATCACTCACAAACAGGCCCTCGAACTCACTCAGCTATCAATCTCTCCAGTCTCTCGGGCTCATAACACTCATGCTAAGCAGCCCAAATCAATGATACGTGATGTGATAATATATGATAACAGAGATTGAGATATGATATGCAATGATGAATGCGACTGAGTACATAACTGTAATTAAGCAAATAACTCCACAGCAAAGAACGACCACTGTGGGTCCTAATAGCACCAGTACATAGCCTAAACATGATTTCTAATATAAATCACAGCTCAAGTGCTCTAACACTTAGGGTACACTAATAATATTCAGATAAGGTAGCTATATAGTTTCATGGAATTGACTGAATCACAATTACTATGTTGCACACACACACGCCCGTCACCTAGCATGTACGTCACTTCAACACCAATCATATAACACGTAATTTCAGGGATTCTTTGTAATGACCCAGCCAGTCGTTTTGAGTATTTGTATTCCGTACAGTTATTTTAAGTCTTGAGCAGTATTATATGATGTATTATGACTTGTGTGAATCATCGGTTTTAATTTTTAGCGGAAGTGATTTGGAAGAATGAACTTCATGTTTGAGGCTTTAAGTTGGAAGAGTTGATCAAGTTTGGCTTTTGTGTATTTGACCCCGGAACGGAGTTTTGATAGTTCTATTAGGTCCGGATGGTGATTTTGGACTCGGACGTATGCCCGAATTTGTATTTGAATGTTCTTAGAAGGTTTCGGCACTAATTGGCAAAAGTTAAAATGTTGAAGGTTTGAAAAGTTCATAAGTTTGACCGAGAGTTGACTTTGAGGATATTATATTTGGATTGTGGTTCCGGGAATTTGAATAGCTTTGTTTTGTCATTTGAGACTTGTGTACAAAATTAGGGTTCATTCAGGGTTGATTCGATATGTTTTTATGCGTGATTTGAGGCCTCGGCTAGGTCCGTGTTATGTTATGGGACTTGTTGGTATATTTAGACGGGGTTCCGAGGGGCTCGGGTGAGTTTCGGATGAGGTTCAGACCATTTTGTCGCATGTTGCATTTGGCTAAGGCTGCTGGTTCTAGCGTGGCCGCATCTGCAGACAATTGGTCGCAGAAGCGACTTCACAGATGCGGGGTCTTCTTCGCAGAAGCGAACATGGACAGTTGAGTGTGAGAGTCACAGGTGCGAGTGCATGGGCGCATCTGCGCAATCGCAGATGCGGTTCAATGTGTGCAGAAACACGATCGCAAAGCGGGTAGGAGATCGCAGAAGCTATGGTTGCTGGTTCGGGGATTCTTCGCAGAAGCAAAATATTTACCGCAGAAGTAGGGGTCGCAGATGCGACGATTTGATCGCAAATGCGATGAAGCTGGGCAGATTATATTTTGAGACTTAGGTCGTTTCCTTTACACGTTTTTGGGATTTTGGAGCTCGGTTTGGGCGACCTTGGAGAGAAATTTTACCATGTGAATTGGGGTAAATGTTCTCTACTCATTTTTTATTATATTTTATGAATCTATTCTCGTTTTTGGCATTTGATTGAGGGTTTCAAGAGAGAAATTTGGGAGGTTTTGCCTAAAGTTTCATATAGTGATTTTTCTAGTTTTGAACGTCGATTCGGAGTCGGATTTGAGTGAAACTAGTATGGTTGGACTCGTAATTGAATGGGTTGTCAGATTTTGTGAGTTTCACTGGGTTCCGAGGTGCGGGTCAGAGTTTGACTTTTGAGTTGATTTTGGACTTTTGATTAAGGATTCGACCTTTATCATTTGGAATTGTTACCTTAGGCATTATTTGATGTATTTGACTTGATTTTGGCTAGTTTCGAGCCGTTCGGAGGTCGGTATGTGCGGGATGGCATTTTTTGAGCTTCACTTGGCTTACTCGGTATTGGATTTGGCTTGTTAGAGGTAAGTAACACTTTTAAACTTGGTGCTGAGGGTATGAAACCCCGAATTACGTACAATGTGATTGATGTTGAGGTGACGTGCATTCTAGGTGACGGGCACGTGGGTGTGTACCATAGTAACTGTGATTTAGTCGATACCATGGAATTATGTAGCTACCTTATCTGAGCGTTTTTACTATACTCTATGTGTTAGAGAACTTGAGTTGTAATTTACGCTAGAAATCATATTTAGGCTATATGCTGGCTCTACTGGGACCCACAGTGGTCGTTCCTTGCTGTTGAGTTATTTGTTTAATTGCAGTTATATACTCAGTCGTATTCATCATTACATATCATATCTCAGTCTCTGTTATCGTATATTGTCGCATCTCATATCATTGACTTGGGGCTTCTTAGCATGAGTATTGTGAGCCCGAGTGATTGGAGAGATTGATGACTGAGTGAGGCCGAGGGCCTGATTGTGAAGATATTGATACTATAGCACGTGAGTTGTCCGTGCGGATCCAGATATTGATACTATAGCATGTGAGTTGTCCGTGCGGATCTAGATATTGATACTATAGCACATGTGTTATCCTTGCGGATTATAGCGCTTGGGCTGAAGGAGCCCCTACGGAGTCTGCACACCCCTAGTGAGCGCAATTGCTAGCAGTTATTATGTTTGGGCTAGATCTACCATGTACAGTACTGAGTGACAGAGTGAGAATACGAGACACTAAGATTGAGTACTCTGAGAGTGTGAGTACATGAGTTCATCATTGAGATGCATTTCATTTTACATGTGTACTTGAGATACATGCATATAGATACATTTCCTCATGCTACCCGATTTTTGTGACATTCATGATTTCACATGTATATTGACATGTAGGCATATATATGTATTTTCCTCATACTATCTGAAATTGAAACATCTTGTTTATTGTTGAAAGGTTTTGGGAAAAATCACAGTTTTCAAACTTATTCATATATTTATGAGGTTTTCGGTGAAAGATCTGGGATCTACTGTTATACTTGAAAAGCATGCCTATTTTCTGTAACTATGAACCAAATGAATTATTTTTTTGTACTATCTTTATCATATTGTTATGAATTGTTGCTAGTTATTGGAGTTGTACCCTGACCCTTGTCCCAACTCGTCACTACTTTTAACCTAAGGTTAGGTTTGTTACTTATTGACATGGGGTCGGTTGTACTCATACTACACTTCTGCACTTTGCGTGTAGATGCTGGATGCTGGTGTAGCTGTGTACGGCAAGAGATGGATCTGAAGATATACCTGCGTTCCAGTCATAGCTGCCTCTTGATCGTGGTAGCTTTAGTATTTCAGATCTGTTCATGTATATTTCAAACAGATGGTGTATTTCATTTTAAACCAGCTTTGTAAACTCTATATCTTAGAAGCTCATGATTTGTACTACCAGTCCTTGGAAAATTCTTTGTATAAAAGCAGTTGTATTATCACTTCTTCTCTTAATAAATCTCATTGAATTGGTTAGTTGTTAACTGGCTTACCTAGCGGGTTGGGTTAGGTGCCATCACGACTAGTTGGATTTTGGGTCATGACAAGTTGGTATCAGAGCTCTAGGTTCATAGGTTCTACAAGTTATGAGCAAGTGTCTAGTAAAGTCTTTCGGATCGGTATGATGACATCCATACCTATCTTCGAGAGGCTACAGGGCATTTAGAATAAATTTCCTATCCTTCTTTTCTTATCGTGCAGCATTGATTTAGCTTGAAGCGTAACTCTTTGAATTCTTTCCACGCATTCGTATGCACATGTGAGCGTTTGATATCTGTTGTACATCAACGACTTGTGTTTCCACGGATGAGGTTCGAGATGTGATTTCTGTGTATTGATGATGGGCCAGTCTGGAGGACTTGAGGCCGAGTTTTGATTGTAGCTTGAGCACAGGGATTTCGGTTGTGTGAGCATGTGCTTTTGGACTTATAAGTACGGTAGTGTCCCTATTAGTTGAATTTGTGGCTCGATAAGTGGTTGGATGGCTATGTGATGAGTAAGATGTGGCCCCGGGATGTTTTCAGATGGTTTGAATATGACAAAAAAAGTTTGCTTGAGATGTAAAAAGGACTATTGGGCAATTGATTCTTGTCTTGATATGATGTATAGTCTCGAGTTATGAGTGTGTTGACGAATATTTCATGTTGTTTAATTGAAAAATGAAGTAGATTTTCATGCCTTGTTGATGATTTTAGACTCAAGAAGATTAAACGATTGCGTAGTAGCTGTGGCGGTGAAAGGGATAGAGAGATGTCAGTTTGAGGCTAAGGAGGTAGGTTATCACCTGCGCGGTAATCTACGGATATGTGATCCTTATGATGTTGTGTGGAGTTTTTCTTTTCTACTAGTGGGTATAGGTGTTGGATTGGAATTCGGATCGGTGGTGAAGGTTGACCTGACTGTCACGAGGGTGAATGCGAGCTTAGCAGATAGTTTGAGGTATTTTATGGTTTGTGTTGCATGAGCTAGTGAAGAGTTTAGTCAAATCTCATTGCGGTATTATGGCAGTATTAAATTATGGGCATTGTGAGTTGTTGCGTATTTTGTTTCATGGCTTTGAGCCAAGTGGCAGAGTCTGCTATCGACGATTTGATTGCGTGGTTATGTGTTGTACTGGTTTCGATTTGAGGCATACTTGTGAATCAGATATGACTTGCAGAGTAGGAGATCGAGGATGACTCGAGTAAAGGAATTTCTGGATGCGGGCTATGTTACACTTTATGGGTATATAGGAATCATGGAATGAGTTGAGTTGTTATTCATGACGGATGTAGTGGCACGGTGTATGAATTTGCTCGGTTGTGTTAAGGCGGGATTACTTCTTTGGGGTGTTCTTCTTTGGGGTGTTGTTGTGCTAATTGAGCATAGGAAGTTCGGCTCGTTTAGGCGGTGTAATTGAGATTTGAGCAGAGTGGATGACTCTCGAGAAGGATCTAATGGATTCAAGAATAATATATAGCAATTGAGAATTTATTCGGATTTGTACATGGCTAGACTTCAAGATTTGTGTCGAATGGTGTCGGGACTCGCGGTATTTCTGTATCACTATGAATTCTACATTTCAGTATCAGGAGGGTAATGGAAATAGTTTCAGGTTCACATGACTCTTCGGAGTGAGTGTCTCGATTGTGGTAATTTTGGGCGTGCTTGAGAGGGAATACAATGGTTTATGGGCCTTAGAGCGGTGTGGTTTTATTCTAGGATCTCATGGGGTGAGTTTTGTTTGAGAATCATGGTATTATGGTGAGGAGGAGTGTCAACTTGAGGATAATTCGGAAGGAACTCAGAGAAATAGTACAGCTTGGTAGTATGTTGGATCAACAAGGTAATAGATATGATGAGTTCTTTGGGTACTTAGGATGTGGCGAGTCTCTATAGGTGCTCGGCGGCAATACTCTTGTATTTGGCAACCTGCATGGCTTGGTTGAGATAGAGAGATTCAATTCTGACGGCTTGATTGTGTGCAAATGGGTTTCAAAGTGCTCTCGAGGATTTCTACCACGGTTAGAAGTGTATATTTCCTACCAGCGTGAGGAACATGTTGCGTATTGTGATTTTCTCCTGGATGAGATCAAATGGAAGGTTCCTGGCCAATTAAGTATGTAGTTTTCTTGCGACTCAAGGTTGATTATGAGATTCTCGTACTTGTCCTATGATGGCATGATAGATGTGGTGTGTTGTCTGGGATTGAGATTTGCATGTGCAAGATCACGAGTCAGTTTTGGAAGGGAAGGTCATGAATTTTGGACAGCAGGGACAGTTTCAGATATTTAGATGAATGTTATAACCACTTGGTAATTCTTGAGAAGGGTGTGCATTTCAGAAGGTGCACTGTGTTTTGACTTACGGATGTTTCATTAGTATTGTGGCACTCACCTGGTTGACCGACTGCTGATATTCAAATTTTTTCTATGTGGCATGGAAGGATTATAGAAGTATTTCTCGTAGGGATGATTAAGTATGATAGATGGTTTAGCCATTCGAGCGGTGGAGTTGGGATCCGATATGGTGATTCATGTGTTTTATGGACTTAGAGACTAGGAGTTCTCAGAAGCAGATTGTTTCGTGGTTGTGGAGTGTGAAGATGTGGCCAAATCTAGCTAAATTGTCACGCCCCGAACCTAGGAGCGAGACCAGCACCCGGTGCCTCACCTAACCTGGCGTACCAAATTGCGACTAAGGTACTCTGAACATATAATGTCATACATTGGCCATGGGGCCACCTTGCAAGACAATTTGCGAAGCAAAATATACTGAATGGAAACTAGCGCTAACTAAACATCAATATAAAGCTAGGCTGAAAAGGCCGTCATAGCTACTACAGCTGACAAACCACCAAATTATATATACCAGGCCTACAAACCCAACATACTGCACTAACCAACAGGATATGTCTACAAGCCTCTACTGATAGATGTACTATGATCGGAACAGGGCCCCGACCTACCCATAACATATATACAGATATACATAAGATGTACACAAAAACTCTAGACCTGGCAACTCCGAAAGACGTGGAGCTTACCGATCAGGCTGAACTCTGGAAACACCTACTGAGGAGGTCTACCTGTCTGTCTATCTGAACCTGCATGCATGAAATGCAGCGTCCCCGGAAAGGGACGTCAGTACGAAATAATGTACCGAGTATGTAAGGCAATAACATAACTGAAAACTGAAACTGAACTGATAATATAATAACTGGAAGTAACTGGGAGTCAAAGATGATCTGGAGATATACTTACCTGCTGATAGTGACTAAACTCCTTTAATATAGTAAGTAAAATAAATGTCCGGCCCTATAAGGCTCGGTACGTGTAACTGCTCGACCGTAGTAGGCTCGCTCATAGGCGCTCGACCATACTGGGCTCTGTATCTCGGCCATCCCGGGCTCGCTCACAGGCGCTCGGCTACAGTAGGCTCGGTATATATAACTTACCATCTGATCAGAGGTTGCCCAATAGGGGCCTGCCCACCGATTATAGCTCGATGGTGGTGAAAATAGTGTAATACTGTATATATATATATATATAGACCCTCTGCTCTCTTGACTGAATAAAGACAAAACTAAACTGAATATGAAGTCCCGATAAGGGAGAATACTGTAACTTATGAGACTAGGATAGTGTATATAAATTCGGGAGTATGAGCTTCTCTTTATGCCTCGTTATCAACACATGTAATTACGAGATCATGCCAAAATGAAGGAAGGGCTTAGCCTTAACATACCTTATCACAATCTTTCCAATCACCAAGTTGAACTCACCTTTTCGCACCTTAATCTACAAGAATGGTAATAATACTATCGTTAAGTTACGAAAGGTACAACTATCGCACAACGAACAACAAACTTATTTTGTATTAAAACGGGCAGCATCTCCCCTATAATCCTTACTTCCTCCAAATTCAAGATAACACCAACAATGCAAGAACAGAACAATAACAACATATATACATCATTTTCCAGCCCTATATTTGCCATCAAATACTACAAAACAGCCCAACACACCCCAATCTCTTCATACACAAAACGACCACCGTAGTAGTGTTAAACGACCCGGAAATATTATGACGAATGACCAGCCAACCACCCTACATTTATATGATGTTTCTACACCCCCTTCCTCCTCCAAAACTCCACAAAACAGTATTAAAACACGCAGCCCAACAGCAACACAAAACAGTCCACAAAACAGTCCGCTACAAGTGAATAACTCGAACTCATGGCTTTCGATCACCGTCCCGTGAGTTCTTACAAGTATAGAACGACTTACCATGAATTTACAGAAGAAAAAATGGATGAAAGAGAGCAGTAAAATCACCTTATTTGTTGGATAACTCAGCTGCTATCTTGGTTCTTCAAACTCTAGGTTTTACCTCCAATTAGAACTTGAAAGGGAGAGAAAATCAATTAGGGTTTGTGGGAAATTTTTGGGAGGATTTTTTGCAGAGCTTATGTATGGTTATTATGTTCTATTTTAAGTCTAATATATGAAGAAAATAGGCCTTTAAAATGCCTCTTTGGACGACCCGAAATGGCCCATTTTTGGGCTTTCATTTAAGCAAGTAGGTGACACACCTACTTGTCACCTAGCAGCTTGCGCAGTATCACAAAAATGACCATATCTCTCTACTATAATGCCGTATAGAAAAACGATTTAATGCGTTGGAAAATAGACTCATAGATCTTTAATTTTATGGGTGGAACACCCCATAAATCTAAGTATATTGGGAGAAAATTGCAGTTACATTTGACCCAAAGTTTCAGTAAAACTTATGAATGTAACTTGTGATGACTTTCATCGACTTTTGTTCCACAACTCGCTTGACTTCAAAAAATAACACACGGATGTCATACGACTAATATAAATCATAACATAATCTCCTTATCATGTTAAGCACCCTAGTCTCACCCCAAAGGTACATGTTATAACATTCTAAACTTGTCGACTTTCGACGAAATATTGTTTTATTCAATTGCTTTAGCTTCTGAACTGTCCAACCCTTTTTGTACTTATTGTTCATGATCTTTAATATTTGTAACCTCAGAGGTAACATGATTAACTTACTTTATATGCTTTTAAATATTATCTCATTTTTGGTCCTACATTAATTTGCTTACGACGCATTTTTACGTATGAAAATATAGGGTGTAACATAAATGCTAGTATGTGTTATGGTTTAGTCATTGTGGACTTTCGGAGGGTTATGTATCTATTTGTGGGTGACTAGAGTGGATTTGTGATCCATTGGCAGGCCCAATTAGGATGTGTATTCTACACCAGGTCGGATTAGTTGACTCCGTACTGTTGTTGTTGAGGGATGTGTCATTCGGGTAGAGTTAAGCTTATTCGGGTTCGGAGTTGTTCTATGAGTTACATTTCTATGCTACGAGGGGTTGGGATCCGTTGGTTATAGGCACACATGGTGCGGTCCTATTTGGGCCTTATAGCGAAATTTGAGTGAGATGGATATTAGGGTGTTGAATGATTGATTGCGCATTTGGTTATGTTCCTTCCGGACCATGGTATTATGTTATTGGTTCCTCCGTGGTTATAGTCATGCACCTTGGGTACTTGATGTCGAAGTGCATGTAGTTGTTGATTTTTAGCATGGTGGCTTGAGATATTTCATATGGACCCGTGTTTGGATAGCGTCACGCATTGCAGCAAAGTTATGTTGGGATATGATCCCTTGTGTTAGATTCGTGAGTCTTGGTTCTACCGTGTATGATGAGTTTATAGCATTGCGGTTGTGGTGGTACTTGTTGAGTTTGCGGGGCAATTCTCTCATTTGAGTCATTTTTCGTTTTGGGTACATTTGAGTTGTTGCTTATTGGTGCACGAATTGCACGGGTTGTGATTCTAGGTAGCATTGGTGTGGAATGTCAATAGGATAGATAGGCTTGATAAAGTGAGGTCATTGGACCTATAATAGGTGCTATCGGATTTGTTTACGATATATTTGAAGGGATAAAGTCGTTAACCGGCTTAGAAATTGGCTATAGCTCTTGTCAAAGGAGAGGGAGCTCCATGACTCATTGATCTGATGAGTGATTATGAGTTTTTGCGTGTTTCTTTCATCATCGGCAGTGAACGAAGGTTTTAGAACGGGGTTTTATTTGATATAAGGTTTATTAACGGTACCGAGTTTGTTTTGAACAGTTATTGTGGTCGGAAATTATTTCTACGAGTACGCGAGTTTTGCGGTATATCATGTGATTACAACTTGGGTTATGGTTATGATTTGATACAGTTTGTTCAGACTTATATAGTGTGAAGATGCGAGATTCGGGTCTTATAGAAAATTCCGAATGTGGGAAATTGGATTCTGTGGTTTACGGGCTAAGGTTGAAGTAATGATCTGTAGTTATGTTGCGTTGTCAGGCCTAAATTGAATATGGTGACATGGGATCACGCTCGGGTATGTGCATGGTAAGGTTACACAGTGATTTGACGGCTTAGGAACAACTCTTGGCACGTTCGAGGACGAACGTATGTTTAAGTGGGGGAGAATGTAACGACCCAGCCGGTCATTTTGAGCATTTGCATTTTGTTCAGCTATTTGAAGTCTTGAGCAGCATTGTATGATGTATTATAACTTGTGTGAATTGTCGGAAGTGATCTGGAAGAATGAATTCATGTTTGAAGCTTTAAGCAAGAAGAGTTGATCAAGTTTGACTTTTGTGTATTTGACCCCGAAACGGAGTTTTAATGGTTTCACTAGGTCCAGATGGTGATTTTGGACTCGGGCGTATGCCCGGATTTGCATTTGGATGTTCCTATAAGGATTCGGCATAAATTGGCGAAAGTTAGAAATTTGAAGGTTTAAAAGTTCATAAATTTGACCGAGAGTTGACTTTGAGAAAATCAAATTCGGATTGTGGTTCCGGGAATTTGAATTACTTCGTTATGCCATTTGGGACTTGAGTGCAAAATTCGGGTTCATTATGGGTTGATTCGATATGTTTCGGTGCGAGTTTTCAAAGTTGAAAGTTCTTTAAGTTTGAAGTGATTTGCGATTCGTCGTTTTGATATTTCTATGCGTGATTTGAGGCCTCGGCTAGGTTTGTGTTATGTTATGGGACTTGTTGGTATATTTGGATGGGGTCCCGAGGGGCTCGGGTAAGTTTCGGACGAGGTTCGGACCATTTCGTCGCATGTTGCATTTGACTAAGGCTTCTGGTTATGGTGTGGCCTCATCTGCGGATAATTGGTCGCAGAAGCGACTTCATAGATGCGGGGTCTTCTTCGCAGAAGCGAACAGGGACAGCTGGGCATGAGAGCCGCAGGTGCGAGTGCATGGGTGCATCTGCGTGACCGCAGATGCGGTTCAATGTGCGCAGAAGCGCGATCTCAGAAGGGGGTAGGAGATCGCAGAAGCGATGGCTGATGGTTCAGGGATTCTTCGCATAAGTGAAATATTTACCGCAGAAGCGGGGGTCGCAGATGCAATGATTTGATCGCAAATGCAATGAAGGTGGGCAGATTATATTTCGAGATTTGGTTGTTTTCTTTTCACATTTTTGAGATTTCGGATCTCGGTTTGGGCGACCTTGGAGAGGAATTTCAGCATGTGGATTGGGGTAAGTGTTCTCTACTCAGTTATTATTATATTTCATGAATCTATTCTCTTTTTTGGCATTTGATCTAGGGTTTCAAGAGAGAACTTTGGGAGGTTTTGCCTAAAGTTTCATAGAGTGACTTTTCGAGTTTTGAACGTCGATTTGGAGTCGGATTTGAGTGAAACTAGTATGGTTGGACTCGTAATTGAATGGGTTGTCGGATTTTATGAGTTTCACCGGGTTCCGAGATGCGGGCTTGGGTTTGACTTTTGAGTTGATTTTAGACTTTTGATTAAGGATTCGACCTTTATCATTTGGAATTGTTACCTTAGGCATTATTTGATGTATTTGAGTTGCTTTTGGCTAGGTTTGAGCCGTTTGAAGATCGATACATGCGGGATGGTATTTTTGGAGCATTGCTTGGCTTACTCGGTATTAGATTTGGCTTGTTCGAGGTAAGTAACACTTCTAAACTTGGTGCTGAGGGTGTGAAACCCTGAATTACATGCTATGTGATTGATGTTGAGGTGACACGCATGATAGGTAACGAGCGTGTGGGCATACACTGTAGTAACTGTGATTTAGTCGATACCATGGAATTGTGTAGCTACCTTATCTGAACTTTTTTACTATACTCTATGTGTTAGAGCACTTGAGCTGTAATTTATGCTAGAAATCATGTTTAGGCTATATGGTGGCTCTATTGGGACCCACAATTGTCATTCCTTGCTATTGAGTTATTTTTCTTTAATTGCAGTTATGTACTCAGTCGTATTCATCATTACATATCATATATCAGTCTCCGTTATTGTATATTGTCGCATCTCATATCATTGACCTGTGCTACTTAGCATGAGTGTTGTGAGCCCGATAGACTGAAGAGATTGATGACTGAGTGAGGCCAAGGGCCTGATTGTGAAGATATTGATACTATAGCACGTGAGTTGTCCATGCAGCACGTGAGTTGTCCGTGCAGATCCAGATATTGATACTATAGCACATGAGTTGTCCGTACAACATGTGAGTTATCCGTGCAGATCCAGATATTGATACTATAGCACGTGAGTTGTCCGTGCGGATTATAGCATTTGGGCTGAAGGAGCCTCTCCGGAGTCTGCACACCCCTAGTGAGTGCAGTTGCTAGCAGTTATTATGTTTGGGCTGGATCTGGCCTATACAGTACTGAGTTACTGAGTGTGCTGAGTATTGAGCATGATGAGTGAGAATACGAGACAGTGAGATTGAGTACTCTGAGAGTGTGTGTACATTAGTTCATCATTGAGATGCATTGCATTTGACATGCGTACTTGAGATACATGCATAGAGATGCATTTCCTCATGCTACCCGATTTTGCTGACCTTCATGATTTCACCTGTATATTAACATGTAGGCATATAGATGTATTTTCCTCATGCTATCTGAAACTGAAACATCTTGTTTATTGTTGAAAGGTTTTTGGGAAAAATCACAGTTTTCAAAATTATTCATATATTTCTGAGGTTTTCGGTGAAAGATCTGGGATCTACTATTATACTTGTAAAGCATGCCTATTTTCCGTAACTGTGAACCAGCTGAATTATTTTTTTGTACCATCTTTATCATATTATTATGAACTATTGCTGGTTATTGGAGTTGTACCCTGACCCTTGTCCCAGCTCGTCACTACTTTCAACCTAAGGTTAGGTTTGTTACTTATTGAGTACATGTAATCGGTTGTACTCATACTATACTTCTGCACCTTGCGTGCAGATGTTGGATGCTGATGTAGCTGCGTAAGGCAGGAGCTGGATCTTAAGATGTACTTGCGTTCCGGTCACAACTGGCTCTTGATCGTGGTAGCTTTAGTTTTTCAGATATGTTCGTGTATATTTCAAACAGATGATGTATTTCATTTTAAACCAGCTTTGTAAACTCTATATCTTAGAAGCTCATGATTTGTACTACCAGTCCTTGGGAAATTCTTTGTATAAAAGCAATTGTATTATCACTTCTTCTCTTAATAAATCTCATTGAATTGGTTAGTTGTTAACTAGCTTACCTAGCGGGTTGAGTTAGGTACCATCACGATTAGTTGGATTTTGGGTCGTGACTTTCATACCCTCAGAACCAAGTTTAGAAGTGTTACTTACCTCAAACCATGCAAATCTCTACTCCGACAAGCCCTTGCCTCGTGAATCGGCCTCCAAATGCCTCGAATCTAGCCACAAACAATTCAATACAATCAACTCAATCTATAGGAATCAATCCCATATAGAAATGCTAAGTTCTTAATCAAAAGTCAAAAAGTCAACTCCCGGGCCTACGTCTCGGAATCCGATAAAAGTTATAAAATTCGAACACCCATTCAACCATGAGTCCAACCACACCAAAATTACTCAAATCCGATACCAAAATCCTGCTCAAATCCCCAAAATTCGGCCTAAGAAGTTTCCTACGTTTTTCCCTAATTTTTCAAACCAAATCACTAATTAAATGATGCAATCAAAGATATATTCATGTAATTTAACCAAAACCAAGTAAGAATCACTTACCCCAATCACTCCCTTGAAAATCTCTCCAAGAATCGCCTCAAACCGAGCTCCCAAAATCAGATTCTGAAATAAACTCAAACCCTTGTTTTTGAGATTTTAATATTCTGCCCAGAAGTCCTTAATCACGATCGCAGAAAATGCCTCACGATCGTGAAGCACAAACTAATCTGTCCAATAATTAACCCTACGCGAACGCGACAATCTCCACGCAAACATGAAGCACTGCCTCCTCAGACCTACGCGATCGCGACCATCTTCACGCGATCGCGAAGAACAAAGCGCGTGAACTTAGCTCCGCCTCATTTCCTCTTCGCGAACGCGACCTAGCCCACGCGTTCGCGATTCACTGCTTCACTAACCTACACGATCGTAGCCCTCAACTCGCGAATACGTAGAGTAAAAATGCCAGCTGCCTAAACAAGACTTCGCGATCGCGGACCTATCCACACGATCGCATAGAAGGAAACCAGACCTGAACACCCACAACTTCAGCCATTTCCCCAAGTCAAATTTCACTCCGATAACCATCCGAAATCCACCTGAGGTCCCCGGGACCTCAACCAAATATATCAACAAATCCTAAAACATCATACAAACTCGCTTGAAGCGTCAAATCACCTCAAACAATGTTAATGCCCAAGAATCGCGCATCGATTCAAGCCAGATGAACTTATGAACTTCTAACTTCTACATTCGATGCCGAAACCTATCAAATCAAGTCCGATTGACCTCAAATTTTACACACAAGTCATAAATGATATAACAGACCTATTTCAACTTTAGGAACCAAAATTCGAACCTGGTAACCACAAAGTCAACTCTCGGCCAAACTTCTCAATTTCCAAAATTTTTAATTTTCCAACTTTTGTCATTTCAAGCCTAAAACAACTTCGGACCTCCAAATCACTATCCGGACACACTTCTAAGTCCAAAATCACCCAACGGAGCTATTGGAACAATCAAAACTCCATTCTAGAGCCATTTGCACATAAGTCAATATCCAGTCAAACTTTTCAACTTAAGCTTCCAACCTTAAGACTAAGTGTCTCAACCCATTCCGAAACATCCCCGGGAACCAAACCACCAACACCGGCAAGTCACATAACGATAATTGAGCCTAAAATAAGTAGTAAATGGGGGAACGGAGGTACAACACTCAAAATGACCGGTTGGGTCGTTACAAAATAAGAATATTTTTTTTGACATTAGAGTAAATTTGTCACATTCAACAATTTAAATTTTCAACTATTAAGATTGGATAAGTTACCGACAACATATAATAGGGTGATTAAAACTTTAAATGACAACTATTAAATTGATAATTTAATAATTTACTAATTAACGTTGGTCAAATAACACCCATCTTTTTGAGAGATCTTAACCAAATATTAAGGTTGACAAATAGTAAGACGAAATTTAATATTAACATATCATCGGTTGGTTGACAAAAACATTCATCGGCCCGTGCTTGGGTCCACAATATGCAACCCAACGATTGGGCCTGGGCGCTGCACGAGCCATATTTTACTAGTAGTATTATATACGTAAATGCATGTCAAATCAAAAAGTACGTAAACTATCCTCTATCAAGGCCAAATTGGCCTTGCTATTATCATATAAGACCACACAAAAGGAGTCCGATGCACTAAACTCCCGTAATGTGTGGGATTCAGGGAAGGGTCGGACCACAAGGGTTTATTGTATGCAGCCTTACCTTGCATTTTTGCAAGAGGTTGTTTCAATGGCTCGAACCCGTGACTTCTTGATCACATAGCAGCAATTTTACCAGTTACGCCAATAGTCTCCTTCTATCATATAAGACCACAAACACACTTTTAAGCTCAGTTCCCTCTCAAAGTATTGGGTGGACGGGAAATGGAGAGAGAGAGGAGAACCTTTTAATGAATCTTTAGTAATGCCAAGAAAGGCAATTTTTTTAACAAGAGGAGTACATTACTCCGGTGGTGATGTTAATGTCATAAATTCTTTTCTTTCCTTTTTCTTATCACAAATTACAACAATTCGTAAGCTAGAAGATAACCATTTTTGCCCCCATTGGTGTTCAGTCCGTTTGGAGAGGCGCTTAAAAAGGGCATTAGACTCAAGGGTGAACCCACATGGGGGAAGAGGTTGCTTCTTTAAAAGAATTGGGTTTAGCTCCTTACCTTTGATTTTTTACTAATGAGTGTGTACTTTAACATTTAAGTTTCATATTATCGAATAATAAAGCGCATTTCATAATATCATTATGTTAGATTGTTAATATGTTTATTCATAAAGAACCAAAGATGTATAAATGCAATTATTCGTACAAACCTAATATAGAGATTAATCGGCCTACCAAATGTCCGTCCAATATTATTCTCTAAACAGCCTCCAAAAAATATTTGAAATTAGGTGAACCAACACTTTCCTTTTCAACATTAACTGAGACAAGATCATTGCATCTTTTATAGTATAACTAGCATACTTTTCTGCGCTTCGTGCGGTCATAAAATTTTTTCTTAAAAATATAAAAATCATTGTTTCAATGAAAGAAAAAAAAATTGACGTAGATAAGTAAAATAAAGATATCGACATTAAGCCTTACATTATAATATTTTTTCCTATCAACCAAATAAAAATTTACAATATTAATGCACAAAAAGTAGAACCAAAATGCTAATAACAATAAAATTGTATATTTATTAAAAAGTAAGAAAGAAATATGGAGAAAAAGAAGGAAAAAAAGGGGAATAAAAACATAACACGGGTTTTGTAAGCCTCGAGCGTCCCTCTGGCAACATCAACTTAATACAAATGTAAAGAAAATTAAAATCCCAAATATTTCAATCCTAAAGCACAAAGTACTGAAATTAAGAAATAATAAAAATTACCTGCTAATTAACAAAACAAAAAGGAAAAAAATAAAGACATACCATAAACATAGTCACACTCTTAATAATGACTAAAGCAATGATATTAAAGCCCGTAATGTTTCTTCAAAATTCTTACGATTTTAAACACGTAAGGGTATTGAATAAAACATCAAAAAGAAATTTCCCATGAGTGCATGACTGAAAAGGAAAAAGAAAAAGAAAAATATACGACATGGTTGTTAGAGTAGCCGTAAAACAAAAATATAGAAAGTCAAAATTACAAAAAATTAACAGCCTCGTATGCACAAAGTAACGAATGAAAAGTAAAATTTTATTACATATTAGCCAAATAGGCTCAAAAAATGAGATGTTAATATATCTAATTACTAATAAGCAATTACACGTGAAGGGAAGAAGTTTGAAACGTACAATAAGGTTTAAGAAGGTGATTTTGGAGTTTTTTTATCAGAATATTTAAAGAGTATAATAAAAGTGGCAATCAAAGAGAATCCATTATTGAGCTAATTTACTTAAATAAAAATAACACCATTTGTTTTAATACTCTCCGCTACAAATATCATAGAAAAGTTAATTTGACATCTTAAATAATGTGCTCAACCATATGATATAAACATTGCATTAGATGGAAGCAATTATTTGGTTGGTTTTAGACTTTTAGTCTACATGCCTATGTGCCAATTAATAAATACTAGTATCATTTTATAATGTGCTGTGTGCACATATGTGACGATCCGGCCGGTCGTCTTGAGAGTTATAACCCCGATCCCCTGTTAACTATTTTTCCTGTATCTATTTCTGCCATTGTGACTTGCCGGGAGGTTTCGTTTTGGTTTTTGGAGTATTTTGGGACACTTAGTCCCTAAACGAAAGCTTAAGCCTTAGGATTTGGACCGCAATCGAAACTGTGTGAAGACGACTCCGGAATAGAGTTTCGTCGGTTCCGTTAGCTCCGTTAGGTGATTTTGGACTTAAGGGATGTGTCCAGGTTGTGTTTTGGAGGCCTATAGCTCATTTAGGCTTGAAATGGCGAAAGTCTAAGTTTTGGAGATTTTGACCGGTAGTGAAATTTTTGATATCTTGGTCGGATCCCAATTCCGGAAGTTGGAGTAGGTCCGTAGGGTTGAATATAGCCTGTGTGCAAAATTTAGGGTCAATCGCACGTGGTTTGGTTAGTTTCGGCATCGGTTATCAAGTTTGGAAGTTTCAAGTTCTTTAAGTTTGAATCAAAGGATGATAAGTAATTTTAGCATTGTTTGATGTGGTTTGAGGGTTCGACTAAGTCTTTATGGTATTTTAGGACCGGTTGGTATGCTTGATTGAGGTCCCGGGGGCCTCGGGTGTGTTTCAAATGCTTAACGAATTGAGTTTGGGATTTATACAATTGCTGAAGCTGCTGCACCTGGTGTAATCACACATGTGTACTTTGGGCCACAGAAGCGGTTATGGAGCCGCCGCAAAAGTAGTTTTGGCCATGTCAAGCTGGGCCGCAGGTGCGGCGATAGATCCACAGAAGCGGACACGCAGAAGCGGAAGAGGAGCGCAGGTGCGGGCCCGCAGATGCGGCCCTTGTTCGTAGATGCGGACCCAGTTCCCCTTAAGTGATTTTCACACCTGCGATGGTATTTCCGCAGGTGCGGTACTGCATATGCGGTTGAAGGCTCGCAGAAGTGAGATCTCTGGCAGAAAAAGGGCTAAGTGCGAGGGTTTGATTTCATTCTTCATTTTTAGACTTGAGAGCTCGGGATTTGGCAATTTTTCGAGGAATTTTCAGAGGAAGCTTTGGGGCAATGATTCCTAACTCGTATTTGGATGTATTCAATTAATCTATTGTTGTCTTCTCCATTTAATTTCAGATTTGGGGTTGAAAATTTGGGGAAAAGTTGAGAAACGTTCTTAGGCCGAATTTCGGAATATTTGATCGAGATTTTGGTATCGGATTTGAGTAATTTTAGTATGAGTGAATTCATGAGTGAGTGGGTATTCATATTATATGACTTTTACCCGATTCCGAGATGTGGGTCCGGGGAGACTTTTTGGGGCGATTTTTTAATTTCTTGCTTTAGCTTTGATTTTATTAATTACATTGATTTCTTAAAGTTTTATTTATGGTATGTAATTGATTTTGGCTAGATTTGGGCAATTCAGAGCCGGATATTTATGAAAAAGGCATTGTTACTGATTGATTGAGTTTGGTTCGAGGTAAGTGGCTTGCCTAACCTTGTGTGGGGAAAAATTCCCTTAGGATTTGGTGTTATGATATGTGAGCGCCGTGTACGCGAGGTGACGAGTGCGTACACAGGCTATTTGTGGAAAAACATGATTGTTTTTACCGAGTAATAGCTTGTTTTCATCTTATCTAAGTATACTAGGATGTGTAGTTATCCTGTTAGCCTAGAATAGCATGTCTACGTGTGCTAATTGCCTATTTAAACTCTTTGTAGTATGTTTAGTTAATCCCGCCTCTTTCTTGACTTATACTTAGTCTAAATTATAGGTTTCTTATTGTAACTGTTATATTCGTTTGTTTGAGCTGAGTATTTACTTTGGGACTACGGGACGGTATTCCGGGAGACCTCCCTGCATATTTACTTTTGAGACTATGAGGCAGTTTCTTGGGAGATCTCCCTGCACATTTACTTTTGAGACTACGAGGCGGTTCCTTGAGAGTTCTCCCTGCATATTTACTTTTGAGACTACGAGGAGGTACCTCGGGAGATCTTCTTGCACTTTTATTTTGGGACTACGAGACCATATCTTGGGAGATCCCCTGCTGTTTATCCCTGTGTTCTGCGTTGCAACTTTGCTATGTTCTCCTTGTTTAAATTTCAGTCTCTTATTATATTGTTATACTCTCCTGCTTATTTATTATATACCAGTAGGGCCTTGGCCTGACCTCGTCACTACTCGACTGAGATTAGGCTTGGCACTTACTGGATACTGCTGTGGTGTACTCACGCCCTTTCCTGCACATATTTTTCGTGTGCAGATCCTGGTTCCTTTTACCAGCTTCGTCCTTACTTGAACTCGCTGCTCTTTTTGGAGAACTTCAAGGTACATCTGCCCGCTCCCGCAGATCCACGGAGTCCCCCTCTATCCCCCTATGTTGATTCTTCTCTTATTTCTATAGACACTGATGTATAGAACAGTTAGAACTTCGTAGAGGCTTGTGACTTACGCTGTTCCGGGTCTTGGGAGTGTCATGTATATTTCGAGAGTTGATTATTGTATATGCCGAGCGGCATCTCAATTGCTTATTAAAATATCTGTTACTGTTAGTTGTTAATTTTCATGTTTTACATTTCATTTCCGCAAGTGTTAGGCTTACATAGTCGTAGAGATTAGGTGCCGTCATGACAAATTACGGAGGGAGAATTTGGGTCGTGACAAGTTGGTATCAGAGCTCTAGGTTCGTAGGTGTCGTGAGTCACAAGCCGGTTTATTAGAGTCTTGCGGATCAGTACGGAGACGTCTGTACTTATCTTTGGGAGGCTATGGAACTGTTAGGAAAAATTATGCTTCTTCGATTCCTTGTCGTGTGAAATATTTTGGGATAAAATATTCTAAACTTCTGTAATCTATTCTTTCTCACAGATGGTAAGGACCTGTATCGGAGGATCTGATGGCCAGGCACCTGCGCCCCCTGCTAGAGCTGCCAGAGGCTGGGGCCGGGGCCGGGGGTAGAGGACGACCACGCAGTGCAACTAGAGCACCCGCGCGAGCTGCGACAGAGGTGCCCCCAGCAGCCCCAGTTAGAGGGCAGGCACCGGAGGTTCCTATTGCTGCACGAGCCCTCCAGGAGACTCTAACCTAGTTCATGAGCATGTTCAGCATCTTAGCTCAGGCTGGATTAATTCCATTAGCTCCCGCCACATCTCAGGCTAGGGGAGGGCACATACTCCCGCAACCCGTACTCCTGAGCAGAGGGTCCAGGTTGATCAGTCCCCAAAGTTCATTCCTATGCCGTCGGTAGCTCCAGTTCAACAGAGACTAGGACAACCACTTCTGAGGCGGAGCAACTCAGACTTGACAGGTAAAAGAAGTACCACCTACCTACTTTCAGTGGATTGGCTACAGATAATGCTCAAGGTTTTCTGGAGGAGTGTCATCGTATTCTCCGTACTATAGGCATAGTGAAGACGAGTGGGGTTTATTTTACCACTTTCCATCTTAGAGGAGCAGCCTATCAGTGGTGGCGTGCTTATGAGTTGAGTAGTCCGGACGAGGCAGCCTCACTCACTTAGACTCAGTTCTAGGATATGTTTTTGAGAGAGTATGTCCCTCAGAGCTTTAGGGATGCATGGCGGACGGAGTTTGAGCAGTTGCGCCAGGGTTCTATGACTGTGTCATAGTATGCAGTCCGTTTCAGTGATTTGGCCCGATATGCACCGACCTTAGTTGCCATAGTTCGAGAGAGGGTTCGTCGGTTTATTGAGGGACACCACCCCAGTATTAGGATTAGTATGGTCAGGGAGCTAGAGACAGATATTTCTTACCAGCAGGTTGTGAGCATTGCCAGGAGATTGGAGGGCATGCTTGCTCGGGACAGAGATGAGAGGGAGGCCAAGAGGTCTCGAAAGACTGGTTATTATTCTGGAGCTCGTGCCCCAGCAGCTCGCCATGGTAGGGGTTATGTGAGTCGACCTATTCATTCAGCTCTTCCAGCCGCTAGTGGTGTTCCAGCCCCTTCTAAACCCCAAGAGCCTTATTATGCACCGCCAGTATCTAGTGTGCCTCCTGCTCGGGGTTCTTTTAGTGGCCAGTCCAATAGACCTGGCCCGAGTCAGTCGCAGCAGCCACGTCCTTCGAGGGGTTGTTTTGAGTATGGCGACACCCGCCATATGGTGAGGGATTTCCCCAAACTTAGGAGGGGTGTACTTCCACAGACTTCTCAGCCACCATGTGTTTCACCGGGTCCTCAGGCTATGATTACAGCACCAGCTACCGCTCCACCTGCTCAGCCAGCTCGAGGTAGAGGTCGGGGAGGTCGAGGTCGCCCTAGAGGGGGAGGCCAGGCTAGGTATTATGCTCTTCCGGCTCGTGCAGAGGAATTTGCTTCTGACTCTGTCATTACAGGTATTTTTCTAGTCTATCATAGAGATGCGTCGGTATTATTTGACCCAGGCTCTACGTATTCATATGTGTCCTCTTATGTTTCCCCATACTTGGGCGTATCTCGGGATTCTTTCAGTTTCCCTGTTTATGTGTCTACTCCTGTGGGAGATTCTCTTGTTGTAGACCGCGTGTATCGGTCGTGTTTGATTGCTCTTAGTGGTTTTGAGACCAGAGCCGATTTATTATTACTCAGCATGGTAGATTTTGATGTTATCTTGGGAATGGACTGGTTGTCACCCCATTATGCTATTCTTGATTGTCATGCTAAGACCGTGATGCTGGCTATGCCAGGCTAACCACGATTAGAATGGAGAGGTACCTTAGAGTACACTCCCTACAGAGTTATTTCATTTCTTAAGGCTTAACGAATGGTTGAGAACGGATGTGACGCGTATTTAGCTTATGTGAGAGATGTCAGTGTTGATACCCCTACAGTTGAGTCAGTTCCAGTAATGAGGGATTTCCCAGATGTGTTTCCAGCTGATCTTCCGGGCATGCCGCCCGACAAAGATATTGATTTCGGCATTGATTTGTTGCCGGGCACTCAACCCATCTCTATTCCTCCATACCGTATGGCTCCTCCTGAGTTGAAGGAGTTGAAGGAGCAGTTGCAGGAGTTGCTTGATAAGGGATTCATTTGGCTAGTGTGTCACCTTGGGGTGCTCCGGTCTGAAGAAGGATGGTTCTATGCGTATGTGTATTGATTATCGCCAGCTGAATAAAGTTACAGTGAAGAACATATCCATTGCCTCGTATTGATGACTTATTTGATAAGTTACAGGATGCCAGGGTGTTTTCCAAGATTGACTTACGTTTAGGGTATTTTTCAGTTGAAGATTCGGGAGCCAGATATCCCGAAGACTGCCTTCAGGACCCGATAAGGTCACTATGAGTTTCTTGTTGTCTTTTGGGCTGACCAATGCCCCAACAGCCTTTATGCATTTGATGCACAGTGTGTTCCGGCCTTATCTTGACTCCTTCATCATTGTATTTATTGACGATGTACTACCGCACTCGGGAGGATCATGGGCATCACCTGAGGACTGTGCTTCAGATTCTGAGAGAGAAGAGGTTGTATGCAAAATTTTTGAAGTGTGAGTTTTAGCTAGACTTAGTGGCATTCTTGGGTCATGTAGTATCGAGTGATGGGATCAAGGTAGATCCGAAGAAGGTGGAGGCAGTGTAGAGCTGGCCTAGACCGTCATCAGCTACGGAGATCCACAGTTTCTTGGGTTGGCAGGGTATTACCGTCATTTTGTAGAGGGATTCTCATCTATTACAGCACCTATGACCAGGCTGACCCAGAAGGGTGCTCCGTTCATGTGGACAGAGGAGTTTGAGAAGAGCTTTCAGAAGCTCAAGACAACTTTGACTATAGCCCCAGTTTTGGTATTGCCTACAGGTTCGGGGTCCTACATTGTATATTGTGATGCGTCGCGGATTGGTCTTGGCGCGGTGTTGATGCAGGACGGTATGGTGATTGCCTACGTGTCCAGATAGCTGAAGGTGCATGAGAAGAACTATCCTGTCCACGACCTTGAGTTAGCAGCTATTGTTCATGCCTTGAAGATTTGGCGCCACTATTTGTATGGTATTCCTTGTGAGATGTACACTGATCATCGGAGTTTGTAGTATCTGTTCAAGCAAAAGGATCTTAATTTACGTCAGCGGAGGTGGTTGGAGCTACTTAAGGATTATGATATCACCATTTTGTACCACCCGGGGAAGGCCAATATGGTGGCTGATGCTTTGAGTCGCCGGGCGGAGAGTTTGGGGAGTTTAGCATATCTTCCAGCAACAGAGAGACCCTTAGCATTAGATGTTCAGCCTTAGCCAGCCAGTTTGTGAGATTGGATATTTCTAATCCGAGTCGAGTGTTGGCTTGTGTGGTCTCTCGGTCTTCTCTTTATGATCGTATCAGGGAGCGTTAGTATGATGACCCCCACCTGCTTGTCCTTAAGGACACTGTTCAGCACGGCGATGCTAAGGAGGTCACTATTGGGGATGATGGCGTATTGAGGATGCAGGGCAGGCTATGTGTGCCTAATGTAGATGGTTTGCGTGAGTTGATTCTTCAAGAGGCTCATAGCTCGCAGTACTCTATTCATTCGGGTGCCGAGAAGATGTATCAATACTTAAGGAAGCACTACTGGTAGAGGAGGATGAAGAAGGACTTAGTGGAGTTTGTGGCTCAGTGCCTAAATTGCCAGGAGGTGAAGTATGAGCATCAGCGACCGGGTGGGTTGCTTTAGAAGCTAGAGATTCAGGAGTGAAAATTGGAGCGGATCACTATGGATTTCGTTGTTGGACTCCCACTGACTCAGCGGAGGTTTGATGCGGTTTGCGTGATTGTGGATAGGCTGACCAAGTCATCTTATTTCATTTCTGTGATGACTACATATTCTTCCGAGCAGCTGGCTCGAATCTACATCTGTGAGATCGTCAGGCTTCATGGCGTACCGGTATCTATCATCTTTGACCGGGGTACATAGTTTACTTCACGATTCTGGAGGGCCGTATAACATGAGTTGGGGGTACTCGAGTGGAGCTGAGCACAACATTTCACCCTCAGACAGACGGACAGTCCGAGCGCACTATTCAGATATTAGAGGATGTGCTCCGTGCTTGTGTAATGGATTTTGGAGGGTGTGGGATTAGTTCTTACCACTTGCAGAGTTTGCCTATAATAATAGTTATCAGTCGAGCATCCAGATGGCACCGTATGAGACTCTGTATGGTAGGCGGTGTCGGTCCCCAGTGGGTTGGTTCTAGTCGGGCGAGGCCAGATTATTGGGTACAGACTTGGTCCAGGAAGCCCTGGATAAGGTGAAGGTAATTCAGGATTGACTTCGCATAGCCCAGTCCAGACAGAAGAGTTATGTGGACCGGAGGGTTCATGATGTAGCATTCATGGTTGGAGAGTGGGTCTTGCTTCGGGTATCACCTAAGAAGGGCGTTATGAGGTTCGGAAAGAAGGGAAAGCTGAGCCCAAGGTACATTGGTCCTTTTGAGGTGTTGAGGCATGTTGGGGAGGTTGCTTATGAGATTGCCTTACCTCCCAGCCTAGCAGGAGTCCATCCGGTATTCCATGTTTCTATGCTCCGAAGTATCACGGTGATCCGGCTCATGTATCGGATTTCAGCTCAGTCCAGTTGGACAAGGATCTATCTTATGTTGAGGAGCCAGTAGCTATTCTGGACAGGCAGGTCAGAAAGCTAAGGTCAAAGAACATTGCTTCAGTAAAGGTTCAGTGGAGGGGTCAGCCGGTCAAAGAGGTGACTTGGGAGACCGAGCAGGATATGCGCAGCTGTTATCCTCATCTTTTCATAGCTTCAGGTATGTCTCTATACTCGGTCGAGGACGAACGATTGTTTTAAGAGGGGGAGGATGTGACGACCCGACCGGTCGTCTTGAGAGTTATAGCCCCGATCCCCTATTAATTGTTTTTCCCGTATCTATTTCAGCCATTGTGACTTGCCAGGAGGTTTCGTTTTGTTTTTTGGAGTGTTTTGGGACACTTAAAACCCTAAACGGAAGCTTAAGCCTTAGGATATGGACCGCAGTCATAACTATGTGAAGACGACTCCGGAATGAAGTTCCGTCAATTCCGTTAGCTCCATTAGCTAATTTTGGACTTAGGGATATATCCGGATTGTGTTTTGGAGGTCTGTAGCTAATTAGGCTTGAAATAGCGAAAGTCGAAGTTTTAGAGATTTTGACTGGTAGTAGAATTGGAGTAGGTCCGTAGGTTTGAATATGACATGTGTGCAAAATTAGGGGTCAATCGGATGTGGTTTGGTTGGTTTCGACATCGGTTGTCGAATTTGAAAGTTTCAAGTTCTTTAAGTTTGAATCGGAGGATGATAAGTGATTTTAGCGTTGTTTGATGTGGTTTGAGGGATCGACTAAGTCCGTATGGTGTTTTAGGACTGGTCGGTATGCTTGGTTGAGGTCCCGGGGGCCTCGGGTGTGTTTCTAATGCTTAACGGATTGAGTTTGGGACTTATGCAATTGCTGAAGCTGCTGCACCTAGTGTAATCGCACATGCGCACTTTGGGTCGCAGGTGCGGCGTCGCAGAAGCGGCCATGGAGCCAGAGAAGCGATTTTGGCCCTGTCAAGCTGGGGCTGCATGTGCGGCAATAGATCCGCAGATGTGGACACGCAGAAGCGGAAGAGGAGCGCAGATGTGGGCCCGCAGATACAGCCCTTGTTCGCAAATACGGACCTAGTTCCCCTTAAGTGATTTTTGTACCTGCGATGGTATTTCCGCAGGTGCAGTACCGCAGATGCGGTTGAAGGCTCGCAGAAGCGAGATCTCTGGCAGAAAAAGGGCTAAGTGCGAGGGTTTGATTTTATCCTTTATTTTTGGACTTGAGAGCTCGGGATTTGGCGATTTTTCGAGGGATTTTCAGAGGAAGCTTTGGGGTAATGATTCCTAGCTCGTTTTTGGTTGTATTCCATTAATCTATAGTTGTCTTCTCCATTTAATTTCGGATTTGGGGTTGAAATTTTTGGAAAAAGTTGAGAAAAGTTCTTAGACCGAATTTTGGGATTTTGATCGAGATTTTGGTATCGGATTTGAATAATTTTGGTATGAGTGAACTCATGAGTGAATGAGTGTTCATATCTTGTGACTTTACCCGATTCCGAGACGTGGGCCCCGAGAGACTTTTTGGGACGATTTTCTAATTTCTTGCTTTAGCTTTGATTTCATTAATTAGATTGATTTCTTAAAGTTGTATTTTTGGTATGTAATTGATTTTGTCTAGATTTGGGCCATTCGGAGCCGGATATTCATGGAAAAACATTGTTACCAATTGATTGAGCTTGGTTCAAGGTAAGTGGCTTGCCTAACCTTGTGTGGGGGAAAATTCCCTTAGGATTTGGTGTTGTTATGATATGTGAGCGTCGTATACGTGAGGTGACGAATGCGTACACGGGCTATTTGTGGAAAAACCTGATTTTATTTTTACCGAGTAATAGCCTGTTTTTATCTTATCTGAGTATACTAGCATGTGTAGTTATTCTGTTATCCTAGAAAAGCATGTCTACATGTCCTAATTGCCTATTTAAACTCTTTGCAGCATGTTTAGTAAATCCCGCCTCTTTCTTGACTTGTACTTAGTCTAAATTATAGGTTTCTTGTTGTAACTGTTATATTCATTTGTTTGAGCTGCGTATTTACTTTGGAACTACGGGACGGTATCCCGGGAGATCCCCCCTGCATATTTACTTTTGAGACTACGAGGCGGTTTTTCGGGAGATCTCCCTGCACATTTACTTTTGAGACTACGAGGCGGTTCCTAAGGAGTTCTCCCTGCATATTTACTTTTGAGACTACGAGGCGGTACCTCAGGAGATCTCCTTGCACTTTTATTTTGGGACTACGAGACGGTATCTTGGGAGATCCCCTGTTGTTTATCCCTGTGTTCTGCGTTGCTACTTTGCTATGTTCTCCTTGTTTAAATTTCAGTCTCTTATTATATTGTTATACTCTACTGCTTATTTATTATATACCAGCAGGGCCTTGACCTGACCTCGTCACTACTCGACTGAGGTTAGGCTTGGCACTTACTGGATACCGCTATGGTGTACTCACGCCCTTTCCTGCACATATTTTTCGTGTGCAGATCTAGGTTCCTTTTACCAGCCTCGTCCTTACTTGCAGTCGCTGTTGTTTTCGGAAAACTTTAAGGTACATCTCCCCACGCCCGCAGATCCTCGGAATCCCCACCTATCCCTCTATATTGATTCTTCTCTTATTTCTATAGACACTAATGTATAGAACAGTTAGAACTTCGTAGAAGCTTGTGACTTACGGTGTTCCGGGTCTTGGGAGTGTCATGTATATTTCGAGAGTTGATTATTGTATATGCCGAGCGGCATCTCAATTGCTTATTAAAATATCTGTTACTGTTAGTTGTTAATTTTCATATTTTTTATTTTATTTCCACAAGTGTTAGGCTTACCTAGTCGTAGAGACTAGATGCCGTCACGGCGATTCTCGAAGGGAGAATTTGGGTAGTGACAACATACAAGTGAGTCAATCTCTTTATCAAAGGGAAACAATCAATAATATCACGTCAGACATTGGAACAAAAAAAGATACTCGCTTCAACCATCTCTTAAGTTGTAATCATGTAATCTAAGACATAATTTATTATAATTATGCTACTTCAAGAAAAATAGTTGCTCGAAAATATTACAACCACTTTCAACTTCACAACTTACCATGTACTGAAAAAAAGTAATCATTTAAAAGAATAGAAAGATAAAAAATTTCAAGTAGCGAGCCTAGAAGCAAAGAGTCTGAAAAAAAAAGAAAGAAAAATATTTCTAACAAAAAACTTCAAACACACAATTTTACGATATAATTTGTAAGTAGTGACATCTTCAGCTTATCATCATATTTATTTTCTCAAGTTTTATATTTTAACTAAAGTTATCTTCAAACAACTCTCGTGCAAAATAAACTTATAATTTAAAAGTTTAATATGCTTTTATAAACACTTATTTTCACTATGGAACAATATACTATCAGTATGAATAATCTCGTTTAACATCTTAATTACCCACCACACAAAAGAGTACTATAAGAATTGGAAATATCATAATCTGAACTAAAATTTTGTTTATAAAGAAATCATTGTCCATACCATTATGCTATTATTTTTGATGCTAGGACATAAACATCGAGCACACCTTGTCCCATGGTTCCATTCTTCCAAATTCTCTCACGCTGAAATCTTGTAAAACATGGAAATACAAATAGGTGTGAGAATGAGTGACTTAATGATACCATTAACCAATTAATGTTAGCGCAGCAAGTGCGAAAGGCTTAACGGGCAAAAGAGGAAAAGGTGCAATTTAGAGGATTAAAAATGTGTCTTTTGGAATAGGTGTGACTAAGATGATTAATAAGGTGTAGAACACAATAAATTATAAAATGAAAGAAAAGGCAAAAATTTGAGAAAAGAGAAAAATAGCATTCCTTGCTTGATAGATATGCCGCATCACCTTCTTCCTTCCCTCAATTTTTTTTTATATATATATAGGCATTGGTCAACATTTTAATTCCAATTTATGCCTCTTCATTTCTTTTCATTTCATGACCAATTAGTATATGTTTGAATTGATCAAAAGATTTGTCTCAACTCTTCTTTAAATCCTATTTAAATCATGATGCGGTGATTGAGATGATAGTTCGGCCTTCGACATCATCTTTTAGGTAACATAACAATACAAGCTGCATACTGACCACACCGGGTGATTTGCTTAAATAGGATCATTTAGTATCGTGGTTGATATTTTGATCTTGGTAAAAAAGTTTTGGAAAAATTGCCTTCGACCAGAATTTTGGGAAGTGCTTCTGGCAATCGCTAGAATTTTCATATGGTGATCTTCAGGATTTACTACAAAACATGATAATCACCGAAAATTTTTCATATGGCGATCATCAGGATTTACCACAAAATATAACAATCATAAAAGATTTCAGCTGGTGATCATGCCAGAATTTTTCATATGGTGATCGTCAGGATTGCTAGAATTTCTCATATCAGAAAATTAGGGTGATTTCTAAAAGCACTTCCTAAAATTCTAGCCGGAAGCTATTTTTCTACACTTTTTTGGGTTAACATATCAATAGTGGTCCTAAAAAATCCATCCAGCATAATTTGTCCAACCACAACCTTGGCAGTTGGGCCTGTATGTCCCTATTGTAATGGCCCATTGGATGTTACATACAAAGTTAAGAGTTATTATAATTTATTAAAGGAAAATTTACTCGTCATAGCTAAATCTAAGAGTTATTAATGGATCATAGCTAACTTTTAATTTAATTATTTTTTATAGCTACAATAAAATTTTAATTTACCCATCATAGCTAATATCAAATACATAGAGTTATTCCACTGTTTAATCTTTTCTCTCAACCCTATTTCTTTCTTCTCCTTCGACTCTCTCTCCTTTTCCCTCTCTCATTTTCTTCGACAGTAGAGAAGTCACCGTCGGCAGTTTTCTCCGACGGAGTTCTACGGATCCCAACTAAATAGCCGTCTCTTTCTCTCTTCCCCACACATCACCACCCTCCGCCGTCACTACTAGAAAACTGTCAAAAAGCGTCCAGAAATATCGACCGAAGTCGGTCGGAATCCAAAAAAAATAGATCAATTTCTGACCGACTTTAATTCGTCGGTAAAACAGTGATCGCTAACACGTGGCGACCAAGACGATCACACTTTCCGACAGAAGGCGGTCGGTAAATTCAACGCAACTTTGGCGAAATAATCTGACACAAATTATTGAAAAACTAAATATACCGACCGAATTCGGTCGGTATTTTCAAAAATAATTTATAATTAATTTTTACAGTAGCGACCAATACCAGTTGATATTGTAAGTTTTTATTTTTATAATAATTATATATTTCAGACCGAAATCGGTCGGTATTATTAAAATATATTAAATTTAAAAACCAAAATTTCGACCGACTTTGGTTGGTAATTTTAAATCCTAAAAATTATTTATTGCGGATACCGACCGAAATCGGTTGGTACTGTTAAATTTCTAGGAATTTAATTTCAACATTTTCGACCGACTTCGGTTGGTGTAGGGTTGGTTTTCTCGGTAAACATTTGGCAGAATATTACTTTTTACAGCTGCACCACCTGCCAACAACCAATAATAACCTATAATGACAGTATTACATTGCTGCCATTCAACCAATGTCAATTTCTAAAATAATAACAACAATAACAATAACATCATTCAACTAAACTATACAAACATATTAGAAGTTCAAACTATATTAACATCATTCAACTAAATTATAAACCATATTAAAAGCAATATCATCTTCACAAATTAAAACTATATTACTATCAATTTACTAAAATTTTCACAAGTTAAAACTTCAACTAGAATACAAACATCATTCAAAGAGTATTTTGTACTGCATCATTTTTATCTCCACTACTAGAAGCTTTATCTCCATCATGGTTCGAAGGATCACGACGAGAAGGATTAGCATCTGGGGAAGACTCACGAGACCGGGGAATCGGGAAAGCACCATTAGCAAGAAGATTGGCCAGCTGACCTTGAAGGACATTAAATTGTTGGTCCCTCTTTTCTAGCTCACCTTGAAGGCTATCAAATTGTTCATCTCTCTTTTTTTCTCTAGCCTTTTCCTCTTCAAGATCTGCTGACAACGTTGCGATCTTCTTCTCCATAGCCGAGAGAGTCGACCTATCAAGTGCCCCGCCCTGGGCAGAAGTCCCTATATCTTGCAATCCAGCCCTGTAGCGCCGAAATGATCTCTCTAGAAGGACGTATGCTATCCCCTTTTTAGGACCAGTGACAACATCCAACCAAATCTTCTACGCTTCTTCGTCTGAAATGGAAGGTGGGTCACCTTGCTCATTCGGTGGCAATCTCTGACTGTACTTCTCCACAATAGTCTTATAGCGTCCCTTTATTTAGAAGATAGAGAATTATTAACTATATAATACTATAAACATTAATTTTAAGTTATAGTAGTTATGAAACATACATATGTAGTTTTCGCCCGGCCCTCGACCCATCTACTTGGATCTGTCGGTGCCTTCTTCTTTCAGATGTGAGTCTTCATGAAGAACTCATCGCGAGTCAGTTTCCTCCCATATTTGTTTCCTACAAATATAATAAAATATGTTAACTAAAGTAAAATAAATATAGTTCGATAAAATAAATTTAAATGCTTTAAGGAATTACCAGTAGTCTCCTCGCAGTCTCCATGCTCCTTGCACCCACACAGTGCAAGGAGCCACCCTTCTCAGATGCTCGGACCTTCTTTCCCTGTTTACTCCTCTTCTCGAAATCCTCAGTGGCCCACTGCCTTAGCAGATCCTCCCATAAATGCAGCAGAACTCATAAAGGCTTCTTGTTTTTCCTCCGAGCAGAACATAAGGAATCAGATAGTCTCTTAAGGCATTTGAACTCAAAATTTGTAAGAATGGCACTGTTATACCGGTCCACCCATGCACACTTAGTCTGCAAATAAAGTATGTAAAGTTAGATGAAAATATTGTTAATATTATGCTCAAATAGATAAGAATTGTATTAAAACCTTAAATTGGTTGAAAGTTTGCTCCACGAGCTCCGGTGAAAAATCACTTCAAGTCGCATAGGGTGCATCATACAACCGGCCAAGAGCTTCAGTGATTATCTTTGTATTCTCTTGACTAGGTATGAACCTGCAATATAGCAATTATATTAAATAAACAAGACTAGCTATTATAATTCAGGAAAAAAAAAAAGTAATAAATAAATCTTACCCAATGCTCTCAGGCCTGATGATCATCCTAAGATAACGATCATACCGCACTGCATATGGATCATCATCCTCATGTGTATCTGAAGCGTGTGTAGAAGGGGAGACATCTAGCTCAGTGCTACTATCCCTAAGGTGAAGTCTAGAAATGCTAGGAGAAGCACTCCGTGGAGAGGGAGACGGGGTCGCTGATGAAGATGGTTGCGATCTAGACCCCTGCTGCGATCCAGATAGATGGATGCGATCCAGCTGGTGGTGAAGAAAATGGAGAAGATGGCGGACGTATCACCACATGGCCCTGTGACTACTGACCCGGTGTAGCCATGTAACTATATGCAGGATTATGTGGAGGAATCGGGGTATAGCCCTGTGGTGGACAATGGTAAGAATACTGCCAGGAGGGCGAATGGTAGGTAGTCTGATGAGTATATGGATGTGGTTGAAAAGATGTATGCCTAAAAGATTGTTGCCGGCTATCAGTAGCGGAGGGATGCAAGTGTGGAGTGGAAGAAAGCGAGGGTATAACACTATCCTCATGAACAATACACCTCTTATCCTTCTTATACCTACCTCGACCCCTTCCGGTCATCTGCATAAATTAAAGAAAATGTTAGAATTGAGAATATAAATGTATATAAGCTGAGAGCACTTGAAAAACTAACATGCTAGTCATCTTCGAAATATCCTTCCTCGTCCGAAAATTCTTCCTCTTCACTTATTTCATTTTTATCAGGTGATTCTTCGTCCTCGTTTTCTATGGTTGTTATTTCCTCCTTATCAACTTCTTCTAATATGCGTTGAGGCTGCTCCAAGTCATTTTCTAACTGATCGTCCACTATTTGGTTAACACTTGAGGTATCATTTTGGTAAGCAACATCTAGCACATTCTCAACTTCCACCCTACCAACAGGCTTAGTTTTGATTATAACCAACCAATCAGACTTATCCCTCCGCAATGGATATGGAGCTTAATACACTTGCCTAATATTTTCTGCAATTATAAAAGGATCATAGCGATCATACTCCCTCGTTTTATTAACCTCAATTATGTTGTAATACGAGTGTACATTTGTACCTCTTCTAGGTGTTGGGTCAAACCACTTGCCTCAGAAAAGTTTGATCTTCTAATTTGGCCAACCCGAATATGATAATTCTAGAATCTCTTTGATCACACCATAATAATTGTTTTTTTCATCCTGGTTGCCTTCACCACCTTTATCACACACACCATTGTTATTGCTTTTTTTATACATGGAGCATTCCTCAGTGAGAAATTTATAACCATTCACAAAATACTTAGATATAGTTGTAATCGTAGGTGCAGGTCCCCAAGATATATCTTTCAAAAATTGATTCACATTGTTGTATGGATTATTGACCTACATGTAGTGTTAAAAAATCATAAGTGAGCAAGTATATTCACAAGTGACCAAGTATATATATTGACATGTGAGCAAGTATGTAAGCTGCACTTACACACTCTTTAA
Organism: Nicotiana tabacum; assembly: GCF_000715075.1. Lineage (NCBI taxonomy): Eukaryota > Viridiplantae > Streptophyta > Magnoliopsida > Solanales > Solanaceae > Nicotiana > Nicotiana tabacum. Next base: position 42,599,639 of record NC_134103.1, read on the forward strand.
ACCATACCTTAAATGTAGAATATACAGCATCATGGCCAAATTGACTCATGAAGTCATTGAGCGACACCTTGAAAAATTTGTTAGTTGCATCAACCTAATTAAATAATAGTCCATGTAAATTAATATTACGTCAACACTTACTTAAGAAAGGGTTGAACTTCCGGACAATTTAGCAATACATGATTTGAAGCTGATTTGTACTCCATACTACTTAGGCCCTTTTTTGATCGATCTTAAGAACCTCGGCCTGGTTGATTGAATGTGGACATTGGTGGATATAATGGATCATTCTCAATCACGACATTGTGCCGATTGGGCCTATTTCGAACACATGGCACATGACTCTCGACGTAGTAAGAACAAAAATGGACAGTTTTCTTTGCAAGATAGGCTTCACATATAGATCCTTCAATCATATTCCTCTGTTTAGCAAATCTTTTGCACTTGCCGATAGTCCTGTACATTGTCATATTAGACGATAACGTTAAAGAAAATTACAAGAATGAATCAAGGTTTAATCATTACCTCTCGAATGGATACATCCACCTGCATTAGAATCGGCCCTCCAAGTCGCGCCTCGTGTACAGGGTGAATTGGAAGGTGTTCCATCACATCAAAGAAACCACATGAAAAAATTCTTTCCAGCTTATTACTGATTATAAGAATGTTCCGATTCATTTGAAATAGGTTTTCTTCCCTTAATATGATAGAACATAAATCTTTGAAGAACAAATTTATCTATATGATGGGTTTCCAGATATTTTCAGGCAAACCACAAAATGCAATAGGGATTAAAGTTTCCATGAAGAAATGACAGTCATGACTTTTCATATGAGTCAGCTTTCCTTCAACCATATCGGCATATTTTCCCAAGTTTGAAGCATAGCCCTCAGGCATCTTTAGGTTTGTAACCCACTCACAAATCTGTCCTCTTTATTCCAAAGTGAATGTGTAGCTGGACTTGATCTTGAACACCTTACCATTGTTCGCAGACTGCAAATGTAATTCAGGTCGACTGCAATATTCTTGTAAGTCCAGTCTAGCCTTTGAGTTATCTTTTGTCTTATTCTTATCATCCATCACTGTATTGAACAAATTGTCAAAATATTTCTTCTCAATCTGCATGACATCAAGATTGTGTCGGAGAAGATTATCCTTCCAATATGGCAACTCCCAAAACATGCTATGTTTTGTCCTGTTATAGGTAACACCATATCCAAGGAATCTAGAAGGTGGAGCCTCGGTAACTTTAGTGAAGTTCCGAACCCTCTCTTAAATTTCCTCACCAGACAAAATTGGAGGTGGCAAATTGTCACGACTCCAAACTCCCTTCGTAGGATGTTGTGATGGCATCTAGCCTCTAAGACTAGGTAAGTCGATTACTTTAACAGTTAAGCCAGTTCTTAACAATGATAATTTGACAGAGTTTAATATGAATACTGAAACAAGAGCAAAATGAGCCTGGGGCAATAATCACAACAACCTCCCTAAGACTAGGCAATACAGAGTCACGAACTCTAGCTAAATACATGGAAATATCTCAAAGATCGAAATATAATACTGTTCAAATGACAAGATGACAGTACAATCAAAGGAAAGGACTCCAAGGGACTATGATGACCAAGCAGCTCTACCTTGAATCCTTGCGATCAATAAGCTAACTCTGCCCGAGTCCGATATCTCCAACACTTGGCTCTGCACAAAAATATGCAAAAGTATAGTATTGTCACGAGTACACCACGGTCGGTACCCGGTAAGTATCAAGACTAACCTCTGTGGAGTAGTGACGAGGTACAAGTTAAGACACACACTAGATAAAATAACATGTGCAGTATAGAAGTATAAAGCTAATAATGAAAGCAGGAATCAGTCAATGGCAACGAGAATTAACATGTAACATAAACAGTAAAGCAATAAGAACACCGTAAAAAAATCATTGAAACCAAATAAGGAACACAAATGACAACCAATTAATCAAGTCGTTCCAACACATATTTCGCAATGAAAATTACCCGAGATACCTCATCTCATAGTCACAAGTCACGGGTCTCAACCCACCATCATATGCTCTTGGCACCTTATGCCCATATCTCAATCACAACCACACAGATAACTCACGTGCCAATATCTCAATTCGCCCGGCATGATCATGGGATCACATTCACAATTTGCCCAGCGTGGCCACAGGCTCACAATCACAATCCCCCCGGCATGGTCAGAGGCTCACATGCACAATCCGCCCGGCATGATCACAACCTCACAATCACAATCCGCCTGGCATGATCTCAGGCTCACAATCACAATCCGCCCGGCAGGGTCACGGGCTCAATATCAACATGAAAACAGATAATACAAGAACATATGGACATGATTAATAAATGTCAAGTTTCATACTCCTGAGCTAGTATAAGTGGCATGCTGCGGTGTATGCTTGTGTGAGTGTACTACTGCAACCCAAGTCAACGAGTAATATCAAGTCATCGAGTAGCTGATCGACGCAACAAAACAAGTCACCTAAGGTGTATGGCATGCACAAGGAAAAACACACCATCACACGAAAATCACGAACACAATATCCCCAAGCCATCACACATCATCCCTGACATTGCCACCCTTATCTCTCCAATAGCCACTCGTATCACTCCACCCTGACAATATCATTAGCCACCCGTATCACTCTGATAACCACCCATATCACTCCCTATAATAGCCACCCTTATCGCTTCTCCCGGACACTAACACAATAGCCACCCGTATCACTCTGTACATTCAATAACAGTGGGATGCTACCCTTATGCCCCGCATAACAATAACGGTGAAATGACACCCTTATACTCCATATAACAACAACCAAACCACACAACAATACACATGTACTAACATCACAACAACATGACATATCAACTCGTATCCAGTGCCCATAGGCCACAACATTTCCAAAGATCCAATAATATCAATATTTCCACAACAAATAGCCCACAGCTCAACGCAATATGTACAGAATCTCAATAACAACAAAATGAACGGGAAAGTAACTCAACAAGGAACAACACCCCCTTTTAAACACAACTTCAAATACAATAGATTAACTTTCGATAACCTCAATTCCAATTAATTGTTTAAGGATAAACTCAATATTGAAAGTATTTCCCTGAAATGGCAAACTTCGGATTCTAGTGTATGTATTATTCTAACAATGAAAGAGATGACACGAACTAGTACTCCGTCTAATTGCATGAGAATAACCCGACAACAAAAGGATATCATGTAACAATAATTTCAACTAAGAGTAACTCCACAATAAAAGAAATCACACATAATAATAAAAGTGATAACAACTCCAAGTAAAGCATATAAGAGCAAACTCGATAAATAAAGAATGTGACATGTAACAACAACTTCAAATAAAGCATGTGCTAGTAGACATAACAACTAAAAGGAATACCATGTGCTAACAATTCCAAATAAGTATATGAAAGAAGTTTAAGAGTCTAAACCGGTAAATTTTTATATATAAGCCCGAGTACGTAGTCGTCACCTCGCGTACAAGGCTTTCACATGACACAAATAGCACAAACGACTCAAATCCTAAGGGATAGTTCCCCCACACAAAGTTATGCAAGATACTTACCTCATAGAAGCTAAACTGATACCCTAAAATGAACTTCTCATGTGAAACAACCTTCGGATGGCTCAAATCTAGCCAAAATAACTTAAATAGCATAAATAAAACCCATAGAAAATAATTTTGGATAATAAAGCTTCGATCTTTATAACCAAAAAGTCAACCCAAAAAGTCAACTCTGGGCTTGCACCTCGGAACCTGACAAAATGCATAAAATCCGAACACCCATTCCGATACGAGTCGAACCATACCAAAATTATCCAATTCCGACATCAAATCGGGCTTCAAATCCTCATTTTATATTTTTGAAAATTTGTACAAAAATTCTCACTTTCTCCCATTCAAATCACTAATTTAATGTTAAAAACAAAGGTGAAATTATAAAATATAATCAAATACGGATAAAGAACATTTACCCCAATCCAACAGGTGAAAATCCTCTCCAAAATAGCCCAAATCTGAGCTCTCTAACTCAAAAAGTGATAAAAATATCAAAAGCCCTCGAAATAGAGTACTTTATATTCTTCCCAGGTGTTTCTCTTACGCGATCGCGGAATTTGCTTCGCGATCGCGATGCACAAAAAAATATAAGATGTCAAAAATCCCTTTTCGAACGCGTAACCACAGTCGCGAATACAACTCACACATCTGCAATACACTTTGGAAACGCGGTTCAACTCACCCGAACGCGGATAACAAATCATGATGCCCCTTCCAGCTCTATCTCTATGCGAACGTGGAAGACACATTGCGAACGCGGACCAAAACCAACTGGACCTTCGCGATCGCGTGCACACAGTCGCGATCGCGATGAACAAAAGTGCTGAGCTCCCAGAATCACTTCGCGATCGCAGTTTCATCTTGGCGATCGCGAAGAGCAACAGCCACACCAGAAACCAGCAACTCTAAAGCATGAAGAAATGGCCTATAGCCCATCCGAAACACACCGAGCCCCCGGGACCCCGTACAAATTATACCAATCAATTCCATAACATAACGCGGACCTTCTCGCGGCCTCAAATTATATCAAACAATATCAAAACTACGAATCGTATCTCAAATCGAACTTAATGAACTTATGAACTTTCAACTTTTACAACTCGCGCCGAATCATATCAAATCAACCCGGAATGACGTCAAATTTTGCATGCAAGTTCCAAAAGACACAACGTAGCTATACCAACTCCCAGAATTGAAATACGAACCCAATATCAATAAAGTCAACTCCTTGTTAAACCTCTCGACCTTCCAAACCTTCAACTTTCCAATTTTTATCAAAATGCATCAAATCATCCTACGGACTCGATAAGTGGGGATTTTGACTATTTTTTAGCGCATTTTAGCTTTCGTTTTAGTCCAAAAGTGTTTAGTTGTCTTCCCAAAATCTGATGAAATGTGCTTAATTGAAGGAATTGGAAGATGAACTCCCGAGATGAAATCCAGCTCAAGAAGGAGTAATCTGAACTCAAGGACAAAAAAGGCACAAAATATCAATTGTGTGGACCGCAGAATATCATTTGCGGCCGCAGGTTATGAAAGAAAATCCATCAGAGACTGGTGCAAAGTGCAGTCCGCACATGAATTATGAGGCCGCAGAAGCTGGGTCAGGAGCAAAGTTCAGAGAATTTGCATTTCAAGTCCATCAAAAGTGCGGACCGTACAATTATTGTGCGGCCACAGAAGATGAGCTATGCGATCGCAGTTACAATTGTGCGGACCGCAGAAGAGCAAAATGCGGCCGCAGATATAAATCTGCGGACCGCAGAAATAGTGCAGTGCGGCCTCAGTTCGGAATTATGCGGTCGTAATTCAGAATTATGCGGCTGCGGTTCAGAATTATGCGGCTGCAGACTTCCAATCCTATCAAGCTGAAGAAAAGTGCGAATCGCACATGGAATTGTGCGGCCGCAGAACCTCCGAAAAGGCCTTTTTGTCTGAAATTTCCAGCCTTGTATATATAGACAAGTTTCACAGTTTTAGGTCAACTTTTGACATCAGCTGCTACAGTAGCCGTTTCCTTGTACTCTTTTTAGTATTTTTTCATATTTTGAGCTATTTAAACATATATTTTATTATTTTAATTAGCAATATGAGTTTAATTATCATTTCTTCTTCTTTTTCTTCCATTTCAAGCATGAGTAGCTGGATTTTCACTAGGGTTATGACCCAACCCTAGTATATAAACTTAATGGGTGTTTAATTTAATGCTTGTTTATGGTAGGGTGTTTATTATTTAGCCTTGTTCTTGCTTTTATTTGTGGCATTAATGGTTGCAACCATTAGTTCATGCCTATTTGACTTGGTCTCTACTTGAGAAAGAGAGGCTTAGTCTAGCAAAACTTGACTAACAAGAAATTGGGTCAATCGATAGATTGACAATCCCAATTAAAGGGTTGAACCTAGAGATAGTAGCAACCCGACTTGAGCTTTTTGTCAACCGTTTTGCTCAATACCCATTTGGACTTGAGAAAGCCAAATTGGGCAAAATCACTCTCTGACCGAGAGGTATTGAGTGGGTAATTGAGTGTTGATAGCTATAATATACCCCGACCAATAAAACAAGCTTTAAAGTTTATATCCCATTAGGCAAACACCTAGGTGAAGGTCATAGCCCTAGGCCATTTCACAACATTTGAAAAATAACAAAAATAATTTTCTAGTTTTATTTCTTAAATTTAAATCGTAGTTCAAATTAGAATTTAAAACAACCCAATTTTGTGGAAGTGCAAATTTAGATATACAAAATCATGCGCTACGATATATACTACTAACTCCCATACATATAGCTCCCTACAGAATTCGACCCCGACTCTTGTTGGGTATTATTATTGCATCGACCGTTTTCATAACCTCGAATTGAGGTGTGAACTTGGACGAGATCAATATTTGGCTCCAAATCCAAATCCGGACACACGCTGAAGTCCAAAATCACCATACGAAGCTATTGGAATCATCAAAATACCATTCCGGAGTCGTCTTCACAAAAGTCAAATTCTGGTCAACTCTTTTCACTTAAGCTTCTAAAACAAGAGTCATCCTTCCAAATAAATCCCGAATCATCCGAAAATTGAACTCGACCATACACGCAAGTCATAATACATAATACGAAGTTGCTCGAGACCTTAAGCTACTAAACGGGACGCTAATTCTCAAAACGATCGGTCGGGTTGTTACATTCTTCCCCTGTTAAACAAACAGTCATCCTCGAACGTGCCATGAACCATTCTGAAGTCATCAAATCACTGAATGTACTCACCATACATATACTCGCAGGTGATCCCACTTCACCCCAATCCACATAGGCCCAACAACACCATCTCAACTGAAAATTATTCCTTCCACCCACACTAATAAACATTAGAGTCAAATTTTTCACCATCGGATCATTTCCTAAAGACTCAATTCCCACATCAACACATGATATCAGCCTCAACTGGCGGCAACAACTCATGCCTACACCCACAATGTATAACCACACGACACAACACATCACACATATGCCTATAACAATATCTCTGACCACCATAGCTATCCATAATCAAATCCAGCACCGACAATTAACCTCCAAACCTTCACAACACTGATAAAGATACAAGAAACATGAAGACCACATAACCATTCACTCAAATTAACAAGTCACATATAACGCTACCTGGTCACACACCTCGCAAGCTAAAACCCAATAAGCACAACGCGAATATGACTGAATATGCAAAGAGAAACACATGAGAGAATTATCAAACAAGCCCGACAGGCACAACTCCCTATCAGTACCATACTACGAATCAATTCTATAAGGGAGAACTAAATCATATGAACTAATCACAAGGATCTCATCCTAATATAACCCACCACGGCACATAGCCCGGTTCAAACATATCAAACCATATGAAAATGCGAGGATCCCATTCTCAGCTCTGAATCACAAGTAGAGTACACATCATACCAACCGAAGCATTCCACTAACCTAATTTTGCGAAACAAAATCACCACACGTAACGGAATTCCCATATCGTAGAGCACCTAAATCACGAATCATAGTCAAACCATCCAGAAACCACATCAAAAGTTATCGTAATGAGTAGTAGAAAGTTCAATCTAGTTGTATAACTCTCAATGGTGAACAAAACAAAACAATAGACACGGGCTACCACTATAGAATTTCCCAACAGGGGTAAACACATAAGTAGAGTACAACATCACAAAACTCACCCATATGTGAAGCAAGATAGGAGGTCTCACCCCGATAGGCAAAACCGAATCAAAATAAGAATAATGCTCCTCTATAACAAATCGAAACCATACTTGTAATGACACCATCCGGTGCAGTGGCCTCAACCCTACCATAGAAAGCATATCAACGTGCCTGGTCTCCCCCTCTAGGGCACCCTCTACCCGCCTGTCCTCCACCCCTAATTGGATGTGCAGGTGAAGTAGCAATTGGAATGGAGCCCGTAGCCTGAATGCTCTAATAAAATTTGCCCGTCTCGAGTCTGAGAAAATATCTCATGCTATGCCTAGTATCAACATACTCATAACAACCCCTCTACGAGCGTGGCTGCTCGTACTGGATCCGTGCCAGATAACTAGAATAACCAATGTAGGAACCCCATGCCAGTGGTGTACTAAACGACTGCCCCACTTGAGCACCCTGACTCACTAGAGCAACACGAGTAGTATGAAGTGCGGACTGGACTGACAGACTGCCTGAGACTCCGCCATGATGGGTCATAGCTGAAGAGTAGAATCCACTGAACCCTCCAGAACCTCGAGACCTCTTGGTCTCCTTATCCTCCCTCTCCTTACCCTGAATACGCTCTAACATGGTGGCAATCTCCACCATTTGTTGAAATGGAGTATCAGTCTACAACTCCCGAGCCATGCCGAATCTAAGATCATAACTAAGCCCCTCAATGAATATGCAGACTTGCTCTCTGACAGTAGGAACCAAAGTAGGTTCATGACGGGATATCTTATTGAACGTGATGGCATACTCTGACACCATCATGGTGCCTTGAGGCATCTGCTCAAACTCGGTACGCCACACATCCCAGAGGTTCTGGGGAACAAACTCCCTTAAGAACATCTCTCAAAACTAAGACCAAGTGGATGGTGCTGCATCAGCTGGCCTAACCTCCTCATAAACCTATCACCACTGATACACAGCTCCCGATAGCTGAAATATAGTAAAAGCAACTCAGCTCACCTCTACAATACCCATTGTGCGGAGAATATATTGACACTTCTCTAGAAATCCTTGTGCATCCTCGGTAGTTGTGTCACTGAAAGTAGGTGGACTATACCTCTTGAAACTCTCAAGCCTCTTATGCTTCTCCTCTGATGCCCCTGGCCTGACCTCAGTCTGCTCCGGAATAGCAGGCTGTACTGGCACTAAACCCGAAACCTGACTAATATGAGCCCGTTGCTCTAGAGTACGGGCGGTGGGAGTCTGAGCTCATCCCCAAATCTACGAAGTAGCTATTGAAGATCAATCTCACCTAAGCCAATTTACCAAACATGCTCTAGAACTGCACTAAAGTCTCCTGATATCTGGGGGTAACAACAGGCGCTTCCGATGCCTGTCCCCTAATCAGAGCTACTGGCGGCTCCTCAACTGCTTCTCTAACAGGTGCTCTAGCTTTGGAGCGTGCCCCTCCTCGACCTCCCGCAGCTCTAATAGGGGCGCGAGTGTCTGCTCAGCTGATCCGGTGGTGTGTGTCCTCACTATCTGTGAGAGAATAGAGATACCAAGGCTTAAACTTTGATATCAACAAATCCGCACGACATGAATAAAAGAAGTGGAATTTTCCTAATAGTTTTGTAGCCTCTCGAAGATAAGTAAAGATGTCTCGGTACCGACCTGTAAGACTCTACTAAACTCGCTCGTGACTCGTAGAACCTATGAACCTAGAGCTCTGATAGCAACTTGTCACGACCCAGAACTCCCTCTATAGGATGTCGTGATGGCACCTAGTCTCAAAGACTAGATAAGCCGATGATTACTATAACAATTAGGCCACTTCTTAACAATGATAATTTGAAACAAAGTTTAATATGAATACCGAAATAAGAGAAAAATGAGCCTACGTGGTAATAATCATAACGACCTCCCAAGACAACTAATACTATCACGCCCCAAACCTTGGGAGGCGTGGCTGGCACTCGGTGTCGTGCTAGCCCGAGCGAGCCACTCTGTAACTCATGATCGTTCGACCAAACCTAGAACATACATAGGTCGAGTTGGCTAAACTCATTCTTTCTATGACCAACATGGGTCAACTTGGCCACAATTCATAATGCATAACTGTAAGTGAGCAAACGCTGTATTAGCAATCCATCGTACTTAAAATATGAATATACACGGGCTGTCAAGGCCTCTGACATACTGTACATAATACACTTGTGTCTACAAAGCCTCTAAAAGTGTTTGACATCAAAAAGGGATTGGGTCCAAACCTAACCATAAGTCTGTAGCAAAACTCTAACATGATGACTCACAGACTCGGCTGCACTTTGAATGAAGTGGAGTCTTAACGATCCTTCACTGAATGCTAACCTCGTCTACTATGAGGGCTCATCAAACTAATTACATATACCTGCAGGCATGAATGCAGCGTCCATAACAAAAATGACGTCAGTACGAATAATGTACCGAGTATGTAAGGCGAAATTGAAACTTAACAATAAGTCAATATTAATTAAAGAGATATAAGAATCAATCTGAATCTCTGAGGTGCCACCGTATATGCATACTAATTATACTTATAATTATATATAATGCATCTCTTTGGGAAATGCATGACTGCCCTACCGGCCATAGCACGGTGGTAAATGCATGACTATTCTACCGGCCGTAGCATGGTGGTAAATGAAGATGCATGACTGCCCATCCGGCCGTAGTTCGGTGGTAAATGAAGATGCATGACTGCACAACCAACCGTAGCTCGCTGGTAAATGAGGATGAATGTAACACTACATTATGAACATTAACATCTTTATCGTATGCCTCAATAGAGATTTAGGAACATACTTAGACATGCTTTGTATTATATTTAATAGGAATGAATAACGTAGATATCCTTAACTACTAAGAGTAGAACCATTATGGAATAATATTACGTTTACATTTTGTTGTTGGATCATGCCAAAAGAAGAAAGGGTTATCCTTAACATACCTTTGTTGCTTGCTTAACAATAGCTCACGAGTTTCAGTACGCTCTACGAATGATAATCTACATTGTATAAATGGTTTGGATCACAATCGAATCAATAAACCAAGAATTGGATTCACTACGATATTTTATCGAACACTTAGAGTGCATAAGCTTCATATCATCCTACAATGGCAATTCAACACTACTAGCTCTTCTCCTCTACTCACAACACAACTATACATCACAATTTTCAGCCATAGGATACCTTAATAAATCACTCAAAACCGTTCGACAACTACAACACTTCATCAATGAGATAAACCTTAGCCTTTGTAGTCACCTTTCTCAATTCAACTTAACAAGAAATAGATGACATTGAATACATATAGTGGTAGTTAATCTTACCTCAAGGAGGAAGAACATAGCAGTACCTATGAAGCTAAGAACATGGCATCAACTATGGAGCTAAAAAGATGGCAGCAACTTTGAAGCCAAAACGTAGCAGCAACTTTGAAGCCAAAACGTAGCAACAACTAGGTTTTATCTAATTTTCCCAAATTGTTCTACTTGCAATCTTATATATATCTATATGTAGTAGTAATTTAGGTTTCTGCTGGACTAAGTTAAATAGGAGGGGTGACCCACTTATTTAATTCAACGCTTATCCCAAAAGTATATGGATACATAAGACAAAGTTAGGTAGAATCCACTTAAAGATTACTAAATTTCATTCATATTTATATGATGTATTTAGAATGCTATATGTGTATATTCCACATGCTATCTTGATGGAATTAGTAATATTATAGTTAATCCCCCTTATCCTCATGATTCTACATGGATTCATATAAATGATACTTATCCACTTATACCTAATTTCATATTCTCCAACTTTATACCAACATTTAACCAATTATTCACACAATAATTTCTAGGTCTCATTTTACTTAAATACTAATATACTTCATATACCTTACTATAATGGTCATGTGGTATCACACTAGTCTACAAATACGGGGTATTATAACTTGGACCTCTTTTACATTCCAAAATGTCTAACTTCGACGAAACTCATTTTATTCGATTCATTTACCCTATGACCTTTACGACTTTACTTATCACTTGTTATAAATAGCATAAATACTTATAACCCCAAAAATAATCTTGTCCTTGAACTTATGTCAATTATCTTACGAACAATCCAACGTTCAAAAGTACGAGATGTAACATCCTTCCCCCCTTTATGAATCCGGGTACGTGGGCTCGGGGGGTGAATTTTAGGAATCTTATATTTAGAGGTGGGAAATTACTTAAATAGTAGGGATATGAACTTTTAATCCTATATTGATTAGTTTCTACACTATTTGGATAGTTTTGGATTTTTCGGCACCAAATTGAGGGTTTGGGCATAAGCTTGGGCCGGAAAGTAGGCCTTAAAGTGAGGTAAGTTTATTTTCTAACCTTGTAAGAGGGAAATTTCCCCATAGGTGAACTTAATTAATATATGATTATTTGGGAGGGCTACGTACGCAAGAAGTGACGAGAGCCTGTACTTAGCTACTATTCTTGTTATGTCCGGGTAGTTCTAGGTTTACACCATGCTTTGTGAGTACCGTTATCTGAAAATAATTGTTTATTTGCATTTAATGGAACTAAGTTAAGGATTTCAAGATTTCAAAGGTTTCAACTAAATTAATATTTTGAAAAGATTTGAGAAAAATACGTTATATTTATATTTAACCGCGTCGCAAGTATATTCCATGAGCGGGGTGACTATTTCCACTACTCTCATGGGAGCGGGCCGTTCGCCTCGGCAGGTTAATAGATGCATCTATGATTCGCGCCGTTCGACTCTCGACAGTGCACACTTTATATTTTCATGTTGGATCGGGCCGAACGTCCTCGGTGGAATTTGTGTGTGATAATAGAAGTGGAAGCCGTTTTTATAATTAGTATAAATTTACTATTTTAGAGATTATTTATTTAAAATGAAGGAATTATTTTGGTTTCTTAGATATGATGGAAAAACTGTACAGTTATTTCTTGTTCTGAGTTTATTGTTAGTTCTGTGTATCATGCTTATTTAGAAGTACATGTTATTATATTGTTGGCCCTAGTGAGTGTCGAAGTCGACCCTCGTCACTACTTTTTCGAGGTTAGATTAGATACTTACTGGGTACATATTTTTATGTACTCACGCTACACTTCTGTACTTGATTGTATAGGATTTGAGGCAGGTGCATCTGGCCACCAGTCCGGCCCGTAGACTGATTTCCTAGTTCAAGACTTCCCGGTGAGCTGTCCTTTTGAGCCGTTCTGCAGCAGCTGGAGTCTCTCTTATGTTCTTTTATTTTCTGTCTATTTCCTTTCAGATAATAGGCTAGCATTGTTTTGTGTATTCTACTAGATTGTCCACATACTTGTGACACCAGGTCTTGGCACACACACTAGTAGACTTATGGTTTTGCTTTGCTCATATGATTACGATTAGTACTAATTGCTTCCATTTATTTATGTTAAAATTGCAAACTCCTAAATCTTTTTTTTAAATAAGGAAAAAGCTATCATTTACAAATTTATCTAAGCGGGAAATCACTAGTTGATCAGTGTTGGCTTGCCTAACAACGTTGTTGGGCGCCATCACGACCTATAATGGAATTGGGTCGTGACAAAAATGGTATCAGAGCACTAGGTTCACGTTGTTCTCACAAGTTATGGGCAGACCTAGTAGAGTCTTGCGGATCGATGCAGAGACGTCCGTACTTATCTTCAGAGGCTATAAGGTGTTCGGAAACTACTCCTTATTCATCTCCTATCATGCAGTTGCTGGTATACTAAGTTTCATTCTTCTATTCTCTCACAGATGGTGAGGACGCGTACATCGGATGTTCCAAACCCGGGAGGAGCTGCTCCCCCCGTTGCTAGAGGCCGAGGCAGAGGCCGGGGGAGGGCACTGGCCCGAGGGAGGGGACGAGGGCGTCCTAGAGCTGCCCAAGTAGCACCACCAGTGGATCCAGTGGAGGATCCCATCATGGAGGAGCAGGGCGAGGTGCCTGTTCCAGAGCCAGCCCCTGTAGATTTCATGACAACACCGGGCTTTCAGGAGGTCATGGGCTGTATGCTACGGTTCATGGACACTATGACTTAGGCTGGTTTATTTCCAGCAGACCCAGCCACATCTCAGGCATGAGAGGGAGCACAGACCCCTACTTCTCAGGCTCCTAGGCACGCAGCTGGAATATATTAGACTCCGGGTACACTATCGGTGGGTGGGGACCATCCAGTTGCCGCAGCAGCACCTGAGCCTAGACCATCTGCGGGCAGCAATCCGCAGAAGCTACTGGACAGATGGACTAGGCTACACCCTCCTATCTTCGGGGGTGAGCGGCATGAGGACCCCCCAGGACTTCATTGATCGGTGCAGGGACAGACTGCACAACATGGATATTGGAGTCCCATGGAGTAGATTTCACCGCTTTCCAGCTGGAGGGTAGGGCCCATAGATGGTGGCACTCTTACCTTCTTGGCAGACCAGTGGGTTCTCCTCCCATGACTGGGGATCAGTTTACACGGCTTTTATTGGACATGTATATTCCACCCTCCCAGAGGGAAGAGTTGCAGTGTCAGTTTGAGCAGCTCGAGTAGGGTTTGATGTCTATGACCGACTATGAGGCGGGATTTTCTGAGTTGTCTCGCCATGCACTTATGATATTTCCTACGGACGTAGAGAGAGTGCGTAGATTTGTTGCGGGGTTACACCCCAGTATTCGGGCTAGCATGGCCAGGGAGGTTAAGATGGGTACTGATTATCAGCTAGTGGTAAAGATTGCTCGGAGGATTGACGGCTACCACCAGAGGGGTAGAGAGCAGATGCAGCAGGACAAGAGGGCCCGATTCTCGGGAGAGCTTAAAGGTGCCCCGGCTAGGGGCAGAGGTCAGTTTGGGAGGGGTCAGCCTAGCAGGCCCACATATCCAGCACCACTACCACATCCTCGGGGTGCTCCAGCATGACCCTATTTCAGTGCTATGCCAGAGAGTTCTTATCGCCCACCAATTCATCAGGGTTCCTCCAGTGCCTACTTCAGTGCTATGCCAGAGAGTTCATACCGTCCTCCAGCCATCCAGGGTTCTTCTAGTGGGTATTCAGGCCATCGGGGTCAGACTTCAGGACAACAGTCTATGGTACCACGGGGTTGTTACGAGTGTGGGGAACCGAGTCACATGAAGAGATTTTGTCCTAGAGGTGGAGGCCAGGCAGGTAGGGGCCGTCCTAGAGGTGGAGGCCAGGCAGGGGGAGGTCAGCCAGCTATTGTTCAGCCAGGCGGAGGCTAGCCAACCGGTGCTCCAACTAGATTCTATGCTTTTCCGGCCAGACCAGATACAGTGCCCTCAAATGCCGTGAACACAGATATTATTTTTGTATGCAGTAGGGATGCTTTAGTATTATTTGATCCAGGGTCTACCTATTCATATGTGCCATCTCTGTTTGCTCATTTCCTAGATAATCCTCGTGAGTCCTTCGGTACTCCTGTTTATGTGTCCACTCCTGTAGGCGATTCTGTGGTTTTGGAGCGGATCTACCGGTCCTGTGTGGTTATATTCTATGGTTACAAGACTAGAGCGGACCTTCTGTTACTTGATATGATCGACTTTGAGGTCATCCTGGGCATGGACTAGTTATCCCCATATCACGCCATCCTTGATTGTCATGCCAAGACTGTTACTTTAGCGATGCCAGAGTTGCCGAGATTGCAGTGGAAGGGTTTCTCCTTTAGTACATCTAGTCAGGTTATCTCTTTTCTTAAGGCTCGACATCTGGTCGAGAAGGGTTGTTTGGCGCATCTAGCATATGTTCGGGATACCACCGCAGAGTCTCCGACGATTGATTCAGCGCCAGTAGTCTATGAATTTGCCAATGTGTTTCCTTCTGACCTTCCAGGCATGCCGCCAGATCTTGATATTGATTTTTGTATTGATTTGGCTCCAGGTACCCAGCCTATATCTATCCCACCGTACCGTATGGCTCCGAAAGAGCTGAAGGAGCAGCTTGAGGAATTATTGGCAACGACGTTTATGGATTTGATGAACTGGGTGTTCAGACCTTATATTGATTCCTTCGTTATTGTCTTCATTGATGACATCTTGATTTACTCACGTAGCCTGGGGGAGCACGAGCAACATTTGAGAGTGGTACTTCAGACCTTGCGAGAATAGAAGCTATATGCTAAGTTCTCCAAGTATGAGTTTTGGCTAGAGTCTGTGGCATTCTTGGGGAATATTGTATCAGGAGAAGGTATTAAGGTGGATCCCAAGAAGATTGAGGTAGTTCAGAGTTGGCCTCGTCCCACTTCGGTGACTGAGATCAGGAGTTTCCTGGGGTTAGCAGGTTATTATCACCGATTTGTGCAGGGCTTTTTATTCATTGCGACATCTTTGACTAGATTGACCCAGAAGGGTGCTCCATTCCATTGGTCCGATGATTATAAGGCGAGCTTTCAGAAGCTCAAGACAGCTTTGACCACAACACCAGTTCTAGTGTTGCCTTACTGTTCGGGGATGTATACAGTTTATTGCGATGCTTCACGCATTGTCTTGGGTTGTGTCTTGATGCAGGAGGGGCGAGTTATTGCATATGGTTCACGTCAGCTGAAGATCCATGAGAAGAATTACCCTGTGCATGACTTGGAGTTGGCCGCGATTGTCCATGCTCTTAAGATATGGAGGCATTATCTGTATGGGGTATCATGTGAGGTTTATACTGATCATCGCAGCTTACAGCATTTGTTCAAGCAAAGGGATCTCAATTTGAGACAATGTAGATGGCTTGAGTTACTGAAGGATTATGACATCACCATTCTTTATCATCTAGGCAAGGCAAATATGGTCGCGGATGCCTTAAGCAGGAAGGAAGAGAGTATGGGTAGCTTGGCATTCATTTCAACAGAGGAGAGGCCACTAGCTTTGGACATTTAGTCTTTGGCTAACAGACTTGTGAGGTTGGACATTTCAGAGCCCAGCCGAGTTCTTGCATGTGTTGTTGCCCAGTCTTCATTATTGGGGCAGCTAAAGGCTCGGTAGTTCGATGATCCGCATTTGGCAGTTCTCAGAGAGACGGTACTACAGGGTGGTGACAAGGAGGTTTCTATTGGCGAGGATGGTGTTCTGCGACTCCAGGGTCGCCTATGTGTTCCTAATATCGATGGCTTGAGGGAGAGGATTCTAGAGGAGGCACATAGTTCTCGGTATTCTATTCATCCAGGTGCTACGAATATGTATCGTGACCTGAGATAGCATTATTGGTGGCGGCGGATGAAGAAAGACATAGTTGAGTATGTGGCTAGGTGCTTAAATTACTAGTAGGTTAAGTATGAGCACCAGAGGCCAGGTGGTCTACTTCAGCAAATGACTATACCTGAGTGGAAATGGGAGCGCATTACTATGGACTTTGTAGTTGGATTGCTGCGGACCTTGCGAAAGTTTGATACAGTTTGGGTCATTGCCGACAGGTTGACCAAGTCGGCACACTTCATTCAGGTTGCGACTACTTATACTTCAGAGAAGTTGGCCCAGATTTATATTCGGGAGATAGTTCGGTTGCATGGTGTGCCTGTTTCCATCATATCAGATAGAGGCCCTCAGTTCACCTCATATTTCTGGAGGGCCATACAAAGTGAGTTGGGGACCCGTGTAGAGCTCAGCACAACATTCCATCCACAGACCGACGGCCAGTCAGAGCGGACAGTTTAGATATTGGAGGACATGCTAAGAGCATGTGTGATTGACTTTGGGGGACAGTGGGACCAGTTCTTGCCTTTGGCCATGTTTGCTTACAACAACAGTTATCTGTCCAGCATCGAGATGGCTCCATGTGAGGCTTTATATGGTCGGCGATATCGTTCTCCCATCGGGTGGTTTGAGCCCGGCGAGGCTAGGTTATATGGTATTGATTTGGTAAAGGATGCCTTGGAAAAGGTAAAGTTGATTCAGGAGCGACTTCGCACAGCACAGTCCAGACAGAAGAGCTACACAGATCGGAAGGCGCGCAATGTATCATTTATGGTCGGCGAGAAAGTTCTCTTGAAAGTCTCGCCGATGAAGGGTATTATGAGATTCGGGAAGAAGGGAAAGTTCAGCCCAAGGTTTATAGGCCCATTTGAGGTGTTGAGGCGAGTTGGGGAGGTTGTTTATGAACTTGCTTTACCTCCTAGCCTATAAGGGGTTCATCTAGTTTTTCACGTGTCTATGCTCCGGAGGTTGTTACCTCCGACTTGTCTCATGTGTTTAGACTTCAATACTATTCAGCTAGATAAGAGGTTGGGTAATGAGGAGGAGCCAGTTGCTATTGTTGCTAGACAGGATCGCCAGTTTAGGTCCAAGAGGATTTCCGCGGTAAAGGTTCAATGGAGGGGACAACCAGTCGAGGAGGCGACCTGGGAGTCCGAGGAGGACATATGGAGCAGATATCCACACTTATTAAGCACTTCAGTTATGAATCTAAACCCGTTCGAGGATGAACGTTTATTTAAGAGGAGGAGAATGTAACTACCCGACCGGTCTTTTTACTTGCTAGAACCCCATTCCCCTAAATAAGACTTCCCGTACTTGCTTTTACAGATTTATGACTTGCGGGGATGGTTGGTTCGTGTTTGGAAGAGTTCGGGTTGAAATTGGAACACTTTCTTCCTTAAGGTTGGCTTGAAAGGCCAAGTTTGACTTTGATCAACATTTTTAGTAAACGATATCAGAATCGAGATTTGACGGTTCCAATAGGTTCGTGATGATTTCGGACTTGGGCGTATGTTCGTATTGGGTTATGGGTGACTCGGGAGCGTTTCAGCGCCTAATAGTGAAAGTTGGTTCTTGAAGGTTTTTGAAATTCTTTAAATTTGGTTTGCAGTAGGTTTTGGTGATATCGAGGTCCGAATGGAATTCTGAGACTGGGAATAGTTCTGTAATGTCATTTAAGACTTGCACGTAAAATTTGGAGTCATTCTGAGTAGTATAAGTATGATTCGACGCGTTCAGAGCGATTTAGAAACTTGAAGTTCAAAGTTTGATTCAATTTGGTTTTGGGGTGTGATTCTTGGTTTTGTTGTTGTTTTACGCATTTTGAGAGTTCGAGCAAGTCCGTATTATATTTATTTGTTGGAGTAGTTGGACGAGGTCCCGAGGGGCTCGGGTGCATTTCGGAGCACCCGGAGATGAGTTGAAACACACCAGATTTCTGCTTCTGGTTTCCTTCTTCGCGAACGCGGTCAGACCCTCGCGTTCGCGATGAAGGATTTGGAGTACTGTGGGCTGGGGAGCTTTTTCCCTTCGCGTTCGCGTGCGCAGGACCGCATTCGTGGAGGTCTGGGCCCTCTAGCCTTTGCATTCGCGTGACCTGGCCTGCGTTCACGTAGAAGAGGCTGAGCTGGGTGGCCGCTGTTCGTTCTTCGCGTTCACGAAGAAGCCCACGTGTTCGCATAGGTTAGGACAAGTGAGCCTCTGCGTTCGCGTTGCTCCTGTCGCGTTCACGATGTGCAAATTTTCCCTGGCTTGGGCCGTGTGCCTTCGCGATCACGAGGCCTCTTCCGCGATCGCGAAGAAGGCAGACCTGGGCAGTGAGTTTAAAATCGGGACTTAGGCATTTTTGGGGTCATTTATTACACTCTTGGGTGATTTGGGAGCTCTTAAGTAAGGGATTTTGACCTAGCTTTATGAGGTAATTAATTTCTATCTCATGTGACTTTAATACATAGTTTATGGGGAGATCATGACATGTAACTTAGTAAAAATCATGGGTTTAGAGGAAAACCTAGGTTTTTGATAAAAATGGAATTTTACCACGAAAATGGTTATGGAACTTAATGAAAGTCATATATTTATGTTCCTAAGGTTATGGGTAAGAACTTTCTTCGAAAATTTTCGGAATCCGGGCACGTGGGCCCGTTGGATAAATTTTAGGAATCTTGCATTTAGAGTTGGGAAATTACTTAAATAGTAGGGATATGAACGTTTAAGCCTATATTGATTAGTTTCTACACTATTTGGATAGTTTTGGATTGTTCGGCACCAAATTGAGGGTTTGGGCATAAGCTTGGACCGTAAAGTAGGCCTTAAAGTGAGGTAAGTCTCTTTTCTAACCATATAAGAGGAAAATTTCCCCATAGGTGAATTTAATTAATATATGATTATTTGTAGGGGCTATGTACGCACGAAGTGACGAGAGTCCGTACGTAGCTACTATTCTTGTTATGTCCGGGTAGTTCTAGGTTTACATCATGCTTTGTGAGTACCGTTATCTGAACATAATTGTTTATTTGCATTGAATGGAACTAAGTTGAGGATTTCAAGATTTCAAAGGTTTCAAGTAAATTAATATTTTGAAAAGAATTAAGAAACATTACGTTATATTTATATTTAAGCGCATCGCAAGTATATTCCACGAGCGGGGTGACTATTTCCACTACTCTCATGGGAGCAGGCCGTTCGCCTCGGTAGGTTAATAGATGCATCTATGGTTCGCGCTGTTCGACCCTCGGCAGTGCACAATTTACATTTTCATGTTGGATCGGGCCGAACGTCCTTGGTGGAATTTGTGTGTGATAATAGAAGTGGAAGCCCTTTTTATAATTGGTATAAATTTACTGTTTTAGAGACTATTTGTTTAAAATGAAGGAAGTATTTTGGTTTCTTAGATATGATGGAAGAACTGTACAGCTATTTCTTGTTCGGAGTTTATTGTTATTTCTGTGTATCATGCTTATTTAGAATCACATGTTATTATATTGTTGGCCCTAGTGAGTGTCGAAGTCGACCCTCGTCACTACTTCTTCGAGGTTAGACTAGATACTTACTGGATACATATTTTTATGTACTCACGCTACACTTCTATACTTGATTGTATAGGATTTGAGGCAGGTGCATTTGGCCACCATTCCGGTGCGTAGACTGATTTTCTAGTTCGAGACTTCCCGGTGAGCTTGCCCAACAATGTTGTTGGGCGCCATCACGGCCTATAATGGAATTGGGTCGTGACACAAACCTAGGGAGGCGTGGCTGGCACCCGGTGCCGTGCTGGCCCGATGAACCACTCTGTAACTCATGATCGTTCGACCAAAACTAGAACATAAATAGGTCGAGTTAGCTAAACTCATTCTTTCTAAGACCATCATGGGCCAACATGGCCACAACTCGTAATGCATAACTATAAGTGAGCTAACGCTGTATTAGCTATCTATCATACTTAAAACATGAATATACACGGGCCGTCAAGGCCTTTGACATACTGTACATATTGAACCTGTATCTACAAAGCCTCTTAGAGTGTTTGACATCAAAACGGGGCTGGGTCCCAACCTACCCATAAGTCTGTAGCAAAACGCTGACACGATGACTCACAGACTCGGCTGCACTCCGAATAAAGTGGAGTCTTACTGATCCTTCGCTGAATGCTAATCTTGTCTACTACGAGGGCTCATCAAACTGATTACCTATACCTGCAGGCATGAATGCAACTTCCACAACAAAAATGACGTCAGTACGAATAATTTACCGAGTATGTAAAGCGGAACGGAAACATAACAATAAGTCAACATTAATTAAAGAGATATAAGAATCAACCTGAATCTCTGAGGTGCCACCGTATATGCATACTAATTATACTTATAATATATATAATGCCTCTCTTTGTGACTATTAACCATATTGTAACATGACTACACAACTGATCAGTGGTAACTGCCTGACAGGCCGTCATACGGTGGTAAATGCATGACTGCCCGACCGGCCATAGCACTGTGGTAAATGCATTACTGCCCGACCGACCATAGCTCAGTGGTAATTGATGATGAATGTAATACTACATTATAAATATTAACATCTTTATCGTATGCCTCAATAGAGACTTAGGAACATACTTAGACATGCTTTGTATTACATTTAATATGAATGAAAAACGTAGAAATTCTTAACTACTAAGAGTAGAACCATTATGGAATAATATTACGTTTACGTTTCATTGCTTGGATCATGCCAAAAGAAGAAAGGGTTAGCCTTAACATATATTTATTGCTTGCTTAACAATAGCTCACGAGTTTCAGTATGCTCTACGAATGATAATCTACATTGTATAAATGGTTTGGATCACAATCAAATCAATAAACCAAGAATTGGATTCACTACGACATTTTATCGAACACTTAGAGTGCATAAGCTTCTTATTATCCTACAATGGCAATTCAACACTACTAGATCTTCTCCTCTACTCACAATACAACTATGCCTCACAATTTTCAGCCATAGGATATCTTAAGAAACCACTCAAAACCGTTCAACAACTACAACACTTCATCAATGAGATAAACCTTAGCCTTCGTAGTCACCTTTCTCAATTCAACTAAACAAGACATAGATGAAATTGGATATATGTAGTGGTAGTTAAATCTTACCTCAAGGAGGAAGAACATAGTAGTACCTATGACTTAGAACATGGCATCAACTATGGAGCTAAAAAGATGGCAGAAACTTTGAAGCAAACACGTAGCAACAACTAGGTTTTATCTAATTTCCCCAAATTGTTCTAATTGAAATCTTATATATATTCATATATAGTAGTAATTTAGGTTGCTTCTAGACTAAGTTAAATAGGAGGGGTGGCCCACTTATTTATCCCAAAAGTATATGGATACATAAGACAAAGTTAGGTAGAATCCACTTAGAGATTACTAAGTTCCATTCTTATCTATATGATGTCTTTAGAATGCTATATGTGTATATCCCACATGCTATCTCTCTGGACTTAGTAATATTATAGTTAATCCCCCTTATCCTCATGATTCTACGTGGATTCATACAAATGACACTTATCCACTTATAACTGATTCCATATTCTCAAACTTTATACCAACATTTAACCAATTATTCACACAATAATTTTTAGGTCTCATTTTACTTAAATACTAATATACTTCATATACCTTACTATCATGGTCATGTGGTATAGCACTAGTCTATAAATACGGGGTATTATAACTTGGATCATTTTTTCATTCCAAAATGTCAAACTCTGACGAAACTCATTTTATTCGATTCATTTACCCTATGACCTTCACGACTTTACTTATCACTTCTTATAAATAACATAAATACTTATAACCCCAAAAATAATCTTGTCATTGAACTTATATCAATTATCTTACGATAAATCCAAGGGACTGTGACAACCAAGCAACTCTACCTTGAATCCTCGCGACCAATATGCTAACTCTGTCCGAGTCCGATATCTCCAATACCTGGCTCTGCATAAAAATATGCGAAAGTATAATATGAGTACATCATGGTCGGTACCCAATAAGTATCAAGACTAACCTCGGTGGAGTAGTGACGAGGTACAAGTCAAGACACCCAGTAGACCGAATAACATGTGCAGTATAGAAGTATAAAGCTAATAATGAAAGCAAGAATCAGTCAATGACAACAAGAATTAACATGTGACATAAATAGTAAAGCAATAAGAACACCGTGAAAATACCATTGAAACCAAATAAGGAACAGAAATGACAACAAAATTAATCAAGCCGTTCTAACACAAGTTTCACAATGAATATTACCCGAGATACCTCATCTCATAGTCACAAGTCATGAGTCTAAACCCACCAATATATGCTCTCGGCACCGTGTTCCAATATCTCAATCAAAACTGCACGGACAACTCACGTGTCAATATCTCAATCCGTCCGATATGATCACACGTTCGCATTCACAATCCGACCAGCGTGGTCACATGCTCACAATCACAATCTACCCGGCATGGTCACAGGCTCACAAGAATAATCCGCCCGACATGATCATATGCTCACAATCATAATCCGCCCGGCATGATCATAGACTCACAATCACAATCCGCCCAGCATCATCACAGGCTCACAATCACAATCCGTCCGGCATGGTCACAGGTTCAATAGCAACATGAAAATAGAAAGTACAAGAACACATAGGCATGATTAATAAATGTCAAGTTTCATACTCCTGAGCAAGTATAAGTGGTATGCTAAGATGTATGCTTGTGCGAGTGTACTACTCTAGCCCAAGTCAATGAGTAATATCAAGACATTGAGTAGCTCATCAAAGCAACAAAACAAGTCACGTAAGGTGTATGACATACACAAGGAAAACCACACTATCATATGAAAATCACCAACATAATATCCCCAAGCCATCACACATCATCCCTGACATTGCCACCCTTATCTATCTGATAGCCACCAGTATCACTCTGCCCTAACAATATCATTAGCCACCCGTATCACTCCGTATAATAGCCACCCTTATCGCTCTGCCCGGACACTAACACAATAGCCACCCGTATCACTCCGTACATTCAAGAACAGTGGGATGCCATCCTTATACCCTCATAACAACAGCGGTGAAATGCTACCCTTATACTCCGCATAACAACAACCAAGCCACACAATAATTCACATGTACTAACATCACAACAACATGATATATCAGCTCGTATCACAAGTGCCTATAGGTAACAACTTTTCCAAAGATCCAACAATATTAATATTTCCACAACAATAGCCCACAGCTCAACGCAATATGTATAGAATCTCAATAACAACAAAATGAACGGGAAAGTTACTAAACAATGAAAAACACCCCCTTTGAAACACAACTTCAGTTACAATAGATTAATGACTTTCGATAACCACAATTTCAATTAATTATTTAAGGATAAAATCAATATTGAAAGTATTTCCATGAAATGGCAAACTTCGGATTCTAGTGTATGAATTAGGCTAACAATGAAAGAGATGACACGAACTAGTACTACATCTAATTGCATGAGAATAACCCCGCAACAAAAGGATATCATGTAACAACAATTTCAACTAAGAGTAATTCCACAATAAAAGAAATCACACATAATGATAAAAGTAATAACAACTCCAAATAAAGCATATAAAAGCAAACTCGATTGACAACTTCCAAATAAAGCATATAAAAGCAATTTGAAGTTGTCATTACATGTGATAGTAGACATGGCGAATAAAAGGTATAACATGTGCTAACAATTCCAAATAAGTACATGAAAGAAGTTTAAGAGTCTAAACCTGTAAATTTCCACATATAAGCAAACTCGATTGACAACTTCCAAATAAAGCATATAAAAGCAATTTGAAGTTTTCATTACATGTGATAGTAGACATGACGAATAAAAGATATAATATGTGCTAACAATTCCAAATAAGTACATGAAAGAAGTTTAAGAGTCTAAACCTGTAAATTTCCATATATAAGCCCGAGTACGTAGTCGTCACCTTGCGTACAAGGCTTTCACATGACACAAATAGCACAAACGACTCAAATCCTAAAGGGTAGTTCCCCCCATACAAAGTTAGGCAAGATACTTATCTCATAGAAGCTAAACTGATACCCTAAAATGACCTTATCGTGTGAAACAACCTCTGGATGGCTCAAATCTAGCTAAAATAACTTAAATTGCATAAATAAAACCCATAGGAAATAATTTCGGATAATAAAGCTTCGATCTTTCATGAAAACTAAAAAGTTAACCCAAAAAGTCAACCCCAGGCCCGCACATCTAAACTTGATAAAATTTATAAAATTCGAACACTCATTCCGATACTAGTCCAACCATACTAAAATTATCCAATTCCGACATCAAATCGGCGTTCAAATCCTCATTTTACATTTTTAAAAATTTATACAAAAAATCTCACTTTCTCCAATTCAAATCAATAATTTAATGTTAAAAAAAATGGAATCACGAAATATAATCAAATCCGGATAAAGAACACTTACCGCAATCCAACACGTGAAAATATCCTCCAACATCGCCCAAATTCGAGCTCTATAACTCAAAAATTGATAAAAATATCAAAATCCCTTGAAATAGAGTACTTTATATTCTGCCCAGGTATTTCTTTTACGTGATCGCAGAATTTGTTTCGTGATCGCGATGCACAAAAACAAAAGATGCCAAAAATCCCTTCGCGAACACGTAACCACATTCACGAACGTGACTCACACATCTGTAGTATACTTCGCGAACGCGGTTCAACCCATGCGAACACGGACAACAAATCCTAATGCCCTTCCAGCTCTATGTCTACACGAACGCGGAAGACACATCGCGAATGCGGACCACATCCAACTGGACCTTCGCAATCGCGTGCACACAGTCACGACTGCGATGAACAAAAATGCTGAGCTCCCAGAATCACTTCGCGATCGCGAAGTGCAATAGCCACCAAGGGCGGTTCAATAGTATTGGGGGCCTAAAACCAAACTTCGATTGGAGGCCTTAATTTTTTTCTCCAAAAAAAAAAGAAAAAGAAAAGAAGGTTTTATATATATGTTTTATTTGAAGTCTATTTTCCTTGCCTTTTGAGATGCAAAGTTATGAATAACTTTTTTATAATTAATTTCTTCTAACAGTTCCTTTTCAACTGATAATATAGCTAATCCATTCAACCTCTCTTGAGACATTGTTGATCTTAAATAAGACTTTATCAGTTTTAATTTTGAAAAACTTCTCTCCGTTGAGGCAACTGTTGCAGAAATTGTTAACATTATTCTGTAAGCAATATATGCATTTGGAAAATAATCAAGTCTTTTTATCTAATTCAGGATATCGACTAGAGTATTATTATCTACTCGTACAATTTCTCGTAACACTTTCAACTCAGAAAATAAGTCTAAACCATCAATATCAGATCGATTATTATATTTTAAAGAACATTCAAGGTTAAGGCATTATTTTTTTAAAATTCTCATCATCTAGTGATCGTACTTTTTACCACTAAATAGGAAACCAAAAATATTTTCATAGGCTTCGAATTGTTCCAATCTATTTTGGAGAGGAAAAATAGCTCGGTCTATTATGTATAAAATGTAATCAACTATAAAAGATTCTTCAAGAGACCTTGTGATTTCGTTGTTAATATTCTCATCAAATTGTTTCTTTATATATATTTACCGTTTACTACAAAACTCAGGTTCTATATTCATCTTTGATGCAATTTTCTTAGCAGTATATAAATCCTTCTTCTCTATATTTTTGAAAAAAGGAAATCAAACCTCTTAGTTGATCTATGGCAACATCAATATGCATATCTTTTGATTGTAAAGTTTTGCTAACTGAATTAACCGCAAATAATATATCATACCAAATAGTCATACCCAATAAAAACTCAAATTTTCAAGCTCATATATTGTTAAACAACTAGCTTCACTTTTGGTTTTCTGATCTTCACTAACTTCTACTAATTTCAATAATGCATCTCTTATTTGTGGAGTTTGAAATTTTATTGCTTTAATACTTTCAATACGACTTTCCCATCGTGGTTATGACAATGATTTAAGAGTTAGGCCAGACACACTATCTTTTACAATTTTCCATTGTTTAGTAGAAGAAGAAAATAGTGAATATATTCGTTGAACCATTCCAAAGAATGATATAACTTTTGTGCAAGAATTAGCCATGTCACAAAGTACTAAATTGATATTATGGCAACCACATGATGTATAAAATGATCTAGGATTTATATCTTATAGTCTTTTTTGCAATCCTTGGTGTTTTCCTATCATATTGGATCCATTATCATATCCTTGTCCTCTTAAATTATCAATATTGTTACGACCCAAAATCCATAAAGGTGGTGATTGCGCCGGATTCCACTGTCAGGCAAGCCAACACTAAATAGTTAATTAAATTCTCATTTTAATATTTTAAAATCGTAAATTTTCTTCAAATTATCTAGTAAAAGATGAATTTACAGAATAAATACACTGTTTTTTAATTTCAATACTGAACATTCCATAATTATCACAGAACCCGGTGTCACAAGTGCATGAGCCTTTTCTAGAAATTTTAATTAAAATACAATAACTGTCCGGAATACAAATTTGGATAGGAAAGAAAATACAATACTCTGAAGGAGACTCTGCTGGCTGCGGTGCGTCGTATAGAATGCAGCTCACCTAAGTCCCCGCTATAATTGCGCCCCTGCGCCCACAAGACCTCTAGACATATATATACCAGCACAAAAATGTGTAGCAAGTGTAGTATGAGTACGTAAATCAACGCGTACCCAGTAAGTATCCCGCCTAACCCCGAAGAAGTAGTAACGAGGGGTCGACTTCGACACTCTATGGGTCCAATAATATTAGGTATAGTACATAAGTGAATGAATATGAGACATAGTAAATATATGAAACAAACAAGTATAAAATACGTGGTACAATTTCCCACTTTACAATTTACTCAAGCTCTCAACTAGCAAGTTCCCTCCATAACCGGAGCATATATATATATATATATATATATATATATATATATATATATATATATATATATATATATATATATATGTATGTATATCTCATCAAAGAGGTGGTTGTCATAATTCAAATCAGGGAAAAACCCTCAGATACACTGGCTTCTTGCCAAATGTTACACACGATTCCACGAGGATAATGTATATATAGGAAATGCCGAGGCGAACGGCCCGATCCAACATAAATGCCGAGGCGTACGACCCGATCCAACATAAAGGTAAACTGTGCACTGCCGAGGGTCGAACGACGCGAACCATAGATGCATCTATTAACCTGCCGAGGCGAACGACCCGCTCCCATGGGAGTGTGATACATAAATCCTGCCGAGGCGAACGGCCCGATCCCATAAGAGTGGAAGAAGGAAATACCCCACTCGCAAATTATATGTGCGACGCGGTCAAATATAAATTTAAGGAATGTTTTTGCTCGTAAATCACACTCGCGACGCGGCCAAATATAAATTTAACATTAAAATCATATCTCTTTCTTGATTCTTTTCAAAATAAGGAAAATTCAGCTTGTATCTTTTTAAGGAAATTACCTCGCTCGCGAAACATACATGCGATGCAGTTATACATAGAATTCTTAAGTTATTATGGTGTTCCTCAATTCTTTTCAAAAATACAAAGTTCAAATGAAAACCCTTAAGTTCCCAACTTTTCCTCAATTTCAACTCCTTTCGAAATATTTAATAAGCTAACTCAATTTCGCTTCCTTTCAAGGCAAGCAAATAACATAAATTCAACAACAATAGCAACGAGTCATGATGTAAGCCTAAAACTACCCGGACATAGGCATAGTTAGTAGCTACGTACGGACTCTCGTCACCTCGTGCGAACGTAGCCCCCACAAATAGAATCACATAATAATTTAGTTCACCTATAGGGTTAATTCCCTCTTATAAGGTTAGAAAGGAGACTTACCTTGCTCCGAAATTCCATAACTGGCACCAAGACTGCTCTGACAATTCAAACTGATGCCCGTTGCTCCAAAACTAGTCAAATATGACGCAACCGAATCAAAATATACTCTAATACTCATAATTAATCATTTTATAACAATTTCCAACTCCATTCAAAAAGTTGATAAAATAACCCTAGGGCCCACGTGCCCGAATTCCGAATATTTTCGAAGATAAACTTTACCCATAACCCTACGAACTCAAATATATAAGTTATTCTCCATTTCATGCCCAAATTCATGATCAAAATCCAAGAATATCAATTTCTAGGTTTTTCTTCAAAATCCTAAATTTCTACAAATTTGTGTCTAAATCCGTGTATAATCCTTGTATGTAACTCACAATTAGTAGAAATCACTTACTTCATGCTTGATGATGAAATCCCTTCTTCAAAAGCTCCAAAAATCGCCCCAAGCCGTGTGCAAAATGGGTGAAATGAACTCAAACCCCACTTAAAAATATTCTGCTCAGCCCGGATCCGCCCCTCTTCGTGTTCTCGTCATACTGGTCGCGTTCGCGAAGGGCAGCTGCCCAGGCCCCTTGCGTTCGCGTTACACTCTACGCGTTCGCGTAGGCCAAATGGCCTTAGGCCCAGCTCATCATTTTTTCTACCCGTTCGCGATTGCCCCTTCGTGTTCACGTAGTTTCCTCAGTCAACCCCACCACGTTCGCGACCTACACCTCGCGTTCGCGATGAGTAATTTCCTCCAGCCCAGAAATCCTTATTCGCGAACGCGATCTCCTCCTCGCGTTCGCGATGAAGGATACCAGCACCAGCATCAGTAGCTGAAAAACATGGGAAAATTGACCCAAAACCAAACCGAAAGACCCCCGAGGCCCTCGGGACCTCAACTAATTATGTCAACACGTTCCAAAACACATTACAAACTTAGTCGAGCCTTCAAATCACATCAAATAATATCAAAATAATGAATCGCACCCCAATTCAAACATAATGAACTTTGAAACTTCAACTTCTACAATCGATGCTGAAACCTATCAAATCACGTCCGATTGACCTCAAATTTTGCACACAAGTCACATTTGACATTACGGACCTACTCCAATTTCCGGAATCTGATTCCGACCCCGGTATCAAAACGTCCACTTCCGGTCAAACTTCTCAAAAACCTTCAAATTTCTAACTTTCGCCAAATGGCCCCAAAATGACCTACGGGCCTCCGAATTCACTTCCGGACGTGCTCCCAATACCAGAATCGCTATACGGAGCTATTCCTAGACTCGAAATCCCAAACGGACACTGCTAATATTGAAATACACTTCAACCCAAATTTATGAAATTCTTCAGAAATGCCAACTTCCACGATAGGCGCCGAAATGCTCCTGGATCATCCAAAACCCGATCCGGACATACGCCCAAGTCCGAATTCATCATATGAACTTGCTGGAACCTTCAAATCCTAATTCCGAGATCGTTTACTCAAAAATTACACTTTGGTCAATTCCTCTAACTTAAGGCTTCCGAATTTAGAATTTTCTTTCCAAATCAACTCCAAACTTCCCGAAATTCAGTTCCGACCACGCGTACAAGTCATAATACCTAAAGTGAAGATGCTCATGGCTTCAAACCGCCAAACGATGCGGTAGAGCTCAAAATGACCGGTCAGGTCATTATATTCTCTCCCACTTAAACATACGTTCGTCCTCGAACGTGCTAAGAACTGTGCTGGAGTTGTCCGGAATCACTGTTTAATCACCTCGTGGACCTACCCGTGCTACCACAACTCAATTGAGCACATTAGCTCGATCAAATATGAAGATATTCTCTTTTATTTAGGCAAATAAGCCTTAGAGTCCAATTCCAACATCCGTAATTCTCTGCCAGGCATGTTCCCATCATACGAATACCGTATTAATCACTACACGATGCACCGATACATGATTGCATACCATTGCTGAATTCACACTATGCACTGCATAACTCACATGAACATAATAACATCCTTTGATAGCAATAGCCAAAATTCCATGAATCTGATGCTCACAATGCACCTCATGACATATATAAGTCTTGTTCTAACTCTTGCAATACTGCCACGATGGAAGAGATGTGTAGAAATTCATAACCAACTGTAAAGTCAACAAATCACTGAATCTCTCCCTTTGACTAGAATCATCACCACATTATGGACCAAATAATGGTATTTGCTCTTTAATATACTTCATATAATCTGATCGCACTGATCCCAGATCCCAAAAATCTCGTCTCACCCAATATAAGTTGCTCAGGCAACAAGCCACCCCAGACATTACCAAAAGTCTCATATGATGCCGCAATGTGCCAATAAGCTATGCACTCGAACGTGATACATAAGGAAAACAAATCTCTGGAAGGGACTACTCAACCCACACAACTAATTAGATAACCGAAAAGGTGTTATGAACCTTCTCCAGAAAATGGAAAATAAAACACACGAAAATAGATATAGGGGACTGTAATCAACATACCACTGTTGCGGCGTGCAACCCGATCCAAACAACATACCCGTGGCGGTGTGCCACCCGATCCACACATAAAATCCACATAAAGAGATACTTACCAAGCTAGAATGCTCATTACTACAAAATACCCGAATATCGACCATAAGCATGTTAAATGCATAATACCATCCCTGGGGAGACAGATAGCGCCATACGCTACAAAACTTAAGCATCACTAAGGTGCGATGTATGATTTGAATCTCGAGAGCCATCCTGCTCACATAACACCATAGCTATGCGGAACCCCAACACATAAGAAATTTACCAAACTGTTTCACAGCTCACACGACACAATATAGTATTACATGAAATAGCCGACGACAAAACGACATCCAACGTCCGAATAGTCCTCCACAAGGAGCGCTATGCTGAAATGAACACATCCGGCCTGATATAGAGCCCATATTCATATTTAAATCTATCCACATACCTCAAGCCGATTCTCATTGCACCATACTAGGCTAATAACCCTTCAAGGATCCATAATAACCCTTTTTTCCCATAACACACAAGAACGACCATCATAACCGAAACCAACCTCCACAGTCCACAACCAAGTGAACCGAGCGCCCTCCAGGCATAAATTCTCACATGAACAATAGTACTGCAATCTCCATACTTGGTTCCAATCTTTGATCAATCCAGTGACTACATGTCACACTTATACAATCTCCCCGTGGGACGTGCTCCCACGACCTTCCGCACCAGATAACAAGTCTGCACATCCATACCATCGGCCGCACAAATGCTGTAAAGCAAATAAAAAATCCGAAATCACTACTCAAAGTCTCTTACACAGGACACCGACCTCAGGTGATGCTAAAAACAATGCCAGCTGGCTCTAACCATCTGAGTCCTTTCTCGCTCATCCGAGCTCGTGACATTCTTGCCAACACCAAACCACAACCTTGATCCTCAACTTCCAAATCCTATGCTAATCACTGCACTTAATCATGCCAATACGCAAGAGCATAAAAATTTCGTCTTAACTTCCGAACTACTAGTAGGGTAAACACTTTATCACATAGAAACCTTTTACTTAACTCATTCCAAGAGAACCATTGCAACACGCGACTGAATGCTCATATCCACAGAAAATACCAATCTCAAGTAGTGGTCTAAACCACCATAACCCTCCCGGGATCCATCTGCACATAACAAGCCATAATACTCGAAAGCCTCCAGATAATATCAGTTATGGCGACCGTCATACCTCGCACGTACCGTCACAAATCACATGAATAACCCAACATACTGAAGGAGCTGATCATTGCCATCATTATGCCAATTCAACCATTGCTAACCAAACCCGACTTCTCCTAATTTACTCTGGATCTTCCTTAGAAATAACAATAACTCCTTTATCAATATAACGAACTCAATCCACACTCATCCTAAGTGACCCCATCTTATGAGACCACACTGTCTCCAAAACTCACGAACCATCTCACACCCTCCTTGTGCGCACATCCGCATCTTCAACTGGTACACCCATTCTGATATTTGCGTTCCGATTCCGAAGTTATTTTCTCCCATTCTTTCATTGCTACACCGCATACCGAAGATAACATAGAACACTCTAAGCCACTTTTATAATCCGCTGCAACAACTCAATACTTAACCATACTACAGACTCGAAATCCTTAGGCACCACACTTTAACTTTTGAATCTAGGACCGTTGTTGAGAGTCACCCCCTCAGACTTGGTCCCGAATATAATCAAACTCCTAGGCTCCACTAGCACATGGACGCCTTCTCATGAAGCACCCGACCGAATCACTTTCCTTGTAAATCACCTTTACATGAAGCATAAATCCTGAATCTTCCCAAAACCTGAACATGAGTCAATAAGGCCTACTATAGCACACATTCCTCAATCCTTTGCTCAAATTATCGCTGATGTTCTCTCTTCCTTAGTCATAATATCCCACCAATATGCCGATAACCAGAAATCTCACAATTAACCGACCATGCAATCCAGCCGTAGGTAGTAGAACTCTCCTACTTAGCTTGAAGCTACCATTGCATAATTCTAGAACCCGCCAAGATTCTTTCTTCATCGTTGAACTGATCTTGCACAACCAATTCGCCAAATTCCTCGAAATCCTTCCATTTGACCTTTCATGAACACTCTGAATCACTAACCACATTCACATATTCGACCTCTTGCCGGATAACCAGTAGAATTCTTTCGTGACAGCCCCATCAACACCATGCAACCGCTAACCTGCTTACAGGAGATAACTCATATGTGGAAATTCCATGCCGACATCATCCAATGCCGCTGCACTAGGTACAATAACTACGAAATCAGTAACCCATCCTGAGCCTGTGCTCATTCACCAACTGAACAGGTCTGTTCACTCCTCATGGACATCAACTAAAGGTGCGACAATACATTCCAATCCAAAGTCATGTTGTATCCTTCTTCATATCAAGCAGCTCCCTCCTGTCACACCCAATCTTCCTCAATATAGTAGCCAATACTCCAAATTAAGTCCGTAGACCTAGTCACGGTCTACCATGAATCCCAAATCACTCTAAAATTTCTCAAGGCGTGTAGACATCCTACCATAGAACCCATATGCTACCCTGCCCCAAAGGAAAATTGAAGAAAATCATAACACCGGCGAACTTAACACATTCAATCAAGGACGACGACACCACACCTCGGATGAAGATTCCATCACACTAGAAAATACCAAGCCTCGTTACTCCATCAACCCAAATCTGGACATTCATAGGCCAACTGCTTTTCCTCCGCCGAAATAAGTTACTGAATCTCGGAACCATGCACTAAGTAAACCTCCTTCCAAGTCATTCACTACCCCGACACATAGGCAAGCATCCTACCATCATATTAATACTGTGTGACAATAACTCCTGAGCATCATAGCAACCTGTGCATAGCCTCAAAGCTCTTAGAAGTACAGTTACTAAGCTGAAATGACAGAATATCCTTCCACAAGGAGACAACAATAGTCCAATCAACTACGCAAGGAGAAATATCCCGCACCACATCTGTAGTACCATTGAAATTCCTCAATTCCTGATTTATAACCAACGCTTCATGTCGCATAAGAGTGAATAGGAAAGCAATGAAGGCATAAGCCTCAAAGGAATCAAATCGCACGATGAGGAATCAAGAGGGGAAGTGCTCCTAACAGCCCCGTAGCCTCTCAAATATAAGTACAAACGTCTTCGTACCGATCCGCAAGACTCTACTAGACTCACTTATGACTCGTGAGACCTAAGTGAACCTAGTGTTCTGATACTATGTTATCACGACTCAAAATCCATAAAGGTTATGATGGCGCCGGACTCCACTGTCAGGCAAGCCAACAATAAATAGTTAATTAAATCCTTATTTTAATATTTTTGAAATCGTAACTTTTCTTCAAATTATCTAGTAAAAGATGAATTTACAGAATAAATACAATGTTTTCCAATTTCAATACTGAATATCCCATAATTATCCCAGAACCCGATGTCACAAGTACATGAGCCTTTTCTAGAAATTTCAATTAAAATACAACAACTGTCCGGAATACAAATTTGGACAGGAAAGAAAATACAATACTCTGAAGTAGACTCTGCTGGCTGCGGTACATCGTATAGAATGCAGCTCACCTAAGTCCCCGCTATAATCACGCCCTTGCACCCACAAGACCTCTAAACATATGTGTACCCGCACAAAAACGTGCATCAAGTGTAGTATGAGTACGTAAATCAATGCGTACCCAGTAAGTATCCCGCCTAACCCCAAAGAAATAGTGACGAGGGGTCGACTTTGACACTTACTATGGGCTATAAATAATATAAGGTACAGTAAAGAAGTGAATGAATATGAGACAGAGTAAATATATGAAACAAACAAGTATAAAATATGTGGTACAATTTCCCTCTTTACCTTTTACTCAAGCTCTCAACTAGCAAGTTCCCTCTGTAACCGGCGCACACACACACACACACACACACACATATATATATATATATATATATATATATATATATATATATGTAGTGGATCTCACCAAAGAGGTAGTTATCATAATACAAATTTGGGAAAAAACCCTCAGATACACTGGCTTCTTGCCAAATGTTACGCACGATTCCACGAGGATAATATATATATAGGAAATGCCGAGGCGTACGGCCCGATCCAACATAAAAGTAAATTGTGCACTACCGAGAGTCGATCAGCGCGAACATAAAGGTAAACTGTGCATTGCCGAGAGTCGAACGACGTGAACCATAGATGTATCTATTAACCTGCCGAGGCAAACGACCCGCTCCCATGAGAGTGTGGTACATAAATCCTGCCGAGGCGAACGGTCCGATCCCATAAGAGTGGTAGAAGGAATTACCCCACTCGCAAATCATACGTGCGACGCGGTCAAATATAAAATTAAGGAATTTCTCTGCTTGCGAATCATATTCGTAATGCGGCCAAATATAAATTTAACATTAAAATCATATCTCTTTCTTGATTCTTTTCAAATTAAAGGAAATTTAGCTTGTAGCGTTTTAAAGAAATTACCCCGCTCGCGAAACATACATGCGACGCGGTTACACATAGATTTCTTAAGTTATTATGGTGTTCCTCAATTCTTTTCAAAAATAAAAAGTTCAAATGAAAACCCTTATGTTCCCAATTTTTCCTCAATTTCAACTCCTTTCGAAACATTTAATAAGCTAACTCAATTTCGCTTCCTTTCAAGGCAAGCAATAAACATAAATTCAACAACAATAGCAACAAGGCATGATGTAAACCTAAAACTACCCGCACATAGGAATAGTTAGTAGCTACGTACAGACTCTCGTCTCCTCGTGCGAACGTAACCCCCAAAAATAGAATCACATAATAATTTAGTTTACCTATGGGGTTAATTCTCTCTTACAAGGCTAGAAAGGAGATTTACCTTGCTCCGAAATTTCATAACCGGCTCCAAGGCCGCTCCGACAATTCAAACTGATGCCCGTCGCTCCAAAACTAGTCAAATATGACGCAACTGAATCAAAATATACTCTAATACTCATAATTAATCATTTTATAACAATTTTCAACTTCCGTTCGAAAAGTTGATGAAATCACCCTTGGGCCCACGTGCCCGGATTCTGAACATTTTCTAAGATAAACTTTACCCATAATCCCACAAACTCAAATATATAATTTATTCTCCATTTCATGCCCATATTTGTGATCAAAATCAAAGAATATCAATTTATAGGTTTTTCTTTAAAATCCCAAATTTTTACAAATTTTTGTGTCTAAATCCGTGTATAGTCCTTGTATGTAACTCACAACTAGTAAAAATAACTTACCTCATTCTTGATGATGAAATCCCTTCTTCAAAAGCTCCAAAGATTTCCCCAAACCGTGTGCAAAATGGGTGAAATGAATTCAAACCCCGCTTAAAAACATTCTGCCCAGCCCAGGTCCGCCCTTCTTCGCGTTAGCGTCATACTGGTCGCGTTCGCGAAGGCCAGCTGCCCAGACCCCTCACATTCGCGTTACACTCTACGCGTTCGCGTAGGCTAAATGGCTTTAGGCCCAGCTCATCATTTTTTCTACACGTTCGCGATTGCCCCTTCGCGTTTGCGTAGTTTCCTAAGTCAACCCCACCGCGTTCACGACCTACACCTCGTGTTCGCGATGAGTAATTTCCTCTAGCCCACAAATCCTTATTCGTTAACGTGATCTCCTCCCCGCGTTCGCGATGAAGGATACCAGAACCAGCATCAGCAGCAGAAAAACATGGGAAAATTGATCCAAAACCAACCCGTAACATACCCGAGGCCCTCGGGACCTCAACTTATTATGCCAACACGTTCCAAAACATGTTACGAACTTAGTCGAGCCTTCAAATCACATCAAAATAATGAATCGCACCTCAATTCAAACTTAATGAACTTTGAAACTTCAACTTCTACAATCGATGTCGAAACCTATCAAATCACGTCCGATTGACCTCAAATTTTGCACACAAGTCACATTTGACATTACGGACCTACCCCAACTTCCGGAATGTGATTCCAACCCCGATATCAAAAAGTCCACTTCCGAATGGCCCCAAAATGACCTACGGACCTTCGAATTCACTTCCGGACGTGCTCCCAATACCAGAATTACTATACGGAGCTATTCCCACACTCGGAGTCCCAAACGGACATTGATAAAATTGAAATGCATTTCAACCCAAATTTATGAAATTCTTCTAAAATGCCAACTTCCACGATAGGCGCCGAAACGCTCCCGGTTCATCCAAAACCCGATCCGGACATACGCCCAAGTCCGAATTCATCATACGAACCTGCTGGAACCTTCAAATCTCGATTCTGAGATCGTTTACTCAAAATTTATACTTCAGTCAATTCCTCTACCTTAAGGCTTCCGAATTTAGAATTTTCTTTCCAAATCAATTCCAAATTTCCCGAAATTCAATTCCGACCACGCGTATAAGTCATAATACCTGAAGTGAAACTGCTCATGGACTTAAACCGCCGAACGACGTGCTAGAGCTCAAAATGACTGGTCGGGTCGTTACAAATATCAAGTCCAATATTTTTTATCTCATCTATAATAACTTCAAAAAGACCTTTTCCACTTGTATCATCCACTTTTAAAAATTCTAAAAAATATTTAGTAATTTTTATTGGAGTTGCTGAAATGTCCACACTTCACAATATAAAAGACATTTGTTTTTGATGACTAGTATTTGGAGTGCAATCAAGTATGATTGAGAAACACTTTGTTTCTATAATATTTGTAATAATTTTATTCTTAATTTTAGTTGCCAAAAAATTTATCAATTTATTTTGTATATTATATCCAAGATATTGATTATGAATTTCATCATGTTTAATTCGTTGAATATGCTCTTGCATGATTGGATCAAATTCTGCAATCATTTCAATTAGACTTAAAAAAATTTCGTTTCTTTCTTGATGGATCTTCTCATTTTCCCTTTAAATGCCAAATTATTTTTCCCAAGAATTTTTATCACGTCAATAATTCTTGACAATACATTTTCCAATGCTCTCTATTTCTATTGATTTGATCTTGAACATTTTTATCAATTGTTTTATTTTTTTGCAACCTCAATTCTAAATCAAGCCAATCACCCATATTAATAATATGCTCGTTTGATATTTCATGAGCTTTAAGCTTAGCACTATGGTTTCTCCAATCTCTACTACCTTCATTCGCTAGTTTACTGTTACTAATACTAGAAGTTGTATTGAACAATTTGCAACAAAAACAAAATACTTTATCCAAGTCTTTAGAATAAACTAACCATCTTATTTCATGTCTTTCACCATTTGTCAATTTTTTAAAATAATGGGTATTTGAAAAATGTCTTAACAAATTATCATTTGGAAAATATATGTCAGTAATTCTAATTTTTGCATTTTTTACTAATAAATCCCTCAACTTTGTATTAATTTTGGTCTATTGATTAGGATCATAAATATTTTTAGGAATGCAATTATTTGGTTCATTTATAAATTCTTGATTTTCTTGAGGATTAGTGTCAAATTTCTCACCAGTCTCCTCCTCTTCTTCTTGGATAGTGTTATCATCTAACTCTACTAGGTTAGTGATTTGTTAATCTTGAAAGCATTCTCCTATAATATCTGATTTAGTATTTTTGTTGTTTGTTAGAAATTTATCAATAACTCCTCTTTGGGATTGTATTAAAGATTCAACTCTTTTTTTTAAATTTTGAATAACCGGACTCATACTTTCTATTTGACATATTTGAGTTTTAATAAATATTAAAAGGACAATATATACCTATATAATAAAAATATTAAGAAAATTAATTTAGAAAAAATAATATGAAAAATTAGAATAGCAAAACCTGATTCAATAACTTGATCCTAAAATAAATAGTTGTTGCTTCAATATTTTGATGCAATGTTTGGTATCCCAAAAGCACAAACAATAAGCTTTCAACTTTTCCAATATCCAGAATATTGCGAGATGATTGTCTTGAAGGAGCAAAGAAAAATATGATAACAGTGTACTGTAATATTTGTGAGAAAGGTATTAGAAGGAGATAATATTACAAAAACCAAGAAGGAATTAAAAAGGTCTATACAACCATGTATAAGAGACGAAAACTTTGCCTTCATACGTCATCCTGCACACATCATCCTAATTGATTTTTGGGCCCACTTTTAGGTCAAACGGTTATTAAATGTACCCTTTCCTTTTACAAAAAATTTGTACGTTGTACACTTGTACTTCTCTGTTTGAGTCTTGAAGGTACCTTAAAATATATATTTTTTAAATAAGCTAATGACCTTATAGGTAAAAGTGGACCCCCCTAAAGTTAGGGGCTAAATCTTGGGATTTATTAGCTTTACCCAAAAGCCGCCCCTGACAGCCACACCAGAAACCATCAACTCTAAAGCATGAAGAAATGGCCCGTAGCCCATCCGAAGCACACCCGAGGCCCCCGGGACCCTGTCCAATCATACCAACCAGTTTCATAATATAATACAGACCTACTCGAGGCCTCAAATCATATCAAACTATATCAAAACTATGAATCACACCTCAAATTCGAACTTAATAAACTTATGAACTTTCAACTTTTACAACTCGCGCCGAATCATATCAAATCAATCCGGAATGACGTCAAATTTTGCATGTAAGTTCCAAATGACACAACAGAGCTATACCAACTCCCAAAATTAAAATCTGAACCTGATATCAACAAAGTCAACTCCCGATCAAACGTCTCAACCTTCCAAACCGTCAACTTTTTATTTTTTGCCTAAATGCATCAAATCAACTTAAGGACCTCCAAATCCAAATTCAGACACATGATAAGTGGGGATTTTAACTGCTTATTAGCACCTTTTAGCTTTTTTTGTTTTAGTCCGAAACTATTAAATTATGTTCTCAAAACTAATGAAATTATGCAAAATTACATGAATACTGGAAATTTTGTCTCCCGAGATGAAATACGACTAAAAACGGAGTGTTCCGAAGCACAAGGCAATAAAGGGCGAAGAAGCACAAATGTGCGGCCCGCAGAAGAAATTGCAGACCGCAAAATTCCATCTGCGACCGCAAACCAAGAAGAAAAATTTAGCAGAACTTTCAGCAATGTGCGGACCGCACATGAATTATGCGGCCGCAGAACTGGGCTAAGAGTCGAAGATCAGAGAGTATGCAAAAAGAGTAAGTCCAGGAGCCTTTGTGAAATGCGGACGATACAAGAAATGTGCGGCCATAGAAGATTGCCTCGCGGCAGCAGTCCAGAAGATTGCCTCACGACCGCAGAAGATTGCCTCGCAACCGCAGTTCATAAATGTGCGGATACAGAACTCCACTTCTTGCTAGCTGAAGAAATCTGTGTACCGCACATGGAATTGTGCGGCCGCAGAACCTCCCGAGGGGCATTTTCATCTAAGATTTTAGGCCCTGTATAAATAGATGAGTTTCACAAAATTTGGTCATGTTTTGAACATCTGAAGGTGCTGTAGCCATTTTTCTTTACTACTTTAGGACGTTTTACATTATTTTGGTGTTTTAACATTATATTTCATCATTTTAATCTTCCATTATGAGTTTAAGTAGCTTTTCTTCTCTATTTTCTGCAATTTCCATTATGAGTAGCTAAACTTTTACTAGGGTCGTGACCCAACCCTAGTGTGTAAACCTTATGGGTATATAATTTAGTGCTTGTTTATGAATGGGTGTTGATTATTTAGCTTAGTTCATGTTTCAATTTTAGAATTAATGGTTGAAAACATTGATTCATGCCTATTTGACTTTGTCTATACTTGAAAAAGAGAGACCTAGTCTAGGATAACTTAGCTAACAAGGAATAGGTTAATTGAGAGATTGATTAACCTAATTAAAGGGTTCAACCTAGAGATAGTAATAACCCGACTTGAGCTCTTATCAACTATTTTGGTTGATACCCAATTGGATTTGAGAAAGGCAAATTGGACAACTCACTCTCTGACCGAGAGGTATTGAGTGGGTAACGTAGAGTTGAGAGCTATAAGACACCCCAATCAACAAAACAAGCATTAACGTCTTTATCCCATTAGGCAAACACCTAGGTTATGGTCACAACCCTAGTCCTTTAATCCAATTTGAAAAACCTCAAAAACATTTATTTATAATCTATTTTCTTTATCTTGCATTCATTAGAGTAAAAGTAAAAATAAAAAATAAACCTTTGTTGTGGAAGTACAATCTTAGATAACCCATTTGCTTGCTTCAAATATATACTCCTAACTCTTATCATAACGCCCAGTGGATTTCATCCCGACTCCTAGTTGGGTAATTATTATTACATACGACCGTGTCATATCTCTTATTAAGGTGTGGTGTGGATGTGATCAATTTTTGGCGCCATTGACGGGGAGTCAAAATGGTGTTAGCTATATATTTGGGTGTGTTTTTGGAATATCTTCTTTCCTTCCGTGTTACTAACTTGTTTGAGAAATCGTAGGTACAACCATAACGAACAATGAGTTCAGAAATTCGCCTTTGGGGGATGTGGACGTCGAGGATGGGCAAGTTGATGAGGTTCCTCTTGAACCTCATGCCAATAGAAGAGGCCGAGTGCCTCATGACAATGTCTCCGCTACACCCCCACCTCTACCACGCACGGCTCCACACCGGGTGTTACCCAATGAAGGATATGCTAGTTCAATAGTCCCTCCTCGTATTAGGACAGGCAACTTTCAAATCACCAATGTGATGCTCACTTTGCTAGAGCAACGAGGTTTCTTCATCGGTGCTCCAAGTCAAAATGCGTACAAACATTTGAAGGGGTTTGTGGAGACTTGTTGGGGGATCAAACAAACAAATATCTCTGAGGATGCATTGAGGCTAGGCATTTTTCCCTTCTCTTTATGGGGGAAAGCCTTAGATTGGTTGAAACGATTGCCAAACCATTCCATTCACACTTGGGATGAGTTAGCGGAAAAGTTTATTTCTAAGTTCTTCTCTCTGGGGAACATGGCTACACTTCGAGATGAGATTTTAGCATTCAAGCAAGAGCTGAATGAACCACTACACGAGATTTGGGACTGGTATAGAACAATGGTCAAGGAATGTCCCAAC
Organism: Nicotiana tabacum; assembly: GCF_000715075.1. Classification (NCBI taxonomy): domain Eukaryota; kingdom Viridiplantae; phylum Streptophyta; class Magnoliopsida; order Solanales; family Solanaceae; genus Nicotiana; species Nicotiana tabacum. The sequence goes on from NC_134103.1 coordinate 42,642,331, forward strand.
AATGATATGACAAAAAACATGATTCAACAAACCTTCTATCGTGGGATTAACATAACCAACCAATGTGTAGTGAATCAACTTGCCGGTGGTAACTTTATGACTACGTCGTATACGGAGGCGTGTGAGATATTGGATGAAATGGCAAAAACATCATCGGCGTGGCAATCCCGAGCTACCGTTCCACAAGGTGATCCGAACGTGATCCACCTTCACAAAGAGTTGCATGACCATGGGCAAGCCATTGCCGAATTGACTACCACCATGAATCAACTATCAAAGGCTCAAATTCAACAAGTGCAAAATCCTAAGCAAGTCAATGCCATGGAGGGGGTGAACATGATGGTAAACAAAAAGAAGGACCAATGGTCCACAAGTGCTTAATCGAGTGGAGAATTATATGCAAGAAGATAGTGGTTTTGATCAAGATGATCCTTATAATTAACAAGAAGATGAGGTGCAATATGTGAACAACTTTCAAGGGCAAAGAAACAACTTTCAAGGCCCAAACCAACAACAATGGCGACCTCAAAACAATCAAGGAAATTGGAATTCTAAACACCAAGGAAATTGGAATGGTGGCAACAATCAAGGGAATTGGCATAACAACAACTATCAAGGAAATTGGAGTGGAAATAATCAAGGAAATTGGGGGGGGGGTAACAATCAAGGCGAATGGAACATTAATCAAGGCAACCGGGGGTTGGGTTTTCAAAGGCCCCCGTTGTATCAACAACCGAGCAACCCGCCTCTTTATCCTTCCCACGGTCCAAGTTCTTCAAACAATGAGATGTGGTGTATTGAGAATATGTTCAAGCAAATGATGGAAAAGAATGTCGATTCGGATGCCCAACTTGCCTCACACAACACATCGATCCGCAACTTAGAAGTGCAAATGGGGAAAATCTCTCAAGCTCTAAATTCTCGTCCTAAGGGGGCACTACCAAGTGACATGGTAGTAAACCCAAAGGGTTGAAACAACACGGGGCATGCAATGGACATTACTACAAGAAGTGGAAGAGGTAGGAATGCTACCACCTCAAGTCAAAGGCAACTTGTGGATGATGAGAAAGTGGTATAATAAGAAGAGGTCCCGGACAATGTGGTGTAATCAAATGATGAAGTTCGGATTGATATTGATGATAGTGTGGAAGAGACTCAAGAGGAGGTGAACCCGTCTAGGGATCACATTATTGACATACTGGAGCCGGTAGTGAAAAAGGCTAAGGCACCATTTCCTAAGCCTCTACCACCATACCCTCAAAGACTTGCCAAGCAAAATGGCGAGAATCAATTCAAGAAGTTCATTCAAATGATGAAGAGTCTCTCAATCAATATGCCATTAGTTGAAGCTTTGGAACAAATGCCAGGCTATGCAAAGTTTATGAAGGATCTCGTGACAAAGAAGCGGTCAATGAATTTTGAAACCTATCAAAGTCACTCATCAAGTGAGTGCAATTGTGCATTCAATTACTCCTAAGTTAGAAGATCCCGATGCTTTCACGATTCCTTGTACAATTGGAAGTGCCGAGTTTGCAAAAGCTCTTTGTGATCTTGGGGCAAGTATCAATTTGATGCCCTATTCAGTTTTCAAGACCTTAGGAATTGGGAAACCAAGACCCACCTCTATGAGATTGCAAATGGCCGATCATACTATGAAGAGACCTTTGGGAGTGATTGAAGATGTCTTAGTTCGTGTTGAAAAATTCATTCTTCCGACGGATTTTATCATTCTAGATTGTGAAGTTGATTATGAGGTGCCGATTATTCTTGGAAGACCTTTCCTTGCTACGGGGAAGGCTCTTTGTGATGTTGAAGCCGGAGAAATTACATTCCGGGTTGGTGATGAAAAAGTAGTTTTCCATGTGTGTAAGTCCATGCGGCAACCAAATAGCAATGAGGTGTGCTCTTTTGTGGACTTGGTGACCGATGTTATTGTTGATGAATCAAGTGCTATGATCAATGTTAGTGATATGTTGGAGGTCTTCTTGCTCAACTTTGATGATGACGAGATGTATGGCTTCATGGAATGTGTCAACTCTTTGCAAGGAATGGGGTTGTACAACTATGCACCCCAAAAATTGTCCTTAGATCTTGAATATATGACAACTCCTCCTACAAAGACTTCTATTGAAGAGCCTCCTACCTTGGAGTTGAAGCCATTGCCTCCACATCTTCGGTATGAATTTCTTGGTCCTTGTTCTGTTTTACCGGTTATTCTTTCCTCTTGTTTGACTAACGTGCAGGTAGACTCCACTTTGGCGGTGCTACAAAAGAGGAAGAAGGCTATTGGGTGGACTTTGGCGGATATTCGGGGAATAAGCCCCGCATTTTGCATGCATAAGATCAACTTGGAGGAAAGCACCAAACCATCTATTGAACATCAACGGAGCCTCAATGAGGCTATGCAAGAAGTTGTCAAGAAGGAGATTATGAAGTGCTTGAATGCCGGGGTTATCTACCCCATCTCTGATAGTTCGTGGACTTCTCCGGTTCAATGTGTCCAAAAGACGGGGGGCATGACGATGGTCACCAATGACAAGATTCCTACAAGAACGAAAGCCGGATGGAGGGTGTGTATGGACTATCACAAGCTCAACAAATTCACAAGGAAGGATCATTTTCCACTTCCTTTCTTAGATCAAATGCTTGATAGATTGCCGGTCGTGCTTTCTATTGCTTTCTTGATGGGTATTAGGGATACAAACAAATTTATATTGCTCCGGAGGATCAAGAGAAAACAACCTTTACATGTCCCTATGGTACTTTCGCCTTCAAGCGGATGCCATTTGGTTTGTGCAATACACCGGGGGTTATTTTGATGATTGTCTTGCAAATTTGGATAAAGTGTTGGCAAGATGTAAAGAAACAAATTTGGTGCTCAATTGGGAGAAGTATCATTTCATGGTTAAGGAAGCAATTGTCCTTGGCCACAAAATCTCAAAGAATGGAATTGAAGTTGACAAGGAAAAGATTGAGGTGATTTCTAAACTTCCACCTCCAACTTCGGTAAAGGGTGTGTGGAGTTTCTTAGGCCACTCGAGTTTCTACCGGTGCTTCATCAAATATTTCTCAAAGGTGGTGAATCCGTTGTGCAAGCTTCTTGAGAAGTATGCTAAGTTCAACTTCAATGATGATTGCGTGAGAGCTTTTGAATTGTTGAAGTTCAAGTTGACAACTACTCCCATCATCACCGCTCCAAATTAGAGTGTCCCTTTTGAACTCATGTGTGATGCAAGTGACATAGCGGTTGGGGCTATTTTGGGGCAACGTATCAACAAGATTTTTCATCCAGTCTACTATGCTAGTAAGGCCATGAATAGTGCCCGAGTCAAATACACCGTTACGGAGAAATAGCTTCTTGCCATTGTGTTTGCAATTGAGAAGTACTGCCCGTACTTGATGGGTGCAATGGTCATTATCCACACAGATCATGCAGCGCTTCATTATCTTATGAGCAAGAAGAACTCCAAAGCTCTGTTGATGAGATGGGTTCTTTTGTTGCAAGAGTTTGATACTGACATCCAAGATAAAAAAGGGAGTGAAAACCAAGTGGCGGATCACTTGTCTCATTTGGAGGAGGAGGGGAGGTAGCATGATGGCCTTGAAATCAATGACTCCTTCCCCGATGAGCAACTCTTGGCTATTTCAATGAAAGAGGTGCCATGGTTCGCGGATCTAGCAAATTTCCTTGTGTGTGGAATCATCCTGGATGAGTTCTCATCAAACCAAAGAAAGAAGCTCAAACGGGATTGTCAAGATTATTATTAGGATGAACCATACCTCTTCCAGATTTGTACGGATGGGGTGATTCGAAGATGTGTACTGGAAGAAGAGCAAGGTGAAATTCTTGGGGCTTGCCATTCTTCGCCTTATGGTGGTCATCATGGTGGAGCAAGAACGGCGGCCAAAGTGCTGAGTTGCAGTTTTTATTGGCCCACTCTTTACAAGGATGCTAGTGAGCTAGTGAAAAGATGTTATGAATGTCAACGGGCTGGTGGAATCGCAAAGAAAACTGAAATGCCTCTCACTACCATTTTGGAGATTGATATCTTTGATGTGTGGGGTATTGACTTCATGGGTCCTTGTGTGAGTTCTTGGGGAAACACCTACATCTTGATCGTGGTGGATTATGTGTCCAAATGGGTTGAAGCCGCTTCTCTACCCAACAATGAGGCGAGAAGTGTGGTGGCATTCTTGAAGAAGAATATTTTCACAAGGTTTGGTACTCCGCGGGCAATTATAAGCGATGGGGGTCACATTTTTGCAACAAGGCTTTTGACACTTTACTTAGCAAGTATGGTGTTACTCATAAAGTCACGACTCCCTATCATCCAAAAGCTAGCGGTCAAGTGGAATTTTCCAATCGGGAGATAAAGAGTATTTTATCCAAAATGGTGAATGCTAATCGAACGGATTGGGCCAAGAATCTTGATGATGCACTATGAGCTTATCGGACGGCTTACAAAACACCTATCAGAATGTCACCATACTGGTTGGTGTTCGGGAAAGCTTGTCACCTTCCGGTGGAACTTGAGCATGATGGTAGGCTATAATCTCATGTTTTAGTCGCTTATTATACTTCAATTTACTGCACTTTAATTGAGTTTGAGCTTTAATGGCTAGTGTTTTGCACTTACTATGTGTTTTATGCCTTGTAGCAGTGATTCTGAGTGATGAAGATGTGATGGAGCAAATTTGAGTGATTTGGAACTTTGAAGTCTGAGCAAAAGCCAAAGGGATTAAGCCGGGATCGCGTTCGGGGGTCGAGGACTACATCTGAATATCAAATATCAAGGAAAAAGCTGGACTCTGAGAAACTTACATAGCCGCGACGTGTGGGGCAGCACGTGGCGCGCCGCGGCTGCCCAATTGTCCTGAAGCTTGTCAGAACAAGCTCTCTGATGTTTCCCACAACCGCCCCGTACGGTACGTCGCCCCATGCGGCGCGCCTGTGCAATTTTTACAAAGTTGTTATCCCAGTTTGCGCCGGAAAAGGTGTTTTCATCTGGGCCTGACCCTACTTAGTACAAATACATGTAAAAACATTATTTTATAGATTTTTGACACATCTAAGACTTAAGAAGGCTAGAGAGAAGGTTGAGAAGCGAAAGCACAAGGGATTCATCTCTGGAGTAGTTCTCTTTAGGGTTTAATGGATTTGGTGTTTTGATATTTGTTTGTGTATTATAAATCTAGTTTTATGCATTGAATCATTTTGGGTGTTTTAATTATTGCATCTATATTCACATGTTCATGTAATCGAGAGAGACATACTTGTGATATCTCTGCATTATCTTGTTGGTTGAATTCATTAATTCTTCTTAGTAGTCAAAATAGGCTAGTTGAATTAATGTTTAGACCTAGTTAGGAGGATAATCGAGAGAGATTCTCCTAAAGACCAATCCACTACGAAGTCTTTCATATCTTCACCGAGCTTAAATTGGTTCACATTGTGAGGTTGAGACTTAATCGAGAGAGGAGTTTCTACTAAACGTTTGAACTAATAATTGAGTGAATTTGAGAGACTCACTTGAACATTAGAAGTGAATTAACTAGAGTTAAATCCCAGACAATTATCTTGCACCTATCCAATCAATCCCTATTTTCTCCCATTGATATCTTCCTTGCTTACTTTTGTTTCGATTGTCATTCGTCAATTAGCTTTAGATTCTTAGTTAATTTTAGTTTTAAATAACATAATTCTAAACTGTTGATTATCTTGGATAGAAATCTAGATACAAACTACGATAATACTGCTTAACTCCAATCCTTGTGGGTACGATATTATACTATACTATATTCGACTAGCGAGCATATTTAAGTGTGTGTTTTGTACTCGTCAAATTTTGGCATCGTTGCCGGGGATTGGAAATCAATAGTGTTTGAAATAGTTTGTAGAGCTAATTCAGGAATTTTTTATTTTATTTTTTTTTCCCTTTTTACGTTTGGTGTTCTTTGACTGTGCGCAGGCTGTAGGTTAAATTGGTGCACGACTCGATCCTCTGGGAAGGAAGTGCTACCTTACAAACCAGAAATTGAGAAACAACTGCGACAGTTAAGGAAGGAAAGAAATTTCCCCGAGAATACAGAGAAGGTTGGGCAATCCTCAACCAAGGAAGTTATGGTGGGAGATGATGATAATACGTATTTGGCTGCACGAGAGGCAGACCAGCAAAGAGAAAAAGCTGCACGAGATGCTAAAGAGACAACTCTTCCAAATGCTCAAATTGTCTATGAAGAAGAGAGAGTTCGGAGAATTGCTCAGAATCTACCTTTGGGTGCAAACCAATTCAGAAATATAGCTCCCGGTGCTGGAAGACCACTTGGCAATTATGCTAGACCAGTCTACAACCATGGCTTATCAAGTGTGCGACCACCTCTAGTTGCAACTAACAATTTTGAGCTAAAGCAAGGATTGCGCCAAACTCTTCAAACCAACTGCGTTTTCAGAGTGAAGATGAACGAAGATCCAAACAACCATCTGATGGATTTTGAGGAGATTACGAACACCTTTCAATACAATGGTGTGTCACAAGATGCAGTCTACTTAATGGCATTCCCCTTCATACTCAAAGATGATGCAAAACACTGGCTTCGAAGATTGCCTAATGGATCGATTAGAACATGGGATGAGATGACCAGAAAATTTCCTGACAAATATTTCTCATCAGCTAAGACGGGCAAGTTTAGAAGGGAAATTCATAACTTTTGTCTGAACGAGACTGAAACTGTGTTTGAAGCTTGGGAGAGGTTTAAGGAGATAGTGCGAAAGTGTCAACATTCTATATGAAGCTCCATGATTTTTTGGATGGATTGATACCGGCCTCACGCAGAACATTGAGCAATGCAGCTGGAGGTCCATTGATGAAGAAGACTCTAGAGGAGATAGTCACAATTCTAGATGAGTTATCTGAGGATGCAAACCAGTGGCCCTCTAAAATTGCTGAAAAAAGAAGATCAACTGGTGTTCACCAGGTTGATGCTAACACATATGTGCAGGTACAACTTGATGCCATGGCAAAAGAAATAAGGAAGCTGACCTTAGCTTCGATACATAATGAGCCTCACGCAGCTTGTGATATATGTGGAAGATGACACCTACTCATGAGTGTCAAACCTCAACTGAGGAAGTAAATGTTGTGAGAAATTATAACTTCAATGCAATGGGTCAGAAGCACCCCGGTTTTTCATGGAGTTCACCTGGGGGTACTGCAAATGCATGGAAACAAAACAACTGCAGATTCCAGGGATAAGGAGCTCCAGGCTTCCAAAATTAGCAAAGGCAGCAGTTTCAACCTCAATAATCCAATCAGCCTGGGCTAGAAGATCTGATGAAGTCCTTTATCGTCAAAACAGATGAGAGGTTAGATGCTCATGGTGTAGCTATAAAGGAACTTGTCACAAGGCTGCGAAACTTGGAGAAACAAGCGGGACAAATTGCCACCATATTGTCTGAAAGGATCCCAGGTACTTTGCCAGCTGATACTGAAAGAAACCCCAAGAAGACGATAAATGTTGTAACTCTGAGAAGTGGACAAGTAGTGAAAGAGCTCACCCTATCCAAAAAGAGGTGGTGCCTGAAAAAGAAAGTGGGGAGCAGCTGAAAATCAAAGTTGATGAGAAGAAGAAAGGCAAGACGGGAGCTGAGAAAAGGAAGAAAGAGGAAACTTCAAGAAGGGAGGAATCTAATGAGAGCGAGCATATGCCTGCTTTACCTTTTCCCCAAAAGCTTTATAGAGAGAAGCTAGACAAGCAATTTGAGAGATTTCTGGATATGCTGAAATAAGTTAATGTAAATTTGCCATTCACAGAGGTGCTTTCCCAAATGCCAGCTTATGCAAAATTCTTGAAGGAAATCCTGACAAAGATAACAAAGATAGAAGAGATATCAGTAGCCAAGCTCACAGAGCATTGCAATGCAATCTTGCAAAACAAACTCCCACAAAAGTGTGGAGATCCAGAGAGTTTTACTATACCTTGCTCTTTAGGTACTCTTAATTTTGATAAGTCTTTGTGTGATTCTGGTGCCTCAAATAATTTAATGCCTTTGTCTATTTATAGAAAACAGGAGAATAAGCTTGGAGAGATAAGGTCTGCACCAATATCTTTGCAGTTGGCAAACCAAATCTAACGACCTAACCGATCGTTTTGAGCATTTATACTTCGCTCGGTTGTTTGAGGGCATGAGTAGCTCCGTATGATGTAATATAACTTATGTGAATCGTCGGTTTTGGTTTTCAGGTTTTTCGGAATTGATTTGAAAGAATAATTCTCAGCTAGAAGCTTTAAATTTGAAAGAGTCGACCAAGTTTGACTTTTTGTAAATTTGAACCCGTAACGGAGTTTTGATTGTTCCATTAGCTCTGTTGGGTGATTTCGGACTTAGGAGCGCGTCCGGATTGTGATTTGGAGGTCCGTGGTTGAATTTGGCTCGAAATGGCAAAAGTTGAAATTTTGAAAAGTTTGATAGGGAGTGGACTTTTTGATATCGGGGTCGGATTCTGATTCCAGAAGTTGGAGCAGGTCCGTAATGTTGAATGTGACTTGTGTGCAAAATTTGAGGTCAATCGGACGTGATTTGATAGGTTTCGGCATCGGTTGTGGAAGTTTGAAGTTTCAAAATTCATTGAATTTGAATTGAGGTGTGATTCGTCGTTCCGATGTTGTTTTGTGTGTTTTGAGGACTCGAGTAGGTCCGTGTTATGTTATGGGATTTGTTGGTATGTTTGGACGGGGTCCCGAGGGGCTCGAACGTGTTTCGGATTGATTTCAGATCATTTTTCTTCATTTTGGTACTGCTGTGTTCTGTTGTATTCTGGTGACTTAGTTCTTCATCGCGTTTGCATGGCAAGTGTCGCAAACGCGTAGTGTATTTTGATGGCAGCAGAAAATTGTTCTTCACTATCGCGAAGTATGTCTCGCGTTCGCTTATAGTTGGGGCAAGTCCTCGTCGCGTTAATGTATGGAGGATCGCGTTCGCATAGTGTTGAAGTTGGCAACTGGGAATTTGAGCATTCTTCTATGCGATCGCGTAAGGTTAGTCGTGTTCGCGAAGCTTTGGTAGCAGTGTTCATCGCGTTCGCGTGTGGTGCATCATGAATGCGTAGAGACTTTTGTGGCAGTGTGAGTTTTATTCATCGTAAACACGATGGTTTTCCCGCGTTCGCGAAAGAGGACGACTGGGCAGTGTATATAGTACTCTATTTCGAAGGTTTCAGACATTTTTACATTTTGGGAGCTATGGAGCTCGGATTGAGGCGATTCTTGAAGCAATTTTCACCATATGAATTGGGGTAAGTGTTCTCTACTAGGTTTTGGTTATATTTCATGAATCTATCTTTGTTTTTGGTAATTTGATTGTGAATTTTATAGAGAAAATTGGGGGTTTTGGCCTAAAGTTTCATAATATGAATTTTTGAGTTTTGAACATCGTATTGAGGTCGGATTTGAGTGAAACTAGTATGGTTGGACTCGTAATTGAATGGGTTGTTGAACTTTGTAAATTTTGTCGGGTTCTGAGGTGCGAGCCCGGGTTGGGATTTTGGCCTATTTTGGGCTTTTGATTCAAGATTTGATATCTTGGATCGGGATTGGTTCCTTTAGCATTGTTTGATGTATTTGAGTTGTTTTTGGTTAGTTTTTGAGCCGTTCCGAGGTCGAAATGCACGAGATGGCATTTTGGAGCATCGCCTGGCTTGCTCGGTGTTGGAATTGGCTTATTCGAGGTAAGTAACTCTTCTAATCTTAGTATTGAGGGTATGAAACCGCGAAATACGTGTTATGTGATTGGTATTGAGGTGACGCACATGCTAGGTGACAGGCGTGTAGGCATGCACCGTGTGATTTGGGACTCTGTTGTTTCCATGGCACTGAATAGTGGCCCTATTTTGTTGATATCCGTGTTTTCACCATGTGATAGAGTAATTGAGCTGTCAATCATGCTAGATATCATGTTTAGGCTTTATGCTGATATTGTTTGGACCCATAGTGGTCATTTCTTGCTGACATCTCACTGATTTTATTGATATTTCGTATTCAGTCATATTCATGCATTCATACCATATCTCAATCTCACATATTATTTATTGATACATCATATCATTGTTGTCGGGCTAGTTTCATGACATTGTGAGCCCATGAGTGAGACTGGAGAGATTGATGCCTGAGTGAGGCCGAGGGCCTGAGTGAGAGTGACATTTTGGGATCGGGCTGCACGCCGTATATATATATATATATATATATATATATATATATATATATATATATATATATATATATATATATATATATATATATATATATATATATATATATATATATATATATATATATATATATATATATATATATATATATATATATATATATATATATATATATATATATATATATATATATATATATATATATATATATATATATATATATATATATATATATATGTAGGAGCCCCTCCGGAGTCTGCACACCCCTAGTGAGCGCAGTCGACTATATATATATGGATCGGGTTGCATGCCGTAATGGGCCTTATAGTCATATATGGATCGGGCTGCATGCCGCAGCAGGTATTGTACAACACTGAGTGATTGAGTATGCTGAGCCTTGAGCATAGTGAGAGAGAATGCGAGACAGTGAGATTGAGTACTCCGAGAGTGTGAGTACATGAGTTCATCTCTGAGTTACATTGCATTGACATGCACACATGACATACAGGCATAGAGATGTATTGTTTTTCCTCATGTTGTACGGTATCACATCATTCATGATTTCTCACACATGTTGAGAGATGGGCATAGTGATGCGTTTGTTTTACACTGGTTATCTGGAAAGAAAATGAAACATCTTATTTATTATGGAAAGGATTTTGGGAAAATTATTGTTTTCAAACTTATTCATATTTTTGGTAACTCTGGTAAACGATTTGGGTTTTCATTGAAGTACCTGAAAGGCAGAACTATTTTCAGAAATCATGTTTTTGTTGAGCATTTAATTGTTGAGTTACTTCTGGTATTACTTGTTTTATGTTGTTATGAACTATTGTTGGTTATTGAAGTTGGGACCCGACCTTGGTACAAGCTCGTCACTACTTTCAACCTAAGGTTAGGTTTGTTACTTATTGAGTACATGGGGTCGATTGTACTCATGCTACACTTCTGCACCTTGAGTGCAAATGTTAGCTGCTGGTGTTGCTCTGTTCGACGGGTGCTGGATTGAAGATGTACCTGCATCCCGGCTGTAGTTGCCTCTTGTTCGTGGTAGCTTTAGATCTGTCAAAGTCTGTTTATTTACTATTCAAACAGACTATGTATTTATTTTATTTTCGCTTTGTAAACTCTATTCTTAGAAGCTCATGATTTGCACTACCAGTTCTTGGGGAATGTATCAGATTCAGATTCAGACAATTCTCTTTACTTAATTGCTTTATTAATTGTTATTGGAATTGGTTAGTGGTTAACTGGCTTACCTAGCAGGTTGGGTTATGTGCCATCACGACTAGTTGGATTTTATGTCGTGATAAGGTGGTATCAGAGCTCTAGGTTCATAGGTTCTACAAGTCATGAGCAAGTGTCTAGTAGAGTCTGGCGGATCGGTATGATGACGTCCATACCTATCTTCGAGAGGCTACAGGACATTTAGGATATACTTCCCATCTTTATTTCCTTATCGTGCGATATTGATTCAGCCTGAAGCGTAACTCTTTGAATTCTTTCAATGCATTCGTATGCGCTTGCGAGCGCTCGGTATAAGCTGTGCTTCGCCGTCTTATGATTCTATGATTGGGGTGCGAGATGTGATTTCTGTGTGCTGATGATGGGCCAGTCTGGAGGACTGGAGGCCAGGTTTTGACTGTAGCTCGAGCACGGAGATTTTGATTGTGTGAGCACATGCTTTTGGACTTATACATCTGGTAGTATTCCTATGAGTGTAATTTGTGGCTCGATGAGCAGTAGAATGACTATGTGGTGAGTATGATGTGACTGCGAGATGTGTTCAGATTGTTCGAAGGTGACCAGGAGAGTTTACTTGAGATGTAGCAAGGACTATGGGGTATTTGATTTCTGTCTTGATTTGGCGTATGGTCTCGAGTTATGGGTGTGTTGAGGGATCTCTCATGTTGTTTGGTTGTGGAGTGAAGTAGATTCTCATGTCTTGTTGATGAATTCAGAATCAAGAAGATTAAGTGATTGCATAGTAGTCGTGACTGTGGAAGGGTATAGAGAGATGTCGGTTTGAGGCAGAGCAGGCGGGTTATCTCCTGCGAGGTGTCCTGAGGTTGTGTGGTCCTTATGATATTTTGCAGAGAGTTCTCTTTTACCAATGAATGATATATGTTTCAATTTGAGTTTGGATCGCTTGTGGAAGTTGGCTTGACTATTACAAGGGTGAATGCGAGATTTGCAGACGATTTGAGGTATTATATGGTTTGTGTTACATGGGCTTGCGAAGGATTTAGTTGAATTTTCGTGCGAGATTCTGGCAGTAATAGAGTGTGGGTATCATGATGTTATCGACTATTTTGTTTTATGGCTTTGAGCCAAGTGGGGGAGTATGCTATCGACGAGTTGTTTGCACGATTATGTGTCGTATTGGTTTCGGTTCAGGGTATACTGGTAAATTAGTTATGACTTGCAGAGGTCGAGATCGAGGATGACTCGGGTAAAGGAATTTCTAGATACAGGCTGCATTATGCTCTATGGGTATATGGGAATAATAAAATAATTGAGTGGTTATTCGCGAAGGATGTAAAGTACATGGAGTAGGAATTTGCTCGATTGCTTAGGAGTGTGGACTACTCCCTTGGGTGTTGGTGTACTAATGGGGCATAAGTCGTTTGGTCCGTTTGTGTCACGACCCAATTTCTCCCTTCGTGAACCGTCGTGACGGCACCTAGTGTCTACGACTAGGTAAGCCTAACACTTTTGCGGAAATGAAACTAAAGCATGAACATTAACTACTAACAGTAAGAAATATCAAATATGCAACTGAATACTACTCGGCATATACAATTATCACCTCTGAAAACGTACAAAACAATTCCCAAAACTCGGAATACCGTAAGTCACAAGCTACTAAGAAGTCTTAACCGTTCTATACATAATTTCTATAGAAAGAAGGAAAAATGAACATAGGGGGATAGAGGGGGACTCTGAGGATCTGCGAGCGCAAGCAGATGTACCTTGAAGTCTCCAATAAGCAGCAACGACTGCAAGTAGTGATGGGGCTGGTAAGATGAACCTGGATCTGCACACGAAAAACATGTGCAGGAAAGGGCGTGAGTACACCAACACGGTACCCAGTAAGTACCAAGCCTAACCTCGGTCGAGTAGTGACGAGATCAGATCAGGGCCCTACTGCTATAAATATAATGACATAAGACACAATGAAATATCGCAGTAAAATAAATACGGAAATCTAACAGGAATAGAATTAATGAACGGCAACAACTCCGAACACAGGGATAACAACAGGGGATTTCCCGAGATACCGTCTCATATTCCCAAACGTAAATGTGCAAGGGGATCTCCCAGAATACCGTTCCGTAGTCCCAAAATAAATATGCAAAATAGGGGGATCTCCCGGAATACCGTTCTGTAGTCCCAAAGTAAATATGCAGTACAAGGGGATCTCCCAGAATACTGTTCCGTAGTCCCAAAGTAAATATGCAGCGCAACCAACCGAAATAACAATTACAACAAGAAATCCTACAGTTTAGGCTAAGTTCAAGTCAAGAAAAGCATGTAATTTCACTAAACATGCTGCACAGAGTTCAAATAGGCAGTTAAACAAGTAGGCATGCTATTCTAGTCTAAACAGGATAGTTGCATATGCTAATGTGTTTCAATTAAGGAGAAAACAAATTATGACTTAGTGAAAAACAGAGTTTTACAACAACTAGCCTGTGTACGTACTCGTCACCTCACATACACGGCGCTCACATATCAAACAGTACCAAATCCTAAGGGGAGTTTCCCCCACACAAGGTTAGGCAAGCCACTTACCTCGAACCAAGCTCAAATCAAATCCGAAATCACGCTCTTTCCACGAGTATCCAACTCCGAGTGGCCCAAATCTAATCAAATCAACTACATAACGTAAATATTGCTTCAAATAACTAATCTAGCTAATGAAATCAAAGCTAAGGCAAGAAAATAGAAAAATGCCCCAAAAGCCTCCCCGGGCCCACGTCTCGGAATCGGGTAAAAGTCACAAAATACAATCACCCATTCACTCACGAGTTCACTCGTACCAAAATTACTCAAATCCGATACCAAAATCTCGATCACAACCCCAAAATTCTGCCTAAGAACTTTTCTTATTATTTCCTATATTTTTACCCCAAATTCGAAATTAAATGATGAAATCAAGCATAGATTAGTGGGATTTAATCGTAAAGGAGTTAGATATCATTACCCAATAACTTTCTCCGAAAATCTCTCCAAATTTCGCCTTCTACTGAGCTCTCAATCAAATTTTGTGATATGAACTGAAACCCTCATTTTTGAACTTTAAATTCTGCCCAGTGGTTCCTTAATCGTGATCACGGAATAGGCCTCGCGGTCGCAAAGAACAACTTCGCTGCCTTAGAAATTTTCTCTACGCGAACGCGTAACACCTCACGCGAATGCATTGCATTAGCTGCTCACACCTATGCGATCACAATTGTCCTCACGCGACCGCGAAGGGTAACACTCAAACTCTACTGCTGCCTCACTTCTTCTTCGCGAACGCGGCCTAGCCCACGCATTCGTGGTGCACTACCTGATAACCTTACGCGATCGCGTCTTCATCTTCGCGAACGTGAAGAGCAATTTTAGCTGACCTCTCAGATGACCTACGCGATCGCGAGATCTCCCTCGTGAACACGATGAAGAAAAATGCCTGCAATAACACCAGAAAATCTGCCAACTCCCTAAGTCCAAAAATGACCCGTTGAGCATCCGAAACACGCCCGAGGCCCCCGCGACCTCAACCAAACATACCAACCAATCCTAAAACACCATACGAACTTAGTCGAGCCTTAAAATCACGTCGAACAACATCAAAAACACGGATTATGCATGGATTCAAGCCTAATGAACTTTGAAATTTCTAAATTCTACAAACGACGTCGAAACATATCAAATCTCATCCGAATGACCTAAAATTTTAAACACAAGTCATATTAAACACTACGGACCTACTCCAACATCTGGAATCAGAATCCGAACCCGATATCAAAATTTCCACTATCGATCCAAATCTCCAAAAATTCGACTTTCGCCATTTCAAGCCTAAATAAGCTACGGACCTCCAAAACACAATCCGGACACGCTTCCAAGTCCAAAATCACCCAACGGAGCTAACAGAACCGACGAAACTCCATTTTAGAGTTGTCTTCACACAGTTCTAACTACGGTTAAAATTCTAAGACTTAAGCTTTCGTTTAGGGACTAAGTGTCCCAAATCACTCTAAAAACCAAAATGAAACCTCTCGGCAAGTCACAATAGCAGAAACAGATATTGGAGAAGCATTTAATAGGGGATTAGGGATATAACTCTAAAAACGACCGGTCGGGTCGTTACATCCTCCCCCTCTTAAAACAATCATTCATTCTCGAATGAGTATAGAGGCATACCTGAAGTGGTGAAAAGATAAGGATAACGGCTGTGCATATCCTGCTCGGTCTCCCAAGTTTTCTCTTCGATCGACTGACCCCGCCACTGAACCTTTACCGATACAATGTTCTTTGACCTCAGCTTCCGAACCTGCCTGTCCAAAATAGCCACTGGCTCCTCAACATAGGATAGATCCTTGTCCAACTGGATTGAGCTGAAATCCAACACATGAGACGGATCGCCGTGATACCTCCAGAGCATTGAACCATGAAATACAGGATGAACTCCTGCTAGGCTGGGAGGTAAGGCAAACTCATAAGCAACCTCCCCAACTCGCCGCAATACCTCAAAGGGGCCAATAAACCTTGGGCTCAGCTTGCCCCTCTTTCTGAACCTCATAACGCCCTTCATAGGCGAAACCCGAAGCAGGACCTGCTCTCCAACCATAAATGCAACATCGCAAACCTTTCGGTCTGCATAACTTTTCGGTCTAGACTAGGCTGTGTGAAGTCTGTCCTGAATTACCTTCACCATCTCCAAAGCATCCTGAACCAAGTCCGTACCCAATAATCTGGCCTCGCCCGGCTCGAACCAGCCCCCTGGGGACCGACACCGCCTACCATATAGAGCCTCATACGGTACCATCTGAATGCTGGACTAATAACTGTTGTTGTAGGAAAACTCCACAAGTGGTAAGAACTGAACCCAAGAACCTCCAAACTCCATCACACACGCACGGAGCATATTCTCATGAATTTGAATAGTGAGCTCGGATTACCCCTCCGTCTGAGGGTGAAAAGTTATGCTCAACTCCACCCGAGTACCCAACTCCTGTTGTACGGCTCTCCAGAACCGCGATGTAAACTGCATGCCCCAGTCAGAGATGATAGATACTGGTACGCCATGAAGTCTGACAATCTCACGAATGTAAATTTGAGCCAGCTGCTCGGAAGAATAGGTAGTCATCATAGGAATGAAATGAGCTGCTTTGGTCAGCCTGTCCACACCCAAACTGCATCAAACTTCTGCTGAGTCCGTGGGAGTCCAGCAACGAAGTCCATAGTGATCCGCTCCCATTTCCACTCTGGAATCTCTATCTTCTGAAGCAACCCACCCGGTCGCTGATGCTCATACTTCACCTGCTAGCAATTTAGACATCTAGCCATATACTCTACTATGTCCTTCTTCATCCTTCTCCACCAATAATGCTGCTTCAGGTTCTGATACATCTTCGGGGCACCCGGATGAATGGAGTACCGCGAGCTGTGAGCCTCCTGGAGAATTAACTCACACAAACCGTCCATATTGGGCATACATAACCTGCCTTGCATCCTTAATGCACCATCCTCCCCAATGGTGACCTCCTTAGCATCACCGTGCTGGACCATGTCCTTAAGGACAAGCAGATGGGAGTCATCATACTGACATTCCCTGATACGATCATAAAGAGAATACCGAGAGACCACACAAGCCGATACTGGACACGGCTCAGAAATATCCAACCTCACAAACTGGCTGGCTAAGGCCTGAACATCCAATGCCATGGGCCTCTCTACTGCTGGTAGATATGTTAAACATCCCAAACTCTCTGCCCGACGACTCAAAGCATCGGCCACCACATTGGCCTTCCCTGGGTGGTACAAAATGGTGATGTCATAATCCTTAAGCAGCTCTAACCACCTCCTCTGATGCAAATTAAGATCTTTCTACTTGAACATATGCTGCAAACTCCGGTGATCAGTGTAGATCTCACAAGGAACGCCGTACAAATAGTGCCTCTGAATCTTCAAGGCAATAGTTGCTAGCTCAAAGTCGTGGACATGATAGTTCTTTTCATGCACCTTCGGTTGTCTGG
Organism: Nicotiana tabacum; assembly: GCF_000715075.1. NCBI lineage: Eukaryota > Viridiplantae > Streptophyta > Magnoliopsida > Solanales > Solanaceae > Nicotiana > Nicotiana tabacum. Next base: position 42,659,783 of record NC_134103.1, read on the forward strand.
ATGCATAGGCAATCACCCTACGGTCCTGCATCAACACCGCGCCGAGGCCAACTCGCGACGCATCACAATAAACTGTATAAGATTCCGAACCTGAAGGCAATACCAATACTAGGGTTGTGGTCAATGTTGTCTTGAGCTTCTGAATAATCTCCTCACACTCCTCTATCCACCCGAATAGAGCACCCTTCTGGGTCAGCCTGATCATAAGTGTTGCAATAGAAGAAAATCCCTCAACGAACCGACGGCAATACCCCGCTAACCCAAGAAAACTCCGGATCTCTGTAGCTGAGGACGGTCTGGGCCAACTCTGCACTGCTTCCACCTTCTTCGGATCCACCTTGATCCCCTCACTCGACACAATATGACCCAAAAATGCCACGGAGTCTAAACAGAACTCACATTTTGAGAACTTTGCATACAACTTATTTTCTCTCAAAGTCTAAAGCACTGTCCTTAGGTGTTGCTCATGATCCTCCGGAGTTCGGAAATACACTAGAATGTCATCAATGAATACGATGACGAAAGAATCAATATAGGGTAGGAACACACTGTGCACCAAGTGCATAAAAGCTGTTGGGGTATTGGTCAGCCCAAAAGACATAACAAGACACTCATAGTGACTATATCTGGTCCTGAAAACAGTCTTCGGGATATCTGGCTCCCGAATCTTCAACTGATGATAGCCTGTTGATACCCAATTTTTTCCTCATATTTTTCCAAAATATATATATAATTTCAAAGTAGTGCACACCATCACTTGATCTACAAGCATGTACAAGTATTTTTCATAATTTTCTATAATTTTAAAGGCTTTAAATTAATTTATTTCCGCATTTTTATTACATAAATACCCATTAATTACCTCACAATTTATTTTCATGATCTAAACTCATCCTTTACACCCATATTAGGCTTTAAATATTTTTAGTGTGTTTATTATAATTACATTTGCATTTTGTTATGCTAAATTGCACAATTTGCAATAATAGCCTATATGTACTTATAATTACTTTATTTATGCCAAAATAACCTTTTTATACTTTTATAATGTTACATAACTGTTTTTATTTATTTTTATGTACAAATAATATTTTTATTATTTATTTATTATTTTTTACAAATTATTTATTGATTAAATTTGGGTATTTAAAAATCTGGCGCAATTTTTTAATTAAATTCGGACCTAAAACTACCCAAACCAACCCAATTTGCCTAAGCCCAATACCATACCCATTCATTAAAACCCAACCCCAATCAGCCTAAATCCTGGCCGTTGATCAAATATGATCAACGACCCACAAATAACGACCCCCTTCCCTTATATCCCCTCCTCTCTACCCTAATCCTCACTTCTCTAAAGACGCCGCCCTCATTTCCCCTCCGCTGATGAACCCTAACGACGCCGCCTCACCCAAATTCCCCCGAATCCCGGTCCTAATGGGATTCTTTCCCTATTCCTTTACCATTTTAGTGTTTTACCTTTATTTGGTGATACTTTTCGGAATAACTTAGGTACTTGCCTAAACATGGCAAGTACCCCACTGTGATTCCGTCCAATTTATATTTACCTCTTGAATCTGGACAACCTCGAGTCCAAGTACGTTATTTGTAATGATTCTCTCATATCTCACTTGGTTCTCACTAAGCCCTAAAGTTAGGGTTCTAGATTTTTCTTTGATTTGAACCCAATCTGGTTCAAACTCTGATTTTTAACATTTTATTTTCGTCTATATTCGTTCTATTACATATGGATCTGCTTATTTTTTGCCGATTTTGTGACTTACCTAATTTATGGTTTCAAACCCTTTTTACTTGAACCAAATCTGATTCGATATTAGGTTTCCTTTTGAATAATTTCCTATATGTGTTTACTTTTGTGCTAATATGTGTTCCTTAACTTTATTTTTGCTGATTTTGTGTTTTACCCAAAATGGCTTTCAGCCCCTTTTTACTTGAACTAATCTGGTTCAATTTCATTTTTTTTTTGAATAATCCCTGTCTACGTTCGTCTTTATGTGTTAATACGTGATTCTTTGCCATTATTCTCTGTTGATTTTGGGGTTTACCTAAATTAGGGTTTCCGATCATTTTTACTTAAACCAAATCTGGTTCGATTCAGTATTCCTTTTTTATAATAATCTCTTGTGTGCCTTATGTGATTCTTTTCCTTATTTCCTATTGATTTTGTGTATTTCCACCTAAAATTTAGGGTTCAACCCTACTGATTTAAACATTGATCTCGGTATTTAAGTGAGCAATTCTTTTAAGGCTAAGAGAGGGAGTACTATTCGAACCCCTCCCACTTCCCCTCTGAATAAAAAAAAGAGATTTTAGAGTTCGAAATTTCTCACTACTATAAACAAAATCTTTCACTCCTATTATCTCTAGCAATATTATTCTGTGCTTTTAATTCTTGGCCGGCTGGAAGCCAAGGCCAGAAATCCTCAAGTTCTGCTTCTGTTGGTGATAATTGCTACACTGTTGGATTTATTTTTTCCTGTTTCACCTTAACTGACTAATTCACATGATTTGAGTTTGGTCAGGAGCCACAGTTGTGGACCTCGAGGAGTGCCTAACACCTTCTGCTCAGGGTAATTTGAGCCCTTACCCGATCTTTGGTGACGCAAACTAGTAAACCCGAGTCATTTGCAATAGGTGCCCTAACGCACCTCAATCCGTTAGGTGGCGACTCTCTCTTTTAATAACCCTTTCTTCCTTCTAATAGAGTTGTCAATGTCGAAACCCGATTTCGCGAGAGAAAGGAGTGAGGCATAGCCTGATCGCAAGTCAATCTTGGAAAATACTTTCCCACCCTGTAGGTCATCAATACGAGGCAAGGGATATATGTTCTTCACTGTGACTTTGTTCAACTGGCGATAATCAATACACATACGCATAGAACCATCCTTTTTCTTCACAGACAAAACAGGAGCACCCCAAGGTGACACACTGGGCCGAATGAAGCCCTTATCAAGCAACTCCTGCAACTGCTCCTTCAACTCCTTCAACTCAGGAGGAGCCATACGGTATGGAGGAATAGAGATGGGTTGAGTGCCCGGCAACAAATCAATGCCGAAATTAATATCTCTGTCGGGCGGCATGCCCGGAAGATCAATTGGAAACACATCTGGGAAATTCCTCACTACTGGAACTAACTCAACTGTAGGGGTATCAATACTGACATCTCTCACATAAGCTAAATACGCGTTGCACCCCTTCTCAACCAATCATTGAGCCTTAAGAAATAAAATAACTCTGCGGGGAGTATACTCTAAGGTACCTCTCCACTCTAATCGCGGTAAGCCTGGCATAGCTAGCGTCACGGTCTTAGCGTGATAATCAAGAATAACATAATGGGGCGACAACAAGTCCATGCCCAAGATGACATCAAAATCTACCATGATGAGTAATAATAAGTCGGCTCTGGTCTTAAAACCACTAAGAGCAACCAAACACGACCGATACACGTGGTCCACAACAAGAGAATCTCCCACAGGAGTAGACACATAAATAGGGGAACTCAAAGAAACCCAAGATAAGGCTAAATGTAGGGTAAACTAAGAGGACACATATGAATACGTAGAGCCTGGGTCAAATAATACCGACGCATCTCTATGACAGATTGGAAAAATACATGTAATGGCAGAGTCGGAAGCAACTGCCTATGTACGAGCCGGAAGGGCATAATACCTGGCCTGGCCTTCCCCTCTATGGTGACCTTGACCTCCCCGACCTCCACCTCAAGCTGGCTGAGAAGGCGGGGCGGTAGCTGGTGCTGGAATAATAGCCTGAGGACCCGGTAGAGCACGTGGTGTCTGAGAAGTCTGTGAAGGTGCAACCCTCCTAAGTCTGGGGCAATCCCTCACTATATGGCGGGTGTCGCCACACTCAAAACAACTCCTCGGAGGGCGTGGCTGCTGTGACTGACTCGGGCTAGGTCTGTTGGACTGGCCGCTAAAAGTACTCCGAGCAGGAGGCACACTAGATACTGGCGGTGCATAATATGGCTCTTGGGTCCTAGAAGGGGCCAGAACACCACTGGTAGCTGGAAGGGCTGAATGAATGGGGTGACCCATATAACCCCTACCATGGCGGGCTGCTAGGGCACGGGCTCCAGAATAAGAACCAGTCTCTCGAGACCTCTTGGCCTCTCTCTCCTCTCGGTCTCGGGCAAGCATGCCCTCCAATCTCCCAGTAATACTCACAACCTGCTGGTAAGGAATATCAATCTCTAGCTCCCTAACCATACTAATCCTGATACTGGGGTGGAGTCCCTCAATAAATCGTCGAACCCTCTCTCAAACTGTGGCAACCAAGGCCGGTGCATGTCGGCCAAATCACTGAAACAGACTGCATACTCTGACACAGTCATAGCACCCTAGCATAGCTGCTTAAACTCCGCGCCCCATGAGTCCCTAAGGCTCTGAGGGACATACTCTCTCAAAAACATATCTGAGAATTGAGTCCATGTAAGTGAAGCTGCCTCATCCGGACTACTAAACTCATAAGCACGCCACTACTGATAGGCTGCTCCTCTAAGTTGGAAAGTGGTAAAAGAAACTCCACTCGTCTTAGCTATGCCCATTGTACGGAGAATACGATGACACTACTCCAGAAAACCCTGAGCATCATCTGTAGCCAATCCGCTAAAGGTAGGTGGGTGGTACTTCTGGTACCTCTCAAGTCTGAGCTGCTCCACCTCAGAAGCAGTTGTCCTAGTCTCATGCTAAACCTGGGCTACCGGCGACATAGGAATTAACTTTGGGGCCTGATCAACCTGGACCCTCTGCTCAGGAGTATGGGCTACGGGAGTCTGTGCCCCTCCCCCTGCCTGAGATGTGGCGGGAGCTAACGGAATCAATCCATCCTGAGCTAAGGTGCTGAACATGCTCATGAACTGGGCTAGAGTCTCCTGGAGGGCTGGTGCAGCAATAGGAACCTCTGGTGCCTGCCCTCCAGCTGAAACTGCTGGGGGATCCTTTCTCCCAGCTCGTGCGGGTGCTCTAGCTTCACCGCGTGGCCGTACTCTACCCCGGCCCCAGCCTCTAGTGGCTCTAGCAAGGGGCGCGGGTTCCTGGTCGTCAGATTCTCTGGTACGGGTCCTCACCATCTGTGAGAAAGAATAGAATAGAGAATTATTTTAGAATTTGATGCTAATAACTCGCATGACAAGGAAACCAAAGAAGTATGTTTGTTCTTAATAGCTCCATAGCCTCCCGAAGATAAGTACAGACGTCTCCATACCGATCCGCGAGATACTAATAAACCGACTTATGACTCACGATTCCTATGAACCTAAAGCTCTGATACCAACTTGTCATGACCCGATTTCTCCGTCCGTGATCCGTCGTGATGGTATCTAGTCTCTACCACTAGGTAAGCCTAACACTTTTGCGGGAGTGAAACTAAAGCATGAACATTAACTACTAACAGTAACAAATATCAAATAAGAAATTGAATACCACTCGGGATATAAAATTATCACCTATGAAAACGTACAAAACAATTCCCAAAACCCGAAATACCGTAAGTCACAAGCTACTAAGAAGTCTTAACCGTTATATACATCATTTCTATATAAAGAAGGAAAAATGAACATAGGGGGATAGAGGGGGATTCTGAGGATCTGCGGGCGCGAGCAGATGTACCTTGAAGTCTCCAATAAGCAGCAGCGACTGCAACTAGTGATGAGGCTGGTAAGATGAACCTGGATCTGCACACGAAATATATGTGCAGGAAAGGGCGTGAGTACACCACAACGGTATCCAGTAAGTGCCAAGCCTAACCTCGGCCTAGTAATGACGAGATCAGATCAGGGCTCTACTGGTATAAATATAATGAGATAAGACAGAATGAAATATTGCAGTAAAATAAATACGGAAATCTAACAGGAATAGAATCAATGAAAGGCAACAGCTCCGAAGACAGGGATAACAATAGGGGATCTCCCGAGATACCGTCTCGTATTCCCAAATGTAAATGTGCAGGGGGATCTCCCAGAATACTGTTTCGTAGTCCCAAAATAAATATGCAAAATATGGGGATCTCCCAAAATACCGTTCCATAGTCCCTAAGTAAATATGCAGCGCAACCAACCAAAATATCAATTACAGTAAGAAATCCTACAATTTAGGCTATGTTCAAGTCAAGGAAAGCAGGTAATTTCACTAAACATGCTGCACATAGTTCAAATAGGCAGTTAAACAAGTAGGCATGCTATTTTAGTCTAAACAGAATAGTTACATATGCTAGTGTGTTTCAATTAAGGAAAAAATAAGTTATGACTTAGTGAAAACGTAGTTTTACAACAAATAGCCTGTGTACTTACTCGTACCTCACGTACACAGTGCTCACATATCAAACAGTACCAAATCCTAAGGGGAGTTTCCCCCACACAAGGTTAGGCAAGCCACTTACCTCGAACCAAGCTTAAATCAAATCTGAAATCACGCTCCTGCCACGGGTATCCAACTCCGAGTGGCCCAAATCTAATCAAATCAATTACATAACGTTAATATAGCTACAAGTAACTAATCTAGCTAATGAAATCAAAGCTAAGGCAAGAAAATAGAAAAATGCCCAAAAAGCCACCCCGGGCCCACATCTCGGAATCGGGTAAAAGTCACAAAATACAATCACTCATTCATTTACGAGTTCACTCATACCAAAATTACTCAAATCCGATACCAAAATCTCGATCACAACCCCAAAATTCGGCCTAAGAACTTTTCTCAATTGTTCCCAAATTTTCACCCCAAATCCAAAATTAAATGATGAAATCAAGAATATATTAGTGGGATTTAATCATAAAGGAGTTAGGAATCATTACCCAATAACTTCCTCCGAAAATCTCTACAAATTTCACCTTCTACCGAGCTCTCAGTAAAATTTTGTGATATGAACTTAAACCCTCATTTTTGAACTTTAAATTCTGCCCAGTGGTTGCTTAATCGCGATCGCGGAAAAGGCCTCGTGATCGCGAAGAACAACTTCGCTCCCTCAGAAATTTACTCTACACGAATGCGTAACACCTCATGTGAATGCGATGCACTAGCTGCTCACACCTACACGATCGCGATTGTCCTCAAGCGACCGCAAAGAGTAACACTCAAACTCCACTACTGCCTCACTTCTTCTTCGCGAATGCGGCCTAGCCCACACGTTCGCGGTGCACTGCCTTATAAACTTACGCGATCGCGTCTTCATCTTCGCGAACGCGAAGAGCAATTTTAACTGACCTCTCAGATGACCTACGCAATAGCTAGATCTCCCTCGCGAACAGATGAAGAAAAATGTCTGCAATAACACCAAAAAATCTGCCAACTCCCTAAGTCCAAAAATGACCCGTTGAGCATCCAAAACACACCCTAGGCCTCCAGGATCCCAACCGAATATACCAACCAATCCTAAAACACCATACAAACTTAGTTGAGCCTTGAAATCACGTCAAAAAACATCAAAAATATGGATTATGCACGGATTCAAGCTTAATGAACTTTGAAATTTCTAAATTCTACAAACGACGTCGAAACATATCAAATCTCATCCGAATGACCTCAAATTTTGCACACAAGTCATATTCAACACTACAGACCTACTCCAACTTCCAGAATCGAAATCTGACCGCGATATCAAAATTTCCACTACTGGTCCAAATCTTCGACTTTCGCTATTTCAAGCCTAAATAAGCTACAGACCTCCAAAACACAATCCGGACATGCTACTAAGTCCAAAATCACCCAACGGAGCTAACGGAACCAACGAAACTCCATGCCAGAGTCATCATCACACAGTTCTGACTACGATCAAAATCCTAAGACTTAAGCTTTCGTTTAGGGACTAAGTGTCCCAAATCACTCCGAAACCCAAAATGAAACCTCCCGGCAAGTCACAATAGCAAAAATAGATATGGAAGAAGCAGTTAATAGGGGATCAGGGCTATAACTCTAAAAATGACCGGCCGGGTTATTATAGTTTGGTCGGTTCAATTGAGATTTGAGTAGAGTAGATGACTCTCGAGAATGGTTCTAATGGATTCAAGAATTATATATAGAAATTGAGAATTTCGGATTGGTATATGGCTAGGATCTGATATTTGCATGGGATGGTGTCGAGACTTGTGGCATTTTTATATCATTGTAGATTATGCATTTCAGTATCAAGAAGGTGAAGAAAATAATTTTAGGCTCACATAAGGTCTCTTTAGAGTGGGTATCTCGGTTGTGGTGCTTTGGGGTGCTTACGAGGGAATTCAACGGCGTATGGGCCTTAGGGCGTGCTGGTTTTATACTAGGGCCTCTTGTGTGGTGAATTTTGGTTAGGGATCGTGGTGTTCTAGCAAGGAGAAGTATATATTTGAAACCAATTTGGAAGGTACTTGGAGAAATAGGACATCGTGGTAGTAGGTTGGGTTAGCAGAGTAATGGGTATGATCGGCTCTTTGGGTACTTATGATGTGGCTAGACTCTACAGGTGTTTCGTGGTAATGCTCTTAGGTTTTGGCAACTTGCGTGGCTGGGTTGAGTTAGAGAGATTCGGTTCAGATAGCTTGGTTGTGTGCAAATGGGTTTCGAAGAGTTCTCAATGGCTTTTACCATAGTTCAAGGGGTATATTTCCTACCGGCATGAGGAATATGTTGCGTATTGAAATTTTCTCCGGGATGTGATCAAGTGGAAGGTTTCTGACTGATTGGGTATGTATTCTGCTTATGACTAAGAGTTGATTATGAGATTCTTGTACTCTTTGCAGGATGGCATGGTAGACGCGGTGTATTGTGTGGGATTGAGATTTGCATGTGCAAGGTCACAATTCAGTTTTGAAGGGAAGGACATAAATTCATATGAAGCATGGACCGTTTCTGATGACTAGGCAAATGATATTACTAATCGGTATGGCCTGATGAGAGTATACATTTCAGAAGGGGCAATGTGTTTTGATTTATGGATACTTCACTGGTACTGCGGCACTCTCCTGGTTGATCGATTGCTGATATTCAAATTTTGCTATGTGGCACGGAAAATTTTTAGAAGTATTCCTCGTGGGATAATCATGTATGAGAGATGTGTTAGACATTCTGGCAGTGGAGATGGAATCGGATATGGTGATTCGTGTGTTTTATTGATTTGGAGGTAGGGATTTCTCAGGAGCAGATTGTTTCATGGTTAAAGACTGTGAGGTTTGGGCCGAAGCTAGCCAAATGATAGTATATGTTATGATTCAGTCATTGTGGATTTTCGGAGGGTTATTTATCTATTTTTGGGTGACTAGAGACGATTTGGGGGTCCATTGGTAGAGCCAATTAGGATGTGTATTTTATACCGAGCCGGATTGGTTAGCTCCATACTGCTATTGTTGAGGGATGTGCCATTCGGTTGTTGTTGAGCTTATTTGTATTTTGAGATGATCTATGAGTTACTCTTCTATGCTACGAGGAGTTGTGATCCGTTGGTTATAAGCACACCTGGTGTGGTTCTATTTGGGCTTTATAGCGGAATTTGAGCGAGATGAGTAATTGGGTATTACATGGTTGATGGCGTATGGGTTATGTTCTTTCGGGTTTTATGTGGCATTGTGTCATCTGGTTCTCTATGGTTATGGTAATGCACTTTGAGTACTTGATATCGGATTGCGCGTGGTTATTGACTTTAAGCATTGTGGCTGAGGTATTTCATATGGATCAGTGTTTGGATGAGGTCGCGCATTGCGGCAGAGTTATGTTGAGATATGATCCTTGGTGTTAGATTTGTGTTTTATGGTTCTACGGTGTGTGATGGGTTCTTAGCATTGCGTCGGGGTGGTACCCATCGAGCTTGCGGGACGGTTCTCTTATTTGAGTCATTTTTGTGATTGAATACATCTCGAATGTTGCTTATTGGTGCACGGATTGCACGCGTTATGGATTTAGATAGTATTGGTGTGGCATGTCATTAAAGTAGCTGGTATTTGATGAGATGAGGTCATGGTACCTAGAATGGATACTATCAAAATTGATGTCAGCAAGGTTAGAAGGATAATATCGGAAGTCGGCTTAGAAATTTACTATGGTTCTTGCCAAAAGAGATGGAGTACCATGACTTGTTGATCTGATGAAGGGTTATGAGTTTTGCATGATTCTTTCATCATTGGTAGTGTACAAAGGTTTAGAACGAGGCTCTGTTTGATATGTAGTTATTACTGGTATTGGGGTTAATTTGAGCAGCTACTGTGATTAGAAATCTTTGCTTCGAGCATTTGAGCTATGTGGTATTTGAGTTTTGAGTTATGATTATGGCATTTGGTGCAGCTTGTTTAGACTTATACAGTGTGCAGGTTGAGGGATTCAGATCTTATAAGAAATTCCGGATGTTGAAAATTGGATTTGAAGGCTTGTGGGCTAGGTTGAATTGAGAAATTTCAGTTATGTTGTGTTATCAGACCTGTATGGGATAGGGTGACGTGGGATCAGCCCCGGGTATGTGCATGGTAAGGTTATACGGTGGTTTGATGGCTTTGAGAACAACTCTGGACACGTTCGAGGACGAACGTATGTTTAAGTGGGGGAGGATGTAACGACCCGAATGATCATTTTGAGCATTTACACTTCGCTCAGTTGTTTGAGGGCATGAGTAGCTCCGTATGATATAATATGACTTATGTGAATCGTCGGTTTTGGTTTTCAAGTTATTCGGAATTGATTTGAAAGAATGATTCTCAACTAGAAGCTTTAAATTTGAAAGAGTCGACCAAGTTTGACTTTTGTGAATTTGAACCTGGAACAGAGTTTTAATTGTTCCATTAGCTCCGTTGGGTGATTTCGAACTTAGGAGCGCATACGGATTGTGATTTGGAGGTCCGTGGTTGAATTTGGCTCAAAATGGCGAAAGTTGACATTTTGGAAAGTTTGACAGGGAGTAGACTTTTTGATATCGGGGTCAGATTCCGATTCCGGAAGTTGGAGCAGGTCCGTAATGTCGAATGTGACTTGTGTGCAAAATTTGAGGTCAATCAGACGTGATTTGATAGGTTTCAGCATCGGTTGTAGAAGTTTGAAGTTTCAAAGTCCATTGAATTCGAATTGAGGTGTGATTCATCATTTCGATGTTGTTTTGTGTGTTTTGAGGCCTCGAGTAGGTCTTTGTTATGTTATGTGACTTGTTGGTATGTTTGGAAGGGGTCCCGAGGGGCTCGGACGTGTTTCAGATTGATTTCGGATCATTTTTCTTCATTTTGGTACTGCTGTGTTCTGCTATTTTCTGGTGACTCAGTTCTTTATCGCGTTTGCGTGGCAAGTGTCGCGAACGCGTAGTGTATTTTGATGGCAGAAGAAAAATTTTCTTCGCTATCGTGAAGTATGTCTTGCGTTCGCGTAGAGTTGGGGCAAGTCCTCTTCGCATTCGCGCATGGAGGATCGTGTTCGCTTAGTGTTGAGGTTGGCAGCTGAGAATTTGAGTGTTCTTCTATGCGATCGCGTAAAATTAGTTGCATTCGCGAAGCTTTGGAAGCAGTGTTCATCGCGTTCACGTGGGTGCATCGCGAACGCGTAGAGACTTTTATGGCAGTGTGAGTTTTATTCATCTCGAACACGATGGTTTTCCTGCGTTCGTGAAAGAGGATGTCTGGGCAGTGTATATAGTACTCTATTTCGAAGGTTTTAGACATTTTTACATTTTGGGAGCTATGGGCCTCGGATTGAGGCGATTCTTGAAGCAATTTTCACCATATGAATTGGGGTAAGTGTTCTCTACTCGGTATTGGTTATAATTCATGAATCTATCTTCGTTTTTGGTAATTGGATTGTGAAATTTATAAAGGAAATTGGGGGTTTTGGCCTAAAGTGTCATAATATGAATTTTTGAGTTTTGAACATCGAATTGGGGTCGGATTTGAGTGAAACTAGTATGGTTGGACTCGTAATTGAATGGGTTGTTGAATTTTGCAAATTTTTCGGGTTCCGAGGTGCGGGCCCGGGTTGGGCTTTTGGCCGATTTTGGGCTTTTGATTCAAGATTTGATCTTTTCGATCGGGATTGGTTCCTTTAGCAATGTTTGATATATTTGAGTTGTTTTTGGTTAGTTTTTGAGCTGTTCGGAGGTAAGGGAAGGAAGGGGTAGTTTTTGGTTCCTTTAGCATTGTTTGATATATTTGAGTTATTTGATCCGTATGGCATTTTGGAGCATCGCTTGGCTTGCTCGGTGTTCAAATTGGCTTGTTCGAGGTAAGTAACTCTTCTAATCTTAGTGCTGAGGGTATGAAACCCCGAAATACGTGTTATCTGATTGGTATTAAGGTAACGAACATGCTAGGTGACGGGCGTGTGGTCGTGCACCGTGTGAATTGGGACTTTGTTGTTTTCATGGCACTGAATAGTGGCCCTAGTTTGTTGATATCCGTGTTTTCACCATGTGATAAAGTAATTGAGTTGTCAATCATGCTAGATATCATGTTTAGGCATTATGTCGATACTGTTTGGACCCATAGTGGTCATTTCTTACTGTCATCTCACTGATTTCATTGATATTTCATACTCAGTCATATCCATGCATTCATACCATATCTCAGTCTCAGATATTATTTATTGATACATCATATCATTGTTGTCGGGCTAGTTTCATGACATTGTGAGCCCGTGAGTGAGACTGGAGAGATTGATGACTGAGTGAGGCTGAGGGCCTGAGTGAGAGTGACATTTTGGGATCGGGCTGCATGCCACAACATATTATATTGATTATATTTTATATGAATCGGGTTGCATGCCGCAACAATATTGGATCGGGCTGTACTTATATGGATTATATTTTATATGGATTGGGCTGCATGCCATGGAGATATAGCGGTTAGGCTGAAAGGAGTCCCTCCGGAGTCTACACACCCCCAGTGAGCACAGACGACTATATATATGTGGATCGGGTTGCATGCTGCAACGAGCCTTATGACTATATGTGGATCGGGCTGCACGCTGCAGCAGGTATTGTACAGCGTTGAGTGATTGAGTGTGCTGAGCCTTGAACATAGTGAGAGAGAATGCTGAGACAGTGAGATTGAGTACTCTGAGAGTGTGAGTACATGAGTTCATCTCTGAGTTACATTGCATTGACATGCACACATGTCATACAAGCATAGACATGTATTTGTTTCCTCATATTGTACGGTATCACATCATTCATGATTTCTCACACATGTTGACAGATGGGCATAGTGATGCATTTGTTTTACACTGGTTATCTAGAAAGAAAATAAAACATCTTATTTATTATGGAAAGGATTTTGGGAAAATTATTATTTTCAAACTTATTCATATTTTTGGTAACTCTGGTAAACGATTTGGGTTTTCATTGAAGTACTTGAAAGGGAGAACTATTTTCAGAAATCATGTTTTTGTTGAGCATTTGATTGTTGAGTTACTTCTGGTATTACTTGTTTTATGTTGTTATGAACTATTGTTGGTTATTGAAGTTGGGACCCGGCCTTGGTACAAGCTCGCCACTACTTTCAACCTAAGGTTAGGTTTGTTACTTATTGAGTACATGGAGTCGATTGTACTCATACTACACTTCTGCACCTTGCGTGCAAATGTTGGTTGCTAATGTTGCTCTATTAGACGGGTGCTGGATTGAAGATATACATGTGTCCCGGCTTTAGCTGCCTCTTATTCATGGTAGCTTTAGATCTGTAAAACTCTGTTTATGTACTATTCAAATAGACTATGTATTTATTTTATTTTCGCTTTGTAAACTCTATTCTTAGAACCTCATGATTTGTACTACCAGTTCATGGGGAATGTATCATATTCACATTCAGACAATTCTCTTTACTTAAATGCTTTATTAATTGTTATTGGAATTGGTTAGTGGTTAACTAGCTTACCTAGCGGGTTGGTTTAGGTGCCATCATGACTAGGTGGATTTTGGGTCGTGACACCAAACAACTATAATACTTGAGGGGATAGTGGAAGATGTCTTAGTTCGGGTAGATAAGTTCGTATTTCCAGTGTACTTTATAGTGGTGAAGATGGAGAAGAACAAGGAGATACCCCTAATCTTAGGAAGACCATTCTTAGCAACGGGTTGAGCAATTTTAGATATACATGATATAAGACTCATGCTTAGAGTGGGTGAAGAGATTGTGACATTCGAGATGAATGTAGAGACGGGGGTGATAAAGGAGAAGCCAGCTGCAAGTGTTGAGTGGAAGGTGAAGGGTTCAAAAGAGAAGGTTGTAGTGAAAGAAAAGTGTGGGGTGTACCCCAAGAAGGTTGAGAAGAAGCTATCTGTATGGATGTGTGCATAGGCTCGGGCGTGCGGAATGGAGCCCGACTTCGACTCAGACCCCAACTGAAAATTCAGGGAAGTTTCCTTTACCTTATGCTTTTTAATTGTGTGTCATGGGGACATGCCACAACTTAAAGTGTGGAGTGGGGAAAATTGTATGTTGTATGTATTTGTGTTAGTTATTTAGCTTTGTTGTTTTAGTAGTTAGAGATAGAAAAATGATAAAAGCCTTAAAAATTTAAAATTTTTGACATTTCCCGATGATGGATATCATTCGATGGGTTTCTTGAGGGACTAAAGTTGAAAGGGAAACACAAAAAGATTTTATTTTGTTAGGTAGTGTATTAATTCCTCCTTGGTTTTTATTTGTGCCGCGGTTCTTTTCCAAGGGTTTTGTTTGAACTGGGTGTAGTTAGTTTTTGGTTTTGTAGAATAGTAGGAAACCTTGTATTAGGATTTGAATTGGAAGCAATGTCTCTTGAATTTATTTTTCCTTGAGAATAGTGAGTGCTTTAGTTTTTGACTCTTGCATAAGTACCTTAAATTGTATGATCTTAACTTTGCTTAACTGCTTTGACTAGAGTGTCTTGATAATCCAATCTGGAGTGAGTTATGTGCCATGTGTGAGAGGTTTTGTGTATTCTGTGCATTGTATTTGATGTCTAGAACTTGCCCCGTGTGTCTGCAAAGCGAAATATTAGTGTTGTTCGGTCTTGGAAGTGATTTAGGCATTTCTTTATTGAACTAGTTATATGCTCTTACCCACCTAATTGTTATGTATCATAGTTAACCCCTTTGAGCCTATAATCTTGTTTCTTTGGCAACCACATTACAAGCCCCACCCATTTGTTTGAATTGACCATCTATTCAAACTTTGTACCTCTCGTGAGCACTCAAATTTTTTATGAACTTTGTAAAGTTGAAGTGTGGGGTAGTTGGTTTGGCTTTTGAGTGGAACTAATGAAATAAGGAGAAAGGTGGAGTGTTTTGAAAAAGTAAAAGCCACTTGAATTGAAAAGAGAAAAAAAATATTGTATGATTGTGCAAAATATTCCATGATAAGTGGTAACTCTTGCTGTAATGGTGCTTAAAGAAGTGGGAGTTAATGTATAATGATGTTAAGGTGGAGTATGGTTTGACATAAGTGTGGGGTTTTGAATGTTAAATTGTATGTATTAAAGTGCTTAAGGAGGTGTAGTCACTCTTATACCTAAATATATCCTACCCGTCCCGCAACCTACATTACAACCAATTATAGTCCTATTTGATCCTTGACTGAATGAGCTCGATTAGTTGAGTAGTACACTACGGGCAAGCCTATGGTTCATCTTTTGTGGCATATGAATGTTATTTCTGAGAGTGAGTGAATTCTTTCTATATTGAGTTCCTAATTGTTGTTAAATTTGATGGTGTGTGGAACTACTCTCTATTGTTGTGAGGGCACTTGATTCATGAAGGAAAGGTAATGTCGTTGACCTCTGTGTTAGAGTAAGTGAGCAAGCTATAAATAATGCGTGGTGATTTTGAGTCAAATCTTGAGGCGAGGATGTTACACTAATGTGCTTTCAAATATTCTTGGTTTAATGAGTTAGGGGAGTTGCTAAATAAGGTCGTGTCTATATAAAGTGTGGTTTGATTGATCCAGGACGAGCAATGGTTTAAGTGTGGGGTGTTGATGGTAGGCTATAATCTCATGTTTTAGTCGCTTATTACACTTCAATTTACTGCACTTTAATTATGTTTGAGCTTTAACCGCCAATATTTTGCACTTATTGTGTGTTTTATGCCTTGTAGGAGTGATTTCGAGTGATGTATATGCTATGGAGCTAATTCAAGTGATTTGGAGCTTTGAAGTCTGAGTAAAATCCCAAGGGATTAAGCCGGGATCGTGTTCGAGGGTCAAGGACTACATCTAGATATCAAAAATCAAGGAAAAAGCTTGACTCTAAGAAACTTCCACAGCCGCGGCGCGTGGGGCGGCGCGTGGCACACCGCGGCTGCCGAAATTTCCCGAAGCCTGTCAGAACAAGCTCTCTGAAGTTTCCCACAACTGCCCTGCGTGGTGCGTCGCACCATGCGGCGCGCCTGTGCAATATTTACAGAGTTATTATCCCAGTTCGCGTAGGAAAAGGTGTTTTCGTCTGGGCCTGATCCTACTTAGTATAAATACATGTAAAAACATAATTTTATGGACTTTTGACACATCTAAGACCTAATGAGGCTAGAAAGAAGGTGAAGAAGCGAAAGCACAAGGGATTCATCATTTAATCCTCACTCAAGACGAGTTTGGATCGTTTTATGTTTTCTTTATATTTGTGATGAATTATTCCATATCTTTGGAGTAGTTCTCTTTAGGGTTTGGTGGATTTGGTGTTTTGATATTTGTTTGTGGATTATAACTCTAGTTTTATGCATTGAATTGGTTTGGGCGTTTTAATTATTGCATCTATATTCACATGTTCATGTAATCGAGAAAGACATACTTGTGATATCTCTACATTATCTTGTTGGTTGAATTCATTAATTCTTCTTAGCAATCAAAAGAGGCTAGTTGAATTAATGTTTAGACCTAGTTAGGAGGATAATCGAGAGAGGTTCTCCTAAATACCAATCCACTATGAGCTCTTGCATATCCTCACCGAGCTTAAATTGATTCACATTGTGAGGTTGAGACTGAATCGAGAGAGGAGTTGCTATATCTTGCGGACTGCACAAATGAAAGGTGGAAAATGTCAACTCTCTGAAGTTTAATATGTCATAGAAAAGGTCGATGTGTGACCGGAAAAAGAAATCTGCAGTCGCAACATGAAATCTGCGGCCACACACAAAATTGAGCAGACCGCAGACGAGGTGTTGAGTTAAGGTCACTAGGTAACAGAGTGCGGACCGCACATGAATTGTGCTGCCACACTCGCCCTTCCTTCCCTTAGCAAAACCAAGTAGTATAAATAGAGGAATACAGGCTACTATACATTTTTTCTTTCCCTCTCTAAGCAAAAAAAACAATACTTTATTGAAATTTCTTGGTAAATCTATCTGTACACACATACAAAATCTTTGTTTAGTCACTCATCACACCCATTCATCTAGTATAGTTCAATTTCTTGCTAATCGTTTTCTTTTAATTTGTAGAGTTTTTGTCATTTTTAGGCCATTTGTCAATAGAATTCAATTGTGCATTCATATGAGGGTAAATCTGTAGTGGGTTAACTAATACATGCTCTATGGGGACTGGGTCAACATATTTTCATACCTCTATGTTGTTGCCATGTCAAAATTTGCACAAAAATTGCAAAACCTAGATAGAAAAAAATTGGACTGTTCGTAGTTTTGAATTCTGCGGTAGCACCTGAAATTGTGCAGTCCGCAGATTGTGATTTTAGGGCAACATAGTGAAAGAAGGGATCTGCAGCCATAATATAAAATATGTGAACCGCATATTTTCCATCGCAGCCGCAAAATAGCCTATTTACTGTCATCAGAGAGTCCACACTTTTTGACTCAATTATGCAGCCACATGTCTAATTGTGCGGGTTGCAAAAAATAGGTTGCGGTCGCACATCAGCCAAGTCTCTATCATCAAAGAGTTGGCACTTTTGTGGATTCAGAGGTGCGGCCAAAAGTGAAACTATGCAGACATCACTTCACTTTTGCGGCCGCGAGACAAATTTGTGCGGTCCGCAAGTCCAAATCTGCGATTGCAAGAAAATTGTGCGGACCTCAGATCTTGTTTCCTGCAAGCATGCTTTGACTGTGTACCGTCACTGTGTCTTCTAGTTTATTTCTTAATTGTATGCCTCCTGGGTATGTTTGAACATTGAATTGCAACTAACAATCGCCTTTGCTTCATACAGATAATGGTTTGATCTAGGGGACGAGGCGACACATCTAAAGGGGGGGGGGGGGTGAACCTTCTCGGGGTCTAGGCAAGAGTGCCCTACCTCTTGGCCAACAAAATACAATTACAAAGAAAGATACCACCAACAGAGGTGCAAATCTCTCCGAGACGAGCTCATATGTCCCGTATAGGGAAGCATCCGAGGGCAACTCAGCAACTGTTTAGGAGCAGCCGGTCATACAGTCGAGGCTGCCAGGGATATACCAACTGAGGGACGAGCCATCCTCATCTCATAGCACTTTCGAGGACTCGGAGAGTGCTAGTCAGGCTTCTGAGCCATCGGCTACACCTATCCATGAGGCACAGGTTACACCAGTTCAAGATATCCCCGATGATGGAAGATGGGAAGATGCTACAGCTGCCGGCCTTGAAAGGTCGAAGAAGAAAGCGGTTTGGGAGGACCGATTTGTCAGCTTGTCTGCATTCACCAGCTTACGTACATGGTGTCCAGTGAGGTCGCTAACTCTTAAGCGACAGTTTCGATTGAAAGAATTGGAGAGGTACAACCCAGCAGTGTTAAGACAGTTCAGGGAATGCAAGGGGTGGATATGGTTCACTCAAAGTGTAGTGGATGCCAAAGAGTACCTGGTCCGGGAATTCTATGCAAATGTGGCTCACATCAAAGAGAGGACAAAAGTGACTAAAGTACGTAACTTAAAAGTGAGATTTGATCAACATACACTCAACACACACTTGGGCTTCGAAGATGTTGAGCCAAAAGAATATTTGGAGAAGTATGCATTGGGAGACGTAGCCCGACCTTGGTTAGCGGAGATTCTAGCAGCACCAGGGTCACCACCTCTATGGATTGCCATTAGGATTCCTATCTACCGGAGCACTCTGAGTTTCGAAGCGAAGGGGTGGAAAACCTTTTTCCGCAGCAAACTGGACCCGAGCCAGAATGAGACATACCTTCCATTCCTCGGGCAGTTCTGGTTGCTTCTATTATGGCTGGGTACCCTATCAATGTGGGCGGACATGATTTTGGCTAACATCTTAGTGATTGCTCGGCAAGATGACTCGTCCTACCCGTATCCCAACACTATTACAGAATATCTCGCGGATGCAAGGGTAGAATTGAGGGATTATGGCACAAAGGTGAGGCCGAATAAGCCTTTTACTTGGTATTCACTGATGGATGCGAAAAATCCAAAGAAGAAAGTTCAGCTTCCAACCACCGCGGACCAGTCTGATGAGCCAGCTATTGTAGCTGTTGAGGCAGTTGATGTTCCATCCACTTCAGCTGAGCCTTCCTCCAGTGCTGCAGTTATGCCTCCACCATCATCCATAACCCCTACTGCACTTCCTGCCACAGCTCCTACCTCGGTTTTAAAGCCAGTGCCTATGCCTACTGCCCCACTTTCTGTGTTGCGAGTCTCAACAACTAGATGCAGACAGCCACTGCAAAGCTATCTAACTTATCCAGTACTGTTGCATCGCAGTCTTCTGTTCAAGCACCTCAATTTCCCCCGACAGTTAAAGAGACATTGAAGAAGCTCCTTAAGAAACAGAACACTATTATGGCTACCTTGGTACAACACGGGTCAGTGATCGAAGAGTTGGGAATAGAAGTAAAGAAGATGAGAAAGTCCCAAGCCAGCAAGAAGTCAGTGGACAAGCTCCGGAGACAGGTGACCAGGCTTGCTACAGCTGGAGATCTCCCCTTTGACATGCTGATTGACCCAAACCATTCAGGCCCAGATCCTACATCACCGTCAGCACCGGTTGCACCAGCTGGCCAGTCTAAGGAGCCATACTTTGCTGCCGACACTGCCGAGGCAACGATAGATGTTCACCAACCTAGCCACACCCATAGTTGAGGATGATGAGATTTAGTTGGATGAGCCTACGGGCGGTGACATTGCTGGGGACGCAGAGATGTCCAAGGAGCCATAGGGAGTTTTCTTCACTCTTTCCCCTCTTTTACTCTTATTTTGTTAAGCATTGGGGACAATGTTTATCTTTATTCGGGGGGTGGAGTTTATAGATTATATTTGATACATTCTGAGACATTTGGCATGTAATAACTTGATATTATTTTCTCTTTTATTATTATGTATATATTCTCTCTCTTTCTCTCATTAGTTATATTCATTCTACCTTCAATAGTTTTTGCTTATTAGCTTCTTTATTTTTGTTTCTTTACTAGTTCTTTGTTTGATTTAGTAGCTTCTTTATTGGATTTAGTAGCTTCTTTGTTTGATTTAGTAGCTTCGCTTTATGTTTTAGTGGATAATAAGCCTTTGGTTTTCTTAACGCCACGGTTCATTCCAAAGGTAGTTGTTGTGTGAACCGGGTGACTCGTCCCAACGATGGATGGCGTGACAACCTTCTTAAGGGAATGAGTCCGTTTTTGTGTTTAGGTAATAACAGCAGTAGTAATAAATAAAAAGACCTAATTAAGTCATGCTCGAAGAGTCAACCATGCTTCTTTTGGTACCAACACACTTAACAATGTGTTTATGGTTAGGGACAAGGTTTTTGAAAGAAATAGCTCTAGTTAGTGACTTTCTGACTCTTGTGTTGACTTTGGCAATCATCGAGTGGTTTAATTGGATCATAGTGATCTTTAAACTTAAATGTGGTCGTTGTGGGCCCTTGACTCTATCCTCTTTAACAATCCGATTGCGTGAGGGGTGAGATGAATTGTCACTAGTCCAAGTATCTGTGCGAAGGGTCTAGAACTTGCCCCGAATGTGTTTCAAGGAAAAATCCTAAGTTTTGCTTGGATTGAGAAGTGATTGTAGGCTCTCCTTGGGACATTTGAGTTTTTTTTATTGTCAATCAATGTCATTATCCCTAGACAACCCTTTGAGCCTCTAGCCATTCTCATTTGATAACCATGTTACAAGTCATTACCCGTTTGGTCATGACACTCTCTTGGCACCCGAGCTTTCCGTAACACTCTCATGAAGTAAATGGCTTAAAACGTAAGTTTGGGGGAGAGACGAGGAACTTGAAAAAGGTATCAAGGCACAAAAAGAGAAAAGAAATGATTTCTTTGAGAAGAGAAGGCAAGAAAAGAAAAGGACAAAAAGAAAAATGCAAAAAGTGAATAAGTGGAAGGGTTGAATGGATCCAAAAAGAAGTAATGATCCCAAACATGGAGAAATCAAAAGGAAAAAACAAAAATTAAAAAGAATGAAATGATCAAGAAAGAGTGATGTTAAGTCTCTCTTGTCCCCAATGAAAAGAAAGTGCCTCTAAGAAGTGTCAAAGTGTGAGCCGAGAAATGAAAGATGGAGCGCTTAAGGAAAGGTGTAGCCACTCACCCATATTGTATCCGACCCTAATACAAAAGCCTTCATTACATACCAAAAGAAGTCCTACTTGATTTCAAGGCGAGTGAGCTTACATTAGTGGCGATCTATATGAGAGGAAAGCATATGGTACTTGAAGATGTACTTGTGATGTTCTCTTGAGAGAGATAAGTGAACCTTTCATAAATCTTTGGATTGAGTGCTAAATTTCTTAAGTGAGCCTGACAAATGGAAAGCAGAGGAGGAATAGTTTGGAGTCCACCATGACCTACATGATAGAGCAAGAGTCCTTGACGAGTAAAGTCAATTCTTGAAGCTCAAATGTCACATTAGAACTATATGTGCATGAATATTTAACTTGTCTCCTTGTTGATAATACATTAGTAGTGTCGGTAATTGTTGCTACCAACTGATGTGTGGATGGCTCACCTTTGAATCGCTGAAATGACCCTTAACTTTTGGAGGTGGGAACTAATTTATTTGCTTGATGACATGCAAAGACTTAAGTTTGGGGGAGTTGATAAGTGGAGATTTTGACTGCTTATTAGCACCTTTTAGCTTTTGTTTTAATCCGAAAGTATTGAATTGTATTGCCGAAACTAATGAAATTATGCAAAATTGTAGGAATGCTGGAAGTTTGGTCTCCCGAGATGAAATCTAACTCAAAAAGGAGTGTTCCAAAGCACAAGACCATAAAGGGCACAGAAGCACAAATGTGTGGTCCATAGAAGGAATTTTGCGGCCGCAGAAGAAATTGCACACCGCAGAATTCCATGTGCGGCCGCAAACCAAGAAGAAAAATTTAGATGAACTTTCAGCAATATGCGGACCGCACATTAATTGTGCGGCAGCAGAACTGGACTAAGAGTCGAAGATCAGAGAGTATGCAAAAAGACCAAGTCCAGGAGCCTTTGTGAATTTCGGACCGCACAAGAAATGTGCGGCCGCAGAAGATTGCCTCGCGGCCACAATCCAAAATTGTGCGGCCACAGAAGATTGCCTCGCGGCTGCAGTTCAGAAATGTGCGGCCGCAGAACTCTACTTCCTGCTAGCTGAATATATTTGCGTACCGCACATGGAATTGTGTGGCCGCAGAACCTCCTGAGGGGCATTTTTGTCCAAGATTTTCGGCCCTATATAAATAGGCGAGTTTCACAAAATTAGGTCATGTTTTGAACATCTAAAGGTGTTGTAGCCATTTTTCTTTACTACTTTAGGAAGTTTTACATTATTTTGGTGTTTTAACATTAGATTTCATCATTGTACTCTTTCATTATGAGTTTAAGTAGCTTTTCTTCTATATTTTCTGCAATTTCCATTATGAGTATCTAGACGTTTACTAGGATCGTGACCCAACCCTAGTGTGTAAACCTTATGAGTATCTAATTTAGTGCTTGTTTATGATTGAATGTTGATTATTTAGCTTAGTTCATGCTTCAATTTTAGAATTAATGGTTGCAAACATTGATTCATGCCTATTTGACTTAGTCTCTACTTGAGAAAGAGAGACCTAGTCTAGGATAACTTAGCTAACAAGGAATTGGGTTAATTGAGAGATTGATTAACCTAATTAAAGGGTTAAACCTAGAGATAGTAATAACCCGACTTGAGCTCTTATCAACTGTTTTGGTTGATACCCATTTGGGCTTGAGAAAGCCAAATTGGGCAAAATGACTCTCTGACCGAGAGGTATTAAGTGGGTAACGTAGAGTTGAGAGCTATAAGACACCCCAATCAACAAAACAAACATTAGCGTCATTATCCCATTAGGCAAACACCTAGGTTATGGTCACATCCCTAGGCCTTTAATCCAATTGGAAAAACCTCAAAAATATTTATTTATAATCTATTTTGTTTATCTTATATTCATTAGAGTAAAAGTAGAAATAGAAAAGAAAACTTTGTTGTGGAAGTGCAATCTTGGATAACCCATTTGCTTGCTTCAAGTATATACTCCTAACTCCCATCATAACTCCCAGTAGACTTGACCCCGACTCTTAGTTGGGCAATTATCATTGCATACGACCGTGTCATATCTCTTATTGAGGTGTGTTGTAGACGTGTTCAACATACACCTAAGTCCAAAATCACCATACGAAGCTATTGGAATCATCAAAACACCATTCCAGAGTCGTCTTCACAAAAGTCAAACTTTATTCAACTTTTTCACTTAAGCTTCTAAAACAAGATTCATCTTTCCAAATAAATCCCGAATCATCCGAAAACTGAACTCGACCACACACGCAAGTCATAATATATAATATGAAGTTGCTCGAGACCTTAAGCTACCGAACGGAACGCTAATTCTCAAAACAACCAGTCGTGTCGTTACACAAATCATGTTCAACTGTATTCTTTTTTAATGCATTCTTCATCCTTCAGAACTCATGATCAACTGGCAAGAACTGACGATGACAATCAAACCATGACTTCTTTCAGCCATGTCTTAAAGTGAACGCTTTACCATTTTTCATGCAGTAAGGACAAGCTAACTTTCTAGCAGTCATCCACCCAAACAATATTCCATACGAAGGAAAATCACTAATGGTCCACATTAAATTAGCACGCAAGTTGAAATTTTGCTTAGTTGATATATCATGTGTCTCAACTCCATCATACCCCAACTGTTTTAGCTCATCAATTAGATGTTGCAAATATAAATCAATCAAACTCTTTGGATTGTGGGGATCGAAAATAACACAATTTAAAAAAATATATGGACTAGTCATATACATTTTAGGCAGAAGATTATACGGCGTAATAAAGACTCGCCAGCATTAATACGGTGTTACAGAAATAGAAAATTGCGTGAAACCATCAACAGACAAACCCAACCGAACATTCCTTGGTTCACTAGAAAAATTTGAATACGTCCTATCAATGATTCCAAGCTTCCACATCTGAAGGATGACACATAACATCGGGCGGCCTTCTATTTTCATAGTTCCATCTCCTATGAGGAGTGGAACTCATCAACGCGTACAACCTCTTTAATCTAGAAATAAGAGGTAAATAATGCATCTATTTTACAGCAACCCTCTTCCCACTAGAAACCCGCTTAAAATGAGGTTTTTCACAAAATGTACAACTTTCTAAATCTGCATCACCTTTATAATACAACATGCAACTATCTTCACAACAATCGATTCTCATAGACGAGAGTCCTAACTTAGAAACCAAACTTTTAGCCTTATAGAAATCATTAGGTATGTTGAAACCCGCTTAAAATGAAGTTTTTCACAAAATGTACAACTTTCTAAATTTGCATCACCTTTATAATACAACATGCAACCATCTTCACAACAATCGATTCTCATAGACGAGAGTCCTAACTTAGAAACCAATCTTTTAGCCTTATAGAAATCATTAGGTATGTTGAAAGTTGGGTCAACTAGTTTACTCATAAGGACAATGAAAGAATCCATTCCCGCTTGAAAAAATATAGGTATCTGATTTGATACATAATAATCTAACCGCAACAGACAATTGAGAGTGCATACTCCTTTCACCTAGTGAACGACTAGCGGCCTCTGACTGTTCAGAAAAATATTTTTCCACTTCGTTAGGAGCTGGTTCAACACTTTCATGGGGTTCAAACTCGAAGTGCATCCCAAAAGCATCCGCAACCATTTCATGGTATCTAGGATGTTGAACGTTATTCCCCACCGACCTACTACTTTTACCAACAACTATGTTTCTGTTATATAGAAAAGCCAAAGTGGTCGACCAAGGGTATTTTTGACACTTCAAACATAATAAAGATTTTGTCACGACCCCATTTTCCCTCCATAGGATGTCATGATGGCATATAGTCTCTAAGACTAGGTAAGTCTAACAATGTTGCGGAATAACTGAATAACAATATAAACTCAAATCTCAACACATGATATATAGTTAGAAACTGCGATTTAAATAATTACAACTCCCAAAACCCGATAGAAATAAGTCTCAAGCTTCTAATAGCAAATACTAAGTGTCTTTATACATCAAGTCTAAAGAGAATAAGGGAAAATAACATAATAAGGATAGAGGGGGGACTCTGAGATTTGCGGACGCTGGCAGATATACCTTGAAGTCTCCACGTGCGGTCCAACTCACTAGTATCTGGTCTGGTGGGAAGAACCTAGATTTGCACAAACAAATATGCAGAAGTGTAGTATGAGTACACCATAACGGTACCTAGTAAGTGCCAAGCCTAACCTCGGTAGAGTAGTGACGAGGTCAGGTCAGGGCCGTACTGGTTTAAAAGTTAAGCAAGCCAGAAGATATAATAATATTTTGAAATGACTGAGAATTTCAACAAAGAGAAGTTTCAGAAAAACATCACAACAAATAAAGGTAAACAACAGGGGCACTCCCGAGGTATTGCCTCGTAACCCAAAAGTAAATGCTCAATAGGGGGATCTCTCGAGGTACCGCCTCGTAGTCCCAAAAGTAAATATGCACGACAGGGGGATCTCCCGAGGAACCACCTTGTAGTCCCAAAGTAAATATGCAAGACAGGGGGATCTCCCGAGGTACCGCCTCGTAGTTCCAAAGTAAATATGCAGCAGATAACCGAAGGAACAACGAATTTACAGCAAGAAATCTTACAGCTAAAAATTTAATTCAAATCGAGGGAAACACATAATTCAACAAAGCATGTTGCACAAATTGCAAGTAAGAGTTAAGGCACGTAGACATGCGATACTAGGCTAAACATGATCACTACATATGTTAAGGCAACTCAGTTAAGGGATTTAAAAGAAGAGAACTCAGCAAGAACCAAAATTTCCACAATTGTCCCGTGTACGCACTCGTCACCTCGCGTACACGGCGCTCACATATCGCAATTGTTACAACAGTACCAAATCATAAGAACATTTCCCCCACACAAGGTTAGACAAGTCACTTACCTCTAATCTCGCTCAATCAATCGATAAGGATGTCTTTCCCTCGATTTTCCAACTCCGAATGGCCCAAATCTAGCCAAAAGCAATTACATATCATGAATACAACTACAAGAAACTAATTTAAATCATAAATCTACGACGTAGCAAAAATCAAAAAATTGCCCTAAAAAGTCGACCCGGGCCCACGTCACGGAATTGGGTAAAAGTCACAAAATACGAACACTAATTCGATATTGAGTTCACCCATACAAAACTTACCAAAATCTGACATCAAGTTGCCACTCAAATCCCCAAATTTAAGTCTCTAAATCCCTAGACACAAACTCTCAAATTCCACCTTAAACACACACAATCTAGGTGGAAAAATCAATGGGGAAACAAGGTTATAGATCAAAAATAAGTACAAGAGACTTACCTCAAGAAATCCCTCCAAAATGCTCTCAATAATCGCCAAAACCCGAGCTCAAAATGTTGAAATGAGGTAAAATCACAAACCCTTTTATTTAAGTGTTCTGTCCAGCACTTCCGCTTCTGCGGAAACTTAGTCGCATCTGCGGCGTCGCAGAAGCGACAACTTATCCGCTTCTGCGATTACCCCCGCATTTGCAATCTCCTCATCCACTCCTGTGGACTCGCTTCTGCGGGCTCCCAGCCGCTTCTGCGTTCCCAGCTTCCTCGCCCATTTTCGCTTCTGCGGGTGCGTATCTGTGCATACTCGTCCGCTTCTGTGGACAGGCCTCCTAAGCACTTGTCCGCTTCTGCGATCACTCTTCCGCGGGAGCGACTCTGCTTCTGCGGCCTTCACATTGCATCTGCGACCACTGGCAATCCTCCACGCCCCCACATCTGTGACTCAAAGCTCGCTTATGCTAGACCGCACCTGCGGTCAACCCCACTGCAGGTGCGAAGACACCAGAACCAGCCCAGCACCAGAAATCCTCTAAGTCCAAAAATGATCCGACGATGACCCGAATCACACCCGAGGCTCCCGGGACCTCAACCAAAAATACCAACAAGTCCTAAAATATCATACGTACTTAGTCGATCCTTTAGATCACATCAAACAATGCTAAAAATACGAATTGCACATCGATTCAAACCTAATGAACCTTAAAACTTTAACTTCTACATTTGACGCCGAAACCTATCAAATTAAGTCCAATTGATCTCAAATTTTGTACACAAGTCATAATTGACATTACGGACCTATTCCAACTTCTGAAATCAAAATTCGACCCCGATATCAAAAAGTCCACTCCCGGTCAATCTTCCCAAAAATCCTCTCATTTTCCAACTTTCGCCAATTGATGCTAAAATGACCTATAGATCTCCAATTCGACATCCCAACACGCTCCTAATACCAAAATCACCCTACGAAGCTATTGGAACTGTCGAAACTCCTTTGTGGAGTCATCTTCACACAATTCAAACTACAGTCGATTCCTAGAACTTAAACTCCCAACTTAGGGACTATGTGTCCTATTTCACCCCAAAACCAAAAAAATGAATCCTCCTGGCAAGTCAAAAAACCCAAAAATGAAATAGAGGGAGCGACAAATAGGGTTTCAGGGCTAGTACTCACAAAACGACCGTCCGGGTTGTTACATCCTCCCCCTCTTAAAACAACGTTCGTCCTCGAACGAGTATAGAGACATACCTGAAGTGGTGAAAAATAAGGATAACGTCTGCGCATATCATGCTCGGTGTCCCAAGTTGCCTCCTCGACTGGATGACCCCTCCACTGAACCTTCACAGAAGCGATGTTCTTTGACCTCAACTTTCGAACGTGCCTGTCCAAAATGGCCACAGGCTCCTCAACATAAGATAGATCCTTGTCCAACTAGACCGAGCTGAAGTCTAACACATGAGACGGATCACCGTGATACTTCCGGAGCATGGAAACATGGAATATTAGATGAACTGCAGAGAGACTAGGTAGTAGTGCAAGTCTGTAAGTCACCTCTCCAACCCTCTCAAGAATCTCAAAAGGCTTGATATACCTAGGGCTCAACTTTCCCTTCTTTTCAAACCTCATAACACCGTTCATGGGCGAAACCCGGAGCAAGACCCGCTCCCCCGCCATGAATGCAACATCGCGAACCTTCCGATCCGTATAACTCTTCTACCTGGACTTGGCTATACGAATCGATTCTGAATTAATTTAGCCTTTTCCAAGGCATCTTGAACCAAATATGTACCTAATAGTCTAGCCTCACCCGACTCGAACCAATCCACGGGAGATCGGCACCATCTACCATACAAAGCCTGTACGGCACCATCTGAATGCTCGACTAAAAAATATTGTTGTAGGCAAACTCCGCAAGTGGCAAGAGCGGATCCCAAGCACCCCCAAAATCAATCACATGCACGAAGCATATCCTCCAATATCTGAATAGTACGCTCAGATTGTCTGTTCGTCTAAGGGTGAAATGTTGTTCTCAACTCTACACGAGTACCCAACTCACGTTGTATGGCTCTCCAGAACCGTGATGTAAATTGTGTATCCCTGTCAGAGATGATAGATACCGGTACGCCATGAAGCTTGACAATCTCGCGAATGTAAACCTGAGCCAGCTGCTCCGAAGAGTAGGTAGTAACCACATGAATGAATTAAGCTGAATTGGTCAATCTATCCACAATCACCCAAACTGCATCGAACTTCCTCTGAGTCTGTGGGAGCCCAACAACGAAATCCATAGTGATACGCTCCCATTTCCACTTTGGGATCTCTAACTTCTGAAGCAATCCACCTGGTCGTTGATGCTCATACTTCACCTGCTGGCAATTTAGGCAACGAGCTACATATTCCACAGAATTCACACTTCACAATTTTACATACAACTTCTTTTCTCTCAAGGTCTGAAGCACAGTCCTCAGGTTCTGCTCATGATCCTCCCGACTCCGGGAGTACACCAGAATATCGTCAATAAACAGAATGACGAATGAGTCAAGATAGGGCTGAAATACACTGTTCATCAAGTGCATGAATGATGCTGGGGTGTTGGTCAGCCCAAAAGACATCACAAGGAACTTAAAATGACCATACCGAGTCCTAAAAGTAGTCTTCAGGATATCTGGCTCCCGAATCCTCAACTGATGATAGCCTGAACGCAAGTCAATCTTATAGAACACTCTGGCATCCTGAAGCTGATCAAATAGTTCATCGATACGTGGCAATGAATACCTGTTCTTCACTGTAACTAAGCATGTTAATTGGGCCGGGCCAGCCTAATCACATCTCGATTTGACCCGGTTCAGCCCAGTACGATAGGGGTTGGGGACGGGTTGGGCGGGGAGTCGGGCGGGAACGTACACATTTTGGTAATCGGTGCCTCGAAACCCAGTTAGCTCGGTTACCCGTTACCGGGTGTTTACCGGGCTACAGCCCGGTCCAGCCCGGTTACCGTCGTAATATATTTTTTAATTTCTGGACCGTTGCCAATGGGCAAATTCAAAAATGACTGCTGGGCAACGGCCATTTTTTGCAAAAATGCCCATTTCGGCCTACCCCCTTAAGAAAATAGCCCCTCACCCCTAATAATTGATAAATTATAATTTTAACCTTTTAAAAACTATAAATAGCCCCCCTTCTTTATTTTTTCTCACAATTTGCTCTCTTACTGCTCTAATTCTCTCTCAGTTCTCTCTTGTTAATATTGTTTATTGCTCTTAAATTCTCAATTACTTATTATTTTAAGTTTCATCAAATATTTACGTTAGTCACTACAAAATTATAATTATCAAATAGCAAGTATTCAAGTGAAGTGTTGTATCAATATTCAATATCATCAAATATCAAGTATCAGTCTATCAACTGAAGTTTTATATCAAATTTAGTGCGGCATCCGGAATTCCGGTACACTCATTCCATCTCTTTCTCTTCTTTGGTGTATATTTTTATTTTATTATTTAAAATTATTAATTTAATTTCTTAATTTAATTTACATAATGGATATATTTAGAGCTGCCAAAAAAGCGTGTACTGGTAGGGGTGATAGTAGTAAGAGTAAAACTTTTAAAAAATCAAGAGGTGGTGCTGGTTCTTCTAGTAGCTTTACACATATTTCTGAAAGTTCACCTAAAAATTTAAATGTAGATTATGAGCGACTTCAAGAAAATTATGGTATAGATGATAATTCAGATGATATTCAATCACCTGATAATCTTGAAACACTACCAGCTACACCTAGTAATGCTAGTCAAACTCAAAATACTAGGGGTGGAGGTCGTGGTAATACAGGTAGGCCTCCCCTCCCTATGAAGAGGAATCGAAGATTAAGAAGTAAGTGTTGGAATTTTTTTGAAAGACTAGAAGAAGATAAAAATTATGTAAGATGTCAAATTTTTAAGGAAGTTTATAAATATGAGATCGGAAGTAAGGCAGGGGGAATGGGTCAACTTCGTAGGCACATGGTAGATAACCACCCTATTGCATCGGGTGTTGATGAGGAAGGCAGGCAACAAAAACTTAACCCTAGTACTGGTGGTTTAATGGGTAAATATGATATAGCGAAAGATCGGGAAGAATTAGCTAAAATGATTGTTTTAGGCTGTTTACCTTTTAGTTTTGCTACTTCACCATATCTTGTTACTTATATTCAAAGAATTTGTTTAAAGGTATTCCTATAAGTACTTGTAGAGCTGATATCTTTCGGCTTTTGGACAATATCAGACATATATCCGTTATTTATTCGCCAGTCTTTCTTGTAGAGTTTTTCTTACTTCTGATATTGGTCGTGCTGTTAATGGAAATGATTATTTGACTATTACATACCATTGGATAGATGCTAATTTTTGTATGCAAAAACGTATTATTGCTTTTAAATATGATGAAGATCAAAGTCATACTGGTGCATTTATAAGTAATAATATCCATGAAGTTGCTATATTTTACAATCTTGCAGAAAAAGTTTTGGGTATGTCATTTGATAATGCTTCTAACAATAATGCTGCTATTACAATATTAAAATTGCATCTACACCCACCACTTCCTGAAATATTTTATGTTAGATGTGCATGTCATATTTATAATTTAATTGTGAAGAGTGGCCTTGAATTATTTAGAGATGAGATCACTTTAGTTAGAAGAGTTGTTGGTGTAATTCAAGGAAATAATAGAAGTGCTAGATTAAATGCATTTAAGAAAAAATGTGTACAAAATGGACTAAAACCAAGACTCATGCCTGAAGAAATAGTTACTAGGTGGAATTATATTTATTTATTCTTAAGATGTTTCATAAATATAGAATACCTATAACTGAAGTTGCTAATTCTCACTGTACCGATCCTAACCGTTTGTTAACATCAAGAACTTGGGATGTCACTGAATATGTTGTAAAAGATTTACAAAAGTTTTATGTGGCTACACTTGAGTTTTCTAGAGCTTATTATCCTACTATTGCAAATGGTTTAGTTCATATTGCTGAAATTTCTCTTTTACTCCATAATTTGAAAAAGAAAGAAGGATATACTTCTGTTGTTGAATCTATGCTAGAAAAATTTTAAAAATATTTCTACCCAATTCCCCCTATTTACCTAATTGGTGCTATTTTAAACTCTTCTATCAAAATGGCCACTTGTCGCCAATTAATCACTAATTTATAGGTTTATATGGATATTGGACCAATTGAAACCCCTGATATTGAAACTTGTATTTATGATCTATACAAACATTTACAAACTTAATATAATTATTATGCTAACATTGTTGATGCTTCTGCTGCTGTAGATGCAAATATTCCTTCAAGTTCAGTTTCAACAGCTGCATCCGGTGCTTTGGAGAATAATGATGGTGTTGAAGATTATTTGATTTGGTTTGCACTAGGAGAACATCAACAAACCAGTAGCAGGAACATTGATGAACTCCAATTCTACTTGCAAAAGTCACCGGAGCCCCGCACAAAGGAATTTCTTCCACTGGGTTGGTGGAGGAGCAACTCAAATCAATTTTCTATTCTTTCGGCCATGGCTCGAGACGTGCTAAATGTGTCGATTTCTACAGTCGCATCAGAGAGCGCATTTAGCCAAGTAAGGCAGCAACTAGGATATACTCATCATTCATTGGGCAGCAACGCTTTGGAAATTCTAGTGTGCTTCATAGATTGAATAAGATTAGAATGACAAAATCAAGGGCATGAAGAGGTAGATGAAGCGGAGAACCAAGAAATTGGAGATATAATTGTTTATAGTTCTGATTCAAGCAATGCCGTAAATCAAGAACCTCATGTTGACATGGATAAACTTACAAAAATGATGCAAAGCATGTGATTTACTCTTTATGTTTTATAATTGTTGTAAACTTTTAATTTGCAAGTTCAAAAACAAAAATCAAAATAGAACTTGCAAATTAATTTGAAGTGTTATTTATTATTCAATGAAAATATAAACTGAAAACTTTCAAAGTTTGATCCTTACATATTGCCTATTGGTCTTATTAAATAATTTTCAGTAGCCACTTACTTTCAAACTTCAAATTTAAAACTTTAAACTTTAAACTATAAAGTTTAATTCTAAGCCTTAAAAGTTTGCAAACAATTAAGTATCAATAACATTGAATAAGAAAAACAAAATATACTTTAAAAAAAAAAAGTAACCCAGCCCGGTCAGGGCCCGTTAAGCCCGAACCCGGACGGGCCCACCAAAACCCGAAAAATCCCAGCCCACTACCAGCCTGGAACCCCAGCCCATTAACCAGCCCGGAATAATAATCCGACGGGCTATTTTTTTCGTGTCCAGCTCGGACCAGCCCGTCCGGTTAACACCTTTAACTATAACCTTGTTCAACTGGCGATAATCGATAAACATTCGCATAGAACCATTCTTCTTCTTCACAAACAAGATAGGAGCACCCCCAAGGCGACACACTGAGCCGAATGAAGCCCTTATCGAGTAACTCTTGCAATTGTTCCTTTAATTCTTTCAACTCTGTTGGGGCCATATGATAAGGTGGAATAGAAATGGGCTGAGTGCCCTGTAACAAATCAATGCCAAAGTCAATATCCTTGTCGGGCGGCATGCCCGAAAGATCCGCCGGGAATACATCTGAATAGTCCCTCACTATCGGAACAGACTCGGCGATAGGAGTATCAACACCAACATTCCACACATAGGCCAGATACGCATCACACCCCTTCTCAATCATTTGTTGAGCCTTAAGAAATTAGACAACCCTGCTAAGAACACGATCTAAGGTACCAATCCACTCTAGTCACGGTAGACTTGGCATAGCCAACATCACCGTCTTGGAATGACAATCAAAGATAGCGTGATAGGGCAACAACTAGTCCATGCCCAAAATAACATCGAAATCCACCATACCAAGCAATATTAAATCGGCTCTGGTCTCAAAACCACTAAGAACAATCAAACATGACTGATACACATGGTCAACAACAATGGAATCACCCACGGGTGTAGATAGATAAACAAGTGAGCTCTGAGAATCACAAGATACACCCAAATACGGGGCAAAATAAGATGACACATAGGAATAAGTGGAGTGTGGTTCAAATAAGATTAATGCATCTCTATGACAGACCTAAACAATACCCGTGATAACAGAATCTGATGCAACTGCTTCTGTCCTAGCAGGAAGGGCATAGTATCTGGCCTGGCCTCCCCCTCTAGGGTGACCTCTACCTGTCCAACCTCCACCTCTAGCTGGCTGTGCAGGTTGAGTGGTAGCTGGTGCTGTAACCATAGCCTGAGGACTTGGTGGAGCACACAGTGCCTGAGGAATCTGTGGAGGTGTACCCCTCCTAAATCTGGGGTAATCCCTCACTACATGACGAGTGTCACCACACTCAAAACAAGCTCTCGGAGGACGTGGCTGTTGCGGCTGGCTCGGTCCTGATCGACTGGACTACCTACTGAAAGCACTCCATACAGGAGGCAAACTAGACACTAGCGGTGCATAATAAGGATCTTGGGGCCTAGTAGTGGCCGAAGCACCGCTGGCGGCTGGAGCGCTAAATGAACATGGAAACCCATATAACCTATGCTCTGACGAGCTGTATCTGGGGAACGAGTACCACTATAAGTGCCAGACTCTCGAGACCTCTTGCCCTCCCTCTCATCTCTATCCCGAGTCAGCATACCCTCCAACCTCCTAGCAATCCCTACTACCTGCTGGTATGCAATATCTATCTCTAACTCTCGGGCCATGCTCAATCTGATACTGAGGTTGAGCCCCTCAATAAACCGACTAACCCGCTCTCAAACAGTAGTAACCAAGGCTGGTGCATGCCTGGCCAAATCACTGAATCGGATCGCATATTTTGACACAATCATAGCACCCTTGCGCAACAGCTCAAACTTTGCACGCCAAGCATCTCTGAGACTCTGGGGAACATACTTCCTCAAGAACATATCTGATAATTGAGTCCAAGTGAGTGAAGCTGCCTCAGCCAGACTATCCAACTCGTATGTGTGCCACCATTGATAAGTCGCTCCTCTAAGCTGGAACGTAGTGAAAGAAACCCCAATAGTCTCCGCAACACCCATAGTACGGAGGATACGGTGGCACTCCTCAAGAAAACCCTGGGCATCCTCTGACGCCAAGCCACTGAAAGTAGGAGGGTGGTACTTCTTGTACCTCTCGAGCCTGAGCTGCTCCACCTCAGAAGCTCCTGCCCTAATATCGGGCTGAATTGGAGCTAACGGCTGCATCGGTATAATCTTTGGAACCTGGTCGACCTGAACTCGCTGCTCTGGGGTACCGGCAATGGGAGTCTGGGCTCCTCCCTCGTCTTGAGATGTGGCAGGAGCAAGTGGTATCAATCCTACCTGAGCCAAGGTGTTGAACATGCTCAGAAACTGGGCTAGAGTCTCCTCAAGGTCTGGTGTAGTAACAGGCATCTCAGGTGTCTGCCCTCCAACGGGAGCTACTGGTGGCTCTTCTATAGCAGCCCGTGCGGGTGCTCTGGTTGCACCACGTGGATGTCCTCAGCCTCTACCCAAGCCCCGGCCTCTCGCGGCTCTAGCAGGGGGCGGGGGTGTCTGGTCATCCGATCCAGTTGTACGTGTTCTCACCATCTGTGAGAGAATAGAAAGACAGAAATTTAGAATTCGAAGTCAAAATCTCGCACGATAAGGAATCAAAGAAGTGAAACTTTTCCTAACAATTCCATAGCCTCCTGAAAATAAGCACAGACGTCTCCGTACCGATCCGCGAGACTCTACCAAACCTGCTTGTGACTCATAACAACTATGAACCTAATGCTCTAATACCAACTTTCCACAACCCCATTTTCCCTCCGTAGGATATCGTGATGGCACCTAGTCTCTAACACTAGGTAAGCCTAACAATTGCGGAATAACTGAATAACAATATGAACTCAAATC
Source organism: Nicotiana tabacum (assembly GCF_000715075.1). Taxonomy (NCBI): domain Eukaryota; kingdom Viridiplantae; phylum Streptophyta; class Magnoliopsida; order Solanales; family Solanaceae; genus Nicotiana; species Nicotiana tabacum. Next base: position 42,695,422 of record NC_134103.1, read on the forward strand.
TCTACACATGATATATAGTTAGAAACTATGATTTAAATAATTACAACTCCCAAAATCCGGTAGAAATAAGTCACAAGCTTCTAAGAGCAAATACTAAGTATCTCTATACATCAAGTCTAAAGAGAATAAGGGAAAACAACATAATAATGATATAGGGGGACTCCGAGGTCTGCGGACGCTGGCAAATATACCTTGAAGTCTCCACGTGCGATCCAACTCACTGGTATCTGGTCTGGTGAGAAGAACCTGGATCTGCACAAAACGATGTGCAGAAGTATAGTATGAGTAGACCACAACGGTACCCAGTAAGTGCCAAGCCAAATCTTGGTAGAGTAGTGGCGAGGTCACGTCAGGGCCCTACTAGTTTAAAAATAAGCAAGGCAGAAGATATAATAATATTTTGAAATGACTGAGAATTTAAACAACGAGAAGTTTCGGAAAATAACAGTACAAAAAATAGAGGTAAATAACAAGGGCACTCCCGAGGTATCGCCTCGTAACCTAAGAGTAAATGCTCAACAGGGGGATCTCCCGAGGTACTGCCTCGTAGTCCCAAAAGTAAATATGCACGACAGGGGGATCTTCTAAGGTACCGCCTCGTAGTCCCAAAGTAAATATGAAAGACGGGGGGATCTCCCGAGGTACCGCCTCATAGTCCCAAAGTAAATATGCAGCTGATAACCGAAGGAACAACGAATTTACAGGAAGAAATCTTACAGCTAAAGATTTAATTCAAATCAAGGGAAATAGTTAATTCAACTAAGCGTGTTGCAAAAATTTCAAGTAAGAGTTAAGGCACGTAGACATGCGATACTAGGCTAAACATGATCACTACATATGTTAAGGCAACTCAGTTAAGGGATTTAAAAGAAGACAACTCAACAAGAACCGAAATTCTACAATTAGACCATGTACGCACTCGTCACCTCGCGTACACGGCGCTCAAATATCGCAATTGTTACAACAGTACCAAATCATAAGGGGATTTCCCCCACACAAGGTTAGACAAGTCACTTGCCTCAAATCTCGCTCAATCAATCGATAAGGATGCCTTTCCCTCGATTTTCCGACTCTGAATGGCCTACATCTAGCCAAAAGCAATTATATATCATGAATACAACTACACGAAACTAATTTAAATCATAAATCTACGACTTGGCAAAGAATCAAAAAATTGCCCTAAAACGTTGACCGGGCCCACGTCACGTAATCGGGTAAAAGTCACAAAATACGAACACCCATTCGATATCGAGTTCACCCATATCAAAATTACCAAAATCCGACACCAAGTCGCCTCTCAAATCCCCAAATTTAACACTCCAAATCCCTAGCCTCAAACTCCCAAATTCCACCTTAAACACACACAATCTAGGTGGGAAAACCAATGGGAAAACAAGGCTATTGTTCAAAAATAAGTACAAGAGACTTACCTCAAGAAATCCCTCGAAACACCTCTCAAGAATCGCCAAAACACGAGCTCACAATGTTGAAATGAGACAAAATCGCAAACCCTTGTATTTAAGTGTTCTGTCCAGCACTTCCGCTTTTGCGGAAACTTAGCTGCATCTACGGCGTCGCAGAAGTGACAACTTATCTGCTTCTACGGTTAACCTTGCACCTATGGTCTCCTCATCTGCTCCTGTGGACTTGCTTTTGCGGGCTCCCAGCCGATTCTGCGGTCCCAGCTTCCTCGCCCATTTCCGCTTCTGCGGGTGCGCATCTACGCATACTCATCCGCTTCTACTATCACTCATCCGCAGGAGCGATTCCGCTTATGTGGCCTTCACGTCACATCTGCGACCACTGGCCATCCTCTTCGCCCCTACATCTGTGACTCAAAGCTCGCTTATGCGAGACCGCACCTGCGGCCAACCCCACTGCATGTGCGAAGACACCAGAACCAGCCCAGCACCAGAAATCCTCTAAGTCCAAAAATTATCCGACGATGACCCGAATCACACCCGAGGCCCCCAGGACCTCAACCAAAAATACCAACAAGTCCTAAAATATCATACGGACTTAGTCAAGCCTTTGGATCACATCAAACAATGCTAAAAATATGAATTGCACATCGATTCAAGCCTAATGAACTTTAAAACTTTAACTTCTACATCTGACGCCGAAACCTATCAAATCAAGTCCGATTGACCTCAAATTTTGTACACAAGTCATAATTGACATTATGGATCTATTCCAACTTCCAAAATTAGAATCTGACCCCGATGTCAAAAAGTCCACTCCCGGTCAAACTTTCCAAAAATCCTCCCATTTTCCAACTTTCGCCAATTGACGCTAAAATAACCTACGGACCTCCAATTTGACATCCGAACACGATCCTAAGACCAAAATCACCCTACGGAGCTATTGGAACCGTCAAAACTCTATTTCGGAGTCGTCTTCATACAAATCAAACTATGGTCATTCCTAGAACTTAAACTCCCAACTTAGGGACTATGTGTCCCATTTCACTCCAAAACCAAAAACGAATCCTCCCGGCAAGTCATAAAACCCAAAAATGAAATAGCGTGAGAAACAAATAGGGTTTCGGGGCTAGTACTCTCAAAATGACTGGCCGGGTCGTTACAGATTTCAACATCCACCTCATTCATTCTCTATTTGGAATTTTCGTTTCTCTCAAATTCTCTTTATGTTCTTCATCTCGAATATTCTATGCTCAGAGTCCCCCATGGCCCCATCTAGACTTATTCTTCATTTTCTTCACTTACAAAGGTAATAATCATCTCTCTGCTATTTACTTTTGTTGTTACCGATCATTGGAGTTCAAGGGTATGTATTTCTTTTGAGTCTTCACTTTTATAATTTTGGCTTTCTATATATGCATTCCAGTATTTTCACATCATTCTGCATATGCATGTTCCTTTTTTTTACTATTGAGAGTACCTGGTTATAAATTGGTTAATTTACCATGGGTCTTTTCCCAATTTATGGTTATGATAATGAAGCTAACTTCCTATAGGTTCTTTTGCTTATAAATCAAAGGAGTAGGGCTTCAATTTTGTTTGCTTTATCTTTCGAGCACCATGTTGCATTCAATAACTCCACATCAACTATATCGAGCAACATTTTTCATTCAAATTTTATTAATAAAAGAATACAAAAACAAAATTCTGAGACAGTTCTGTTTGGCCAATATTTCTTTAGTAGATATTCTTAAATTGTTTGACATCATATAAGCTCATCATTTCAGTATATCATTTTGCATAGTTGGTTAAACAATTTGATTCACTAGAGTTGAACCGTCGTAAACAATAATATTTGATTTTCGCTTCTTGTTTTGAGAAGCTATTTGATACTGATTCTTGATACAATGATATCAGAGAGTAGTATTGGTAAATATAAATTTCAAAGTGCAAGCAGACAGTTTCGGTTAAATGTCAAAAGTTTCGGTTACTTTGTGTCACGGCCCAAAATCCATTATAGATCGTGATGGCACCTAACAACACCGTCAAGCAAGCCAACAGTGATTGATTGATTTAATTACTCATTTTATTATTCTGAAATCATCGTTTCCATTACTTAAATAGTATAAAATGGAATATACAGGGGAAAAATATTAATAACTACGTGATCTGCAACGACTAACAAAGGTAGGAACCCCCAAAACCTGGTGTCACAAGTGCATGAGCATCAACTAGGAGATATAATAAAATACAACATCTATCTAGAATACAAAATTAGACAGAAAAAATATAAATAACTCTAATGGAGACTCTGTAGGCTGCGGAGCGTAACATGGAAAGCAGCTCATGGTAAGTCCCCGCAATAGTCGTGCCGTTGCGCCCAAAAGACCATCAGACATATAAGTACCTGCACAAAAAGTGCACCAATTGTAGCATGAGTACGCAAATCAACGCGTACCCAGTAAGTATATAGCCTAACCCAAGAGAAGTAGTGACGAGGGGTCGACATCGACACTTACTAGAGGTCCAATAAGACAGATACAGTAGGAGTAAGCATATGTGAATCAGAGTAAGTAAACGAAAATAACAGGTGTAAATACGTGGTACGGCTCTCTTCTCAAAGATATCTCAAGCTCTCAGCTAGTAGTTACCTCCTCAATAGGAGTATATATAATGTGGACCTTAGCAGGTAGGGTCATAGCTCAATCAGGGGAAGCTCACAGATATGCTGGCTTCTTTCCCGTTATTACGCATGATTTCATGATAGTGTTTCACAGAAATGTCGAGGCATACGGCCCGATCCATCATAACATTACCAAACCAAAGATACATCTATTTTATTGACGAGGTGAACGGCTTGCTCCTATGAGAGTGTGGTACATAAATCCTGCCATGGCGTACGGCCCGATCCCATTAGTGTGCGCACTGCCGAGGGTCGAACGGCATGAACTATAGATGTATCTATCCTGCCGAGGCGAACGGCCCGATCCCATTAGAATAAGAAGCTTTGACAATCAAAGAACCCAAGATATAGAATATATAGAATATGCATTAGAATGCATATCAGAAATAATTAGACTAATTCCACTACAAAGAGAATTTTATGAAAAAGCTTTTAGATCAGACTAACTAACAAATGAAACCAATTAACAACGATTTATAATGCAGAAGAAAGCAAAGAAATAAGAAAATTATATTTCACAAAACTACCAGAACCTTTTAATTCTAAAATAATAAAAGAATGGAATGAAGCAGGATTAGCAGATACTTTAGGAGCTAGAATAAAATTTCTACAACAATGGTTTGTACAATTATGTGAAAAATATAAAGAAGAAACAAAAATGAAAAAAATATTAATAAAAAATTTAAGATGTTGTAAAAATAAAACAGCACCACAATTTGGATGTACAGATAAATATTATAATAAAAAATGGAAAACAAAATGGTATCAGAGCTATAGATTAAAAAATGAACAAAGAAGAATTTGCAATAGATGAAAAAACCTATGAAAACCAAGACGGATTAAAAATAAAAATAATATTTTCAAACTTAGGCAGAAGATATAAAAAAATAGGAGACCAATTATACTTAATGATAGAAAAAGAAACAGCAAGATTAGAAGATAGCTTAACAGCTATGACAAGAATAAGTAGAGAAAATGAGGAAATTGTTAAGAAAAAAGAAATTGAAATTATTAAAAAACGAGCAAGCAAAGAAATACAACAATTGGAAGAAACCAAAAATACAAAGATTATAGCATTAGAAAAAGAATTAAATATGTTAAAAGCACTATATGAAAACAAGCAAAGAGAAAAGAATAAAGAAATAGAATTAACAGATGAAATAAATAAATTTAAACAAATATTACAAACAGAAGAAACTCTCAGAATTGAAGAAATAGATAATAATATAGATGACCAAGAGTCAGAATCAAGCGAAATAAGTGAAACATATACAGAACTTTTAGAAAGTATAGAAAAAACAAAAAATATAGAAGTAAATACAGGAGATGTAAATATGGATGAAAAACCTAGTACATCAGGTGTAAAAAATCCAAAAGGATTATACCCAAATTATTATACAGCTAATTATGAACAACATGATAGATATAATACATTATGGGATAGTAGATTAAATAAAAAATGGACACCAAAACCAATATCAGAACAATATAACTTTTTAGATTTAGATTGCGTAGCAGATATAAATAAAACAATCCAACTATGGATAGGATATGTATCTAAACAATTGGTAGATAATAAAATAGGAATGACAGAAACACCAGGATATATAGAAAGAACACTCATAGGAACGGTAAAATTATGGTTACAAAATTTAACTAGAGAAAGTGTAGATACCTTAAGAAGCAATAAAAAATTTAATGGTGAAATAGCAACAACAAATATAGAAATATTATACAAATATGAAATAGCCATAAGAAATGAATTTAGTAGCATGACTACAGAAATTGAAGAACAAAATAAGGAAAAATAAATAAATAGAAACCTAATAACAAAATTAGCAATATGTAATATGTGCTATATAGACGAATATACTTGTGCATTTAGAGAATATTATTATAAAGGAACTTATAATGCAGAAGAAAGCAAAGAAATAAGAAAATTATATTTCACAAAACTACCAGAACCTTTTAATTCTAAAATAATAAAAGAATGGAATGAAGCAGGATTAGCAGATACTTTAGGAGCTAGAATAAAATTTCTACAATAATGGTTTGTACAATTATGTAAAAAATATAAAGAAGAAACAAAAATGAAAAAAATATTAATAAAAAATTTAAGATGTTGTAAAAATAAAACAGCACCACAATTTGGATGTACAGATAAATATTATAATAAAAAATGGAAAACAAAAAAATATAATAAATACAAGTCAAAATATAAAAATAAAAAACCAAGAAAAAGATATTATGTAAAAAATTATCAGAATAAAAGACCATTTAGACCAAAAAAGAAATTAACAGAATGTACTTGTTATAACTGTGGAAAATTAGGACATATAGCTAAAGACTGTAAAGCACCTAGAAACTTAAAGAAAAAACAAATAACTGAAATCATAATTGATGATGAAGAATATATGCAAATGGAATATATAGACTATGAACTAGATAGTGAAGATAGTGTATATGAAATATCAGATATAGAAGATGAAATAGGAGATGAAATAACTAAAGAAGATGATGAAACCTAATGACTGAAAAAGAAATAAAAATAATAACACGAGAAGAATATAAAGATGAAGAATCCTCAGAACAAAAGATTATATTTGATAATAGTATATTTGAACAAATAAAAGGAAAAGAATTAGACCTCAGTGTCGAAAAAATATTTGAAGTACCTACAATAAAAAATTGGTTCAAAAGACAAAAAGAAGAATACTACGTAGTTAGCCAAAAAGAACATATAATTGACTGTAAATATACAAAAGGAAAAGCCAAAATACCAATAATAAACAAAAGAATAATAAATAAAGAAATACAAGATATAAAGGCAAAAAATCCAATTAAATATGTACACCAAGGAGGAACTGAAATATTAATAAAAGCATGTTTTAGAAAAGAAATAGATACCCCTATAGAAATATATTTAGCAGATGATAGAATAATCCAACCTATAGAAAAAAGCATAATAAGTGCAATAAAAGGAAATCTTATATACCAAAAATTTTAAATTCATAATAAGTGCCAATTATTCAATAGCAATAAACGATAGGAATATAGATAAATCACTAGTATTATATTGGAAAATGTCAGGAATAGAACTAACACCTGGAAGTAAGATATTTACAGCTAGATGTAAAAACCTATACGTTTTAACAACAAAACATAAAATAGCAGCAAAAAATAAAATTAATAAAATAAAAATAGAAAATCCATTTGAAAGAATAGTTACAGTTATTGATAATAATGAATATAGTTATAAAGAAATTGACATAGAAGAAGACTTAGAAATAGTAAAAGAAAGATTAAGTACATCAAGTATACCAAACCAATTAACTTATGAAACACCAACATCATCAAGGATAAGTACATCAAGAAGGGAATATATAATCCCAAAAAACTTAATAAGAAACACAAAAGAAAAAATAAATCCATACCATTACTATATAACTGGAATCATGGAACAAAGAAAATATCAAATATTAATAAATACAGATCAAGAAGAAAATTATATCACAAGAGAATTAGTAACAGAAACTGAAATAATAACTACTGAACAACTATGCCCTGAATTACCCAAGGAATTAATAATAAATGAAGAAATAACAGAAAAAAAATAATTATTGGAGGAATACCTTTGATAATACAATTTAAAATATATCAAGAAAACGAAAACGAAAATATTACATTAGGAATAAAATGGTTAGAAAAAGTAAAACCATACAATCTAGGAGATAAACAATTAATCATAACATACAAAGATAAGAAAATAATAATAAAAAGAACAGAAGAATGAAAATATATATACTCGCAAAAATCATAGTAGAAGGATATTATAATAGATACTATACACCAATGATAGATACAGGAGCAGAAGCTAATATATGTAAATATAATTGTTTACCAACAGATAAATGGGAAAAATTAAAAACACCTATGGTAGTAACAGGATTTAATAATGAAGGTAGTATGATTAACTACAGAGCCAAGAATATAAAAATACAAATATGGGATAAAATATTAACTATAGAAGAAATATATAACTTTGAATTCACAACAAAAGATATATTATTATGAATGCCATTTTTAAATAAACTATACCCACATATAATAACAAGGACACACTGGTGGTTTACCACACCATGTAAAAACAAAGTAGGAGCAAAAAGAGTAAATAATAAACAAAGAAAAAATACAGAATGGATAAAAGGAAGTGAAAAAATCACACAAAAATTAGAAAATATAAGTAAAAATACAACTACTCAATTAGAAATTATTATATTTACAATAGACAAAGTAAAAATAATCCAGAATGAATTAGAAAAATTATATAATGATAACCCTCTAAAAGGTTGGAATAAACATAAAACAAAAATAAAAATAGAATTAATAGAAGAAAACAGCATAATAACACAAAAACCTTTAAAATATAACTTTGATGACTTAGCAGAATTCAAAATGCATATAAAAGAATTATTAGATAACAATTACATACAAGAAAGTAATAGTAAACATACAAGTCCAGCATTTATAGTAAATAAACATAGTGAACAAAAAAGAGAAAAAAGTAGAATGGTTATAGATTACCGAAACTTAAATGCAAAAACTAAAACATATAATTACCCAATATCTAATAAGATATTAAAAATAAGATAAATTTAAGGATATAATTACTTCAGTAAATTTGACTGTAAATCAGGATTTTACCATCTAAAACTAGAAGATGAATCTAAAAAACTAACAGCATTTACAGTACCACAAGGATTTTATGAATGGAATGTTTTACCATTTGGATATAAAAATGCACCAGGAAGATACCAACATTTTATGGACAATTATTTTAACCAACTATAAAATTGTATAGTATATATAGATGATATACTACTATATTCAAGAACACAAGATGAACATATAAGATTATTAGAAAAATTCATACATATTGTAGAAAACTCTGGCATAAGCTTAAGCAAAACCAAAGCAGAAATTATGAAGAATCAGATAGAATTTTTAGGTATACAAATAGGTAAAAATGAAATAAAAATGCAAACACATATAGTACAAAAAATAATCAATCTTGATGAAAACATAGATACAAAAAAGAAATTACAATCATTTTTAGGATTAGTAAATCAAGTAAGAGAATATATACCAAAATTAGCAGAAAACCTAAAACCTCTACAGAAAAAACTAAAAAATGATGTAGAATATGGGTTCGATGAAAAAGATAAGGAACATATAAGGAAGATTAAAATATTGTGTAAGAAACTACCAAAATTATACTTCCCAGATGAAAATAAGAAATTTACTTATATTGTAGAAACAGATTCGAGTAATCATAGTTATGGAGGAGTTCTTAAATATAAATATGATAAAGAAAAAATAGAACATCATTGCAGATATTATTCAGGATCTTATACTGAACCACAAGAAAGATGGGAAATAAATAGAAAAGAATTATTTGCATTATATAAATGTTTATTAGCATTTGAACCATATATAGTTTATAACAGATTTATTGTAAGAACAGATAACACCCAAGTTAAATGGTGGATAACCAGAAAAGTACAAGATTCAGTTACAACAAAAGAAATACGCAGACTGGTATTAAATATATTAAATTTTACATTTACAATTGAAATAATCACTACTAACAAGAATGTTGTTGCAGATTACTTATCAAGACAAAGCTACCCAAACTGAACCAGATAATACAATGGAAAATCTACTCTTAGCTATGACTACACTTTGTAAAAAAGTGGAAAGCATAGAAGAAGAGATACAGATATTAAAGAAAACAGCTAGTGGTCAGCAGCATGACTTGAAAAATGCGGAGATAAGACGATCGGAAGTCTCTAAAATTCCAGAGCTAGAAGGTGACGTTGAGAAACACCTAAAAACTCATAACAGTTTGTTAAATGCAGTTGCAGGAAGTAGCACAGCTAGCAGTTTATCTGCAAAGAAGAAGGAAGAAATTAAACCTAGATATACAAATACAAATATGAACAATCTATTTTCAAAACCATTCATACAGAAAAATATCCAAAATACCCAGAAAGAAATATTCCTACCACCACAGATAAACACCTACAAAGAAAGCCTAAACCAAGCCAAAAAGACATACAACCATATAACCCGTACATATATAGACAACATATATAAAATACAAAACTTCCTAAACAAAAATCCAAGATCCCAAACTACCCAAAATCCAGATGAAGATTATATTACTCATTATCTAACAGGATATAATAAACTAATAGCATTACCAAATACAAATGCAAAACTAGTAGCCACTTGCTACAATTACGGATTACTAGATACAGTATATACACAGACAGGACAAGAAATAGCTACCATACCAGAAGTATACAGAGCATTTATGCAGTACAAAAGAATAACCAAAGGAACACTATTCTATATACGATTCTATTCAGCTACAGCAGAGATACTATATGAAGAAATAAACCCCATCATACAAGTTATCAAGATCGGACTTACAAGGGAAATGCTAGTACCGAAAAAAATAGAAGAACAAGAAGAAATAGAAAAAATAAATATTCCAGACTTTTATACAAATAAAAGGATTATCGGAATATCCACTATACTAAATGAACTAGCAAACAACTACCTAAACCAGAATGCTATTTGGAGTTATTATTCAAGAGAACAGACAATGATATATTCAAACTGCAGAGAAATACGAGAACCAGATATGGAAAAATTAAGACAATGGGTCTTAAGTCTTTTGAAGCCAGAACAATCTACTACCACAAGAGCTATAAGGACAAATTTTATTTCTTCAGAATTATTAACAAAATATTGCAAGTTAATCAGTCACAAATATTCAGATCACATATGCTCGAAATGCAAAGGAGAAGATAATATTATTCCAGACATACAACTGGAATAAACAAGAAGAAGATTACTGAAGAAGAAGACGACAAGCTAGACGACAAAGAAATATGGCAGACAAAATAATATGAAAGATATATTAGATTCTTTTCTTTTCTTTATGTTATTTTGTTTTTTGTAAAAGTCGTAAAGTAAATAGTAAGAGTCAGTTTCATGAACAGTAAAGGTCGTTCATGAATAGTAAGAGTCAAGAGTCAGATTCATGAACAGTAAAGGTCGTTCATGAATAGTAAAAGTTATTTTGTAATATTATAAATAAGTCTTTCGATTATGAAATAAGATAGGCTACATCTTCAGGCCAAGGGCTTCTCTCTCCTCTCTCTTCTCTTCTCACAAGAAATACTTACAGATAAAATATTTAAAGATAAAATACAAGAAAGCTATGGAAGATAAGCAAGCTATGAATCAGCAAGAAAATATGAAAGATCAACAAGAAGACACCAAGAATCTACAAAAACAGGTATGTAACACTATAAACATGACTAGCTAAACTAGTATATTCCTGATAATCTCATACATGTAGATTATAATTATCCATCATATAATAGTACTGTTATAAAAATCATCTTGAGTAAGTTTGCCATGAAAATATGCTAAGAGTAGGTAAGCCCAGACTATGCATCCTAAAGTTGAAACCGGTAGGCAGAAGGCCATTTAGGGGAGTAAACATGAGTTGAAGCGCTATTAGGGTAACTGATTGAAGCAGAAAATCATGGTAGTGACCAGAAAAGGTGATTAAAATAACTTATTATAATATGATGAATAAGGATAATAAACATAGAGATTAAAAGGAATACGTTTTAGCAAATCATATGATAAGATGAACACTTATCTAATAGACGACGATATTACCTATAAAACACTTATACTTTATATACTAAAAGACATTAATAATGATGTAAGAAGAATAATCTATGAAAAAATATTAGCCTTTGAAATAACCGAAATAATAGACCAAAATTGGACAGAACTAATCATACCAGAAACAGATTTATATGAACTAGACCTATATTTTGATAGCATATAATGAATCATACATATCTACAATACTGGCAACAAACTACAGAAAATATAAATTTACTAAAAAATCTAATAAAAATAATATAGAAGACTATCAAAGAACCCAATATATAGAATATATAGAATATGTATTAGAATGCATATCAGAAATAATTAGACTAATTCCACTACAAAGAGAATTTTATGAAAAAGCTTTTAGATCAGACTAACTAACAAATGAAACCAATTAACAACGAAAGCTAGAATAATGCATTATTATACAGCTAACTATGAACAACATGATAGATATAATATACTATGGAATAGTAGATTAAATAAAAAATGGACACCAAAACCAATATCAGAACAATATAACTTTTTAGATTTAGATTGCGTAGCAGATATAAATAAAACAATCCAACTATGGATAGGATATGTATCTAAACAATTGGTAGATAATAAAATAGGAATGACAGAAACACCAGGATATATAGAAAGAACACTCATAGGAACGGTAAAATTATGGTTACAAAATTTAACTAGAGAAAGTGTAGATACCTTAAGAAGCAATAAAAAATTTAATGGTGAAATAGCAACAACAAATATAGAAATATTATACAAATATGAAATAGCCATAAGAAATGAATTTAGTAGCATGACTACAGAAATTGAAGAACAAAATAAGGAAAAACAAATAAATAGAAACCTAATAACAAAATTAGCAATATGTAATATGTGCTATATAGACGAATATACTTGTGCATTTAGAGAATATTATTATAAAGGAACTTATAATGCAGAAGAAAGCAAAGAAATAAGAAAATTATATTTCACAAAACTACCAGAACCTTTTAATTCTAAAATAATAAAAGAATGGAATGAAGCAGGATTAGCAGATACTTTAGGAGCTAGAATAAAATTTCTACAATAATGGTTTGTACAATTATGTGAAAAATATAAAGAAGAAACAAAAATGGAAAAAATATTAATAAAAAATTTAAGATGTTGTAAAAATAAAACAGCACCACAATTTGGATGTACAGATAAATATTATAATAAAAAATGGAAAACAAAGAAATATAATAAATACAAGTCAAAATATAAAAATAAAAAACCAAGAAAAAGATATTATGTAAAAAAATTATCAGAATAAAAGACCATTTAGACCAAAAAAGAAATTAACAGAATGTACTTGTTATAACTGTGAAAAATTAGGACATATAGCTAAACGACCTTTACTGTTCATGAAACTGACTCTTACTATTTACTTTACGACTTTTACAAAAAACAAAATAACATAAAGAAAAGAAAAGAATCTAATATATCTTTCATATTATTTTGTCTGCCATATTTCTTTGTCGTCTAGCTTGTCGTCTTCTTCTTCAGTAATCTTCTTCTTGTTTATTCCAGTTGTACGTCTGGAACAATATTATCTTCTCCTTTGCATTTCGAGCATATGTGATCTGGATATTTGTGACAACCTATGAAAACCAAGACGGATTAAAAATAAAAATAATATTTTCAAACTTAGGCAGAAGATATAAAAAAATAGGAGACCAATTATACTTAATGATAGAAAAAGAAACAGCAAGATTAGAAGATAGCTTAACAGCTATGACAAGAATAAGTAGAGAAAATGAGGAAATTGATAAGAAAAAAGAAATTGAAATTATTAAAAAACAAGCAAGCAAAGAAATACAACAATTGGAAGAAATCAAAAATACAAAGATTATAGCATTAGAAAAAGAATTAAATATGTTAAAAGCACTATATGAAAACAAGCAAAGAGAAAAGAATAAAGAAATAGAATTAACAGATGAAATAAATAAATTTAAACAAATATTACAAACAGAAGAAACTCTCAGAATTGAAGAAATAGATAATAATATAGATGACCAAGAGTCAGAATCAAGCGAAATAAGTGAAACATATACAGAACTTTTAGAAAGTATAGAAAAAACAAAAAATATAGAAGTAAATACATGAGATGTAAATATGGATGAAAAACCTAGTACATCAGGCGTAAAAAATTCAAAAGGATTATACCCAAATTATTATACAGCTAACTATGAACAACATGATAGATATAATACACTATGGGATAGTAGATTAAATAAAAAATGGACACCAAAACCAATATCAGAACAATATAACTTTTTAGATTTAGATTGCGTAGCAGATATAAATAAAACAATCCAACTATGGATAGGATATGTATCTAAACAATTGGTAGATAATAAAATAGGAATGACAGAAACACCAGGATATATAGAAAGAACACTCATAGGAACGGTAAAATTATGGTTACAAAATTTAACTAGAGAAAGTGTAGATACCTTAAGAAGCAATAAAAAATTTAATGGTGAAATAGCAACAACAAATATAGAAATATTATACAAATATGAAATAGCCATAAGAAATGAATTTAGTAGCATGACTACATAAATTGAAGAACAAAATAAGGAAAAACAAATAAATAGAAACCTAATAACAAAATTAGCAATATGTAATATGTGCTATATAGACGAATATACTTGTGCATTTAGAGAATATTATTATAAAGGAACTTATAATGCAGAAGAAAGCAAAGAAATAAGAAAATTATATTTCACAAAACTACCAGAACCTTTTAATTCTAAAATAATAAAAGAATGGAATGAAGCAGGATTAGCAGATACTTTAGGAGCTAGAATAAAATTTCTACAATAATGGTTTGTACAATTATGTGAAAAATATAAAGAAGAAACAAAAATGGAAAAAATATTAATAAAAAATTTAAGATGTTGTAAAAATAAAACAGCACCACAATTTGGATGTACAGATAAATATTATAATAAAAAATGGAAAACAAAGAAATATAATAAATACAAGTCAAAATATAAAAATAAAAAACCAAGAAAAAGATATTATGTAAAAAAATTATCAGAATAAAAGACCATTTAGACCAAAAAAGAAATTAACAGAATGTACTTGTTATAACTGTGAAAAATTAGGACATATAGCTAAAGACTGTAAAGCACCTAGAAACTTAAAGAAAAAATAAATAACTGAAATCATAATTGATGATGAAGAATATATGCAAATGGAATATATAGACTATGAACTAGATAGTGAAGATAGTGTATATGAAATATCAGATATAGAAGATGAAATAGGAGATGAAATAACTAAAGAAGATGATGAAACCTAATGACTGAAAAAGAAATAAAAATAATAACACGAGAAAGAATATAAAGATGAAGAATCCTCAGAACAAAAGACTATATTTGATAATAGTATATTTGAACAAATAAAAGGAAAAGAATTAGACCTCAGTGTCGAAAAAAAAGTACCTACAATAAAAAATTGGTTCAAAAGACAAAAAGAAGAATACTACGTAGTTAGCCAAAAAGAACATATAATTGACTGTAAATATACAAAAGGAAAAGCCAAAATACCAATAATAAACAAAAGAATAATAAATAAAGAAATACAAGATATAAAGGCAAAAAACCCAATTAAATATGTACACCTAGGAGGAACTGAAATATTAATAAAAGCATGTTTTAGAGAAGGAATAGATACCCCTATAGAAATATATTTAGCAGATGATAGAATAATCCAACCTATAGAAAAAAGCATAATAAGTGCAATAAAAGGAAATCTTATATACCAAAAATTTAAATTCATAATAAGTGCCAATTATTCAATAGCAATAAACGATAGGAATATAGATAAATCACTAGTATTATATTGGAAAATGTCAGGAATAGAACTAGCACCTGGAAGTAAGATATTTACAGCTAGATGTAAAAACCTATACGTTTTAACAACAAAACATAAAATAGCAGCAAAAAATAAAATTAATAAAATAAAAATAGAAAATCCATTTGAAAGAATAGTTACAGTTATTGATAATAATGAATATAGTTATAAAGAAATTGACATAGAAGAAGACTTAGAAATAGTAAAAGAAAGATTAAGTACATCAAGTATACCAAACCAATTAACTTATGAAACACCAACATCATCAAGGATAAGTACATCAAAAAGGGAATATATAATCCCAAAAAACTTAATAAGAAACACAAAAGAAAAAATAAATCCATACCATTACTATATAACTGGAATCATGGAACAAAGAAAATATCAAATATTAATAAATACAGGTCAAGAAGAAAATTATATCACAAGAGAATTAGTAACAGAAACTGAAATAATAACTACTGAACAACTATGCCCTGAATTACCCAAGGAATTAATAATAAATGAAGAAATAACAGAAAAAGAAATAATTATTGGAGGAATACCTTTGATAATACAATTTAAAATATATCAAGAAAACGAAAACGAAAATATTACATTAGGAATAAAATGGTTAGAAAAAGTAAAACCATACAATCTAGGAGATAAACAATTAACCATAACATACAAAGATAAGAAAATAATAATAAAAAGAACAGAAGAATGAAAATATATATACTCGCAAAAATCATAGTAGAAGGATATTATAATAGATACTATACACCAATGATAGATACAGGAGCAGAAGCTAATATATGTAAATATAATTGTTTACCAACAGATAAATGGGAAAAATTAAAAACACCTATGGTAGTAACAGGATTTAATAATGAAGGTAGTATGATTAACTACAGAGCCAAGAATATAAAAATACAAATATGGGATAAAATATTAACTATAGAAGAAATATATAACTTTGAATTCACTACAAAAGATATATTATTAGGAATGCCATTTTTAGATAAACTATACCCACATATAATAACAAGGACACACTGGTGGTTTACCACACCATGTAAAAACAAAGTAGGAGCAAAAAGAGTAAATAATAAACAAAGAAAAAATACAGAATGGATAAAAGGAAGTGAAAAAATCACACAAAAATTAGAAAATATAAGTAAAAATACAACTACTCAATTAGAAATTATTATATTTACAATTGACAAAGTAAAAATAATCCAGAATGAATTAGAAAAATTATATAATGATAACCCTCTAAAAGGTTGGAATAAACATAAAACAAAAATAAAAATAGAATTAATAGAAGAAAACAACATAATAACACAAAAACCTTTAAAATATAACTTTGATGACTTAGCAGAATTCAAAATGCATATAAAAGAATTATTAGATAACAATTACATACAAGAAAGTAATAGTAAACATACAAGTCCAGCATTTATAGTAAATAAACATAGTGAACAAAAAAGAGGAAAAAGTAGAATGGTTATAGATTACCGAAACTTAAATGCAAAAACTAAAACATATAATTACCCAATACCTAATAAGATATTAAAAATAAGACAAATCCAAGGATATAATTACTTCAGTAAATTTGACTGTAAATCAGAATTTTACCATCTAAAACTAGAAGATGAATCTAAAAAACTAACAGCATTTACAGTACCACAAGGATTTTATGAATGGAATGTTTTACCATTTGGATATAAAAATGCACCAGGAAGATACCAACATTTTATGGACAATTATTTTAACCAACTAGAAAATTGTATAGTATATATAGATGATATACTACTATATTCAAGAACACAAGATGAACATATAAGATTATTAGAAAAATTCATACATATTGTAGAAAACTCTGGTATAAGCTTAAGCAAAACCAAAGCAGAAATTATGAAGAATCAGATAGAATTTTTAGGTATACAAATAGATAAAAATGGAATAAAAATGCAAACACATATAGTACAAAAAATAATCAATCTTGATGAAAACATAGATACAAAAAAGAAATTACAATTATTTTTAGGATTAGTAAATCAAGTAAGAGAATATATACCAAAATTAGCAGAAAACCTAAAACCTCTACAGAAAAAACTAAAAAAGGATGTAGAATATGGGTTCGATGAAAAAGATAAGGAACAAATAAGGAAGATTAAAATATTGTGTAAGAAACTACCAAAATTATACTTCCCAGATGAAAATAAGAAATTTACTTATATTGTAGAAACAGATTCGAGTAATCATAGTTATGGAGGAGTTCTTAAATATAAATATGATAAAGAAAAAATAGAACATCATTGCAGATATTATTCAGGATCTTATACTGAACCACAAGAAAGATGGGAAATAAATAGAAAAGAATTATTTGCATTATATAAATATTTATTAGCATTTGAACCATATATAGTTTATAACAGATTTATTGTAAGAACAGATAACACCCAAGTTAAATGGTGGATAACCAGAAAAGTACAAGATTCAGTTACAACAAAAGAAATACGCAGACTGGTATTAAATATATTAAATTTTACATTTACAATTGAAATAATCACTACTAACAAGAATGTTGTTGCAGATTACTTATCAAGACAAAGCTACCCAAACTGAACCAGATAATACAATGGAAAATCTACTCTTAGCTATGACTACACTTTGTAAAAAAGTGGAAAGCATAGAAGAAGAGATACAGATATTAAAGAAAACAGCTAGTGGTCAGCAGCATGACTTGAAAAATGCGGAGATAAGACGATCGGAAGTCTCTAAAATTCCAGAGCTAGAAGGTGACGTTGAGAAACACCTAAAAACTCATAACAGTTTGTTAAATGCAGTTGCAGGAAGTAGCACAGCTAGCAGTTTATCTGCAAAGAAGAAGGAAGAAATTAAACCTAGATATACAAATACAAATATGAACAATCTATTTTCAAAACCATTCATACAGAAAAATATCCAAAATACCCAGAAAGAAATATTCCTACCACCACAGATAAACACCTACAAAGAAAGCCTAAACCAAGCCAAAAAGACATACAACCATATAACCCGTACATATATAGACAACATATATAAAATACAAAACTTCCTAAACAAAAATCCAAGATCCCAAACTACCCAAAATCCAGATGAAGATTATATTACTCAAGATATAATAAACTAATAGCATTACCAAATACAAATGCAAAACTAGTAGCCACTTGCTACAATTACGGATTACTAGATACAGTATATACACAGACAGGACAAGAAATAGCTACCATACCAGAAGTATACAGAGCATTTATGCAGTACAAAAGAATAACCAAAGGAACACTATTCTATATACGATTCTATTCAGCTACAGCAGAGATACTATATGAAGAAATAAAACCCATCATACAAGTTATCAAGATCGGACTTACAAGGGAAATGCTAGTACCGAAAAAAATAGAAGAACAAGAAGAAATAGAAAAAATAAATATTCCAGACTTTTATGCAAATAAAAGGATTATCGGAATATCCACTATACTAAATGAACTAGCAAACAACTACCTAAACCAGAATGCTATTTGGAGTTATTATTCAAGAGAACAGACAATGATATATTCAAACTGCAGAGAAATACGAGAACCAGATATGGAAGAATTAAGACAATGGTTCTTAAGTCTTTTGAAGCCAGAACAATCTACAACCACAAGAGCTATAAGGACAAATTTTATTTCTCCAGAATTATTAACAAGATATTGCAAGTTAATCAGTCACAAATATCCAGATCACATATGCTCGAAATGCAAAGGAGAAGATAATATTGTTCTAGACATACAACTGGAATAAACAAGAAGAAGATTACTGAAGAAGAAGACGACAAGCTAGACGACAAAGAAATATGGCAGACAAAATAATATGAAAGATATATTAGATTCTTTTCTTTTCTTTATGTTATTTTATTTTTTGTAAAAGTCGTAAAGTAAATAGTAAGAGTCAGTTTCATGAACAGTAAAGGTCGTTCATGAATAGTAAGAGTCAAGAGTCAGATTCATGAACAGTAAAGGTCGTTCATGAATAGTAAAAGTTATTTTGTAATATTATAAATAAGTCTTTCGATTATGAAATAAGATAGGCTACATCTTCAGGCCAAGGGCTTCTCTCTCCTCTCTCTTCTCTTCTCACAAGAAATACTTACAGATAAAATACTTAAAGATAAAATACAGGAAAGCTATGGAAGATAAGCAAGCTATGAATCAGCAAGAAAATATGAAAGATCAACAAGAAGACACCAAGAATCTACAAAAACAGGTATGTAACACTATAAACATGACTAGCTAAACTAGTATATTCCTGATAATCTCATACATGTAGATTATAATTATCCATCATATAATAGTACTGTTATAAAAATCATCTTGAGTAAGTTTGCCATGAAAATATGCTAAGAGTAGGTAAGCCCAGACTATGCATCCTAAAGTTGAAACCGGTAGGCAGAAGGCCATTTAGGGGAGTAAACATGAGTTGAAGCGCTGTTGAAGCGCTGTTAGGGTAACTGATTGAAGCAGAAAATCATGGTAGTGACCAGAAAAGGTGATTAAAATAACTTATTATAATATGACGAATAAGGATAATAAACATAGAGATTAAAAGGAATACGTTTTAGCAAATCATATGATAAGATGAACACTTATCTAATAGACGACGATATTACCTATAAAACACTTATACTTTATATACTAAAAGACATTAATAATGATGTAAGAAGAATAATCTATGAAAAAATATTAGCCTTTGAAATAACCGAAATAATAGACCAAAATTGGACAGAACTAATCATACCAGAAACAGATTTATATGAACTAGACCTATATTTTGATAGCATATAATGAATCATACATATCTACAATACTGGCAACAAACTACAGAAAATATAAATTTACTAAAAAATCTAATAAAAAATAATATAGAAGACTATCAAAGAACCCAAGATATAGAATATATAGAATATGTATTAGAATGCATATCAGAAATAATTAGACTAATTCCACTACAAAGAGAATTTTATGAAAAAGCTTTTAGATCAGACTAACTAACAAATGAAACCAATTAACAACGAAAGGGACCCATCCAGTTATATAGTAATGGTATGGATTTATTTTTTCTTTTGTGTTTCTTATTAAGTTTTTTGGAATTATATATTCCCTTCTTGATGTACTTATCCTTGATGATGTTGGTGTTTCATAAGTTAATTGGTTTGGTATACTTGATGTACTTAATCTTTCTTTTACTATTTCTAAGTCTTCTTCTATGTCAATTTCTTTATAACTATATTCATTATTATCAATAACTGTAACTATTCTTTCAAATGGATTTTCTATTTTTATTTTATTAATTTTATTTTTTGCTGCTATTTTATGTTTTGTTGTTAAAACGTATAGGTTTTTACATCTAGCTGTAAATATCTTACTTCCAGGTGTTAATTCTATTCCTGACATTTTCCAGTATAATACTAATGATTTATCTATATTCCTGTCGTTTATTGCTATTGAATAATTGGCACTTATTATGAATTTAAATTTTTGGTATATAAGATTTCCTTTTATTGCACTTATTATGCTTTTTTCTATAGGTTGAATTATTCTATCATGTGCTAAATATATTTCTATAGGGGTATCTATTCCTTCTCTAAAATATGCTTTTATTAATATTTCAGTTCCTCCTAGATGTACATATTTAATTGGGTTTTTTGCCTTTATATCTTGTATTTCTTTATTTATTATTCTTTTATTTATTATTGGTATTTTGGCTTTTTCTTTTGTATATTTACAGTCAATTATATGTTCTTTTTGGCTAACTACGTAGTATTCTTCTTTTTGTCTTTTGAACTAATTTTTTATTGTAGGTACTTCAAATATTTTTTCGACACTGAGGTCTAATTCTTTTCCTTTTATTTGTTCAAATATACTATTATCAAATATAATCTTTTGTTCTGAGGATTCTTCATCTTTATATTCTTCTCGTGTTATTATTTTTATTTCTTTTTCAGTCATTAGGTTTCATCATCTTCTTTAGTTATAATTATATTTACATATATTAGCTTCTGCTCCTGTATCTATCATTGGTGTATAGTATCTATTATAATATCCTTCTACTATGATTTTTGCGAGTATATATATTTTCATTCTTCTGTTCTTTTTATTATTATTTTCTTATCTTTGTATGTTATGGCTAATTGTTTATCTCAGATTTTAATGTTATAAGTGTCCATTTAGGGTTCTGAGCCTTGGAGTAGCTTCGTTATGTCAATTATGACTTGTGTGCAAAATTTGAGGTCAATCGGATCTGATTTGATCGGTTTCGGCGTCGTATGTTGAAGTTTGAACTTCTAAAGTTCATTAAGCTTGAATTGGGGTGTGATTCGCGGTTTTAGCATTGTTTGATGTGATTTAAAGGCTCGACTAAGTTCGAATGATATTTTAGGACTGGTTGGTATATTTGGTCGAGGTCCCAGGGGACTCGGATGGATTCTAGATGGTTAACGGAGTGATTTTGACCTTGTGAAAAGGGCTGGTGGCAGCATATCTGGTGTAACCGCACCTGTGAGGTTTTAGCCGCAGGGGTGGAGCTGGTGAAGCGGCACTATGGCCATAGAAGCGACCTTTGGACTAGATAGGATGGCCGCAAATGCGAGTGTATTTCTGCATCTGCGAGCTAGCAGATATGAGGGGAGCTCCGCAGAAGCGGAAAATGAGAGGGGCAGCTGGGTCGCAGAAGTGTAGGGATATCCACACATGCGAGAGCGCAGAAGCGCGTGGTTGGCCGCAGAAGCGAATTTTGCCTGGCTTGGAGGGAACTGCACCTGCGATGGATTTTCCGCAGGTGCGGAGCCGCAGGTACGGCCGGAGTCCGCAGGTGCGGAAAGTCACTGGGCAGTAAGGTTTTATAAAAACGGGACTTGGCCCATTTTTCTTCCATTTTTCACTTGGTTGGGGCAATTTTGGAGAGCTTTAAGGGGAGATTTTCATCAAGTAACACAAGGTAAGTGATTCCCACCTATTACAAGTTAAATACATGGGTTGTATAAGGATTTAAACATGCAAATTAGTAGAAATTATGGAATTTTGTTAGAAAATCTTGAATTTGGCATTTTTGGAATTTGACCACGAAATTGGACATGGAATTACATATAAATTATATATTTGAGTTTGTGGTGTTATGGGTAAAGCTTATCTCCGAAGATTTTTGAAATTCGAGCGCGTAGGCCCAAAGGTATATTTTTATAGACTTTTCGAGCGGAGTTAGGAATTTGTTTAAATTGATTAATTTTGGGTATTAGAATATATTTTGACTGGTTTGCACGTTGTTTGAATAGTTTTGGATCGACGGGCTTTGGTTTGAGGTGTTAGAGAGGCCTCGGAGCCTGTTTTGGAACTTCGGAGTGAGGTAAGTCTCCTGTCTAACTCTGTGAGGGGGAAATTACCCCTAGGTGATGTATTTGTTATGTATTACTTATTGCGGGGGCTACGTATGCACAAAGTGATGAGAGTTCGTGCATAGCTAGATTCATGTTGTGTCCGAGTAGACTTAGGCTCACACCATGCTATAGCTGTACTACTTGAGTTGTTTCCTGTCTATTAAATTCCTTTATTTTTACGATGCGACTTGAGACTAGACTTGTGTAGAGTAATGGACTTGCCATCGTAGAGATTCGACGGGCTTTATGATTAGCCGCTATATAATTGTACTCTCCTTACAAAATTCTCCCGTGTTATGCGTTCGAATAGCACAAGTAGACATAGAAGAAGCTTATTGGCCTCCATTCTATTGAAATCAACTTAAAATAACAAAAACATACAAACTTGACATCAAGGAAACCAATTGACATGCCTTCAAAAGAACTTAAAAAGGAGAAATGAAGGAAGAACCTACAAATACATATTATATGAAATCCAAACTATCATGCAAACTTTGGCATACAAGAGTCTTATCAACATGATTTCTAGAGATGCACTGAAGACTAAAATGGAGAGGATAGGCACATTGTAGGTTTCAATCACATAAATATCTTATACACATGTTGAATTTAAAGAAATCAACCAGGTGTGAGAAATTCCTAGAGTCATGATATCTAACACAACTTTAAGAAGAACTAGTTTGGCATGCAGATTTCAGTCTCATAAGACCCTCCTAGTCGTATTGTTCAGCAGAAGTGATGCCATAACGAACATACCAACACAGATGAATGCACTACCTAGACAAAGGATTACACCTCAGCAATAATGCATATGCACATGTTATGATGTGTATTGGAAAAAATCCTTATGGGCATGTTGTTCTATGCATGCAATGAAAAAATGAATAAACACATAGAACTCATAATATCAGGAATGTTTGATTGATCTAGTCAGTTATCAAATATATTAAAAGATAAAATACCATTAACTAGGTTGAAGATTCAGTTGGATTAATGTTATACAAAGACTACAAAATACTAGAACTTCCCTTAGATTTCAAATAAGAAATACATAATTGAATGCCATAAAATCGATTTTGGATGAACAAAACAGGGAACCATTCATCAACATGATTGCAAGCAATGTAAGAGAATTTGGCAATCAACCATGCCGAGATAAGCAATTAGCTCTAGTTCACAAGAATTCAACTAATGACCTCCCTAGGAAAGATTCAACCACATAAGCATACAGGATCTTTTGAGAGAATCAGAAATCAGCTACCAACTAAAATTACCACATCACGATGAACAACCATGATTTCCTATAGTCATGCTTTCTATTAAACGCACATAGAGTATAATCAAAAGGTAATTCCAAATCAAGCAACGTATTAAAGGTTCAGAGTTTAAAGCACTAACCAGTTGCCAAGCGTAACGGTAACGAGCGAAAAAACAAAGAACCAAACATAGGAATTTCTTAATCTTTCAAAATATCAACCTTCCATACTTAGCGCTGAAACGCTCCCGGGTGATCCGATACTCAACCCGAACGTAGCCCAAGTCCGAAATCATCATACGAACCTATTGGAACCTTCAAATCCCGATTCCGATGTCGTTTACTCAAAAGTCATACATTAGTTAATTCTTCTAACTTAAAGCTTCCAAAATTAGAATTTTCTTTCTAAATTAACTCCGAATTTCCCGAAATTCAAATCCGACCATACGTATAAGTAGTAATACCTGAAGTGAAGCTACTCAAGGCTTCAAACCACTGAACGGCGCGCTAGGGCTCAAAACGACCGGTTGGGTCGTTACATTCTCCCCCACTTAAACCTACGTTTGTCCTAGAACGTGCTAAGGACTGCTCTGGAGTTGTCCAAAATCATTGTACAACACCTTGTGCACCTACCCGTGCCACCACATTCTGATTGGACACACTAGCTTGAGCCAGACTGAAAATCCACCCTATAACCTTAGCTAACAAGCTTTATAACCAAGTTCCAAATTCTGAATTTCTTTACAAGGCATGATTCTAACACACGAACACCGTACCAATCACCACACACTGTACCAAAACATGATCATGCATATATGCTGAAATCACACCATGCACCACGTAAGTCGGTTGCACAAAATAACATCCTCCGACTGCAATAGCTGAAATTTCACCAATCCGGTGCCCGTAATACATCACATGACGTGTATAAATCCCGTTCCAACTCTCGCAATACTTTCACGGCAAAAGAGACGTGTAGAAACTCATAACCACCTGCCAAATCAGTAATTCATGAAGTCTCTCCTCCTGACAAGAACCATCACCTCATTCTGAACTGAATAATGATATTTTCCCCTTTTAGGTACCTTATATAAAGCTGGTTACGCAAATTTCAGGTCCAATAATCTCGTCTCACCCAGTACAAGCTGCTCAGGCAGTAAGCCACCTCGAACACCGACTCGGATCTCATATGACGCCATCAATGCGCCAACAAGCTGCATCCCGAATGTGACACATAAGGAGGAACGAACTCTGGAAAAGAATTATCCAGCCCGCGCAACGAATAGAACGGTCGAACAAATGTTATGAACCCTCCTCAGAGGATGAGAAACAAAATATGCAGGAATAGATATAGGGAACCATACTCAACATAACACTGTTGCTGCATGCTACCCGATCCGAATATGATACCGTTGCTTCATGCAACCCGATCCAAATAACGTACCCGTGGCGGCGTGCCACCCGATCCACTCATAACAATAAATAAGGACATATCCATCAAGATAAAATGCTTCTACCTACGGAATACCAAATATCGGCTACAATCACGCCAAGTGCAGAAATATAACTCTGGGGAGACGGATAGCGCAATACGCCACAAAACCCAAGAACGACTAATGTGTGATAAATGACATGCATCTTGAGAGCCATCCTTCTCATATGACACCACCAGCTACACGGGACCTCAACACGTGTGAATAATCAAGCCGTCTTGATCCGGCATGACCCCCACAGTTCACAACCAAAGGAATAGAGTGACTTCCAGGCATAAACCCTCACATTAATGATAGTACCAAAAATCTCTATACTTGGTTTCGATCTTTAACCATCAAGTGACTAGCATGTCACACTCATACAATTCCCCGTGGGTAACGCTCCTACGACCTTCCGCCCAGGTAGCCAAGTCCACATATCCATACCACCAACTGTACTAATTCTGTAAAGCAAATCACAATCCGCAATCAATACAAAATGCCTCTTCTACAGAACGCCATTCTCAGGCGACACTAAGGTAACACCAGTTCACTCTAAACATTTGAATTCTTCCCTGCTCATCCGAGCTCATGACATTCTTATCAACACCGGAATGCAACCTTGATCCTAAACTCCCAATTCCCATACCGCCCACTGCACCCATCATGCCGATACGCGATAATACATTAATTCATCATAACTCCTGAACTACCAGTAGAATTAACACTTCATTATCTAGAAGCCTTTCACTTAACTCATTTTCGAAGAACCCATGCAACACGCAACTGAATTCTCAAATCGTAAGAAATACAACCTCAAATCGTGATCTAAACCGTCATAACTCTTCCGGAATCCATTTAAACAACAAAGCCATTTAAATTCAATACCTCCTAATTCAATCAGATCATGGGAGCTGCCCAGCCCGCACGTACAACCACAAACCACATATATAACTTTACACAATGAAGGAACTGATCGTTTCCACGACCATCCCGATTCAACCATTACAAACCGACCCAATAATAATAATAATAATAATAATAATAATAATAAAAATAATAATAATAATAATAATAATAATAATAATAATAATAATAATAATAATAATAATAATAATAATAATAATAATAATAATAATAATAATAATAATAATAATCCGAATCGCGAGATCTCATCGTCTCAATACCCATGAATCATCTCATACACTTTTCAAGCGCACAATAGCATCTCCAACTAGTACACCCATTTTTGCAAGACCTTCTGCAAATCTGAAGCTATTTCTTCCTTTACTCCAATACAGCACCGCATACCCGATAATAACATAGAAAATTCCAAGACCCGTTCGTAATCCACTGCCAAAACTCGATCTTTAACCACACAACAGACCCTAAATCCTTAGGCACTGCACCTTAATTCTTGAACTTACTAGGATTGTTGTTGAGAGGCACCCACTCTAATCTGATCCCGAATCTAACCAACTCTAACACTCTGCGAGCACATGAACACCCTCTCAAAGAAGCAACTGGCTGAATTCTTTTCCTTGTACATCACATCCACAAAGCATACACTATCAGTCTTCCCAAAACCTGCACATGAATCGATAGGGCGGAATATAGCACACGTCTATCAATTTCTCTACTCGAATTACACCAGATGTTTCCCATTCTTAGTCACAAATAATCCATCAATGCACCGATAACCAGAAGCTGCACAAGCCAACAACCACGTGATCCAATTGTAGACAGTGGGGCTCCCCCACTTAGCTTTAAGCTATCATCACATAATGTAGAGCCCACAACGATTCCTTCTTCTTATTTCCCATGATCCCGCACCATTAACCCGTCAAATTTCTCGAAGTCTTTTGTTAAGCTTTTTGTGAACATTCTGAATCATCAGTCACAGTCACACACTCGACCTCTTATCGGGTAGCAAGTAGTATTCTTCGCAGATGCTTCATATCACGACCCAAACTCCTAACCTATCGTGATGACGGCTATCGTGGTACTAGGTAAGCCGAAATTTATGAAATAACTCCAAAACTTAACAGAAAATGGATTTAAAACAGTTTAAATGATAACAACTTCTCATAAACAGGATAGAAAATCCAAAATACAACGCGAAAATTCCCAACATCGGGGTGTCATTGAATACATGAGCATCTATACATCACAAGTCCGGAAAAAAAATAATGTCTATGAAAATCTAAAACCAAATACAATAAGTGAAAAGATAGGGAAGGAGAAACAAAGTCTGCGAAACGCCGGCAGCTACCTCGAAATCTCTAGAAGATCAACTGGGCGCGGAAATCAATACCCACTGTGTCCAGGAACACCTGGAACTGCACACGAAGTACAGGGTGTAGTGTGAGTACAACCAACTCAGCAAGTAATAATACTAAATAAAGAACTAAAAGTAGTGACGAGCCTTACAGTTATAGTTCAATTATAGTGATTTCAACATAAGAAAGTAGGCATGCTCTCAAGTTCGACAATTAAGGCCAAAACAGTAATTTCATGTCAAGTTCAACTGAACAGAGTGTAATATCTTTCAGAAATTATCAAGACAGTAATACATGGAAACTAAGTGCAACAAATATGAAATCAAATGCATCCTCTCAGGGCCACAGTCGCTCAACCTTCCCATTCACTCATCACTCAGCATTCAGCACTCAGCAATCGGCACTTGCACTCAATAGGTACCTGCGCTCACTGGGGTATGTGCAGACTCCGGAGGGGCTCCTTCAGCCCAAGCTCTATAATCTGCATGGACAACTCACATGCTACACGGATAACTCACGTACTATAATATAATATCTGGATCTGTACGGACAACTCACGTGCTGTACGGACAAATCACGTGCTATATATAATATCTGGATCCGCACGGACAAATCACGTGATGCATGAACAACTTACGTGCTATAGTATAATATCTCACAACCAGGCCCTCGGCTTCACTCAGTCACCAACCTCTACAGTCTCTCGGGCTCATAGAAATCATAATAAGCAGCCCAGGTAGCAATGATATGATGCATCAACAATGAATAATAGAGGTTGAGATGTAATATACAAATAAATTGTGACTGAGTATAAGACAACAATTTAGCAAATAATTCAACATGTACACGACCTCTGTGGGTCCCTACAATGCACACGCGTAGTCCAAACATGATTTGTGGTTCAATTTCTCTAATACATGGAGAAATAACAGATAACAACAGATTATTTACAACACTGTCCCATGGAATTTGACCAAGTCACAATTTCTACGGTGCACGCCCACACGCCCGTCACCTAGCATTTACCTGACCTCAAAACCAAATACATGACACGTAATACGGGGTTTCGTACCCTCAGAACCAAATTTAGAACTGTTACTTACCTTAATCCGAGCAAATCTCTACTCCAATTTACCCTTGCCTCGCGAAACGGCCTCTGAATGCCTCGAATCTAGGCATAAACAATTCGATATAATCAATACGGTCTTAAGGAATCAACTCCATAAGAAAATGCTAAGTTATTAATCAAAATCAAAAATCGGCTCAAAAGTCGTCCCCCGGGCCCACGTCTCGAAATCTGAAAAAAATCAAAAAAACCCGAAAGACCATTCAACCACGAGTCTAACCATACCAAACTTACTCAAATCCGATATCAAAGTCCCATTCAAAATCTAAAAAATCTAGCCTAAGAACTCTTCTTCATTTTCCCCAATTTTCCATCCCAAATCACAAATTTAATGATGGAATCAAAGGCAAAATTATGGAAATTAACCAAAACTTGATAGGAATCACTTTACCCCAAACACCCACGTGAAAAATCTCTTCAAAAATCGCCTTCTACCGAGCTCCCAAATCGATTTTGTGTTATGAACTCAAAACCCTCGTTTTTTAAACTTATATTCTGCACAGGCGTGCCTTCTTCACGAACGCAGAAGCATCCTCGCGTTCGCGAAGCACAAAAATGCTTCTGACCAAAATCCCTTCTACGCGAAACAACCAAACCATAGGGAATTAAATGTTTAACCCCTTAATCATGCACCGAGAAATCCTCTCTTCATGCCATTCACTGCCTCAACACATAAACGAGCATCTTACAATTGAACCAACATTGTGCGATAACAACGCATAGACATCGTAGCAATCTGTGCATAGTCTCGAAACCATAGAAAATATAGATACTGAGCTGGAACAAAGAATAACCTTCCGCAAGGCGACGATAATAGCCTGCCCAAACACACAGGGAAAATACTCTACACCACATCTGTAGTACCACTACAACTCCTCAACGCCCAATTGATAATAGCGCTTCGCGTCGCATAAGATTGAATAGGAAGGAACTAAAGGCACAAGCCTCAATGGAATCAAATCGCACGATGAGGAATAAGGAATGGAAGTGCTCCTAACAGCTATGTAGCCTCTCGAAGATAAGTACAGACGTCTCCGTACCTATCCGCAAGACTATACTAGACTTGCTCATGACTCGTAAAGGCTTCGAAACATCTAACCTCACGAACTGATTGGCCAAGGCCTGAACATCGGATGCTAGCGGTCTCTCACCAACTGGAATATATGCAAGGTTACCCATACTCACAACCTTTCTACTCAAGGCATCGGCCACCTTATTGGCCTTCCCGGGATGATACAAATTGGTAATATCATAGTCTTTCAACAACTCTAACCACCTCTGTTGCCTCAAGTTGAGATCTTTTTGCTTAAACAAGTATTGTAGACTCCGATGATCTGTGAATACCTCACACGACATGCCGTAGAGGTAATGCCTCCAAATCTTCGATATATGAACAATCACTGCCAGCAACAAGTCATGAACATGGTAATTCTTCTCATGAACCTTCAACTGCTGAGATACGTATGCAATCACCCTACCATCCTGCATCAATACTGCACCAAGCCCAATACGTGATGCATCACAATACACAGTGTATGATCCTGAACCTGTGGGCAACATCACTACTGGGTCTGCAGTCAAAGCAATCTTGAGTTTTTGAAAGCTTAACTCACACTCATCGGATCACGTGAATGGGGCATTCTTGTGGGTCAATCTAGTCAATGGGTCTGCCATAGATGAAAACCCCTCCACGAATCCACGATAATAACTTGCCAAACCCAGGAAGCTCCGAATCTCTGTAGCTGAAGTAGGTCTAGGCCAATTTTGAACTGCCTCAATCTTCTTAAGATCCACCTTAATGCCCTCGGCCGATACAACATGTCCCAAAAAGGCAACTAAATCCAACCAAAACTCACAATTTGAAAACTTGGCATACAATTGACTATCTCTCAAAGTCTGAAGTGCAATCCGAAGATGCTGCTCATGATCCTCTCGACTGAGGGAGTAGATCAAAATATCATCAATGAAGACGATCACAAAAGAATCCAAACATGGCTTAAATACTCGATTCATCAAATTCATGAATGCTGTTGGGGCATTTATCAACCCAAATAACATCATTAGGAACTCATAATACCCATACCGAATCCGACAGATGTCTTAAGGACATTCGATACCCTAATCTTCAACTGATGGTAGCGAGATCTCAAATCAATCTTCGAAAACACTTTGGCAACCTAAATCTAATAAAATAAGTCATCAATACTCAACAACAGACACTTGTTCTTGATAGTGAATTTGTTCAACTGCCGATAATCTATACACATCCTCATCGAACCATCCTTATTCTTCTTCACGAACAATACTGTTACACCCCTGTGCGAGGCACTAGGTCTAATGAATCCCTTATCAAGAAAATCCTACAATTGCTCCTTCAATTCCTTCAACTCAGGCGGGGCCATACAGTATGATGAAATAGAAATTGGCTAAGTTCCAGGAGCCAAGTCAATACAGAAGTCGATATATCTGTCGGGTGGCATCCCCTACAGATCTACAACAAATACCTTTGGAAACTCACGCACCACTAGTACTGAATCCATGGAAGGAACCTCCATACTAGAATCACGGATAAAGGCCAAATATGCTAGACATCCCTTTTCGACCATACACTGAGCCTTCATCTAACCCTGCCGGTAGAATGGCCGGGAGTCCCTGTCCACTCCAATCGAGGCAACTCCGGCATGGCTAAGGTCACCATCTTGGCATGACAATCCAATATAGCATAATAAGGTGACTGCCAATCCATGCCCAAAATAACATCAAAGTCCACCATATAAAAAAGTAGGAGATCTACACTACTCTCAAGGCTCCAAATAGAAATCACACACGAACGATAAACACGATCTACAATAATAGAATCTCCTACAGGCATGGACACATACATATGAGCACTCAAAGAATCACGAGGCACAACCATATAGGAAGCAAAATAGGATGAAACGTTGGAATAAGTAGAGCCCGGATAAAATAGAACTGAATCATCTATA
This sequence comes from Nicotiana tabacum, assembly GCF_000715075.1. Taxonomy (NCBI): domain Eukaryota; kingdom Viridiplantae; phylum Streptophyta; class Magnoliopsida; order Solanales; family Solanaceae; genus Nicotiana; species Nicotiana tabacum. The sequence goes on from NC_134103.1 coordinate 42,727,735, forward strand.
TGGAAAACTGGAACAATGCCTGTGATGACGACGTCAGATGACTCGGCCTCAGGTCTAGCTGGAAATTCATAAAAATGGTGCTTGGCCCCACCACTCTGCCTCTGCCTCTCGGACGGCCTCTAGATGGCTAGCCTCCATCTCTAATGGCATGACGTCCACCTCTAATGGCCTGACCTCCACCTCTGGCAGCCTGACCCCCGCCTCTAGCTGGCTGAGTGGGCGGTGAAGCAACCGGTGCCGGAACCATGACACGAAAACTCTGTTGTGGCATGCCTCTCTGTGACCTGGGGCAAAATCTAGAAAGGTGTCTCGGATCTCCACAAGTATAATAAGCCCTCGATTGCTGTGATTGCTAACCCTGGAACTGGCCTTGTCGACCTGGATAACCACCCTGATAGCTCTAGATCAGGGGTGCACTAATAAGAGATGATGGTTCACTATAGGCTAGCTGCTCAGGATAAGATACATAAGGACCACGACTACTCAAAGCACAGTGACATGCATGAAGCGCTGACTGAAATGGCATAGGAGGAAGGCCTCTACCAAAAGTACCCATGCCTCCTGATGAGGCACCATTGAAACCTCTGAAATTACGAGGCCTCTTATCTGATACCATCCCATCTCCTGGCCACGAAGAATCTCAATCCATCTAGCAATCTCTACGGCCCTCTAGAAAGAAATATCATCTCCGGTCTCCTTGGCCATCTATAGCCAAATGCTGAAAGTAAGTCCATCAATAAATCTCCTCACTCTCTCTCTTAGTAGGAAGTAAGATGACTACATGGCAAGCTAGGTCCACAAATCAGGTCTCATACTGGGTAACAGTCATGCTACCCTACTTAAGGCGCTCAACCTACCTGCAATACTCCCTTTTCAGAGTGAAAGGAATAAAATTCTCCAATAATAGCTGCAAAAACTAATCCCAGGTAAGTGAAGGTGAATCAGCTGGTCTGGTCAGCACATAATCCCTCCACCATCTCTTGGCATAACCAGTCATCTGGAACGCTACAAAGTAGACCCCATTGGTCTCAACAATACCCATGTTGCGCAATACCTTGTGGCAATAGTCTAAGCCGTCCTCTAGGTCCTCAGAAGGTGAACCACTAAAGTGAATAGGGAAGAGCTTTGTGGACTTGTCCAATCTCATTAATCCCTCATTAGACATCACGGGCCTCTCCCCAGTCTGTGCAGCAACAACAGGCTGAACTATCCCAACTGGCTGGACCGCTGGAGTCTAATATATGGGAGCCATCTACTCCGGAGTGTGAGTAGCGGGAGTCTGTGCTTCTCCCCCAGCCAGAGAGATGGCTGATGCCACAGGAAATGCACCAGTCTGGTTCACACTCTCCATAAGGCCCACTAAATGAACTAGAGCGTCCTGAAGCATGAGAGTAGCTATAAATCCCTCCGAAATATGAGCGGGTCCGACTGGTGAAGTATAAGCTGGGATCTCCTCCTCATGATCAATTTGAGGCTCCACTGGGTGCTGCTACTCCAGCTCTAGGCTGAGCTCTGCCTCAGCCTCGGCCTCTGGCTCGACCTCAGCCTCGGCCTCTGGCTCGACCTCAGCCTCGGCCTCTACCCGTGGTAGTGGCTGCAACATGGGGCTTCTGTACTAGTCTGGCGGTAGATGCTGTGCGTGTTCTCATCATCTGCGAGAGAACAAGAATGGAATGATTCAAAAATCAATGATAGAATAAAATCGCACTATAGGGGAAGAAAGAAGTGAAATTTTTCCTAAAACTCCATAGCCTCTAGAAGATAAGTACAAACGTTACCATACCGATCCTCCAAACTCTTCAAAGCTTGCTCATGACTCGTGAGACCTAAGCAACCTAGTACTCTGATACCAATTTGTCGCGACCTGGAATCCCAACCTCGGGGTTGTGATGGCGCCTAAAATCTACTTTCTAGGCAAGCCGACATGAAATAATTAATTAACAAATTTTAACAGTTAAAAACACAATGATGATATTCAACAAGAAATAAAAGCCAAGTCTAACACATTGCTGATATAAACCATGTGATAATATCTACTCCCAAAAATCCGGAGTCACGAGTACACAAGCAACTAGAAGTTTACAAACAAAGTCTAAAATAAATAGAACTGTTCGAGAGAGATAAATAGTAAAAGAGGGAAATAGAAGGGGACTTCAAGGTATGCAGATGCCATCAGATATACCTCGAGTTTCCGCATGAAATGATCCAAGCTGACGCACCTCACGCACCGCTGGGACCAATACCAGTATCTGCACAAGAAGTGTAGTATGAGTACAACCGACCCAATATAATTTGTAAGTATCGAGCCTAACCTCGATGAGGTAGTGACGAGGCTATGAGAAGACACCTATGCAAATAAACCTGTACAAGTGTAAATAAAGCAGCAATAATAATAAGGAATGATAAAATATTAATTAGGAGGGGACATGTGAAAAGGGGAAAGTATAATAAATACGACAAGTATGAAGACACGAAATAGCCAAGTAGATCACCAAACCAGAAATCAGTCAAATCAATGATATAAAAATGGCACGACATCACCCTTCGTGCTTTTACTCTTGTCCTCATCATGCAATAATATGACTATAATGGCATGATATCACCCTTCATGCTTTTACTGTCATCCTCACCATTTAAAAATATGAATGAAAAGGCACAACATCACCCTTCGTGCTTTTATTCTCATCCTCACCATGTAATAATATGAATCAGAATAATGAACAATGCGGGAAAATAATTTAACTTCAAATATGGTGTCATGATATTAAACTTCAACTTCCAAAATATTCAACATCATTAAAATAAGCAATAAATACAAAAATAATAATTAAAGAAGTAATAATCTAACCAAGGCATGGATAACATAATTAACAAAATAATATAATATAAATAAACAAGTTCCACCCGCATGCTTTCACCCAATGATAACGCATAAGTACTCGTCACCTCACATATACGTTGTCCCCACACATAAAACATGTAGCAAATAGACCATCAAGTCCTAATCCCTCAAGTCAAGGTTATCCACGACGCTTACCTCGCTTCATAATCAACGAAATCAATCAACCACGACTGTGCCGTTTGAATAAGCCTCCTAACCAACGAAATCTAGCAAATTTTTGATCAAACGGTTCAAAATAAGTTTTAGAAACTACCTATCAATGAAAGAGGTTCAATTTTGATTATTTAAAAAAGAGTCAAGAAAGGTCAACCTCGGGCCCGCTTGGTAAAAACCCGAGGTTCGGATTAAAATCCGATTACCCATTCACCCCCGAGCCCGGTTATGTGATTTGCTTCGAAATCCAACCTCAATTTGAGGTCTAAATCTCAATTTTACAAAAATATCCAATTTTACCCAAATCCCTAATTTCTACCATGGAAATCCTAAATTTGATGTTGAATTCTCATGAAAAGTAAGGGGTAATTGAAAGGAAATGGATTAGAGTCACTTACCAATGAATTTGGGAAGAAAAGTCTCTTGGAAAATCACCTCTAGAGTGTTTAGGGTTGAGAAATAATGTAAAATGAGCTAAGTCCAGTTTTTCCCCTCTTTTACCCAGCTGCAGATGTTGTAATTGCGAAGTCTTGTTCGCAATTGCGAACATCGCAAATTTGAGATAGTGGTTCGAAATAAGAATCCTATCATAGAGGTCCATAAGGTGCAATTGCGACAAAGAGATCGCCAATGCAATGATACCACTTTCACAATTGTGGCCCAAATCTTCACAAATGCGAAGATGCCCTACTGTTGCCAGGCAACGCAAATGCGACAAGGTGATCGCAAAAGTGATCCTGAGCAGTTCAAAATTGCAAAACTTTTCCTCGCAAATGCGAGGTTGCCCAATCCCAGGTCCCGCTCGCAAATGCAAACATTTGTTCGCAAAAGCGAGGCTTACAAATAAGAGCCACACATATTATATGCGAGATCTGCATCAAACATCAGATCTGGCATGACACAAGCACCCTTTTGCACTACACAAATGCATCCAAAACACATCCAAAACTCACCCAAGCCCCTCGGGCTCCAAATCAAACATGCACACAAGTAACATCATACGAACTTGCTCGCGCGATAAAATACCAAAATAACACATAGAACTACGAACCAAACAACAAAATGCATGAAATGCTTGTAACGACCCGACCGATCGTTTTGTGTATTATAGCCCTATTTCTCAATTTATTTCTTATTCTGTGTTTGTTTGTGGGTATGTGACTTGTCGGGGTAGTTCGTTTGGTTCCGGGGATATTTCGAAATGAATTGGGACACTTAGTCCCAAGGCTGGGAGCCAAAGTTGAAAGAGTTGACTGGATATTGACTTATGTGTAGATGACTCCGGAATGGAGTTTTGATGGTTCCGATAGCTCCGTATGGTAATTCTAAACTTAGGAGCATATCCAAATGTTGATTTGGAGGCCCGTAGGTCATATTGGCTTGAATTGGCAAAAGTTGGGAAAATATTGAAGTTTAGAGAGTTGAGAAGTTTGACTGAGAGTTGACTTTGTGGTTACCGAGCTCGGATTTTGGTTTCAAAAGTGGGAATAGGTCCGTTGTGTCATTTATGAATTGTGTGCAAAATTTGAGGTCAATCGAAGTTGGTTTGATAGGTTTCGGCATCGATTGTAGAAGTTGGAAATTCATTAGTTTCATTAGGCTTGAGTTGGGGTGCGATTTATGTTTTTGATATTGTTTGATGTGATTTAAGGCCTCGATTCTTATGTTATTTTAGAACTTGTTGGTATATTTGGTTGAGGTCCCGGGGGCCTCGGGTGGATTTTGGATGGTTAACGGATTGAAATTGGACTTAGAAGAATTTCTAATGCTGCTGATGTCTGGTGCCATCGCACTTGCGGAGGATTGGTCCTAGGTGCATGACTGAAGAAGCGAGCCTGGAGTCGTAGGTGCGAACTTGTAGGAGTTGGGCAGTGGTCGCAGGTGCGAGGAAGTTTTTCGCATCTGCGGGAAGTTTTTCGCATCTGCGAGCCCGCAGATGCGACGAGTCTCCGCAAATGTGGAGTTTGGTAGAGGTGGTTGGCGATCGCAGAAGCGGAGAGGAATGCACAGGCGCGGATGCGCATAAGAGAATGATGGATCGTAGAAGCGATCTCGCAGGAGCGAAGATTGGGCCGTAGGTGCGGCTGGTCCTGTCCTTAAGTGAATTCCACAGAAGAGGTCCTTTTTTCGCAGAAACGGAGCCGCAGGTGCGGCTGGGGAGTCCGCAGGTGCGAATATGCCTGGGCAGAATATAAAATCGAGAGTTTTGAGGTTCTTCTCATATTTGAACTTTTCAAGCTCGGTTGGAGGCAACTTTTGAGAGGGGTTTCACTAGATTTCAAGAGGTACGCAATTTGTGGTCATTTGCATCTATTAATATTGAATATCCACTGAATTTCCCACCTAGATTATGTGTTTTTAAGGTGGAATATGGGGAATTTTGGACTAGGTATTGGAGAGTAAGATTTGGGGATTTGAGTGAGGATTTGATGTCAGAATTGGATAATTTTGGTATGGTTGGACTCATTGTTGAATGGGTGTTCGGATTTTGTTAATTTTGTCGGATTCCGAGACGTGGGCCTGAGGTTGACTTTTGATAAATAACCTTGCTTTATCATATGGAATTTACTCCTATAGCTTGTGTTGATTGTATTAAGTTGTTTGTGGCTAGATTCAAGTCGTTCGGAGGCCGATTTGCAAGGTAAGGTCTTGTTGGAGTAAAGATTTGCGCAGTTTGAGGAAAGTAATACTTCTAAACTTGGTTCTGAGGGTATGAATCCCTGAAATATATGTTATGTGATTAGTGTTGAGGTGACGCACATGCTAGGTGAAGGACGTGTGGGCGTGCACCGTAGTAATTGTGACTCGGTCAATTCCGTAGAACTGTGTAGTCATCTAATCTTGTTATTATTCATGTATTCTCCATGTGTTAGAGGAATTGAGTTGTGCTTCATGTTAGAAATCATGCTTAGGTTATATGTTGGTACTGTTGGGACCTACAGAGGTCGTTTTGTTATTGAATTATTTGCTTAATTTGCAATTATATACTGAGTCACATCTATCATTTGCATATAATATCTCAGCCTCCGTTGCTATTTATTGTTACATCATATTATCATTGTTTGGGCTGATTGTCATGAGATTTGTGAGCCCGAGAGACTGGAGAGATTAATGACTGAGTGAGGCCGAGGGCCTTATTGTGAGTGATATTTATGGGATCGGGCTACACGCCGCAGCCGACTTCATTGATTCATTCCATGATTATCTTATATTAGCGCTTGGGCAGGATCTACCCCTCCGGAGTCTGACATACCAACAATGAGCGCAGGTACCTACTAAGTGTGAGTGCCGAGTGATTGGGAGCTCCGAGTGATTGAGAGTGCTGAGCGACTGGGAGTGCTGAGTGACTGGGAGTGCTGAGTGATTGAGCGTGCTGGGTGAGATTGAATACTCCGAGAGTATGTATATGACTTTATCATTGTGTTGTATTATAGTTGACATGCATATTTGACATGTAGATATAGATATGCAACATTCCTCATATCAGTCACACTTGGCATATTTTATTAGTGTTGAACTTAAACTATTAAACTAGAAAGCATGTCTACATTTCTGTATTGTCTATAAATTGATTATTGGATTCCTCTCTGAGTTATTACTGCTATTATCTAGATTTGGACTGTACCTAGATGAGCTCGTCACTGTTTTCATCCCAAGGTTAGTTTTGTTAATTATTGAGTATATTTGGTCGGTTGTACTCATACTACACTCTGCACTTCGTGTGCAGATCCAGGTACTTCTGGACACGGCAGTTGCTATACTTGGAGCTTCATCTATTTGGAGACTATTGAGGTAGCTACCTTGGCGTCCGCAGACCTCGACTCTCCTTCTTTTAAGTTTATTAGCACTGTTCTATCTTTCTAGACAGTTGTTTTAGCAGTTAGACTGTATTATCATTTAGATGCTCATGTACTCAGTGACACCCGAATTTGGGAACTTTGCATTCGAGTCATAGTATTTCTTATCGACTATTTATGAGAGTTATTACTATTAAACCTATTTTATCTTGTTTTCAATTTAAAATTATGTAGTTATTTTTGGATGTCGGCTTGACTAGTACTATGATAGGCGCCATCACGACACGTTGTGTTTTGGGTCATGACGATTTTCAAAGAAACTCAAGAACTTCCAAATTCACAATCGAACGACCGAATCCTATCAAATCAACTCTGTTTTGCACCAAATTTTGTAGACAAGTCTTAAATAGTAAAATGAACCTCTACCAAGTTCCGAAACCAAAATCTGAACCCGGTAGCAATAACGTCAAACTACGGTTAAACTTCAGAATTTTTTAAACCTTCAAATTACTAGTTTTCAACAAATCACATCAAATAAAGTTAGAGAATTCCACATTTGCTTTCGGGCATATGCCCAAGTCCAAAATATGAAACAGACCCATCGGGATCGTCAAAATACCAATCCGGGTCTATTTACACAAAATATTGACCATAGTCAACTAAATTCATTTTTAAAGCTAAAATTCATGTTTTCTTCAACTTTTCACATAAAATCTTTTCCAAGAAAAGGCACGGACTACGTATGCAAATTGAGAAATACTAAATGGAGAAAATCGAGGTATCAGAACACAGAAATAAAGTCTAAAACTCAAAACGACCTATTGGGTCATCACTGTATCGTTTTTCGAAAAGCTTATATGTAAAATTTTAAAGAAAATGTGATTTTAGACTTATAATGAGGCTAGAGTTGACCACTGTCAATATTTTTGGTAAATGGCCTTAGTAGGTTTGTATAATATTTTTGGACTTATATATAGTTTGGTTGGGGTCCTGGGTGACCCGAGGTCGTTTCGGCGCATTATGTGAAAATTAGAAAATTGAGTTTTAAACATGAAAATCTTGACTTTTGATGATCAATTCTTGATATTTGATGTTATTTTAATAATTTGAGATAGCGAGCGAGTTTGTATGATGTTATTATACTGATGTGAATGTTCGGATTTGAGCCCAAGGGGCTCAGGTGAGTTTCAGATGTGTTTTGGAAGGGTTTGAATAGTTGATGCAAAACTAGTACTGGTTAGTCAGCAGGTCTCGCATTTGCGAGTACCTCTTCTCAAGTGCGAACTTCTCTTTTGCGAAGTCAAGCTCGCATTTGCGATATTTGGGTTGGGCAGGAAAGCTTTGCAATTACGAAGCAGTGGTCGCATTTTTGAGCAAGTGGGCTTCGTTTTTGAGATCAATATGTCGCTTTTGCGATTAGGGGGCTAGAATAGAGGTCTTCGCAAATATGAAGACATGATTGCTTTTGTGATAGGTGGGATTTCACAAATGTGATGTTTTGGGAAGCAAATGCGACATCAGGAGGGCTCAAAAGTTGTTCGCTTTTGCGAACAACGTAGATTTCACAATTGCAATATCTGCAGTTGTGTAAATTGTGGGAATTTTGGGAATTAACTCATTTTACACCATATTTTAACTATAAAATCCATAGAGGCAATTTTTGCAAAGTGTTTTCCTTCCCAAATTCATAGGTAAGAAACTTTAACTTGTTTTCAATCAATTTCAATTACCTTTTCATGAATTTCATCATAAAATCTATGGATTTCAAAGTAAAAATTGAGGGTTTTGGGTAGAATTTAGGAATTCTTTTAAAAACTGAGATTTAGACCTCGAATTGAGGGTGAATTTCAAAACAAATCACATATACGGGCTCGGGGGTTAATGGGTAATAGGGATTTGGTCTTGAACTCGGATTTTGACCACTTGAGCCCAGGTTGACTTTTGTTAACCTTTTCAATTATGATCAAGATTGAAATTTTATCGTACGACGGTAGTTTGTAAAGCTTATTTTGATGTGTTTGAACAATATTTGACTTATTCGATTGGTTTGGAGGCTTATTCCAATGGGAAAGCCGTGTTGGATTGTTGGCTTTGTTCAAGAAAGAGGTAAGTGTCGTGGTTCACCTTGACTTGAGGGAATTAGGACTTGATTTGTCTATTTTCTACGTGAATTATGTGTGGGGACGACGTATATGCAAGGTGATGAGTGTATATACTTTTTCATGAGTTTAAGCATGCGGGGTGGACTACTTAATTGCATGTCTTCAATTAAATCTTGCCATCATTTAATCCATGTCATTACTCGTTACATGCCTTATTTGATGCTTGTCTTTGCTTGTTAAATACATGCTTTCACTTGTTACATGCCTAAATTTGATATATGTTTTTATGTATTTATGCCATCATTTATTGTCCGCCTTTACTTGCTATATGTTCTTACGTGTTACTAGAGAGATGCTTTAACTTGTATTATGCCTCTACTTGTTTATTAGCCTTACTTGCTTCTATTTCACTTTACTATGTATAATGGATTGTCTTAGAGACTTTATTCATTTAGTTCCCTTTTCGTGTTACGTTGTGCCGTAGTTGGTTGTAGTATTATACATATTGTCAAGACCCCAGTTCCCCTCCTTAGGATATCGTGATGGCACCTAGTCTCTAAGACTAGGTAAGCCTAACAAATAAGAGGATACAATAGAAATAAAGATTGAAACATGATATAAACTAATAAATCTCTTAAATATCTCAAAACTGAATAACAACTACAATGCTCCCAAAACCCAGTGAGACTGAGTCATAAGCTCTACAAGAAGTACCAAAATATCAATATACATCATTGTCTGAATAAAGGATAAATAGTAATAAGATATAGTATAGGGTGACTCCTAGGCCTGCGGACGTCGGGAAGGTATACCTTGAAGTCTCCAAGGATAGCAACCAATCACTAGCGTCTAGAACAAGCAGATGCACCTGGTTCTACACATCTAAGCGTAGTGTGAGTATACCACAATGGTACCCAGTAAGTATCAAGTGTAACCTTGGTAGAGTAGTGATGATGCCAGGTCAAGACACCTACTAGGACAAGATAAACGAAAAAAGTATAATAACTAGAAGTAATGGAAAGCAGAGAAATGAATTATAACAAAGCAACTTAACAATATAAACAAATGGCAGAATTTGTAAGCCTAAAGGCAACAAGAAGAAAGAAAATAAGGGGATCCATAAACAATCAAATACAGACAAAACTGGTAAGACAAGGGAGAATAAAAGCAACAAGAACTGTTCAACCAATAACTCTTTTCAATATAAAATGCACAACAAGAATCACAACCGAGGTACCGCCTAGTATTTATATTTCTCAAATTCAAGCGCAATCTTTCCTTGTATCACTGCGCGAGCCTTACATTTAGTTTTGAAAATTATTTTTTCCGAAATAGCTACCCACATTTTAGCCCACCTTATCACACCGCGTGACTTCAAGTAGTTCCCCTACTAGCAACACGCGTATCAATCCCACCTTATCTCACCGCATGCATTTTAACCCCTAGCCTTATACCATCACATGCGTATCAATATCACAACACAATCACAACTCGCACCACAAATTCCCATATGCCACAACTTACTACAAAGTCAACAATATCAATGTTTACACAACAAATAGCCCATGGCTCAACCATAATGTGTACAAGAATCTCAATGATAACAAAATAAAATTAAATAGCTCAACAAGAGAGATACCTCAACAATTAACAACTTCGCCTCAATGTGATAATGACTTTTACAACTTCAACACCAATAACTCAACAAGAATATATTCCATGAAATAACAACTTCAAGTAAGGTAGTTCAACAACTATAGAAATAACAAGACAATAAGGGAAGAAATAACTTCAACTAAAATATATAAGAGCAAAATAACAAGTCAAAGGTAGAACAAGTGCTACAACGTCAAATAAGCATGTGAGAGTAGATAAACAAATATATGAGTGGATTAACAATGAAAGAGGTGACATGTTATAATAATTCAACTAAAGGCATGGAAATAGACAAAATAGCCTAAACCGGTCAAATACTATATATAACCCATGTACCCACTCGTTACCTTGTGTACACGACTTTCACATAACACAAATAACACAATCAACCCAAATCCTAAGGGGTAGTTTCCCCATAAAAAGTTAGGCAAGATACTTACCTCAAACAAACTAAGTCAACCCACTAATAAGCCTTTTTCGCAAAAAATACAACTCCGGATGACTCGAATCTAGCCAAAATAACTTAATACCATAAATATAAACCATAGGAGACTATTTCGGATAATAAAGTTGCAATCTTTAAAGAAAATCAAAAAGTCAACCTTGGGCCCGCATCTCAAAACCTGACCAAACTTACAAAAACCGAACACCCATTCAATAACGAGTCCAACCATACTAAACGTATCCAATTCCAACCTCAAATCGACCTTCAAATTCTCCATTTATAGTTTAGCAAGTTTTCACAAATTTTTTCAATTTTTCCAACTCAAAACACTAACTAAATGATAAAAACAATGATGGATTCATGAATAATAATCAAATATGAGTCAAAAACACATACCCTAATCCAATCTTCGAAAATCCCATCAAAAATCGCCCAAAACCGAGCTCTCTAACTCAAAATGTGGAAAATGAAGTGAACCCTCATCTCTAACCCTTTTCTGCCCAGCGATTTTCGCTTCTGCGGACACTCTGTCGTATCTGCGACTCCTCACCTGCGGAAAATCCATCCCCCCATTATCATCAAGAGGTATATCCTCATAACTCATCAATAAATTACATAAGGACATGATAACAACAAAAAATACGGATGGGGTTCAACATATAAAACACGACTACGGCTAAATCAAATATAGCAATGAAGTTCGGGTAGTCATACAAAGGATCACATATGTGTCACAAAGTGCACACCTCCAAATCAAGTCTCAACACAAGAATAAATACGGATGTGTGGTCATAACATACATGTATTTACCTCCGAGGCAAGTTTAGCATAAATCTCAAAATTAGTTCATCATGTTCAACTAAGACACCAATAGCCTTAACATTAGCCCTAGCTTGGTTTATTATGCTCACGTAGTCAATTAATTAAATAATATATAGAATCAAGTAGAACACACAATCAAACAAGACATAGAGTAATATAAAATCAACCTCGAGCATGAATACCCACGACACATGTATATATGCTTGTAACCTCATATATACATCACTCCCGCATGTAGCAAATAATACCAATTATTAGGAAACAATTTCTCAACCAAAGTTGGGCAAGACACTTACCTCAAATAAGCCAAATCTATACTCTAAAAATGCCTTCTCACATGAATCGACCTCCGAACGGCTCGAATATAGAAAAAAATAACTCAATAACATCAAATAATGACATAGTAATCAAACCAAAATGATTAAGGTCGAATCTTTAATTAAATTATTACACCCCATATTTTCGTACGTAAAAGTACGCCATAAGTAAATTGATGAAAGCTCGGAAGTGAGATTATTTTGAGATTATTAGTGTCATGCTATTTCAAGCAAGTGATAAGTAAATTCGTGAAGGTGAAAGGGTAAGCGAATCGAAGAAAATGAGTTTCGGCGAAATTTGACATTTTGGGATAAAATACGGTCCAAGCTATAATACCCCGTATTTATGGACTAGTACCATACAAGGTACCATATGACCATGATAGTAAGGTGTATAAAGTGTGTTAAAAGTGGGTAATATTTTAAGTAATTTGAGATAATTTTTAATTATGTAGGTAATTGGTTAATTATTAGGTAATAGGATATTACCTAATTAATTGAGCATAATGTGGATAAAGTTAAATGCTCCCAACGTGGCAGCCAAGGGGTCTTGATTTAAAGACCAAGTAATGACTCTTAGTCATTAAAATAGGTGGCTCATTTTGAGGACTTTGTGGCCAAGTCATGCTTATCAAGGTGGGGGCCCACATCACCAAGGCTTAAAAGCTTCTTTAATTCTCTAAACAAGATACATACATCTTCAAAGGTTACAGATGAACTTCAGCAATGAAACATTATACCAAATTAGGATAAAAATCAAAAGAGAAATATATCTATCTTAATAGCAACGTAAATGCTTCAACAAAGATCATTTTTTCAATAGCAACATGATTTGCTTCAAGAATTTCATACGAAGTTATACTGCGTAATAGCAACGGGATTTGCAATTCTAAGGGAGTACGGTGCAATCTCTCTCAAGAATATCATACGGAGTTTTTCCTAGTTCGATCCACTGTTACGTGTTCTTCGCAAAAGACGTGTGTTAGAGGGATTGTTAAGAGAATCGGTTCAGGTATGTTAAGGCTATCCCTTCTTTCTTTTTGGCATGATCCATACGATATAAATGAAACGAGCAAAATACGCAACTTTCATAAATGACTCTATTCATAGAAATCCTAGGGGTGTCTATATTCTTGATTCCCCCAGTGAATTATTATTATATCTTCTGTTCACGGGTCTCAGAAAAATCCGTATTTGATAAAGTTTATTCGTAAGGCATATTGATTTTTATGACATTCCGAGAAATCTTATTAACGTATTTCTTATGCATTTCATGCATTTATACATGTACATTGACCCATGACCAGATGATGTTATATACGCGTATATATATGTATATATATGTATATGGGATATAGAAGAGGCTACGACGTTATATACGCACCACCACCTGATTAGCTGGTATACGTTGATGATTTGTCCACAGTGGCCGAGATGATATGATGGGATGCCCTCAGAGGCTTGATAATTTTATGTACGCATATACCTATGCATGGTATGACATTTGTATGCATATGCATGGCATTGTAAATATTATTGATTCACATAGTTATTCAGACTTACATATTAAGTCTTTTACTCCATGTTTCTCATATCTATTATTTACTGATGTTTATTCTTTACATACTCGGTACATTATTTGTACTGACATCCATTTTGCGTGGGGACGCTGTGTTTCATGCCCGCATGTCCCGATAGACAAGTTGAGAGCCCTCCAAGTAGGCTATCAACTCAGCGGAAGATGTTGGTGCGCTCCATTTGCTCCGGAGTTGCTATTTAATCAGTATCATTAGGACATGTATTGATTGGTATGGCGGGGCTCTGTCCCGACCTTTATGACAATTATGTATTCTTAGAGGCTTGTAGACATATGTCACATGTACGGGTATTTGTATGGCCTTGTCAACCTATATATTGAGTTTATAAAGGATCATGTTGGCCTTATAGGCCCGTATGTCACGTGTATGGGTTTTTATATTAGGTTGGGTCGTTCTATGTCGGGTAATTCCATCATGTTTACTATGTTTATATTATGACACTCCCCTTCTGACCCACTTACCTATGATGATGCAATAAGAAAGATACGTTATATTGGTACTCGGTTGAGTAAAGTACCGGGTGCCTGTCGCGGCCCATCGGTTTGGGTCGTGACAAAAGTGGTATTAGAGCTGTTCTGTCCTAGGAAGTCTACAAGCCGTGTCTAGTAGGGTCTTATTTATGGGTGTGTTGTGCACCTCACTTATAAGTAGGAGGCTATAGGGAATTTAGGACTGTCACTCTTTCTTTTTACTCTAGATGGTGTGGTAGAGCTCAGTTGTAAGAACTCAATTTCCTAAACTCTATCTTATTCATAATACGACGATGCCTACATCTAGAAAGACTGTTGGTAAGAGATTGAATGTGGCTATGGAAGAGTTGAGTCAGAGGAACTCGTTTGTTTTTATGATGCTTATGATGAGTAAATGTAAGGTCTTCAACAGAACATGTGGGTACTAAGACGTGTAAGCTTCTTGATAAGGAGCCTTAAGACAAGAATATGTATCCATCCATATGGTGAAAAGCAATAAGAGATTCACAAGATAGATACAAGTTTCAACAAGTAAAAGAAGCAAGGTGAAGAAGGGTACGATGCGCCCAGTTAATAAAGAATATTAGTATTTACAATTCAGGTAGAGGAATATAAGCCTTTTGAGTTACCTTCAATAATAATAGAGGTATGTACAATTGGCCACACCCATCTCATTTATGCCTTATGGGGGCTAACAAAAGTAGTATAAGAGAAGGACGGATATCAGGATCCGGCTGGGGTAAGAGTAACCCAAAATGGTGAATGGATTGTTTGCGTTAGTTGACATTTCCAAAGGATATTGTAAATGTGCTAATAGATCTCCTTGTGAGACACCCAAATGGTGCACTCTAGAATAGTACAACTAGATATGAGTACTGCAAAGATAGGCACTGGAAGCCTTGACGGGATAAATATTACCTTAGTGTTTCTCCCGTCCCTAGTAGAGAAAGAATGTTAGGCAACCCGATGGGCCGGTAGATGCAGCAAGGGGAGCTAAAAGCAAAAGAATGTCTTGTTCGAGTTTCAGAATAAAGTGATAGACATAAATGTTAGCGGGAAATAAGAAGAGAGTTAATGAAGCATTATGAAGTAAGATGTGATACATGGATGACAACGGTAGATCAAAAAGATGACAGTATTACAGAGTCTATAGTCAAGTGAAGGAAAAGACGAGAGGTGACATGCCTTGAGACAACAAAAGAGTATAGGCCATAAAGTCATATCTTTATTTCGAGAAATAAGTTCTTGACTCTAACTTGATTACCATAAGGAAACGTTAGACCCCAGAGTAATACAAATCAGTATGGACTGGTGAACAAGATAAACTAAACATGAATTAGGGACTGAGTGATTTGATAATAGTCGGTACCATGAGAATTTTAGATTGCGTTCCAGCGATAATAAAATGTATAACAGAAGAAGATTCATGAGAAATTCACAGAATGGTCATTCAGGAAGACGCTTCCCTAAAGCAAGCAATGCGAGCAAAGTTAAGCTTAAGGGACTGTATGTTTCAGTTATACTAAGTGTCACCCTCGCGAGTAAGAAATTTTGTTATCCTTGGTACAGAAGGATTTTCACAAGGCGGGTAAGGGTCATCAATGATGTGAAAGGACGCCAAAGATGAAGAGGTAAAACATCTATAGGTGTCATAGCTCTAAATATTAGTACTCCCCTAAAAGGGGGAATATAGAGTGATGTGGCATTAAGTCAGAATTAAGTGGTTTTAGTAACTACGGATTGGTAAAAAGGAGAATGCAATAAAAATGAGATAGGGATGAGATTGCACTCATTCAAATCCTATAGACATGCAACGATTCCAGGACATTATGCAAACACGACGTCAAGGAGAGAAAGTAAGGATTCCTGCCCGAGATATTATTAATAGATAAGGAGCTAGTGCGAGACGTAAGTTAAGACAAAGTAAATAACCCAAGAAAGATTACGCGGAACATTCATATGGGATTGGACCAACGAGCAGTTAGTAGTTGATTCAGGAAGAGCCTAGTTATGGCTAGACAAGAGGATATAGACAATCAACAGATCGTGCAAGATAAACATAGTGAATCCAGTCTAGTAGATATGACATTGTAATACTTGGGATATATTCAGATAGGAGTTGGAGTAGTTAAAGGCAAGTTATGAGTGTCACGGAAATCAAAGAGAGTACCAATGGGAAGACAGCCAAAACATTAGTTCAGGAGCAACTCTACAAGCACAAGGGCGTGGGAATAAGCAACTACGGTTAATTATAGGCGAAGAATAACATCAAAAAATTCCGTCAAGTATATGAGGTAATAAGCTCACAGATTTACAAGAGTTAGAAGGTCTTCCCTAAATACGACAATGAAAGAATAGCAGAGGAAGTAAGGAAGAAGGCTTTAACCTAAGCTCGGTGACCTAAGGAGGAAATGGTCTTCTAACAACAGTCTCACAATAACATTGTATGCATTCCATAAGAAAATGTCACCTACCGTGGCTAATGAACATGAAGTAACATTACAAGTGATATTCAAGATCATATGAGTTATATGGAATTCCAATTTGTGTGGGCACTAAGGTAGGATAAATATACACACAACAAGGGGGCAGAAAGACCAGGAAAAGTAATAGCTAATACCAGAAGCCGCGGATCAGGAGATAGCTTAAGCCTACATAAAGGCTGATTAGAAGGAAGAGGAAACTAAAGAGTTACATCAACTAAGTAAATTAGGAGTCTAATTTTTGGACCAGAAAGTTATAGACATCATGATTGAGAACATTGCAAAATTTCTCTTAACATCAGAGGTACAAGAGATTTAGTACAACAACCATATTTTATGATGGCTCTACCACAAAGCCAGATAGAAGAGTACCAGCCTCATAAGAAGTCAGTATGAAGCTACCACCAGGTTGTGTATGCCCCAGAGGTGCAAGTATTATAAGAGAGCTTCAAGTTGTGGATGTGAATTATACCTATATGGAACGAGGGTTATGAAAGAGATAGAAGATATGATGTGAGACTTTAAGATAAGTAAGGTAAAGGTGAACAACGTACACGATACTCAAGCATAGAAGGTTGTGAATAGTCCATACTACGGATAAAAAACTAGAAGCGCGGAGATTCAATATCCAGGAATGATAGCACCGTCGTCAGTGGCATATCTTCCAGCCTATGGTTTCTAGGTATCGAAAAGCCTGATTAAGAAAGTAAAGAAGAGTTAGAGACGATGTGATATCTCGCTTGATGTTCTAGGATGACATAAGGAAATCTATGATGCAAGCAATTTGAAGGAAGGTTGCGAGTAGTATAAATAGATATGTGTAGGCTGCAAGCTATTGTATGGTAAAGAGACAAGGTTCTAGAAGATAGGAGTAAGGATAAGAAATGGTGAGTGAGAAGGTGATGAAAGGGGGTTTAGTCCTTAGGATTAAAATACCCACGTAATGTGAATCACATTGGGATGCTATGAAAAATAGTTGTGGAAGTATAGTATCGCCCCTAGGTGGATCCGTCTAATTACTCCAGATGTCCCCGACGAGACGTTACATTAGAGGTCAAGTTATCAGTGGTAGATTATGGATCAACGTTAAGGTGAATCGACAATGGATGGATAAAGTTCCAATGTATGAGAAGGGATAAGGATTCCATCCTTTAGATGAACAATAATAAGGAAGCATTGAAGGACATGGATTTATACATCTATGATAAGAAGCAATGAAAGTAACTTGGAGTTCGGTAGCAGACCTCAGTAATGATAAATGGAAGTAAGAGTTATGGTATAGTATAACCTACCTAGAAGCAGTAAAGTCATACGAATGGATAACTTGGTCTATGAAATAAGATATATCAATATTTGTAAGTTCAACAAAGTATCGAGCAAAGAACTTCAGTATACTATAGATGCCCAGAGAGACATCTTATCAAGCTCTGTATATGCTTACAAAGTGAGGCCTGGAGATTAGCTAAAACAAGCTGGAGGAAAAAAGGAAGAGAAGGGTCGCATAGGTGCACATACAAGGAAAAAGTCGTACAGGCTGCATGACAGAAGGTAGCAAGAGTTACGAGGTTGGAAGAATTCCGACCACAAACCGTGATGTGAGAAAGAGGCCTAAAGGGGGGAATGCCCTGGACTTTGGATTTATTCACATAACAATTACCTAGATGGCAAGAAGAGTATTAAAGTATTCACAAGAGCTATAGATTATGATAAATGCATCAGTCAACATTCGAGGACGAATGTTCCAAAGGGGGAAATGATGTTACACCCCATGTTTTCGTACGTAAAAGTACGCCATAAGTAAATTGATGAAAGCTCGGAAATGAGATTATTTTGAGATTATTAGTGTCATGCTATTTCAAGCAAGTGATAAGCAAATTCATGAAGGTGAAAGGGTAAGCGAATCGAAGAAAATGAGTTTCGGCAAAGTTTGACATTTTGGGATAAAATACGATCCAAGCTATAATATCCCGTATTTATGGACTAGTACCATACAAGGTACCATATGACCATGATAGTAAGGTGTATAAAGTGTGTTAAAAGTGGGTAGTATTTTAAGTAATTTGAGATAATTCTTAATTATGTAGGTAATTGGTTAATTATTGGGTAATGAGATATTACCTAATTAATTAAGCATAATATGGATAAAGTTAAATACTTCCAATGTGGCAGCCAAGGGGTCTTGATTTAAAGGCCAAGTAATGACTTTTAGTCATTAAAATAGGTGGCTCATTTTGAGGACTTTGTGGCCAAGTCATGCTTATCAAAGTGGGGCCCACACCACCAAGGCTTAAAAGCTTCTTTAATTCGCAAAACAAGATACATACATATTCAAAGGTTACATATGAACTTTAGCAAGGAAACATTATACCAAATTAGGATCAAAATCAAAAGAGAAATATATCCATCTTCATAGCAACGTAAATGCTTCAGCAAAGATCATATTTTCAATAGCAACATGATTTGCTTCAAGAATTTCATACGAAGTTATACTGCGCAATAACAACGGTATTTGTAATTCTAAGGGAGTACAGTGCAATCTCTCTCAAGAATATCATACGGAATTTTCCCTAATTCGATCCGCTGTTACGTGTTCTTCGCAAAAGACATGTGTTAGAGGGATTTTCAAGAGAATCGGTTCAGGTATGTTAAGGTTATCCCTTCTTTCTTTTTGGCATGATCCATACGATATAAATGAAACGAGCAAAATACGCAACTTTCATAAATGGCTCTATTCATAGAAATCCTAGGGGTGTCTATATTCTTGATTCCCCCGGTGAATTATTATTATATCTTCTATTCATGGGTCTCAAAAAAATACTTATTTGACAAAGTTTATCCGAAAGGCATATTGATTTTTATGACATTCCGAGAAATCTTATTAATGTATTTCTTATGCATTTATACATGTACATTGAACCTTGACCAGATGGCATTATATACGCGTATATATATGTATATATATATGTATATGGGATATGGAAAAGGTTACGGCGTTATATACGCACCACTACCTGATCAGCTGGTATACGTTGATGATTTGCCCACAGTGGCTGAGATGATATGATGGGATGCCCTCAGAGGCTTGATGATTTTATGTACGCATATACCTATGCATGGTATGATATTTGTACGCATATGCATGAAATTATAAATATTATTGATTCACAGAGTTATTCAGACTTATATGTTAAGTCTTTTACTCCATGTTTCTCATGCCTATTATTTACTAATGTTTATTCCTTACATACTCGGTACATTATTTATACTGACGTCCCTTTTGCCTGGGGATGCTGCGTTTTATGCCCACTGGTCCCGATAGACAGGTTGAGAGCCCTCCAAGTAGGCTATCATCTCAGCGGAAGATGTTGGTGCGCTCCATTTGCTCCGGAGTTTCTATTTGGTCAGTATCATCAGGACATTTATTGATTGGTATGGCGGGGCTATGTCCCGACCTTTATGACAATTATGTATTCTTAGAGGCTTGTAGACAGATGTCATGTGTACCGGTATTTGTATGGCCTTGTCAGCCTATATTTTGAGTTTATAAAGGATCATGTTGGCTTTATAGGCCCGTATGTCACATGTATAATTTTTTATATCAGGTTGGGTCGTTCTATGTCGGGTAATTCCCTCATGTTTACTCTGTTTATCTCATGATGTCCCTTTCTGGCCCACTTACCTATGATGATGTAATAAGAAAGATACATTATGTTGGTACTCGGTTGAGTAAAGTACCGGGTGCCCGTCGCGGCCCATCGGTTTGAGTTGTGACAAAAGTGATATCAGAGTTAACCAAATTGTCAACCCCGGGCCTGCACCCTGCAACCCGAAATAACTCACAAATCCCGAATATCCATTTCAATGCGAGTCCAAATATACAAGTGTTATCCAAAACCAACTCCAAATCGAGGTTCAAATCTTCATTTTTCACTTTAGAAAAGTTTTACGAAAACTCCCAAAATCTCTTTCTTATCTTTCAAGACAAAAATCTCTTTTCTTCTTTATGATTCCTTGATTTAGAGCCAAAATCAATGATAGATTTATGTTATAATCTTAAATTCGAGTTAGGTTTACTTACCCAAATGAAGTAGCTGAAAACTCCCTAAAACATCGCCTCTTCCCGAGCTCCAAAACTTTGTGAAAAAAGTAACTAAATCCCGCAAAAAGTAAAAAACATATATAGCAGCTGTCCCAGCATGAATCGGATGCTTTATGATCTTGAAACTCATATATGATAATCCCAACATAATCCTTGCGATATTACACCCAAGATAGCCTTTTGAATCACCCAATTTGTCCTTAAAATAAGGAAAATATGATATTTTGAAGTTTTAAAGGAAGTCTGAAAATTTCAGGGACATAATCGGTATTTTTAACATTGTTACACCAGAAAATCAGCAATTGCAAAATCTTCGTTTTAGTACCCGAAACTCATTCAGAACCTCTTGGATACAAACCATATATGCATTTCAATCATAAAACACACTACAAACCTGCTCGCATACTCAAAACACTGAAAAGAGGTTATCTTGACCCGATAGTGACCGTGGTCCAACTCATAATTCTTAACTTAACTAGTCTCTCAAGCAATGATCCAAAATATACCCGAGCACCTCGGGATTTCATCCAATCATAACATTACAAATACATTATCCAAACTTATCCAAAGCCTCAAAACAACCATGAGAAGATCACAACAAAAAATCGAGGCTCAAACTGAATAGAATTTCTCTTAAGCTTTTAAAGCTTCATTCTTTCAAAAGACTGTCCGAATCACACTTAAACATTTCAGATTACTTCCAAACTTTTCCACAAGTTCAATTCAACTATATAGACCTATCCAAAGTCTCGAAAAATCATTTGGAATCAAATAACATTAAAGTTAACTCTTGGTCAAACTTATGAACTCTTAATTTCCTGGAGCGAAGCTTCATGCCATAATAGATGCTTGTTACAGTGGAACTATGCTTGATTTACCTTTCCTTTGCAGGATGGACAGGTCTGTGAAACTAAATATTTGTTTCTTCCTAATGATCTAATATTTAGTAGGATATGTAATTGCTAATACTAGAGTAGAAAAGCTAATTCCACAAATAATCATTCAACTCATAAAACTGAATTCTGTTACAAAAAAAAAAACTCTACTATGTCTATATATATCACATAATTAAATAACACCAGAAAATGTCGAATCCGGTCCCATAAACACAAGTAGGTTATCACTTCAGGATAGACAATCCGAGCGTACCATTCAGATTTTGGAGGATATGTTGTGGGCATGCTCATTGGATTTTGGGGGTCAGTGGGACCAGTTTTTATCTCTAGCAGAGTTCACCTATAACATCTATGAATCGAGCATCCAGATAGTTGTGTACGAGGCCTTATATGAGAGGCGATGTCATTCTTCGGTTGGATAGTTTGTGCCCGGTGAGGCTAGAGTTTTGGGCACGAACTTGGTTCGTGATACTTTGGAGAAGGTGAAAGTGATTTAGGAGCGGCTTCGTACAGCTCAGTCCAGGTAAAAGAGCTATGCAGACCAGAAGGTTCGAGATATGTATTACATGGAAGGTGAGAAGGTTCTTCTCTGAGTGTCGCCTATGAAGGGCGTGATGCAATTTGGGAAGAAGGGTAAGTTGAGCCTGAGGTTTATTGGCCCCTTTGAGATCCTGGAAAGAGTTGGGGAGGTTGCTTATAGGCTTGCATTACCTCCTAGCCTAGTAGGGGTACATCCGGTATCATGTTTTCATGCTTTGGAAGTACCATAAAGATAGGTCACGTGTTTTAGACTTCAGCACGGTGCATCTTGATGAGAATTTAACCTATGAGGAAGTGTCGATGGTTATTCTAGATCGGCAAGTTCGGAAGATGAGATCTAAAGATATTCCTTTTGTAAAAGTGCATTGGCGAGGTCAGTCAATTGATGAGGCTAATTGGGATTCTGAGTCCGATATGAGGAGTAGATACCCACACATATTTGCCAGTGTAGGTACATTTCTATGTCCATTCGAAAATGAACATTTCTTTTTTCGGTGGAGAATGTAACGATCCGATTAGTCATTTTGAGTACTAGATCTCTTTTCTGTGTTTCAACACTTTTCATAACTCCATTTGAGGATTTACGATTTACATGCGTGGTCCATATCGATTTTCGAAAAGTTTACACATGAAATTTTAAAGAAAATATGATTTCTGACTTTTAATGTGGCTAGAGCTGACCACGATCAACGGTTTTGGTAAACGACCTCGTATTGGTATTTTGTCGATTCCAGTAGGTTCATATGATGATTTTGTACTTTTACACATATTTGGTTGGGGTCCCGGGCGATCCGAGGCCGTTTCAGCGCATTATATGGAAAAATGGAAAATTGAGTTTGATGATCGTTTCTTGAATTTTAATGGTTTGAGCTTACGAGCTAGTTTGTATGATGTTATTATAGTTGTGTGGATATCCGGAGTGGAGCCCGAGGGGCTCGGGTGATTTTCGGATACATTGTAGACTGATTTTTGGATTAACATGCCTGTTGGTGTGCATATTATGTAGGTGTCACATTTGCGATGACCTGTTCGCAAATGCAAGCACCGCATTTGCGATGCCAAGCTCGCATTTTCCATACTGTGGGGGGGGGGAGGGGGGGGCTGGGGACAAATTTGCTTTTGCGAAGATCTGTTTGCATTTGCGAAGGTGGAGGTGTGTGCTTTTGCGATGTTTCTGTCGCATTTGTGATTAGAAGGAAATCAGGGGCAGCTTCACATTTTTGAAGCCTTCGTCGCATGTGCGAACTGTCTAAGTTCGCATTTGCATTGAAGCCATCACTTTTGCGATGTTGGAGGCTCCGAGACTGGACTCCATAAAGGCGATTTTTGGATAGCAATTTCTTCCCAAATTCATAGGTTAGTGATAATAACTTATTTTTGTTCAATTTCAAGTACTTTTTCAAGAATTTCATCATCAAATCTAAGAATTTTAAAGTAGAAATCTATGTTCTTTCATGGTAGAAAAATAGGAATTTGGGTAAAATTGAGAATTTTTGTAAAATTGAGATTTTGACCTCAAATTGAGGTTGGATTTCGAAACTAATTCATATATACGGGCTCATGGGTGAATGTGTAATCGGAATTTGGTCTTAATTTCAAATTTCGACCACTTTGGCCCGTATTGACTTTTTGTTGACCTTTTTAATTATTCTAAAGATTGAACTATTTTCACTCGAAGGTAATTTCTAAAGCTTGTTTGGACTTGTTTGAACAATATTTGTTTCGACTCGATTGGTCTAAAAGATTGTTCTAAAGGAAAAAACGTGTTGGATTGTTGATTGTGTTCTAGAAAGAGGTAAGTATCTTGGTTAACCTTGAATTGAGGGAAATAGGGTAGAAGCGAGTCTATTTGCCATGTGATCTATCTGTTGGGGGCGGCATATAGTGTAAATGCGTTAGCCATGGAATAAGCATGTGGGTAGACTAGCCTTATTTGTGCCATGTTATTTGTGTATTATGTCTTCCATGCTTTAGATAGGATGTTTAATTCTTCAAGTTATCACATTCATGTTATTTTCTATGTTTAGATTATTGAGATATTGGTGTTGAGATTGTTGAATTGTTGTTGTGGGTGGTTATTGTTGGAAGATTCTCATATGGGGAGTTGTGTTCAAATACTATTGTTGATATTGAATTTGCTTCCCACGTTTCTTATAATGTGTTGTATGTGATTTCTTGGTGAGAAAGAGTGAAATGCACGAAGGGTGTTGCCGTGCTTGTGAGGAAGAGCGAAATGCACGAAGGGCGTTGTCCTGCTTGTGAGAAAGAGTTATTGTGCACAAAGGGTATTTCCATGCCTTATTTATATATTGATATAATTGCTTGAGCGAACATGAGAATATGCACGAAGGGTGGCTTTATGCTTGTTTTTACTATAATGTGAGGATGAGATTGAAAGCACGGACGGTGATGTCGTGCAACTTTGTTATTTTCATTGCTCTTTGCTTTGATATTTGGAATGTGGACTAGGCTTTTGGCTTCTTTATTTACTTTTGAAAAGTTGTTGATAAATTATGAGTTGAGGTTTACTTAGTGACACTTTACATTATGTTTACATTTATTGCCCTTTACTTGTGTACTTGTTACCCCTTCACTTGTCCCCATCTCGTGGTTATATTTGATACTTTATCTGTTATTTTGTTACTTCTTGATATATAACTGCACAAATTTATTGTAGGTGTCTTGTCTTAGCCTCTTCACTACCTCATCGGGGTTAGGCTCGACTCTTACTGAATACATTGAGTCGCTTATACTCATACTACACTTGTGTAGATTCGGATATCAGTACCATCAGAGGCCTAAGAGGTTCTTAGCGGATATCGGATAGGTGATTCAAGGTAGAGCTACATTCCATTCGCAAGCTTTGAGTCATCTTCTTATTTCTATTGTACTGTTTCCATTTCCGGGACAATGTTGTACTTCTTTCAAAATATTGTATTTAGTATACTCTAGTAGCTCATGTACTTTTAACTCCACATCTTGGGATGGTTGTGTTAGATATTGGTTCTAGACTTATTATGTTTATCTCCAAATTAATTTTTAACGCTATGTTATTATCATGTTGTTAGTCATTATTGAAGTTCTTTCATTTTTTACTGTTGTGTGTTGGCTTGTCTAGTAAGTGGTGTTAGGCGCCATCACGATCCCGATTGCTTGGAATTTTGGGTCGGGACAATAACAAGTAAGGATGTATGTTCATAACATACGGATATCTACCTCCGAGGCAAGTTTAGCATAAATCTCAAAATTTGTTCATCAGGTTCAACTAAAACACTAATAGCCTTAATATTAGCCCTAGCGTGGTTTATTATGCTAACATAGTCAATTAATTAAATAATACATAGAATCAAGTAAAACACGCAACCAAACAAGGCATAGAGTAATCTAAATCTACCCCAAGTATGAATACCCACGATACATGTATATACGCTCGTCACCTCATATATACATCACCCCCCGCATGTAGCAAATAATACCAATTATTAGGGAAAAACTCTCTCAATCAAAGCTAGGCAAAACACTTACCTCAAACAAGCAAAATAAATGCTCTGAAAATACCTTCCCGTGCAAATCGACGGCTGAACGGCTCGAATCTAGCCAAAAAAATTCAATAATATCAAATAATACCATAGGAATCAAACCCAAATAACAAAGGTCAAATTATAAATCAAATACTCGAACTCAACCTGGGCTCGCACCCCTTAATCCGACAAAACTCACAAATCCTGAATACCTTTTCCAATACGAGTCCAAATATACAAGTTTAATCCAAAACAAACTCCAAATCGGGTTTCAAATATCTATTTTTCACTTTAGAAAAGTCCCCCCCCCCACCCAAATACACTTTCTTATCTTTCTAGCTAAATTCTTCTTTTCTTCTTTAAAATTCCATGATTTAGAGCAAAATCAATGATAGATTCATGTTATAATCATAAGTTCAAGTTAAGATTACTTACCCCAATGAAGCAGATGAAAACTCTCTCAAAAGTCGCCTCTTTCCAAACTCCAAAACTTTGTGAGAAGAAATAACTAAATTTTAAAATAAGTAAAAAAAAAATAAATACAACAATTGTCCCACCCCGAATCATATACTAGATGATCCTGAAAGTTACATATGATTATCCCAACATAATGTTTGTGAGATTACATCCAAGATAGCCTTTTGAATCACCCAATCTGGCCTTAAAATGAGGTAAATATGAAGTTTTGAAGTTTTAAAGGAAGTGAGAAAATTTCATTGACATAACCAGTTTTTTCGACATTGTTGTGCCAAAAATTCAGCAATTGCAAAATCTTCGTTTTAGCACCCGAAACTCATTCGGAACCTTCAGGATACAAACCATATATGTATTTCAATCATAAAATATGCTACGAACTTGCTTGCGCACTAAAAATACCAAAAGGAAGTCATCTTGTCCCGATATCGACCGTGGTAAAACTCCAAATTCTAAACTTAACTAGTCTCTCAATAAATGATCTAAAACACACCTGAGCTCCTCAGAACCCCATCTAATCATACCAACAAGTACAAATACATTATCCAAACTTATCCAAAGTCTCAAAACACCCATGGGAACATCACAACAAAGAAACAAGGCTAAAACGTAATTGAATTTCTCTTAAGTTGTTAAATCTCTATTTTTTTCAAAAGAGTGTCTGAATCACACTTAAACACTTCGAGTTTCTTCCATACTATGCACACATGTTCAATTCAACTATATAGGCCTATCCAAAGTCTCGGAACACCAATTGGAGTACAATAACATCAAGGTTAACTCTTGGTCAAACTTATGAACTCTTAAGTTCTTCAAATTGCCAACTTTCGACAAATAGTGTCGAATTATTTATCTCGACTCCAAAATCCTAACCATTCGTGATAGCTCCTAAAACACTCTCTAGGTAAGCCGGATATAACAATAATGAACCATAATAGAAGAAATTATAGAACTAGCATGTAAGGCCCCGTAAAGGTTTTTCCTAAAAACCGGGTTCTGTGATGCCAAAGTAGGAGTAGAGGTTAATAATAGTAGAAAACCCGTGGTTCCGACTTTTTGGGTTGAACAAAGCACCGGATTTTAAAGGAAAATGTTTGGCAGTGTTATGCATTTCTGCGGTCCATTATGCGACAACAGAATTACTCTGCGGACCGCTTAATGTCCGCAGAGTGAGGCAGTTAATTGGGCCAGTTTGGATGAAATTTTGCGGTCGACTATGCGACCGCATAACTATTCTGCGGTTCATTATGCGACCGCAGAACAGGTTTGTGGGCCGCATAGTGACCGTAGACACGGACAAGTTTTTGGCTGTTTTGGTCGCCGATTATGCAACCAATATGCGGTCCGCATATCGATTATGCGATCGCAGACCTTGGGAGCTTCATTTTTGGGGTTTTTAAACCCGACCGTATTTCATTAAAACACATTCCATGGACCATTTTGATCATATTTTCTGATATTTTTAGAGTGAGAGAGAGGGTCCTAGTGGGAGAAGTGATCTTCATCACATTGCTCTCCAATTCTCACTTAGAATCTTGAGGATTATCAAGAGAGACACCTAGGTCTTCTTCCTAAGAGGAAAGATTCTATCAGCCAAACTCTTAATTTCAAAATGTAACTAGAATGGGCCATTAGTAGGGTAATTCATGGGGATGGGAGTGCTTACCTTGCATGCATCTATCCTTGTAGTATGTGAGAAGATTGTGAGATAAAAATGACAGAGAATGGGTTGGGGAAGGATGGAATCCTCCACAAAGAAAAAGGGCCTTAAGGCATTGATGCACACCTAGTGTTTGATAATATGCTCAAATGAGCTAACACCATGTTCATCTTCCTAATTTTGGTTCAATTTTGTTATATTGCTAAAATTGATTAAAGTGGATAATATTCCAGAACGTCTTAGAGTTTTAAGGAGCTCAATTGAGGTATGTTGGTTAAACCCCCTTCTTCTTAGAATCGAACCCCAGGGTGATTGTGTAATTGGAGTAAGCCCTTGATCATTATAGATTTTGCGATTTCTAACGTGTTTGTGTTGAAGGATGTAAGTTTAATATTTATTCTAAATGCTTCATCGTGTTATCTTGTCATTGAGGATGTGTTTAAAAATATGGAATATGTGTTAGAAATATTAAGACTTCATGTCAAGATCGAAATAAAGGTTGTTCTGCCAAATTATATGAAAAACCTCTATGTGCCTAAGATTCCCAAATTGCTCATATATGAATTTATTGTCTTGAATGGGGAACCTTATTGATTTTGATAATGATATTGAATGTGAAAAAGGGGTCTGAAACTATGAAACACGGCCAAGGGCCAAGAATGACTTTGTAATCGTAATCACTAGTGTCAATGAATCTAAAGTACATGAAAGAAGTACGATGTGAGATGATTGACTGAAAAAGGTAATGCGTCAAAAGAGATGGCCTAGCTGGTAGGGCCGAGATCGGACTCCGTGTAAGAACACGGTGGTATTGTGGATGAAATTGTGAAAAGGTTTGATGTCTCAAATGAGATGGCCTAGCCGATCGAGCCGTGATCGGATGCCATGACACACACATGGTGGTACTGTGCTGGAAAGTTATAATGAAATTGTGGAAATGTCTCAGACGAGGCAGCCTAGCCGGTCGGGCCGAGATCGGACTCCGTATAAGAATACAGAGGTATTGAGAATTGTGGAACATCAGTATTAAAGGTCACCCAACCTAGTAATATGGAAATTGTCTTGAAAATGTATATGATCCTTAACTTGTTGTTTTACTATTATTTGAAGCCCTTATTAAATTCTTGATTGTTCCTCTTGTATTATTATTCATTCTATTGAGTTGGTGTTTAGCTATACATACTAGTGCTATTCGACGATACTAATGTCCCTTTTGCTGGGGGCGCTGTATTTTTAAATGGATGCAGGTGGTTACATAGCAGACAGTGTAGATCACAGATAGTGCTTCATCCTCTTCTCATCAGACTCGGTGAGCCCCATTTCATTCCGGGATCATGTGTTGTACCTTTTATTTATATTATGGTCACTTTTTGAGGTATAGCCGGGGCCTTGTTTCCGGCACCATCTTTACTCTCTTTTTTATCTTTAGAGACTCCGTAGACACTATGTGGATTGTATATAGGTTTTGGGAATGTTAAACAAGTCATGTTGTATTTGATCACTTGTTCCACTTGAACTTTAAGAAATGTGTATTTTGTGACTTAAAAGTGCAATGACTAATGAAATGATTTAGGATTGTATGAATGAGACTCCTACTGTATAATTAATGAAATCATGTCTTCTCTTGATCATGGGTTAATTGGGTAGAAAGTATCTAACAGTCTTGCTCATTCGGGTTCACTCGGTTGAGCGTCGGTCGCGCTTCCCGAGGATGGGGCGTGACAAATGGGGCGTGACAAACTTGGTATCAGAGCCTAAGGTTTTAAAGTATCCTAGGATGTCTCGGAGCTGTGTCTGGTAGGGTCCTTCTTATCGGTGTGTTGTCGACCACATCAATAAGTTGGAGGCTACTTGGACATTTATGAACAATACCCTTCTTTGATATTCTGGATCGTGTGATGAAACTAATTGTGCAACTGTTCCTCCTCTAAATCGTGCATTCCTTTAACTTTCAGTATATGGCACCTAAGAAGAGAGCAAGAACTGGCCAAGGAGCCAACGCCGCCTTAGGAGTGGCACTTGACCCTTTATTTGATGAAGCGGTTGAACACCCGAGGGGTGAGGATAATTCCCCGACTGCTACACTACCTGATTCTACTACACCAGCCCAGGCCACACCAGTTCCTACATCTACTGAGGGTGCGATGGTTCCTCCACCTGACATTCCGATTCCACCTCCAGTTCTAGCTTCCGGGTCTGGTATTTCTAATGGGGATATTAGGGGAGCTATTCAGATAGTGGCTTCTCAGGCCCAAAGGTCGAATGTTGCACCTACATCCTCTAGCCAGCAAGGGGATTCCAGTGGTTCTAGGGTAAACAAGTTTCTGCAGTTGGATCCTCCAATGTTCATGGGTGCTAATCCTGAGGAGGACCCATAGGACTTCATTGATGAGATGCATAAGTCTCTCAGGGTTATGCGCGCTCCTGAGATGGAGGGAGTGGAGTTGGCCGCCGACCGCCTAAAAGGAGTGGCCTATTCTTGGTTTGAGATGTGGGAGGACTCTCGGGAGGAGGGGAGCCCTCCAACGAGATGGAGTGAGTTTGCTGATGCCTTTATAGACAATTTCTTGCCTATCGAGACTAGGGCAGCCCGTGGCGCAGAATTTGAGAATCTTAAGCAAGGGAGTAGGAGCGTGTGGGAGTATCACATGGAGTTCGCGCGCCTGTCAAAATATGCCATCTCAGGTTGCCTACTATGGAGGCTAGAGTGCGCCGGATTGTGCAAGGCCTTAGCCCCTTGGTTATCAATGAGGCCGCTACAAATGCCTTGAATTCAGACATGAACTATGGGAAAATGGTAGCATTTGCTCAAGCTACAGAGGACCGCAAATTGAAGAACATGAGGGAGCGAGAGGGTACCAGCAAGGCTCCGTCCGCGGGCAACTTTGGGTAGTCATTTGGTGGGGGGAGATCAACTTTCAAGGGAGGATCATCAGGGCCAACCCAGTTTCATGCTCAGTCTTCAGCCAGTGCACTGCCAACGGGGCACAGTCAGCAGTAGGGGAGTCACTTCAGGCTCGATCAGGGCAGCAGGGGACCCCACCATCAGGGCCGATCAGGAGGGAGGTTCCCGTAGCAGCGGAGGCCCCCATGCCCCAGGAGTGGGAAGATGCACTCGGGGATTTTCTACATGGACTTACCTATATGTTACAGGTTTGGATTGAGGGGTCATATTCAAAGGGAGTGTCGTTCATCTCGCCAGGGCCTGGGCAGGGGCACAACACAGCCATCCAGTTCTGCAACTGCTACATCTTCCGCACCCCCTCCAGCTCGAGGCCCTCTGGCACCAGTAGGGCGTGGTGCAGCTAGGGGTGGTGCACAGAGTTCAAGAGGACCCAACTGTTTCTATGCTATGAGTGGTCACCAGAATTCAAAGGCTTCTCCAGATGTTGTCACAGGTATATTGAATGTCCAAACTCATGATGTATATGCTCTCATTGATCCTGGTTCCACCTTATCCTATGTTACCCCTTATGTTGCTATGGAATTTGGGATAAAACCGTAACGGCTTCCTGATCCGTTCTCTGTATCTACTCTGGTTGGTGAGTCTATTGTGGCCGCACGAGATTATAGGGGTTGTGTTGTCACGGTGCGTGGTCGGGACACCGTGGCCGATCTCATTGAATTGAGGATGGTTGATTTTGATGTAATTATGGCGATGGATTGGCTTTATTCATGTTTTGCTAAGCTCGACTGCCGAACTAGAACTATGAGTTTTGAATTTCCAAGTAAGCCAGTTGTTGAGTGGAAGGAGGATAATGTGGTGCCGAAGGATAGGTTTATTTCTTACCTTAAGGCCACGAAGATGATTAACAAGGGGTGTATCTATCACTTGGTTCGGGTTACGGACACCGATGCTGAGGCACCTACACTCGAGTCAGTGCCAATTGTGAAAGCATTTTCAGAGGTCTTTCCTAATGAGCTCCCTGGGATTTCACCAGACAGTGAGATTGATTTTGGGATTGATGTGATGTCAGGCACGTAGCCTATATCTATTCCGCCCTACAGAATAGCACCAGAAGAATTGAAGGAACTAAAGGAACAGTTGAAGAATTTGTTAAAGAAGGGTTTCATTCGACCAAGTGTGTAGCCATGGGGCGCACCAGTTCTCTTCGTGAGGAAGAAAGATGGATCACTGAGGATGTGCATTGACTACAAGTAGCTCAACAAAGTCACAATCAAAAACAAATACCCACTATCAAGAATAGATGATTTGTTTGATCAGTTACGGGGTGCTAAATACTTCTCCAAAATTGATTTATGATTCAGATATCACCAATTGAAGATCAGGGAGCAGGATATTCCGAAAATAACTTTTAGGACCCGGTATGGGCATTTTGAATTTCTGGTGATGTCTTTTAGGCTAAAAAAATGCCCCAGCGGCTTTCATGGATCTTATGAATCGGGTTTTCAAGCCTTTTCTCGACTTCTTTGTGATAGTGTTCATTGACGATATTCTTGTGTATTCACGAGGTTGGGAAGACCATGCCGATCATCTCAGGGAAGTGTTGTAGACTCTTCATCAGCACCAATTGTATGCAAAATTTTCAAAGTGTGAATTTTGGCTCGAATCTGTCACATTCTTGGGTCATGTTGTCTCTAGAGAAGGAATTAAGGTTGATCCTCAAAAGATTTCAGCAGTAAAGAATTGTCCTAGACCTATAACGCCCACCGAGATTCGCAGTTTCTTGGGCTTAGAAGGGTATTACAGGAAGTTTGTGGAGGGGTTCTCTACTCTTACCTCTCCGTTGACTAAATTGACTCAGAAAGTAGTTAAGTTTCAATGGTCCGATGCCTATGAAAGGAGCTTCCAGGAGTTGAAATCAAGATTGACTACAGCGTCGGTGTTGACCTTGCTAGAGGGTACAAATGAATTTGTGGTATATTGTGATGCTTCAAGAATTGGGCTTAGGTGTGTGTTAATGCAACACGGCAAAGTTATAGCATGTGCTTCTAGGCAACTCAAGAATCATGAAAAGAATTATCCAACACATGACTTAGAACTTGCGGCGGTGGTTTTTGCATTGAAAGTTTGGCGTCACTATTTGTATGGGGTCCATGTGGATGTATTCACGGACCACAAGAGTCTTCAATATATTTTCAAACAAAAGGAACTGAATCTGAGGCAGAGAAGATGGCTTGAGTTACTCAAGGATTACGACATCGATATTCTATATCACCCGGGGAAAGCTAATGTTATGGCGGATGCTCTTAGCCGAAAATCTATGGGTAGTTTAGCACACTTGGAGGTATATCAAAGGCCATTGGCCAAGGAAGTCTATTGATTGGCTAGTTTGTGAGTTCGTCTTACGGACTATAATGAAGGAGGGGGTAATTGTGCAAAATAGGGCCGAATCATCGCTTATTGTGGAAGTCAAAGAGAAGCAATACAATGATCTATTTTTGGTACAATTGAAGGAGGGGATTCAAAAACATAAGACTACAACTTTTGCTCTTAGCATGGATGATGGTACACTAAGGTACCAAGGGCGACTATGTGTTCCGAATGTAGGTGGTCTCCGGGAAAGAATCATGACTGAAGCTCACGCTTCTAGGTATTCCGTGCACCCAGGTTCTACGAAAATGTATCATGACCTCTAGGAAGTCTATTGGTGGAATGACACGAAAAGGAATGTGGCGGACTTTGTGGCAAGGTGTCCGAACTGTCAGCAAGTGAAGGCCGAACATCAACGGCCTGGTAGGTTGGCACAGAACATAGAAATTCCAATGTGGAAGTGGGAGATGATTAATATGGATTTTGTGGTAGGATTACCATGCACTCCGTGCAAGTTTGATTCAATTTGGGTGATCGTGGACTGACTCACGAAATCATCACACTTCTTGCCAGTTAAATCTACTGACACAACGGAACAATATGCTCAGTTGTATATCAAGGAAATAGTCAGGCTACATGGCACTCCAGTTTCTATCATTTCCGATTGAGGGGCTCAGTTCACGGCCAATTGTTGGAGGGAATTTCAGCAAGGTTTGGGTACTCAAGTGAATCTTAGTATAGTTTTCCATCCACAAACCGACGAGCAAGCAGAGTGGGCTATTAAGACGCTTGAGGACATGTTGCGTGCTTGTGTTCTTGATTTCAAGGGTAGCTGGGATGATAATTTGCCACTCATAGAGTTTGCTTATAACAACAACTTTCATGCAAGTATCCAGATGTTACCATTTGAGGCATTATATGGTAGGAGATGTAGAGCTCCCATTGGGTGGTTCGAGATTGGGGAAGCATAGTTGATAGGGCCTGACCTTTAACATCAGGCTATGGAAAAAGTTAAGATCATAAAGAAGCGGTTGAAAACTGCTCAGAGTCGTCAGAAATCCTATTCGGATGTTCGACGCGGAGACTTGGAGTTCAAAGAAGATGATTGGGTATTCTTGAGTGTTCCCCCCATGAAGGGTATTATGTTGTTTGGGAAAAAGGGTAAATTGAGTTCGAGGTATGTCGGGCCATACAAAATGTTACAACCCAAATTCGCGTAGCTTATATCACATCGTAAGTTAGTCGACATAAATCGAAGAAGAGATTATCTTTGAGATGATAAGAAGTTAATCCTATTGGTCTTAAACGATACAAGGGTGTATAAGAGTGGTTAACAAGTATTTGAAGTTAAACGAATCAAGGATATTGTAACCCGTATTTTCGGGTAACACTAGAGGTGATTAATTGTCCCAAGAGGTCATGTTTTAATGTATTTGAATCATATAATATCCATATCATAAGTCTTGAAGTCAAGCGAGTTATGAAACAAAAGTCGATAAAAGTTGTCGCAACTTACGTTTATAATTTTACTTAAACTTTAGGTCAAATGTTACTACATTTTTCTCCCAATGTACTTGGAATTATGGGGTGATATACCTATCAAATTGAAGATCTATGAGTCTAGTTTCCAACACATTAAACAGTTCGTCGATACGATCTCGGAATAGAGAGATATTCACATTTTTGCGAGAGTGCGCCAAGCAGCTCTCTATGGGGCCCACATAGGCGGTTTAAGACATATGGATATATATATATGATACCTCAACCCCGTTTTAAGTCATTGTTTTTCAGTATATTCAGACCTTAGAACCCTAAAAACAGTCTCTCAAGGTTCTCTCATGATCCATGACCCAAACAAAGGGCAAACAACCCAAATCAAATGTCAGGAATCCCGTGGCGCTAGTAAGTTTCTTGTTCTTCTAGTTGTTGCTGATTTTTGTGTTGTTCCAGCTCGTGTGGGAGGTTTTTTTAAGTGTTTTATGTTCTGTAAATACACCTTTTAATATCAACCCTAGGTGATTTCAAGTCTTCTAAAGTAATTCTAGTGCCGTAAAACCCGAATTAATTGCTAGTTTTGCTTCCTTGTTCTTGTAGCAGAATTGAAGGGATATTTCATGGAAAATTAAGGTCAAATTGGAGTTGTTCTTTCTGTTTAAATGTAAGGAACCTCTTACTCTATATATATTTAAGATTATTCAAGTTGTGGCTAAGTCGTTGAAGCTAGAACTTGTGAAATATATATATCAAAAGGCTTGGTAGTAATGTTGTTAGTTGGTGGACTGTTTTGGAGGCTCAATATAATTATTAATGATGTTGTTTGGGCTGTTTGGTGATTGTATTGACTTGTGGGAAGTCATATAAATAGGGGAGGTGCTGTCCGTTTCATCGTAAAATAGGTTGCGGTCGATACATAATAGTTACGACGCTTAAACGATAATGATAGTGTCATTTCTCTTATTGTAGACTAAGGAGTCGTGACATTTGCATAACTTGAGGTTGAGCAGTATATACAAGGTATGTGAGGCTATCCCCTTCATTCTTTTGCACGACTCCGATTGTACATAATGTATTGAACGAGCTCCCAAAGATATTCTACTCTTAAAAGCTAGCAGTACTTACATTGCTGCCCTTCTTATGAAACGATTGATATTGATGTTACTTCTCGTATTCTTATATTATCAATGTTGTTGGTAGTTCCTGATTCTTATAAGATTCTTGATGAAGAGTTAATCCTAATAACGTGTATGAAGGATACCGACCTTACGTCACTCCGAAAGGTTCAAAATGTGATTCCAATGAGTCCAGCATGCATCATATATATGTATCTATTTTACTCTACCGAGCCGCGCTATAGTCGGCCGGGTATGGCACCTATTGTTCAACCACTGATCAGTTGGGTTTTACCGAGCTCCACGTGGCCGGGTACGATTCTACCGAGCCCTATGATGGCCAGGTATGTTTTACCGAGCCTATTACGGTCGGGTACGATATGATGATGGTGATGCCCACAAAGACGTATGTTTTAAAAGTTTATGTATATATATGTATGTATCATGTATTTCATGTCAGTAGCCCTCAGAGGTACCCAGATGTCACAGGTTGTATATTCTCTATCCCTATTTACATTACTGTTCTTACTTATGCTTTCCTGCCTTACATACTCAGTACTTTATTCGTACTGACGTCCTTTTTATTTGTGGACGCTGCATGTCGTGCTGCAGGTCCTGATAGACAGGTAGACGTAGCTCCCCCACCACAGTAGGCTGTCCAGTTCAGCGATTATTGGCGAGATCCCTTCTCCGGACTTGCCGTGGTCTTGGTATGCATTTTTGTTATAGACATTATGGGTATGTCGGGGCCCTGTTCTGGCAATGTTGTAGCACTTATGTTCCTTTAGAGGCTCATAGACAGGTGTCGACTTATGTATGGTTTGGAATGCCTTGTCGGCTGATTTTTGTTGTATAGTCTTTCATGGCAGCATGGTAGCTCGTACCTTATATATAGTTTCTTGACAGTCTTGTCATCCCATGTTATGTATGTTCATGACATTATCTTTCATTGTTGGATGTTCATGATCCATGTCTACTATTTATATTGATCTTGTCGGCCCTTAAAGATAATAAGGAAGGTTAGATAAAATGTACGTTGGTGCTCGGCAAGTATGGCCCGGGTGCTAGTCATGACCTTCCAGTTGTGTCATGACACAAAATCATCTAGAGGACCAGTCTAGTGGCGTACAAACTTGAGCTACAACCCGAGATGTCATTAGTGCACCCGGTATTCCATGCGTCTATGTTGAAAAAGGTAGTTGGAGATCTGTCAGCTATTGTGTCGGCTGAGACCATT
This sequence comes from Nicotiana tabacum, assembly GCF_000715075.1. Taxonomy (NCBI): domain Eukaryota; kingdom Viridiplantae; phylum Streptophyta; class Magnoliopsida; order Solanales; family Solanaceae; genus Nicotiana; species Nicotiana tabacum. Next base: position 42,764,791 of record NC_134103.1, read on the forward strand.
GAGGTTAATGAAGAATTGTCATATGAAGAGATTCCAGTTGCCTTTCTTGATAGGCAAGTCCGAAAGCTCAGGAATAAAGAAATTGACTCCGTGAAACTGTTATGGAGAAACCAACTGGTTGAAGAGGCGACGTGGGAGGCCGAGGAAGAGATGAAGAAGAAGTATCCTCACTTGTTTGAATAGTTGTGTAATCCTTTCTTTTACGAACCTGTCGCCTAAGAATTTTGTATCCCTTGTTTAGTTAATGTAAAGATGCTCCTTTTGATTATATGTTGTTTACATGAGGCCACAGTTGGTGTGGTTATAAGTTATGCTATGTTGTTGGGTTTTATACATATTCGTAAGATGTGTTTCTGAGGTTCTCTGACAGGTGGATAGGCCTAGTTACAAACGAAACTCTGGCAAAAGTTTTGAGAATTTAGAGAGTTAGTTAAATTTGGGGTTGTTAATGTAGGATATGTTAACTGAGTTGCACAAGGTGCTAATAATGGACTTTGATCCTCATTCGAGGATGAATGATCTTAAGTGGGGGAGGATGTAAGGCCCTATAAAACATTTTCCTAAAAACCCGGGTTCCGTGATGCCAAAGTAGGCGTAGAGGTTAATGATAGTAGAAAACCCGTGGTTCGGACTTTTTGGGTTGAACAATGCACCAAAAAGTAAAGGAAATTGTTTGGCAGTTTTATGCGTTTCTGCGGTCCATTATGCGACCGCAGAATCACTCTACGGACCGCATAATGGCCGCAGGGTGAGGCAGTTAATTGAGCCAGTTTGGATGAAATTTTGCGGTCGACTATGTGACCACGTAATTGTTCTGCGGTTCATTATGCGGCCGCAGAACAGGTCTACGGGCCGCATAGTGACCGCAAACACGGACATGTTTTTGGCTATTTTGGTCACCAATTATGCGACCGATATGCGGTCCGCATATCGATTATGCGATCGCAGACCTTGTTCTAGAGCTTCATTTTTGGGGGTTTTAAACCCGACCCTATTTCGTTAAAACACATCCCACGGACCATTTTGATCATATTTTCTGATATTTTTAGAGTGAGAGAGAGGGTTATAGTGGGAGAAGTGATCTTCATCACATTGCTCTCTAATTCTCACTTAGAATCTTGAAGACTATCAAGAGAGGCTCCTAGGTCTTCTTCCTAAGAGGTAAGATTCTATCACCCAAACTCTTAATTTCAAAATGTAACTAGAATGGGCCATTAGTATGGTAATTCATGGGGATGAGAGTGCTTACCTTGCATGCATGTATCCTTGTAGTATTTGGGAAGATTGTGAGCTAAAAATGATAGAGAATGGGTTGGGGAAGGATGGAATCCTCCACAAAGAAAAAGGGCCTTAATGCATTGATGCACGCCTAGTATTTGATAATACGCTCAATGAGCTAAAACCATGTTTATCTTCCTAATTTTGGTTCAATTTTGTTATATTGCTAAAATAGATTGAAGTGGCTAATATTCCGGAACATCTTAGAGATTTAAGGAGCTCAATTGAGGTATGTTGGCTAAACCCCCTTCTTCTTAGAATCGAACCCCACAGTGATCGTGTAATTGGAGTAAGCCCTTGATCATTATAGAATTGGCAATTTCTAACGTGTTTGTGTTGAAAGATGTAAGTTCAATATTTATTTTAAATGCTTCATCATGTTATCTTGTCATTGAGGATGTGTTTAAAAATGTGGAATATGTGTTAGAAATGTTAATACTTCATGTAAGATCGAAATAAAGGTTGTTATGCCAAATTATATGAAAAGCCTCTATGTGCCTAAGATTCCCAAATTGCTCATATTTACTGTCTTGAATGGGGAGCCTTATTGATTTTGATAATGATATTGAATGTGGAAAAAGGGGTTTGGAACAATGAAATACGGCCAAGTGCCAAGAATGGCTTTGTAATCATAATCACCAACCTCTAAGAATGACTTGGTGAGCCCCATTTCATTCCGGGGTCATGCATTGTACCTTTTGTTTATATTATGGTCACTTTTTGAGGTATAGTTGGGGCCTTATTGCTGATACCATCTTTACTCTCTTTTGTATCTTTAGAGGCTCCGTAGATACTCTGTGGGTTGTATCTGGGTGTTGGGAATGTTAAACAAGTCATGTTGTGTTTGATCACTTGTTCCACTTGAATTTAAGAAATGTGTATTCTGGGACTTAAAAGCGCAATGACTAATGAAATGATTTAGGATTGTATGAATGAGACTCCTACTGTATAACTAATGAAATCACGTCTTCTCTTGATCGTGGGTTAATTGGGTAGAAAGTATCTAACAGGCTTGCTCGGCCGGGTTCACTCGGTTGAGCGTCCATCACGTTTCCTGAGGTTAGTTTAAATCCTTAACATAGCATAATAGTATCAATACATGATAAATCCCCCAGAACTGGTAAATATAGAGTCATGAGCTCTTATATGGAAATACAAGTATGAAATGGCCAAATACAATACTGTCTGAAATAAAGACAACAGTATAAAAGAAAAGAGACATTAAGACTTCGGTCCAGAATGCAATTCTACCTCGTCTCTCGATGATCAGCTCAACTAGCAACTCCGCTACTGATGACTGGGTCCGACACCTGGATTCCATGTACTCAGCAAGTATCATAACTAACATCGGCGAGGTAAAAGCAACAAGAATATAAATGATACTTGCTATAACCTGTACAATTCATAAATTCGGCAAGTACGGAACAATAACATGCTCAAGTCATAAAGAACACAAAGGACAATTCGTTGTACACAGTTTATCAAGTACTCCCCTCAATAAATAATCCAACATATAAAGATGATATGCAAGTAAATCAGGTAAATAATCATGAAAATTGCAAGTAAAGATGAAATGCAATAATTAATAACACTGGCCAGAGTTTCCTCCGGATTCCCAATACAGCACCAAACCACTGATCAGTTTTCCCCAATCTGTGTGTATACCATAGAGAGAGAAACGTAAGAGTATGGCCCTAGGGGGATGGATCTATATCCATGCACAACACATGCAATTCAACGTGCTATCAGCCCGGCATGGTCACATGTTTTATATCATAATCCGCCTGGCGTGGTAACATGCTATATCACAATCCGTTCGACATGGTCACAGACTATATCATAATCCGCCTGGTGTGATCACAGGCATAGCAATACAATCCACCGTACGTGGTCACAGGAATAATAACACAATCCACCTGGCGTGGTCACAGGCACAACAACAACATTCGCCCGGCGTGGTCACAGGCATCCAGTCCAAATCATATCATACAGAAGCAAATATACAAGAACACATGTAGATGACCAATGAATATCAGATTTCATGCTCCTGGACTGGTATAAGTGACATGCTAAAGTGTATGCATATGCGAAGTGTGCTATCATAGCTCAAATTAGCAATTTCATCACGAAAATAGTAAATATCAAGTTCAATAAGGAGATTAACCTCTATGTAATCTCAAAACATGGATCAAACAGCTCACAATAGGGTTACAACTATGAGAAACATCATAGCTTAAAGCTTAACAATCAATTTAAGGCAAGTCATAGCCTAAGCACTACCCCGAGCATAGATAAAAATCCTCAGTGCTCGCACATGGGCTCAACCCCCACGCATATGCGCACATATAGCATGTATCTATCACAAATAACTCAGGCAACTAGTGCATCAACCATGTTTAGGTAAGATACATACCTCGAGCAAGACAAATCAGTACTCTAAGAAGCCCTTCCCTCGCGAATCAACTTCCGGACGATCCGAATATAGCCAAATTAACTTAATATAATCAATAAAAGCCATAGGAACTGAATCCAAATGATAAAGCTAAGATCTTTAACCAAAATCAAAAAGTCAACCCAAAACGTCAACCCCGGGCTCGCACCTCACAACCTGACAAAACTCACAATTCCTAATACCCCATTCAATTATGAATCCAACCATACTAATTTCATCCAATTCCAACTATAAATTGACCTTCAAATCATCAAATCTCACTCTCCAATTACATAATCTAAAATCTCCAAATTTCACCTTAAGTTTACATAAACTAGGTGTAGTAATCAATATATATCATCAAAAGTGATTAAACATCACTTACCTCTCCAATTGTAACAAAAAGTCTCTCAAACATTACCTCAAACCCAGCTCCAAAATTCCAACTATGAGAAAAATGACCAAACCCTCATTTAAAATCTTCTGCCCAGTGAGTGTCGCATCTGCAGCTCCCTCGGTTGCACCTACAACTCTGCTTTTGCGGTCAAAATCCTACATCCGCGGAAACCACTTATATCTGACCATGCGCATATGAGGTTCCCTCTCTGCAACTACGGGACAACTTAGGCGACTAACCTTATGCATCTGCTGACTCCAAGGCCTTCGTCCATGCTTCGCTTATGCGCTCACTTTCCCGTATCTGCGGGCTCGCAGATGCGCAAAATACCCTGCACCTGCGCTCTACCCCAACTCTAGCCAAACTCCACTTTTGTGGACCAATCATCGTAGAAGCGTATCCGCTTCTACGAAAAACTTTGCACGTTTGCAACCATTACCCCAGCCAGGCCAACCTCGCACCTGCGCACGAAAGGCCGCACTTGCGGCTCCGCATCTACGGCCAATCCCGCCACAGGTACGAAAACACCATAAGATAAATTTCTTCAGCAAATTCCAACCAAATATTCCAACAATCCCTTAAACACAATACAAACCTACTCAAAGCCTCAAATCACATAAAACAACACCAAAACTATGAATTACACCCCAATTCAAGCCTAATGAAACTAATGAACTTCCAACTTCAAAATCTCATGCCGAAACACATCAAACCAACCTGAAATGACCTCAAATTTTGCACACAAGTCCCAAGTGATATAACTATCCTATTGCAACTCCCAAAACCAAAATCCGAACCCAATATCAACAAAGTCAACACTTGGTCAAACCTCTCAACCCTCCAAATATAACGATCCGACCGATCGTTTTGAGCATTTGTTCTTCGCTTGGTAGTTTACGGGCATGTGTAGCTCTGTATGATGTATTATGACTTATGTGAATCATCGGGTTTGGTTTTCAGATTATTCAGAATCGATTTGAAAGAATAAATTTCATTGTTGAAGCTTTAAAGTGGGAGAGTTGACCAAGTTTGACTTTTTGTGAATTTAAACTCGGAACAAAGTTTTGATAGTTTCGTTAGCCCCGTTGGGTGATTTTGGACTTAGGAACGCGTCTGGATTGTGATTCGGAGGTCCGTAGTGGATTTCGACTTGAAATGGCGAAAGTTAAATTTTTAGGAAGATTGACCGGGGGTTGACTTTTTGATATCGGAGTCAGATTCCGATTCCAGAAGTTGGAGTAGGTCCTTAATGTTGAATATGACTTGTGTGAAAAATTTGAGATCAATCGGGCGTGGTTTGGTATAATTCGGCATCGTTTGTAGAATTCGGAAGTTTAGAAGTTCTTTAGGCTTGAATCCGGGTGTAATCGGTGTTTTGGTGTTCTTTTGAGTGATTTGAAGGTTTGAATAAGTTTGTACTGGTTATATGACTTGTTGGCATGTTTGGTTGAGGTCCCGGGGGCCTCAGGTAGATTTCGGGGGGGAGGGGGGAGGTTAACGGACTTGATTTTGTTTTTGAGTTGATGAAGCAACTGAAGAGTTGCTGCTACTAGTGTAACCACACCTGCGGAGTGGGCACCATAGGTGCGAGCATGCAGAAGTGTGGCATGAATCGCAGATGAGGGAAAGTCCATGAAGGACATGGATCGCAGGTGCGAAGAATTTCCCGCACCTGCGGTAGCGCAGATGCGGACTAGTGGACGTAGGTGCGGGGGCAGCTAGGAGAGATTGGCTCCGTAGAAGCGAGGCCAGGGCCGCAGATGTGCGTTCGCAGGTGCAGAACCTGGAGCGCAGGTGCGGGCCCAGGATTTGCAAGTGACTTCCAAAGAAGAGGCATTTTCACCGCAGATGCGGCATCGCAGGTGCGATAATAGGCCCGCGGATGCGAAAAATCTGGCCAGATGGTTTATAAGCAAGGGTTTGCGATTTTAGTCTTATTTCAACATTTTGGACTCAGATGTAGGCGAGTTTGGAGAAGATTTTCGAGGTGATTGCTGAGGTAAGCTTCTTGTACTCGATTTTGACCATAAAACTTGTTTCCCCACTGATTTGCCCTCCTAATTAGTGAGATTTTGAAGTGAAATTTGGGGGATTAGGGCTTGAGAATTGGAGAGTGGATTTGCGGATTTGGATAACCAAATGGTGTCAGATTTTGATAAATTTGGTATGGTTAGACTCGTGAGTGAATGGGCTTTCGGGTTTTGTAAATTTTGTCGGGTTTCGAGGTGCGGTCTCGGGTTGGGTTTTTGGCCGATTTTGGGCTTTTGATTCAAGATTTGATCTTTTTCTATCGAGATTGGCTCCTTTAGCATTTGTTTGATGTATTTGAGTTATTTTTGGTTAGTTTCGAGCCGTTCGGAGGTTGGAATGTGCGGGATGGCATCTTTAGAGTATCGCTTGGCTTGATGGATATTGGTATTGGCTTGTTCGAGGTAATGTAATACCCCGAAAAATTTCAAAGTAATTAAGTGTAAAGCCAGGTAAAATTGGGAAAGAAAATAATATTTTATGGTGTCGGACTAGGCTTACGTGTTGAGGATTATAGAAGCGGCTCGGACCTTTTGGGTTGAACAATATACCAGAAAGTAAAGGAAAATTTTTTGATGAAAAAACACGTTTATGCGATCCATTATGCGACCGCATAATCACTCTGCGGGCCGCATAATGGCCGCAGAAGTGAGCAGGAGAAGGCCAAATCTGGCAGCAGCTATGCGATAGACTATACGACGGCATAACTATTATGCGGTGCAGTATGCGACCGCATAACAAATATGCAGACCGCATAGTGACCGCATACACGGACATATTTTTGATCATTTTGTCAGCAATTATGCGACCGATATGCAATTCGCATAACCACTATGCGGTCGCATATGCGACCGCAGAACCGTTCCGGAGCTCTATTTTTGGGTTTTAAAAACCCGACCCTATTTTGTTAAATACACTATTTGGGTCAGTTTTGAGCTACAATCTGATATTTTAGAGTGTGAGAGAGTGCCCTAGAGTGAGAAGGTGTTCTTCAATAATTGTTCTTGCCCAAGTTTTGTAAGATTAAGAAGGGAAACTCACTAGGTCTTCATCCTAGAGTTAAGATTCTACACCCTAACCCTCACTTTCGAATTTTATGTAGAAATGGACAACTAGCATGATAATTTCTGGGCAGGAGGGTTGTTTATTTACATGCGTGTGCTATAAAGGGGTGTAGGAAGATTGTTGAGCTAAAAATGGTAAATATTGGGTTGTGGGATGATGAAATTCTCCATAAAAAGACCTTGGAACCTTAATGCGCACTTAGTGTTTGATAAAATGCTCAAATGAGCTAGGACCATGATCATCTTCCTAATTTTGATTTAATTTATTATATTTCTATAATAGATTGAAGTCGGTAAGAATTCCAAAATATTTTAGAGTTTAAGGAAGCTCAATTGAGGTATATTGGCTAAACTCTTCTCTTAGAATTGAATCCCACGATATTCATGTAAATGATGTAAGTCTCGAGTGATTCATTATGAAACTGGCTATTCCGAGTAAGATTGGGTTGAAAGATATATGTTCAACAAGCATCCCAAATGCTTTATTCATGTAATGTTACCAATTGAGGATGTGTTAAAATATGGGTTGTGCATTAATAATCTTTTGACTTTAAGTCAAGTTCAAATGAAGGCTATTATGCAAAATTTTGTGAAATATCTCTATGTGCCTTAGACTCTAAATTGCTCACATGTGTACTACACACCTTGATTTGAATTGTATTTATTGTTGATGATGATAATGATATTTGAAATTGATAAGGTGAGCATGAAATACTGAATATGGCCAACGTGCCAAGAATGATCTTATAATTATGGCCACTATTGCCAATGAAATGAAAAGATGTTAAAGTAATATGAATGCGATGATTGATATAAAAAGGTTGATGTCTCAAATAAGACAGCCTAGCCGGTCGGGTCGTGATCGGACACCATGCCGCTCACATGGTGGTGATTGTGCTGGAAATTATAATTAAAATGGTAATTGTGGTTGATGTCCCTAATGGATAGCCTAGCCGATCGGGTCATGATCAGACTCTGTGTTAAAGATGGTGGTATTGATACTGAGAGTGATTGGTGTTGATGTCTCTAATAAGATAGCCTAGTTGATCGGGTCGTGATCGGACTCCATGCTGAGAGTACGGTGGTATTGGTATGGGGAATAATGGTATTGTGAATAATGGTATACCGATACTAAAAATCTCCCAATATGATATATGGAAATTAATCTAAACAGTGTCTTGATCCTAAATTGAGGTTTGATGTTGATTAAAGCTTCCTTTGATATTATGATAATCTTGTTTGTATTATTTGTCATTCTATTGAGAGAGTGTTTAGTTATACATACTAGTACTATTCGACAGTACTAACGTCCCTTTTGTCGGGGGCGTTGCATCTTTCAATGGATGCAGGTGGTTCCACAACAGGAGATATTGGTCAGTGATAGCAATGCACCTTCTTCCCAGCTGACTTGGTGATCCCCACTTCATTCCGGGGTCATGAATCTTTTGTACTTTGTGTTTTATGTTTGAGGTATAGCCGAGGCCTTGATGCTGACATTATCATTGTACTCTTCTTTATCTATAGAGGCTCCGTAGACATAGTATGGGTTGTGTATTGGTGCTGGGAGAGACAAACTATGCTATGTTGTGGTTGTGTTACTTGTCCATTTGAGACTTTAAAAATGGTAAAACTTATGGTAAGAAATTGGTAATTGTAGACATGACCACTTTATTGTTTAATTAAGGAAAATATATATTCTTTTTATTCATGAATGAGTTTGGGTAGAAGGAATCTAACAGTCTTGCTCGGTCGCGTTCACTCAGTTGAGCGTCGGTCGTGCTCCTCGGTTTGGGGCATGACAGTAAGTAACTCTTCTAATCTTAGTGCTGAGGGTATGAAACCCCAAAATATGTATTATGTGATTGGTATTGAGGTGATGCACAAGCTAGGTGACGGGTGTGTGGGCGTGCACCATGTGAATTAGGACTCTGTTGTTTCCTTGGCACTATACAGTGGTCCTACTTTGTTGATATTCATGTTTTCACCATGTGATAAAGTAATTAAGTTGTCAGTCATGCTAGATATCATGTTTAGGCACTATGACGATACTGTTTGGACCCATAATGGTCGTTTCTTACTGTCATCTTACTGATTTCATTGATATTTCATACTCAGTCATATCCATGCATTCATACCATATCTCAGCCTAAGTTATTATTTATTGATACATCATATCATTGTTGACGGGCTAGTTATAGTTTCATGATATTGTGAGCTCGTGAGTGAGACTGGAGAGATTGATGAATGAGTGAGGTCGAGGGCCTGAGTGAGAGTGATATTTTAGGATCGGGCTGCACGCCGCAGCAGGTTATATTTATTACAGTTATGGGATCGGGTTGCACGCCGCAGCATGCTATATTGATTTATGCTTGGATCTGGCTTATGATAGCGCTTGGGTTGTAGGAGACCCTCCGGAGTCTGCGCACCTCCAGTGAGCGCGGTTGATTATATTGAGGGATGGATCTTCCCTGGACATGGATCTTATCCGAAGCATTTATATACCTGGAGATCGATCTTCTCCATAGGGCCGGATTGGCCTTCCTCGGTACTGAGTGACTTATGGTCAATGATGTATATATTCCAGGATGGATCTTCCCTGGGCCGTATGCTCTATATACAGTACCGAGTGGTTGAGCATGATGAGTGGAAAGTGTGAGACATTGAGATTGAGTACTCTGTGAGTGTGAGTACATGATTCATCTCTGAGGTACATGGCATTGGCATGCACACATGACATACATGCATAGAGATGCATTTTTCCTCATGTTGTACGCTATCACGTCATTCATGACTTTTTACACACATTGATATGTGGCCATAGAGAGGTATTTCACACTTGCTATCTGGAAAGAGAATGAAACATATTATTTATTGTGGAAAGGATATTTGGAATTTTTTTTTACAGTTTTCAAACTTACTCATATTTTTGGTATTTTTGGTAAAAGATTTGGGTTTTCACTAAGATACATGAAAAGCATGACTATTTTCTGGAACTGTGAAAGAGCTGCGCATTTTACTTCTAAGATACATCTTTTACTACTTGTATTATGCTGTTGTGAACTATTGTGGGATATTGGTATTGGACTCGACCTTGTGTTAGCTCGTCACTACTTAAAACCTTGGTTTGTTTGTTATTTATTGAGTACATGGGGTCGGTTGTACTCATACTATACTTCTGCATCTTGCATGTTGATTTTGCTGTGTTCGATGGGAGCTAGATTGAAGATGTACCTGCGTCCCGATTGTAGCTACCTCTTGTTCTTGGTAGCTTTAGATCTGTAAAACCCTATTTATGTACTTTTCAAACAGACGATGTATTTATTTCATTTTTGATTTGTAAACTCTATTCTTAGAAGCTCATAATTTGTACTACCAGTTCTTGGTGAATGTATAAGATTCAGATAATTTATTTACTTAATTGCTTTATTTATTATTATTGGAATTGGTTAGTGGTTAACTGGCTTACCTAGCGGGTTGGGTTAGGTACCATCACGACTAGTTGGACTTTAGATTGTCACAAGGTGGTATCAGAGCTCTAGGTTCATAGGTTCTACAAGTCATGAACAAGTGTCTAGTAGAGTCTTGCGGATAGGTATGATGGCGTCCATACCTATCTTCGAGAGGCTACAGGATATTTAGGATATACTTACCATCTTTCTTTCCTTATCGTGTGTTATTGATTCATATTGAAGCGCAACTCTTTGAATTCCTTCCATGCATTTGTATGCATATCTGAGCGCTCGATATCGGCTATGCGCCGGCGGCTTGTGATTCCGTGGTTGAGGTGCGAGATGTGATTTTGATGTGCTGATGATGGGCTAGTCTGGAGGACTTGAGGCCGGGTTTTGACGGTAGCTTGAGCACAGAGATTTTGATTGTATGAGCACGTGCTTTTGGACTTATACTTCCGGTAGTGTCCCTATGAGTGGAATTTATGGCTTGATGAGCGGTATAATGGCTATGTGGTGAGTATGATGTGACTACAAGATGTGTTCAGATTGTTCGAATGTGACGAGAAGAGTTTACTTGAGATGTAGAAAGGACTATTGATTCGGATTGTTTGGTTTTTGTCTTGATGCAACATCTGGTTCCGAGTTTTAAGTGTATTTAAGGATCTTTCTTGTTGCTTAATGCCGGGATGAATTAGGTTCTCGTGTCTTATTGTTGAGACCAGACTCGGGAAGATTAAGCAATTGCGTAGTAGTTGTGGTTGTGAAAGGGTATGTAGAGATGTCAGATTGAGGCTAATCAGGTGGGTTATCTCCTGCGGTGTGTCCTGAGGTTGTGTGATCCCTATGTTGTATTGTAGAGAGTTCCCTTTTGCCAGTGAATTATATGTGTTGCAATTTGAATTTGGATCACTTATGGGAGTTAACTTGGCTATCACGAGGATGAATGCGAGATTTGCAGACGATTTGAGGTAATATATGGTCTGTGTTACATGGGCTTACGAAGGATTTAGTTGAATTTCAGTGCGGGATTCTGGCAGTAATAGAGTATGGGTATCGTGATGTTATCGACTGTTTTGTTCTATGGCTTTGAGCCAAGTGGGGGCGTCTGCTATCGACGAGTTATTTGTACGGTTATGTGTCGTATTGGTTTCGTTTTGGGGTATATTGGTGAATCAGTTATGACATGTAGAGGTTAAGATCGAGGATGACTCGGGTAAAGGAATTTTTGGATACAGATTGTATTAAACTCTATGGGTATATAGGAATCATAAAATAATTAAGTGGTTATTTTCGCGAAGGATGTAGGGTACATGGAGTAGGAATTTGCTCGATTGCTTAGGAGTGTGGTCTACAACTTTGGGTGTTGGTGTACTAATGGGGCACAGGTCGTTCGGTCCATTTGGTCGGTTCAATTGATATTTGGGTAGAGTGGATGACTCTCGAGAATAGTTCTAATGGATTCAAGATTTATATGTAGCGGTTTGGAATTTTCAGGATTTGTATATGGCTAGAAAACTGAGATTTACATTGGATGGTGTCGAGACTTGTGGTATTTTTATACCATTGTGGATTATGCATTTCTGCGTCAAAAAGGTGAAAGAAACAGATTTAGGTTCACATAAGGTCTCTTTAGAGTGGGTGTCTCGGTTGTGGTGCTTTGGGTGTGTTTAAGAGGGAACTCAACGGCTTATGGGCCTTAGGGAGTTGTGGTTTTATACTAGGGTCTTTTGTGTGGTGAATTTTGGTTAAGGATCGTGGTGTTCCATCAAGGAGAAGTATCAATTTGAAGTCAATTTGGAATGGACTTGGAGAAATAGGACAGTGTGGTAGTAGGTTGGATCAGCACAATAATGGATATAATCAGTTCTTTAGGTACCTATGATGTGGCTAGTATCCACAGGTGTTTCGTGGCAATGCTCTTGGGTTTTGACGACCTACGTGACTGGGTTGAGTTAGAGAGATTCAGTTCTGATAGCTTGGTTGTGTGCAAATGGGTTTCAAAGAGTTCTCAATGGGTTTTTCCACGGTTCGAGGAGTATATTTCCTACCGGCATGAGGAATATGTTGCGTATTAGGATTTTCTCTGGGATGAGATCAAATGGAAGGCTTCTGACTGATCGAGTGTGTATTCTTCTTGGGACTTAGAGTTGATTACGAGATTCTTATACTCTTCACGGGATGGCATGGTAGATGCGGCATTGTGTGGGATTGAGATTTGCATGTGCAAGGTCACAAGTCTGTTTGGAAGGGAAGGGCATAGATTCGTAGGTAGCATGGATGATTTCAGATGACTAGGTAACTGATATTACTAATCAGTATGGCTTGATGAGAGTATACATTTTAGAAGGGGCAATGTGTTTTGATTTATGGATACTTCATGGGTACTGCGACATTCTTCTGGTTGATCGGCTGCTGATATTCAAATTTTGCTAGGTGGCACGGAAGAATTTTAGAAGTATTCCTTATGGGATGATCGTGTATGAGAGATGTGTTAGACATTCGGGCGGTGGAGATGGAAACAGATATGGTGATCCGTGTGTTTTATGGATTTGAAGGCTGGGAGTTCTCATGATCAGACTGTTTTATGGTTGTGGACTGTGAGGTTGTGGCTGAAGCTAGCCAGATGATAGTATGTGTTATGATTCAATCATTGTGGAATTTCATAGGGTTATTTATCCATGTGTGGGTGCCTGGAGTTGATTTGGGGGTCCATTGATAGGCCTAATTTGGATGTGTATTCTACACCGAACCGGATTGGTTGGCTCCATACTGCTATTGTTGAGGGATGTGTCATTTGGTTGTTGTTGAGCTTATTCGTGTTTTGATATGTTTGGTGAGTTACTCTTCTATGCTACGAGGGGTTATGATTCGTTGGTTGTATGCACCCATGGTGCTGCTCTATTGGGGGGCCTTATAGCGGAAATTGCGCGAGATGGGTGTTTGGGTGATGCATGAGTGGTTGCTCATTGGTTATGTTCTTTCGGGTTTGTGTGGCATTGTGTCATTTGCTTCTCCAGGGTTATGGTAATGCACTTTGATTACTTAATATCGGATTGCGCGTGGTTATTGATTTTGAGCATGGTGGCTGAGGTATTTCATATGGATCAGTGTTTGGATGGGGTCGTGCATTGCGGTATAGTTATGTTGAGATATGATCCTTATGTTAGATTCGTGTGTTATAGTTTTACGATGTGTGATAGGTTTCTAGCATTGCGTTGGGGTGGTACCCGTCGAGCTTACGGGACGATTCTCTTGCATGTGTCATTTTCGTGATTGAGTACATCTGGAATATTGCTTATTGGTGCACGGGTTGTGGCTTTAGATAGTATTGGTGTGGCATGTCAGTAGAGTAGCTGGTATTTTATAAGATGAAGTCGTCAGATCTAGGATGGGTGCTATCAGATTTGATTGTGGCATATTTAGAAGGATAATATCAAAAGTCGGCTTAGAAATTTGCTATGGTTCTTGTCGAAGGAGAGAGAGCTCCACGACGGGTGTATCTGATGAATGATTATGAGTCCCCGCATGTTTCTTTCATCATCGGTAGTGTACGAAGGTTTTAGAATGGAGTCTTGTTTGATATGAGGTTTATTACCGGCATGGGGTTGTTTTGGAGCAACTACTATGATTAGAAATCATTGCTTCGAGCATTTGAGCTATGTGGTATTTGAGTTTTGAGTATTTGAGTTATGGTTACGGCTTTTGGTACAACCTGTTTAGACTTATACATTGTGTAGGTTGCGGGATTCAGATCTTATAAGAAATTCCGGATGTTAGAAATTGGATTCTAAGGCTTGTGGGTTAGGTTGAATTTACAAATTTCAGTTATGTGGTGTTATCAGACCTCTATGGGATAGGGTGACGTGGGATCACCCACGGGTATGTGCATGGCAAGGTTATATGGTGGTTTGACGGCTTTGAGAACAACTCTGGACACGTTCGAGAACGAACGTATGTTTAAGTGCGGGAGGATGTAACGACCCGACCGGTCGTTTTGAGCATTTGCACTTCGCTCGGTAGTTTACGGGCATGAGTAGCTCTGTATGATGTATTATGACTTATGTGAATCGTCGGTTTTGGTTTTCAGATTATTTAGAATCGATTTGGAAGAATGAATTTCATTGTTGAAGCTTTAAAGTGGGAGAGTTGATCAAGTTTGACTTTTTTGTGAATTTGAACTCGGAATGGAGATTTGATGGTTCTGTTAGCTCCGTTGGGTGATTATGTACTTAGGAGCGCGTCCGGATTGTGATTCGGTGGTCTGTAGTGGGATTTGGCTTGAAATGGCGAAAGTTGAATTTTTGGGAAGTTTGAACGGGGAATTGACTTTTTGTTATCAGGGTCGGATTCTAATTCCGGAAGTTAGAGTAGGTCCGTAATGTTGAATATGACTTGTGTACAAAATTTGAGGTCAACCAAGCGTGGTTTGGTATGATTCGGTATCGTTTGTAGAATTCAGTAGTTTAGAAGTTCTTTAGGCTTGAATCCGGGTGTAATCGATGTTTTGGTGTTCTTTTGAGTGATTTGAAGGTTCAACTAAGTTTGTATTGGTTATATAACTTGTTGGCATGTTTGGTTGAGGTCCTGGGGCCCTCGGGTAGATTTCGGGTGGTTAACGGACTTGATTTTTGTTTTTGAGTTGATGAAGCAGCTAAAAAGCTGCTGCTACTAGTGTAACCGCACCTGCGGAGTGGGACCCACAGGTGCGAGCACGCAAAAGCGTGGCATGAATCACAGATGCGGGCAAGGCCATGAAGGATAGTGATCACAGGTGTGAAGAATTTCCTACACCTGCAGTAGCGGAGATGCGGACAAGTGGACGCAGGTGCGAGGGCAGCTAGGAGAGATTGACTCCGCAGAAGCGAGGCCAGGGCCGCAGATGTGCGTTCGCAGGTGCGGAACCTGGAGCACAAGTGCGGGCCCTGGAGGTGCAAGTGACTTCCATAGAAGCGGCATTTTCACCGCAGATGTGGCATCGCAGGTGCGATAATAGGCCCGCAGATGTGAAAATTCTGGGCAGAAGGTTTATAAGCAAGGGTTCACAATTTTAGTCTTATTTCAACATTTTGGACTCGGACTTAGGCGATTTTGGAGTAGATTTTTGAGGTGATTACTGAGGTAAGATTCTTGTACTCGTTTTGGATCATAAAACTTGTTTCCCCACTGATTTCCCCACCTAATTAGTGAGATTTTGAAGTGCAATTTAGGGGTTTAGGGCTTGAGAATTGGAGAGTGGATTTGGGGGATTTGAATGACTAAATGGTGTCAGATTTTGATAAATTTGGTATGGTTAGATTCGTGAGTGAATGGGCTTTAGGGTTTTGTCGGGTCTGAGGTGCGGGCACGGGTTGGGCTTTTGGCCGATTTTGGGCTTTTGATTCAAGATTTGATCTTTTTCGATCGGGATTGGTTCCTTTAGCATTTTTTTTTGATGCATTTGATTTGTTTTTGGTTAGATTCGAGCCATTTGGAAGTCGGAACACGTGGTATGGCATCTTTGGAGCATCGCTTGGCTTGCTCGGCATTGGTATTGGCTTGTTCGAGGTAAGTAATTCTTCTAATCTTAGTGCTGAGGGTACGGAACCCCGAAATATGTGTTGTGTGATTGGTATTGAGGTGACGCACATGCTAGGTGACGGTCGTGTGGGCGTGCACCATGTGAATTGAGACTCTGTTGTTTCCTTGGCACTGTACAATGGTCCTACTTTGTTGATATCCGTGTTTTCACCATGAGATGAAGTAATTAAGTTGTCAATCATGCTAGATATCATGTTTAGGCATTATGCAGATACTGTTTGGACCCATAGTGGCCGTTTCTTACTGTCATCTCACTGATTTCATTGATATTTCATACTCAGTCATATCCATGCACTAATACCATATCTCAGTCTCAGTTATTATTTATTGATACATCATATCATTATTGTCGGGCTAATTATAGTTTCATGATATTGTGAGCTCGTGAGTGAGAATGAAGAGATTGATGACTGAGTGAGGCCGAGGGCCCGAGTGAGAGTGATATTTTGGGATCGGGCTGCACGCTGCAGCAGGTTATATTGATTACAGTTATGGGATCGGTCTGCACATCGCTGCATGCTATATTGATTTATGCCTGGATTTGGCTTATGATAGCGCTTGATCTGTAGGAGCCCCTCTGGAGTCTACACACCCCCAGTGAGCGCGGTTGATTATATTGAGGGATGGATCTTCCCTGGACATGGATCTTGTCTGAAGCATTTATATACCTGGAGATGGATCTTCTCTATGGGGCCGGATTAGCCTTCCTCGGTACTGAGTGACTGATAGTCAGTGATGTATATATTCCGGGATGGATCTTCCCTGGGCCGTATAGGCCATATATAGTACCGAGTGGTTGAGCATGATGAGTGGAAAGTGTGAGACAGTTAGATTGAGTACTCTGTGAGTGTGATTATATGATTCATCTCAGAGATACATGTCATTGGCATGCACACATGTCATACAGGCATAGAGATGCATTTTTCCTCATGCTGTACGATATCACGTCATTCATGACCCTTTATACACATTGATATGTGGGCATAGAGAGGTATTTCACACTTGCTATCTGGAAAGAGAATGAAACATCTTATTTATTGTGGAAAGGATATTTGGAAAAACAATTACAGTTTTCAAACTTACTCGTATTTTTAGCATTTTTAGTAAAAGATTTGGGTTTTCACTAAGATACTTGAAAAACATAACTATTTTCTAGAACTGTGAACTAGCTGAGTATTTTACTTCTGAGATACATCTTTTATTACTTGTATTATGTTGTTATGAACTATTGTGGGATATTGGTATTAGACCCGACCTTGTGTTAGCTCGTTACTACTTTCAACCTAAGTTTAGATTTATTAATTATTGAGTATATGGGATCGGTTGTATTCATACTACACTTCCGCACCTTGCGTGCATATGTTAGTTGCTGATGTTGTTGTGTTCGATGAGAGCTGGATTAAAGATGTACCTGCGTCCCGATTGTAGCTGCCTCTTGTCCGTGGTAGCTTTAGATTTGTAAAACTCTGTTTATGTACTTTTCAAATAGACGATGTATTTATTTCATTTCCTCTTTGTAAACTCTATTCTTAGAAGCTCATGATTTGTACTACCAGTTCTTGGGAAATCTATAAGATTCAGATAATTTCTTTACTTAATTGCTTTATTTATTGTTATTGGAATTGGTTAATGGTTAACTAGCTTACCTAGCGGGTTGGGTTAGGTGCCATCACGACTATATGGATTTTGGGTCGTGACACCAAACCTTCAACTTTCCAACTTTCGCCAAAAAGCACCAAACAAGCCTACGTGCCTCTAAACCTGATTTAGGACTTACGACCAAGTCCAAAATCACCATACAAGGCTATTAGAATCCTCAAAACACCATTACAGAGTCGTCTACATAAAAGTTAAATTTTGATAAACTCTTTCAACTTAAGCCTTCAACCTTGAAACTAAGTGTTCCAATTCACTCCAAGACTTTCCTGAAACCAATCCAACCACCCCGACAAGTCACATAACCACAAATGAACATAAAAGAAGCAATAAATAGGGAGATGGGGCTACAATACATGAAACAACCAGCCAGGTTCTTACATTATTCTAAGAACCTCTAAAACCAAATTCAAATATACATACAAGTCCAAAATTATCATACAAACTTATAGGATCCAGCAAAACCCAATTCCGAGTCTCATAACCCAAAATTTAAACTTTGGTCAACTCTTCAAACTTAAAACTTCCAGATCGAGAGCCATTCTTCTAAATTAATCCTAAACCACTCGAAAATTAAAACCGACCATACACATAAGTCATAATATATTATATGAAGCTACTCAAAGTCTCTAACCACCGAACAAAATACCAATGCTCAAAACACCTGTCGGGTCGTTACGTTAGTATAGATGCCTCTGCTGATTTTGTACACCTAGAGCTCTTTGTCTGTGGGGTCTTGTATTGTTTTGCTGCCACAAGTTTAGACTACCACCTGGTGAATTCCACGTAAAGCTCGGGTGCCTCTTCCCCATCGAGATAAAATAATTTTCACCTTGATAGTTGCCTCTGTAAAAACTTCCCACATCATTTACCTCTTCCTCTAAAATTGTGTCCTGACACTTATATGTTGGGTGGCCCATACTACAAAAATCACAAGCTGAAGGTGACTGGCTTTGGACCTTAGCTAAGATCAACTTTCTGATATCTTTTCCTATAGAGTCAATTTGAGCTTGCATTGAGGTACTAGAATCCACTTGATGTACCCCAACTGGTTTTCTTCTTTCATTTTCCTCAGCACGCCATAGGTTTGCATCTTCACACAGTTTATCAAAAAGCACAATAATCGATCTTCTTAGGAGTCTTCTTCATAAGAGGACCTCCGGCTATATTGCTTAGAGTTCTCTTGGAGGTGGGTGTCAGTCCATCCCAAAAATCTTAGAGTTGCATTTTCCAAAATTTAATTTTATTATACTAGTATTTTCTGACTATCTCCTTGAACCTCTCCTATGCCTCAAAACTGTTTATGTGTCATTTTAGCAGAAGTTATGAATTTCTCTTTTAAATTTTCCCATTATTGCAGATGAGAAGTAATTATCCAAAAATATTTTGGTCTTGCTTCCATGTTCCTATAGACCCCGTTGGCAAAGTCTACAGCCAGTGCTTTACATCATCCTTCAATAAAAAAAGGAATGCCCTTAAGTAAATAGCGCCCTTTGATACTCCATTATACTAGAACGTATTCATGATCTCTTCAAAATCTATCAGGTGCGTGTTTGGATCTTCATTACCCTTGCCTCTAAAGACACAGTTATTCTGGATGGTTTGGAGCAAACCTTACTTTAATTAAAAATTATTTATTTCGATAGGTAGAGGTTTGACACTTGACAGTCCCTGATTGTAGATTAGTCTTAGTCTCCTAGTAATCGGCCAGCTCTACATCCTATGTTTCAAATTCTTCTTCAACCAAAAAGTTGTTCAGGTTAATTCTTCATCCTTCGTTCCCTTCAACAATTTCCACAGGTCTCATAGCTGCTTCAGCAACTACCCGTGTGACAACATCATGCTGTGCTACTTTCCGTGCAGCCAAGTCAACTTGGTGATCACTATTTTTTGCATATTATCTTGGGTCGAAGACTGCCCTAAGAAATTTCTGGTGATTTCTCTCTCTTTTTTCAGCTGTCGTAGGTGTTATTTCAACTCTGGATTGTATGGCACCAATTCATTGGAAGTGGATCGAGTCATACACCAGAGAAATTGAACTTGTTACCTGCAAACAAGTGAGAAAACATGAATATAATAAAATAAAATTGATTCCTGAATTAGCGCCAAAAAATATTTTGAATACTACTGATTGCCAATCCCCGACAATGGTGCCAAAATTTGACGAGCGCAAAATCGGCGTGTAAAAACTGAAGCTCGCTAGTCAAAGATAGTATAGTAAAATATCGTCTCCACATAGATTGAATTTAAATAATGTTCAAGTAAATTATGGGTTAAATATTATTCAGAATGTTCAACACTTGGATTTGGGATGTTTATGAACTACGATTAAAGATTCTCCAATAAATTCATGCAATTAAACAATAATCAAATTCATAAACAACAACCAAATCATCAAATCATATCAAATTTTAAGATAAACTACTCCATAGATATGGAGAAAGTCATCACAAAAAGAGTTAACGAATAAAAAAAATATTAATCCAACTTTACAATCCAATACTCTCCAATAGCTCCCTGGGTCAAAAGTCTCTTCAAAAATATATTTTAGATGTATTTATACCAAGTAGGAACGTACCCGGACCAAACTACCATCTCTTAGCCAGAGTGGAAAACACTGACGGAAAAAATACATAGGCGCTTCGCGCCATGCACTGCGCTTGTGGACTATTTCAGATAACTTGACTTTTTCAGAACAACCACTTTTACACTGCCGCGACGCGCCACGCGACGCATTAGTGCAACTTTTTGCGCTACTCAATTATTTTTTAATTTTTAGCATCTAGAATTGGTCCTTGAACCCCGAATACACTCTCGGTATAATTCTTTGGGCTTCTAATCAGACTTCAAGGTTCCAATTCATCTGTTTAATCTCCAAAATTGCTTCTCAGAATCATATCCTACATGGCATAACACGCATAATAAATACAAAGTATTAGCAATAAGGCTCAAACACAATAAAAATACAGTAATTAAAGTGTAAAGTATAACTAAAAACGTGAGTTACTGACCTACCGTAATTGCCAAATTAAGTTTTGGCACCAACTTTGTAAGAAAATTGTAAGCATTTAGGCGTTCTCATCTCCTGACCACCCAAATTGAACCAGCCACCCACTATACTCTTTTGATTAGCCATGGTAAATTAATATTTGATATAAACATTCGAAACGGATAAAGTTTTCCGGTATCCATGTTAGCAAGTCTTTGTGATGGTTCCTTTTTGTTTTCTTTCTTTTTTTAATTTGATGGAGGAGAGACAAGCGATGGAAAAAAATGAGATCTTTTGAAATTCTACAGTTTGCTACAGCAACTTTGGCACCTGTATGTTGATCAATCTTCCAGCACACAAATCATGCAATATCATCTCGGATCTTTGACCATTTGGACACAGCCAGCAACTTAACTTTTCCTTTTTTACTTCTTCTTTTCAACTCAAGGTTATACATCCTTTTTTACCTTTCATTTTTTTATTAATTGTAAGAAAAAAGAACCTGCATGGTAAGAAGAACTCGAGTAAGACAATACCCCCATATCAAAATAATGTGGTCCAGAGATAGCTATAAAAACGTAGAGAAGCAAAGCCTCACGTACCTAACATTATAGTAGTAGGATTTTTACGTACTTTAATTTTAACATAAATACTGCAATAATAAACCTCTGGACCCCTAGAAGAGTAGAGAGTACGTTCAGTGAATGATCAATTGATCAATTCAAAGCCTCTTAACCCTATATTTTATGATAGAAACCGTGTGTGTGTTAAA
The DNA here is from genome assembly GCF_000715075.1 of Nicotiana tabacum. Lineage (NCBI taxonomy): Eukaryota > Viridiplantae > Streptophyta > Magnoliopsida > Solanales > Solanaceae > Nicotiana > Nicotiana tabacum. The sequence continues at coordinate 42,786,435 of NC_134103.1, forward strand.
GCAATAACACAAAAAGCAGATATTGTCTTGCACGCTCGCCTCATTCCATTGGTTGACATTTTCTCCTTTTTACTGTAAACGTGATCACACCTTACTTTTAACATCTCTAACTTTCTCTTTGTCTCTCTCCAGCTCACAACAAAAAACAAAATAGGAAAATGGAATTTGTATTTTGGATTTAAGTTATAATCATACATAATGATAGTGTAAGTATATTCACGTTTTATATATTAGTATAATTTAACTTATTATAACAAGTTAAGTGATGTTTTCATATTTTACCAATTAATATTATCATATAAATTTACTTACAATTACCATATCAATAAATTGATTATGAAAAACAAAATATTTTTAGCTGTCTTTGCATGAAAAATTATGTATTAACAATATGAGCTTTAATAAATGAAAAACGGAGTACGAAGTCAACTCTCCACGGAGCTTACGCAATTATGAAGAACACGAGTGTCTCTAGACTAGCCCCTGTGGCACTTCTTTTGTAGGGTTTTAAGTTTTAGTCGCTTTATTTAAGCACAAAATAATTCAAATACACCCTCGTGGACCATCGACTGATCGTTGGTTTTTCTGTTGAAGAAATAATAGATATGTCGATTTTAAGATACAATATTTGAACCTGACAAGGGATTTATTAACACTTAACAGCCAAAGTCCCGACATAAGTTTACTTAATTTTCTTGCCCCTGGTGACAGCACTTGATGAGCTAGTGTAGGCACCTAATTAAATCAGCTTCGTATTATTATTGTTCAGCCAATAAAAAACATACAAATCATAAATAATTATTTATAGTTTTAGTATTTCAAGCTCCGAAGCTAAACGTGCATGGAGGGAAAATTCAAGTATGCATGTTAATAATTCAAGTATACACATTGCTTGATGATGTGGTTATATTTTCTTTAAAGTTTTTCCGGTATTGGGTAGTTGGTAATAAATAATAGGGGGAATTAAGAAAGTACAAAAGGGAGGGTCTTCTAAAGAAATACGTTATATATGAAATGATGTTACAATTCTTAGTTTGCAACTTCAATACCGTCCAAATTATAAAAGGATTTTTCATTTTATTGTTTTAGTACGATTGCAGAAGATACAAAGAAAAGTTTTTAAATTCTTATTCTACTTTCTTGCAATTACTTTTCCTAAGCTGCTTTCCTCCCCTCATGCAACCAAACAAAGAATTGTAAAAAGGATCCAGAGGCTCAGTAGTGCTTTTTTTCATTTCTGATCCTTGGTAACTCTAGAAAAGCTAGGCTTTTCTCGACAAAACTGGATAAACAAAAAGAAAATAAGTATTTAGGTTATATATATACTGATAGTAGAGTAAATAATTTTTTTATCCTGTAATAACACATTAGTTATCGGTTTTATCAGGTTATCAGTTCCTATACTACTAATTATAGAGATTTTACTTGTTTAATTATTTCATATATAACGTAATTTTACACCATCCGTGCATATATCTTAAACTCAAAAAAAAAAAATAATATATATATATATATATATATATATATATATGAGCAAATCAGTTGAACCAAGAAAATTACTCAGTAGAATAGTCCTAATGAATCGTTAGGCTTTTAACTTTAAGAACTACGTACGTACTAATATGGTAAGTCTGGGTATCCCATTAGGTTTCATTTTTTCCCTTCCTTTTACCTGCATGTATACAGACCGCTACATAATGTGCGTGCAAAAATTTGGAGGTTTCTAGCTTTGATATTTTGCAGCTTTTGTTTTATGATTGACTTAGAAAAAACATTTTGAGATTAGCCAGTAATTAGGGTACAGGGGAACAAAATGATCAGAGGGAACTGTCTTTGACTGTGATATATTTCTGAGCTGCATTGCATGCACAAAGCAAGTTCCTTTAATTTGTCTTCCAGTGTAGACATTAGCTGCTATGATGTTTTTACCCCACTAGAAGGGTGATTTATGTGGTATTCAATTTTTTGCGTGTAGAGATTATAGAAGGACCTGGTTCTTATATGTGTTCCCTATACTACTGTTGAGGAATAATAAATGCGGAAAGTAAAGAATACAAGTATTTTTACGTGGAAAATACCTAGCTCAAAAGGTGAAAAACTACGACCTACTACTCGGTAGGATTTTTACCAAAACTTCACTTCACTGAGCCAAAACAACATTTACAAAACTCTTTGTAAACCTAAGGATTACCTCTAATCCCTTTGTAGCAACCAGCCTCAGACTGTTGCGACAATTTCAAGTTAACTCTAACTTGAACGCTACACTCATAGTACCTAGTACAAATGCTTCTAAAGAAAGTTGAAAGGTACAACTCAAACACCCTATTAAAATATAACTAGAATAAAAGACAGACACTTGAAACTAGTTCTTCTATCTGATTTATGTAGCTGCAGGTTCGCACACTTGAATCACACATGAATTGCTTGCAAAATACTGTTGGGACCAAACGCATACTCACGCAAGTATACGTGGTCGTCAAGTAATAGAGTAATGAGTAGAATATCATTCCTACGAAAACCTATGATTAACTTTCGACTGATTCTAACTCAAATGTCTTATTGATTCAAAAGATTTCTCACAAAATAGATAATTTTCTGAATTACTACCTAAAGACTATCAAGTAATGAAATACTAGGAATCAACCACAACACTTAAATAGTTTTGAATAACAATCAATAGGATATAATATTCCAGGGTCACAGGTTATCTAACAATCATGTTGCATTCTTAGTTTAAAATAACTAATTGATTTATCTGGATTGTTGATTCACAGGGTTGATATTACTCAGAAGAATCTGCCGAGTCCTTACTCGCTTATTCAAACTAACTTAATACCTATATGTCTATGGAATTAAGATTAACAAGAACGCATTTACAATTTCAGTATTTCAACCGAGTAAGGCAATTAGGTATATGTCTATCCTAATTGCGAATTCGTTCCCCGATGCCCGAGTTTAAGAACTTGCTCTATTTAATTCTATATGCAATCTAGAGTTCCCACTTTCGAGTTCAACTCTAGATTCGTAGATAGTATTTCACTGTTAGCTACTCAGCAAAATAATTAAAAACAGAATTAAATAAACAACCCAATATGATAAAATCAACTTCGTCAAATTAAACTTCAAACATCAACATTCATGTATACCCATGACCCTAGAATAATAGGGTTCTTAGTCACTCATATTCAGGCAATCATCAAAAATTCACAAGAGTGCGTAAGAATCAATAAAAGAAAGAGAGAATAGGAACTCAAGACGAATTCCGTGGTTTAAGAACTTTGTTGTGGCTTTTTCCCCCTCTCCAATATGTTAGATGACCTAAAGGAGGCGTTTTTGGCTTATATATTGCGTACAAAAGTCGTGGGCCAAAGTTCTCCTATTCCTAGTCCAAATCGGCTTCAGGGATTGATGCTAAGGTGGATGTGACGCATCCACCTTGTCCTCCATTTCTCAACTTCGCATGCGAGGGTGGATGCGACGCATCCACCTCGTCCTCTACTTCTCAGCTTTGCATGCGAGGGTGCTAAGGCGGATGCTATGGGCCGACTTCACTGCTAAGGGTGCACGAAATCTGATGTTTTTTTTTTTGTAGATTGGATGCGTCGCATCTAACTCCTCTTCCTCTGGCTAGAGCATCTTTTCTTCATATTTTTGCACTCCAAACACCTTAAATCATCACACACAACTCAATTAGTCATAAAACCAATAATTAAACCATGTTGGGCATTTTAAAGATCAAATAGCATCAAAAAGCGGTTAAAACATGGGTAAAGTAACATCAACACATATCGAAATATGCCCAACATCACCACCCCACACTTAAACCTTTGTTCGTCCTCGAACAAACCATCACTATAGTAGACGAAACAAAATTAAGCTCTTATCATTCAAAGCACACTGCACCTATGACCATGGTTATTTGCAACAATTAGGCTCTAGAATATGCATCATATACACTTCCCTTTACTTATGTCATTTTTTAAAAATATTTAAATAAAGACAACATGCTCACAACAACCCTAACCTCAAAAACTGACTTAATGTCACAATGCATTCATGGCTTGAACACCCAACATCATAGAGAAGTCTAATAACGTTATCTATCCCTCGTGAAACCATGTGCCCTCACAACAAGAACAATTGAGCTAGTTCAATCCACACATTCGAATTTCATGATCAAATATATTTTAATGACTCACATATATCAAAGAAAATCGCTCACTCTCACAAAGAAGTCACATGCATGAAATTGGTACCATAGGCTTGCCCTTAATGTAAATCTCTACTAATGTAAGCTCGCTCGATCTAGAATCAATTAGGACTTTTTCATGGTTGTAATGTGGGCTAAGGGACGGGTAGGATATATTTTAGGAATAGTGACTCAACCTCCTAAGCACTTTAACACATCACCAAATAACTTAAGCGCAAATTCTTCAACATCATTTCAATTTCAAAAATAATATCATCCCCAATAATATTTCCTCTTTCTTTAAGCACTACTTTAATTCATACCCACTAGCAAAAACAAGACAACAATTTATTCATCTATATTTTTCCTTTTTTTTTCAACTATTTTTTTCAATTTCCGCTAGTGGTGTATTATTTTACAAAACAAGTGCACCTTTCTTCCTTTAATTGGTTCCACTCAAAAGCCACCCCACACTTAGTTCCTTCTTACTTCTTTTAGCGCTTATCTGACAACTAAAGTGCTTCAAGAGGTAAAAGGATCAAAACAATATCAATTAAGAATAAAAAGGGTATAGGCTTGTAATGTGGGTACCAAATAAAAGTCAATGGGCTCAAATTGATTAACTAGGGATAAATTTTATTTATGATAAGCAATAAGCTCAAAAAGATCAAAGAAAGCCTAAAATTATTTTTCAAACCGAGCATCACCTCAAATTTCGCTTCAACTCACATACCGGGAAAGTTCTAGACACAAGTACAATACATGAACTACACACAAAAAAAACTCACCACACATGGCACATGACTCACTAAGGACGATCACATTCTGACTCTTAAACAATGTAAGTATTCACGGAGCAACGAGATATTAAGCATTAAGCACAAAGTGAACATAAGTCATGTAAACGAGACATAGGTGTCACAAAACATGCTATCCAATTTATAAAGGCTTCATGATCAATTTTAAAACATAGGAAAGGCACTACACATGCCAAAGCCTGAATATGCTATTATCAAACAAGTCAAGAGCCCCCTAGGAATCTCATATTTCTTCCTCCATTTATTTTCTAACTCTAATCTATTCTAAAAGAAAAAATTTACTACCCGGTTCAAAATACATCCCATGGTAAAGAACCGATGCACAAAGAAAAACCACAGGGGATTATTACTACCTATAAAAATTTTTACTAATTACTCAAGGCTACTACTCTATTTTTGTGTTTTTCTTTAGTTTTCTGTCAATCTCCTAATACTAACACTAATTTCAAGAATCAACTGAGAGTTACTCCATATAGATGAATTTACTACTATTACATGCCATTAATCCAGTGAATATTACAGCCCCCAATAGTCAAATTGTAACAGTTAAGTAAAGTAGAACTGTGCGTTGTCCCCAATGCACACAAATAAGGTAAAGTAGGGTGAGAAGAAACTCCCTCAAGTCAAGGTGGAAGGCTCATCCGCAGTCTGTGGAAGAGCATCTGCATCCATGGCATTCATCAAAACCCCCTCCGGCCTTGCAATATCATCCTCACGCATAGGGAGAGCTGTCATTGTCCTATCATCACCAACTGGAGCTGATTCTGTAGCAGGTGGTACAACGACCTCAGTAGGCCTAGTGTGTGGAGCCTCAGGGACTATAGGAGGAACATGAGTGGATGGTCCGGCAGTGGACGATGCAATCAGCTGTGAGATATCTATATATGCACGTTGAACCAGAGCTTTGAGGAGTAATGATATCTCCCTCATCGTCGTGGCCTGCTCAGTCTGGACTCGGCTTAGATCCGCACGAGTCTGACTCAACTCGTCTCTGGTGGCACTCAACTCTACACGAGTCGCTATCAACTCAGCCTTGTTCTCTTGCATATCCGCTTGCATTTGCTCAAACAACAGTTGAATGGTGATCTTAGAAGACCTTCCCTTGTTCGGCTCTAGTACCTGAGTAACATCATATGGTCCTGGAGCTTTAGGCTCAACGTCGTCATTCTCCTTGTCCCATAGTACTCCCATCTCTGTCAAGAAAGCTGATAGGGTATTTGCAAAGAACAACCTCCACTTGTAGTTCATCCTGGTATGCTGCATTTGGTCATGCATGATGGCTCCTAAGTTGAGCGGTATCCCCTCCAATAAAGCATACAATACTAGTGCTCGGTGTCGAGGGACATCAGTTTTGTGTTGGCATGGCATCAGGCGGTTGCATATGAAATTTAGAGCCACACGTGCTAACGCACTCATGAATTCCTTGGCTATAGAATGGTACTCCATACTCCCATGCTTCCAATTTGCATCCTTCCTGGTAGGGCATAGGACAGACTTAATGTGTGCATAATCTGGTGTTTTGCATATGGAGTCAAACCTATCTGTTAGTGTGTGTGGCACCCCTAAGAAATTATTCAGAGCTTCAGCTGAGACATTAATATCTACCCCTCATACTCTCACAATGTTGCCCCTGGAGTGACGCCAATTGGCGTAAAGCTCTCTGACGATAGTGAGGTTAGCCTTGCCGTGGCCCTTCAAAATAGGTCCCCATTGTTGCACCTCTCGAATTGATTTTAGAAACTCTGAGTACTTTTTCTTAAGTGCTCCGATGTTGATAGGCTTTTCTGGAATATACTTATTTGAACCCAGTATTTATTATAAGCTCGAAATGCCTTTTCATTAACAAAGCTCTTCTCCCAATTTGAGCCTATTGACTTTTATTTGGTACCCACATTACAAGCCTATACCCTTTTTATTCTTAATTGACATTGTTTTGATCCTTTTACCTCTTGAAGCACTTTAGTTGTTAGATGAGCGCTAAAAAAGTAAGAAGGAACTAAGTGTGGGGTGGCTTTTGAGTGGAACCAGTGAAAGGAAGAAAGGTGCACTTGTTTTGTAAAATAATACACCACTAGCGGAAATTGAAAAAAATAGTTTTAAAAAAAGGAAAAATATAGATGAATAACCAATTTGAGCCTATTGACTTTTATTTGGTACCCACATTACAAACCTATACCTTTTTTATTCTTAATTGACATTGTTTTGATTCTTTTACCTCTTGAAGCACTTTAGTTGTTAGATGAGCGCTAAAAGAAGTAAGAAGGAACTAAGTGTGGGGTGGCTTTTGAGTGGAACCAATTAAAGGAAGAAAGGTGTACTTGTTTTGTAAAATAATACACCACTAGCGGAAATTGAAAAAAATAGGAAAAATATAGATGAATAAATTGTTGTCTTGTTTTTGCTAGTGGGTATGAATTAAAGTAGTGCTTAAAGAAAGAGGAAATATTATTGGGGATGATATTATTTTTGAAATTGAAATGATGTTGAAGAATTTGCGCTTAAGTTATTTGGTGATGTGTTAAAGTGCTTAGGAGGTTGAGTCACTATTCCTAAAATATATCCTACCCGTCCCTTAGCCCACATTACAACCATGAAAAAGTCCTAATTGATTCTAGATCGAGCGAGCTTACATTAGTAGAGATTTACATTAAGGGCAAGCCTATGGTACCAATTGCATGCATGTGACTTCTTTGTGAGAGTGAGCGATTTTCTTTGATATATGTGAGTCATTAGAATATATTTGATCATGAGATTTACCCTCATCTTCATCACTCATGTCGCCATGTCGAAGCTCATTATCCGAATCTGACTCGGACTCAGATTCTGCAGTAATCTTCTGCTTTCCTTTATCATTCGGGTCACTCTGCTTGGAGGCTTTTCTCTGGTATGTCACAGGTTCTCTTATCTCTATCCCTTTGCTTGGCGGATTTAATGATGTTGTTGTAATACCCTTTTTCAATGTCCTCCTTACTAATGGTTCTTCCTCTTCTTGCTCTGATTCATCAATCAACTGCCTAGTCTGCAGTTCCTTCTCCTTCTCAGTCCGTTTCCTTTTTTCTGTGGATTTGGGGCACCTGCTGCCTTTCCGGTAGGCTTTTTGGGCAGTTGCTTGTTATTATCTTTGTCTTGTTGCTTGGACGGTTTACTCGTTGCTGCCATTTATGAACCTAAGTACCTGCAATGCAAAGAAATCAACAATTAGAGTATAAAACAGTGAAGTTCAGCTATAAAGCAGTTGCAACAACTTGCACTTCCAATTATTCGCAGAGTCATGCCATTCAATACTTCATGAAACTATAGCTCATGGCTTTCAGCAGGGATGTGATACTCTCTTCAAATTTTACAAATAAGCATTGCGCTATATAGATATCATTATGTCCAACATGAGGTTTATCCGAGCGACGCTCACTAACCATGTTCAATTGCACATAGCACCTCACTCGACCCCACACTTATTCTCACGACATATCATTACGCATAGCGCTCACACAATTTAAATCGAGTAACACTTTATAATTCAAGATGTCTAGCATGTGCCGGATGTTCAATTTATTTAGACAATATATCATAGGCTCAAAACATTGCTGTACACAATCAACACAAACGACCTCACACTTATTCACTAGCATATACTAATATTTCTCGGTTACTCAGACTTCACCGGCGCCTAAGTTTACCTCACGGGCAATTCGTCGAACATGTGATATGCAACAGTTGTGCCGAGTTCATTCTATCAGTTGGGTAATTCGACTACCCTCCCAAAATTAACGAGATGAAGGGAATTATAGTTTATCATCTCGCAACCATTACAACTAACAAGAACGACAGCCCTAAACCTCAAACTTTTTCAGTTCCTCTCTTAATCACATGTGTGATATTTGAAATTGGCAAAATCTAACTTGTTGCTACCATTGAGAGAGGGAAGAGAGGATAATTAGGAGAGAATAAAAAGAAAGAACGAGGAATATGATACGTACCTGTCGTGTTTGGATGCGTCGCAATTGTTGGTGAGGCGATGACTTTGGTTTTTTGCCAATTAAATTAAAAGAAAGAACGAGGAAGATGGGTTGAAGGGAAAATTGTGAGGGAGAGGATTTAGATGGTTTAAGTGTTTTAAGTAATACTTACCTGGGATGCGTATTTGGACGCGACGCGTCCTAAGTGACTTCTCTGAATTAATTTTGGACGCTGTTGTGGAGACTTCACTGCCTTGTGCAATTAGTCCATCAATTTTTTCATGCTGAGGGGGATGCGACGCTTCCGCCTCGTTTTCCCATATCTGGACCCCCCCCCCCCTTTTTATTTTTTATATACATACAAGATCTAATTCCTACAAAACAATGAACTAACTAACTTGGGTGGCCTCCCAAGAAGCGCCTGATTTAACGTCGCGGCACGACGCAACACGTTCTTCATGCCTCCACTAAATCCATCGAGGTCTTGTGACGTGCAATGTCACCACCCCAATAGTGTTTTACTCTCTGGCCATTTACCAAGAATGTCGCATTGGAACCCGTATCACGCAATTCCACCGCACCATGAGGTTTCACACTAACCACTTCAAACGGACCCGACCATCGAGATTTAAGCTTTCCTGGAAAAAGCTTTAGCCTTGAATTAAACAAGAGAACTTCTTGACCTGGCTCAAACTCACGATGTTGGATGTGCTTATCATGCCACCTTTTATCTTTTCTTTATACAATTTGGCATTTTCATACGCATGCAATTGAAACTCATCAAGCTCGTTGAGTTGTAGCAATCTCTTCTCACCGGTCAAGTCCATCTCCATATTTAGCTTTTTAATCGCCCAATATGCTTTGTGTTCAAGCTCGACGTGCAAATGGCATGCCTTCCCATAAACCAACCTGTATGGAGAAGTACCTATGGGGGTCTTGTATGTAGTGCAATGCGCCCATAATGCGTCATCCAGCTTCCCGGCCCAGTCCTTTCTATTCCCACTTACTGTTTTTTTCCAAAATCTGCTTTACCTCTCTGTTGGAAACTTCTACTTGACCACTCGTTTGGGGATGATAGGCAGTGGAAACTTTGTTCTTAACTCCATATTTTGCAAGAATATTATTCAGCAATTTGTTACAAAAGTGAGTTCCCCCGTCTCTTATCAACACTCTTGGAGTCCCAAAACGTGTGAAGATGTGCTTCTTTACAAAGCTTACCACTACCTTTGCGTCATTAGTAGGAAGAGAAATGGCCTCCACCCACTTAGAAACATAGCCGACCGCCACCAAGATGTACCTATGCCCATTAGAATATGGGAACGGTCCCATGAAATCAATCCCCCAAATATCAAAAAGCTCTACTGCCAGAATATTTTGCAAGGGCATCTCGTGCTTCCTTGTGATAGTTCCGGTTCTTTGGCATCTATCACAATTTTTAACAAAGGCATGTGCATCCTTAAATAATTTTGGCCAATAGAAACCTGATTGTAGCACTTTTTGGGTGGTTCTATCCCCGCCTTGATGACCTCCATATGGCGAAGCATGGCAGTCATGCAGTATAGCATTCACCTCTTCCTCAGGAACACACCTTTGCACCAACTGATCTGCGCACTGCCTATATAAAAATGGCTCATCTCACATGTAGAGCCTCACATCATGTAAGAATCTTCTTCTATTGTCTGGTGTCAATTCTAGTGGCGTCACCCCACTTGCAATAAAATTCACATAATCTGCATACCATGGGGCTTCACCTGAGGTGACTGGAAATAATTGCTCATCAGGAAATGTTTCTTTGATTGACCCTCCTTCAGCTACATGGTTCCGACTTTCTAATCTGGACAAGTGATCAGCCACTTGATTTTCTGTCCTTTTTCGATCTTGGATCTCTAAGTCAAATTCTTGCAAGAGGAGGACCCAACGAATCAGCCTCGGCTTGGCGTCTTTCTTTTCAAACAAGTATCTGATAGCTGAATGATCTGTGTAGACGATGACTTTGGTTCCCACTAGATAGGATCTGAATTTGTCAAACGCCCACACCACTGCAAGCAACTCCTTTTCAGTAACTGTATAATTCATCTGAGCTGGATTCATAGTTTTGCTCGCATAATAAATGGAGTGAAAGATTTTATCCCTCCTTTACCCCAAAACCGCTCTGATTGCTATGTCACTTTCATCGCACATCAACTCAAATGGTTGTGCCCAATCCGGGCCAATGATAATTGGTGCAGTCACCAATCTTCCCTTCAGCTCCTCAAATGCTTTCAGACATGCATTATCAAAATTGAAGGTGACATCTTTCTCTAGAAGCCTGCATATCGGAGAAGAAATTTTCGAGAAATCTTTAATGAGTCGACGATAAAAACCTGCATGGCCCAAGAAACTGCGAATGCCTTTGACGGATGTCGGTGGGGGCAATTTTTCAATCGCCTCCACCCTTGCTTTATCCACCTGTAGACCATCTTTTGACACCTTGTGCCCCAAAACTATACCTTCACGTACCATGAAATGGCACTTTTTCCAGTTTAGCACCAAGTTCTTCTCTTCACACCTAGCAAGCACTTTATCAAGGTTCATCAAACAACTATCAAAAGAACATCCAAACACAGAAAAATCATCCATGAACACTTCTACAAATCTTTCAACCATGTCAGTAAAAATAGCCATCATACACCTTTGAAAAGTCGCAGGTGCATTACAAAGACCAAAGGGCATTCTCTTGAACGCATACGTGCCATAAGGACACGTAAATGTAGTTTTCTCTTGGTCCTCTGGGGCTATAGCAATCTGATTATACCCCGAATAACCGTCCAGGAAACAGTAGTATTCCTGGCCAGCTAACCTATCAAGCATTTGGTCAATAAAGGGAAGGGGAAAGTGGTCTTTCCGGGTGGCATTGTTCAATTTTCTATAATCTATGCAAATTCTCCATCCAGTGACAGTTCTTGTAGGAATTAAGTCATTATTTTCATTAACTACTACAGTCATCCCCCTTTCTTTGGCACACATTGAACGGGGCTTACCCATTTGCTATCAGAGATTGGAAAGTCAATACCTGCATCAAGCCACTTAATCACTTCTTTTCTTACTACTTCTTTCATGATTGGATTTAGTCGGCGTTGATGCTCTACACGTGGCTTGTGTCCGTCCTCCATGAGGATTTTGTGCATGCAGAAAGTTGAACTAATGCCTTTAATGTCAGACATTTTCCACCCAATTGCTCGCTTGTGCTCACGTAGCACTCTCAATAGCTTTTCTTCCTGCAATTTAGACAAGTGAGAAGAAACAATAACAGGTAAAGTGTCAGAACTACCTAAATAAGCATACTGAAGGTGAGGGGGTAGGGGTTTAAGCTCCAGTTTTGGAGCTTCTTCAATTGACGGCTTTGGAGGATGCCCGCTTGGCTTATTCAGGGGCTCAAACGGGTGTATTCTTTGTATGTAAGCACATGATGTATCTAGGATATGCATCATCTCCTCAACCTCATCATCAATCGTCAAGCTATCGAACACTATGAGTGCTTTTTCTAGAGAGTTGTCTAGATATACACTTGTGTCAAGAAGTTGCTCGTCCGCCTCCACAACAGATATCATAGAGAGCTCCTCATAGTGGCGGGGAAGTTGGATTGCTTTGTAGACATTAAAAACTGCTTCCTCGTTGTCCACCCTCATAATCATTTTTCCCTCTCTCACTTTAATTATTGCATCACCAGTAGCCAAGAGAGGTCGTCCCAATATGATTGGAACTTGTTCATCAGCCTCAAAATCTAGAATAATGAAGTCAGCTGGGAAGATAAATTTCCCAATTTGCAGCAGCACATCTTCAATCACTCCTTCCAGGTAGGCTATGGACCTATCAGCTAATTGCAACATCACAGTGGTTGGTCTTGGAGCTCCCAAACCCAATTGCTTAAACAAGGAAAAGGGCATTAGATTTATGCTTGCCCCCAAATCACAAAGAGCACGACCCACATCACTATTACCGATTCGGACTGGGATAGTGAAGCTGCCAGGATCCTTAAGCTTTTAGGGAAGCTTGTTTTGGACCCTTGAAGTGCACTCCTCAGTAAGTGCAACTGTCTCGAACTCAGTCAATTTTCTCTTGTGAGCCACTATATCTTTTATGTACTTAGAATACTTTGGAATTTCACGAAGTACATCCACCAATGGAATATTTAATTGAACCTGACTCAGCATAGAGAGAAATTTGTTGAACCTTTGATCGTCATTCTTTTTCTGCAATCTCTGGGGGGAAAGGTGGTGGTGGCCTTACAGCCTCCACTAGCTCTGAACTTGCATCATTTTTCTTTGACTCGTGTATTGCCTTAGGGGTCAGGTCCCCCTCAGGTATAGGTTTGTCCTTTCTCTTCTTTGGCACTTCCTCTAGTTCCCTCCTGTTTCTAAGTGTAACTGCATTAACTTGAGGGTTCTTCTCTGTATCACTGGGAAGAGAGCCTGTAGGTCTAGTATTTTGATTTGCTGCTAACTGCCCCATTTGCCTCTCAAGATTTCTGAAATCGGTCCTGAGCTGTTGATTGTCTAGCAACAACTTTTTCAGCAAGTCATTCGTACTCTCTTCTATTTGTTGGGGTGGCTTCTGAGGCTGATTAAAATTTTCTTGAGGCCTATACTAATTCTGATTCTGTTGATTTCCGCCCCATGAGAAGTTAGGATGATTCCTCCAATTTGGATTGTAAGTGTTCCCATATTGTGCATGTTGATTCATAGGACCTCTGTTTTGTTGCCCCACATAGTATATAGATTCAGGATTCGTGGGTCACATGTCACTCATATGATTGTCACCACATATTTTGCAACAAATAGACATCTGTTGTACATGTTGCGTTTGTTGTGTTGTCATTCGGTTCATCTGATTTGCCAGCTTTGCAATATCTGCTCTCATGACTGAGAAGTCATCAAGCTCAATCAACCCGGCTGACTTCTGTTTAATTGCTCTTCTTGCATCCCCATCTCCTTGCCAATTATGATCATTAGCTGTGAAGTTGTTTAGCAAGAGTTGAATTTCACTGTACGGCCTCGCCATGCAACTACCCCCACAAGCTGAATCCAGATTCATCTTTGATGCCTCGTCTAGCCCATCAACAAAAGTGTGACCCAATACCTCATCAGTCTGACAATGATGCGGGCAGTCTCTGAGTAGCTTCTTGTATCTTTCCCAAGCTTGACGAAGTGTCTCGCCATCCCGTTGTTGGAACCCAAGAATTTGGCTCCTCAGCGATTTTGTCTTCTTAGTAGGGAAAAACTTGATTAGGAATTTCCTTGCTAAATCATCCCAAGTGTGGATTGAGTTTGCGGGCTCCTTTTGCAACCATTCCTTAGCTTCCCCCAACAGTGAAAAGGGAAATAATGTCAGCCTAACATAGTCCTTGGAAACGTTCGGATAATTGTAAGTGTCCGTAATTTCTAAGAAGTTCTGAATGTGCCTCTGCGGGTCTTCATGAGATAGACCCACATATTGTCCTGTGGATTGAATCAGCTATACCATGTACTGTTTGAGTTCAAAATGCCCCGTGATATCAGGCTTCACGATAGCCTGAGTCATATTAGCAAGATTGGGCCTTGCGGCTTCTATCACCGGACGCTCTTCATTACCTGCCATCTCTATTGGCGGTGGTTGAACTACGATGTCCAACTCTCTTTCTATTCTCGTTCTAGCTTCGACTTCCTTTCTCACTCTATGAAGTGTTCGTTCAATTTCTGGATCAAAAGAAAGTAGGTTGTTTGCACTTCTACTCCTCCGCATTCAAGAGAAGAGCCTGCGTTAACACAAATAAGGCAAACTGAAAATTAAAACTTGAACAAATAAGTAATAAAAGCTTAACTCAGTCAAGTAGCTAATTTCTAGGTCCCCGGCAACGGCGCCAAAAAGTTGTTGGGACCAAACGCACACTCACACAAGTATACGTGGTCGTCAAGTAATAGAGTAATGAGTAGAGTATCGTTCCCATGAAGACCTATGATTAACATTCGACTGATTCTAACTCAAATGCCTTATTGATTCAAAAGATTTCTCACAAAATAGATAATTTTCTGAATTACTACCTAAAGACTATCAAGTAATGAAATACTAGGAATCAACCACAACACTTAAATAGTTTTGAATAACAATCAATAGGATATAATATTCCAGGGTCACAGGTTATCTAACAATCATGTTGCATTCTTAGTTTAAAATAACTAATTGATTTATCTGGATTGTTGATTCACAGGGTTGATATTACTCAGAAGAATCTGTCGAGTCCTTACTCGTCTATTCAAGCTAACTTAATACCTATATGTCTATGGAATTAAGATTAACAAGAACGCATTTACAATTCCAGTATTTCAACCGAGTAAGGCAATTAGGTATATGTCTATCCTAATTGCGAATCCGTTCCCCGATGCCCGAGTTTAAGAACTTGCTCTATTTAATTCTATATGCAATCTAGAGTTCCCACTTTCGAGTTCAACTCTAGATTCGTAGATAGTATTTCACTGTTAGCTACTCAGCAAAATAATTAAAAACAGAATTAAATAAACAACCCAATATGAAAAAATCAACTTCGTCAAATTAAACTTCAAACATCAACATTCATGTATACCCATGACCCTAGAATAATAGGGTTCTTAGCCACTCATATTCAGGCAATCATCAAAAATTCACAAGAGTGCATAAGAATCAATAAAAGAAAGAGAGAATAGGAACTCAAGATGAATTCCGTGGTTTAAGAACTTTGTTGTGGCTTTTTCCCCCTCTCCAATATGTTAGATGACCTAAAGGAGGCATTTTTCACTTATATATTGCGTACAAAAGTCGTGGGCCAAAGTTCTCCTATTCCTAGTCCAAATCGGCTTCAAGGATTGATGCTAAGGTGGATGCAACGCATCCACCTCGTCCTCTATTTCTCTGCTTCGCATGCGAGGGTGGATGCGACGCATCCACCTCGTCCTCTACTTCTCAGCTTTGCATGCGAGGGTGCTAAGGCGGATGCTATGGGCCGACTTCACTGCTAAGGGTGCACGAAATCTGATGTTTTTTTTTCTAGATTGGATGCGACGCATCCAACTCCTCTTCCTCTGGCTAGAGCACCTTTTCTTCATATCTTTGCACTCCAAATACCTTAAATCATTACACACAACTCAATTAGTCATAAAACCAATAATTAAACTATGTTATGCATTTTAAAGATCAAATAGCATCAAAAAGCGGTTAAAATATGGGTAAAGTAACATCAACACATATCGAAATATGCCCAACATCAAATGCCTTGCTATTTTGCTCTCAACTCTCGTTTAACTTCAGTGTTTGTGAATACCTATAAAATGAGAACATCCTGCAATTTACACAGTTAGTAGAATAGGAAATAACTAGAGTTTTAATGCTATACTCTTCCATGGTGGAAGAGTTCTAGTTATCTTCAACTTCTAACTCCTCCCTTATCTAGGATGGAGTTCTCTCGAGTAAGGAGTCTTTATCCTTATCATTTATGCAACCTTTTTGATCAGGAGATATTAGATATAACCACTTAATCTTATCTCTTTCACGTGCATGCCTTGTGCTTGAATCTGCCTGTGTCTGTGTACACTCTGTATGGACCTGGTTCATGCTTGAGTTCCTTTGTCAATTATCAAAACACACTTCACTTGGGCCAACAAATTTCCCCCTTTTGATGATGACAAACTATGTGCTTTTCATAAGCATAAGCCATATTTCAACTCAGCTCAACATTAACATAATGTTAGAACACTTTTCATTTTAAAGTCACTAATCATCAAAGACTAGGTTCATTAGGTTATAAATATCACAGTCCAAAGTAAAAGGCACAACCTATCTTTCCCCTTTTGGCATCATCGAAAAGTATAATTATGTTAGATAACCAGATCTTAATAGATATTACTCATGGCCACTGGGCTACTTCAAATGCAATCATGGAATCAAGCATCATTTATCAATCTAATGATATTGGCCATCTAAGAAGCATCAACAAACAGTTAGAGCACAAAAATAGTTGATTGTCATTGATACTAGTCATCCACAGAGCATAAAGAGAAATAAAAATACTGGATCATGAGCAAAAGGAACAAAAAGAAATTCCATCCTAGTCACTAGTTTGTCTAACTAGGCTAGGAAGGTTTCAAGGCTGGAAAGGACCAGGTTCTTGGTTTTTAGCCTGAAGTAACTTCAGCATATCATGAAGAATGCCATCATTCTTCTCATTCTCCTTTGCAAGCTCAGCCCTGATAGCATCCCTCTCAGTTTCTACTTCAGCGAGCCTCTTCTTCAGCCTCTCAATTTCAGCATCCTTAGCCCCACTCTCTTGCACCAAAGCTCGCACTTTGCTATTCACAGGTACCTTCTTGGATGAACCGGGTTCTTAGGGAGTGGTGTGGACTTCATAGTCATATGCAGTCAAAGTGTTTGCCCCAAAAGTCATCCTTATTTGTACCAACTTCCCATTTCTTGAGGGGTACCTTGAAGTGTGCAATACAGTCGTGAGAATAAAACCATAGTGTATGACATGAGTTTTGGTGCCAGTCAGAACCCTATCAAGAAGCTGGATGATAAACCCAAGCCAATAGATTTACCTTCCACTGTCCAGACATTCCATAAGGACTAGGTCCATGAATGTGGCAATGTGCCTTCTTTCTTGCCTGAGCAGCACAACCTTGTTAACAAATTTGAAAAGCACTTTATGGGGTGACTTCATCTCACATTTGTATATAGCCTTGGGCTGAATCTCTTCTTCATTGTCACCAAACCTCCTTGTAATGGAAAGTGATGTGGGGATGTTTTCTAGGCTTGGTCATTTTAATTTTTTGTAGTCATTGTACCTTAAAACAGATAGTCCCAAAATTTCTCCCAACTCCTTGTCATCAAAACTCAGAGTCACTCCCTTTACCACACTGGTGACTCCGCCATTTGTGATCTCACAATTTGCCATGAACTCCACAATCTCAGTTCTGGCAAGCTTTCTATATATCTGAAGGACCATGTCCTTCCAACCCTGCAGTTGTAACTTTTCTAGCAGCATCATCATGCCTTCCTCCTCCAGGTCCCTGAGGAGTCTACCTTCCAAAATGGTTATTTTCCTAAACTTAACCATCTTGTCCTTCTCTACATCAGATTCTTCTTCTTCTTCACTCTCTTCTTCCTCCACTACTTTCACTTTTCTAGACTTCAAGGAAGACCTGATTTTTTTTGCCAAGGTAGAAGGTTCTGTTGAATTTGATTTCGAAGGAGACTTCTTTTTGGAAGTCTTGATTTTTCTTTGCTTTTGGAGTCACAACCTCCACCTCAACTGCCTCAACAGTCTCACTTACCTTCTTATTTCCCTTTGCTATAACTTTTCTTTTACTTTCTTTCAAGGCCTTCTCAAGTTCAGCCTTACTCTGCTTCTTCTGACTCCTTTTCAAATTCGCAGTGCCAGGAATTTTAACTCATGAACTCTTTTTCCTTTTAGGATTGTAACTGTCAGACACTCTTCTCAATAGGCCTTTGAGGGGTTCTTGCACAGATGGAACAGGATCTTGGAACCGCTTCCTCAACCTAACCAACCCCTCAGCAGCTTCTCCAGACCCACTCCCCTCTTTTTCTCTCAAGCTTTCTTCCTCTCCAGTAGATTCCTCACTCCACACTACCATAGCTCCTGTTTTTTCAGTCAAACTAACATGAGTGGGTGAAGATTCAGCCACTCCTTTTCCCATTAACCTCACATCACCTTGAGCACCCTCACTCATCTTTTCTTTTCTCCTTTTATTTTTACCACTAATTTTCCCAAACTCAGTGGTCTCTACCCCAGCCACAGTTCCTACCAGAAAAAACCTATTTTCCAGATTTGCAGCAACCTCAGAGATTACTTCGGATGTAATTTTAGGGCCAGATATTACCTGCTCTATTTCAGAAGAAACAGTTTATTCCCCCTCAGTAGTAGACTTAAATGATTCTTCAGCTTTTTGGGGGTTCTTAGGCCTGTCTTGCTTTCAATTGTTCATCTAACTTCTTGGATAATTCACACCGTGCCACAGTGTTACGAGCAAATATCTTGAATCTTCCTTTCTTAGAAAGAGGTGTGGTTGAAGGTATGGGTGTGGATTCTTTGAGTGGTGATGAGGGATTTCCAGATACGTTAGCTATTGATGGTTAGAGGATGAGAGAAGATGAGTATGTGTGTGTTTAGTAGATGAGAAAAGATATAGAGAATTGTTTGGCGGCTGGAAATTTAGAAGTGAAGAAATAACTAAGGCCTAATCAATATAAACAGGAAGAGTTTAATTGGGCAACGACAGCCTTTACAGAAACTCAGAAGTCTTAATTAAACAAGGAGTCAGTTTGAAGAGACGTTGAAGACTCTCCCTAGAATCTAGGCACTTATTGCGTTTTAAGACTCTCTTTGGTGAAACTAGTTCATTTCATAATGGATAAGCTCAAGGAGGTTAGGATTAAATGGGACTCTCCTTTTGATCATAATCCAAATATAATTATTCCAAAATATGCAGAGTGGAGAGTACGTACCATGTAATCTTGATGAACTAGGTTCTTCACTGAGAATTCTCTTGTGTAAGCCTGTATTTTTCAAGAAAATAAAGATAATATCATTAGAGATTAATGAGACATTTTAGCACATGGCACAAGAGTATACTGATGAGAGTATGAGACTGGGCAAAATCTAATCTAATTATGTACAA
This sequence comes from Nicotiana tabacum, assembly GCF_000715075.1. Taxonomy (NCBI): domain Eukaryota; kingdom Viridiplantae; phylum Streptophyta; class Magnoliopsida; order Solanales; family Solanaceae; genus Nicotiana; species Nicotiana tabacum. The sequence goes on from NC_134103.1 coordinate 42,806,080, forward strand.
AATTCACATATTTTCTAACCAATTTTTGAGTTAGAACTGGTTCCTTTTAGGTGATCTTAATCATCCCTACTTCTAACATGTTCCTTTCAAAGTGATCTCTCCTTAGAGCTTTTGTGAAGATGTCAACTATTTGCTTGTCAGTAGCACAAAATTCCACAGTGATCAAACCCTTTTCATAATTGTCCCTCAAAAAGTGATACCTAACATCTATGTGCTTAGTTCTTTTGTGACGAACCGGGCTCTTGGTCATACTAATTGCACTAGTGTTATCACAAAAGATAGGGATACAACCTACATCAATTTCAAAGTCCATTAACTGTTGTTTGATGCACAACAATTGAGCACAACATGAGGAAGCAGCAACATACTCAGCTTCAGCAGTAGATAAGGCCACAAAATTTTGCCTTTTTGGTGGCCCAAGATACAAGACATGAGCCAAGAAAGTGTGCCATGCCTGAGGTGCTCTTTCTATCCACAAGAAAACCTACATAATCAACATCAGCATATCCCACTAAGTTGAAATTACTACCTTTTGGATACCATAGACAAAGGTCAGTAGTGCCTTTTAGGTATCTCAAGATCCTCTTGACAGCAGTTAAGTGAGACTCCTTTGGATTTGCCTGAAATCTAGCACAAAGGCCTACACTGAAAATAATGTCAGGTCTACTAGCAGTGAGATATAACAGAGATCCAATCATTTCCCTATACAACTTCTGATCAACAGATGAACCAGGTTCATTTACATCCAATTTTGTGGATGTTGCTATAGGAGTGTCAATTTCTTTGGAATCTTCCATTTTAAACCTTTTAAGCAACTCTTTTACATACTTCTGCTGATGGATCATAGTTCTATTTGAATTTTTTTTTTTAATTTGTAAGCCTAAAAAGAAATTAAGCTCACCCATCATACTCATTTCAAATTCACTCCCTATTAGTTTAGCAAATTCTTTACTTAACTTATCAGTAGTTTCTCCAAAGATTATATCATCAACATATATCTGAACTACAAAGAGATCTTTACCTTTTTCTTTCAAGAATAAAGTATTGTCAATTTTACCTCTTTTGTAGCCATGCTCAAGCAAGAATTTTGATAATATTTCATACCATGCTCTTGGAGCCTACTTGAGCCCATAAAGTGCCTTGTCAAGCTTGTACACTTAATCAGGACATTCCTTGCTTTCAAAGCCCGAAGGTTGCTTGACAAACACTTCTTCCTTTAGATAGCCATTGAGGAAGGCACTCTTGACATCCATCTGATGGAGACTGAGTTCCATGTAAGCAGCAAAGGATATAAGGAGTCTAATTGCTTATAATCTTGAAACTGGAGAAAAGGTCTCATCATAGTCTATGCCATCCTCTTGACTATATCCTTGAACCACCAATCTTGCCTTGTTTCTTGTAACTATTCCATCTTTGTCAAGTTTGTTTCTGAAGACCCATTTTGTGCCCATTACTGATTTGTTCTTTGGTCTTGGTACCAGATTCCAAACTTGACTTCTTTCAAATTGGTTGAGTTCATCTTGCATTGCATTCACCCAGTCTGCATCCTGCAAAGCCTCAGCAACATATTTAGATTCAATAAGAGAAAAAAAGCATCAAAATCACAAAGATTCTTCAAAGAAGACCTGGTTTTAATTCCAGAGGTTGGATTAGTAATTATGTTCTCAATGGGATGAGAACTTTGATACTTGTAAGGTTTCACAACCAGCTGATTTCCCCTAGATATTCCTTCAATGTTTTGTTACTGAGGAACAGGTTCATGGACAGGTTCCCTCGAGGTTTGAGGATCAGTTCCTCTTTGTTCAGTTCCCCCTATAAAGTTTCCCTGGGTGGAAGGACCTATTCCATCCCCTGTTCCTTCCCCTGGTGCAGCTTCAGTCTAGGATGTGGTTTTATTTGAGTTTCTTACCAGCCCAATTGCTTCATCATCATGTTCCTGCCTCTCAGAAAAAATGTTAGTTTCGTCAAAAACTACATGTATACTTTCTTCTACATACATAGTTCTTTTGTTATGAATCTTATAAGCTTTAATATGTGAAGAATATCCCAAGAATATTCCCTCATCACTTCTGGGATCAAACTTACCTTGGGAGTCTTTACCACTATTGTGCACAAAGCACTTGCATCCAAATGCCCTAAGATGAGATATATTATGCTTTCTCCCTTTAAGTAACTCATAGGGAGTCTTCTCAATAAGAGGTCTAGTCATGCACCTATTTATTATGTAGCATGCAGTGTTCACAGCTTCTGTCCAGAAGCTATGGGGCAGTTTACTAGAAAGAAGCATAGTCCTAGCCATTTCTTTCAATGTCCTATTCTTTCTTTCAACTACTCCATTTTGTTGTGGAGTCCTATGAGCAGAAAAATTATGATTTATTCCATGCTCATCACAAAATTCAGCAAATTTTGCATTCTCAAATTCAGTACCATGATCAGACTTAATTGATGCAAGTTGATTACCTAGTTATTTCTGAGTTTTTCTAACAAAAGAAGTGAACATGTAAAATGCTTCATCTTTAGATGCTAAAAATAATGTCCAAGTAAACTTAGAGTAATCATCAACAATCACCATAACATATCTCTTACCACATCTGCTCAATGTTCTCATTGGTCCACAAAGATCCATATGGACCAGTTCCATCGTCCTGGTGGTCCTTACCACTTTCTTGCTTTTGAAAGAGGATTTTACCTGCTTCCCCATTGCACAAGCCTCACAAACTTTATCTTCCTTGAACTTAATGTTAGGCAGCCCTATCACCAAGTCTTTGGAGACTAGTTTGTTGAGTTGACTTAGACAGGCATGTCCAAATCTTTTGTGCCAAAGGAGGGGATCATTATCCAACACACTTAAGCAAGTGAGTTCATTATCTGAAAGTGTGAAAAGATCTACAATATATATGTTGTTCACTCTTTTTCCCTGTAAAACTATCTTGTCAGTGGTAAGATTAATCACAAAGCAATTTGTAGAGGTGAATGCTACCATATTACCTCTATCACATAGTTGTGATACACTTATTAGACTGTACTTCAGTCCATCTATCAAGTAGACATTCTCAATAGAGTGAGAATCAGTCTTACCTACCTTTCCAACCCCAATGATCTCACCTTTCTTTCCATTTCCAAAGAAGACATTACCTCTTTTAAGGTCCTCAAGTGAAAGGAACTGGTTCTTGCTTCCTGTCATGTGCTTTGAGCAGCCACTATCCATGTACCATATTTGGCTGCTCCCCTTCACTTGGACCTGCAAAAGGAAATCAGGGGTTAGTCTTAGGAACCCAAACTAGTTTGGGTCCCTTTCTATAGGCAAACAAATGAATCAAATTATTTTTAGCCCAACTTGGTAGCCTATTCTTCCCTTGAACAAAGTCTTTGTTCTTTTGACTTGCCTTTTCTTTTGCAGTGCATTCACTTTTATAGTGACCTGTTTTACCACAGTGTTTGCAAATCTTGTTCTCAAGAAGTGTGAGGTACTTGCTTTTGGGATCCCACTTAGGTGCCGGGTTCCTAAAGCCAAGTCCTCTTCTGTTGCTACTATGGTGTTCTTGTAGCCGTGAAAGTGCATCAGAGGACCTGTTCCATTTACAGGTTCTGTCTAGCTCATGCTTGACCTTGCTTAGATTCTCCTTTAGAATTCTTATCTGTTCATCTCTCTTGTACAACTCATCCTTCATTTTTCCTACATTTTGTTCTAAGGTGAGTTGTGTGTGATCAGCTGTATTTTTGCATGTTCCTAGTTTCAATTTTAGATTTTCAAATCTAAGCTCTAGGACAGTTGAGTCAAGTGCATGAACTTGGTTCTTCAACACAGTATTTTCACTTATAGCTTCACTAACCCTAAGTTCCAGGTTTTTGCACTTAGCCTTAAAATCACATTCTTTAGACAGTTGTTCCTTTTCGTTGTTTACATCCTCAGATTCATCAATTAGTTCTAGTAGTAACTCAGATAACCTTTCTTTAGACAATAATTTAATCTTGTCTTTGAGAAAAAGGATACTTACCTCAGTTTCTTCATCAGATTCTCCAATGTCCATAAGTGCGTGTTTATCCTCATCATCATCATCTGAGATTTCATCTGAGCTTTCTCCCCACACAGGGACCATAGCCTTGGTTGATCCTTTGTTGTTTCTTTTCTTGGGTTGAACATGTTCCTTCGTCCTGTTCCTTCGTTCAGCTCTTTCCTTCTTCTATTCAATTTCCCACAAAGGACAGTTCTTGATGTGATAATCAGTCTTTCCACACTTGTAGCAGCCATCATTGGCTTGCTTCTCAGGAGCTTTTGACTTGCTATAGCTTCAACTTCTTGAAGAACCCTTTCCTCTCCTCAGGTACTTCTTGAAGTCCTTGGTGATCATAGTCATTTCATCATCTTCCATATCAGAACCTTCAGTGATTCTGAGTGCCAAGCTCCTTTTCTTATTAGGTACATCCATCTTCATGGTTTGTCTCCTAAGTTTCTAGGCAGTGGATTTCTAATCAATTCATCCAGTGGGAGAGTGACAATATTCTTTGATTCCTGGATGGCAGTGATTTTGCTCTCCCAAGTGATAGGCAAGACTCTAGTCAATATCTTTTTGACCCTATCTTCTTCAAGAATAATGCTTCCAAGAGATTTTAGCTCATTTGTTAGTGTAGTGAACCTTGTGTACATTTCTTGAATGGTTTCTCCTTCCTTCATAGAAAAATTCTATACTGAAAGTGTCGTAGAGTTCCTCTAGATCTCTTCACCTGAGGTGTTCCTCCGTGAGCCACTTGTAGTATGTCCCAAATTTGCTTAGCAGTGGTACAACTTTGGATTCTGATGTACTCATCTGGACCAAGTCCACAAAAAATCCATTTCTTGGCTTTAGCATTCTTCTCCTACTTCTCCAAGTCCTCAATAGTGCAATCTACTCTTGTCTTTGGTACATCTACGCCTTCAGTATTTTTCTTCAAGGTAGCCAGTGGACCATCGGTGACAATGTCCCATAGTTCATAGTCCTCATATAATATGATCTTTCATTCTATTTTTCCACCAAGAGTAGTACTGGCCATTAAAGAGTGGTGGCAGTGGACTCATATTGATCTTCTCTTAAGGTGTAAGCCTCTTCAAGGATAACCTGCTCTGATACCAATAGGGGGGGAGGGGGATGATTTATGTGGTGTCCAATTTTTCGCGTGCACAGATTATAGAAGGACCTGGTTCTTCTATGTGTTCCTTATACTACTATTGCGGAATAATAAATGCGGAAAGTAAAGAATACAAGTATTTTTACGCGGAAAACACCTGGCTCAAAAGGTGAAAAAACCACGACCTACTACTTAGTAAGATTTTTTCCAATACTTCACTAAATCACTGAGCCAAAACAACATTTACAAAACTCTTTGTAAACTTAAGGATTACCTCTAATCCCTTTGTGGCAACCAGCCTCAAACTGTTGCGATAATTTCAAGTTAACTCTAACTTGAACGCTACACTCAGAGTACCTAGTACAAATGCTTCTAAAGAAAGCTGAAAGGTACAACTCAAAAGCCCTACTACAATTTAACTAGAATAAAAGACAAACACTTGGAACTGGTTCTTCTATCTGGTTCATGTAGCTTGAGATTCGCACACTTGAATCACACAGGAATTGCTTGCAAAATGCCTTGCTATTTTGCTCTCAACTCTAGTTTAACTTCAGCGTTTGTGTGTACCTATAATATGAGAACATCCTGCAATTTATAGAGTTAGTAGAATAGGAAATAACTAGAGTTTTAATGCTATACTCTTCCATGGTGGAAGAGTTCTAGTTATCTTCAACTTCTAATTCCTCCCTTATCTAGGATAGAGTTCTCTCGAGTAAGGAGTCTCTTCTCCTTATCATTTATGCAACCTTTTCGATCAGGAGATATCATATATAATCACTTAATCTTATCTCCTTCACGTGCATGCCTTGTGCTTGAATCTGTCCGTGTCTGTGTACACTGTGTATGGACCTGGTTCATGCTTGAGTTCCTTTATCAATTATCAAAACACACTTCACTTGGGCCAATATGTTAAAATGGCTGTAATTTATGCACTTATGTTTCCTAAGCTCCAAGTTCACTTGAGAAGCAGTGTACTTGTTTAATTCACAGTAGAGAAAGGTTATATATATTAGAAGAAGTAGCTAGGAGGAATATTATGAAATACACTAGTTTATAGTTGCGATAGTATGATTACTGAATCACTGAATTAGGTGTCAAGATAAAGCAAGGGAAATCGAAAATTACATGAAAGAAAGTTATCGAAAAAGACCTATAATTTCTCTAAATCAATGCAAATATCGGTAGGAATAATACATAAGAGAACCATATCATATAGGCGATCGATACTAGTTTGTTAGACGCTTGCTTGTATGTCAATATAGAGATGTCAAATTAAGATATATATAATCTCTAAATTTTAATGAACGCCCAAATGTTTTAAAAAGACAGACTTATTAATATATAGACGACATAAATATGAATGAAGCAGAAAAAATATAAATGATTTATATAATCAGACCCAATTGTTCTGGAATTGAAGCATGCATCGTTGATCGATTGAATGACTATATAGATAGCTTTTCTTCTAATGCTAAATCTCCGTAGTTTCTCTTACCATAATCCCAAAACAATATTATATATATCCCTAATATAAAAGAATTTTACTTCATATTTTATCATAAAAAGAGGATTATTATATTACACATTCCTTTTCACATAAATCAAAACAATTTTGGGGATTTCTGATTTGGATATCAAATTCAAGCCAAAGGGGGATGTAGCATTAATCTTTAATTTGCTTTAATGTTAACCTAGCAATAAGAAGTTCAATTTTTAAAAAATCCTTTTAAGTTATATCGGCTAATATAAAGTATCAGTTTCTATAGATCTACTCAATATGGTGGTGTACGAAATTTATACACTATTACTATACGAAACTAAATTCATTCAAATTCTAGTCTAGATATTCACTAATAAGGTGTTGTACTCCTCCCTTTTTCTTCTCATTTCTCTCTACCTCCTCCTACCAAATTTTTTGACTCAATTTTTGGTATGGAATGAAGCAAATGGATATATCATGTTAGGATAGAGTCCAGGTCTCTCGAATAATCCTCTCCAAAATATTTTGTAATAATAAAAAGTTTGTTATGTGTAGATCTCAGCTACCACATAGAGCTTTACACGTTGAGGATTTATCCTCCATGTTTGTTTAATTTAAGTTTTCCACAATTAAAAGAATCCGAGTATAAAGAAAGAGAGGTACATGTCACGAAATAAATCCTATGAATATTTTAAAATGAATATGATCACGAGATAGGTTATTGCTTCATAAAATGTAATAATCAATCTATTACTAGCCACCATTCGTTAAAGTTCATAAATTCCTTTTATCTTTTTCTGTCTCGAATTCAATTTTTTCTTATCTCTTTTAATTCATATAAGCACATAGATATATATCAAAGATAGAAGGGACAATGATGGTACTGCGATTCACACCATCTGAATTCCTAAAAGACATCCCATAATATAACTCAACTGCACATACACCCAATTATTTTAAAATCAAATGCTTACATCTTCATTATTGAGATTCAACAAACATATAACAGTATTATCCCTACTATTCAAAGTCAAACACTCAAACCCCTATTATAAGATCAACCACACATTAAATAATGTCCATACTAATTAAGAAAATTTACTTTGAAGAGAGAAGCAATAAAAATGAGAAATTCCTATATTAATACATATATCTTTAAAAAATAACAAATAACTTGCATGTCTAAAATGCAAGCAAGTTATTATTAGTAACCGAATATTCTCAAGAAAAAATTATTCTCTTTTTTACCCAAAGGTGTAAATATAAATTCTCAACAAATATATTTATTCTCTTATTAAATTTTGTAAAGATAAATCATAAGGACTTTCTATTTGTAATTTTAGTTAATTTGTGTCACCCGTGCTAACACAATCTGTTAGGCGAATCAAACGATACAAATGTAACCAAAGCGGAAGATAATTATATAAAAGAAAGAGACTAAATATACGAAAATCTAATACAACTACCCCAAGAACTAGAGTAACAAGTCTTGGCTACTAAGAATAGAAATATCACGCTGATAAGAAAAACACATCATCTATTTAAAACATATAAAATAAGTGTACAAGACCTTAAGCTACCACGTACAATCTAGCACCACGCATTTGGAACGCTCATAGCTAGATCTCCTACTGCTTGCTCACAATCTGTCTCCAATTTATATCTGCACACAAGGTGCAGAAGTATAGTATACTAATACGTACTCGTTAAGTATCATCAACAGTCCTAATGAAGTAGTGACTAGGGTTTATCGGCAAAAAATTACTTTATAAACTTGTGCAGTTATTATATCTAACATTAGTAAAAAATAAAAATAACATAATAAGATATGCATGGTAAAAGCATATAACAATATGCATAGAAAGATCATATGACGTGATGCATATATCAGATAAATAAGTTCAATGCATATATTAATTTATCAAAATAACATATATAATGGGATGCACAATTCAACATTTATATAAAATGCAACCACTAAAGCCTCCAGATGTTTACGAATGATAAAGACTCAAACATAATAACAACTGGTATTCTCCATTCACTGACACTCGACATGTCGAATATACATGTGTGCACACTAGCGACGGGATCCGAGTGTCTAGTGATTCTAGAGAGATGGATCATAATTCATACATAACAAAAATATGGATTGGCACGCCCTAACTGATACCTCAAACAGGAACGTGAATCCACACGTCCTAACTGATACCTCAAATATAGAATGAATTCACACACCTTAACTCACACCTCAAACATGAACATAAATTCACATGCCCTAAACTGATATCTCAAATAAAGAGGAATGTGAATCCGTACTGCCTAACTGCTTACAGATATAAATCCACATGTCTCCATATGCATCTCAATCAGGCAATGAGAACAAACATATGCTATCAAAATACATATACATAGAGTATGTTATGACTATAACAGTCCAACCATTAAAAAAAAACAGGTACATGAAATCTATAATATTAAACTATGCGAAGAATGCCTATAACATTATACTAATATGAATATGATGCTCAAGTATTCATACAATAATTAAAACAGGCAAAACACACAAGTATAAGCATGATTCCCTAATATGAAAATACGATGTCTGAATATATGCTAATTAACTCGCATATATATTACCCATAGATACATACTATATAGCAAACAAGTCAATTTGAAAAAAATTCCCTCGTTGAAGTAAAGTCTTTACTTTCCTCGGTCCTAGCTGTCCTTAGCCTTCAAGATTTATTTTTTCTCGCTCCAAATTCACCAGTTGCCTCGATCTAGTCAAAAGTATTCTCAACGAGGTTAAATAACATGAATCACTTCCACAATTTAAAGATAAAGCCCAATTTAAAATCAACCTAAAAGTCAAACCTAACTTACATGTTAAACTCCAAATAAAAGTCAAATTCCGTTTATTCATAATCTCACGAGTTATATATATATATGCTTAAATACTCATTTAGACTGTGCATATGGCGAGACAAGGTGGGATTACATTCAATCCATATTTTTATGGTAAAATTAATGAGAAATTCATGATATAAACATAGATTCAAGTTAAAATCACTAATGACAATCTTATAGATGTTAACCTTGCTCAAAATTAAGTTCCCACAAAAATGATAAAGGCCTAAATCACGAAAATAGGGCTATATATAAAAGACAAAAGCTAAAGTTGGGTGCCATAACTGAAGCCTTGCGCCCCAAATTGCTCCTGGGCAGGTGCCATAGCTGGCATGGTGCGCCCACCCTCGCGCTTAGGTTTGGCTAACTTGACCTGCAATTTTTCCAACTTACTCTTAAGGCGCTGGAACTCACTTGAGCCCCCTCCCTCTCTCCCCCCCACACCCCCAAGGACCCCTCTAAATCATCCCGACAAGTTCAAAAATATTATACGAACCTATCAAAAGGCTCGAAATATGAAACAAAACATGAATACTAAAAACGAGGGGTACAATTAGTAATAAAAAAATTTATAACTTCAAAGTTGCATGCCATGATGTCAAATCACCCGAGTTCTCGGGTTCCAAACCAATCACATATCTGCAAGTCACAAAAACATTCCTATGAATTTATAGGAAGTATCATGAAATGGTATAAAATAACTCAAAATAACGAGTTGGATCGTTATAATTTGTCTTTTTATTATTCTATTTTAATATACTAGTTACAGGTTTACTTCCTATTTTTCAAAATGAAACTCCTAATATCCTTGTAAAGTAAAAGTTTTATTCATAACTTATATTTTGTATAAAATTTTCATAGTATAAGTGGTTAAGATATGATTTTAAAATACAACGGTTGTATTGACAGTTGCGTCATACTGTAGAAATATTTAGTGTTATTTGTCCTACATTTGTTTTAGGAAAAACGTTTTTTTCAATTAACTTTTCCCATAGGAGATAATATTTTCTTTTTGTATCAACTCATGAAATTGGGTTACATTTTAGAGTTTGTTTTACTCTTCAAATTTTCGAACACATTTGATGTGCTGCTAGAATCTCGTACAGAAATATTTTGGCTGGCATTAAGAAAAATAAAAATCAATGCTATAGTCGAGAATGTATTATTTTATATTCATCTTTCGTCTCCTCAATGAAGTAAAACTATAATTAGACCTACATCCACAATAATATTTTCAGTAAGAAAGTTATAAATTTGTTTAGTGCTTCTTACTTGTAGGATGGTCCAGTTAGGATGTCTCCTAAAATCAACAAGTGATCGTCGATTGTTTTGGTGAAAAAGATAGATAATTGGCTCTTTAGGGATCATTTGGATCACATACTAGTTATACGCAAAATATAATACGATAACTACTGTGATTAATAATAGAATATAGGATATTGTTACTTTGTGTGATCATTAAGAATGAAGAAATTGTTATATAGTAATTACTGTGATTTATAGTCCCGTTTTCCTATTTATTGCTTATTGTATGTTCATTTGAGGTTAAGTGACTTGACAGGATGGTTGATTTAGTTCCAGGGATGTTTTGTAATTAATTGGAAAACATAGTCCAAGGCTAGAAGCTTAAGTTGAAAGAGTTGACCGGATATTGACTTCTGCGCAAACGGCTCCGGGATGGAGTTTTGATGGTTCCGATAGCTTGTGTGGTGATTTGGGACTTAGGGGTATGTCCGGATATTGATTTGGAGGTTCGTAGTTCGTTTTGGCTTGAATTGGCGAAAGTTGAAAGTTTGGAAAGTTGAGAAGTTTGACCGAGAATTGACTTTGTTGATACTGGGCTTGGATTTTGGTTACAGGAGTTGGAGTAGGTCCGTTGTGTCAATTATAACTTGTGTGCAAAATTTGAGGTCAATCGGAGTTGGTTTGATAGGTGTTGGCATTGATTTTAGAAGTTGGAGATCCATTAGTTTCGTTAGGCTTGAATTGGGGTCCGATTCGTATTTTTGATGTTGTTTGATGTGATTTGAGGCTTCGACTAAGTTCATTTTATGTTTTAGGATGTATTGGTATGTTTGGATGGGGTCATGGGGGCCTCGGGTGAGATTCAGATTGATTTCGAATTTGGTGGTGGACTTGGAACTTGGCTGAACTTTCTGATGCTTGGTGTGATCGCACCTGCGAGAAAGGGGTCGCAGGTGCAAAGTCGCAAAAGTGACAGGAGGACCGCAGGTGCAGAGGTTGGCTAGGCTGGGCAGTGGCCGCAGGTGCGAGGTACTTTTCGCATCTATGAGTCCGCAGGTGCGAAGAAGTTGTCGCAGATGCGGATTTTGGTTAGGGAAGATGGAGTTGCAGAAGCGAAGGAGATCCGCAGATGCGGTCCCGCAGGTGTGGGACTTTGACCGCGGAAACAGACCCGCAGAAGCGTAAATGGGCTGCACAAGCGGCATGTCGAGTTTTAAGTGGACTTCGCAGAAGCGATGTATTTTCTGCAAAAGCGAAGCTGCAGGTGCAGGTGATGAGCCCGCAAAAACGAGAATGCCTGGGCAGAATGATAAAGTCGAGGGTTTGAGCCATTTTTTTCATTTTTGGACCTTAGAAGCTCGACTAGTGGCGATGTTTTAGAGAGATTTCACTATAATTCAAGAGGTAAGCAACTTTTGATCACTTTTGTCCATTAAAATTGAATACCCTTTGATATTTCACCTAGATTATATGTGTTTGAGGTGAAATTTGGGGAATTTATGGTCTATGTATTGGAGAGTAAGATTTGGAGATTTGAGGTTCAATTTGTGGTCGGAATTGGATAATTTTGGTATGGTTGGACTCGTTATAATGGGTGTTCGAAATTTATAAATTTGGTCGGGTTCCGAGGCATGGTCCCGGGGTTGACTTTTTGAATTTGGTTAGACACTTTAGCTTTATTGTATGGAATCAATTCCTATATCTTGTATTGATTATGTTAAGTTGTTTGTGACTAGATTCGAGTCATTTGGAGGCCGATTCGCGAGGCAATGGTTTGTTGGAGCATTGCGTTGCAAACTTTGAGGTAAATAACACTTCTAAACTTGGAACTAAGGGTATAAATCCCTGAAAAATGTGTTATGTGGGTTGTTATGAGGTGACGCACATGCTAGGTGACGAGCGTATGAATGTGCACCATGGTAATCATAATCCCGATGGATTCTTATGCTTTGTTGATATCAAGTCTTGTTTTATCCATGTAATTCCTACGTGTTAGAATGATTGGGTTGTGACTCATGTTAGAAATCATGTTTAGGATATGTGCTAATTCTTTTAGGATCCACTGAGGTTATTTCTGCTGTTGAATTATTTGCTTAAACTGTATTTATGTATTCAGTCATGTTTACTCATTGCATATCATATTTTAGTCTCTGTTATCATTCACTGTTACATCATGTTATCATTGTTTGGACTGAATGGTATGATATTTGTGAGCCCTGGAGACTTGAGAGATTGATGGGTGAGGTGGACTGAGAGCCGGATTGTGAGTGTTATTGTGGATCAGGCTACACGCCGCAATAGGCATTATAAGATTTATATTAGTGCTCGAACATGATCCGCGCCTCCAGAGTCTGACATACCAGTAGTGAGTGCAGGCATATTGATTTATATACACGTGTTTTGGTGAGGGGCATTGATGCCAGCCACCCATACAATAATGATTAGTTGTGTGTGATGAGTGGGAATTTGAGATACACAGATTGTGTACTCTGAGACTGTGAGTACCTGGAAATATCACTGTGATACTTTACTTTAACATGCATATCTAACAGGTAGGCATAGAGATGTACTTTTCCTCATGCTAGCTATACTTGACACGTTCTTATCAGTGTTAGTCTTTAAATTAAGAACTTGAAAGCATGTATAAATTTCTGCACTATGAACGAGCTGAATATGGAAGATTCTCTGAGTTCTTACTGTCATTCTCATTGTTATATCTGTGTTGTCATTATTTTTGTTCTGACCGTATCCCTCTAGGCTCGTCACTACTTTCAGTCCAAGGTTAATTCTGTTACATATTGAGACATTGGGTCGGTTGTACTCATACTATGCTCTGTACTTTATGCAGATCCAGGTACATCTGGACTCGGTGATTTCTAGAGTGGTGCTAGTACCAGTTCGGAGACTTTGAGGTAGCTGCTATGATGCCCGCAGACTTTGATTCTCTTTCCTTTTATTTTATTCAGTGCTATTCTACTATTCAGATAGTTGTACCAGAGTTCTTTTTATTAGATATTTTAGTGCTCATGTACTCGATGACACTAGGTTTTGGGATGGTTGTAGTAGAGTTACAATTGTCTTTAACATATATTTATGAGTTTTTTCCGTTGTTGAGCTTATTAAATCATATTTTAATTCAAATGCTTAGTTGTTATGTGATTGTCAGCTTGCCTAGTAAATGTATTAGGCACTGTCACGACAGGTTAGGATTTTGATTCATGACAAGTTGGTATCAGAGCACTACGTTACTTAGGTCTCACGAGTTATGAGCAGGTTTAGTAGAGTCTTGTGGATCGTTACAGAGACGTCTGTACTTATCTTCGGGAGGCTACCGAACGATTAGGAAACTTCACTTTCGTGTGGATTTGTTGATTCTAGAAACTGAACTTCTATTATTCTATTCACTCCCAGATGGTGAGGACACGTGAGATCGAATCAGGTGGACGGCCACCAGTACCACCAATTAGGGATGCGAGAGGCCGGGTTCGCGGTAGAGGTATCAAGCCCCAAGACCGAGGAGCGTGACCGGCGCTCAACCGAGTGAACCCGACTGAGCAAGCCTGTTAGATTTCATTCTACCCAAATTCATTCGTGAATAAAGAGGATATGTACTCCGTTAATCAAATACTAAAGAGATTTCATTAACCGCTTCCATTTCATATTCATTCCCATTAACAGCATCATTCAATATTTCCAAAATAGTACGAGTTTATAGATTTAATAAAAAGCATGTTGCCAAATACCAACAGTTCTAATCTAATTCCCAACATCAAATACCACCCACAACCTGTCTACGGAGCCTCTAAGTACAACTGAAGAGTAATATGAAAATACCGGCAACAAGGCCCCGGCTATACCTCAACCACAAAGTACATGAGAAACAAAAGATACATGACCCCGAAATGAAGTGGGGCTCACCAAATCAGCTGAAAGGAGTGTACTGCTATCACTGATCAATGCCACCTGTTGTAGAACTACCTGCATCCATTAAAGATGCAGCACCCCCGACAAAAGGGACGTTAGTACTGTCGAATAGCACTAGTATGTATAGCTAGAAATCCTCTTTCAAAATAGAATGCCTATATGATCTATTTGTGGAACACATAATATAATGTAATTGAAACAACCTGTACAAACAAGGACAACAAAAGGGGGCACCTATTGTCTGCATTAATAATATGACTCATTCGACCATACTTAGTGTTCACATATCATATTATACACTTATGTGTTTCATATACCATCCATAGTGTTCACATATCATATTATACACTTATGCATTTTATAGACCGTCCATAGTGTTTATTCATACTGTACATCTATACCTCTTATACACAATGCACATATGCGTTTCATAGACCGTCCACATGATTTCATATCACAATGGATTTCATAACACAATGTACCTATGCGTTTATAGACCGTCTATAGGATTTCATATCACAATGTACCTATGCGTTTCATAGACCGTCCACAGGATTTCATAACACAATGTACTTCATAACACAATGTACCTATGCATTTCATAGACCGTCCATAAGATTTCATAACACAATATACCTATGTGTTTCATAGACCGTCCATAGGGTTTCATAACACAATATACCTATGTGTTTCATAGACCGTCCATAGGGTTTCATAACATATTGGAAACAAAAGTACAAATACGTACATCTCATAACCTTTCACACCACATATCACCTAATCCGTACTTTCAACCACTTACAACATTATTATTTTATTGGCTCTCTTGGCCATACATATGATTCTTTATTCATGGAGCAATGGCCGTATTTCATATTCCACACTTTCTTTTATTCCCTTTCATAGATTATTATCATAATTATCAACAAGTAGAATATTCCGGAAATCACAACTTTAAATTCATTAGTAATGAAGGCTTTAAACACAATCGATTTCTTTCCAATAAATGTAGTAAAATAATTAGCAATCGAAGTACAAGTTAAAATCATACACAATTTCCACTCACGAATATGTAAGAACGCAAAACACATTGAAAATTACTTACAAAGCACAATATTAGCTATAACAGCCGCATATGGTCATCACTTGAGTTTATAAACTTTTAGCCGAGTATATTATCGAAGTCAATTATGGAATAGTTGAGTCAAAGCTCATTTCATAATCTTTCTCACATTATTTCATTTCATTGGCATCATTGGTCACAAGTATAACTTTCACTATTTGTACGTTGACCACACTTTATATTCCCAAGTTACTGATTTCACTTCCAATCATCTTTATAGGTTATCAACAATAAGACATTCCCAATCAAGACTTTAGGTACACATATGAGCAATTAAGGGTCTTAAGAATATTTATATTTTCTCACATAATTTGGTATACTAGCTTTCATTTGAAATACGATTCAAGCCACCATATTTTAATACGCAACCCATACTTTGAAACTCACGGAAACATTATGGAATTCAATTCCAAGAGAGAAAGTTTAGCCAATATACCTCAATTGAGCTTTCCTTAAATTACTACAACGTTCCAGAAATTCTAGCAATCCCAATCTATTCGAGACATAACAAAATTGAACCATAATTAGGAAGATATTCATGATCTCAGCTCATTTGAGCATTTCGTCAAACACTAAGTGTGGATTAAGGTTCAAGGTCCTTTTACGGAGAATTCCATCATCCCACAACCCAATCCTTACCATTATTAGCTCAACAATCTTTCTACACCCTTTGATAACACAAGCATGTAAAATAAACAACCCTATTGCCTAGAAATTATCTTGCTTATTACCCATTTCTAGACAAAATTCGAAATTGAGGGTTAGGGTGTAGAATCTTACCTCTAGGATGAAGACCTAGTGAGTTTTCCTCCTTAATCTTCCAAAACTTGAGCAAGAATTGAAGAATCAATTATTGAGGAATACCTTCTCACTCTAGGGCACTCTCTCTCACACTCTAAAATATCATATTATACCTTAAAAATGACCCAAAGAGTGTATTTAACGAAATAGGGTCGGGTTTTAAAAATCCAAAAATGAAGCTCCAAAACAGGTTCTGCGGTTGCATATGCGACCGCATAATGGTTATGCGGACCGCATATCGGTTGCATAATTGGTGTCCAAAATGACCAAATATCTGCGTGAGACTGCGGTCACTATGCGGTCCGCATAACTATTCTGCGGTCGCATAGTACACCGCATAACAGTTATGCGATCGCATAGTCGACCGCATAATTGCTTCCGACTGACCCAATTAACTGCCTCACTCTGCGGCCATTATGCGGTCCGCAGAGTGATTCTGCGGTCGCATAATGGACTGCAGAAATATACTTTTCCGCCAAAAATTTTCCTTTACTTTCTCGTGCATTGTTCAACCCAAAAGGTCCGAGCACGTAATCCTAGTCTGGCACCATGAAATATTATTTTCTTTGCAAATTTTATCGGGCTTTACACTTAAGTTCTTCAAAAAATTTCGGGGTGTTACAAGAGGCCGAGGTGCGGCTCGTACTATAGCTAGAGCAGCACTTGTGGAGCCACAAGTTGCTCCAGCTGAGGATCAGATACCACATGTTGTTGAGCCGATGGGACCAACTCAGGCACCAGCTATGCCCATTGTGATTACAGGCCTTCAGGAGGCTTTCGCCCAGATATTGACTGTATGCACAAGTCTTGCTCAGGCGATTTCGATTCCGGCTACACCAGCCACTTCTCAGGCCGGGGGAGGTGCTCAGACTCCCGCTGCCCACACTCTAGAGCACGTAGCTCGGGGACTCCAGACACCAGGAGTATTACTAGCCCAGCCGGATGTAGCTTCTCGGGCCTAAGTTAGCCCACCCATGAGTGATGAGGAGCAGAAAATACTAGAGCGGTTTTGGAGGCTTAAGCCTCCAAAGTTCAGTAGGGCTGAATCAGAGGATGTTTAGGATTTTATAGACAGGTGGCAGCTGATCCTTCACACTGCGGGTATTGTGGAGACCCATGGAGTTTTATTTTACTTTTTTTAGCTGAGAGTGGCAGCCTATAGAGTGTGGGAGGCCTATGAGTTAAGCATGCCAGTCGGCGCTGCATCACTTACGTATCATGGGTTCTCAGTTCTCTTCTTAGAGAAGTTTGTTCCACAGACTCGCCGATAGGAGTTGCGTAGGTAGTTTGAGAAGCTACGCCAGGAGGGTAAATTAGTGACTTAGTATGAGATGATATTTTTAGAGTTGGCTCATCACGCGGTATGGTTGGTTCCCACTTAGAGAGAGACGATTAAGAGGTTCGTTGATAGCCTCAACTATGGACTATGTTTCATCATGACTCAGGAGATTGCGTCGGGTGCGAGGTTTTACGAGGTGGTTGATATTTCTAGACACCTAGAGTTGGTTCGCAGTCAGGAGCATGAGGAGTGGGAGGCCAAGAGGTGCATCAGCTAGCCATGGTTCATACAGTGCTCGTCTATGTCAGTCATCTTTCAGTTCCCTCCCAGCTTAGAGTTCATCCCGTGCTCCATCAGTTTAGGGTTCATCTGTACCAGGTTCTTCTAGTCGTACAATCTTAGAGAACACTCTAGCACCCTGAAACTAGTCAAATAAGTCATTAATGCGCTGTAGTGGTTGACTTTTTATTTCTTTACAAGACCCAAGTGTGTATGCAAGAGCCCTAGCTCCAAAAATGCCAAAAGTTTGCCCAAGATGTGCAGAGACTGACAGAAGCTGCCAACTGAGGGTATAAATCCCTGAAAAATGTGTTATGTGAGTTGTTTTGAGGTGACATACATGCTAGGTGACGGGCGTGTGGGCGTGAACCGTGGTAATCATAATCCTGGTGGATTATTATATTGTGTTGATATCAAGTTTTTTCTTATCCGTGTTATTCCTATATGTTAGAATAATTGAGATGTGATTCATGTAATAAATCATGTTTAGGCTATGTGCTTATTTCTGTTAGGACCCACTGAGGTTATTTCTATTGTTGAGTTATTTGTTTAAACTGTAATTATGTACTCAGTCATAGTTATTCATTGCATATTATATCTTAGTCTCGGTTATCAATCACTGTTAGATCATGTTATCATTATTTGGGATGAGAGGTATGAGATTTGTGAGCCCTGGAGACTTGAGAGATTGATGACTGAGGTAGCCTGAGAGCCGAATTGTGAGTGTTATTATGGATCGGACTGCACACCGCAGCAGTCGTTATTGGCTTATCTACTATTGTGGATCGGGCTGCACACCGTAGCAGGCCTTATAGGATTTATATTAGCGCTTGGACCGAATCTGCGCCTTCAGAGTCTGACATACCAGCAGTGAGCGTAGGCACAGTGATTTATATACATGTTCTTTGATTAGGGGCATAATGCCAGGCCCCTGTACAACAATGAGTGATTATGTGTGTGATGAATAGGAATTTGAGATACACAGATTGAGTACTCTGAGACTGTGAGTACCTGAAAATATCACTGTGACACTTTACTTTGACATGCATATCAGACAGATAGGCATACGGATGTAACATTCCTCGTGCTAGCTATACTTGACATATTCTTCTCAGTGTTGGTCTTTAAATTGTGAACTTGAAAGCATGTCTAAATTTTTGTACTGTGAACGAGCTGAATATGGAAGATTCTTTGAGTTTTTACTGTCATTTTCATTGTTATATATGTGTTGTCATTATTTTGGTTCTGACCATATCCCTCTAGGCTCGTCGCTGCTTTCAGTCCAAGGTTTGTTCTGTTATTTATTGAGACATTGGGTCGGTTGTACTCATACTACGCTCTGTAATTCGTGTGCAGATCCAGGTACATATGGACGCGGTGATTGCTAGAGTGATGTTAGTACATGTTCGGAGACTTTGAGGTAGCTGCTATGATGCCCACAAACCTTGATTCTCCTTCCTTTTATTTTCTTCTATATTATTCTACTATTCAGACAGTTGTACGAGAGTTTATTTTATGATGAGATATTATAGTGCTCATGTACTCGATGACACCATATTTTGGGATGGTTGTAGTAGAGTTGCAATTATCTTTATCAGATATTTATGAGATTTTTCTGCTATTGAGTTTATTAAATCATATTTTAATTCAAATACTTAGTTGTTATGTGATTGTCGGCTTGCCTAGTAAAAGTAATAGGCGCCGACACGGCAGGTTGGGATTTTGGGTTGTGACATACTTATTCTTCATTTTTATATTTAAATCATTCGATCCATGTATTAATTAATATTATATATTTTTTACTCCAGATTATCCTCCAAAAAGTATATATATTCTCGCACAATTCAATGTGAGTATTACTTATATTGCCAATCAAACATTGTAGTAAGTATTTAGCGATTATCATTTTTTATGTGTGCAACCAAAATTTGCATTAGTTATGCAGCAATTATTTTTTCTCCAGCCAAATAAATACTATATTATTTTATGCAGGATTTTGTGTTAAAATTAATTAAGCCTATATAAATAAACAAGTTTAATGATATATTTTAATCCCGAGTTACAATTTCATCACAAGCCTAATAAAGCCTAGGAAATACTACGAATTTAAGTCTGGGCTTCTCTTGTTCAATTTTTATACTGCATATTTCTACAGAGAAATTGTAAGCAAGACCCTTTGAAAACTCGAATGAACAAAACAACCTCCATTTTTCTTTCTCATATTTTTGGATTCAAAATTTGCTGACATAGGGTTTATTGGCTTAAGGGAAGGTCATGGTCCTTTTTAGCATTTTCAAAACTTATGGGCTAGCTATTAAAGTATAGCAATTCTCGTTCCCCTCACTTCCGCACTTCATCTCTCTCTCTCAAGAACTCTATCAATCGATCCACTCCACGATACTGATTTTGCTTTTCGTACCAATAATACATATCAAAATTAGGCCTCGATAAACAATCTCCCGTCTATATAAAATCCCTAGCACTGTGTATTTGTCCAAATTATGATAATTTTGGATAAACTTAAATCTGTCTTTTTTTTTTCTTATTCTTAAAACTGTGATTTTGAGGTTGAAGAAGGGATTTTCTTGAAGTGAAGTGCATGAAAATTTGCTATTTGTATTTGATTGTATAAAATTAGATCTTATATTATTGTTCCCAATTTTGCTACATTTGGGCTTTGCATTTTCAAATGTAGTAGGTATCGCGCCCTAATTTATATTTATAAACATAGGGTCGATTATTATCTGTTTTCAGTTGTTCGCCGAAGTTGAGGTTTTTTTTTCTTATTCCTAAAGGAACACCATCATCAGCTTAATTTTATGTCTAAAATATATCTGTAGCTTGATTTCATATATGATATTATTTTATTACGTAAAGATCTAATTTTATTTTGTTGATTGTAATCTGTTAGGATCAGGAATATATCTCTGGGTTGAAAAATAAAAGGAATATATCTCTCGAATTTAATACCTTTCTTTTACCTTACCTATAATTCTGGGATTCATATCCCAATCAACTGTATAAAGAGATGACCATCATAATAGAATCAACACAACTTTTCACTCATTCATCTCTATCCTTGTTAGTTCCAAGTTTCTGTTTCGAATTGTTAACTATAATATTGATATTTTGTGTTTTTGATTTGTAATATTCATTTTTTTGGTTTTTGAACTGTGACATTGGTTTATATCTAAATTTCTCTTTTATTTTTTCTCAAAAGTATCTATGATTTTGGGTTTTAAAATGAGTTTTATTAAGAGAAATGCATGTGTCACTACTACTTGTAGTTGGTTTTAAACTATATCTTCTACGGAGAGTGTGAATATTGTTCCAAGTTGATCACAGATCAAGTTGTTTGTTCACTGTAGCAACTTGAGTCGATATACCTACTATTCATAATAAACCCCTTTATAGGTCCACCAAAGGCCACATTTTGTTACTCTACCATATACGAGTATATTGCCAATCACTGATAGTGTGAAGTTTCGCTGGTGTCGTAAATATGTCACGACCCGAAATTTTCATCCTCGGGATCGTGATGACGCCTAATATTTCACTTGCTAGACAAGCTAACATTAGCTATATTTATTAACTATTTTTAACAATTCAAATTAAATGATAATAAATAAACCGAATAGTTTGAAATAAAGTGATAAACTAATGAACGACAAAATTCAAATACAATCCGAGAAGCTGGAGTCATGAATACATGAGTGTCTAGAGTACTACAGATAATAGTCTGAACAAAACACAACTGTTTGAATCAAAACAAATAACTAAGATGACATAGAAGGGGACTTCAGGGCTGCGGATGCCGTATAGCTATACCTCAAGTCTCCACAGGTAGCTGGATCCGGGCAAATCTCACTCAGCGTTGCTGGGACCCACTCCGATATCTACACAAAGTGTAGTATGAGTACAACCAACCCCTCTGTAAGTGCAGAGTCTAACCTCGACGAAGTAGTGACGAAGCTAAGGCGAGCCACTTATAATAACCTGTACGCAATAATAATAACAGGAATGTAGAAAATGGAAGTAAAGCAGTCAACACATGAAAACAAACTCGAAGTCCAACAACTAGAGAGCCTAGATTATCAAGTCTCATAATCTCATATCAAAATACCAAGGCAAATCCAACAATCACAAACAAATACGACATATACAATCTGTTGCGGCGCGTAACTCGATCCCACCATAACATCATCTGTCAATATCATAATCCGTCCTTACTCTGGATATTTCAGTTCATTACCTTTCAATTTTTGTTGCGGCGTGCAACCCGCTGCCCAAACAATTTCAATCAACATAAACAATTCAACAACCAAATTTACAAGAATTTCTACATCAAGAGGATAAATGTACGAGGCAATAAAGAACCACATAATAATCAAAGAATCTCTAACAACTCGAAGTCTTAAATTTACCAATTCATCGGTATCTATCAATTAGACAACTCATGCAAGTGAAACCACATTGTAGAAGGCAACAAATATTACAAAACTATAAGGAGAGTAAAGCATATGATATTTTAGATATGCAAGTAAAGCAAGTACAGACAAGTAGCAAATAAGCATGGAGTCATGTAAGAGACGGACAATTTAATACAAGAATAATTAAATGACAAGTAACAATTATGGCATGAAAGTAAAATAAAGCATGTAACAATTAAGGCATGACGCAAGATATATCATAAAATAAATGAAAACATGGAAATAAATATCATGACAGCGTATATACACTCGTCACCTCGCATATACACCGTTTTCCCACATAATTCACATAACATATAGGTCATGGTTCCCTAATTCCCTCAAGTCAAGGTTAGACCCAACACTTACATCACTCTGTAAATCAAGCAATCAACCAACCACGGCCTTGCCTTTCGAACAATATTCAAAACCAACCAAATATAGAAAATTGCCGATCAAATGATTCAAAATAAGCTTTAGAAACTACCCATTAATGAAAGAGGTTCAATTTTGATCATTTTTTAAAAAGTCAATACTGGGCCCGCTTGGTCAAACCCGAGCACTACAAGAAAATGAGGCTTTAGCGAGAGAAAATCTGGTCGTTAAAAGTCCAATTTCGGTCATTATAAGTTAATAACGATCGAAAAAAATCCGATCGTCACCGGTCGTTAAAAGTCCCGACGTTAAAAGTTAATGACCGGATTATAACCGGTCGTTAAATGATCTTTAGCAACGACGTAATTTTCGGTCGTTATACATGCTTTTTAGCGACATGATTTTTTCCTCGCTAATTTGTTATCCAATCGTTAAAAGTCTTTAATAACAACAATGTATTATGTCAATTCGAGTGCTTTTAGTGACCGATATTCTCTTCGTTAATTGTATAATTACTTTTAATAACCAATATTCTCTTCGTTAATAGTCATTTATCTGTTTGAGAAGCCTGTCGTTAAAGATTTTTAATGACCACATTTTTCTTCGCTAATATGAAAATGTAATAAATATAATTTAAAAAAATTAAATTTTATGAATAGTAATAATTATTTATATGCTTTCATACACGCTTAACAATATTGAAAAATAAACCAAATACTTGATATCTTGTTAATATAAACTAAAGTATCATATTTACGAGAAACCAATCCAAATTGTAACAAACCCATCTTGCTAAAATAATGAAAAGTAAAAATAATGCAAACCTAGAGAGGAGACAACTAGAAGCATAAAGTGAGGTGAGTTGAGCATCATTTTAAATAATTCCTAAAAAGAATAAAAATAAAATTGCAGCATATATATGTACATAAGACAGTGTCTTTAAACCATCGATGACGAACCAAAAACCTCTTGAACTTCAACTTGCTCTACACTTTCTTCAAGTCTAGGTTCTTCGAATTTTAATTTTTTGATCTGTTAAAATAACAAATTTATGCGAGTTTAGTATCAAAGAATAAATAACTAAAGAAGAAAATAAACACTTTAAAGGAAAAATGAACAAATAACACCTTAAATTATCGAATGCACAGATAGACAACCATATTCACGAGAAGTAAGTTGACTAGCCAAAGAAGTGATAAGTTCAATTAAATTCTAGCCAAGTACCAGACTAACTTATACCAAATTACCCAATCATTATTGGACCCAAAATACACTTTTTCTCCTTTCCAAAATTTTCCCCGACACAAAACCAAAACAAACGTCATGAATCTTAACCAATGTTCCTGGATACCATTTGGCAATCTGCCACCAGCTTACGAAAAAATGAACTAGTACTTATTAAAGGGAGAACAATGACCAAGCATTTAAGAAAAGAAAACCTTAAGTCTGTCTGCAAGATGGCTGGTGTAACATGTCTTTCACCACAGTGCGTAATTTTTTAATTTATGATTATACGACTGGAGGACTCCGTATAGCATTCTAAGTTTTAAGTCTTGAAGCCATATTCTTTAAAAGTGTGGAGATATTAGATAGAATAGCAGATTCTTCATTTCTTTCCAACTAATGTCTTCTCAACTATGGAAGAAGATCTCAATAATAGCTTAAAATCTTTTAAACTCCTGTCCAAGGTATGAAATATATATGACATTTTAAATACCCAAGATTGTATCAAGGACATGAAGAGGTTAATTGTCATTTGATTACAAAGATTACTAGCAGTAACATGCAAAGAGATAAAGAAATTACCAGAAGAGCAATTTGAAGCTACTCATAGTAGTCAAGAAAAGAAACCAAAAGCACCAATTTTTACAAAGAGAAAATAATAACTAAAAAATCATAATCATAACAATAATAGTTATAATAGTTGTAGCATTTTACTAGTAACCATAATAACAATAATTATAACAACAACATACTAACCAACAAAGCTCGTGATTTTATCATCAAGAAACAAACAGAGAGAAATAAAAAGAAGGCAACAATTCAAATGGAAATAAAGCTAGAAGCTAAAGCAGAAAATTATAGAAAAGAACAAAGAAAAATAGAATATCCTTTAGTTATTTCAAGAAAATTGCAGGCTCAGAGCTTAAGTGATATGACAGAATCGTTATGCTTTGTGGGTATTCTAGTTTCTACTAAAAATGGTGAGGTAGAAAGAGAGATAATAATAAGTGTAACAGGAAAGAAATAGAGATAAGATCATTGGAGAGAGAGAGAGAGAGGTGCGACGTCAGATAAAAAAAAAGGAGCAGACAGCGGCATATTACTTTAGCAGACAGCATCATATATCTAATGTAAAATCTCTCCAAAAGTCCTTTATCTCCTGGTATGTTAGCAAGCACAAGTGCACCATGTACATAATATTTGAAACTTCATTCTTGCTTAAATTCACTTGTTTCATTAACTATGTTTTTATTTATTCATAAATGTTAATGACATAAAGAAAAAATTCACATGAGCGTTGCAATATTTTCATCATAGAGTAAAATAGGATTTTCAATTACTAACATGTTAAATGATTCAATCTATGGATCACTTGAAGATGTTGATGAAGGCTGATCAAACACTATCTTTACAATTTGTGTGTATTTACTCCCTAGCTCATCATATTTACACTCTAGCCCTTCCAAACGTCCTTTTAGTGATTCATTTTCTTTTACAGTAGAATTCAGCTTTTCCAACAATGCAGCTTTAGAGGAGTTACCACTTTTCAACTCCTTAGCTGTTATCCCACCACCAAATCCAACTACATGACTCTTTCGTTGAGGTCCGAAGTACCTTTCTACAACTTCAATGTTTGTAAGAGATGATTCAGATTGCACCAATTCTTTGATTTTATCTTGTAAAATAAAAAATAATTTAATTAAAATAATACAACACAGTAAATAAATAATGTAAATTAAAATTTATCAATAAACATACATATTTCTCATTGGTTCGACAAGCTTGTTGTTCTTCTTACGAGTCTCAAAAAAAATAGTTGCCACATCTAGTGGATTACCATCTTTACCTCCCTTTACATTCAAATAAACAAGTCAATGACATCTTTGTAACAAAGATGAGGTTTCTTAATAGAATTATAAGATTTACTCACCAATTCATAAATGATCTCCCTAATTGACTTACTACCCGTACGATGAGGCATACTCAACTTAGACCTATTGACCGAGTTTCTTGTACTTGTCTCCTAAATTAACAACACACCGGCAAAATCAGGTAAATCTAGGTATAATCAACACTATCCTATATCAAACTATAGCTTTGTCTTAGAAACATTTAATTCAAATATTTATCAGCTACAAATGCCAATAATTCACTTCAATTGAATATTCAAATTAAAGGAAAGGAAAGGCAAATTATCAGAAAAAATGAGCTCAAAGCATGAGGAATAATATTAAATTCTAAACTACCCCTTATTAGTAGTACTTCTGCAATCTTCATTTTAAATGAATATGATACAGATATACTGTACAACTGAAGAGAAAGAATACTATAGAAGGAAGCATGTGATAAAAAAGGATTGGAAGATTTAAGGTTTAACAAAATACTTCACCTGAAGCTTAACTTTTATGTCCAAAATCATATGTTCTTTACTGATACACCACTCACCAATATTTTAAGTAAAAAGTGCATTCTTAATATTCATACAACAAGACGTGATTTTCTAATTGTTTCAACATCTGATAGCACATAGCACGTGAACAACGTCATCACTTACTTCAAGTTCTCTGTTAACATGATTCTTAAAACTAAGGGACTCTAAATATGGAGTCTAACTCATGATGTAGTACTTAAAGCAACACAAATAAGGTCAAACCAAACTCTAATTAGCAGAATTATCAGTATAGCTTCACTTATATGTCATCATGTTGGTAATAAATCTCATCCATGACTGTATAGCAATTCAGTGAAATAGTATATTTTTAAGCTCTTTGGGATAAAAGAAGAGAAAAGCTTATCATTAATTTTATTAAAATCCAATGGAAACACATAGGTCACCGAAAAACTTTTCCAAAACTAAATGCAAACAAACCCTGTAAATTCTGCTTAAGATATAACTTTGTTAGTTTTCCTTTACTCTTTCTCTTTTATAAGCTATAGAATAGTTAATTAGACCATAACTATGATACACATACATATCGACATGATTTTTAATGGAAGTGGATTTCTCCTAATTTTTCTTCAAAAATAATTAATAATTTTGAAGACCATAATTTAGACTTCTCATACAATAATAGTCTTGTTCAAGAAAAGTAAAAGAAATAGGGATGCTAAAACGGAAATAACAGAAAAACTGAATGTAATTCAAAATCAAACCTAGTTAAAAAAATAATCTGCTCTATAAGAGAATACACACAGTTGACATATAACGAGCAATATTCAATAAATAAATAAATAAAAGCAACTCCTGTACATTCATCAGCAATGTTAAAATCTGAATATCATTATAAAATTGTAGTACATGTAATTATAAAAAAAATCAATACATAAAAAACAAAGAGATAATTGGAGTATAAAAAAGGTGCCCAATTTCACAATAGTACTACAAGATTAGAGCTTACCTTGAGAAGAAGAAGAAGAAGAAGAATGAAACCCTAGGTTGTTGAGAGGAACACAAGGCTTGATGCTTCACAGAGTTTCAACTGCTCAATTTCACTTATGCTCTAGCTTTGTAATTCCTATGATAAAAAGAAAGAAAAGTGAAAATATTATGGTTTTGGGCAAAAACAAGAGGGAAAAGTGGCGTGAGTGGGCTGATGTTGGGCAAAAGATAGGGAAACGTTAGCGTTATTTTTTTTTTAACGACCGGATTTATGAATTTTAAGGACCGAATATTTTTTCTTTGTTAATATTAAACTAAAAATTAATTTTAACGACCGAAAAAAAAATGTGATCGCTATTGATATACCTATAACGACCGAATTCATGTCCTTTCGTTAAAAACTGGTCGTTAAAAGTCAAAATTCTTGTAGTGGAGGTTTAGACCAAAACCCGATGACCCATATACTCTCAAGCATGCTTACGTGATTTGTTTTGGAATCTAACCTCAATTTGAGGTCTAAATCTCAATGTTACAAAAATCCCCAATTCTACTTAAATCCCTAATTTTTACCATGAAAATCCTAAATTTGATGTTGAAATTTCCTGAAAAGAAAAGGGTAATTGAAAAGAAATAGATTAAAGTCACATACCAATGAATTTGTGAAGAAAAGACTCTTGGGAAATCGTCTCTGCAGTGTTTAGGGTTGAGAAATGGTGTAAAATGAGCTAAGTCCTCTGATTTTTCCCTCTTTTACCCAGCTACAGATATCGCAATTGCGAAGTCTTGCTAACAATTGAACATTGCAAATGCGAGACAAGGGTCGCAAATACGAACACTGTCACAGAAGCCCAGAAGTCGCAATTGCGACAAAAGGTTCGCAATTGCGAATAGACCCACCTTCAAAAATGCAGACAATTCCTTCGCAAATGCAAAGATCACTCAAGAGCACACTGAGTCGCAAATGCAACTCAGAGATCGCAAATGCGACCTATGAAGTTCGCAAATGCGAACATGTTCCTTGTAATTGCAAGATTAACCCAGCTCAGCCCGATCCATGCTCACAAATACGAGCTATTGTTCGCAAAAGCGAGGCACACAATTGCGAGGAAGACCTCGCAAATGTGAGATCAACAACAGAGCACCATAGTTGGTATTGCACCAACAATCCTTACACTAACCAAACTCATCTGAACCACGTCTGAAACTCACTCGAGCCCCTCTGGATCCAAACCACACTTGCACACTAGTGTAATAACTTCATACAAACTTGCTTGTGCATACAAATCACCAAAATAACATCTAAATCTACAAATCAACCCACAAAACGAATGAAATTTCAATGTAAAATCAAGAACAACTAGAATCACATCTAAGCGTCCGAATCATGTCAAATCAATTCCAATTTACACCAAATTTTGCAGACAAGTTTCAATTAGCGATACAGACCTATTCTAAGTTTCAACAACAAAATACGAACCCATTAGCTATGAAGTCAACTTACAGTCAAACTTAGGAAATTGCCAAACTTTCAAAATACTAGTTTTCGACAAAATGATCAAATTAGTCTAGGGACCTCCGATTTCAATTCTGGGCATACACCCAAGTCCAACATCACGATACGGACCTATCAGAATCATCAAAATACCGATTCGAGGTCATTTTCACATAATGTTGACTGTGTACAACTCAAGTTATTTTAAAGCAAAAATCATATTTTCATCAAATTTTCACATAAAAGCTTTTTAAAAAGCGACACTGACTATACACGCAAACCTAGAAATATCAAACGGAGCTAACGGAGTTCACAAAATACAGAAATAAGGGCTAATACTAATAATGACCTATCGGGTCATCACATTCTCCACATCTAA
The DNA here is from genome assembly GCF_000715075.1 of Nicotiana tabacum. Taxonomy (NCBI): domain Eukaryota; kingdom Viridiplantae; phylum Streptophyta; class Magnoliopsida; order Solanales; family Solanaceae; genus Nicotiana; species Nicotiana tabacum. The sequence goes on from NC_134103.1 coordinate 42,835,545, forward strand.
AACAAGCGTTCGTCCTCGACCGGACATAGAAAGGTACCTAGACTGGTGGAAATGTGGGGGTAACTACTCCCCACATCGTAGCTGTCTGGATCGGCTGACCACTCCACTACACTTTAACTTAAGGATAACTCTAAGACCTCAACTTCCGCACCAGCGTAATAGAATGGTTGTCGGCTCCTCCTCATAAGTCAAATCCTTGTCTAATTGGATTGAGCTGAAATCTAATACATAAGACAGATCACCCTGATACTTTCGGAGTATGGAAACATGGAATACCGGGTGAACTGCTGATAAGCTAGGTGGCAATGCAAGCTTGTAGGCCACCTCACCAACTCTCTCAAGGATTTCAAAGGGTCCGATATACCTAGGGCTCAACTTGCCTTTCTTCCCGAACCTCATCACACCCTTCATGGGTGAAACCCGAAGCAAAACTCTCTCTCCTACCATAAATGCTACATCACGAGTTTTCGATCGGCATTACTCTTCTACCTAGACTATGTTGTACGAAGCCGATCCTGAATCAACTTGACCTTTTCCAAGGCATCCCGAACCAAATCAGTACCCAATAACCGAGCCTCTCCCGGCTTAAACCAACGAACTGGAAAATGACACCGCCTCCCATATAAGGCCTCATAAGGAGCCATCTGAATACTCGATTGGTATGTGTTATTTTTGGCACACTCCGCAAGTGGCAAGAACTGATCCCAAGAACCCTCGAAATCCATAATACAGGCATGAAGCATATCCTCCAATATCTGAATGGTGCGCTAGGACTACCCGTCCGTCTGGGGGTGAAATGATATTCTCAACTCAACTCGTGTGCCTAACTCACGATATACGACCCTCCAGAAATGCAATGTGAACCGCGTGCCCAAATCAGAAATAATAGACACCGGCACACCGTGAAGACGAATAATCTCGCGGATATAGATCTCTGCCAGCTGCTTTGAAGAGTAAGTAGCTGCCATCGGAATGAAATGTGCTGACTTGGTCAACCTATCCACAATGACCCATATTGCATCAAATTTCGTTAAAGTCTATGGGAACCCAACAACGAAATCCATGGTAATACGCTCTCACTTCCTCTTAGGAATCTGAAGTCTCTAAAGTAACCTGCCAGGCCTCTGATGCTCGTACTTCACCTGCTGGCAAACACCGAGCCACATATGCAACTATATATTTCTTCATTCTTATCCACCAATAATGCTGCCTCAAATCCTGATACATCTTGGCGACACCTGGATGAATGGAATACCGCGAACCGTGGGCCTCCTCAAGTATCAACTCATGAAGCTCATCCACATTGGGCACACAAATCCGACCCTGCATCCGCAACATCCCATCATCTCTAATAGAAACCTTCTTGGCATCACCATGTTGCACCGTGTCCTTAAGGACAAGCAAATAGGGGTCATCATGATGACGCTCTCTGACGCACATATACAAAGAAGAACGAGAAACCGTGTAAGTAAGAACCCGACTAGGCTCCGAAATATCTAACCTCATGAACTGATTGGCCAAGTCCTGATTATCTGATGCTAGCGGTCTCTCACCAACTAGAATATACACGAGGCTACCTATGCTCACCGCCTTTTTACTCAAGGCATCGGCCACCACATTGGCCTTCCCGGGATGAACAAAATGGTGATATCATAGTCTTATAACAACCCTAACCACCTCCGGTGCCTCAAGTTGAGACCCTTTTGCTTAAATAAGTACTTTAGACTCCGATGATATGTGAATACCTCACACAATACCCTGTAGAGATAATTCTTCTGATGAACCTTCAACTGCCGAGATGCGTATGCATACACCCTACCGTCCTGTATCGATACTACACCAAGCCCAATATGCGATGCATCACAATACACAGTATAAGATCCCGAGCCCGTAGGCAACACCAATACCTGAGCTATAGTCAAAGTAGTCTTGAGCTTCTAAAAGGTCGACTCACACTCATCAGACCACCTGAATGGGGCACCCTTCTAGGTCAATCTTGTCAATGGGGCTGCGATTGATGAAAACTCCTCCACGAACTAGTAATAATAACCCACCAACCCTAGTAAACTCCGAATCTTTGTAGATGTTGTAGGTCTAGGCCAATTCTGGGCTGCCTCAATCTTCATAGGATCCACTTTAATGCCATTGGTAGATACAACATGTCACAAAAAGGCAACTGAGTCCAACCAAAACTCACACTTTGAAAACTTGGCATACAACTGACTATCTCTCAGCGTCTGAAGAATCATCCGAAGGTACTGCTCATGCTCCTCTTGACTGCGGGAGTGGATCAAAATATCATCAATGAAGACGATCATAAAAGAATCCAAATAGTGTTTAAATACTTGATTCATCAAATTCATAAATGTTGCAGGGGCGTTTGTCAAGCCAGATGACATTACTAGGAACTCATAATGCCCATACTGAGTCCGGTAAGATGTCTTAAGGACATCCGATGCCCTAATCTTCAATTGATGGTAGCCAGATCCTAAATCAATCGTCGAAAATACTTTGGCACCCTTAAGCTAATCAAATAAGTCATCAATCCTCGGCAACGGATACTTGTTCTTGATAGTGACTTTGTTCAACTGCCGATAATCTATACATATCCTCATCGAACCATCCTTTTTCTCACAAAGAACAATGGCGCACCCCAGGGCGAGACATTAGGTTTGATGAATCCTTTATAAAGCAAATCTTGCAACTGCTCCTTCAGTTCCTTCAACTCAGATGGGACCATACAGTGTGGTGGAATAGAAATAGGCTGAGGGCCCGGATCCAAGTCAATACAAAATTCAGTATCTTTGTCGGGTGGCATCCCCGACAGATCTGTAGGAAACTTCTCTGGAAATGCACGCACAATTGGTACTGAATCCATGGAAGGAACCTCCTCACTAGAATCACGAATATAGGCCAAATATGCTAGACATCGCTTCTCGACCATGCGTTGGAGCCTTCACATAAGAAATAACCCTGCTGGTAGAATGGCCAGGACTCCCTCTCCACTCTAATTGAGGCAACCCCGGCATGACTGGGGTCACCGTCTTGGCATGACAGTCCAATATAGCATGATAAGGTGAAAACCAATCCATGCCCAAAATAATATCAAAGTCCACTATATCAAGAAGTAGGATATATACACTAGTCTCAAGGATCTCGATAGAAATGACACACGAGCAATAAACACGATCTACAATAATAGAATCTCCTACAGGTGTGGACAATTATACAGGAGCACTCAAGCAATCACTAGGCATAATCAGATATAAAGAAAAATAGCATGACATGTAGGGATAAGTAGAGCCTAGACCAAATAGAACTGAAGCATCTCTATGGAAAACTGGAACAATAACTGTGATGATGGAATCAGATGACTCTGCCTCAGGTCTAGCTCGAAATGCATAATAACGGGGCTGGGTCCCACCATTCTGACCTTTGCCCATCGGGCAACCCCTAGCTGGCTGGCCTCCACCTCTAAGGACTTGACCTCTACGTCTAGCAACCTGGCCCCCGCTTCTAGCTAGCTCTGCGGGCGGTGGAGCAATCAGAGCCGGCATAATGGCACAAGGACCCTTCTGAGATTTGCTGCTCGTCAATCTAAGGCAATACTGAACCGAACAGATGGCTTATTGGCCTATTGGCTTATTGGTATCAGATTATTGGGGTAATTGATGGTGAACGAATTGAGATTTTATAAATAATAGCTTAACAGTTTGGGTTCGGATTACTCAATTTTCTTATCGGGTAAACCGTTAACCCTTTAAAAATTTTTATATTTATACTTTTACCTCTATGTATATAAAGTGCTATTGAAAGTAATTTGTTGAATTGTCCGTTGGTTTTATCCGTAATAGCTGGATTGTCTATTTTTATGTCCTTTTCTTACATGCATTCAACAAATTAAAGTCTGATTTTCTGAATTTTTGATTTTACATTCTGGATTTCTTGTGAAGAACGAATGTTACTGAAAGTTTGATTGATTCACGTGTATGATTAGTCTTGAATATGAACTAGATTGGAACTTGGAAGAAGACTCTTCAATTCAAAAATACTGTTAGATCTTATATGGTATTAAAAATTTGGTATTGATTTGAAATCTTTTTGTATTGACTGAATGATTGTTCAAAACTTTTCTATTTGGTTTAACTGATAAACCGCCCGATAACTGCCCGATAATCGTTAATTTGATACCAATCTGGCCGTTATCTTATTGGATGGTTAGCAAATTACTATATTTATAATCTGATAACCGATAAGCCGAACCGTTAAGCGTAATTATCCTCCCGATCTGCCAGATAAGCACTGCTAACCTACGCCTCCACACTCAAAGCGCTCCCTCGGCTGCTGAGGCTGTTGAAGCTAAGACTGACCGTGATGGCCCAGATAGCTGTTGTAGTAACTCTGAAGCGGTGGTGCTCTTATAGGAGCTGAAGGTGCACTGAATGCTGGCTGCTCAGGACGAGATCCATAAGAACCACGAATCCCCGAAGCACTGTGGGTTACCTGAAGAGCTGACTGAATCGGCCTGGGAGGATGGCGTCTACCAAAAGAACCTCTACCTCTAGATGAGGCACCACTGAAGCCACCGAAATGACAAGGCCTCTTCTCAGATGTCGCCCCTCTATCATGACCGTGAACTATCTCGATCCATATAGCAATCTCTTCGGCCCTCAAGAAAGAAATGTCATCCCACGTCTCCTTGGCCATTTGAAGCCTGATGCCGAAGGTCAGACCATCAATAAACCTCCTCGCCCTCTCTCTATCTATGGGAATCAACATAGCTATATGGCGGACTAGGTCTACAAATCTGGTCTTGTACTCGGTGACGATCATGCCACCCTGCTGAAGGCGCTCAAACTATCTACGGTACTCCTCTCTCAGAGTGAAAGGAATAAACTTCTCCAAAAATAGCTGCGAAAATTGATCCCAAGTAAGTGAAGGTGAACTAACTGGTCTACTCCGCTCAAAATCCTTCCACCACCTCTTGGCAGAACCGGCCATCTGGAACACTGCAAAGTTGACCCCATTGGTCTCAATAATACCCATATTGCACAACACCTCGTGGCAATGGTCCAAGTAATCATGTGGGTCCTCAGAGGGTGCACCTCTATAATGAAAAGGAAAGAGCTTGGTTAACTTATCCAACCTCATCAATCCCTCAGAAGACATCACGGGCCTCTCTTCGGGCTGTGTAGCAACTACAGGCTGAACTACCCCAACTGCTGGAGCTACCGGAGTCTGGTATAGGTGAGCCATCTGCTCCAGAGTGTGAGTGGCAGGAGTCGGTGCTCCTCTCCCATCCTAAGAGACGGTTGGTGCCATAGGAAATACTCCAGTCTGAGCCACACTCTTCATGAGTCCAACTAAGTGGACTAGAGCTTCTTGAAGTATGGGAGTGGCAATGAATCCCTCTGGGACCTGAGCGGGTCTGACTGGTGTGGTTTGAGCTTGGACCTCCTCATCATGGTCAGTCTGAGGCTCCACCATGAGTGCTACTGTTGCTTGTGCTCTAGGCTAAGCTATGCCTCTGCCTCGGCCCCTACCTTGGCCCTGGCCCCTACCACTAGTAGTAGCTGCAACAAGGGGCTCTGGCTCCTACCCGGCTGTAGACGCTGTGCGAGTTCTCACCATTTGCGAGAGAACAAGAGTAGAATGGTTCAAACTTCAATAATGGAACTAAGCTGTATGATAGAGAAAGAAAGAAGTGAAATTTTCCTAAAGCATTATAGCCTCTACAAGATAAGTACAAACGTCTCCGTACCGATCCTCCAGACTCTACCAAGCTTGCTAATGACTTGTGAGACCTAGGCAATCTAGTGCTCTGATACCAACTTATCACGACCCGGAATTCCCACCATCGGGACCATGATGGCGCCTAATATTTTACTTGCTAGGCAAGCCAACGTTAGCTAAATTTATTAATCATTTTTAACAATTCAAATCAAATGATAACAAATAAACCGAATAGTCTGAAATAAAGTGATAAACTAATGAACAACGAAATCCAAATACAATCCCAGCAACCAGAGTCACAAATACATGAGCGTCTAGAGTACTACAGATAATAGTCTGAATAAAACACAATTGTTTAAATCAAAATAAACAACTAAGATGACATAGGAGGGGACTTCAGGGCTGCGGACGCCATGCAACTATACCTCAAGTGTCCACAGGTAGTTGGATCCGGGCAAATCTCACTCAGCGCTGTTAGGACCCACTCCGATATCTGCACAAGAAGTGCAGAGTGTTGTATGAGTACAACCGACCCCATGTACTCTTTAAGTGTCGAGCCTAACCTCGACGAAGTAGTGACAAGGCTAAAGCGGCCACTTACAATAAACTGTACGCAATAATAATAATAATAATAATAATAATAATAATAGGAATAGAAGAAAATGGAAGTAAAGCAGTCAACACATGAAAACAAACTCAAAGTCCAACTACTAGAGAGCCCAGAATATCAAGTCTCATAATCTAATATCAAAATAACGAGGCAAATCCAATAATAACAAAAAGTACCACATATACAATCCGTTGCAGCGCGCAACCCGATCCCACCATATCATCATCTGTCAATATCAAAATCTATCCTTATTCCGCCATTTCAATTCATTACCTTTTAATTTTCGTTGTGACGTGCAACCCGCTGCCCAAACAATTTCAATCAACATAAGCAATTCAACAACCAAATTTACAAGAATTTTTACATCAAGAGTGTAAATGTACGAGACAATAAAGAATGACATAATAATCAAAGAATCTCTAACAACTCGAAGTCTCAACTTTACCAATTCATCTGTATCTATCCATTAAACAACTCATGCAAATAAAACCACATTGTAAAAGGCCACAAATATTACAAAACTATAAGGCAAGTAAAGCATATGCCAATTTAGATATGCAAGTAAAGCAAGTAGAGACAAGTAGAAAATAATCATGGAGTCATGGAAGAGATGGATAATTTAATCCAAGAATAATTAAATGACAAGTAACAGTTATGGTATGGAAGTTAAATAAAGCATGTAACAATTAATGCATGAAGCAAGATATATCATGAAATAAACGAAAGCATGGAAATAAAAATTATGACGGCATAGATACACTCGTCACCTCGCATATATGCCATTTTTCCACATAATTCACATAACACATAGTTCATGGTTCCCCAATTCCCTAAAGTCAAGGTTAGATCCAACACTTACCTCACTCTGCAAATCAAGCAATCAATCAACCACAGCCTTGCCTTTCGAACAAGCCTCCAAACCAACCAAATCTATAAAATTGCCAATCAAATGATTCAAAATAAGCTTTAGAAACTACCCATTAATGAAAGAGGTTCAATTTTGATCATTTTTGAAAAAGTTAATAAAAGTCAACCCCGGGCCCACTTGGTCAAACCCCGAGGTTCTGACCAAAACTTGATTATCCATTCACCCCCGAGCCCGGTTATGTGATTTATTTCGAAATCCGACCTCAATTTGAGGACTAAATCTCTATTTTACGAAAATTCCCAATTCTACCCAAATCCCTAATTTCTACCATGGATATCCTAAATTTGATGTTGAAATCTCATAAAAAGTAATAAGTAATTGAAAGGAAATGGATTAAAGTCACTCACTAATGAATTTAGGAAGCAAAGTCTGTTAGAAAATTATTTCTAGAGTATTTAGGGTTGAGAAATGGTGTAAAATGAGCTAAATCCTGATTTTACCCTCTTTTACCTAGCTGCTGATGTCGCAATTGCAAATGCGAACCCTGTCACAGAAGCCCAGAAGTAGCAATTACGACAAAAGGTATGCAATTGCGAACAGACCCACCTTCGCAAATGCGGACAATTCTTTCACAAATGCGAAGATCACTCAAGAGCACATTGAGTAGCAAATGCGACTCAGAGATCACAAATACGGCCTCTAACAGTTCGCAAAGGCGAACATGTTCCTCGCAATTGCGATATAAACCCAGCCCAGCCCATGCTCGTAAATACGAGCTATTGTTCGCAAAAGTGAGGCTCGCTATTGCGAGCCAGACCTTACAAATGCGAGATTTGCAATAGAGCAGAAGAGCTGGTATTGCACCAGCAATCCTTACACTAAACAAACTCATCTGAAACTCACTCGAGCCCCTAGAGCTCCATACCAAGCATGCACACAATTGTACTAACATTATACGAACTTGCTTGTGCAAGTAAATCACCAAAATAACATCTAAATCTACAAATCAACCCACAAAACGAATGAAATTTTAAAGTAAACTCAAGAACAACTAGAATCACATCTAAGCGTCCGAATCATGTCAAATTAATTCGAAATTACACCAAATTTTGCAGAAAAGTTTCAATTAGCGATACGAACCTATTCCAAGTTTCAACATCAAAATATGAACCCGTTAGCTATGAAGTCAACTTATGGTCAAACTTACAAAATTTCCAAACTTTCAAAATACTAATTTTCGGTAAAATGAGTCAAATTAGCCTAGGGACCTCCGATTTCAATTCCGGGCATACGCCCAAGTCCAAAATCACGATATGGATCTACCGGAATCAATAAGACACCGATTCGAGGTCGTTTTCATAAAATATTGACCGTGGTCAACTCAAGTTGTTTTTAAAGCCAAAAATCATATTTTCTTCAAATTTTCACATAAAAGCTTTTCAAAAAGTGACACGGATCACGCACGCAAACCAAGAAATATCAAACGGAACTCACAGAGGTCTCGAAACACGGAAATAAGGGCAAATACTAAAAATGACCTATCGGGTCATCACAAAATATTTGCAGCCTTTGTATTAGTTAAAAGGATCGATGTAAACACAATCAATTCTATGTGTTAAAAAAAACAATAAGAAAATTCAAAATCCTAGAGAAGTCTTAGAGTTGTTGTTAATAAACGCCCTTGGTAGATACTTGTGGCGTAATAAATATCCTTCTTGTTTTGGCTATAAATTTATAGTCACGTCAGAAAGTTTTAACCTCCCATCATAAGCTGCTACATATGAAATTATTATAAGTATGCTTTGTGATCTATAAGTAACATTTGGTCAATAAGAGACTCATTTTTAAAATTCACTAGGTCTAGCCAAAAACAGATGTCAGCAATTTTACAATACTAAATCTTTCCACTTTATTTTCGGACTCACAACAACGATCAAATCACCTCGTGATGGTGTCCCAAATGCTACTGCGAAAAGTGCACAATTTTAAGGCATTCATAGAGCCCCTCTAATCCCGGTCGTAAATATTGGATTTGTAAATAATATGTGAGTAATGAACATGCAGATTTATATTTTGTTATTCTTATAAGTTATCTAGTAGCTGATACACTCATTGTCATTTATTTTGAGGTATAGGATGAAAATCAATATACTTTTAACGAGTGGTTTGATTAACCCTATTAGAAGAAAAGCTACAGAGCAGTACGTGGGATTTTTGCAAAGCTACAAGAGAGTACAAACTGAAGATCTGGTAACTCGAAGAGAATTCTTGCTCTACTAAAAATGAGGTTAAGACATTGAAGATTAAGACCTACGTGAACCTAGAGTTTTGATACCAAACTGTCACGACCCAAATCCCACTATAGGCCGTGATGGCACCTAACGCCATCATTAAGAAAGCCAACTATGAAATCAGCAGACTAATAGATGATCTACATGCATCTCGAAATGAATAATAAAATAAATTACTGAAATCGTTCATTTTCATAAGAAATTGCTAATGTTATTAATTTAACTGTTCGAACGTGCTCAAAATATAAAACCAAGAAGAGAATCTAGATCCCCAAAACCCGATGTCACAAGTGCATGAGCATCTACTAGGAAGTACAATACAAATACAACACTTGTCTGGAATGTAAAATAGGCAGGATGAAATAAATGAATATGATGGAGACTCTATGTGTTGTGGATCGTAATATGAAATGCAGCCCACCATAAAGTCCTCTCGACAGCTGCGCCCATACACCCAAATGACCACCAAAAGTACCTACACAATCAGTGCAAAAGTGTAGCATGAGTATGCAAATCAACGCATACCTAGTAAGTATCTAGCCTAACCCTGGAGAAGTAGTGAGGAGAGGTCGACATCGATACTTACTAATGGTCTAACAAATCAGTACAATAAATTATAAATACAACGGTAATAATGGGGTAAGAACTGTAACTAACATAATCCTCCAACATAATAATAGTATAAAATTCTCAAATATTATATGTTATCTCAAATAGATAAGAAATATCATGTAAATGCCAAGTCTCAAATCGAAAGAAAAATCTCGTGAATATTCGGACTCCTAGCGACATTACGCACAAATTTTGCCGAGGTCGTACAACCCGATCTATAATAGTCATATACATACACTGCCGAGGTCGTGCGGCCCGATCTGTGGATGCATTCCAAATATACTGTCGAGGTCGTACGACCCGATCCATAATACTATTTTATAGCACTACAGAGGCGTTCGACTCAATCCACATGAAGAGAGGAAACTTATTGAATTAAGCATGAATTTTACCAGCAATCAAATATCCTGCCAAACAACTCAAGGTAATGAGGTTCAACCTAACATGATCTCTAATCAAATTTCAATTATAAGTTTTAGGTAATTAAACTAACAAGTTGAGTTCAATCAAGTAATACAAATATTGTATGGCAAAGTCATAAGTCTGCCTGGACGTAAACATGACTCTAGCTACGTATGGACTATCTTCACCTCATACATACGTAGCTCCCACAACAAGTAGCACATAACAAATATAACACCTACGATGTAGCTTTTCCCTCACAAGGTTAAACATGAGACTTACCTCGCTCCGAAATCTAATAACCTGCTCCAATGCCTCTCTAACACCTAAAACCGATGCCAAACGATCCGAAACTAATCAAATAACATCAAAAACAATCAAAATATACTCCAATACTCGTAATTTAACAATTTATAATAATTTTCAACTTCGCTCGAAAAGTCAACTCCCGGATCCACGTGTCCGAATTCCGAAATGTTTTGAAGAAAAATATTACCATAACACCATGAACTAAAATATATAATTTATTTCTAATTCCATGTCCAATTTCGGAGTCAAAATCAAAAAATGCCAATTCTAGATTTTTTTTCTAAAATCCCACAATTTCTACCAATTTTTATGTTCAAATCCATATATAATTCTTGTATTTAACTCACAATATGTAGAAGTGACTTACCTTGTGATGGATGACGAAAACACTCCTTCAACATCGCCCCAAAGCCGGCTCCATGTGACAAATTATGATAAAAATTAGCAAGAACCCAATTTGCCAACTTATACACTTCCCAAGCGTACCTTCTCCGCGTTCGCGAGAATACCATCACGTTCACGAAAGACTTCCTGCTCAAAGCTTCACGTTCGCTCCCCACACATCATGTTCGCGATGACCAATCTTCCCCTGGCCAAGAAACCCTCCTTCGCATTTGTGGTCGTCCTTCCGTGTTCGCGAAGGGAAAATCTGCCAGCTCCGCATTTCTTCATGTTCGCATAGGGGACCCTAGCTCCTTCTCCGTGTTCGCTACCCCTCTATCATGTTAGCACAACACTATTTTCCAGTAGCCAAAAATCCTGCTTTGCGAACACGTGCATCCCTTCACGTTCGCAAAGAACAAAACCAGAAACCAACACCACCAACAACAAATTACCCAAGCTTGGTCCGAAACCCCTTGAAACATACCTGAGGCCCCTGGAACCCCCTCCAATCATACAAGCCAGTAATAATACCTTATTCAAACTTATCCAATGGCTCGAAACACCACGAATAACATCAAAACCATGAATCGATAAAAGATTTTGTTTTTTTAACATTCAAACATTCAAACCCCGCCTAAGGCATCTGAATCATACTTAAACATTCTGAAATGACACCAAATTTACATACAAGTCACAAATCACAATATGGACCTATTCCAAGGCTCGGAGTCTCAAAGGGACATCAAGTACACCAAAGTCCACTTCAAATCAAACTTAGGAAATTCTAATACCTGCAAAATGCCAACTTTTCATAATAAGAGCTGAAACGCTCCTAGTCCACCCGAAATACGCTCCGAACATATGCCCAAGTCCAAAATCACCATACGAACCTATTGGAACCTTCAAATTCTGATTCCGATGATGTTTAATCAAAGGTCAACTCTTTCACAATAAAGCTTCTAAATTCATAATTATTCTTCCAAATCAACTCCAAACATCTCAAAAATCAAAACCAACCACTCATGCAAGTCATAATAAATAAAGTAAAAAGAATGTGATGACCTGATAGGTCAGTTTAAGTACCAGCCTTTATTTTCATGTTCCGAAACCTTTATTAGCACCATTTAATGTTTCTTGATTTGCATTTTCAGTCCGTGTCTTTTTTGATTTGCATGGTCCATTTTGCTATTTGATACATGTCTCTAAAATTTGGCGTAAATCGGAGTTCGTGTTGTCACGCCCCAACCTAGGGAGGCATGGCTGGCACCCGGTGCCGTACTGGCCCGAGCGAACCACTTTGTAACTCATGATCGTTCGACAAAAACTAGAATATACATAGACCGACTTAGCTGAACTCATTCTTTCTATAACTATCATGGGACAACATGGCCACAACTCGTACTGTGTAACTGTAAGTGGTAAAATATTGTATCAGCAAGCCATCGTACTCAGAACATGAATACACATAGGCCGTCAAGGCCTCTGGCATGTTGTACATACTGAACATGTGTCTACAAAGTCTCTAATAGTATCTGACATCAAAATATTATCAGGACATGATACTGACCTACCCATAAGTATATATATACATAGGACAGTTTGATAACCTCTAGACTCGGCGGTTGTACACCGGATGAAATAGAGCTTTGCCAATCCTCAACTGGATACCTGAACCTGCAGGCATGGATGAAGTGCCTCGACGATGGGACATTAGTACAAAGAAATGTACTAAGTATGTAAGGCAGATAACATATGAATAACTTACTTGATACTGAACTGACATGTATATATGATATACTGAAAGAAATATGGAGGGTCAATGAGGCTCGGGAATCATACTTACCTTATTCTGACTCGTAATATATCTAAGTATTGAATTATCCAACTTACCTTACAAAGGATGTAGACTGTAAAGGGAGGGCTCCATTGGCTGAGAACATCTAATGTTGTATATACATCTAATTCGTGTCATGATATACCTAAATTTGTTCCCATATGCTATATGTACTGGAAACCATCATATTATTGAACTCCATCTATAATATTCTTCTAGCTATCATACCTTATATCTGAATACTTACCTCAGACAGAACAAACATCTCTAGGGCTACACTGAAACATAAAAGTGGCACTTACGCGTTCCATAAGAGACCGTCCGTAAGGCTCACTCATAAACATGAATAACCAATGGCTTGTACGCGTAACATAGTAGACCATTCATAAAGCTCATAATACTAAGGTCTGTCTATGCGTGCAACTGAGACCGTCTATAACCAACCTTCATTATGCACATATGCGTTCATAGACCTTCCATAGGGCTTCATTGTACACCTACGCATTCATAGACTGTCCGTAGGGATCATGTCTTATACATATTCATTTCATATCACTCATGCGGACATCATTCAATCATCAATAGATAAACTCATATTCATAAACATATAAGTTTGTAAGTAACGCCATTGTAGTAACCAATCCTTATTCCTTAGCCGCTTGTTGCGTCATCCTTCGTATTTTATATTATTTAATCGTAAAGAACATTGTAAGTATTTTGAAATCGCACATCTATTCTTATTTTACATCACGGCTCATTGCTGGGGATTACATGATTCTTTCTACTTATAGCTATGTAATATTCTTAGCTTGTTAGGCTACTCGTTATACATATATATTTATATATAGCCATTTATTAATAAGGAACAAGAGTTGCGGGATTTACGCTCTATCAACTTATATTCTTATTGCTAAGCTCATCATATTCTGTAATGTATGACTCCTTAGGTAACGTATGTCGTCTCTTAACATCAACCTTACTTACCTTGAGAGCAACATAACTACCTTCGTGGGTCTTTATCAGTTTTGTGAACATAAACGTGTAACTATTTGAAGTCATGTAATTGTTTAGGTCGAGTCATTCTTATCTTTCCGCTAACTATACATTATGCTACCTTGTTGAACTATTCGTGTATAGATATCCCTCATTATACAGACACTATATTGCTTTTAATTCATTAAACCATTCATACGTAATCTTTAATTGACATCTGGACGTCTTGTTAAATATAGAAGACAAGGACCTTTTGGAAGGCTCTATTTACTCGTTAAGAATAGATGAAACTACGACCAACACAATCCATTTCAACATTCATATGACTATACTCGTGAACAGACCTTAATCGTCGGAATAGTACGTATACAAAGACTCGCCCCCTTGAATCTCTTATGAGGGAAACGTAACTTACGGAATCATGCCAAAGAAAAGGAAGGAAGACCTTACATACCTCAAAATATGTAGTCCAATCCCCAAGCTAACTTAACTTGCAGCTCCTGTGTCTACAAGCAATGAACAATACTTTCGTCACAATACGAATGTCATAACTTATCTTATTTGAGCGACACACTTTATTCTACGATAAAGCGGACATCACCTCTCCTGTTTATATGACACCCCACAAGTTATAATAACCAAAAACAGCCCAAACAATATCAACAATACTCATAATATGCCTTTCAAAACAGTTTAACAATCCCGACGAGCGGCAAGCTCAGTTTGTGACTAAACAACTATAGTTTTAAACCCCTTCTTCCTTGCAAAATTTATCAAAAAAATTAACCACCACATATTCAATTATCCTTACTAATTTTCAGCCACAATTAAACTTTAAAATGACCCCATAACAGTCCCACAAGTTCAGCAACTCAAAACTTATTTTTCAGATTACTAAAACACGTTTCCAACTTGTCTTTTCTTTTAAATCAAGCAACACAACCAACAGTACATAATTAAGCCTATTTTCATACAACCCAGCCATGAATTCAACTTAAAGATAAGTTCACAACCAGCAAACAGTGACACAACCACAAACAACATACTACTCTTTCGAAACTCGCAAGTTCTAGTCTTTATGATTGAGCTACAACTCGTAGAAGTTTAGATAAGAGAAGAGAAGCATAAACTTACCTTGAACTGATTAGAACACACTAAACCTAGTCCCTCTACATCCAAAACCAGTCCCCCAATGCAGCTACAAGAAGGAGAAAGGGAAACTAGCAAGTTGTCCAGGTTTTTCGGCACTAGAATCACTTCGTATCACCCAAAATCACCTAGGGTTTGTGTTGGATTTTTGAGGGAGGAGTTGCAGGGTTTTAGTATGATGTTCTTGGACTGAAGGATGTGTGAAATAAATGGGTTAATCAAGCCCTTAAAAGTCCCCTTGGCCTCCCCTTTTTGTGGATTTTTTGGTCCCTTCATTTGAGCAAGTAGGTGATGCACCTACTTGTCACCTAGCAGTCTGTGAAGTCTTGCGAAACCGTGAATATCTCTCTATTCCAACATCGAATCGACGAACGGTTTATTTCGTTAGAAACTAAACTCGTAGATCTTCAATTTGGTAGGTGGATCATCCTGTAGTTAAATATATATTGGGAGAAAACCTCTGTTATATTTGACCTAAGCTTCAGTGCATTTATGAACGTAAGTTGTGACGACTTTTGTCGACTTTCGTTTCACAACTCGCTTGACTTAAACATATAACACACGACTATCATACGACTAAAATAAATCATAACATAACTTCCTTATCATGTTAAGAAACTTAGTATCACTCCAAAAGTACATGTTATAATATTCCCAACTTGTCGATTTTCGGTGAAACTTATTTTCTTAAATTCGTTTAGCTTCTAAGCCTTCCAACCATCTTGGTACATGTTATTCATGATATTAAATATTTTTAACCTCCACGGTAACATTTTTAACTTACTCTATGTACTTTCAAAGAGGATCTCATTTTCGAGCTTACATCAATTGACTTACGACCTACTTTTACGTACGAAAACATGAGGTGTAATATGGTTTGATAGGATTCAAACGCTTGATTGTGATTTTAAAAGTTCTTGAGTTTTCTTTGAAATTTCATGCATTTTAATATCCGATTCGTAGTTCTAGGTATTATTTTGTTGTTTTGATCGCGCGAGCTAGTTTGTATGATGTTATTACACTTGTGTGCATGCTTGATTTGGAGCCCAAGAGGCTAGAGTTTCGGATCGGCTACAGACCATTTTGGACATAGAAAGTTGCTAGTTTTCAACTGTTTATGGTGTCTTATTCTTTGTGCTTCGCGATCCCGAAGGGGAAATTAGGCTGGGGGAAGAATTTTTCTTCGTAAATGCAAGGACTGGGTCGCAAACGAGAAGCAGTAGGGGGCTTACCCTTCGCGAACGTGACCGTCCTCTCGCGAATGCAAAGTGTTGTGAGGTTTTGGGGGAAGGCTGGACTGACACCCATCATGAATGCGAGCCTAGGCTCACGAATGCAAAGGCAAGGGGGGATAAGCCTTTGCGAACGCGAGGTGTTAAACGCAAACGCGAGGTCAGTCCCCTTCGCGAATGCGTCAGGTGCTTCGCGAACATGAAGAACACCTGACGCCTAGATATTAAACATTTCAAAAGTCGGGATTTTCTTCACTTTCACCATTTTCATGTTTGAGCTCAGCCTAGAGGCGATTTTGAAGAGGTTTTCCATCCCAACTTCATTGGTTAGTAGATTTTAACTTGTTTCATTACATTTCCATAAACACTAATTGAGTTTAACCTTTAATTTATGATTTTTCATAGTAGAAATTGGGGTATTTGAATAAATGAGATAGACCTCAAATTGAGGTCAGATTTGGAAACTAATTACATAATCGAGCTCAGGGTGAATGGGTAATTGGGTTTTGGTCCGTATCTTGGGTTTTGACCAAGAGGGTCCGGGGTTGACTTTCGTTTACGTTTTTCAAAATCATTAAAGATTGATTTTTTGCACTCATAGGTAGTTTCTAAAGCCTATTTTGAATTATTTGAACTATATTTGGCTAGATTTGATTGGTTTGAAGGCTAATTCTAGAGGAAAAGTCATGGTTGAGTATAGATTTGGTTGTAGAGTGAGGTAATTCCCGTGGTTAATCTTGACTTGAGAGAGTTGATCTATTTTCTATGTGTATTGTGTGTGGGAATGACGTATATGTGAGGCAATGAGTGTATATGTTTTGTCATTGGGTTAAAGCATGCAGGTAGAAATTGTTCTTTGCGTTTTATTTTTCCATTAACTATGTCCTCTATGCTTAGGTTAGATTATTACTTTTAATAATTTGCCTCATATTTATTGTTTATTTTGAAGATGCTGGGAATTTTGGAAGATGCGTATGTTATCATTGCACTATAATTGAAGTGAAATTGTTTCCCGCCTTGCATTTATTATTTGGATTTGTATTGTTGCTTGGTGATGAAGAATAAAAAGCACGAAGGGTGTTGTCGTGCCATATTCGCATTCATTATCATATATTGAGAGGTTGTGAGGATTAAAGTACAAAGGGTGATGTCGTGCCAGAGAGTAAAAGCACGAAGGGTGATGCCATGCCATTTTATTTATGATATTACATGGTGAGGACTAGACTAAAATCACGAAGGGTGATGTTGTGCCATCTTTATTTTATTGCCTTATTTGATTCCCGGATTGGTAATTTACTTGGTTATAGTGTTGCTTATTTCGGAAGATGTTATTTGGTGATTGTACTTGTCGTTCTTATGATATTTTTCCCTTTTGCATGTCCCCTCCCAGTTAATAATTCTTTGTATGAGCGCATCAGAGAGTGTCAGTATGACGACCCCCATTTACTTATCCTTAAGGACACGGTGCAACACAATGATACCAAGGAGGTTTCTATTGGAGATAATGGGGTGTTACGGATGCAATATCGAATTTATGTGCCCAATGTGTATGCGCTGCGTGAGTTGATTCTTGAAGAGGCCCACAGTTCACGGCATTTCATTCATCCGAGTGCCACCAAGATGTATCAGGATCTAAGGCAGCATTATTGGTAGAGAGGAATGAAGAAAGATATAGTAGAGTATGTGGCTAGGTATTTGAACTGGCAGTAGGTGAAGTACGAGCATCAGTAGCCTGGCGGTTTTATTTAGAGACTTGAGATTCTCGAGTGGAAGTGGGAGCGTATTACCATGGATTTCATTGTTGGGCTCCCATAGACTTTGAAGAAATTTGACGCAGTATGGGTTATTGTGGATAGGTTGACCAAGTCGGCGCATTTCATTTCGATGGCGGCTATCTATTCTTCAGAGCATCTGGCTCAAATCTATATTCAGGAGATTGTTCGCCTTCACGGCGTGCCGATGTCTATTATCTCCGATCGAGGCACACAGTTCACATTGTATTTCTAGAGACCTTTGCAATGGGAATTAGGTACGCTGGGTTGATTTGAGTACAACATTTCACCCCCAGGAGGATGGGCAGTCCTAGCGTACCATTTAGATCTTGAAGGACATGCTACGCGCATATGTTATGTATTTCGGGGGTTCTTGGGATCAGTTTTACCACTTACAGAGTTTGCCTACAAGAACAACTATAAGTTGAGTATTCAGATGGCTCCTTATGAGGCCTTATATATGAGGCAATATTGTTATCTAATTGGTTGGTTTGAGCCGGGAGAGGCTAGTTGTTGGGCAGTGATTTGGTTTGGAATGGCTTGGAGGAAGTCAAGTTGATTCAGGATCGGCTTCATACAACCTAGTCTAGGCAGAAGGGTTAAGCTGATTGGAGGGCCGGTGATGTAGCATTCATGGTGGGAGAGAGGGTTTTGCTGCGGGTTTCACCCATGAAGGGTGTGATGAGGTTTGGGAAGAAGGGCAAGTTGAGCCCTAAGTATATCGGTCCCTTTGAGATCCTTGAGAGAGTTGGTGAAGTGGCCTACAAACTTGCATTGCCACTCAGCTTATCGGCAGTCCACTCGGTGTTCCATGTTTCCATGCTCTAAAAGTATCACGGTGATCCGTCCCATGTATTAGAGTCCAATTGGACAAGGGTTTGACTTATGAGGAGGAGCCGGTTGCTATTCTAGCACGGTTGGTCCGGAAGTTGAGGTCTAAGAGTTATCCTTCTGTTATAGTGCATTGGAGAGGTCAGCCGAATGAGGAAGCTATGTAGGAGTCCAAGTTCGATATATGGAGTAGATACCCACACATATTCACCAGTCCAGGTACTTTTCTATGTCTGTTAGAGGACGAGCATTTCTTTTAGAGGTGGAGAATGTGACGACCCGATATGTTATTTTGAGTACAAGCCCTTATTTTCTTGTTTTGAGACCTATATTAGCTCCATTTAATATTTTTCTATTTGCGTGCACAGTCCGTGTCTTTTTTTCCTGAAAGATTTTATGTGAAAATTTAAAGAAAACATGGTTTTTGGCTTTAAAAACAACTTGAGTTGACTATGGTCAACATTTTATGTAAACGACCCCGGATCGATATTTTGACGATCCCGGTGGATCCATATCGTGATTTTGGACTTGAGCGTATGCTCGGAATTGAATTCAGATGTCCCTAACTTGATTTGACTTGTTTTGCCGAAAGCTAGTAATTTAAAGGTTTGGAAATTTCCTATATTTGACCTTAGGTTGACTTTGTAGTTATCGGGTTCGGATATTGGTTTCGGGACTTGGTATAGATCGATTTTATTTATTTGAAACTTGTATGCAAATTTTGGTGCAAATCGGAGTTGGTTTAATAGGATTCAGACGCTTGGTTGTGATTTTAGAAGTTCTTGCATTTTCTTTGAAATTTCAAGCATTTTGACGTCTGATTCGTAGTTCTAGGTGTTATTTTAGTGTATTGATCACGTGAGCAAGTTTGTATGATGTTATTACACTTGTGTGCATGTTTGGTTTGGAGCCTGAGGGGCTCGGGTGAGTTTCGGATAGGCTACAAACCATTTTGGACTTAGAAAGTTGCTGGTTTTCAACTGATGCCGGTGTCTGATTCTTTGTGCTTCGCGATCGCGAAGGGGAAATTGGGATGGGGCAGAATTGTTATTAATGAACAGGGGGACTAGGTCGCGAATGAAAAGCAGTGGGGTGCTTACCCTTCACGAACGCGACCTTCCTCTTGCGAACGCGAAGTGTTGTGGGTTTCTGGGGGAAGGCTGGGTTGACACTCATCGCGAATGCGAGCCTTGGCTCGCAAACGCGAAGGCAAGGGTGGATAAGCTTTCATGGATGTGAGGTGTTCACCGCGAATGCGTAGGCCATTTGGCCTGTCCCCTTCTCGAATGCGAAGTACACCTAACGCCCAGGTATTAAACATTTCAAAAGTCGAGATTTTCTTCACTTTTCACCATTTTCAACTTTGAGCTCAGCCTAGAGGCGATTTTGAAGATTTTTTTCATCCCAACTTTATTGGTTTGTAGATTACTTGTTTCATTTCATTTCCGTAAAACACCCATTGATTTTAACCTTTAATCTCTAATTTTCATGTTAGAAATTAGAGATTTAGGTAGAAATTGGAGATTTTGTGAAAATGAGATTTAGACCTCAAAGTGAGGTGAGATTTAAAAACTATTTATATTTCGGAGCTCGGTGGTGAATGGGTAATTGGCTTTTAGTCCGAATCTTGGGGTTTGACCAAGCATGCCGGAGGTTAACTTTTGTTGACTTTTTCCAAAATCATTAAAGATTGAATCATTTTCACTCATGGGTAGTTTCTAAAGCCTATTTTGAATTATTTGAACTATATTTGGCTAGATTGGATTGGTTTGGAGGCTAATTCTAGAAGAAAAGTCGTGGTTGAGCATTGATTTGGTTGCAGAGTGAGGTAAGTCTCGCGGTTGACCTTGACTTGAAGGATTAGGACTTGTTGATCTATTTGCTACGTGTATTATGTGTGGGAACGACGTATATGTGAGGTGACGAGTATATATGCATTGTCATTGGGTTAAAGCATGCGGGTAGAAATTGTTCTATTTATTATATTGTTTTATTAACTATGTTTTTCATGCTTATGTTAGATTATTACATTTAATTATTAGCCTCATATTTATTGTTTATTTTCAAGATGTTGGGAATTTTGAAAGATGAGTTTGTTATCATGGCACTATAATTGAAGTGAAATTGATTCTCGCCTTGCATTTCTTATTCGGATTTGTATTGTTGCTTAGTGAGGAAGAGTGAAAAGCACAATGGGTGTTGCCGTGCCTTATTTGCATTCATTGTCATATATTGAGAGGCTGTGAGGATTAAAGCATGAAGCGTGATTCCATGCAAGAGAGTAAAAGCACGAAGGGTGATGCCGTACCATTTTATTTTTGATATTACATGGCGAGGACGAGAGTAAAAGACTGAAGGGTGATGCCGTGCCATCTTTATTTCATTGCCTTATTTGATTCCCGGATTTGTGATTTACTTGGTTATATTGTTGCTTATTTTGGAAGATGTTATTTGGTGATTTCGTTGCCGTTCTTATGATAATTTCCCCTTTCGCATGTCCCCTCCCAGTTAATAATTTATAGTTCTACTTGTTATTTTGGTTCTTTATATATATATATATACACAGGATTTTACTTAGGTGTCTTGTCATAGCCTCGTGACTACCTCGTCATGCTAGACTTTTGCACTTCTTGTGCATATACTGGTGTTGGTCTCAGCGGTGTCTAATGGTGTTCTGCTCGAATCCAGCCACATCAGGAGACTTGAGTTATAGTTGCACAGCGTCCGCAACCCTGAAATCCCCTCCTTTCTCCATTTTACTATTTACTTAGTCTCAGACAGTTGTACTTTATTTCAGACCATATATGTAGTACTCTAGTTGAACATGTCTTCGTGACACCGAATTCTGGGAGATGTTTGGATATAGTCATATGTATTTATTTATTCCACTTCAGACTATTTCAATTTATCTTTATTAATATTTTATTTTGAATTGGTAAAATTTGTTAAGTAATCTAGCTAACATTGGCTTGCCTAGCAAGTGAAATCTTAGGCGTCATCACGGTCCCGATGGCGGGTTTCCGGGTCGTGGCACTACTCAATGCCTCAAACCGACGAACGACGCGCTATAGCTAAAAACGACCAGTCGGGTCATAACATTCTCCCCCACTTAGACATATTTTCGTCCTCGAACGTGCCAAGATCCGTTCTAGAGTTGTCCAAAATCACTATTTAACACCTCGTGCACCTAACCGTGCCACCACAATCCATATGAGCACATTAGCTCAACCCAGACGGAAGATCCTTCCTGCTATCTTAGCCCACAAGCCTTAGAACCAAATCCCAACATCCAGAATTCTCTACAAGGTCTGATTCAAGCTTTCGTACACCGTATCAATCTCAACAAGTTGTACCAAAACTTGATCGTACACCCATGTTGTAATTACACAATGCACTGCATAATACATTTTCCCATACTAACATCCTCCAACCACAATAGTTGCAATCACACAATGCACCGCATAATTAATTTGCCCATAGTAACATCCTCCAACTACAATAGCTGCAATTTACGAACCCGATACCCGTAATTACCTCATGACACATACACGCCCTATTCCAACAGTCACAATACTGCAATGATGAAAGAGATGTGTAGAAACTTATAACCACCCGCCAAATGAATAACTCATGGAGTCTCTCCGCTCAACAAGAACCATTGCCTCATTCCGAACTGATTAGTGACATTTTCCCTCTAACATATGATATATAAATCCAACTGCACTAATTCCAGGTCCAACAACCTCGTCTCACCCAATACAAGCTGCTCGGGCAATAAGCGACCTCAAACACCATCTAAAATCTCATACGGCGCCATCAATGCGCCAACAAGCCACAACTCGAATATGACCAATAAGGAAAAATGAACCCAGGTAACATTCAAATTAGCCAGACAAACACTATGAACCTATCTCAAAGATAAGAAACAAAACACACGAAATAAGTATAAGGGACCGTACTCAACATCTCACTGTTACGGCATGCAACCTGATCCACACAAGATACTGTTATGGTGTACAACCCGTTCCAAACATCATATCTGTGGCGACGTGCCACCCGATCCACACAGAACAACTAATAAGGAAGTATCATTGAGCCAAAATGCTCATACCAACTAAACACACATGTATCAACCACGAGCATGCCAAGTTCATAAGCATAACGATGGGGAGACAGATAGCATCATGCGGTACAAAAGCCAAGCATGACTAAGGTGCGTTAAACAACTGTCACGACCCAAAATCTAACCATGGTCGTGATGGAGCCTATCGTGTTACAAGGCAAGCCTACTTCCAAAAATATTTCTACTAAATCGATTATAAGAATTTAATAAAATATTTCAATATTTGAATTTTTCATAAACTAAATAAACACTAAATATAATTATAGAAAATACGGAAACGAGCCCCAAACATCGGGGTGTCACTAAGTCATGAGCGTCTAAATCTATGAACTAAGAAATGAAACTGTCTAACTGTCAATACAATCTAAAACAAGAAATGATAAAAGGAGTGATAAGGTCTTGCGGACGCTAGCAGCTACCTTGCAATCTCCACAGATAGCCGGCCGGAATTCAATGATCGCCGCGCTTTAACTCACCTAAATCTGCACATAAAGTGCAGGGTGTAGCATGAGTACAACCACCTCAGCAAGTAACAGAAATAACTAAGGAACTGAGCAAGAGTGAAGAGCTAAGTAAAACAGTCAAATTATTTATTTTTCACAATTTAAAAATAAACAGAAATAAACGGGTAAATTCCATAACTCAGTAAATTCTACAAAGAAGTTTAACAGATAAATGCAACAACAACACAAATAAATACAACCTCACAGCAGTGTCACTCCATCACTCATCACTCGCACTCAGCACTCAATACTCAAAACACTCAACACTCTGCGCTCACTGGGGTGTGTACAAACTCCAGAGGGGCTCCCAAAGCCCAAGCGCTAAGCACGGACAACTCACATGCCATCATATCAATACCTGGATTCGCACGGTCAACTCACGTGCTACGCGGACAACTCATGTGCTATGGTATCAATACCTAGACCTGCACGGTCAACTCACGTGCTACGCGGACAACTCACGCGCTATGGTATTAATATCCTCACGACCAGGCCCTCAGCCTCACTCAATCAATATCAAAACCTGGATCTGCACGGTCAACTCACGTGCTACGCGGATAACACACGCGCTATGGTATTAATATCCTCACAACCAGGCCTTCGGCCTCACTCAATCATGTACCTCACTAGCCTCACCATCACCAAAAACTAAGGGTACACAACCCACATCAAGTATCACCGCATATTATCAATTAATAGAGACTGAGGAAAACATGTACAATAATTTCTATGACTGAGTACAAATAATGTGAGCATGAATAAAGCCTAAGCATGATCTCTAATATGAAGGCAAACAAGTTCAACAACAATAAACACATAACCACAGATAATAGCCATTAGGCCTCACAGCCTCACGGGATGGACCAAGTCTCAATCCCTCACGGTGCACACCCACACGCTCGTCACCTAGCGTGGGTATCACTTCCAAACAATCACGTGATGTCAAATATCCGGGTTTATACCCTCAAAGCCAGAGTTAAAACTATTACTTACCTTAACAACGTAAAACTCCTACTCCGGGATGCCCTCATCTCTGGACCCGGTTTCCAAATGCTCCGAATCTAATCACAATCAGTACAATACCATCAATATATGCTAATAGAATAAATTCCACAAGAAAAACTACAAAATATGCCAAAAATCCGAAACCGACAAAAACCCGACCCCCGAGCCCACGTCTCGAAATCAATCAAAAATGGCAGAATAATAAACCTTGTCCTCTCCCGAGTCTAACCATATAAAATTTATCAAAATCGGACTCCGTTTGGTCCCTCAAATCCTTAAATTACTTTCCAAAATTTTCAAGCCCTAACCCCTCATTTTCCCTAATTACCATGATTAAACAATGGAAAATCACCTTATATACAAGTATAAGGGCTCAAGTAACTTACCTCTACGAAACCCCCTTGATTCCCTCATCAAATCTCTCCCAAAATCTCCATAAAACGAATAGAAATGGTGAAGAACGTACCAAAATTCGCGAAGTTTGATATATAGGGTTTGCCCCAGGGATTCCGCACCTGCGAACCCTTTCTCGCATCTGCTCTTCCGCATCTGCGAACTCTGGTGCGCACCTGCGCATTCCACTTAAATGGCCAGACTTCGCACCTGCGGAAGTCTCCTCGCACCTGCGAGCCCGCAGGTGTGATCCACTCTTCGCATCTGCGACCATCTCTGCATCTGTGCGCCTCCCACGCACCTGCGATCATCGCACATGCGGTTCCCAATCCGTGGGTGCAGACACACCAGAATAGTAGCTCCAGCTGCATTTTCCAACTTCCAAACTCCCCGATACCCATCCGAAATCATCCCGAGCCCCTCGGGACCTCAACCAAAAATACCAACAAGTCATATATCAAAATACTAACTTAGTCAAACCTTCGAATCACTCGAAACAACACCAAATCATCAAATTACCCTCGGATTCAAGCCTAAGATCTTCTAAATTTCCAAATTCGGTACCCGATGCCGAAACTAACCAAACCACGTCCGAATGACCTCAAATTTTGCACACGCATCACAAATGATACTACGAACCTACTCCAACTTCCGGAATTCCATTCCGACCCCGATATCAAATTTTTCCACTACCGATCGAAATCTCCAAATTTTTAATTTCACCAATTCAAGCCTAATTCTACCACGGACCTCCAAATCACATTTCGGACACACTCCTAAGTCCAAAATTACCTAACGGAGCTAACGGAACCATCAGAATTCAAATCCGAGATCGTTTACACATATGTCAACATCCGGTTGACTTTTCAAACTTAACTTTCTAACTAAGAGAGTAAGTGTTCATTTCACTCTAAAACTACTCCGGACCCAAACCTACCAACTCGATATAGCTCAACATCGCTGAGCAGCACATAAAGAAGCAGGAATGGGGAAACATGGCTATAACTCTCGAAACGACTGGCCGGGTTGTTACATCCTCCCCCCCCCTTAAACAAACGTTCATCCTCGAACGTGCCAAGAGTTGTTCTCAAAACCATCAAGAACTCTCTCTGAACCCCAATGGCACAAAACCAATCTGTCATGACTGAATCCTTCTAACTCAACCAAGCTACGCATACCACCAAAAACCCAAGGACATTGCCACAAAACACCTGTAGAACTCATTACCTCATACACACCAAAAGAACTAATCATACCCATTACCATGCCGATCCAACCTGCTACCAAGATGTCCTATCTATCTGAGTTCCTTCTAAATTATCTTCAAATTGATACTTCTCCCCGCCATAACACCATAATCCTCAACCTAGACTCACCACACGAGACCCAAGCATAAAACCACACCCCCCTAAGGCTCATAAGCCGCTGAATACTCTCTTAAATATCCCCAAAAGTACCACAAGCACGCACTCACACAATCAACACCTCACCGCTCAAGCTACAGTCAAAACTCGACCTCATGTTCTCCAGACTGGCCCGACATCAACACACAGAAATCACATCTCGCACCTCATCCAGGGAATCACAAGCCGTCGATGCACAACTGATACCGAGCGCCCATGTGCGCATACGAATGCGTGGAAGGAATTCAAAGAGTTACACTTCAAGCTGAATCAATACCGCACGAAAAGAATTCAAGAATGTGAAATTTTCCTAAAGGTTCTGCAGCCTCTCGAAGATAAGTACAGACGTCTCCGTACCTATCTGCAAGACTCTACTAAACCCGCTCATGACTCGTGAGACCTATGTAACCTAGAGCTCTAATACCAACTAGTCACGACCCAGACTCTAACCATGGTCATGATGGTGCCTATCGTGTTACAAGGCAAGCCTACTTCCCAAAATATTTCTACTAAATCGATTATAAGAATTTAATAAAACATTTCAATATTTGAATTTTTCATAAACTAAATCAACTCTAAATATAATTATAGAAAATACGGAAACGAGCCCCAAACATCGGTGTGTCACTAAGTCATGAGCGTCTAAATCTATGAACTAAGAAATGAAACTGTCTAACTGTCAATACAATCCAAAACAAGAAATGATAAAATGAGTAACAAGGTCTTGCGGACGCTAGCAGCTACCTTGCAATCTCAACAGATAGCCGGCCTGAATTCAATGATCGCCGCGCTTTAACTCACCTAAATCTGCACATAAAGTGCAGGGTGTAGCATGAGTACAACCACCTCAGCAACTAACAGAAATAACTAAGGAACTGAGCAATAGTGACGAGCTAAGTAAAACAGTCCAATTATTTATTTTTAACAATTTAAAAATAAACAGAAATAAACGGGTAAATTCCATAACTCAGTAAATGCTACAAAGAAGTTAAACAGATAAATGCAGCAACAACACAAATAAATACAACCTCACAGCAGTGTCACTCCATCACTCATCACTCGCACTCAGCACTCAATACTCAAAACACTCAACACTCTGCGCTCACTGGGGTGTGTACAGACTCCAGAGGGGCTCCCAAAGCCCAAGCGCTAAGCACGGACAACTCACGTGCCATCATATCAGTACCTGGATCCGCACGATCAACTCACGTGCTATGCGGACAACTCACGCGCTATGGTATCAATACCTAGACCCGCACGGTCAACTCACGTGCTATGGTATTAATATCCTCACAACCATGCCCTCGGACTCACTCAATCATGTACCTCAGTAGCCTCACCATCACCAATAACTAAGGGAACACAACCCACATCCAGTATCACTGCATATTATCAATTAATAGAGACTGAGGTAAACATGTACAATAATTTCTATGACTGAGTACAAATAATGTGAGCATGAATAAAGCCTAAGCATGATCTCTAACATGAAGGCTAACAAGTTCAACAACAATAAACATATAAACACGGATAATAGCCATTAGGCCTCACAACCTCACGGGAAGGACCAAGTCTCAATCCCTCACGGTGAACACCCATACGCTCGTCACCTAGCGTGGGTATCACTTCCAACCAATCACGTGATGTCAAATCTCTGGGTTTATACCCTCAAAGCCAGAGTTAAAACTGTTACTTACCTTAACAACATAAAAATCCTACTCCGGGATGCCCTCGTCTCTGGACCCGGTCTCCAAATGCTCTGAATTTAATCACAATCAGTAAAATACTATCAATATACGCTAATGGAATAAATTCCACAAGAAAAACTACAAAATATGCCAAAAATCCGAAACCGACAAAAACCCGACTCCCGTGCCCACGTCTCGAAATCAATCAAAAATGGCAAAATAATAAACCTTGTCCTCTCCCAAGTCTAACCATATAAAATTTATCAAAATCGGACTCCGTTTGGTCTCTCAAATCCTTAAATTACTTTCCAAAATTTCCAAGCCCTAACCCCTCATTTTCACTAATTACCATGATTAAACAACGAAAAATCTCCATATATACAAGTATTAGGGCTCAAGTAACTTACCTCTACGAAACCCCCTTGATTCCCTCTTCAAATCTCTCCCAAAAGCTCCAAAAATCGAATAGAAATGGTGAAGAACGCACCAAAATTCGCGAAGTATGATATATAGGGTGTGCCCCAGGGATTCCGCACCTACGGACCCTTTCTCGCACCTGCGCTTCCGCATCTGCGGACACCGGTGCGCACCTGCGCATTCCATTTAACTGGCCAGACCTCGCACCTGCGAGCCCGCAGGTGTGATCCACTCTTCGCATCTGCGTCCATCTCTGCATCTGTGAGCCTCCCATGCACCTGCGATCATCGCACCTGCGGTTCCCAATCTGCAGGTGCGGACACACCAGAATAGCAGCTCCAGCTGTATTTTCCAAATTCCAAACTCCCCGATACCCATCCGAAATCATCCCGAGCCCCTCGGGACCTCAACCAAAAATACCAACAAGTCATATATCAACATACCAACTTGGTCGAACCTTCGAATCACTCGAAACAACAGCAAATCATCAAATTACCCTCGGATTCAAGCCTAAGAACATCTAAATTTCCAAATTCGGCACCCGATGCCGAAACCAACCAAACCACGTCTGAATGACCTCAAAATTTGCAAACACATCACAAATGACACTACGAACCTTCTCCAACTTCCGGAATTCCATTTCGACCCCGATATCAAAAATTTTCACTACCGACCGAAATCGCCAAATTTTTAATTTTGCCAATTCAAGCCTAATTCTACCACGGACCTCCAAATCACATGCCGGACACACTCCTAAGTCCAAATTCAACTAACGGAGCTAACGGAACCATCAGAATTCAAATCCGAGATCATTTATACATATGTCAACATCCGGTTGACTTTTCTAACTTAACTTTCTACCTAAGAGACTAAGTGTTCATTTCACTCCAAAACTACTCCGGACCCAAACCTACCAACTCGATACAACTCAACACCGCTGAACAACACATAAAGAAGCAGGAATTGGGAAACATGGCTATAACTCTCGAAACGACTGGTCGGGTCGTTACAATAACCGACATCTCGAGAGCCATCTCGCTCATATAATATCACAAGCTACACAGGATCACAACACGCGTGTGAATAATCAAGTCGTCTCACAACCCAAAAGGCATAAAAGAGTAGCACCTGAAATAGAAGAAGGTAGGATTAACATCCACCACACCCGAAGATCCATCCATAAGTAATGCAATGCCGAATAAGCATATCTGATCTAGTATATAATATACATTCACATTAGGCCTACTCACAGACCTCAAAGCGCATTCCGGTTATCACATGATAGGTCAATAACCTTTCAAAGATCCAAAATGACCATATCCATGACACATACGATCAACTGTCAAATCAGAAACAAACTTCCATAGTCCGCAACCAAAGGGACACAGCGTCTCTCAGACATAAACTCTCCAACCAACAACAGTACCAGAATCTTCATGCCTGATTTCCATCCTTACTACTTAAATGACTGACATGTCACAATTATACGATCATCATGTGGGAGATACTCCCACAACCTTCCGCACCAGTTACCAAAATCTAAACATCAATGGCCATCGGCCATACTATTTCTATAGTGCTAATCAAATCCACAAATCAAAAGACGAAAGCCTCTGCCACAAAACACACCATTCTCCAGCGACACCAAAATAGCACCTGCCTCCTCTAAACATCTGAAATATTTGTCGCTTCTTCAAACTCTTGACATCCCTGTCGAAACTGAGCCGCAACCTTGATCATTCAATTCCAATTCCATACCGCTCACTACACCCATCATGCTATTACACCAGAGAACAAGAATTTCATCATAAATACTAAACCACACCATCGGCTAGAACCCTTCACGTAACTCATTTCAGAGAAAACATTGCAATACGCAGCCAAATTCCCATAACCGCGGAAAACGCAAACCTCAAGTTGTGGTCTAAACCTCCATAACTCTTTCGGGATCCATTCACACATAACAAAAATCTTCATAATTAAATACCTCCAAATCAATCAAATCACGGATACTGCCAAGCTCGCAAGTATAACCAAAAACACTTGTATAGCCTTACCACACCAAAGGAACCTACCATTTTCTTAACCATACTGATCCAAACCACTACTAATTGACGCATCTTCTTCCGATTTACTCTTGACTTGCCTTCGAAGCAATACCTCTTTTCAAACACATAACAGAACTCAATCAACACTCATCCTGTCTGACCCCAAACCGCAAGACCACATCGCCTCAATACCCATAAGCCATTTTATACTCTCCTCATGCACTAAATAGTATGTCCAACTGTTACACCCATTTTGTAAAGATCACCTGCAAATCCGAAGTTGTATCTCCCGTTTCTCTGCCACTGCATCGCAGACCTGGTGATAACATAGAAATACTCGAAGTACACTTTACACTCTGCTGCAAAACCCAATCCTCAACCACATAATAATCCCAAAAATCCTTAAGCACCACACTTTAAATCTCAAATCTAGTAGAACCATTATTGAGAGTCGCCCACTCAAATGCAGTCCCTATTATATAACCAAACAACTAGTGCTCCATTAGCACATGAACACTCCACATAAGCAACCGGATGAATCTTTTCCCTTATACACCACATTCACAAGAAGTATAAGATCTGAGTCATTCCACAACCTTCGCATATCAATAAGGTTAAACGTAGCACACACCCATCAAATCCCTTGCTCGAATTACCCATGATGTTTTTCTTCCCTTAGTCATAACTAATCCACCAACGTATCGATAACCAGAAACTGCAAAGGCACATAATCACATGACCCCATCATACACGGTAGGCTCCCCCACATAGATTTAAGCCACACTTGCAAACTCCAAGGACCCACAATTACTTCTTCTCCCACCTATCATAATTCCACACCGTTACCTAGACAAATTTCTCGCAAGCTCTTCTTAAACTTTTCATAACATGTCTTGAATTATTATCCCCAACGCACACTCGACATGCTATCAGCCGCATTATCTTCTTCAAAGCGATCTAGGACCACATCACAGTACATACCTCATGTTGGATAGAAAGTAGAACTCTTCATAGGAACTTTATCGGGATCATGCGATCCCTAACCTTCTCGCATGAGATTGCCCACCTGTGTAGTCTCATATCGACATCCCCTAACGACATGGCCATGGTTACATCTACTATGAAATTAGTTAATTCTCCTGGGTCCACACTCACCCGCCAAACATAAGAATCTGTTCATTCCAGTAACATCAACTGAAGGTCCAACAATTAGTTTGAAACTCGAAGTCATATTACACCCCAAAACGGTTATCAAACATCCAGGCTCCTCTACATCCCAAGCAAACTCTTTCCGTCATCTCCAAACTTCCTAACTATGAAATCCACCATCTCAAACGAAATACATAGACTTAGTCCTTTGTTCACCATGCCCCAAATTGCACCAAGCTTTCTCAAAGCATGTGGCTATCCTACGACAAAATCCATATGATACACTAACACTCCCACTCTGGGTTAACAATCTTCTAAAGCGAACTACTCGATCTCGGATGCCATACACGACCTGCTAATAATTCAACCACCACGAGAAACATCCTACCATGTCCATCCTCATCCTTCGCTACTAAAAATACTGCCTCAAATCATAATCCATCTATGTAGCACCCGAACAAATAAATTACGACCAACTCTAAGCCTCCTTAAAGATCATCTTCCTTGAGCCATCAATATCGGAGACACCAATCCGACCCTGAAGTCGAAATACACTGTCATCTCAAATAATCGCTTCTTAGGTACCACTTCACAACACTTTGCCCCCAAGGGAAAACAAATAAAGACTCCCATACCCACGAGCATTAATGCATGCCAATAAGGATGACAACACTACAACACAAACAATAATTCCACCAAGTTCAGAAATATCAAGTTTAACCACTCTGCCAACCAAAACCTGAACATCCATAGCACAAGTAGCTCTCCGATGCTGGAATTAAATACCGGATCTTACAATCACGAACCAAATAATCCTTTTTCCTAAAGCACTCATTGTCGCAACGCATGTGTAAGCACCCTGCCATTCACACCAATGTCGCGCGATAACAATGCATAAATATCACAATACACTGTGTATAGACTTGAAACTATGGGCAACACTAACACTGGGCTAAAACAACAGAACACCACTCTACAAGGCAATGATAATAGTCCGTCCGCATACATAGGGAAAAACATCATGCACCACACCTGTAGCACCACTAAACTCCTCGATGCTCAATTGATAACAAGCACTCAACATCACATTTGAATGAGTAGGAAGGAAAGGAAGTCGTAAGCTTCAACAAACTCAAATCGCAAGAAAAGGAATCAAGAAACGAAAGTTTTCCTAACAGCCTTGTAGCCTCTCGAAGATAAATACATGCGTTTCTGTACCGATCCGCGAGATTCTACTAGACGTGATCATGACTCGTGAGACCTAAGTGAACCTAGTGCTCTGATACCAAATTGGCACGATCCAAATCCCACTATAGGCCGTGATGGCGCCCAACGCAATCGTTAGACAAACCAACAATGAAAGCAGCACACTAATAGATGATCTACATGCATCTCGAAATGAATAATGAAAAAAAAATACTAAAATCATTTATATTCATAAGAAAGTACTGATGTTATTAATTTAACTATTCAAACATGGTCAAAATATAAAACCAAAAACAGAACTTAAATTCCCAAAACCCGAAGTCACAAGTGTATGAGCATCTACCATGAAGTACAATACTAATACAACATTTGTTAAAATGTAAAATAGACAGGATGAAATAAATGAATATGATGGAGACTCTGTGTGCTGCGGGTCGTAACAAGGATTGCAGCTCACCATAAATTCCCCTCAACTGCCGCGTCCATGCGCCCAAATGACCAAAAACAGTACATGCACAATCAGTGCAGAAGTGTAGCATGAGTACGTAAATCAACGCGTACCCAATAAGTATCTAGCCTAATCACGGAGAAGTTGTGATGAGGGGTCGACATCGACAGTTACTAATGGTCCAACAAACAAGTACAATAAATTATAAATAGATATGAAACACAACAGTAATAATGGGGTAAGAACTGTAACCAACATAATCCTCCAACATAAAGACAATGTAAATTTCTCAAATATCAATTGCTATATCAAACAGATAAGAAATATCATGTGAATGCCAAGTCTCAAATCAAAAGGGAAATGTCATGAATATTCAGACTCCTAGCAACATTACACACGAATTATGCAAAAGTCGTACAGCCTGATCTATAATAGTCGTGTAGACATACTGTCGAGGTCGTACGGCCCGATCCGTGGATGCATCTCAAGTACACTACCGAGGTCATACGGCCCAATCCATAATGCTATTTCATTGCACTGCCAAAGCATTCGGCCCGATCCAAAAGAAGAGAAGAAACTTATCGAATTATGGACCACGTATTTGCAACACAAAGACAGGAACATAAAGTAAGCATGACTTTTACCATCAATCAAATATCCTTCCATACAACTCAAGGTAATGAGGTTCGACCTAACATGATCTCTAATAAATTTTCAATTATAAGTTTTAGGTAATTAAACTAACAAGTTGAGTTCAAGTAATACAAATATTGCTTGGTAATGTCCGAAGTCTACCCGAACATAAACATGATTCTAGTTATGTACAAACTTTCGTCACCTCGTGCATATGTAGCTCCCACAACAAGTAGCACATAACAAATATAAAACCTACGGGGTAGTTTCCCCCTCACAAGGATAGACATGAGACTTACCTTACTCTGAAATCCGATAACCAACACCAATGCCTATTTAACACCTCAAACCGATGCCAAACGATCTGAAACTAATAAAATAATGCGAAAATCAATCATAATATACTCCAGTACTCATAATTTAACAATTTATAAGAATTTCAAACTTCACTTGAAAAGTTAACAAGTCAACCCCAAAACTTTTCGAAGATAAACATTACCCATAACACCAAGAACTCAAATATATAATTTATTCCTAATTTCATGTCTAATTTCGTGGTCAAAATCCAAAAATACCAATTCTAAGTTTTTCTCCAAAATCCCACAATTTCTACAAATTTTCATGTTCAAATCCATATATAATTCATGTATTTAACTCACAATATATAAAATTCACTTACCTTGTGATGGATAACGAAAAGGCTCCTTCACAATTGCCCCAAAGTCGACTACATGTGATAAAATGTGATGAAAATGAGCAAGAACCCGATTTTCCAATTTATACAATACCCAGGTGTACCATCTTCAAGTTCGCGAGAATGCCATCGTGTTCGCGAAGCCCTTCCTGCTCAAAGCTTCACGTTCGTGATCCACACAAAGCGTTCGTGATGACCAATATTTCCCAAGCCAAGAGCCCTTCCTTCGCGTTCGCGGTCGTCCTTCCGTGTTCACGAAGGGCAAGTCTGCCAGCCTCGCATTTCTTTGCGTTCGCGACTCCCTATCGCGTTCGCGACTCCATGTTACATTCGCGACTCCTTGTCGCATTCGCGCAGGGTACCTCATCTCCTTCTTCGCATTCACCACCCCTCTGTCGCGTTCGCGTAGCATAATTTCCTAGCAGCCAAAAATCCTTCTTCGCAAACGTGTGCGTCCCTTTGTGTTCACGAAGAACAAAACCAAAAACCAGCACCAGCAAGAGCAAATCACCCAAACTTGGCCTGAAACCCCCCTTCCCCCGCAACGCATCTGAGGCCCCCGGGACCCCGTGCAATCATACAAGATAGTCCTAATACCATATTCGAACTTATCCAAATTCTCAAAAAATCACAAATAATATCAAAACCACGAATCGACGATCAAAATCCTTCTTTTATCTTTCAAACATTCAAACTTCGTTGAATGCATCCAAATCACACTTAAACATTCCAGAATAACGCCAAATTTTACGTACAAGTCATAAATCAAAATACGAACCTATTCCAAGGCTCGTAGTCCTAAAAGGACATCAATTGCACCAAAGTCCACTTCAAATCAAACTTAGCAAATTCTCAAACCTTCTAAAATCCAACTTTCCACAATAAGCGTTGAAATGCTCCTGGTCCACCCGAAATTTGATCCGAACATAAGCCCAAGTCCAAAATTACCATACAAACCTATTGGAACCTTCAAATACCGATTCCGATGTTGTTTACTCAAAGGTCAAACATTGGTCAACTCTTTCAACTTAAAGCATCCAAATTTATAATTATTCTTCCAAATCAATTCCAAACTTCTCAAAAATTGAAACCAACCACACGTGCAAGTCATAATACATAAAGTGAAGCTACTCAAGGTTTCCAACTACCGAACAACATGCTTGAGATCAAAACAACCGGTTAGGTCGTTACAAGTAAGTTATAGAAGAAATTCAACTAGTTGAAGCAGAGAATAATTGGAGAAAATTACTGAAGAACCAAGTGACTAGAAAAAGGGGAGATAACTTATTTTTATTTTGATGTAATTTATGTTTATGAATTATGTGTATTTAATCCATCGCTTGTTCGTGTTTTTAATCTATTGGACTTGAAGCAAAACGCTAACCATTTGTATACACTGATTATAGACTCCCAATTTAGTCGATTATTTATTAGTTATCGAGTAAGCAAAAACTTATGAGCAATGTAAAAATAATAAGTTTAAATCAAATAGGAGTTGTGGATGCATGAGATGGAAAAAAATGAATACAAATGTAACTCCTTGGCCAATTATTTTGTGTATTTGAGCAATATTTCCCTATTTGATGCTTCTCATATGTTTTTTTATTATATTGTGACTTGAGGGGATGGTTGATTCGATTTCCAGAAGGTTTTTGAGTGAATTGGAATATTTAGTTCCATTGTTGGAAGCTTAAATTGTAAGAGCTGTCCGAGATTTGATTTCTATATAAACGATCTCGGATTAGTATTTTGATAATTCCAATAGGTTTATATGGTTATTTTAGAATTAGGCATATGTACAGATTTGGATTTGGAGGTTCCTAGGATGTTTTGGCTCAAATTGTCGAAAGTTGAAAATTTGAAAGATTGAAAAGTTCATAGGTTTGACCGGCAGTTAGCTTTGATGATATCGGATTCGGATTGGTGTTCCTAGACTTGGAATATATTTGTTATGTTATTTGGGACTAGTGTGCAAAGGTTTAATGTAATATGGAATGTTAGGCATAAATCGGACGCTTGGCTTGAAGTTTAGAAGCTTATGAACTTAAGAGAAGTTTAATTTGTGGTTTGATCATTGATTCATAGATATCATGATCTCGTATATGTTTGGTGCATCTGATAGGTCTGGATAATATTTACAGACTTCTTGGTATGATTGGACGGGGTTTCGGGAGGCTCGAGTGGCTTGAGTGAGTTTTTGACCACCCGGAACCTATTAAGGTTGTAGATTTTCTGTTGGTGTCTAGTGTGCCTTGCGATGTTGGAGGGTTATTTTAAGGCAGCTATGTTTTTTCTTTGTGTTCGTGAACAGGAAGACATGTTCGCGATGGATTATGGTAAGTGGCATTCGTGTTCGCGCTACAGGGCTCGTATTCGCATAGAGGTGAGGCAGGATGGAGTTGGCAAGAGGAAGGCCTTCATGATCGCGGGAAGGGGCTCGTGCTCACGTAAGCTGGGGGAGCATGTGCTTTGCATTTGCGGGGTGTCTACCACATTCGTATAGGGTCTATCTGAGGCAGTATTAGGTTATGCTTAGCAAACGTGAGGCTTGGGTCGCGTTTACGAAGGGTAGTGCTGCGCATATTATATTAATTTCCTATTTCGGTATTTTAGCCTATTCTCTCATATTTTGAAGCCCATACGTAGAGATGGGCAATTTTTGAAAGAGACTTTCATACAAGACTGTCACGACCCAAAATCCTAGCCTGTCATGGTGGTGCCTAAGACATTACTAGGCAAGCCGACAATCACATGATAACTATGTATTAGGATTAAAAATATGATTTAATAAGTTCAACAGTAAAAGATCTCATAAATAACTAATAAGAACAACTGCAACTCAACTACAACAATCCCAAAATCCTGGTGTCACCGAGTACATGAGCTACTAATGTCAACATAGTCTAAAACTCAAGTAAAACTGTTTGAGAAAAATAGAATAGTACTAAAATAAAATAAAAGGAATGAGAGTCAAGGTCTGCAAGCGTCATAGCAGCTACTTCAAAGTCTCTGATCATGTACTAACACCAGATCTAACAATCACTGCGTTCAGATATACTTGGATATGCACATGAAGTGCAAAGTGTAGTATGAGTACAACCGACCCAATATACTCAATAAGTAAAAGGACTAACCTTGGGCTGAAAGTAGTGACGAGCCTAGAAAGATACAGTCCAAATCAAACTAATGAAAACACAGATATAACAAGATAATGATAGTAATAACTCAAAGAACATCCATATTCATCTTTTACACAGTATAAAAATTTAGGCATGCTTTCAAGTTCAACAACTTAAGCACAACACTAGTAAAATATGCCAAGTACAGCTAGCATGAGGAATGTCACATCTCTATGCCTACAAATCAAATATGCATGTCATATGTAATGCATCACAGTGATAACCCTAGGTACTCACACTCTTAGAGTACTCAATCTGTCTGTCTCAACTCCCACTCATCACACACAATCACTCAGCACTGTACAGTACTTGCGCTCACTGTTGGTATGTCAGAATCATTAGGGGCGGATCCTACCCAAGTGCTAATATAAATCCAACATGGCCTACTGCGACGTGCAGTCCGATCCCATAATATTAAATAAGCTGAAAAGGCATGTTGCGGCATGCAGACCGATCCCATAAATAAGCCAATAAGGCCTGCTATAGCGTGCAACCCGATCCCATAAACATAACTCACAATCCGCCCCTAACTCGGTCATCAATCTCTCTAGTCTCACGAACTCACAAATCTCATACCACTCAGTCCGAACAATGATAATATGATGTAACAGTAAATGATAAGAGAGATTGAGATATGATATACAAATGAATAAATACGACTGAGTACATAATTTCAACTTAAGCAAATAACTCAACAACAGAAATGACCTCAGTGGGTCCCAACAAAATAAGCACATAGCCTAAACATGATTTCTAACATGGATCACAGCTCAATTACTCTAACACGTAGGAATTACACATATAGAAACAAGACTAGATAACTACACTGTACCACAGAACAAACCAAGTCATAATTACCACAGTGCACGCCCACACGCCTGTCACCTAGCATGTGCGTTCACACCAACACCAACCATATGACACGTATTCGAGGGATTCATACCCTCAATACCAAGTTTAGAAGTGTTACTTACCTCAAGGTGCGCAACTCAATGCTCCAACAAACCCTTGCATCGTGAATTGGCCTTCGAATGACTCGAATCTAGTCACAAACAACTTAATATAATAAATACAAGCTATAGGAATTGATTCCATACGATAAAGCTAAGTTCTTTAACCTAATTCAAAAGGTCAACCCAAAACGTCAACACTGGGCTCATGCCTCGGAACCCGACAACATTCACAAAATTTGAACACCCATTCAATAACGAGTCCAACCATACCAATATTTTCCAATTGCGACCACAAATCGACCTTCAAATCCCCAAATCTTACTCTCCAATCTCTAGTCCAAAATCCCCCAAATTTCACTTTAAAAACACATAATCTAGGTGTAGAAATCAATGTGTATTCAATATTATTGGACAAAAGTGATCAAACATAGCGGTGAAATCCCTCACAAATATTGCACCTCGCCGAGCTCCCCAAGTCAAAATATGAAATAATACTCTAACCTTCATTTTTTAAATTTAATAGTTTGCCCAGTTGCCCTTCTTTGCGAACGCGAAAATTGCCTTGCGTTCGCTAAGCACAAAAATCCTCAGCTGCCAAGGATTCGACCTTTATCATTCGTGGGTAGTTTCTAAATTTTATTTTGAATTTTGAGCGATATTTGGCTAGATTCGGTTGGTTTGGAGGCTTGTTCGAAAGAAAAAGTCGTGGTTGATTGTTGAGTAGGTTGCGCATAGAGGTAAGTGTCGTGTCTAACTTTAATTTGAAGGAATTAGGGCTTATTGGTCTATTTTTTTATGTAAATTATGTGTGGAATGACGTATATGCAATTTACGAGTGTATATGGGTTGTTATGGGCTAAAGCATGCGGGTTGGGCTATTTACTTTCATGTCTTCATTTATTCCATGTTATTTCTTGTTACAAGATTTGATTACTAAGTGTTATTACTTGTTATTCATTGCCTTACTTGTTATCTGTCATTTAGCTATTACCTGTTTTGATTTGTTCATTTCTCACTCAATATCTGCTTACCTGCTACAAGTTCCTACTTGCATTAATTGTATAGTTCCACTGTCTCATGTTTTTACTTGATTTTATTGTCCTTATATTACTTGATGCACTTTATTTTCTTATTCTGATTATGTGAGTCATTTAGCTATTCTTGTATTAATAAATCATCGAGATTTGACATTACAAGGTATTGGTTATCCTCTGTTTGTATTGGTAGTTCCTTAATGTTCCGCATACTTCTTTTGCCTTTTGTGTTGAAATTTCGTAATTAGTTGTGTTGATTTATTTATGTTAATTAGTTGATATTGGAAATGGGTTGTGCGCTGCAACAGTATTGAAATAAATTGGTATTGGGATCGGGTTGCACGCCGCAATGGATAATGATATGATATGATATGATATGA
Organism: Nicotiana tabacum; assembly: GCF_000715075.1. Lineage (NCBI taxonomy): Eukaryota > Viridiplantae > Streptophyta > Magnoliopsida > Solanales > Solanaceae > Nicotiana > Nicotiana tabacum. The sequence continues at coordinate 42,875,821 of NC_134103.1, forward strand.
TATTAGGATCGTGTTGCACACCGCAACAGATATTGTGATAAATGTTGGGATCTGGTGGCACGCCACAATAGGTATTGTGATAATTGTTGGGATCACATTATGCTCCGCAATAGAGTATGATGTGTTATAGATTTTGTAGTTGTAGAGTTTTATCTCGGTACTATGATATGAGATTTGAGATCATGTTATTCTAGGGCTCTCTAGTAGTTGACCTTCGGGTTCAGTTTTATGAGTTTACTGCTTTATTTCTATTTTGGTATTCTATTATAATTATTATTCGTACCGGTTTATAGATAGTGTCATGCTATAGCCCCGTCACTACTTTATCGAGGTTAGATTCAACACTTACAGAGTACATGGGGCCGAATGTACTCATGCTACACCTTTGCACTTTTTGTGCAGATGCCGGTGTTGGTCCTAGCGACGTAGCAGAGACTACTATGATTCGACTGCTATAGGAGACTTGAGGTAGAGCTGCTTGACGTTTGCAGTCCCTGAAGTGCACTTCTATCATGTTTTACTGTTTATCTAGTTTGAGACAGTTGTACTTTATTTCAGACCATATTTGTAGTGTTCTAGTTGCTCTTGTACTTGTTACTCTAGATTTTTGGGAGTAGTTTAGTACCACGTTATTTATATAAATATTTCATCATTTATGAGTTTAGTAATTGTTAATTATCATTACTCTATTACAAATTGTTAAAAATCGGTTAAGTAATTAGCTAACGTTGGCTTGCCTAGCAAGTGGATGTTAGGCGCCATCACGGCCCCACGGTTGGGATTTCGGGTCATGACAAGTTGGTATCAGAGCACTAGGTTGCCTAGGTCTCACGAGTCATGAGCAGGCTTAGTAGAATCTAGAGGACCGATATAGAGATGTCTGTACTTATCTTCTAGAGGCTATACAACTTTAGGAAATTTGAGTTCTTTCTTTCTCTATCATGCGACTTTATTCTATCACTGAAGTTTGAACCATTATATTCTTGTTCTCTCGTAGATGGTGAGGACACACACAATATCCATAGTCGGGCAGAAGCCGGAACCCCATGTTGCAGCCACTACCAGGGGTAGGGGCCGGGGCTGAGGCAGAGACAAAGCTCAGCCTAGAGCATGCGCGACAACACATGTCGTAGAGCCTCAGTTTGAGCACGAGGAGAGCAGGAGGAGGGGATTCCTGTTCAGACTGCACCAATTAGACTAGCTCAGGTCTCGGAGGGGTTCATTGCCACTCTTGTATTTTAGGACGCCTTAGTCCGCTTAGTAGGCATTATGTATAGTGTGGCCTAGGCCGGTGTATTTCCTGTAGCACCAGCCATCTCTCAGGCCGAGGGAGGAACCTAGACTCCAGCTACTCACACTCCAGAGTAGATGGCTCCCATATATCAGACTCTGGCAATTCCAGTAGTTGGAGTAGCTCAGCCCGTTATTGCTACACAGTAGGGGGAGAGGCCTGCTATGTCGTCAGAGGGATTGGAGACGTTGGACAAGTTCACCAAACTCTTCCCTATTAATATTGGTGGTACATCTTCTGAGGACCCACTATATTACTTGAACCGTTGCTATGAGGTGTTATGCAACATGGGTATTGTGGAGTCCAATGGAGTCGACTTCGCAGTGTTTCAGATGACTGATTCTGCCAAGAGATGTTGGCAGGACTATGTTCGAGGTAGATCAGCAGGTTCACCTCCACTCACTTGGGATCTGTTCTCACAACTATTCCTGGAGAAGTTCATCTTCTCTACTCTGAGAGAGGACTACTATAGCCAGTTTGAGCATCTACAGTAGGGTATCATAACTGCCCAGTACAAGACCAGATTTGTGGACCTATCTTGCCATGTAGTTATCTTGATCCCTATTGAGAGGGAGAGGGTGAGGAGATTTCTAGATGGACTTACTTTAGGTATCAGGCTACAGATGGACAGATAGACTGGGATGATATTTCCTTTACTAGGGCTATAAATATTGCTAGATGGATCGAGAGGGTTCATGGTCAAGGTAGAGAGGTGGCATTTGGGAAGAGGCCTCGTCATTTCGGTGGTTTCAGTGGTGCCTCATCTAGATACAGGGGTTCATTTGGTAGAAGCCATCCTCATAGATCGATTCAGTCAGCGCTTTAGGTAGAACACAGTACTTCGGGAAGTCGTGGTTCTCTTGGGTTTTGTCTTGAGAATCCAGTATTCATCACACCTTCATCTCCTATTAGCGCACCACCACTATAGAGTTACTACGGTGGTCATTCGAGTCATCAGGGATTGTCTCAGACTCAGCAGTTAGGCCGGCCTTGGGGTTGCTTTGAGTGCGGCGACACATGTCATATCAGGAGGAGTTGTCCTAGATTGAGAAGCTGTATACCACAGTAGTGCAATCGTGTGATGATTCTGGCACTAGTTTCTCCACCGCCCGCTCAGCCGGCTAGAGGTGGGGGTCAGGCAGCTAGCGGAGGTGGTTAGGCCGTTAGAGGTAGAGGCCAGCTAGTTAGAGGCTGTCCGAGAGGCGGAGGCTGGAGTGGTGGGGCTCAACCCTGTTTTTATGCATTCCCAGCTAGACCTGAGGTAGAGTCATTGGATGCGGTCATCACAGGTATTATTCAAGTTTTCCATAGAGATGCATCAGTTCTAATTGATCTGTGTTCCACTAATTCATATGTGGCATCCTATTTTGTTCATATTTGGATATGTCTCGTGATTCTTTGAGTGCGCCTGTTTATGTGTCTATGCTTGTCGGAGATTCTATTATGGTATACCGGGTATATCGTGCTTGTTTGGTCACTATCGGGAGCTATGAGACTAGGATAGACCTTCTACTTCTTGATATGGTGGATTTTGACGTGATCTTATACATGGATTGGTTGTCACCTTATCACGCTATTTTTTACTGTCACACAAAGACTACGACATTAGCCATGTAGGGGTTTCGTTGATTGGAGTGGAGAGGCTCCTGGCCATTCTACCAGTAGGGTCATTTCATATGTGAAGGTTTGGCGTATGGTCGAGAAAGGGTGTCTGGCATATTTGGCTTATATATGTGATCTTAGTACGAAGGTTCCTTTCCTGGATTCAGTACTAGTTGTGCGCGAGTTCACAAAGGTGTTTGCTATATATTTTCTAGGGATACCACCCGACAGAGATATTGACTTCTGCATTGACTTGGTTCCGGCACTCAGCCCATTTCTACCCCACCCTACCGTATGGCCCCACTTGAATTGAAGGACTTGAACGAGCAATTACAGGATTTGCTTGATAAGGGATTCGTTAGACCGAGTGTCTCGCCTTGGGGTACACGGGGGATGTTTGTGAAGAAAAATAATGAGACGATGAGGATGTGTATAGACTATTGGCAGTTGAACAAAGTCACTACCAAGAACAAGTATCTGTTGCCGAGGATTGATGGCTTATTTGAACAGCTTCGGGGTGCCAAGTTGTTTTCCAATGTTGACTTGAGATCTAGCTACCATCAGTTGAAGATTAGGGCATCGGATGTCCCTAAGACAGCCTTTCCAACTTGGCATGGTCACTATGAGTTCTTAGTGATGTCATTTGGCTTGACTAATGCCCTAGAAACCTTTATGGATTTGATGAACCAGGTGTTCAAGCCCTATCTAGATTCTTTTGTGATCGTCTTCATTGATGATATTTTGGTTAACTCCCGCAGTCGAGAGGAGCTTGAGCAGAATATGCGGATCGTACTTCAGACTCTAAGGGATCGTCAGTTATATGCCAAGTTTTCAATGTGTGCGTTCTAGTTGGACTCGATTGCCTTTTTAGGCCATGTTGTATCTTCTGAGGGTATTAAAGTGGATCCTAAGAAGATTGAGGTATTTTAGAGTTGGCCTATACATGCTTCAGCTACATAGATTCAGAGCTTCTTAGGTTTGGCGGGTTATTATCGAAGGTTTGTGGAGAGGTTTTCCTCTATCTCAGCCCCAATAACCAAGTTGACCTAGAAGGGTGATCTTATCGAACGGTCAGACGAATGTGATTTAGGCTTTCAGAAGCTCAAGACTGCATTGACTACAGCCCCAGTATTGGTTTTGCCTATAGGTTCGGGGTCTTACATCATGTATTGTGATGCATCACGTATTGGGCTTGGTGCAGTATTGATGCAGGATGGAAAGGTGCTTGCCTACGCGTCTCGATAGTTGAAGGTTCATGAGAAAAATTACCCTGTGTATGATTTAGAGTTGGAATCACTTGTTCACATGCTAATGATTTGGAGGCATTATCTATATGGCATTCCATGTGAGGTCTATACCGACCATCGGAATCTCCAGCACATGTTCAAGTAGAAAGAGCTTAATTTGCAGTAGTGGAGATGGTTAGAGTTATTGAAAGACTATGATATAACCATATTATATCATTCGGGTAAGGCCAATGTAGTGGCCGATGCATTGAGTATGAAGGTTGAGAGCATGGGCAGTTTGGCATATTTACTAGTAGTGGAGAGGCCAGTAGCTATGGGTGTTCAGGTCTTGGCCAATCATTTTGTGAGATTGGTTGTTTTGGAGCCTAGTCGGGTTCTAGCTTGTGTTATGGCATAGTCTTCGTTGTTGGAGCGTATCAAGGCTTACTAGTTTGAGGATCCTCACTTGTTGGTGTTGAAGGACAGGGTGCAATGGGGTGGTGCTATGGAGGTTGTGATTGGAGATGATGGTGTTATGCATCTTCAAGGCCTTATTTGTGTTCCAAATGTTTATGGGTTGAGAGAGTTGATCCTTGAAGAGGCCCACAGTTCACGCTATTCGATTCACCCAAGTGTCATGAAGATGTACCGTGACTTAAAACAACACTATTAGTGGCGAAGGATGAAGAAAGACAGCGTTGCTTATGTATCTCGGTGTTTGAATTATCAACAGGTGAAGTATGAACATTAGAAACTGAGTGGATTGACTCAAATATTGGAGATACTGTAGTGGAAGTGCGAGCACATCACTATGGATTTTGTGGTAGGCTTACCACAGACCTTGAGAAAGTATGATGCAGTCTAGGTTATTGTGAACCGGTTGACTAAGTCCGCACACTTCATTCTACTGGTAACTTCCTATTTTTCAAAGTGGTTGGCTCAGATTTACATTCAGGAGATTATTCGCCTCTAGGGCGTGCCCATTTTCATCATTTCTGACCGAGACACGCAGTTCACATCGCATTTTTGGAGAGTCATGCAGCGTGAGAAGATTCTTCTCCGAGTGTCTCCTATGAAGGGCGTGATGCGGTTTGGGAAGAAGGGCAAGTTGAGCCTGAGGTTTATTGCTCTGTTAGAGATCTTGGAGAGAGTTAGGGAGGTTGCTTACAAGCTTGCATTGCTTATAGCCTAGCAGGGATACATCTAGTATTTCACATTTCCATGCTTTAAAAGTACCATGAGGACAGCTCACATGTTTTGGACATCAGCATGGTGCATCTTGATGAAAATCTGATCTATGAGGAAGAGTCGGTGGCTATTCAAGACCAGCAGGTTCGTAAGTTGAGATCCAAGAGTTTTCCTTCTGTGAAAGTGCAATGAACGGGTCATGCGATTGAGGAGGCTACGTGGGAGTCCGAGTCCAATATGTGGAGTAGTTACCCCTACGTTTTTACCAATCCAGGTACTTTTCTATGTCCGTTCGAGGATGAACGTTTCTTTTAGAGGTGGAGAATGTGAAGACCTAATAGGTTATTTTGAGTACTAGTCTTTATTTACACATTCTGAGACCTTTATTAGCTTCATTTAATGATTTTGGATTTGCGTACGTGGTCCGTGTCATTTTTCTAAAAGTGTTTACGCAAATATTTGAAGAAAAAGTGATTTTACGCTTAAAATGGGACTTGAGTTGACCACAGTCAACATTCTTGGTAAATTACCTCGAATTGGTGTTTTGATGATTCCGGTAGGTTCGTATGATACTTTTGGACTTATAACTTTTGATTGGGGTCCGAGGTGACCCGGGCGCATTTCGGTGCGTTATAGGAAAAATTGTGAAAATAAGTTTCAAGTTGAAAATTTTGAGTTTTGATGATTGATTCTTGTTATTTGATGTTATTTTGATGATTTGAGGTAGCGAGCAAGTTTGTAGGATGTTATCACACTTGTGTGCATGTTTGAATTAGAGCCCGAGGGGCTCGAGTGAGTTTGGATGATTATTCAACTGTTGGTGCAATTCCAGCTATTGGTGTCTGTTGCAGATCTCTCAATTGCGAGGTCTGGCTCGCATTTGCTAGCCTCGCTTTTGTGGTCACATAGTCGCATTTAGGAACGAGGCTAGAGGTCTAGAACTTTGCTTTTGCGAAGAATAGTTCGTATTTGCGACATTGTGTCCTAGGAGTGAGCTTCGCATTTACAATGTGTTGATGCACAATTACGATGGGGGCAGTTCGGATTTGCGAACAAAATATCACATTTGTGACAATGCTAGGACTAATGCACTGATCGCATTTGCGATTGGTACCTGCAACGGGGTAAAAGAGGGGGAAATCGGGACTTAGCTAATTTTACAGCATTTCTCAACCCCAAACACTCTATAGGCGATTTTTGACCAACTCTTTCTTTCCAAATTCATTGGTAATAAAATTTAACTAGTTTTTAATCAATCCCCATTACTTTTCATGCATTCTAAACATCAAATCTAGGAATTTCATGGTAGAAGTTTGGGGTTTTGGGTATTGGGTAGAATTTAGGAATTTTATAAAATTGAGATTTAGACCCCAAATTGAGGTCGGATTTTGAAACATATCACATAGCCGGTCTCGGGGGTGAATGGGTAATCGGATTTTGGTCTGAATCTCAAATTTTTACCAAGCGAGCTCGGGGTTGACTTTTTCAATTTCATCAAAGATTGAACCCTTTTCATTCATGGGTAGTTTCTAAAGCTTATTTTGAATTGTTTGAACAATATTTGGCTATATTTGTTGGTTTTGAGGCTTGTTAGAAAGAAAAAGTCGTGGTTGATTATTGAGTTGGTTGCACAAAGAGGTAAGTGTCATGTCTAACTTTGATTTGAGTAAATTAGGACTTGTTGGTCTATTTGTTACGTGCAATATGTGTGGGAATGACATTTATGCAAGGTGACGAATGTATATGCGTTGTTATGGGTTAAAGCATGCGGGTTGGGCTATTTACTTTCATGTCTTCATTTATTCGCATGTTTGGCTATTTACTTTTATGTCTTCATTTATTCTATGTTATCTTTTATTACATGCTTCGATTTCTACGTGTTCTTTCTTGTATTCATTGCCTTGTTATCTATCATTTAGCTATTACCTATTTCAATTTGTTCCTTTCTCACTCAATAGCTGCTTACCTGCTACATGCTCCTACTTGTATTAATTATATATTTTCATTGTCTTATGTTTTTACTTGCTTTTATTGTCCTTATATTACTTGATGCACTTTATTAGGTTATTCTGATTACGTGAGTCATTTAGCTATTCTTGATTATTGAATCGTCGAGATTTGGGATTACGAGGTATTTTTTATCCTCCGTTTGTTTTCATTTTCCTTTTGTGTTGATATTTCGTAATTAGTTGTGTTGCGTTGTTTATGTTATAGAGTTGATATTGGAAATGGGTTGCGCACCGCAACAGTATTGAAATGAATTGATATTAGGATCGGGTTGCTCGCCGCAATGGATAATGATATGATATGATATTGGGATCGGGTTGCACACCGCAAAATATATTGTGCTAAATGTTGGGATCGGGTTGTACGCCGCAACAGGTATTATGATAATTTTTATGATTAGGTTGCGCGCAATAGAGTATGATGTGTTGTAGATGTTGTAGTTGTAGAGTTTTATCTAGGTACTGTGATATGAGATTTTAGATCATGTTATTTTGGGTCCCTCTGGTAGTTGACCTTCGGGCCTGTTTTTATGAGTTTACTGCTTTATTTCTATTTTGTTATTTTGTTATTATTATTCGTACAGGTTTATAGTGAGTTTATTGCTATAGCCTCATTACTACTTCGTCGAGGTTAGGCTCGACACTTACAGAGTACATGGGATCGGTTGTACTCATGCTACACTTCTACACTTCTTGTGCAAATTCCAGTGTTGGTCCTAGTGGCGCGTAGTGGAGACTGCTCGGATTTGACTGCTATAGGAGATTTGAGGTAGAGCTGCTCGACGTTTGCAGTCCCTGAAGTCTCCTTCTATCATGTTTTATTGTTTATCTAGTTTCAAACAGTTGTACTTTATTTCAGACCATATTTGTAGTGTTCTAGTTGCTCATGTACTTGTGACTCCGGATTTTTGGAAGTAGTTTAGTACCGCATTATTTATATAAATATTTCGTTCATTTCCGAGTTTAGCAGTTATTAATTATCATTACTCTCTTTCAAAATATTGAAAAATTGGTTAAGTAATTAGCTAATGTTGGCTTACCTAGCAAATGGATGTTAGGCGTCATCAAGGCCCCACAGTTGAGATTTCGGGTCGTGACAAGGTGTGTTGACATTGATTATGAGGTGATATTTGCATCAAGGCCCCATATTGGACGGTGTGACATTAATTGTTGAGAATTGATATTGATTGTGAGGGGACGCTATGTCAGGCCCCATATTGGGTTGAGTGATATTGATCGTTGACATTTGATTTGATCGGTGCTTAGGCTAGATCCGCCCCTTCGGAGTCAGGTATAATCCTTTGAGTGTAGGCACTTGATATGTACTTGGTGAGAGGCTTATGCCACGCACCCGTACTATGACGATCTGATAGGTCATTTTGAGTACTAACCCTTATTTTTGTATTTCGAGACCTCCCAAAGCTTCATTTGATGATATATGACTTGTGTGCATACTCCGTTTCATTTTTCGTAAAGCTTTTATGTAAATTTTGAAGTAAATATGATTTTTGACTATAAATGAGGTTAGAGTTGACCACGGTCAACGTTTTTGGTAAACGACCTCGGATCGGTATTTTGACAATACTCGTAGGTTCATATGACGTTTTTGGACTTGTACATATGTTTGGCTGGGGTCCAGGGTGACCCGAGAGCGTTTCGGCACATTATGTGACAAGTTGGAAAAATGAGTTTAAAATTTGAAATTTTGAGTTTTGATGATCGCTTCTTGATAATTGATACTCCTTCTGTTCCAGTTTATGTGAAGCTGTTTTCTTTTTGGTCTGCTCCAAAAAGAATGACCCCTTTCTAAATTTGGAAATAATTTAGCTTAAACTTCCAATTTTACCCTTAATAAGAAGCTTTTATAACCACACAAATACTCTGGACCCCTTTTTGAATTGTTTAGGACCACAAATTTCAAAAGTCTTTATTTTTCTTAAACTTTATGCCCAGTCAAACAGGTTCACATAAATTGGAACGGGAAAAGTATTATTTTGATGATTTGAGTTAGCGAGCGAGTTCGTGGGATGTTATTATACCTGTGTGCATGTTCAGATTGGAGCCTGAGGGCCTCGGGTGAGCTTCAGATATGTTATGGGACGTTTTGGGCCGCTGAAATAGCAGCTGGTATGTTCAGGTTGCAGGTCTCGCATTTGCGAAGACCTAATCGCAATTGCAAGACTCACATTGGCAATGTTAGGCTCGCAAATGCGAATTTTGGGCAGGGACTGAAGACGTTGTAAATGCGAAGAAATGGTCGCATTTGCGGATAGGCCGGTGGTGGAATTTGCGACCTAAGAATCGCATTTGCAATATGGAGCAGGGGCAAGCAACTTCGAAAATGCGAAGCTCTGTTCGCATTTGCGATGGAGGGGGCTCTTCGCAATAGCGAAGAAAAGTCACAGTCGCGACATTGTGGGTCTATTGCACTACTCGTTTTTGCGATCAGTTGCTCGTAATTGCTTACATCGCAACTGCGAACAAGAATTTGTAATTGCGACATCTGCAGCTGGGTAAAAGTTGGGAAAACGGGACTTAGCTCATTTTACACCATTTTTCAACCCCAAACTCACTAGAGGCAATTTGTGAAGAGGATGTTCTTCCCAAATTCATTGGTGAGAAACTTTAACTAGTTTTCAAACAATTTCAATTACTTTTTCATAAATTTTAACATCAAATCCATGAATTTCAAGTTAGAAATTAGGGGTTCTGGGTTAGAACATAGGGATTTTGTAAAATTGAGATTTAGACCTCAAATTGATGTCGCATTACAAAACAAATCACATAACCGGACTCGGGGGTGAATGGGTAACCGGAATTTGGTCCGAATCTCGAATTTCGACCAAGCGGGCCCGGGGTTGAATTTTTCACATAGGATCAAAATTGAACCTTTTTCATTCCTGGGTTATTTCTAAAGCCTGTTTTGAATTGTTTGAACGATAATTGGCTAGATTCTGTTGGTTTGGAGGCTTGTTCGAAAGGAAAAGCCATGGTTGATTATTGATTTTGTTGTGGAATGAGGTAAGTATCTCGATTAACCTTAATTTGAGGGAAATAAGGTAGAATTTAGTCTAGTTGCTATGCGAATTATATATTGGGGGCAGCGTATATGCAAGGTGACGATTGTATATGCGCGGGCCATGGGATAATCATGCGGATGGAACTTTCCTTACTTGTACCATGTTAATTTGCTTATTGTGTTTTCCATGTCATAGATATATTGTGAATTCTTTGATTACGCACTTTCAAGTTACTTCTTATATAAAGATTGATGTGATATTGGGTGCTGAAAATGTGGAAATTGTTGATTGGTCATTGGCTCTAATTGTGGAAAGATTATCATATGACGGGTGGAGTTCAATACTTTTGTTGAAGATGAATTTACTTCTCACCTTGCTTGGTATTGTGTTGTTATGATTGCTTGTTGAGAAAGAGTGAAAAGCACGAAGGGTGTTGTCGTGCCTTGTTTGTATATTGATATCTTTGCTTGAGTGAACGTCAGGCTAAAGCATGAAGGGTGATGCCATGCACATGCTTATTTATACTACATGGTGATAATGAGGGTAAAAGCGCTAAAGGTGATGCCGTGCAGTTGCATTTATGATATATGGTGAGGATGAGAGTAAAAGCATGAAGGGTGTTGCTTGGATTTAAAATTTGAAATGTCGACTTGACTTGATGGTTTCAGTGCTTATTTTGAAAGAGGTTTATTGGTGATTCTTACTAAATGTTTCGCTTGTTGCCCTTTCTACATGTCCCCACCCCGTTGTCACTTTTGATGCTTTATTTGTTATTTTGTTGCTTTATGTATATAACTGAACAGGTTTTTAGTAGGTGTATTATCTTAGCCTCGTCACTACCTTGTCAGGGTTAGGTTCGATACTTACTGAATACATTGGGTCGATTTTACTTATATTACATTTCTGCACTTCTTATGCAGATATGGACATTGGTACCAGCGGAGCCCCAAGAGGTAATTAGCAGATACCGGACAGTGATTCGAGGTAGAGCTGCATCCCATTCGCAGGTCTTAAAGTCACTTTCCTATTTTTGTTGTATTATTTCCATTTTGTTTTGGATAGTATTATATTTCTTTTATAACCTTGTATTTGGTTGGATTTAGAAGTGTATGTATTTGTGACACCAAATCTTGGGGTGGTTTATGTCAGTTATTGGTTTTTTGACTTATTATGTTATCGTAGAGTTGTTTTTACGTTATGTTATATGTTCAGCTGTCAGATATTTATTGCTTTTCTTTTCGTATTATTTGTTATATTGGCTTGCCTAGCAAGCGATATTAGGTACCATCACTACCCTTATTGGTTGGGATTTTAGATTGTGACAAGTTGGTATAAGAGCAGTAGGTTGCCTAGATCTCACGAGTCATGAGCAGGCTTAGTAAAATCTTGAGGATCGATGCAGAGACGTCTATGCTTATTTTCTAGAGGCTATAAGGCTTTAGGAAATTTCACATTCTTTCTTTCTCTCTCTATCGTGTGACTTTATTCTATCATTGAGTTTGTATCATTCTATTCCTCTCACAGATGGTGAGGACACGTACTGCATCAGTAGCTGATCAAGATTCGGAGCCCCATGCTGTATCCACTTCCAGATGTAGAGGTTGGGGGCGAGGTAGGGCAAGAGATAGAGGTGGAGCTCAGCCTAGAGCACGTACAACAACACTTGTTGTCGAGCCTCAGATCAAGCAGGAGGAGGAGATTCCTATTCTGACCATGCCAGTAGGACCTGCTCAGGTCCTAGAGTGGTTCATTACTACCCTAGTACTTCAGAACGCCCTAGTCCGCCTGGTTGGCCTTATGGAGAGTGTGGCCCAGGCCGGTGTATTTCCTATGGCACCAGTCATCTCTCAGGCTAGGGGAGGAGCCCAGACTCCGGCTACTCACACTCCAGAGCAGATGGTTCACGAATATCATACCCCAGGAGTACTACTAGTTAGGGGAGCTCAGCCCATTGTTGATACACAGTTCGGGGAGGGACCCGCGATATTAGTCGATGGGCTGAAGAGGTTGGACAAATTCACCAAGTTGTTTCCCACTTGATTCGGTGGAACTCTTTCTGAGGACCCCTAGGATTTCTTGGATCGTTTCCATGAGGTATTGCATAACATGGGTATCTTGGAGTCCAACGGAGTTGACTTTGCAGTGTTTCAAAAGCATGGCTCTGCTAAGAGGTGGTGGCAAGAGTATGTTCAAGGCAGACTAGTAGGTTCACATCCTCTCACTTGGGCTTAGTTGTCACAACTATTCTTTGAGACGTCCATCCCCTTCACTAAGAGAAAGGACCCGATCCATAAGGAAATTAAATTATATGTGGATGACATCATCATCAAGTCAAGCAAGGGGGTGAATCATTTAAATGACTTGGAGAAGTTATTTGAATGGTTGCAAAGGTACAATTTGAAGTTGAACCCTGCAAAGTACGCATTTGGAGTTCCCACTGGAGAAATTATTGGGTTTCATCGTCAGTAGGAAAGGGATAGAGTTAGATCCCTCAAAGATCAAGGCTATTCAAGACTTACATCCTCCTAAAAGCAAGAAAGACGTAATGAGATTCCTCGGGAGACTGAACTACATCACTCAATTCAAAGCCTAATCAACAATGATCTGCGAACCAATTTTCAAGTTACTAAAGAAAGAAGCCACCACGAAATGGACGAAGGAATGCCAAAAGGCTTTTGACAGAATTAAGGAGTAACTCTCTAGCCCGCCAGTGCTAGTTCCTCTCGAACTAGGAAAGTCGTTGTTACTATAACTATTTGTACTGGATAACGCATTCGGATGCGTGTTGGGACAGTATGACAAGACAGGAAAAAAGGAGCAAGCCATTTACTATCTGAGCAAGAAACTCACGCCGTACGAAGCTAGTTACACCTTGTTGGAATGAACGTGTTGTGCTTTAAGTTGGATCTCCCAGTTATTGAGGCACTATCTATCAGCAAACACCACATACCTGATATCCAGACTCGACCTGCTCAAGTACATCTTCCACAAGCCAATGCCAACTGGAAAGCTAGCAAAGTGGCAGATCCTTCTCAGTGAATTCGACATTATGTACGTGATGCAGAAGGCCATTAAGGGACAAGATCTGGCTTATCACCTTCCAAAAAACCTAGTAGGCAATTAATACAATCTACTTACCACATATTTCCCAGACAAAAAGGTACTATTCACAGAAAAAGATATTTTGGAGATTTATCTAGGATGGAGGCTGTTCTTTGATGGAGCTATGAATTTCAAGGGAGTAGAGATCAAGGGTAGTATTAGTCTCTGAATCAGGACAACATTATCCAATTTCGACCAAGATAAGGCCCTCATGTACAAATAATATGGCAGAATACGAAGCATGCATCATTGCGATCAGGATAGCGGTCGATATGAACATCAAAGAAATTTTGGTCATAGGAGATTCTGATTTGATGATCCCCCAAATCCAAGGAGAATGGACTATAAAGAACGTCAAGATTCTGCCATACTTGCATTGTGTGAGAGTTGTGTGTAAGAAATTTACCAAGATCGAGTTCAAGCATGTTCCTAGAATCCAGAATGAATTCGCCGATGCTCTTGCAACATTGTCATCAATGATTCATCACATGGACAAGAATTATATTGACCCTATTGAGGTAGAGATCTTGGACCAACATGCATATTGCTTTCACGTAGATGAAGAACCAGATGGTAAGCCTTGGTATCATGGCATCAAAAGGTTTCTTGGGACAAGAAAATACCCGTAGGATGTTACTAACGGTAAGAAGCGGGCACTAAGAAGGCTAACAACCCATTTTTTCCTTAACCGGGAAGACCTATACAGGAGGACCCCAAAAATAGGTATGTCAAGTTGTGTAGATGTTGCAGAAGCGATAAGATTGTTAAAGGAATACATGCAGGGATGTGTGGGCCTCACATGAACGGTTTCATCTTAGCCAAGAAGATTCTAAGGGCGGGATACTTTTGGATGGCCATGGAAGGGGATAGCATTCGCTATGTGCTAAAATGTCATCAGTGTTAGATTCACGGGGATTTTATTAGGGTTCCACCAAATGAGCTAAATATGATGGGTTCTCCTTAGTCGTTAGCCGTTTGGGGCATGAATGTGATCGGACCCATAGAACTGGCCGCATCAAACGGGCATTATTTCATCCTGGTGGCCATTGATTATTTAACCAAATGGGTCGAAGCTTCTACATATAAAGTCGTTAGAAAGAAGGCGGAGACAGATTTCGCCGTAACAACATAGTCAGCCGATTCGGGATCCCAGCGTCAATTATAACTAACAATGCAATACATCTCAACAGTGATCTCATGAGGGAAATTTACGAGAAGTTCAAAAATTTTCATCTCAATTCCACATCATACATGCCACAAATGAATGGAGCTGTTGAAGCTGCCAACAAAAACATAAAGAGGATCTTGCAAAAGATAGTATACGACCACATGAAATGGCCTGAGATTTTATCATTTGCACTACTTAGCTATCGCACTACAATGAGGACGTCTACCAGGGCAATACCATATATATTGGTATACAGTATTGAAGTCGTAATACCGCAGAGGTCAAGATAACTTCTTTAAGGATTATCCAGGAAGCCAGGCTAGACAATGCATAATCGATACATATTAGGCAGGAGCAACTAGTTCTCATTGATGAGAAGAGGATGGACACAGTTTGTCATGGTCAGATTTACCAAAACCGGATGACCAAGGTGTTCAACAAGAAAGTGAAACCTTGGTAGTTCATACCAGGGCATCTGGTCTTAAAGAAGATATTTTCACATCAAGAGGAAGCTAAAGGAAAGTTCATGCCAAATTGGCAGGGTCCATATGTGATCCATCGGGTACTGTTAGGAGGAGCATTAATCTTAGCATAAATAGATGGCAGAGTGAGCACAAAGCCCTTCAATTCAGATGCAATCAAGAGATACTATGATTGAAGACAATGAGGTTAGGTTTTGTGTAACATAACTACGCTTGACCTGACTTTCCACAGTGGAATACATAGGCAACCTACGTAGGGTCCGGTCCCTCGTTTGTAATAGAAAATCCAAGTATCATTTCCATGTATTCGGAACTACGCCATGACTTGATTTCCTCTTGTAGGAATTCGTAGGAAATCCACATCGGATTTTGTCATTTATTTTAATCGAACTACATTTTGACCTGATTCCATTTAGATACTTAGGCAGTCTGAGTCAGACTCGTCATATCATTTTAAAATTTCATTTCTTTATTTTTGCACCTATTTTAATCGAGCTACGTTTTGACCTGATTCCATTTGGATACGTAGGAAGCGTGACTCAGGCTTGGTCACTTCAATATTTCATTTATTTATATCCTCGAACTACGTTCAGACCTGATTCCTTGTGGATGCATAGGCAACCTGAAAAGGTTCGGTCAACACCCTAGTAAAGCCTTTGTAATGTATTGTTTAGGTTAGGAAATGACCGCATCAGCAAAAAGACTTCGTCGTCAGGGGTACATTCAAAAATTCATCGTCAGCGAGGCAGAGATATCTAGGCAACACTCGAATGAAGGAGTTCAAGGGTTCGTAAACGTGTCATAGTCCGGAACAATGACATTTATCAATAATTTTTCAAAAAAAATAATTTTTTCTATCAAAATGCTTGTCCTACTTATTCACCCACCAAGCCTCATGGCATAATTCACCATAGTCAGAGGGAACATGAATGAATTAAAGAGCAAGACCAAGTTTACTGTCAACACAAATCAATGCCCCTCCCTCACTAAGAATTTTTCTTTGAGTGCATGATTGACAACAATCAGATTGCGTTAAATGTAGCTCAAAGTCAGAATCAGAATCGTTGGCAGATTCACCGTAACCTTATAGATTTCGACTTTCTTCTACTTAATTACAATATTCATTTAGATCTCACAGAGTTAAAGACTAACTTTCAATTTCTACAGGTACCCCAGAGCCAAAACCTCTAACATAACGGGAATCATCCGCCAGCTCTGCCAATAAGAGCCTATTGTACATATTGCACCATTAGTTTCGACAGTCAGAAACACCGTGTACAATCACCTACTAGCTCTGCCAATCGAAGGTTGTTTATTCAAATTATTCCATACGTCTCCCAACCGACGACCACAATTTAGTCCCATCAACGAGGAGGGTCAAACTTATAAAAGTGGTTCTGCAGTCAAGAGTATCTCTTGGGCATGCTCTCTTCTATTCTTCTTTTACTTCAAATGTTTTGACGCTTTCATTACGCAGCTTACAGGCGCATTTACGTCTCGTTAGTTCAAATTCAGACTTTCCGCCACGCGGAGATATAAAGTCAAAATTCAAAGTCAAAGTATAAAGTCAAACTCTCCACAGCGTGGAGGTCTCAAACTCAAACACCCAGTCCCCGGAATCCCAAACAATGCTCCACAACTTAGAGGTCTCAGACTCAAAGACCCAGTTCCCGGAATCCCAAACAATGCTCCACAGCTAGGAGGCTTCAAATTCACACATCCCATCTCCAAGAGATCCCAAATAAAGGCTTGCCGGCAGCCAAGCATTATCATTTTACATATTTACATTATATCCTAACATATCTGCTTCACAATATGTGGGTATGTATGTATCTTCCTTCCGCATGTCAAACGCTACAACGTGGATCTAGCTCTAAGCAGCAAACCAGGTTAAATCGCCAATGAGGGACCTCAAACTCATAGGCAAGCCAAGGAGCGGGTGTCCAGCTCAACTCGACCATTTGGATACGTAGGCAATCTGAGTTGAGTTTGTTTCTTATATTGCGGTGTTTGACTAGCTAAGAGTTCAATAAGAAAAGAAAAAACATGACGAATTATAAAAGAATAAATATAAGATTATATATTCTTTTTAAAATAAATTAATAAAGACATAATGACACAAGCGAAACATATCGAATATATATCTCTAGGGAAAACATAAAGCATAAAGAAAGAAATACTATTAATTTGGAAGTGATCCTAGGGAAAAGGATAGGGAAAGAAAAATTGAAAGGATTTATGGAATTGCCCGGAAAGGCAGGTGCAAGAAGAAAGAGGAGCAGAACGTAGGTTTCTCCAGTTTGGGTATAAGAATCTTGATTCCATCTGTCACAGAGGAATTGATCGGGATTTGTTAATGTACGATCCTCCAACAACGTTGCCAGATTTTTTATACTGTAGTAAATAAAACCAACATCGTATCTTATTTCCATTTAATGATCCTCACATCAGATCAGAAAAAGAAAATCCCTTTGACAGAAAATCACCAGATTAATTAAAAAGTTTATTTTCATCCATAAGCATATGCATGGGCGCTCCGTGCAAAAGCTATACTAATTCTACTAGCTAGGGTATATATATGCCATGCTCACATTTTTATATGCAAAACCTGTTAATTAATTAAACACCGTTAGATGTTACAGTTTTTACTGTTAAATCTGACGGTTTGTTGTGGCGGATAGATGGGGCCGCGCCAGCGGACGGTAAGGAAATATCCTGACTTATTATCCAGTTTTGATTTCGACGGGAACTTATTTCCGTTTTATCCAGTTTCAACTTCTTTTTTATCTTATTATATATATGTGCCTTTTGGGCTGTTCGTTCCTTTAAATGTGTATACGGGTAAAATCGGGGTCATGATACACCCCGATCTCCGATAAAATAAGTCAAGCTCGAGACATGATGATGGGGGACGGAAATCGAGGCAAAAGTCTCATCGAGTCAGAATCCGGGGACATGACGCCTGCCCTCGAGAATATCGGGGTCACGGTTCTAATCGATATTAGCCTTGAACGACTTCGAAGAACATTGTCAGGCAATCGAGCACGACCAACGAAAGGCCGTAATATCCGTGACCAGCTGATTAATCTGGTCAAATATTTCCTAATTTATCGCTTTCTATCGAATTAATCTGCGTATCTTTAAAATCACTTACAAATTTAATTATTATCCGATTTGAAATCCTACTTTATCTACGTGACTTCATGTCTACAAAAAGAAAAAAAAATCTATGTGACCTTAGTACATGGAACGTGGAAGCGAATTGGCCAATTGCACCAATTTTACGAATTAAAAGGCAATTAGAGTAGCACTCACTTCTCAATCTATCGCAATAACTGACGGTAAGAAAGCAGTACACAAATTTGATAAAAATATACTACGGAGCCTCCAAAAACTTCCTCATTCGATAGTAACTAATAAATACATTACATGTTTCAATTCTTTTTTTCATATGAAGCTTTATCCCTTAATTATGACTGATTAACATGGATGATACTCATTTTAAAGTTGAACTAACTAAATTTAGTGTATGCACTTAATGCCGTTAAATGTTTTTAAATCTATTCTAATTAGAATGAAAGAAAGACTTCTAAATTGGTGGCGGTGTTTTAAAAGGCGTGGGCGTAAGGTGAGGCATTTTACATATGCCTCATGAGGCGTAAGCCCCATATGTATTTAATTTTTAATATTTGATAAAATAATATAATGACAGTAAATATTTATAAACATGTAAAATTACATAAAAATTGAAGAAAACTATATATATTTATGCTCCATCCCCACAAAAAACTAATCAAAATAAACTATTATACGTTACTTACAAGCACAAGTAATTTGAATTTAAAAGAATAAAGTTTTCTATATAGAGAAACAAAAAGGATGATTAATCTGCAATTTGAACTTTGAATTTGCTGCTATGAAGAAGAATGTAGTTCTCTTTGTATTTATAAAAAAAATTAAATATTCGTTGCTTTTGGGATATATTAGCAGACTAGCGGACAAGATAAAAAATTAAAAAAACCATGAATTAGGGCTTAAATCAATAAAAAAGGTCTTTACTTTTAAATTTAATACTTTTGAATTCCTTTTTAAACATTTTGAGTAATTACCAAACTAACTTTTGAGAATTTGAGTATTATATGAAGGACTAATTCAACAAATTTTGTTTTAATTTGAAAAAGTTTTTAAGGCTTACTCCTTACTAAAAGAACGCGCCTCGAACGCCCGGGCGTACGCCCCAAATTACGGGGCGTACGCCTCTTGAGACTTTCGCTCCACACCATCGCTCCGGGGCGTTTTTTGTACGCCTTGCCCCATAAACGCCTTTTAAAACATAGATTGGTGGTATTAAACATGCATGTTTCGTTATACTTCCTCCTCCGATACAAGAAGAATGAACCTATTTCTTTTTTAGTCTGTGTATCTGTGTAAAGAATGATGTCTTTTTTCTAAATTTAGAAACAATATATCTTTAAACTACTCATGTTACCCTTAGTAAAATAATTTATATCAATAAATATCTATGAATTATTTTATATCATAAATTTCAAAAGTCTTCAATTTTTTGTTATATTTCATATCCAATCAAATAAGTTCATTAATCTTTTTGGAAATGATGAAGGGAGTAATATTTTGTAATTATGAGTAAATTTAAAATTGAAGAATTAATTAATTATCTCAAAATACTAAAATATGCCATTTCCTTAAGAAGATTAGAGAAATACTCCTATATAGGAGTAGCATAAAATGCAATAAATGGAGTACTGTTTTTTATTATATGGTTGGATGAGCAGTGAAAAGACTAGTAGACAAGACCTGCAAGTGGTCTCAGACATTCCCTAAATATACGATACAAACAGTACTTCAAACAGTTAAATATATGGCAGTACTTCAAGCAGTAAATATATGGCCGGCCAGAAGATAAACAAACAAATAAAAACAAAAGCTGATCTGCCTGTAAACCTTCACTCCCTTAACGTACACCGCCACCCTCCGCCTCCACTACGTGATACCTTTACATTACTACGGAGAACTACTGCTAATACTACTTCTTCCTACACATGCTCTGACAGTATCTACTCTTGTCGTTTAAAATCTATGTGTTACATATACTACTCTTTTTTTTTTTTCAATTTTTGTCAACCTACTGGACACAAAATTAAAAACAAAAGAGTAACTTTTGAACCTATAATATAAAATAAAAAATATATATTTTGTGTGAATATAAATCATTACATAAGTAAATTGTGTTTCATAGAAATTAATTTTTTGCACGTGTGAACTTGGGCACATTGTTGTTCCTAAACTCACAATAAAAAACAAGAAGATAGTATTACAAGGGGGGCGGTATTAGAAGGTTACTTATGGATTCAACCGGTCTCAATAAATATTTTTAGTTTAAATTTTATATTCGGAAAAGGTTCAAATATACCCTTGTACTATACGAAATTGAGCACATTTGCCATTCGTTAATACTTTAGCTCAAATATACCCTTACCGTCACATAATTGGTCCATATATGCCCTTAGAGTTACACAATTTGCCCATATATACCTTTTTCGAAACTGAATCCACCCAAACTAATTAGCTCTTTCGTTAATTGTATTAAAGTGTATTACAAATATTATTTCCTTTTTATTAGTCCTTTTTTGCTTTACCTTTCTCTTTTCTTTCTTCTTATTTCTTTTCTTCTCTTTTTTTTTTCCTTTTTCTTTCTCCCTTATCCGATTTCCTCTATTACTGATGCCTTCTCCATTTTCGTCACTAATTTCACTTGACAAAACTCATGAATTCTAATTACTAAGAAAATTTTTCCATAAGAATATTTTTATAGATCATATGTTTGTCAATTTTTTAATTTTTACAGAACATATATTTAGTTCTAAAAAATTTAATAAAGTAAGATTGAAATAATATTTATATAACAAAAAACTTGAAAAATTCAACAAAATCGAACAATCCAAACCGATATAATTGGTTTGCTTTGGTTTTGATAAAAACCGAACCAACCCGTTTCATGTACACCCCTAATTTGCATAGTTAATAAAAAAAATTAGAAAATGTCCAGTTGAAAAAAGATGAAAAAAGATAAACAACTCAAATTTATAACACTACAACTTGGAACTCTAGGCTTTTAATCAATAACTTATTTTTTTGAAAATAATTTAAATATTTTGGTCTTTTGAGTATTGTTAAAGGCTGAGATATTTTTATTATTTTAAAGTTTAAATCATAATTTTTGGAATAATTTAATTTCGTTTATTTAGAGGGCCAGTGAAATTGGAACAATTTAATTTCGTTATTTACCTTATGGGAGAATTTTCTTAGTAATTGGAATTTATGAGTTTTGTCAAGTGAAATTTGTGATGAAAATGGAGAAGACATTAGTAATAGAGGAAACGGATAAGGGAGAAAGAAAAAGGGAAAAAAGAGAAGAAAAGAAAAAAGAAGAAAGAAAAGAGAAAGGTAAAGAAAAAAAAGTATTAATAAAAAGAAAAATTAAAGTGTTTGTAATGCACTTTAATACAATTAACGAAAGAACTAATTAGTTTGGGTGAATTCCGTTTCGAAAAGGGCATATATGGGTCAACTGTGTAACTCTAAGGGTATATATGGACCAACTCTGTGACTGTAAGGACATATTTGAGCTAAAGTATTAACGAAGGGCAAATGTGCTCAATTTCGTATAGTACAAGGGCATATTTGGACCTTTGCCCTTTTATATTTATGAAAATTTTTATTAAATATGTATTGAAATTAAATTTAAAATCTAATTGTTGATACCTAATAAATGTCTTAAAATTTAAAACCCATAAAATTCAAAAATTGATTCCGCCTCTGGTTACAATATGCTGATTGTCAAGGTAAATAGAGCATACAGTGAATGAGTTAACTAAAACTAATAGGAGTATTATTTATACAATTTAGATATATATGTTAAAATTACTAAAATCTCAACTAACATAAAAATCTGAATTCATAATTTAAACTAAAAATTAACAAATTTCTGAAGGTGAAATTATCTAATATTCGAACTAAAGAAATATCTAACAGCATCTGATGTGAGATAAAAAAAAAAAAAAAAAGAAGAAAGCATTTTCAA
Organism: Nicotiana tabacum; assembly: GCF_000715075.1. Lineage (NCBI taxonomy): Eukaryota > Viridiplantae > Streptophyta > Magnoliopsida > Solanales > Solanaceae > Nicotiana > Nicotiana tabacum. The sequence goes on from NC_134103.1 coordinate 42,898,008, forward strand.
ATAAATAGATGTTTATACTAATATAAAAACATTCTAGAAAACAAATTGGCGTATCCAGCCTTTGTGACCACTCTCCGCCACCTTCGTTCTCCACCGTCATTTACTCTCTTCCAAGTAGAAATTATTTTTGGTCATTTCTTGTCGCAAGTACTTTTTTTAATCACGTGTCATGCAGCAAAAAGAGACCTAACTTAATAAATACTCGATGCACTTTTATTTATATCTACCATATAGTATTTAAATAGGTGACCTCATCCAAGACTATGTGTATCAAAAAGCCATGGGAAGATATCGTCATCACTTTCTTTAATTTCTGCTACAACAAATTAGCTAGTTCGTCATCAAAGAATCTCCATCGTATCTATTCGATGTATATAGTTGTCTTCTCTATTGTAGGCCATATTTATTGGTAATAAACTTTTATTTAATGCCCTCATTATTCTTTATACTTGATGGACAGAGGGTAGGACAGCGCGGGGTTGGGGGAATGTGTAGTGGGGTTGACATTTTTCCTCTTCGGAGTTTAGATGTCTTCTGGATTACTATTCCCTTGTGATACGGAATTTAATTTTTTTTATAAAAATTTTATCATTCAAAATAATTTATAAGTATGTATTTGTGTGATTATAAGTTATCTTATTAATAAAAAATTTTAAAAATATTTTTTTTAAATCTAAAAATATATAATTAGTGGAATATTATTTTTGGACATACTAAAAAAATATATTAGAAAGTGTGATATTTATTATGGCATGCAAGGGAGTGAGCCCCACAACCATTTCGGGTTGTTTATGGAATTGAATATGATATATATTAGAGTTTTTTTATTTTAATACTTTCTTCACCACGTAGGGAATAGGAGAAAAGGTAGATGAAAAGAAAAGGCGAGAACGAACCAACTTACCCGAAAAATTCTCACCGACAACTAAACTGTAAATTTACAACAATCCTCCTTGACTTATTATATTTTGATGGTTACTTCTAATTATCATTTAAGTGACAAAATGCATTTAAATTGTTAGTGTTTGGAAGTAAAACTCTTTAACAAAAAAGATAGATTAGGATTGCTCACATCATATTTACTACACCAATTTATGCTCGAACTTTATATATGAATAATACGATTTATTTTAAGCTAGTATGATTTTATCTCAGTATGGCCACAGTGAATTTTGGCGAAAATGAGAAGCATAGTGAGGAGCAAGCTAGCCTAGTGAGGTTTCGTGGGGAGCTTTTAAAATTTATAAAGCATAATGCTCTTAATTGAAACCAATAATTCAATACATTGTTTTCATAAGCAACTTGCATCTGACGAGCAAGCTACCATAGTGTGGTTTAATGGGGATATTCTAATAAAATTTCTATCTTATGGACAGAATAATTGTACTTTGAATTTATTTATAGGACTAGTAAATAATGTACTTTGTAAGCAACTTGTTCCTAGTTTTCGTTAATTTGAATACATAAACCCCCCTCCCCCCCCCCAAAAAAAAAAATTCTTCTTAATAATCTGAAGAAAATACACAAAATTCCAATACAAAAACGTGTTTCATAGTTACTGGTCGCTTTTAGACCATATTCATTTTCTTTTTTCCTAGGCATGATAAATGGCGCCTTTTCACCTTATTCTTGTGTGTATAACAATAACAGTATTTGTTTTTAGGGAATCTTACGTAAATGTCCCAAAGAATTCTTAACTTACCGATCTCTAACCATTAATCATAAACTTATCAAAATTAGTCAAGCACATATAAAAATTGAAAATTCAAAAAAATAGGTTCTTTCTCTTCAAGAATCACATGCAAAGATCTCATTCCATATTTTTAAGCGTGATCAACAACATTAGATGCAAGACGGAAAGGAAATTCAGGGATGAGGTAGCAAACAAAGTGATGAAATACAAAAAAAAATATATATAAGATTCCAAAAATCTAAGCAAAAAAAAGACCTTTTTTTCAATGGGTATAGTTGAAATTCATTGAAAATATATAGATAGGTCAATATACAAAATTTGAGGAAGATTGAAGGTGATATGGACTGATTGGTATTAAAATTCGTAGTTAAAATCGAGTTCAAAAAATACTTATGCGACACATGTATCAAACATGCATCACACACAGAGGTATGCATGGGTATACATGTGATACATATTTGATACAAATATGATACATATGTGATACACAAATGATACAACGTGTGATACACATCATTTTTTTCATGTTCATCTTCTGCTTTGAATTTTCAATTCAAACTACCTCAAAACTCCACTAAATCATCCCAAAACTGGGATTCAAACTCCTTACGATGTATCCAATCTATTCTAACAACACTCACTCAAAAGAAAACAAAAATTTAACTTTGTTTTGCTACAAATAGCTAATTGGCTAATATTGGTAACATTTGGCTAATATTAATAATATTTTGTTAATTGACCAATTTTTGTAATAAGCTACTTATAAATGGACATTGCTGGTAAATTTTTTTTTTTTGTAAAGAAAATAAAATAGTTGGGGAAATAAAGAAAAAAAAAACTGATCCAGGATTCTACACAGAAAAGCATAAGCAAATTAGAGATCTAGTCAACATGGCTCTTGATCTTTTTTTCAGTAGAAGAGAAGTTTAGTTTAGTAGACAAGTTCCATATTTTTCTCTAACTTCAACTTTAGTCTGCATCCACCACCAACACAGCCTAGTTTCTAAAGACCCTATAGATAAAACCCTAGTTTTTCAGACAATGCCATGTGAACATATATAAACTCTTTGGTTTGCAAACCCTAAAACAATTACCGCTAACTTAAAACCAAAAGCAGGGAACATAATCTGTATGAGAGGGAAATAATGAACAGAAAGGAAAATAAATTTTGCCTGATAATAAACCAGTAAAATTAGAATGAGAATGAAAGAAGATAGGAGTAGGAGTAGGAGTAGGAACAATTTCTGAGCGCCGCCAGTGTAATCATTCAGAAGATTATAAAGTTAAAAGTATCTGTCACACTTTGCGAGGAAGAAAAAAGGATATTGTTTGGGATGGTGAAAATGCTTTTCAATTTCCCCAGACAAATCTTCTTTATTTCTTTGTAGAAAAATTAGCATTTTGGGACTGTCATCTTCTATCTTCTTGCCCGCAAATCCCGACTATTTGCTTTTATGTTGGATTCAGACATTTTGATGCTGACCTCGTTTCTTCTTCTTTATTTTGTTTTTGGATTGAATTCATATCATATTAAGCTCCCGTTTGATCATAAAACTTTTTTTTAATATTATTTTAAAAATATTATTTATTCATGAAATATAATTATTTTTTTCTATAAAAAAAAATTAAGCTCCCAAAATTAGTTTAGGATAATTTTTGGGTGGAATTTTTTCTTTCACTTACAAAACTTTAATTCTTTTTCAAACAAAATGTATTTCCGAAAATAATTTCGACGTCTAAAAATTATTTTTTTAACACAATTTCAAAAATTATTTGTTCAAATTTTAGCCCAATCTATGTCCAAATGCTAGCTACGCACTAGAGAATAAATAATTTTTTCACTGCCAAATATTTTAACTATTCATAACAGATCAATTACATTTATCCTATAAGGAGTTTAACTTATTACGTCGACCGTGCAAAATTATTTTACCCTATTAGAGTACCTAGAAGAAATTTAAAAGTAATTTTCCATAAAAGTAAAATTTGTAATATTAAAAATAAGATAAATCACGCTACTACAGGTAAATGAGCTGTTAGTGTAAAAAATTCTTTATTGTACATGTTAAGCCTTTTGTTTTCTTTCTAAATTAGCAAATTAGATTTATCATGGACAATTAGCTGTTGTTACATATGAAGTTAACATGATAGTTTAATTTATTTTTACTGTCATAACTTATAAGTTAACTCTTTTTTTTGGGTTATACCACATTTTTTTAAATTTTCAGAAGTTTCTTTTTCAAAATGTATGCCACTGTTTCATCAGCATGTGGAGATTAATCTGTAAAGTTTCATAGATTAATTAGTACGCATCTAGCTTCTTCTTTTTTTTTTTTTGTTTAAAAAGAATTCCATATTATATATCAGGGCTATTTTCTTAGCTTCATAAAAAGGGCCAACAATATCCATAAATTCCAGTGAATTTGTAATTCGTAAGAAATCAGTATATATCAAATTGAAGCAATGTAAAAACGACACATCTCGAAAATCTTCTTTTTTGCTTCTTTACTTTTATCTTCGTCTTGGAAATAGCTCAAAGGCTTTTACTGCATTTTAGCTGTCGCATTCTCCCAACTAATTTCTTCGAACGTCGTTGAACCATTATTACTAATTATGAGTTGTATGAATTTCTACATAACTTAATATCACTCGTGTCCATTTTTTTAATACAAAATACATACAATGTTGTTTCCTCCTATTTTTTATTTTTGCTAAAGTAAAATTTGTGTGCCTGGAAATTAATTGGAGTAACGAACTTATTAAGATTTGTTAGGTACTTTACGATGGACAATGTTGCATTGTTAACTGACATTGGATATAATATGCTGCATGCTTTTATAAAACTTTCGGATACCTTTGACCCTCTTTCTGTGCAAAGCTATTATTTTCACTAGATTGTAAGTTACATATTACCTTGATGCTAATATAGTCATTGAAAATGGTAGTTGAACATTTATCCTTTTAATTAGTGAGAAGTAAACAGGAGCATCGTATAGGATTGGCATGATGAGCATGTCATAGAATATCATGCAACGACTTCTGCTATCCATGCACAGCTTACAGTATTATTTTCTTGAAATTGTGACATATATACACTAATTTTGGGCACTTGTAATCGTCCCAAGCCAAATTTGTTGTCCACGCTTAACACTAATGGAACCATTCAACCTCTCTTTATACATATTAACGTAGATTATCCGCAATTTTGTGCAACGTAAAGTTGAAAATCTAGTGATCTAATAATTTCTCCAGCAGATACCGCAACTCATTTTAGTTATTTTACTTTTTCAAGTTGGACCTGAGTTACGGAAGGAATAGAATTAGGAGGCGTTTGACCGAGGGCTATCTTATATTCAAATTAATGTAGTTTAATCGATTGTAACAAATTAGCTTATACTATTTTTCCTACATCATCCATCCTTTGTCACGATAAAACTTAGTTGTAGTTAACTTTTAAACAACTTAAGATCTAATTTTTTTTTACTTCACTAGTGTCTAATTGAACCCTCTTAATATTGCTGTGCCGTCCTTTGTAGTTTTGTACGACATACTTTAAATATTTGGACATACTAAACATGATACAATTTCATTTTTATATAATTATCAAAATAATTCATAAATCAAAATTATTAAAGTATTTTTTCTAAAACTTTATATGATGTTTTCTTCATCAAAAATAAATTTCCAGCGGGCACTTTAGCTCTTTTTATGGCATTTAAGAAAATAATAATACAAGGTATAGTTTATCAAATTACCTCTATTAAATGCTTTTTGAAAATTGAACAACATTAAAAAGAACTATTTCTTCTTTTGATATTATAGTAGAAAACAATTAACCAAGTTAATCATGAATTACTAAAGTGACAATTAATTAGAGACAATCGTTTTTGAACTAAAAGTGACGGTTAATTTGGAGAGGAGGAGTACATACTAGCATTGATTTGATAACTTGAATTAAATATTAAAAAAAACTTCCTATAACACAGTAAATTCTTACTGATGAGACAAAAATTTATTACGCTAGTGTTGTGTTTGAGTTCCTTTATTCTAGCTGTAGAATTTATTTTCTATTAAATGCCCGTGGCAACGCGTAAATTCTCCTTTATAGATGCAACCGCAACAGCCATGGCATTATAAATACAAGCTCAAATTCCGAGTCCCAACTACATACATTCTCCTTTGCAACTCCTGAAAAACCTACAACTTCTCCCTACGTACAGTTGCAGTGAATTAATTTCAACTGCTGATCACAGGGCTCCTTTTTCGGTTTTTTTTTTTTTTTGCATAGTTCTCATATCATAAAACGAAAAAATGGAAGATGCCATGAGGAGACTTAACCAAGAATCCGATCTCCCTCTTCAAACCACTACTTGTACTACGAAGAGATCATGTGGCGCAAACAAAAGATCACTCAAAGACGGTGGTGGTTCATCTGTCGGGGCGGTGAGGTACCGCGGCGTTCGCCGGCGTCCTTGGGGCCGGTATGCAGCGGAGATAAGAGACCCTCAGTCTAAAGAAAGGAGGTGGCTCGGCACTTTTGATACCGCAGAAGAAGCTGCTTGTGCTTACGATTGTGCTGCTAGAGCCATGCGCGGTGTTAAAGCCCGAACAAATTTTGTTTACCCTCCTCCTTCTCCTACTCAACCTACTTCTACTAATGATGGGTTAACGTTTCTTAATATTCCTAATTCGTTCAACTATACTTGTGCTAAGTCATTTCCCTATCAGGCTGCTCTAAAGGACTTGTCGAATAGACAGTTTTTTCACTCCTCTAATTATCCGCCTTCTTATGGTTCTGGCATTAGGGGTGTCAATGGTACTACAGTTGCTACTTCGACTCAGAAAAGCAATGATTCTTTGAACATGCTTCTATTTCGTGAACTTCTTAGTTCGAACCCCTCCAATACTACTACTACTACTACTACTACTTCCCTTTCTTCAAACACTGGCTTTAACAACAACATGCCTTTGTATGAACAGCTGCCTTTAATGTTTAGTCGCAATAATGCTAGTATTAGTTTGAATTCTTCAACTTCTGATTTGATGAATCATACCTGTTCTTCTTCCACTTTTTTACCCACTACTAGCAATGGTATTATTCCCAGCTCCTCCGTTATGACTCTGCCAAAAATCGAAAACATTCATTCACTCAACAACAACACTTGTATTCATGATGATTCGGGAATGGATTTTTTTCCTTCAGAGCCAACTGATTCTGGATTACTGGAAGAGGCCTTACATGGGTTTTTCCCAAAGCCCAAGCCCATCAAGTCTGAGCCATTCCCTTCCTCTACTAAAGGAGAATTATCTGGAGTTTCTAATATTCCACAGCAGATAAATGATGGTTTAAACAGTGGATTTGAATTCTCACAAACGTCATCATCTTTTCCAATGTATTATCAAGATTTTGCAGCAAATCTTCAGGTGTCATCAGGAGACAACATGACGGGAGACATATTTCAGTACCCAGACCTTCTCAATATTTTTGCAGCTAAGCTGCAGAATTCTTGAACTTTTTGCTGCATCCCGCAGTACTCTATCTAAACTAGCGATCTAAAATATCGGTTTTTAGTATGGTATTATTAACAAGAAACTTTTTACTAGTAGATGTTATTCTCCAGTTTAAAGAACTAGGGTTTCGGAAAAAAGATGGGCTAGCTGTTGAATTGTACAACTCTGAAGTTGTTTGTATTTCTAGTGTTAATGTAAGGATTGTTACGAATCATTTCAGTGTTATTTTCTTAATTTATCCAGTATTTTCTGATTTTAATTTCTGATATTCCTTTTGTTCTTTTACTTCCCTTGCAACTGTGATATATATGAAGCAATTTCTACATGTTGCGATATATGAATCAATTCATACAAATATTTTTCTTTGTTCCAGTTTCCACTTGGCTCATATGGTACATTTTTTTCTTTGAGTTAGAAGTATTTCTTGCTTTAATATTTTATTAAATGAGGTTTAAGAGAATATTAGCTTCTCAAGTGTTGTTGGATTCTTTGGTGGTAGACAAGAACACGTGTCATTAAGGGTATGCTTAGACCTTGGATGTATATGATTTTTGGGAAATCATGATCAATTGTGTTGACCTTGTATACTTTTTTTATTTGGTATAATTAATTTTGTATCTCCTATCTTTAGAATTATGGGCTTTTGGTGTGTATTAATCTTGCCTTGTTGTATCGGCGGAAAGTCATCTTACTAGAAGAAACAAATATATAGCACTCCCTTCGTTTATAAAATAATAAAGGGTATGAAGTTCAAATCTTCTGGGTTGCGATTCGATTTGCACATTAATTCCTTAGTCTTTTTAAAGTAAGATTTACATAATAATAAAATATTTGTTTAAAGAAATAACTACACCTTAATCTTAAATAAGTTATAAATTCTATATAAATTCTCATTGACATTGGGTTAGAAATGTGATCTGTGTGGGCTTCTCTATCAACCAATCTTATTTTATAACAAAATATAGACTTGACTATTGCCAACCATTTCGGTATTCGTACGTCTGATTTCGGCATTCGTATGTCTGATCGAGATGAGAACATAATGGACCGAAGAAATTCTTCATAATATCGAGATGAGATCCGAAGAAGGCACAAACGAGCTTCAAGTTTCAGGAACAAGTCAAATACCGAGCTCGAAGTCATTATCGAGCTCGGGTCTGAATCGAACTATGATGAGATGTGATGGAATCGAGCTTAAGGGCCAGAGGCCAACCAATACCGAGCCCGAGTCATTACCGGACCCCGAGTCGGCATCAAGCTCAAACCCGCATCGAGCTCTAAAACTGGAAACCGACCAATGCTGAGTCCGATCAAGATCGAGCTCATAGACAAGAGTCGTTGCAGCCGCATTAAGGGAGAGAATCTCGGCGAAAATTAGGGAAAAGCTGATTTATCATGGGTTCCCCACTATGTATTTTTAATTATATCTAAAGTAGGATCCCCCCACTATAAAAGGGATGGCTATATTCCTGTAAAGCATCAAGTTTGGCATACATTGCAACTGAGATATCATACACTCCTATATTGAAGAGTTATCCCTTTTTAGCTTCATAGATTGATTCATTTTGTTTAATCCATAAATCATCCTCTTTTCAACTTTGCTTATTTTTAATTCTCTACAGTCAATACTCGATATTTATATTTTCTCTTACGATTTGTGTCAAGTTATACCATATACCCTTAGAACTACATACAAATTCAACTCTATCCGTTTTTCGGGTAAACAGTTTGGTATGATGAGATGTGATAGAATCGAGCTTAAGGGCTAGAGGCCAACCAATACCTAGCCCAAGTCATTACCGGACCCCGAGTCGGCATCAAGCTCAAACCCGCATCGAGCTCTAAAACTGAAAACCGATCAATTCTGAGTCCGATCAAGATCGAGCTCATAGACAAGAGCCGTTACAGCCGCATTAAGGGAGAGAATCTCAGCGAAAATTAGAGAAAAACTGATTTATCATGGGTTTTCCACTATGTATTTTTAATTATATCTAAAGTAGGATCCCCCCACTATAAAAGGGATGGATATATTCTTGTAAAGCATTAAGTTTGGCATACATTGTAACTGGGATACCATACACACCTATATTGAAGAGTTGTCCTTTTTTAGCTTCATAGATTGATTCATCTTGTTTAATACATAAATCATCCTCTTTTAAACTTTGCTTATTTTTCATTCTCTACAGTCAACACTTGATATTTCTATTTCCTCTTACGATTTGTATCAAGTTATACCACATACCCTTAGAACTACGTACAAATTCAACTCTATCCGAAAATGGGTGAAAATGTTGAACCCTCGAATTTAAGGTTCTGCCCCAGTGATTTCCGCATCTGCGGACAAGATTTGCACACTTGCGCATCCACTTGTCCGACCAAAATGTCGTATTTGCGGACTCCACTCGCCTGCCCAGTTTCTGCTTCTGCGCGCATCCGTCCGCACCTGAGCTAACGCAGGTGCGGAATTTTCCCTCGCACCTGCGACCAATGCCTCTCAGCCCTCTGCCCGCATCTGCGCTCCTTCTCGCGCAGGTACGATTCCGCACCTGCGAAGCATCTTCTGCACCTGCGCACCTCGCTTCAACGCACCCTGCTCGCACCCGTGACTACTTTTCCGCAGGTGCGATTACACCAGAAGGCTTCCGTTCCAACAGTCTTCCAAATTCAAAAATCAATCCGTTAACCATCCGAAACTCACCTGAGGCCCTCTGGTCCCCGTCCGAACATACCAACAAGTTCCATAATATAATACGGACCTACTCGAGGCCTCAAATCATACCTAACAACCTCAAAAATACGAACTACACACGGATTCAAGCCTAATAAATTTCCAAATTTCCGAATTCTACAAACGACACCGAAACCTATCAAATCACGTCCGATTGACCTCAAATTTTGCACACAAGTCACATTTCACACTACAAACCTATTCAAATTTCCGGAATCAAATTCCTACCCCGATATCAAAAAGTCAAGCCTCTGGTCAAACTTCTCAAAAATTTAACTTTCGGCAATTCAAGCCAAATTCCACTACGGAACTTCAAATAATTTTCCGGACACACTCTTAAGTCCAAAATTACCATACGGAGCTATTGGAATCATCAAAATTCGAATCCGGGGTCGTTTACACATAAGTCCGCATCCGGTCACTATTTTAACTTAAGCTTTAAACCTTGGAACTAATTATTCCAATTCCTTCAAAAACCTCACTGGACCTGAACCAATTACCTCGGCAATTCACACAATAACTGTAAAGTACAATTTGAGAAGTAAATGAAAAAATGCGATTGTAATACTCAAAATGACTGGTCGGGTCGTTACATGTGGATTGAGTTGTATTGGTGTGGCATGTCAATGTGATAGTTGTGTTTAATAATATAAGGTCATTGGACCTAGAATGGATACTATCAGGTTTGATTATGGTATATTGGGAGGATAATATTGAAGGTCGGCTTAGAAATTGATTATGGTTCTAGTTGGGGCGGGAGAGCTCCATGACTTGTCGATCTGATAAGGTGTTATGAGATTTCGCGTATTTATTTCACTATCAGCAGTGTACGAAGGTTTTAGAAGGAGGTTTTGTTTGATATGGGATTTAATACTATTATCGGGTTACTTTGGAGTAGTCAATGTGATCGAAACTGGTGCTGCGAGCATGCGAGTTGTGTAGTATGTTAAGTGATTATATCTGGGGTTATGGTTATGTCTTGATACAGCTTGTTCAAACTCATACAACATGTAGATGTGAGATTCAGGTCTTGAAAAGAAATTCTGAATGTTGGAAATTGAATTCCAAGGTTTATGGGTTAAGATTAAAGTAATGATTTTAAATTATGTTGTGTTGTCAGGCCTATACAATTTACACAGAATAGGGTGATGTGGGATCACCCCCGGGTAGGTGCGTGATAGATGGAATAGTGATTTGGTGGCTTGGATACAATTCTTGGCACGTTCGAGGACGAACGTATATTTAAGTGGGGGAGAATGTAACGACCCTGCCGATCGTTTTGAGTATTATAACCTCGTTCCTCCATGTACTGCTCAAGTTATACTTTATAGTTATTTTATGACTTACCAGGTTAGTTGGTTCGGGTCCGGAAGGATTTCGGAGTGAATTGAGACATTTAGTCTCACAAGTGAAAACTTAAGTTGGAAAAGTTGACCTCAGACTTGAATTTTGATGATTTCAATAGCTCCGTATGGTGATTTTGGACTTAGGAGCGTGTCCGAAAAATTATTTGGAGGTCCGTAGTGGAATTAGGCTTGAAATGGCAAAAGTTAGATTTTTGGGAAGTGTGACAGGGGAGTTGACTTTTGATATCGGGGTCGGAATCCGATTCTGGAAATTGGAATAGATTCGTAATTTGAAATATGACTTATGTGCAAAATTTGATGTCATTTCGGCCTGATTTGATGTGTTTCGGCACAAGATATAGACTTTGAACGTTCAAAGTTCATAGATTTTGATTTGAGATGCGATTCATCATTTTGATGTTGTTTGATATGATTTGAGGCCTCAAGTAGGTCTGTGGTATGTTTTAAGACTTGTTGGTATATTTGGTTGAGGTCCCGGGGGACGAAGGGGGGAGGGCTCGGGTGAGTGTCAGATGGTTAACAGATCAAATTCAAACTTAGAAGAAATTTGAAGTTTGTGCCTTCTAGTGCAATCGCACTTGCAGAACTTGGCTCGCAGGTGCGACCACGTAGAAGTGCAATGGACATCGCAGGTGCGCAAGGTTCGCATAAGCGGACAGGAAACTCGCACAAGCGAGCTCGCAGGTGCGAGCTAAGATGCGCAGAAGCGGAGGCTGGGCTGGTGACTGTGGAGCGCAGATGCGGAAGGCATCTCACAGGTGTGGACATGCACCTGCATGTTGGTGATCGCAGAAGCGAGGAAAAATCCGCAGAAGCAGTCGTGCTGCAGCGGTTAAAGAGGCCACGGATGCGGAACCTCTGGACAGTGTACAAAAATAGAGGGTACCGTGATTTTCTCATTTTTAGACATTCCAAACACGGGTTGAGGCAATATTTGAGCGAGAAATCACGGAAAAACTTGAGGTAAGTCCCTTGTGATCATTTCTACTCCATAATATTGAATTATCATCGAATAATCCGACTAGATTACATATTTTTGAGGTGTAAATCGGAGATTTGAACCTAGGGATTTGAAAATAAGATTGGTTTGGAATTCGAGTTGAGGTCGTATTTTGGTAAAATTAGTATGGTTAGAATCGTGGTTGAACCATCTTTTGGATTTTGTAACTTTTGTCGGTTTTCGAGACGTGGGCCCCACAGGCGATTTTTGGAGTGTAATTTCGAATTTTATGAGAAAACATTAGAATTTTGATATGGAAATAATTCCTATAATTGTGTGGACTGAATCAAATTTATTGTGGCTAGATTCGAGCTGTTCAAAAGTTGATACACGCATAATGAAATTTTCGGAGCAGTGTTTAGCTTGCTCGACATTGGATTCGGCTTGTTCGAGGTAAGTAACTCTTATATTCTTGGAGCTGAGGGTATGAACCCTGAATATACATATTATGTGAATTGTTTAGAGGTGACATACATGCTAGGTGACGGGCGTGCACCATAGAAATTGTGACGTAATTGTTCCGTGGAATTTTGTAGTCAAATAATCTTGGCATTTTCCATGCAGTTTTATTTGTTAAAGAAATTGAGCTGAGAATCATATTAAAAATCATGTGAGGCTATGTGCCAGTATTATTGAGACCCATAGAGGTCATATTGCTGTGAATTATTTGTTTAAAATAAAATTTCATACTTAGTCATATTCATTTCATTGCATATCATATCTCAATCTCTGTTATTTATTGATACATCATATCATCATTTTTGAGCTATTTTCATGACACTGTGAGCCCATGAGAGAGAGACTGGAGAGATTGATGACTGAGGGAGGCCGAGAGCCTGACTGTGAGGATATTATTATGTGGATAGGGGCTGACTCCCTGCAGCAGGCCATATTGGATTTATATATTATTATTATTATTATTATGTGGATCGGGGCTGCCCGCCTGCAGCAGGCCTTATAGGCTTTACTATAGCACGTGAGTTGTCCGTGCATCACGCGAGTTGTCCGTGCAGTTTATAGCGCTTGGGCTGAAGGAGCCCCTCCGAAGTCTGTACACCCCCAGTGAGCGTGGATGATACTATTGAGGGATGGATTTCCCTGGACATGGATTTGTCCGAAGTGCTTACTACCTGGAGATGGATTTCTCCATAGGGTTGGATTACCCTTTTTCCTCGGTACTGGGTGACTTATAGTCAGTGTTGTATATGTTCCGGGATGGATTTCCCTGGGCCGTATGGGGCATATACAGTACCGAGTGGTTGAGCATGATGAGTGAAAAGTGAGAAGCAGTGAGATTGAGTACTCTGAGAGTGTGAGTACATGAGTTCATCTCTGAGATACATTGCATTGGCATGCACACATGACATACAGGCATAGAGATGTATTTTTCTCATGTTGTACGGTATCACATCATTCATGATTTCTCACACATGTTGACTGCTGGGCATAGTGATGCATTTGTTTTACACGGGTTATCTGGAAAGAAAATGAAACATCTTATTTATTATTGAAAGGAATTTGGGAAAATTATTATTTTCAAACTTATTCATATTTTTGGCAACTCCGGTAAACGATTTGGGTTTTCATTGAGGTACTTGAAAGGCAAAACTATTTTCAGAAATCATGTTTTATGTTTGGTGAGCATTTGATTGTTGAGTTACTTCTGGTATTACTTGTTTTTATATTATTATGAACTATTGTTGGTTATTGAAGTTGGTGCCGACCTTGGTACAAGCTCGTCACTACTTTCAACCTAAGGTTAGGTTTGTTACTTATTGAGTACATGGGGTCGGTTGTACTCGTACTACATTTCTGCACCCTGCGTGCAGATGTTGGCTGCTGATATTGCTGTGATCGTTGGGAGCTGGATCTGAAGATGTACCTACATTCCGGTTGTTGCGGCCTCTTATTCATGGTAGCCTTAGATTCATAAAACTCTGTTTATGTAATTTTCAAATAGATGATGTAATTACTTCATACTTGCTTTGTATGCTCGATTCTTAAAAGTTCATGATTTGTACTACCAGTTCTTGGAGAACGTATAAAATTAAGATCTTTATTTACTTAAATTATTTAATAATTGTTATTGGAATTGGATAATTGAAAGTTGGCTTACCTAGCGGGTTGGGTTAGGTGCCATCAGGACTAGTTGGATTTTGGGTCATGACACTAACTAGAAATGGGTAATTAGTAAGATGATTCTTGGATGTGAGAGTATTAGTTATACATACTTGTACCAATAAGGTTGTGGGAAGATTGTTGTGTTCAAATGGGTAAAGATTGGGTTGAAAATGGTATAAATCTTCAAAGATTATAATTGAAAATTTGAAAAGCAATACGATGTTGGAATTCAATAATTTTTATATGGTTGAACTCGTATCAGAACGGGTGTTCGGATTTCAGGATTTCGTGAGCTTTTTTTAGTATTCGAAATGTGGGTCCCATTGTCAATTTTTAAAATAAATTTCTGATTTTAATCCGAAAAATTAGTAATTTCATATGGAATTAATTCCTACGATTTGTATTGAGTATATTGAAATGTTTGTGACTAGATTTGAAGTTTCTGGACACAAATTCACGAGGCAAAGTTTTATTGGAATCTTGAAATTGGTTGCGAAGCGAGGTAAGTGTCTTGTCTAACTTTGTGTGTTGGAAACCACCCCCTAGTATTTGAGATGATTGTGACATTCATGTTATGTGAAGGTCGTGTACGTGAGGTGACGAGTGGGTACACGACCTATATGTGGTATTTGACCGGTTTGGACCGTTAGGCTCCTTTTATACAATTGTTTGTAAATATCGTGTCATGATTATATATTTTGTTGTTAAAATTATTTGTACATGCTTTACTTGAAATTGTTAGCATATATTCCATCCTTGTTGTCAAGTTCACCCTTATATGGTAATTATTAATTGTAGTCACTTGTTGAATTACTGTTTTGTCATCTACACGCTTTAATTGTTAATTGATGCTCATAAACTGTGCCTTGATTGTGGATTGTTATTACCTTGCTATTTGACTTCGTGAGCTATCGTGTAACTTTTTCGTTAATTGTGACTACTTTGTGTAGACTCATCTTCCTTTTGATTTTGTGGTACACCGTAGTTGGTTGTAAAGTGGTTATTTAATTTGTATTATTGGAGGAGCGGGTCGCACGCCGCAACATGATTAATTTTAAATTTATATTGTTAGAGCGGGTTGCACACCGCAACGGAAATTATTTGATAATTTATATTGTTGGATCGGATTGCACGCCGCAACAAAATTTATTTTAAGTTTATATTGTTGGAGCGGGTTGCACGCCGCAACAGAATTAAATGAAAATGAATATATTGGAGGATCGGGTTGCACGCCGCAACGGAATTTAATATGAATATATTGGAGGATCCGGTTGCACGCCGCAACGGAATTTAATATGAATATATTGGATGATCGAATTGCATGCCGCAACAGATATGAAAATATGAAATTATTGTATTATTAAGGTTAATTCCAATTATGATTCTCATGATGCATCCCATGTTAGGACGGTTATTGTAGTTTCTTAAATCACTTCATTATTTTTTGAACATAATTAATTAACCGTCAATATATTCAAATTGGAATAATATGGACTTCTTGGGTGAATCATGCATCATATGTAATATAATAAGTTGCTGAAAACTTAGTAGATTTAAATAAAAATAATTTTCAAGTTGTTCTACTTGTGTGTCTTTTTTAAAAAAAAAAACTCATATCTTATTCGGAGATTTACTAATTTAAATGGTGATTATATTTTTACTCTAATTGATATCTAATTTACTCATTATCTTATTGTAGAGTAAATTACACGAAAAGTGTTATTTCATATTACTTTAATAAAACTCATATTTATCTCGTTAAGATTTGATTGAATGTCTTATTTGTATAAATACAATATTTTATCGGATATCATATATTTCTAAACTAAATTCAATTAATATTCTATTTGTACAACCTATCCACTATTTTACCTTATTTAAATCCTAAATTGTCTTAATAATTCATTTGACATTATACTATGTTCAAGTTGGAATTGTGTTTAAATTATTCATCATTTCATGATAAGGACGAGAGTAAAAGCACGATGGGTGATGCCGTGCCATTTTTATATTAGTGTTGTTGCTTAATTGCTTGATTGTTTTCTTGATGTCATCCGTGTTAACATTGTTTTCATTGTTGAATTGAATTGGAAATTCTTCTGTTATTGGCCTTATATTGATATTCTTTCCTTGTTAGCTTTATGTAACATATTGTACAGGTTTATATGTCTGGTAGGTATCTTGACCTAGCCTCGTTATTAGTCTACCGAGGTTAAGCTTAATACTTACTAGGCACCGCTGTGGTGTACTCATGCTACGCTTCTGCACATCTTTTTGTACAGATCCAGGTACCTCAGTGTTGTTGATAATCTTACTAATTGATCGGACATTTCTGTGGAGACTTAAGGTATACATGTTGTCACGTTCGCAGGCCTCAGAGTCACATTTTGATATTTTCCTGCACTGTTGATTCTATTCTAGAACAGTTGTATTTAGAGATTTTCTAGTAAACTCTGTAGAGCTTGTGACTTGTACTACCGGTTTTGGGATTGTAGGAAAATTTCTATTTCATATTTAATTCAGATATTTGGTTGATTTATTATTATTTCAACTGAACTGTTTAAAATGGCTAATATTATTCTAACGTTGGCTCCTAGCAAGTGAAATGTTAGGCGCCATCACGATCCCGAAGATGGGAATTTTAGGCTGTGACAAGTTGGTATCAGAGCTCTAGGTTCATAGGTGCTACAAGTCATAAGTAGGTTTAGTAGAATCTTGCGGATCGGTATGGAGATGTTTGTACTTATCTTCGAGAGGCTACGAAAACTATTAGGAAATTTCACTTATTTCATTCTTTATCGTGCGACATTGATTCGGCTTGAAATAGATATCTCATATTCCTTTGCATCCACTCGTGTATGATATTGCACATTCGGTATCAGTTGTGCGCCGACGGTTCGTGATGCTACGGATAGACTACAAGGGAGCCAGGAATGCTCAACCATGGTCTCAACGTGTCTTCCAGATCGAGGATGCAGAAGTATTGAGAGATCATTCAGTTATGCACATAGGGGTGCAGCAGGTTATGATATCTGGTTGATAAGTACGAGATTAAGAATATTTATTTGGTTGCCTAATCGTTGCAATCGTGGTAGGGTCACGAGGCAGATGTAGATCTGAAGATAGTTGGTGGTATTAGAGACTATGTGGTTCGTATGGGATTTCCATTTAGTGAAAGGTACGTACTAGCAGTCAAGGCCCGGGAGGAAGCAGTTTTGACTGTCACGAGGATGACATACGCCTAATAAATGGCTTGATGTGTTTTATGACTGGTATTGTACGAGCCGTGAAGGTTAGTATTGTGGATTATCGGACGTTGTGACCTATGACTTCGCGCCAAGTGGGGTAGTCCACTATCAATGGACGGATTGCGGGGTCACATGTCATATCAGTTTTGGCCTGAGATGGATATATATGTGGTACTGAAAGGTTCCCCAAAATTTGCACATGTTTAAGGCCTGAGATTGCAGGGGATAATGTTGAGACTAGCGATATGTTTGTGTCCTTAATAATCCCATATTTTAGTACCAAAGGAATTAGAGAAACAACTTCAAATTTATAGAAGGTCTAGTCAGCGCGGACGTCTCGGTTCCATATTATGGGGTAATTCAGAGGAAGTATGGTGGTTGACGAGCTTCTGGACTACGTGGTTCGTGCCAAGATTTATTTGTATGGAGTTCTTCTTTTGTGATCGTTATGTGTAAATAGGGGGAAGAGTTACCCTAAGGAAGAATCGAAGAGTGTGTGAAGAAATGGGTCAGCTCAGCAATGTTGAGTCAGCATTGCAAAAGAAGAAATTGGCCTTGGGAGAGAGAATTTTCCACTGGTGTTTGTGGCAAGACAATGAAGAGGACAAACCAACCAATGAAACACCACCTACTTGGGCTTAGTCTTCAGAAATGCTTTGAAAGAGTTTGTTCCCCAGACTCTCCGTAATATGTGCCGCACAGAGATTGAACGGTTGTGTAAGGACACCACGACGATATCAAAATATGCCATTAGGTTCAGTGAGTTATCCCATCATACTCCTACTTTGGTTCCTACAGCCAGGGAGTGAGTCCACGGATTCATTAAAGGACTCAATTATGATCATAAAATTATGTATGACTCGAAAACTACATGTTGATACTTTATTTCAGCAAATGGTGGATATTGATAAGATGTTAGAACGTGTTTGAGATGAGGAAAAGGAAACTAAAGAGACCAAGAGCTCTCGAGGTTCTGTAGAATTCAGTGAATTCTAATCTACAACTATGGACCATTATGGTGGAGGCTCGGGCAGTTGGCCAGTTCAGGCCATATTTCAGAATACTCCTAGTGCTCCAGTTAATCAGGGCACTCGTATTGAAAGAACAATATATTCTTGTTTTGGAAGCTTAAATGAAAAGAGTTGACCGGAGTTTGAATTTTGTTCAAACGACCCCAGAATGGAACTTTGATAGTTCCAATAGCTTTGTATGGTGATTTCGGACATAGGCGTATGTTCGGAATTGGAGTTAGAAGTTCATAGAACAATTCAGTGCATTTTGGCGAAATAATAAAGCGATGTGTACTAATTATATTATTTTGTGTGCAGACGAGGACTATTAATATGATGGATATCAATTGGATATGATAATAACTGTACGAGTCATATTATAAGTGATGTGGGTTTTAGGGAGAGGCCTAAACCTAAGTCAAGTTGAAAATTTCATGATAGACTAAAATTCCAAATGAGTACGCACAAGACAAAACTTTGGACGAGCATATCTATATATATATATACATATATATAAAGAGTTATGTGATGTAAAACCTATCAAATGAAAGATCTTTGAGAATACTTTCTAACGCTTCAAACCGTTCATCATTTGGATACTCCTACAAGAAGTTATGACCAAATTGCCAAAGCTGGCAGAATTTTACACTACCGCGCTGCCGCACGTGGCACCCCATGCACTGCGCCTGTGGAAAATTCCAAAATGTTTTGAAATGTCATTTCCAGACACTTTTTACACAGCCGCCCCATTTCCCGCGGCGCCCCACGCGCCGCGGCTGCACAAAATCTGGCTTTTCATAACCCGACCCCCATTTCATTTAACTCGTTTAGGGTTAATATTTTTGGGTATTTTCTAGTGTTTTAGAGAGAGGGGAGAGCAGTTCTAGATAGAGGAAAGGAAGGACTAAGGATTTCACTACTCTACCTTGAATCAAACCTTGAAATCGCATTAAAGGGTTACTAGAACTTCAAAGAGGTAAGAATTTCTTTCCCCAATTCTTCAATTTTGAAATCTAACTAGAAATGGGTTATCAGTAAGATGATTCTTGGATGCGAGAGTATTAGTTATACATACTTGCACCAATAAGGTTGTGGGAATATTGTTGAGTTCAAATGGGTAAAGATTGGATTGAAAATGGTAGAAATCTTCAAAGACTTTAATTGAAGATTTGAAAGGCAACTCGATGTCGGAATTCGATAATTTTTGTATGGTTGAACTCGTATCGGAACGGGTGTTCGGATTTCGTGAGTTTTTTTTCTAGGATTCGAAATGTGGGTCCAACTGTCAATTTTTAAAATGAATTTCAGATTTTAATCCGGAAAATTCGTAATTTCATATGGAATTAATTCCTACAATTTGTATTGAGTATATTGAAATGTTTGTGACTAGATTTGAAGCTTTCAGACACAAATTCACGAGACAAAGGTTTATTGAAATTTTGAAATTGGTTGCAAAGCGAAGTAAGTGTCTTGTCTAACTTTATGTGGGGGAAACCACCCCTTAGGATATGAGATGATTGTGTCATTCGTGTTATATGAAGGTCGTATATGCGAGGTGACGAGTAGATACACGACCTATATGTGGTATTTGACCGGTTTGGACCGTTAGGCTCCTTTTATACAATTGTTTGTAAAAATATCGTATCATGATTATATCTTTTGTTGTTAGAATTGTTTGTACGTACTTTACTTGAAATTGTTAGCATATATTCCATCTTTGTTGTCAAGTTCAGCCTTATATGCTAATTGTTGATTGTAATCACTTGTTGAATTACTGCTTTGTCTGCTACATGCTTCAATTATTAATTGATGCTCATAAACTGTGCCTTGATTATGGATTGTTATTACCTTGCTATTTGACTTCGTGAGCTATCGTGTAGCCTTTTCGTTAATTGTGACTTCTTTGTGTAGACTCATTCTTCCTTTTGATTTTGTGGTACATCGTAGTTGGTTGTAAAGTGGTTGTTTAATTTGTGTTGTTGGAGGAGCGGGTCGCACGCCGTAACAGAATTTATTTTAAGTTTATATTATTAAAGCGGGTTGCACGCCGCAACGAAAATTATTTGATAATTTATATTGTTGGATCGGGTTGCACGCCGCAACAAAATTTATTTTAAGTTTATATTGTTGGAGCGGGTTGCATGCCACAACGGAATTAAATAAAAATGAATATATTGGAGGATTGGGTTGCACGCCGCAACAGAATTTAATATGAATATGTTGGAGGATCGGGTTGCACGCCACAACGGAAATGCAAATATAAAATTATTATTTTATTAAGGTTAATTCCAGTTATGATTCTCATGATGCATCCCATGTTAGGACGGTTATTGTGGTTTCTTAAATCACTTCATTATATTTTGAACATAATTAATTAACCGTCAATATATTCAAAATGGAACAATATGGACTTCTTGGGTGAATCATGCATCATATGTGATATGATAAGTTGCTGAAAACTTAGCAGATTTAAATCAAAAGAATTTTCAAGCTGTTCTACTTGTGTGTCTTTTTTAAAAAAAAAAACTCATATCTTATTCGGAGATTTACTAATTTAAATGGTGATTATATTTTTACTCTAACTGATATCTAATTTACTCATTATCTTATTGTAGAGTAATTTACACGAAAATTATTATTTCATATTACTTTAATAAATCCCATATTTATCTCGTTAAGATTTGAGTGAATGTCTTATTTGTATCAATACAATATTTTATCGGATATCATATATTTCTAAACTAAATTCAACTAATATTCTATTTGAACAACCTATCCACTATTTTACCTTATTTAAATCCTAAATTGGCTTAATAATTCATTTGATATTTTACTATGTTCAAGTTAGAATTGTGTTTAATTGTACTTAAATTATTCATCATTTCATGGTAAGGACGAGAGTAAAAGCACGATGAGTGATGCCGTGCCATTTTTATATTAGTATTGTTGCTTAATTGCTTGATTATTTGCTCGATGCCATCCGTGTTATCATTGTTTCCGTTGTTGAATTGAATTGAAATTTTTTTTGTTATTGGCCTTATATTAATATTCTTTTCTTATTAGCTTTATGTAACATATTGTACAGGTTTATATGTCTGGTAGGTGTCTTGACCTGGCCTCGTCACTACTCTACCGAGGTTAGGCTTGATACTTACTGGGTACTGTTATGGTGTACTCATGCTACGCTTCTGCACATCTTTTTGTACAGATCCAGGTACCTCAGTGTTGTTGATAATCTTACTAATTGATCGAATATTTCTGTGGAGACTTAAGGTATACATGTTGTCGCGTTGACACGCCTCAGAGTCACATTCTAATATTTTCCTGCACTGTTGATTCTATTCTAGAACTATTGTATTTAGAGATTTTCTAGTGAACTCTGTAGATCTTGTGACTTGTACTACCGGTTTTGGAATTGTAGAAATTTTTTTATTTCATATTTATTCCAAATATTTGGTTGATTTATTATCATTTTAACTGAATTGTTTGAAATGGCTAATATTATTTTAACGTTGGCTTGATTAGTAAGTGAAATGTTAGGCACAATCACGATCCCGAATATGAGAATTTCAGGCCGTGACAAATATTCAGTAGGATGCCAAATAATGTGACCTAGATGACCTCAGCATAGGCAAATGAATTTTCAGTTTCTACATGCTCAACAGCTCTTTTAATACATATATCACTAATAATATTGAAGAGAAATATGGAGTATATCAAGAACTAGCACTATAATAAATGCACGCAAAGTAATGCTCACCGTTTCAGTTTGTGTGAACTCATTTGACTTGGCATGGAGTTTAAGAAAAGAGAAAATATTTTTGAACTTGTGGTGTAAAATGAGGCACATATATTTTGTATGACTATAAATCATTGCATAAATATAAATTATTTTCAAATAAAAAAATGAGTTATTCTTTTTGGCACGAACTAAAAAGGTTTTATGTTCACATAAATTGAAACAAAGGAGTATAACTAGAGAAGGAACTGCTTCAGCTGCCTTCTTGAGAGGTGACACTTAAAACCCTCTTACGTCATTGTGCTGTAATAGTTGTATATGCAAAGATATGTTGTCATGATGATGTGATGCTTATGAGTTTTATATATTTGTTATTGAATTTATAGTTTATTTACGTTATTGGGTTCGAAATTAAATATTTATATATGTATGTAATATATTTTCTAATATAAATAAAAAATATAAGCAAAAGTTACTGGATTCGTCCGAACTTATAATGTACTCCATGTATATGCATTAGAATTTGGGTAAAGGTACACATAAAATTATTATGCACGTACGTGTTGTCACTATAACATTATACCATCCTGTTTTAGATAAAATGTTAGTATATGAAATTAAATAGATTGCTTCCTGGATTGAGCAATAATGCAATATAGTTGGCTACTCCTTTTATGTTCCAATAAAACAGTTGCTGAGGCTTTTGTCCCTCTTTAATTTTGTAATTGTGTGACATAGTGCTGAGATTAATAGGTTGAGGTTCTTCTGCACCACTATTCATAGTTTCATGTATGTCGTCATTTCTCTTGAAAGCTTTTTGACGTGGTCTTTGTAGAAATCTGCATCGCCTAGATAACTGAACATCACTAATGAATGTCTTTCACGACGTTCTTTTTTTGGTTTACTCATATTGTATTTAAAACTCAGCACCTCAACCTAATCCGAATTTGTTTCCACATAAAGTGGTTTGCCATCCGATGTATTTCATGATTTAAGAATCTAGCGAACTCGAATACGATGCAAACTTGTGAGGATCCATTTGCACACAGAAACTAAATAAACTAAAATTATGTTACTAGACGCAAAATTTATTTGTTGTGCAACATGATGCTCTAGAGAAGTCAGAATAGGATTTAATCATGTTTGATTGATGCATTTTTTTTATTTTTAAATATTTTTGACTCAAGTAGATTTTTATATTATAACTATTAAGGGTTCACTACTAAACATTCGGCAAAAACCAACCAAGGTCGATAGACTAACTTTGGTCGGTCAAAAATCGGCCAAAAAATCGACCAAAGTTGGTCGGTTTTTCAAAATATTCTATTTTTAATTTTTTTTTAATGAAACCGACCAACTTTGGTCGGTTTTCTTTGGCGTAAAAATGCGGGAAACTATTTTTGAGTCCCGCGAAATTTATTTTTTAAGAAACCGACCAACTTTGGTCGGTTTTTCAATTAAAATAAATAAAAATTAATATTCAAAAACGACCAAAATTGGTCGGTTAATTCGGCCGGTCATTTTAGAATATCGACCAACTTTGGTCGGTAATTTTATTTTTTTAATAAAATCGACCAACTTTGGTTGGTTATTTTCGAGTGAAAATACAATTAAAGAGTATAAATCAATTAACAGACAGTCTTAAAACAAAATACACCAATGGTCTAGTGGTAGAATAGTATCCTGCCACAGTACAGATCCCGATTTTTTTTTACAGACCCCGGTTCGATTTCCAGATGTATTTGCCTGATTTGAGCTATGATAGCATACTTTACACATGCATACACCTTAGCATGTCATTTACACCAGCCCAGTAGTATGAAATTTGATGTTCATTGATCATGTAACATGTAATCTTGTATATCTGCTTTCTGTGTGATATAGATTGGACCGGTAGCATGTGACCACGCCGGGCGGATTGTGATATTGAGCTTGTGACCACGCCGGATGGATTGTGATATTGAGCATGTGACCATGCCGGATAGATTGTGATATTGAGCATGTGACCATGCCGGACAGATTGTGATATTGAGCCTATGATTATGCCAGGCGGGTTATGATATTAAGCCTGTGATCACCCTGGGCGGATTATGATTATTTTACGTGACTACGCTGTGCATCGTGTGGATATGAATCCATCCCCCTAGGGTCACCCTCTCATGTTACTTCTTGATGGTGCACGCGGATTGTGAGAAACCGACAAGTTTCTTGTTGTTGTGAAATTTGAAAAAAGCTGAATAGCAGGTTTGTTCGGTTACTATATTCCTTATGTGGGCCTTAGAGCCGTATTGTGATTTATATTTGGATCGGATTGCACGCCGCAACAGATTGATATTTTGGTTATTGCGTTAAATCTTTACTTGCAATTTTCTTGATTGTTTACCTGATTTATTTGCATATCGTCTTTATATGCTGGATTGTTGACTGAGCAGAGTATATTGAGTTATTGTGTGCACCAAGGTGGTATTATCCGTAATTCATGACTTGATCATATTATTGTTCAGTACTTGTCGGAATTATGATTGGTACAAGTGATTAGAGAGTATCATTTATAATTCTTCCAACTATTACCTCGCTGAGGTAAGTTGCGATACTTGCTAAGTACATGGTGTTTGTTGTACTCATACTACACTTTTGTACCTTGCGTGCAGATCTTGGAGCTGAGATGTTGTGGATGACGGGATCTGACATCGAAGATATACATGCTTTACAGATATAGCTACCACTTGTTCGTGCTAGTTTTAGATTTGTAATTTGTTTATGTATATTCCAAACGGATGTTGTATTTATTTTCATATCAGCTTTGTAAATCTAAGTCTTAGTAGCTCATGACCTGTACTACTAGTCCTTGGGTTATTATATTATTATATGAAAATTTAGTTATTTCACTTTTTAATTTCTTATTATTTCACTAGAGTTGTATGGACTATTCTTTAGCTTACGTAGTGGGTTAGGTTAGGTGCTATCACGACTAGGTGAATTTTGGATCGTGAAAAGTTCGTATCAGAACTCTAGGTTCATAGGTTTTATGAGTTATAAGCAAGTGTGTAGTAGAGTCTGCGAATCGGTATCATAATGTCCATACCTATCTTCGAGAGGCTACAGGGCATCTAAGAAACTTTCTATCTTTCTTTCTTATTGTGCAACTTTGATTCAGCTTGAAACATATATCTTTTATTTTCTTCCACCCACTCGTAAGTTATGTGAGCACTCGGTATCAACTATGCATCGACGGCTTGTATGTTATCGGATGTTATGTTCTATGGCTTCAAGCCAAATGGAGGATTCTGCTATTGACAATCAAATTTCATGGTCATGTGTTATATTAGTTTTGGTCTAAGGCATACTCGTGGATCGGTTATAACTTGAAGAGGTTGATTTCAAGGATGACTCGAGTAAGAAAATTTCTGGATGCATGAAGTATTACACTCTATAGATATATGGAAATTTTGAAGTGATTCGGGTTTAGTTATTTGTAGTGGATGTAGTGTTCAAGGAGAAGGGATTCGCTCGGTTGCTTAAAGGTAAGGTTACTACTTTAGGTATTTGTGTGTTAATGGAGCACAAGTTGTTCGGCTCGTATTGGCAGTACATTGGAGATTAGGGCAGAGTGGATGACTCTCGAGAAGGTTCTAATGAGTTCAAGCTTTGTATGTGGTATTTGAGGATTTTCCGAATTTGTATATGGCTGAGATCTGCAT
This sequence comes from Nicotiana tabacum, assembly GCF_000715075.1. Classification (NCBI taxonomy): domain Eukaryota; kingdom Viridiplantae; phylum Streptophyta; class Magnoliopsida; order Solanales; family Solanaceae; genus Nicotiana; species Nicotiana tabacum. The sequence goes on from NC_134103.1 coordinate 42,924,126, forward strand.
TGGACGGTGTCGAGACTTGCAGTATTTCTATATAATTAGTGATTCTATATTTTAGTATCAGAGAGGTTAAAGAAACAGCTTCAGATTCAGGGAAGGTCTCTTCAGAGTGGGTACTTCAGTTGCGACGTTATTGGGCTTCAGAGGGAATACATTAGCTTATGGGCCTTAGGACCATGTGGTTGCATGCTAGGATCTCTTATGGTAAGCTTGGGGTTAAGGATTGTAGTGTACTGACAAGGAGAAGTGTTACTTGAAGGCAATTCAAGAGGAACTCGAAGAAATAAGACAGTTTGGTAGCGGGTTGGATCAACATAGTAATAGAAGTAATCAACTCCTATGGTGTGGTAAGACTCTATAGGTATTTTGTGGCAATACTCTTGGGTTGAGTGATCTGCGTAACTTGGCTAAGTTAGAGAGATTTAGTTTTAATGGATTGGTTATGTGCCAATGTGCTTCGAAGAGTTCTCGATGGTTTCAGCTACGACTTACGATGGATGTTTTCGACAGACATGAGGAGTGTGTTGCGTGTTGTGATTTTCTCTCGGATGGGGGTCAAGGGGAAAGCTTCGAGTTGATTTGTGATTCAAATTTGATAATGGTATTCTTGTATTTTCATATGATGTCATGATAGATGAGGTGCGTCGTGTGGGGTTGACATTTGCAAGTACAAGGTTGCAGTTTAGTTTCAAAGGGAAGGTCATGAGTTCTAGACAACATGGACGATTTCAGATATTTAGAAAATGCTAGAACTATCTGGTAACACCTGAGAAGGTTGCGCATTTCAGAAGGCGTACTGTGTTTTGACTTGCGGATGCTTGACAGGTATTAGTGTAATCGCCTAGTTGATCGACTGCTGATGTACACATTTTTCTATGTGGCATGGAAGAATTATTAATGTATTTCTCGTGAGATGAGTGTGTATGAGGGGTGTGTCAATCACTTGAGTGCTCGAGTTCGTGATTCTGGTATTCTAGGGATTTGGAGACTGGGAGTTCTCAGAGGAAATTTGTTTCATAGTTGTTGACTATGAAGGTATGGCCAGAGTTAGACAGCTGATGGTATGTGTTGTGGATAGGTTACTACATACTTTTGGAAGGAGGTTTATGTAAGCCCCCCTAAAATTTCGCCAAGGAATTCTAGTTTTGTGGTGTCAAGGTCGGGTAATGAGTACGGATGTAGTAGTTAATCTTCGCGGTGAGCAAGCTCGCCGCAGTACAAACTTTTTGGGTTAAAAAATGCATCGAGGTGTTGTTGGAAATATTTTGCTGAAGGGCCAGTTATGCGGTCAGATCCGCGACCGCAGATCCATTATGTGGGCTGCATACCCGTCGCAGAGTTGGGTAGAAGAATGGTTGAATTTTGAAGGTCGTTTTGCGGCCCATTCTGCGATCGCATAACAATTTCGCGGTCCGCACATCCATCACAGATTTTGTATGAAGAATTTTGTTAGGTGATTATGCGGTTTATTCTTCGGTCGCATAAGTGGTCTGCAGACCGCAAACCGATCACAGACCTGTCCAGCCCATCCCAGTTTTTAGGCATCACTTTCGCGGTCCATTTTTCGGACTGCATATCTGTTCGGCGGTCAATTCTGCGACTGCAAACCTGAGTTCGGAGGGACCATTTTTCCTATTTAATTACTCGACCACATTTTGATAAATAGCCTTTGGGGATTATTCTGGGGCGATTATCTGATTATTTTAGAGAGAGGTAAGAGCATTTTAGAGAGAGAAGGAGGAAACCTAATATTTCAATCATCCAATCTTACACCAACCTTCAAGAATCAAGAAGTCACTCACTAGACCACCACCTATCAGGTAAGTTCTTGTCCTACATCATCCATGCAATTTGTTTAAGGTCTAAGTAGATTGTGGAGTTGGGGATACGCCATGCATGTGCCAATAGGTGGTAAAATGTGAGGTTGTTGAACTATTTTGGGTAGTTCTTGTTGAAATTGGTTGAGGGAGGAAGGAATTACATTGTAGAACTTTGTAGTCTATTTTGCATATTAGGTGTTTGACAAAATTCCTAAGAGAGTTACACCATGAGAATCCTTCTAATTATTATCTGATTTTCGATATCTTCCTATAGATTGTTATTGCTAGAAGTGTTGGGATGTTGTATTAACTTAAGGAAAGCTCAAACAAGGTATGTTGGCTAAACTCATCTTTTAGAATTGAACCCCACAATGGCCCTGTAAGTCACGTGTTGCTCATTATAAATTGATTATTCCGAATAAGCCTTGTGACAAGAGATATATGCGTTCAATTTGTATTCTAAATGTACTTGATATGTTAAGTTACTATTTGAGAAGGTGATTAAGCGTGTGTTGTGTGTTAATATGTTATGATTCGAAAATGTGATTCTAATGAAAACTAGCATGTCGAATTGTGTAAGAAATCACATGTGCATAAGACCCTTAATTTGGTTAGTTGCTCAAATGTGTATTTAAAGTCTTGAGTAGAAATGCCTTGTTGATAATCTATAAGGATGATTGAAAGTGAAAGAAATGGGTTGGAGATATATAGTGTGGCCAATATGCCAAGAATAAAAGTTATAGTTGTGGCCAATGGTGCCGAGGAAATGAAATGATGTGAGAAAGGTTATGAAATAGGCCTTGATTCAACTGTTCCAAATTGACTTCGAAAGTAGATGTGTCTAAAAGCTTATGTACTCAGGTCATGCCCAAATATGGCTGTCTTAATTAATGATATGCTTTGTAAGTATTTCCAAAGTGTTTTGGGATCTTATATATTCATGAGTTGAAGTTGTGTATTGCCCTTTTTGGAAAGAAGTATTTCAAGAATGAATGATGTGTTAAAGATTTTTATTTTGACTTAATTATGTTATACACCCTTCTTGGAAAGAAAACCTTGTATGAAATCAATGTAATCAAACACTTATTTCTCATATGATGAAACCTTATGAACCTACTCTTGCTAAGGCCAAACGTACCAAATGGTTGATTGGAAGAGAACCCCTTGTAAAATCTATAACCATTTTGGGAATCTAGAGTTGTGGTATTGTGATTACACCTCCACCCGCATACATTGGGGTGAGGCGGCAGGGCCGCTTTGTATAGAGTTGTGGTATTGTGGATATACATCCACTCGTATATATCGGGGTGAGGTGGCAGGGCCATTTTGTGTAGAGATTATGGTATTGTGGATAAACCTCCACCCACATATATCGGGGTGAGGCGGCATGGCCGCTTTGTGTAGGGATTGTGGTATTGTGATACACCTACACCCGCATACATTGGGGTGAGGCGGCAAGGCTGCTTTATGTAGTGTTGAGGGTATCGTGATTGCACCTCCACCCGCATACATTGAGGTGCAGCGGCAGGGCCGCTTTGTGTAAAGGTAGTTGTAGAGGATCCCCGACTTAAGAATTTATAAATGTTATTAAAAGCTTTTAATAAATTTGTTGTGGCTTTAACGGCTAACTAAGACTTTTATTGTTACCATGATTCATCATATTCATGTTGTATTTCTAAGTCTTTGAATAGGTGTTTTGGTTTTCATACTAGTACTATTCCATATGTACTAACGTCCCATTTTGCCGGGGGCGCTGCATCTTTAATGGATGTAGGTGGTTCGTCAGCGGGCGGTTTTGATCCTCGTTAGCAGTTACTCTCTATTCAGTAGATTTTGGTGAGCCCTACTCTGTTCCGGGCTTCATGTCATTTGATGTTGTACTTTATGTTTTGAGGTATAGCCGGAGCCTTGTCGCCGGCACTTCCATTCTTCCCTTCTGTTGTACTTAGAGGCTCTGTAGACAGATTGTGGGTGATGTTTGATGTTGGGAATTAAACTAGTAAGTGTTGGTATTTAAGCAAATATGTTTCTCATCATATTTATAAACTTGTAATATTTTTGGAAATCATAAATGAATATCCTTTAGTAATGGAAAAAGAATGTGGAACACTTGACTCTTCTCATGTCTATCACTTGCACTGGTTCTTATATTGTTAATGGGATAGGTTGTGTAGAAGGCATCTAACAGGTTTGCTTAACCGGGGTATCTCGCTTGAGCGCCGGTCACGCTCCCCGAGGTCAGGGCGTGACAATTTATCTATTTTAGGATGATCAGAATTGATTTGGAGGCCCGTTGTAAGGCCTAGTGAGGATGTGTATTCTACATCGGATACTCCACAGCTATTGCTGGGGGTGTGTCATCGGTTAGAGTTGATCCATTTCGTGTTCAGATATGTTCCATTAGTTACTCTCTTATGCTACGATGGGTTGTGAGACTGTTGGCTATTTACACATATGATGTGGTTTTGCTTGGGCCTTGTGGTGAAATTCGAGTGATATGGTTCTTGGGGTGTTGAATGATGGATGGTGCCTTAGTTATGGTCTTGCACTTCGCGTGTTTATTGTTGATATGTATATGGTTTTTGATTGTGAGCATCATGGCTCGCGGTATTCCATGTGGACCAGATTTTGGATTGGGTCACACATCGCGGTGAAGTTATGTTAGGATATGATCCTTGTGCTTATTTCGTGTGTTTTGTTTCTCCTTTGTGTGATGGGTTCATAGCATTGCGCTTTTTTGGTTGTATACCTTAAGCTTGTGGGGCGGTTCTCTCATTTGATTCTCCTTCCATCATTGGGTACATTCAAGTTGTTGCTTGTTTTGTACACGGATTGTATGGTATTTGGCTCGAGGTGGTGCTAGTGCGGTGTGTCGGTCGAGCGGCTTGTACTGGATGAGATGAGAATATTGGACCATGAATGAGTGCTATTGATTTTGATTAAGGTGTGTTGGAATAATAACGTCATTAATCAGCTCAGAATTTTGCAATGATTCTTATCGGCGAGAGAGCTTCATGACTTGTTGATTTGATGGGTGGTTATGAGTATCTACGTGTTTCTTCCATCATTGGTAGTGTATGAAGGTTCAGAACAAGGTTTTCATTTGGGATGAGGTATATCACCGGTACCGGGTTTAATATTGAGCGGTTATTGTGGTCAAAGGTATTACTATGAGTATATGGGTTATGTGGGTATCTCATGTGTTTATATCTTGGAATATAGTTATGGCTTGATATAGCTTGTTCAGACTTATACAGTATATAGATGCGAGAATCGGGTCTTATAATGAATTCTGGATGTTGGAGATTGGGTTCTAAGGATTATGGACTCAGGGTGAAGCAAGGATCATTAGTTAGGTTGTGTTGTCAGGCTTGTATGGATTCGGGTGTTGTAGGGATCACCCATAGGTATACATATGGTGAAATATGTAGTGGTTTGATGGCCTTGGAATGACTCTTGACATGTTCGAGGACGAACGTATGTTTAAGTGAGAGAGAATGTAACGACCCGACCGGTTATTTTGAGCATTTTTATTACGTTTGGTTATTTGAGGTCTTGAGTAGCTTCTTATGATGTATTATGACTTGCATGTATGGTCGGTTTTGGTTTTTGAGTGGTTCGGTATTGATTTGGAAGAATCATTCCCAATTTAGAAGCTTTAAGTTGAAAGGGTTGTCTAAGTTTGACTTTTATGTATTTGACCTCGGATCGGAGTTTTGATGGCTCCGTTAGGTCCGGATGGTAATTTTGGACTTGGGCGTATGCTCGGATTTGTATTTGGATGGTTCTATAAGGTTTTGGCTCTAATTGGCAAAAGTTGGCAATTTGAAGGTTTGGAAAGTTTATAGGTTTGACCGAAAGTTGACTTCGATGTTATCAGGTTTAGATTATTATTCCGGAAGTTTGAATAGGTTTTCCATGTCATTTGTAACTTGTGTGCAAAATTTGAGGTGATTTCGAGTTGTTTAGACATGTTTGGCGTAAGTTTTGAATTTAGAAATTGAAATAGTTCATTAAGCTTGAATTGAGGTGCGATTCGTGATTTTGATATTATTTTGTGGGATTTCAGGCCTCGAGTTGGTCTGTGTTATGTTAGGTGATAAACCTAGCTACGCATATATGTTTATCACCTTGCATATACATGGATCCTAAATCAAGCAACAAGTAGCAAATAGATCACCTAAGTGGGGAATTCCCTCTTATAAGTCAGCGCAGACCTACATGGTCAAAACATGAGTTAATGGATAGATCCCGACTACCCATAACCCCATGAGTCCAAATATATTATTAGATTCCAAAATCGAGTCCAAATCCACCCCCAAATCACAAAATTACACTCCCTTGATTTGTAGACAAAAGCCCCTAAAATTCTCTTCAAAGTTCCATGATTAAAGTATAAAGATTCCATAAGAAAAAAAGATATAAAGCCAAATCCAAGTGCAAATTACTTACCTCCAATGTAATAGTTAAATTCCCTTTCAAATTCTCCTCATCTTGAAGTCTAGGGGTTAAAATATGAAAGAATATGTAAAATTCTGAAAATAGACACATATATTCTGCTTAGAAGTACCCTTTGCAAATGTGACACATGCTCCGTGTTTGCAAAGCACAACCCAAAGCCACTAACAAAATACTCATCGTGATCGCGACATTAGCCTCGTAACTGTGATAGCCAATAGTCCACTCCCTTGTGAACGCGATCAAGACCTTCGCGAATATGAAGGCTAATTCTCCCCTGCCAGCTCTACCTCTACGTGAACGCGTCACCTCGCAAACACGACGCTCCTAGACCAAACACTGGAGGGAGAGGATTTGGAGGTTCATTGATGACCTTAACTATAGCCTACGATATGGCATAACTTGAGTGTTCGAGATGGATGCTAGATTTGACCAAGTGATTGAGATTGTTAGACACTTGGAGTATGTTTGTAGGAGGCCAGTCTTATCACAACAAAGGTCGTCCTTTTAGTCCAGCTCATGTGGCTCGTCAGTTTCCTCGTGGTTCATCTGTTAGCCATAGCTCATACAGTGCTCGCCCAGTTCAGTCATCATTCAGTGCACTTCTAGCATAGAGTTCTTATCGTGCTTCGTCTGCTCAAGGTTCTTTAGATAGTTACTCGGGTTATCAGGGTTAGTCACAGGGTCATCAGCCTTGTCAGAGGAGGGGTTGTTTCGAGTCTGGAGACTTGAGTCATCTCAAGAGGGATTGCCCCAGACTTCTAAGTAGTGCACCACAATTGAGCGCACAACCTATGGTTCCAGCACCAGTAGCTACACCACCTACACAACCAGCTAGGGGTAGGGCTCAGTCAGTTTGAGGTCACCCTAGAGGGAGAGGTCAGTCAGGTGGTGGACAGGCTCGTTGCTATGTATTTCCCGCCAGGCCAGAGGCAATTGTTTTTGATGTCGTGATCACAGGTATTGTTTCAGTGTACCATAGGGATGCTTCACTATTATTTGACCCCAGTTCCACTTACTCTTATGTGTCATCCTATTTTGCTCATTATTTGGATATGCCTCATAATTCTGTAGATATGTTTGTTCATGTATCTACATTGATGGGTGATTCTATAATGGTGGATCGTGTATATCGGTCATGTGTGGTTACCATTGGGGGATATGAGACTAGAGCCGATCTTCTGTTGCTCAACATGGTTGATTTTGAGGTAATTTTGTGTAACGACTCGGCCGGTCGTTTCGAGAGTTATAGCCCCGTTTCCCCTATTTCTACTTCTTTATGTGTTATTTATCTTTATTATGTTGTATTGGGATGGTTGGTTTGGGTCCGGAGTGATTTCGGAGTGGATTGGGACACTTAGTTTCCTATTTAGAAGTTTAAGTTGGAAAAGTCAACTAGATGTTGACCTATGTTTAAACGATCTCAGATTTAAATTTTTATGGTTCGGTTAGCTCCGTTAGGTAATTTTGGACTTAGAAGTGCGCTCAGAATGTGATTTGGAGGTCCGTAGTGAAATTAGGCTTGAATAGGTGAAAGTTGGAAATTTGGTGATTTCGGTCGGCAGTGGAAAATTTGATATCAGGGTTGGAATGGATTTCCGGAAGTTGGAGTAGGTTCGTGGTGTCATTTGTGATGTGTGTGTAAAATATGAGGCTATTCAGAAGTGGTTTGGTAAGTTTCGGCGTTGTTTGTGGAATTCGGAAGATTTGAAGTTCTTAGGCTTGAATTCGAGGCTAATTTGATATTTTGATGTTGTTTTGGGTGATTCGAAGGTTCGATTAAGTTTGTATGTTAATATATGACTTGTTGGTATTTTTGGTTGAGGTCCCGAGGGCCTCGGGGTGATTCCGGGTGGTTAACGGATTGTTTGAAGTTGGAAAATGCAGCTGAAGCTGCTGCTACTAATATTTCTGCACTTGCGGAGGGGAGAACTGCAGGTGCAAGGTCGCAGGTGCGTGTGGGAGTTCGCAGGTGCGGAAAGTGATGGGCTAGGTAGGATGCGCTGGGTGCGATAAGGCTATCGCATCTGCGAGCCCGCAGGTGTGTGACCTGGGGTGCAGATGCGGAAGGGAGGAGAATGGCTGGCTTCGCAGATGCAGAGTGTTACGCGCAAGTGCGCAAGCACAGGTGCGAAAGGTTGGCTGCATATGCAGGACCTGGGCTCTTAAGTGAATTTCATAGGTGCGATAGTTTTGTGCGCAGGTGCGGTCCCGCAGGCGCGGGAAAGAGCCCGCACGTGCGAAACCCTGGGCAGAATGTATAGATAGCACACTTATGAGTTTTAGAAATGAGTTTCTGTAAATTGGGCGGAATGCCATGTTTGGGCCTTGTGCCAGTGCTGATTGGACCCTTAGGGGCCTTTTTCTTACTATCCTCTCACTGTTTTTGATTTAAAATTTATACTCAGTCATGGTTATATATGTTTACTGCATAATTCAGTTTTATTACTCTGTTTTGATGCATATAAATGTTGTTTTGGGCTGTGTACCCTATTTTTAATGAGAGCTTGAGTGGCTTGAGAGGTTTATGACTGAGTGAGCCCAAGGGCCTGATTTGTGAGGATATTTATGGGATCGGGCTGCACGCCGCAACATGTTTGATATAAGCTGAGAGCCTGAGTGATTTATGCCATGATTTGGCTTGATATAGCGCTTGGGCTGTAGGAGCCCCTCCGGAGTCTGTACACACCCCCAGTGAGCACAGGTACCTGCCGAGTGCCCAATGCTGAGTGACTGGGAGGCTTGAGTGATGGTGAGGTATGCCCGAGGGGCTGTTCACGAGTAATTGTGAGGTATGCCTGTGGGGCTGTATACGAGTGACTATGAGGTTTGCCCGAGGGGCTGTATATGAGTGATGTTTTGCTCGAGGGGCTGTTTATGATTTCATCATTTTTGCTCACCTTTGCATTAAGTCTCTGTTTGAAAACTATTGAAAAATATCTTTAAATGATTTTAGTGAAACTGGATTTAAAAGAGATGTTTTGATTCAAACCCTGATTTTAAAAACATGTGGTATTTTACTGAGATTTCATAATATAAACTTTATATGCTTTATTGCTCATCACTACTGCTCAGTCTTTATTTATTATTGTTACTTCTTGAGTTGGCGTACTCACGTTACTCCCTGCACCTTGTGTGCAGATCAATGTGTAGCTGGACACGGTAGCAGCTGTTGACTATTCCGGTTGTAGATTTTCTCGGGGATAGCAAAGTAGCTGCCTGGCGATAGCAGTCATGCTCTTCTCCCTCTTATCTTCCTTTAGTTGTATTTAGCTATTTTTCCAGACTAAGTTAGTCTCGATATTGTCAGACAAATTGTAGTAGATGTTCATGACTAGTGACATCCCGAAGTCGGGCTTTTCTTTTTCGCACTTTTGTTTTGATTTGAACTTCTTTACAAAGGTTTTTATGTTAAATAGACTTAAATTTGCTTTGAAATGAAAGTATCAGTTTGTTTTGGAAATGAGTCGGCTTGCCTAGTTCCACGATAGGCGCCATCATGATAGGGTTAGTTTGGGTCGTGACAAGTTAGTATCAGAGCCTAGGTTACATAGGTCTCACGAGTCATGAGCGGGTTTAGTAGAGTCTTGCAGATCGGTACAGAGATGTCTGTACTTATCTTCGAGAGGCTGTAAAACCCTTAGGAAACTCCACATTCTTGAATTCTTGTCGTGCGAATATGTTGATTCTAGTAACTAAACATCTGTTGTTTCATTCTCTCATAGATGTTGAGGACGCGTACTACCGGTCAGGAGGGCTAGCCACAAGTACCACCAGCCAGGGCTGCGAGAGGCCGAGGCCGCGGTAGAGGTCGTGGTAGGGGCAGAGGTGCAGACCGCACCGTAGCTGGGGCAGTACCTGCAGATCTACCCGTTGCCCTAGATTAGGACCAGATTCCAGTTGTTGATGCACCAGCTCAGGCACCACCTGTGCCTATAGTGATTCCAGGCCTTCAGGAGGCCCTAACTCAAATTCTGACAGCGTGTACCGGCCTTGCTCAGGCGGTCTCTATCTCGACGGCCGCAACCACTTCTCAGGCCGGGGGAGGCACAGGCACTCAGACTCCCGTCGCTCGCACACCCGAGCAGGTTGTTGAGGGACTCCAGACACAGGGGGCACCACCAGCCTAGTCGGTTGCAACTGCACAGGATTATGTGGTTCTGCTATGCTTGAGGATGATCAGCGTAGGTTGGAGAGGTTTGGGATTCTCCAGCCGCCACCTTAAAGTGGCACACAGAGAGAGAGGATACTCAGGACTTCTTGGACAGGTGTTAGAGGAAACTCCATACTGCTAGTATTCTGGAGACTTGTGGGGTCTCATTCACTACTTTTCAGTTTTCTGGGGCTGAACTCAGATGGTGGGAGACTTATGAGAGGCATAAGCCTGTTGGCGTAGCACTACTTACTTGGCAGCAGTTCTCCGTTATATTTTTGGAGAAGTTCGTGCCTCGGTCCCATAGAAAGAAGCTGCCCAGACAGTTTGAGCGGCTTTGCCAAGGTGATATGTATGTGACATAGTATGAGATGCGACTCTCAGAGTTGGACCGTCATGCTATTTGGTTGGTTCCCACGGATAGGGAGAGGATCATGAGGTTTATTGATGGTCTCACTTTTCACCTACAGTTGCTTATGACTAGAGAGAGGGTGTCTGGTGTTACCTTTGATGAGGTTGTCGACATTGCTCGACAGATTGAGATGGTTCACGGTCAGGAAAGGGTTGAGAGGGAGTCCAAGAGGCCTCGTGGTCAGGGTGGATTCAGCGATGCTCCTTTTGGGGGTCAGTTCTAGCATAATAGAGGTCGTTATTTCAGACAGGCTCAGTGAGCTCGGCCATTTGCCCGTGGTGCATCATCTGGCCATGGTTCTCACAGTTCTCATCAGGTCCACACACCACTCGGTACCCTTCCAGCTCAGAGTTCGTCCCGTGCTCCACCAGTTTAGGGCTCCTCCATGCCAGGTTCTTCTACCAGTTATCTCGATGCTAGGGGTTCCCTTCAGTTCCCGCCACCAGCACCAGGGAGTTGTTTTGAGTGTGGGGAGCTTGGGCATATGTGGAGGCAGTGTCCTCATCATCATGGAGGTTTATCTCTGCAGAGGATTCAGCCTTCGACTTTAGCACCAGTTACTTCACCACCTGCCCAGTCAGCTCGGGGTGCCGTTCAATCAGCTAGGGGTCGCCCTAGAGGGGGAGGTAGATCAGGGGGTGGCCAGGCCAATTTTTATGCCCTCCCTGCCAGACCAGATGCTATTACTTTAGATGCTGTGATTACAGGTATTGTCTCAGTTGTTCACAGAGATACCTCAGTATTATTTGACCTTGGTTTCACGTATTCATATGTTTTCTCGTATTTCGCCCATTTTTTGGATATGCCCCGTGAGTCTTTAGTTTTATCTTTTCATGTATCTACTCATGTAGGCGATACTATTGTTGTGGACCGCATACATCGATCATGTGTGGTGACTATAAGGGGTCTAGAGACCCAAGTGGACCTTTTGCTGCTCAGTATGGTTGACTTTGATGTGATATTGGGTATGGATTGGTTATCTCCATGTCATGATGTTCTAGATTATCATGCTAAGACTGTGACGTAGGCGATGCCGGGATTTTCTAGGGTTGAGTGGAGCGATTCTATAGATTATGTACCTAGTAGGGTGATTTCATATTTGAAGGCTCAACGTATGGTTGAGAAGGGTTGCCTATCCTATTTGGCATTTGTGAGGGATGTTAGTGCAGAGACTCCAGCCATTGATTCTGTTCCGGTGGTACGTGATTTTCGGATGTGTTTCCTGCAGACCTGTCGGGCATGTCGCCTGACAGGGATGTTAACTTCGATATTGACTTGGTGCCGGGCACTCAGCCCGTTTCTATTCTACCGTATCATATGGCACCGGCGAAGTTGAAGGAATTGAAAGAACAACTTTATGAACTCTTTGATAAGGGGTTTATTCGGCCTAGTGTGTCACCTTGGGGTGCACCGGTTCTATTTGTGAAGAAAAAGGATGGTTCCATGAGAATGTGCATTGATTACAGGCAGTTGAACAAGGTCACAGTCAAGAACAGGTATCCTTTGCCTGGTATTGATGATTTATTTGACCAGCTTCAGGGAGCGAGGGTGTTCTCCAAGACTGATTTGAGGTCCGGTTATCATCAGCTGAAGATTCGGGATTCGGATATTCTTAAGACAACTTTCAGGATCCGATATGGCCATTATGAGTTCTTAGTGATGTCTTTTGGGCTGACCAATGCCCCAACAACATTCATGCATATGATGAACAGTGTATTCCAACCCTATTTGGACTCATTCGTTGTTGTATTCATTGATGAAATCCTAGTATACTCTCGTAGCTAGGAGGAGCACGCTCATCATTTGAGGATTGTATTACAGAGATTGAGGGAAGAGAAGCTTTATGCAAAGTTCCCCAAGTGTGAGTTTTGGCTCGGTTCAGTAGCATTCATGGGGCACGTGGTATCCAGTGAGGTTATTCAGGTGGATCCGAAGAAGATAGAGGCGGTGCAGAGTTGGCCTAGACCGTCCTCAGCCACGTAGATTAGGAGCTTTCTTGGTTTTGCGGGTTATTACCGTCGCTTTGTGGAGGGATTTACATCAATTGCATCGCCCTTGACCAAATTGACCCAAAAGAGTGCTCCATTCAGGTGGTCGGACGAGTGTGAGGAGAGCTTTCAGAAGCTCAAGACTGCTTTGACCACAACTCCAGTGTTAGCTCTGACATCAGTTTTAGGTTCTTACACCGTGTATTGTGATGCCTAGAGGATAAGCATTGGTTATGTTTTGATGCAGGAGTGTAGGGTGATTGCCTACGCCTCGCGCCAGTTGAAGCCCCATGAGAAGAACTTTCCTGTCCATGATCTTGAGTTAGCAACCATTATTCACGCCTTGAAGATTTGGCGCCATTATTTGTATGGGGTTCATTGTGAGATCTATACTGATCATCGGAGTCTGCATCATCTGTTTAAGCAGAAGGATCTTAATTTGCGTCAGCGGAGATGGTTGGAGCTTCTTAAGGACTATGATATCACTATTTTGTACCTTCTGGGGAAGGCCAATTTGATATAGGAGGGTAGGCCAAAGTTTTAGAAATGAGTTTCTATAAATTGGGCGGAATGCCATGTTTGGGCCTTGTGCCAGTGTTGATTTCTTACTATCCTCTCACTGTTTTTGATTGAAAATCTATACTCAGTCATGGTTATACTTGTTTACTGCATAACTCAGTTTTATTACTCTGTTTTGATGTATATAAATGTTGTTTTGGGCTGAGTACCCTATTTTTACTGAGAGTCCGAGTGGCTTAAGAGGTTTATGACTAAGTGAGGCTGAGGGCCTGATTTGTGAGGATATTTATGGGATCGGGTTGCACGCCGCAACATGTTTGATATTGGTCGAGGGCCTGAGTGATTTATGCCATGATTTGGCTTGATATAGTGCTTGGTTGAAGGAGCCCTTCCGGAGTCTGTACACACCCCTAGTGAGCGCAGGTACCTACTGAGTGCGAGTGCCGAGTGTTGAGTGACTGAGAGGCATGAGTGATGGTGAGGTATGCCCGAGGGGCTGTTCACGAGTGATTGTGAGGTATGCCCGAGGGGCTGTATATGAGTGACTGTGAGGTTTTCCCGAAGGGCTGTATATGAGTGATGTTTTGCCCGAGGGCCTGTTTATGATTTCAACATTTTTGCTCACCTTTGCATTAAGTCTCTGTTTGAAAACTGTTTGAAAAATATCTTTAAATGATGTTAATGGAACTGGATTTAAAAGAGATGTTTTGATTCAAACCCTAATTTTAAAAGCATGTGGTATTTTACTAAGATTTCATAATATGAACTTTATATGGTTTATTGCTCGTCATTACTGTTCAGTCTTTATTTATTATTGTTACTTACTGAGTTGGAATACTCATGTTACTCCCTGCATCTGGTGTGCAGATCCAGGTGTAGCTGGACACGGTAGCGGATGTTGACTATTCCGGTTGCAGATTTTCTCGGGGATAGCAAGGTAGCTGCCTGGCGATCGCAGCCCTGCTCTTCTCCCTCTTATCTTCCTTTAGTTGTATTTAGCTATTTTTCCATACTATGTTAGTCTCGATATTGTCAGACAAATTGTAGTAGATGCTCATGACTAGTGACACCCCGATGTCGGGCTTTTTGTTTCCGCACTTTTGTTTTGATTTGAACTCCTTTACAAATGTTTTTATATTAAATAGCCTTAAATTTTCTTTGAAATGAAAGTATCAGTTTGTTTTGGAAATGAATCGGCTTGCCTAGTTCCACGATAGGCGCTATCACGACAGGGTTAGTTTGGGTCGTGACATTTTGGGTATGGATTGGCTATCTCCGTACCATATTATTCTTGATTGTCACGCTAAGACCGTGACATTGGCAATGCCAGGGTTACCTAGGTTGGAGTGGAGATGTTTGCTTTGTCACACTCCCAGTAGAGTGATTTCATATTTGAAGGCTCAACAGATGGTTAAGAAGGGGCATATTTAGCCTTCGTGATAGATATTAGTGCTGATACTCCTACTATTGAGTTAGTTCCAGCAGTGAGGGAGTTTAGAGATGTGCTTCATGCAGACCTGTCGGGCATGCCACCTGACAAGGATATTTATTTTGGTATTGATTTGGTGCTGGACACTCAGTCCATCTCTATTCCACCATATCGCATGGCACCAATAGAGTTGAAGGAGTTGATGGAACAGTTACAAGAATTGCTTAATAAGGGTTTCATCAGACCTAGTGTGTCATCTTTTGAGTGCATCAGTGCCATTTGTGAAGAAAAAAAATGGTTCTATGAGGATATGCATTGGCTACAGGCAGTTAAACAAGATTACTATCAAGAACAAATACCCACTACCACGTATTTATGATTTGTTTGATCAGTTTCAGGGTGCTAATGTATTCTCAAAAATTGACTTGAGATCGCGGTATCATTAGCTGATGATCAGGGCTTCAAATATTCCAAAGATGGTCTTCACGGCCCATATGGGCACTATGAGTTCTTGGTGATGTCTTTTGGGCTGACCAATGCCCCAGCAGCTTTTATGCACTTGATGAACAACGTATTTTAGCCTTATCTGGATTCCTTCGCCGTAGTTTTCATTGATGATATATTGGTGTATTCTCCCAGTCAGGAGGAGCATGAATAGTACTTGAGGATCGTGCTCCAGACTTTGAGATAGAAGAAGTTATATGCTAAATTCTCCAAGTGCGAGATCTAGTTATACTCGGTGGCATTTTTGGGTCACGTGGTGTCCAGTGACGGAATTAGGGGGATCCAAAGAAGATTGAGGTAGTTCAAATTTGGCCTAGACCATCTACTGCTATAGAGATCCGGAGATTCCTTGGGTTGGCTGGGTATTATCGCCGTTTTGTGGAGGGGTTTTAATCTATAGTAGCACCATTGACTATATTGACGCAAAAGGATGCCCCATTCAGGTGGTCAGATGAGTGTAAAGAAAGCTTTTAGAAGCTCAATACTACCTTGACTACAAGTCCAATTCTTGTTTTGCCTTCGGGATCGGGTTCTCATACAATCTATTATGATGCTTCACGAGTTGGCGTGGGTGTGTGCCGATGCAGGATGGTAGAGTGATTGCTTATGCTTTGCGTCAGTTGAAGCCCCATGAGAAGAACTACCCAGTACACAATTTGGAGTTAGCAACCATTATTTACGCGCTCAAGATTTGGGGGAATTATCTTTACGGCATGCCTTGTGAGGTGTTCACGCATCCCAGGAGTCCCCATCATCTATCCAGGCAAAAGGATTTGAACTTGAGGCAACAGAGGTTGTTAGAGCTATTGAAAGATTATGATATCACCATTCTTTATCATCCCGGGATGGCCAATGTGGTGGCCGATGCTTTGAGTAGGAAGGTAGAGAGCATGGGTAGTCTTGCTTTTATCCCATCTGGGGAGAGACCGTTAGCTTTAGATGTGCAAGTTTTTGGCCAACAAGTTCGTGAGGTTGGATATTTTGGAGCCTAACAAGGTTCTTGCTTGTGTTGTATCTCGGTTGTCCTTGTTTGAATGCATCAACGCGCGTCAGTATGACGATCCCCACTTGCTTGTCCTGAAGGACATGATGTAGCACGGTGATGCTAAAGAGGTTACTATTGGTGATGATGAGGTATTGAAGCCATATGGTCGGATTATGTGCCTAATATGGAGGGATTGCGAGAGTTGATACTTGAGGAGGCCCTAAGCTCGCGGTATTCTATTCATCCCAGTGCCGCGAAGATGTACTGTGATTTGAGGCATCACTATTGGTGGCGGAGGATGAAGAATGATATTGTTGAGTATGTTCCTTGGTGTTTGTAATGTCAGCAGGTGAAGTACAAACATAAGAGACCCGTTGGTTTTCTTCAGAGGCTCAATATTCCGGACTAGGAGTGGGAGCGTATCACTATGGATTTTGTAGTTGGGCTTCCATTTACCTTGAGGAGATTCGATGCGATATGGTTCATTGTGGACAGACTAACCAATTCTGCACACTTCATTCCAGTCACAATCACCTACTCTTCAGAGCAGCTAGCTCAGTTTTATCTTTGTGATATTGTTTGCCTTCATGGTGCGCCCATGTCTATTATCTCGGATCAGGGCACTCAGTTCATATCGCATTTTTGCAGAACAGTGCAGCATGAATTGGGCACACATGTCGAGCTAAGTACGTCATTTCATCTCCAAACGGACGAACAATCTGAGCGTACTATTCAGATATTGGAGGACATGTTACGACCCTGTGTCATTGATTTCGGGGGATAATTGGATCAGTTTATGGCGTTAGTAGAGTTCGCCTACAACAACCGCTATTAGTCGGGTATCTAGATGGCTTTGTATGAGGCCTTATATGGGAGACGATGTCATTCTCTAGTTGGTTGGTTTGAGCATGGGGAGGCTATGTTGTTGGGCATTGATCTAGTTCAAGATGATTTGGAGAAGGTGAAGTTGATTTAGGAGCGGCTTTGTATAGTGTAGTCTAGGTAGAAGAGTTATGCAGACAGGAAGGCTCGTGACGTGGCATATATGGTGGGTGAGACGGTTCTACATAGAGTTTTGCTCATGAAGGGTATGATAAGATTTGGGAAGAAGGGGAAATACAGCCCTAGGGATATTGGTCCTTTCGAGGTGCTAGAGAGAGTTGGGAAGGTGGCCTACAGACTTGCCTTGCCACCTTGTCTATCTGGAGTTCACCCAGCGTTTCATGTTTCTATGCTTCGAAAGTACTATGGGGATCCGTCACATGTATTGGACTTCAGTGCGGAGCAGTTGGACGAGAATTTGACTTATGATGTGGAGCCGGTGGCCATTTTGGACCATCAAGTTTGAAGGTTGAGGTCGAAGAATATAGCATCGGTAAAAGTTTATTGGAAAGGTCAGTCGGTCGAGGAGACTGCTTGGAAGACCGAGCAGGTGATGCGGAGCAGATATCCTCACCTTTTTTAGACCCCGGGTATGATTCTAGACTCGTTCAAGGACGAACGTTTGTTTAAGACGGGGAGAATGTAACGATCCGGCAAGTCGTTTTGAGTATTTTATCCCCGTTTTTCTATTTGATACTTTACATATGTGCATTTGTTGTTATTTGACTTGCAGGGTGGGGGAGTTTTAGATTAAATTGATCACTTAGTCCTAAGGTTAGTAGCTTAAGTTGTAAAAGTTAACCGGAGTTTGACTTTTGTGTAGATTGTTGACGGCCAATTTTGACCCTCCCTTTTAAAATTAATTTATTTACGCTTAACAATTTACAATAAATGCTTTAAAGGTATTTTTCTAGTAATGAATATCTATTTTTATAAATTAATTAGGTATTAGTTTCAAAATTAATTACATAGTACTAATATTGTGTAATTACAAATATATTTACTATTATAAAATAACTTTTGTATGTACATTACATAGGTTTTATAATTTGACAAAATTATTCCGTAATTTCAAAAAATTAGGCTACTTTATAAATATTTTGAAATTAGTGCTTTAATTTGAAATATGTATCATTTATAACTATTAAAATAATTAATAATATATAGTAATTATAATTTTACCATATTTTATTGAAATTGTTATGTTTATTTAAATTGATTTTAAAAGGGTTAAAACTGAAAGGCTACAATTGATATTCCTTCATTTAAAATGAAATGGCTATTCCCTAAATTAAAACCAGCCCAAGTACCAGGCCCAAATCGGAACTAACCCAGTCCAAACACCATCCCTTTCCAACTTGGCAACCCATGCCATTCTCATTGAACCAATGAAAACACGCCACATCACCCGTCTCCCACCCTCACAAAACAAACACAAATCATCTGGGTCATCCATCTCTCAAATCAACGGCCCACGTTTTAAGCCTATTTCCTTTTTAAATCGCAATCGCCCAAAGATTTGACCTCAGCCATCCGATCATAGAGATCCAACGACCATTAATTTTTCTAATTAAATCATTTCTAAAATCCCTAAATTTCAAAGCAATCAGAGTCGTTGATCAACAGATCCAACAGCTCCCGTTCTATCTACCAGTTTCATTTCAGAGACGGTCCTAATCTACCCTAAACCCTAATCATTTCCAGCCCGCCCAGTCACCCTTCTTTCCCTTTCCTCTCTCTTTTTCCTCGTCTCCATCAACCTTCGATCTTCAAATACCTTGCATAAATTTGTGCAAGGTCACACAAAACCCCTGTAAATCATCTCCCCTGTCCCTGCTACACTATGATTCTTGCTTAATATTCCCCTTTTCAACCACGAATCCATGACACCCAAATCCGAAACCCTCAAGCTCAA
Source organism: Nicotiana tabacum (assembly GCF_000715075.1). Classification (NCBI taxonomy): domain Eukaryota; kingdom Viridiplantae; phylum Streptophyta; class Magnoliopsida; order Solanales; family Solanaceae; genus Nicotiana; species Nicotiana tabacum. Next base: position 42,943,188 of record NC_134103.1, read on the forward strand.
AAGAGAAGTCATTTGATTTTCTGTCATAAGTCAAAATCGGAGCCTGAAGTTACCTCTTGCCTTCTGAAATTCGCAAATCCTGCTGCAAATTACTTTTTTCAATCAAAAATTCAAACGTTCAAATTCTGAAACCCTAGACTCAAGAATACAACATCAAATACCCGATTTTCCTTCGCGTTCCGTCAAATCAGAGCATGTATGGGGTCGTCTTAGAGTTTATTATGAGGATTCGAAGTTCAGAAGTCAAACTCAGTGACCTATGGATATTAGAGCTTTAACCACTGGTCCAAAGTCTTCAACGATCAATCCCCCTTCTCAGGTAAAATCAACCTTGTTTTTCCCTCTGTTTCTTTCTAATTTTCACTCGATTTGCTATCATCACCTACTGTGCGTCACTCTCCACTACTGATTTTGAAATTCTGAAACCCTAGAGTATTGAATGCCGCTAAAAAAGTAGTCTTTAATATTCTTACCAACACAATCTAACACATAAACCAGAGCAACCTAAACTCTGAACAGTTATAAATACTAAGAAATTAGGGTTTCTGATAATCAAGTCTCTTACTGGTTTTTGTTCTCTTTTGCCGAGTTCTTTGCTGGTTCAAATCATGAAGGTTTTCTGGGATCCTTGAACAAAAAAGGGAATTTGTTTGGTCTGTTGCCCTTAAGAAGGTCAACACCTTTCATTTCCTTTTCTTTTGGTCGCCTCTCTAAATGATTTAGATATGTCAATGTTAAGTTCTGTAGATTATAATTATGTTGTATGTGTTGGACATGTTTGATAATTATATCTTGTTAGTATAATAATGCTTTATGAGTAGCCAATTCTGTTATGATTCCTTAAGTGATAATCGATTAGTTGAATGATAATTATTGATCTTTGTTTTGAGCCTTCTTACAGCCCCCATGCCTAAATTCTATATTTTTATGTTTAATGTAATATTCATAGTTCTTAGTGACTTACAATGAACTCATTCCTGTTTTATCACATTCAAAATTTTATGAGTTTTAGAAGCTAATTGTACTACTTGGTAGTTATTGAAACCTGAATTTGTTCAAGACTTGTATCCCTGTCCTTTAACTTTAAGTTTGAACTTATAATGTTCAAATACTTTCGTGTCTGCCTGTATTTGTTAAACGGCCTCTGAGTTATCACTATGGACCTTATTCTATTTGATCACTATCATTGATAAACCAATCATGTTCTTGTTTCCCTTTTACCAAAGGTACTGTTACAATGTCCATTTCTGCATATCATTTCCCTGCATTCTATATGTTTATGATCAGGTTGATTATTTGGTAATCTTAACTGATATACCATATGTCCATGTCACTTAACTAAGTTGAAAGAATCTAAATGTCTAAATGCTTTTCTTCTCTACATTTGGTACCTGTTAACTTTGAGAATGGTATCTAAGTTATCACTATAAATTTTTTTATAACCATGCTTAGCTGTTGTATGCATAAGGAACTATCTTATTTGCACCAAGATATTTTCTTCTCATAAATCTTTACTGCATATTTATTCTGTAAGATCAAACTGTATTCCTCTTCTTAGTGCGAGTCATGACTTTGTTTGGATAGGGTGAACTAATAACTGCTGCACATCTGAGTCTGATTGTTCCATAACCTGTTTGAGATCTTCACACACATGTGCAATACATCCATGTCCTTAATCTCTTTGAACCCCTGCTGAATTTCTGTAAAGTCTGCATGCATTTGTCATTTCTGCCATAACCAATTGATAATTTTGGGAATTGAAGTATGGTTTCTTCATACTTATATGCTAAACTGGACTTATGTTTAAATTAAATTTGTTTGATATAATGTTTACATTTCCTTTCTTCATTTGCATGATCAACTTAGTTCTGTAATGTGTCTTCTCTGTATATGAGATTACTATCTCGTTCATCTTATCTATGAACAGTTGACTGAATGTTGCTAGCCTTTACTTAATTCTGCAACACCATGCTTTGTTTTGAACCATGCTCAGTCATTCTTTCTGCTGTTGATCTAAAACTGGTTTTGACTCTCAAACCCTATTGAAGTCCCTTTGTTGATATTGTTTGAACTTGATAACTGGTTGATATTGTTAGAAGCATGATCTTGTTCATACCTTAGGGATACTATGTTTAAATTTGTGAGTGTGTAATCATGATAAGAATTCAGTCCCATGACCTTGATTATATCTCTGAAACAATTGCTGACTATGACTGTTGGTTTGAATCTGCCTTAATTTCTTTAAGTTGCCAAGTAATATTACTAATATCTGTTTATGCTATGCCTTAGTGATTCATTCCTGCAATGGTGTGATTATGAAACCTCCTTGTATATATGTATATTCTAAACTTAGCCCATCTCCCTTTATTTTTTCTTGATATGTTTCCCTATTTAGTATCATAGTAGTATGTATTCTCTTGTATTATTTTATTAAGAGAAAAGTATATATGTTGTGGTAGGTAATACTTTAGTATTTAGTTCGCATTGGAAGGGCCTCGTTGGCACTTAACCCCATAATGAAAATATTTCATTAGCGATTAAGAGTTCGACTCTAGGTCGGGTTCCTCTCCCCGACACAGGAATTTCCCTGGGCCTTGAGTCCTCAAGAGACGTTGAAGTGTCAGGGATCTAAAGGGAGCATCGACCTTGAGTGGGGTTTTCTCCTTAGCTCTTAATTCGTTGACACATCTAGTTCTTTTAGGGTTTAGTGTTTAATGACAACAAAAGATTTCCAATGTGAATTATTTTGCAAAGTAAAGCCACCACATTAATATATAATTTTTCTACCTTGTTAATATTATTCTTGTTTTAATTAAATGCTTATGTATTTGTCATGTGCATCAAAATGTTCTGTAGTTGGAATATGTTAAATGTTCACTTTAACAGATGAAAATGTTCAGTCACCCTTCTCTTCTATAAAAGATTTTTGAAATGCAGAACTTAGTGAAAATTAACTCTATTTCTAAAAGGAAAAACCATATTTCAACTTTCATTTTCTCAAAAGAAAAATCAGAACTTCAGAAAATCGTCGCCTTAAGGAATTTCCAGCAAATGACCCTTTCTTTGAAAATCCTTCGAATCTAAGGTAAATTCTAGATATACTTTCTTACAAACAACTTTTAGTATTATGCGGATAATCATCCCCCCAAATCAAAGTGTTTTTCATAAATAAGGTGGCGACTCTCTTTCATCAACAACAGAGAAACTATAAGTTGAATCCTGTCTTGAATAGTGCAAAATAGGGTGCAACATAGACGACCCCTGAGTGATGTTTTGATTGTTCCGATAGGTTCGTATGGTGATTTTGGACTTAGGCGTATGTCCGGATTTGAATTTGGAGGTTACTTGGTTGATTTGGTTCTGTTTGGCGAAAGTTGAAGTTTTGGGTCGACTTTGCATTTTAAATCAAGATCATCACTTTATTGTTTGGGGTTATTTTTTATGTCTTGTATTGATATTATTAAGTAGTTTTGGCTAGATTCGAGTCATCCGAAGGTTGATTCACACATGAAAGAATTATTAGAATATTAATTTGGCTTGCTTGAGGTAAGTATCTTACCTAAACTTTGTTGATGCACTAGTTGCCTGAATTATTAGTGATAGCTACATGCTATGGGTGACACACATGTATGGGGATTGAGCCTATGTGCATACACCGGGGTATTTTCTATGCCCGGGGTAGTGTTTAGGCTATTTTATGCCTTGAATCCATTGCTTAGCTTAGTATTGTCATACTTCTTATACTGTATTCCCTTTGTGAGATGTTTGAATCATGTAAGATATTATTTGTTTGTTGATCTCCTGTTCTAACATGTTACTTTCAATTCTTGTGGTGCAATCGCCTGACTAGAACTATGGTAGCACTCTTCGCACATGTATACAATTTAGCATGTCACTTATATCAGCCCATGAGTATGTAAGATGATATTTGTTGTTCATGTACATGTATTCTTATATATGTTTTTCTGTTTGATATGGACTGGGTTGATAGCACGTGAGTTGTCCATGAGGATCTGAGTTATGTTAGCATGTGAGTTGTCCGTGCGGTGGTTATATATGCACGTGAGTTGTCCGTGCAGCATGTGGATAAGGGTTCATCCCCATAGGGCCACCCTCTCATGTTTCTCTCTTGATGGTATACTTGCGCAAAGAGGAAAATCGGCCAGTGTGTTTTGTGGTTATTTTCTTCTCTACTTGCAATTTCCTTGGCTGTATACATGTTTTATTCATATATATTCTCTATGTGCTAGATTAGGAATGTATACATGCGTTTTTTGCATATCTTCTCTATATGCCGGGTTGATTAATTAAAACAGAGCATGTTACATTATCTTGTGCACCAAGGAGGCTTTATCTGTAATTCATGACTTGTTGATATTATTTGTTGTGTACTTGTGAAATTTATTAACTGTACAGGTTATTAGCGAGTATACTTAATAATTCTTGTCACTATTACCTCACCGAGATTAGTTATGATACTTGCTGAATACATGGGGTCGGTTGTATACTACACTCTATACTTAATTGGGCAGATCCAGGTATTGGATCGAGTTGTGGGTAGCTGCGACTCGTAGCTGAGGAGTGACTAAAATCTGAAGGAAAAAAGTGAAGGAAAAAAGGAGAGAAGAGTCGCATATAAGGACAGAGTCATACAGCCTGCATGACATAAGATAGCAACAGTTACGAGATTGGAAGAATTTCGACCACAAGTCGTGGTGTGAGAAAGAAGCCTAAAGGGGGGGAATGCCCTGCCCTGGCCTTTGAATTTATTCACAGAACAGTTGCCTATATGGAAAGGACAACATTAAAGTATTTTTAAGAGCTATAGGTTATGAGACTGATAAGCGCATCAGTCAACATTCGAGAACGAATGTTCCAAAGGGGGGAATGATGTTACACTCCATGTTTTTATATGTAAGAGTACGTCGTAAGTTAATTGATGTAAGCTCAGAAATAAAATCATCTTTGAAAAGTTTACAAAGTTAGTTAATCATGTTAACGTGGAGGTTAGAAATATTTAAGATTATGAATACCAAGTACCAAGAGGGTTTGAAGGCTTAGAAGCTAAACGAATTGAAGAAAATAAGTTTCGTTGAAACTCGACAAGTTATAATATTATAACAAGTACTTTTGGGGTGAGACAAGGGTGCTTAACATTATAAGAAAATTATGTTATGAGTTATTTTAGTCGTATGATAGTCGTGTGTTATGGTTTAAGTCAAGCAAGTTATAGAACAAAAGTTGGAAAAGATCATCACAAGTTCCATTCATAAATATGTTGAAACATAGGTCAAATGTAGCTCAGCCTTTCTCCCAATATACTTGGAATTAGGGGATGATGTACCTACCAAATTGAACTACAAGTCTAGTTTCTAAATCATTTAACAGTTTGTCGATACGACATCGGTGTAGAGAGATATTTGTATTTTCGCAAGATTGCGCAAGCAGCTCCTATGGGACCCACAAAGTCGGTGTAAAACTCCAGCTTGTATTTAAGTTCATTCTAATTCATTTTCATTCATTTTTCTCGTCCAAAACAGTTCCTAAACCCTCCTAAATTCTCTCCAAGGATTCATCCATGATTCTAGGGTGAAAACCTAAGATAAAAACATGAATCCAATGCTAGAAACTCCATGGTGCTTGCTACATCATAGTTCTTCATCTTGTGGCTGTTTTGGAGGGTTCTTCGAAGTGAAGTAACCTCAGGTTTCTTGTTTTTCTTGTTGATTAAGGTAATAATCAGTCCCCCTTAAAACTAAAAGTGTTTACACACCAACTTGAACATCTAAAGTTGATTCAAGAAGAGAATACAATACCTATAGTGTTGTGGTGTCACTGAGGATAATTATGGGCTGTGTTTGGCTGAAATTTCAAGTTGTTGATACTTTCTAAGGTGAGTATAACAGCTTACTAATTGTGCTTAACCTTTCTTATATGTTAGTTAAGTTCGTAGGATGATAAGCTACAAAATAATACTTGGATTAGCTTGAGATGTTTTTGTTCTTGATGGATTGATTAGAAAGTTGCTCTTATGAACTTTAAGTGGCTAGAAATTATGGAAAGTAAGTTGTCTATGATATTTTTAGTATGATTATGTTGGCTTACATGTCCATCTTGTTGAGGAAATTGGTAACTAGAAAAGGAAATGGCTATAAAGCACTTGGTAGTTGTTGACAGTGATATTATCTTATGTTGGGCTATTTCGGGTAACTTTAAAATTAAGTACAAGGTTGGAAATCCTTTAAAAGGTATTGGTTATTATACTGAATATATTACTAAGTTTAAGAATGAATGATAATGGGGTTGAAGGGTGCTTAAGGGATTCAATCCGAGCTTGCCGCTCATCGTGATATGTTGATGACTTGTTAATGAAATATTTTGTACCCTATTGTTGATGTTGTTCTTATTATATTGCTCTAGTTGTTGTTGTTGGTATATGGTATTGGAGGAGGCCCTTGTTACAAGGGAGATTCTGCCCAAATTTACATAAAACAAGCTACTAGCTTAAGTTACAGACTTAGCCTTTACTCAACACTGATTTTGAATCTCGTTATGCTATGATAGATTGATTTGAGTTGTTTGAAGAGTTTCTTGAAAGCTATTTAGGACTCAACGATATTACGGTATGTTAAGGATAAACCTTTCCTTCATTTTGTCATGATCCCGTAACTACATGAGTTTGATAATAAGACATAAAGAGAAGTTCATATTCCTGAACTTATGTACATTATCCTAGTCTCAGAAGTTACAGTATTCTCCCTTATAGGGACTTTATATTCAGTTAAGTATTGTTTTCTTCCAGTCAAGAGATCAGAGGGTTTATATACAGTATTATATATAGTATTATAGTATTTTCACCACCATCGAGCTATAATCGGTGGGCAGGCCCCTATTGGGCAACCTCTAATCAGATGGTAAGTTATATACCGAGCCTACTATGGCTGGGAGCCTATGAACGAGCCTAGAATGGCCGAGATACAGAGCCTAGTATGGCTGAGCGCCTATGAGAGAGCCTAATACGGCATAGCAGTTACACATACCAAGCCTTATAGAGTCGGACAACTATTTTACTTACTATATTGAGAGAGTCGAGTCAGTATCAACAGGTAAGCATATCTTCAGATTATCTGTGACTCCCAGTTACTTTTAGCTATTATATTATCAGTTCAGTTTCAACTTTTAGTTATTCTGTTTCCTTACATACTCGGTAAATTATTTTGTACTGACACCCCTTTTGCTGGGGACGTTGTATTTCATGCCTGCAGGTCCTGATTAATAGCTGGACAGACCCTCCCAGCAAACAGAGTCAAACATCCGCTTGGTTGGTAAGCTCTACTTCCTCGGAGTTACCAAGTTTAGACCTTGGAGTCCATTTTATATATACAGGTTTGATGGGTAGGTCGAGGCCCTGTCCCGACCATAGTACAGTTCAGTTATCTCTAGAGGCTTGTAGACGAGTCCTGTATATTTTGTATATCAGTAGATGTTCATGGCAGCTTCGTTGTCCTGCAAAGTTATATATATCAGCTTTTGGGTATGTTTACCCAACAGATGAGAGAGATGTTATTTTCAGACGATTAATAATACGGCCACATCGGCCTAAGTTAAGGGTTACCCCTCCAGAGTTCATAGTTACAGAGTGGTATGCTCGGGCCGAGTATGGCATCGGGTGCTGGCCATGCCTCTTCAGGTTTGGGGCGTGACAATTTCTTACTGATTTCTGGTTTTCTCTTTCCATTTTTGAGTGCTTTCACTGCTTCAATCTTGAAGCTTTGGGTCCTAGTCAATTAGAAGGAATCCATGTTTGGTCTGCTGCCCTCGAGAAGATCAGTACACCTCTAACTTTTCTCTTTTGATTGTTTTATTTGAATGTCATGAATATGTTGTTGTCTTCTGTTAATTGTATCTGTTTATGATGTTTGTCATTAGTATAGAAATGTTATCTCTAGTTCATGAGAAGGTGATGTTAACTTGTGGTCATTTGTCATGCTCATAAGTATCTCTAATTGATATTGATTGAGCTTCTGTGTGACCTTAATGACTTTCTTTCCTATCTCAAATAGCCAACATGATTAAGTTTTCCTTAATATGCTTCAAATGACCTCTCATGGTTGCCTAGGCTTCAGATTTCTTATTAGTAATTTTGTTGTGATCTCTATCTCTACACACGGTTTCGTGCATTCTGTTGTCTTGTGGTCGAGACGGTTGTTTGATAATTCTAACTAGGACAAATCTTAAAGTTCATAGTTTAATCCTTCGCCATTTAACTAAAACATGAAAGTTTAAGTGTTTAAGTTCTCTCCTTCTCTATGTATCTGTCTGATAACTCTAAGAGCAACTTTTGAGCTATCACTATGACATTCTTATGTTCATATCTAATTGTTGGTTGCATCTATATGAAACAACCTTATTAAGAGGAACTCTTGTGAACATCAGTAACCCCTCTGTATATATATTCTGTTATCTTTTATAAAAATAAGACATTAGCCATTTTGTTATAGTTGACTGATAACTGCTTTCAAGCTAAATATAATTGCCTCATGTTTAGATGTAATTCTTAGTCTGTATAGCTGAGTTAAACCTGTTTGGCGCAATACTTTCCTTGTTTTTAATCCCTTTATGACATTACTGACTTTGTGAAGCTTACCATGTATTTGTAAGATCATAACCTCATCTATAGTATTTATGTGTAGCTGATTTAAAATATTGTATGTACCCTGCTCGTCTTCATGATCTCATGTTTATGTGCTTTGTTTTGAAATTGCATTCATTCCTCTCCTTCCCTACTAATTTGAACAGAATCTAATATGTAAATCCTAAGAGAACTTATCATTGCTATTGCTTGGACATAATAGTTTACCTATTTAAGATTTGTGTTCTAATGAAAGTGTGGTTCTGCCATCAATTACAAATGAAGTATGGTTGATAACCTGTGATCTTGTTAAGCACCTTTAGGAACTCCATGTTTGAATTTGTAAATCTGTAGTCATACTAAGAGTCTTGATCATGTTCTGGTATCTTTAATAATATTGGTAGAAGTTGCTAATTATGATTGTTTGTCTGAACCTTTACTAATGCTTTTCAAAGTTCGAAGTAGTGTTGTTAATCTATACATGTGATGGTGGTAAGACCTAAGCTAACCAATCTGTAATTAGTCTGCCAAGGCAGAAGTATCTATATTTTCTGGCTGCTGTCTATCTGAACTGTGTGCTCCTTACCTATCCTTTAAATGTGATCCCGAGTGTTTAGATCTTTAACAGTTATACTATAATGTTTCTGCCTCCCCCATATGTGTTTGAAATCTGACCTTCAGACTTGTTTAATATGTGTATCATTCATTTAGTATTAGAAATATAAGTTCTAAAATGAAATTGTTCTTGTGTCCTTATGTTATTCTGCCAAGGGAGAAGTATACTTTTGTGGTAGGTTGTATTGTGGTAGTTGGTTTACATTGAAAGAGCCTCATTGGTACTTAAACCCATAGGGAAAATAAGTCGTTAGTGGTTAGGGGTATTAAGGAGTAGAGTTTAACTCTAGGTTGGGCTGCTCTCCCTGGCATAAGCATTGCCCTGGGCCTTGAGACCCTTGGGAACATTGAAGTGTCAGGGGATTCAAAGGGGGCATCGACCTTGATTAGAACTCTCTCCTTAGCCCTTGATCCATTGACATTTGTTGTTCTCTTTGGGTTTAGTGTTTAATTACAATGAAAGGTTTTCAATGTAAATTATTTGCCATGTATAACCGCTACATTAGTATAAGTTTCTCATGGTATTTGAGTATCGATATTTTGTTATTTTTTGCTCCAATCATTTGTTTATTTGTTTTATACACCATTGGACATGCAGAATATCTATTTAATGACCTTCTCGTTCTTTTTTTGAACATGTACATTTGTTTTGTCCTGCCTAGTTCTTGAGAAATCAGGCCTAAGACCAGCATTTGCTGTATTTACTGGAAATTCGAAGTCAGTTGTCATCATCTCTATTACTGTCGGGCCTGCCTCTTTGAGGCCCAAATACCAAAGTCCAATCCTATTCCTCTAAACTCCTTTATTATTTACTGCCTTGTTACCTTAGTTTACTTCCTTGTCGCACTTTGCTGTATCTTTGTTGTTTTTTATCTCACATGTATACAACAGTATTGTTACACCCCATATTTTCTTACATGAGAGTACGTCGTAAGTCAATTGATGTAAGCTCAGAAATGAGATCTTCTTTGAAAGTACATAAAGTATGTTAATCATGTTACCTTGGAGGTTACAAATCTTTAAAATCATGGATAACAAGTACCAAGAGGGTTCAAGGGCTTAGAAGCTAAACAAATTGATGCAGATACGCTTCGTCGAATGTCGACAAGTTGGGAATGTTATAACATGTATTTTTGGGGTGATACTATGGTGCTTAACATTATAAGGAGGTTATGTTATGAGTTATTTTAGTCGTATGTTAGTCGTGTATTATGTTTTGAAGTCAAGCGAATTGTGGAACAAAAGTTGGCAAAGGTCATCACAAGTTACATTCATAAATATGCTGAACATTAGGTCAAATGTAGCTGAGAGTTTCTCCCAATATAATTGGAATTACTGGATGATCCACCTACCAAATTAAAGATCTATGACTCTAGTTTCTAACTCATTAAATCATTTGTCGATACGACATCCGAGTACAGAGATATTTACAATTTCGTAAGACCATGCAAGCAGCTCCCAATGGGTCCCACTTAGGCGGTGGACGACCCTTGAACATTTTAAAGGGGTTGGACGGCTCATTTTTGGTCATTTTCGACCAATAAAAGTTTTCAAACTCTCTCAACACTTCCCTAATATTTCTCCAAAGTTTCAACTCGAATCCAAGGTGGTTTTACCTAAACCTAGCCTCAAAGGTTAGCCAAAGTGAAGAAGAAAGTCTCTATGGTGTTGTGATATATTTAAGGGTGATTGTAAGCTAAGGGAAGCTTTTGTTCGGGTTTGTTCTAATTATTTAAGATATCTATAACACCCTATTTCTTGATCTTAAGCTTATATATGTTTTGGTTAAGTTATTTGGATGAAGAATTACAAGATAGAACTTGAAGTTGTATAAGAAGTTGTCTCTTATTGGACTATTTTGGAGTTATGTATATGACTTCATATAGCTAGAAATCGTGGGGAATAGCTTGGTTATAATGTTCTTTTTGTTTTTATGTTTGTCAATATGTTGAGTATGTCGATGATGTTGTAAATAGGAGAAGAAGCAACCACGCAATACCTAGAAGTTATCCATGTTATTGTTATTTCTTGTTGGGTTGTTTGATATTACTTTTATGATGGATATAAGGTTGGAATGTCATTTTAATATATATGTTTATATTCTGGACTTGTTTATGGTGTTGTAAGTACATGGGAGATGGAAAACGAGTTGGGGTTTGGTTCAATCCAAGCTTGCCGCTCGTCGTGTTAAATAATAGATTGATTGGTGTTGTTTGGCTGTTGGGTGTGTTGTGGTGCTGAAGGAATATAGTTGAAGGTTATATGTGTTCTTGTTGTTTTGATGGACTTGGGGAAAGCAAGGAAAACAGGGGAGATGTTACTCATTTTAATATAAAATAAGCTTGTCATTCGTTGTACGATAGTTGTATCATTCGTAGCTTAATGATAGTGTTATTATCATTGTTGTAGATTAAGGTGCGACGATACGAGTTCAATGTGGTCATTGGACAGACTGTGATAAGGTATGTTAAGGATATCCCTTCTTTCCTTTTGGCATGATCCATATGATACAAACGAAACGAGAAAACGCAGAACTTTCATAAATGACTCTATTCATAGAAGTACTAGGGGTGCCTATGTTCTTGATTCCCCATGTGTCCTGTTATTATATCGTTCATTCATAGGTCTCAGATAATACATAAGTTGATGAAGTTTATTTCATGATATTAACTGAAGGCATATTGATCTTATGACATTCCGAGAGATCTTATCGACTTACTTCCTTATGCATTGCATTTATTTATATATGTACATTGATCCATGATTAGATGATGTTATATACACGTATATTATATGTATATGGGGTATGGGAAAAGGTTATAACATTATATATGCACCACCACCTGATCAGTTGGTATACATTGATGATTTCGCCCACAGAGGCTGAGATGATATGATGGGATGCCCTTAGAGGCTTGATGGTGTTATGTACGCATATACCTATGCATGATATGACATTTATACGCACATGCATGACATTATAAATGTTCCATCATTCACATAGCTATTCAGATTTATAGGTTGAGTCATTTACTCCATGTTTCTTTCATGTCTTTTATATATTATTTTTATGCCTTACATACTCGGTACTTTATTAGTACTGATGTCCCTTTTGACTGGGGACGCTGCATTTGATGCCCGCAGGTCTCGATAGACAGTTGACAGTCCTCCTAGTAGGTTATCAGCTCAGCAGAATGTGTTGGTGCACTCCACTTGCTCCGAAGTTGCGTATTTGGTCAGTATGATTTGGACATGTATTGATTGGTATGGCAGGGCCTTGTCCCAACCTTTATGATATTTATGTACTGTTAGAGGCTTATAGATAAATGTCATGTATATGGATACTTGTATGGCCTTGTCGGCCTATGTTTTGAGTGTAGAAATGATCTTGTCAGCCTTATAGGTCCGTATGTCACATGTATAAGTTTCTATATCATGTTGGGTCGTCCTATGTCTAGTATTCCCTTATATTTTATTCTGGTTATCTCATGACATCCATTCCGGCCCATTTACCCATGATAGTATGATATGAAGGATATGTTACGTTGATACTTGGTTGAGTTAGGTATTGGGTGCCCGTCGCGGCCCTTCGGTTTGGGTCGTGACAAGTATTATATTGGATTGAATGCTTTACTCTATACCTTAAGACATATAAACTTAGGCAAGCCTTAAATAACATAGGGTTAAAAGAAGTATTAGTTAATAACCAAACCCACATTTGCTAATTATAAGTTATTCTGTTGTGTTTTTCGCTAACTTTTCTTAAAGATTTTGAAGCCCAAAGCTTAGCAAAGGACGGAAGCTCCTCTTTCAAAATGAAAACCAAACTAAATCGCAAGCTTTATCTTCAAAAGGGAAATCAAATCATTTTCGGAATAAATAAATGATTGTCACCCCAAAAGAATTTTCAAAAAATGGTTTTTCTTCAAGTCTTTAAATCAAGGTATATCTTAGTCATACTCCCATCTCAATAGAACAATATAAGCCCCATGCTTTAGGAATAAAGTTTTAAATTTAGTTCCTTTTAACATACTTTCTTAAATACAAACATCATATATCTCTTTTCAAAATCTCTTTTCAAGTATATATGCATTAATGTTATTTTCCTCTATTAATTCGTACGCTTTTAAACTACACCCTCCCTTTGTAAGAATTACGTCTGGTAAGCCATATCTTTAGAACACTAAGTTAAGGCATAGTATAAATAATTGATTCCAAATCTAGTCTAAATCCTATGGAGCTACCTCGGGTAGATTTTTAGGGGTGCCTAACACCTTCCCCTTAGAAAAACAAGAACCCTTATCCATAATCTCACCGGTTAGCAGATTAATAGAGAATATGACTTAGTAATTAAATAGGTACCCTAGTATATCTTTAAATATTATGTGACAACTCTCTTTTATCAACAATAGAGAAACCACAAGTTGAATCTTTTTTTGACTAGTGCAAAATAGGGTGAAATAATGCCTAGTAAATCAACAGGAGATACCTCTATAAAGTCCCTCACAATCACTATTGAATCAATAGAAAGAACCTTTGCACAAGAATCCCGAATGTAAGCCAAATACTCTAAATACCCCTTCTCAACCATGTGTCGAGCCTTAGAAAATAAAATAACCCTACTCGTGGATGGCAAAAGGTCCCTTTCCAATCTAATCTAGGAAACCCTGGCATAGCCAATGTCACAATCTTTGCGTGATAGTCCATGAGAGCATGATACGGGAACAACTAATCCATAACAAGAATAACCTCAAAATCTACCATATCCAACAACAAGAGATTAACTATAGTATCAAAACCATTAATATTAACAACACAATATCGGTACACCTCATCAACTACTATAGAATCTCCAACCAGTCTAGACATAGAAACATGAATATCAAAAGCATCACGAGGCATACTTAAGTGTGATGCAAAACATGAATACACATATGAATAAGTAGAACTCGGATCAAACAACAAAGAAGCATCTCTATGACAGACTCAGATAGTACCTGTGATGACTACATCAGATGACTTCATCTCATGCCTATCAGGAAATGCACAAAAACGGGCCAAGACACCTCAGGCCTATCATTTCACTCTAGGAAGACCCTAATTGGTAGACCTCTACCTCTAGCTGACTGACCCCCACCTCTGGTTGGCAATAACCCACCTCTTGATGGTTGACCCCTACCTCTAGGTGGCTAGGTAGATGGTGCAGTAACTGATACTGGAATAATGTCTTGGCCACCCTACTATCCTCCCCCCTATTATCGGGAAATGCCTCATATCCCCACACTCGAAACAACCATTCACGTGGCGTAGCTGCCAGCTGAGATCGACCCTGATGACCCAAATCACCAATATAAAAACTCCATATCGGAGGTGCATTGATGGGAGCTGGAGGCGCAATGAATGATGGCTACTCAAAATAAGGATCATAAGCACCATGGTAACATGGTGTACCCCTACAGTCCTAATAGAATGACTTCTACCAATAAGACTCCTACTCTAGATGACGCATCACTAAAAAATGACGAGGCCTCTTATCAGATGTTACCTCTCTCCTCTGGCCACAAATACGCTTAACCTCCTATCAGTCTACACCATCTGAGTGAATGAAGTTTCATTCTCGGACTCTCTAGCTATCTGAAGTCTAATACTATAAGCAAGACCATATTTAAATCTCTGCACCTTATCCCTCTCAGTAGGGGCCAGGATAACTGCATGATGAGACAACTCAACAAATCTCATCTCATACTAAGTTACTATCATACCATCCTGCTAAAAATGCTCAAATTGAATGCACATATCATATCTCTGAGTGGGAGGGATAAACTTATCCAAGAAAAGCTATGAAAATTGACACCCCAAGTAAGAGGAGGTAATCCTGCTGGTCTTCCCATCTCGTAGCTCTATCACCACCTCTTGGATGAACCCTGCATCTGGAAGATAGTGAAATTAAATCCGTTGGACTTAACAATTTCCAAATTATGCAAGATCTAATAACCTTAGTCCAAGAACTCCTAGGCATCCTCTGAAGGCGCACAACTAAAGTGAGGAGGAAACAACTTCTGAAACATGTGTATCCTCATCATCTCATCAGCTGACATTGCAGGCCTAACCTCAGGCAGCATGCAACAATAGGCAAATAACCCCAACAGGTACCATCCTAGGGTATAATAACCATATACCATCTTCTCTGCAGTGTGAGAGGCAGGAGTCTGGATTTCTCTCCTAGCCTGAGAAGTAGTTGGTTCCATAGGAGGCACACCTGCCTGAACTAGTTCTCCATAAGTCCTAATCTATTGGGGTAGTAATGAACCCCTCTAGGACCTGAACTGGCCCTACAGGCTCAACTTGAACTGGAACCCCCTATTAAGAGCTATTTGAGGCTCATGTAATGGTTTTCTAGAACGAGAATAAGTAGTTGTGGGTGTTGCACCACGTGCTCTAGGTTGTGCTCTACCTCTGTCCCTTTCTAGGCCTTTACCCTTGGTAGTGGTTGAAACCTGGGGCTATGGCTCCTGCTCTGTTGATGCTGAAGTGTGTGTCCTCACTATTTGTGAGAGAATAGAGAGTGTGGATTCAATACTTTAGGATAGAACAAAGTCGCACTATAGAGAAAGAAAGAACAGGAAGTTTCCAAAATTCTTATAACCTCTCATAGATAGGTACAGAAGTCTCCAAACCAATTCTCAAGACACTACCAAGAATGCTCATGACTCGTGAGAACTACCTAACACCGCTTGCTAGGAAAGCTAACCCTTAATATTAATAAGAGATATGAAACTAAGAGGTAACTGCATAATAATATCATAAATAAAAGTAAGGCTCAAAAAGTATATAACTAGTTTAAACAAATACAATTATCTAATAACCTCCCAGGACTAGTGTCACTGAGTATATGAGATTATGAAGGATTTAGTTGAATTATTGTGTGAGATCATGGTAGTTATGGAGTAAGGGTATTGTGGGTCATCGGATGTTATGGTCTATGGCTTTGATCCAAGTAGGGGAGTCAGCTATAGACGATCAGATTGCATGGGCATGTGTTATATTAGTTTTGGTCTGAGAAATATTTGTGGACCAGTTATGACTGGTAGAGGGCTGACTTCGAGGTTAGTGTAGAAAAGGAAATTGTAGATGTATGATGTATTACACCTTATGGGCATATTGGAAATCTTGGAATGATTTGGGTTTGTTATTCATGGTGGATGTAGTGTGCAAGGAGAAGGGATTCGCACGCCTGCTTAAAAGCGGGATTAATTCTTTAGGTGTTTGTGTGCTTATAGAGCACAAGTCGTTCAGCTCGTATTGGCGATGCATTGGAGATTAGAGTAGAGTAGATGGCTCTCGAGAAGGTTCTAGTGAGTTCAAGATTTATATGTGGTATTTGAGGGTTCCCTAGATTTGCATATGGATAAGGCCTGAGATTTGCATTGGGGTGGTGTCGCGACTTGCGGTATTTCTATATAATTATTGATTCTATATTTTAGTATTTGAAAGGTTAAAGAAATAACTTCAAATTTGCAAAAGGGTCAAAGTGGTCATTCCAGTTGCAGTACTATCGGGTGTTTAAGAGGGAAAACATTGGCTTCTTGACCTTAAGATAACGTGGTTTCATGCTAGGATATTTTGGGGTGAGGTTTGGGTTAAGGATTGTAGTGTAATGGCAAGGAGAAGTGTTAATATGAAGGAAAGTCTAGAGGATTTGAAGAAATAGGTCAGCTTGGTAGTGGTTTGGATCAGCATAGTAATAGAAGTGATTGGTTCCTTTGGTGTGGTGAGACTCTACTGGTGTTTTGTGGCAATACTCTTGGGTTTTGGTGACCTGTGTGACTTGGTTGAGTTAGATGGATTCAGCTGTGATGGCTTAGTTATGTGCAAATGGTTTTCGAAAAGTTTTTTGTGGTGTCGACCATGGCTTGGGACAGATGTTTTCTAGATGTATGAGGAGTATGATATGTTTTATGATTTTTCCTCCTGGATGCGCTCAAGTGGAGGCATCGGGCTGATGGAGTCTGTATCCTGCTTGTGATTCAGAGCTGATAATGGGATTCTCGTGTTTTCTTAGCATGATGGATGAGGTGCGACGTGTAGGATTGAGGTTTTCATGTACAAGGTTGCAGTTCCGTTTCGACATGAAGGTCATGAGTTCCAGAAAGCATGGACGATTTCAGATATTTAGAAGAATGTTGGCACTATCTAGTGTCACCTGAGAAGGGTGCGCATTTCATAAGGCACATTGTAGTTTGATGTGTGGATGTTTGACTGGTTGTATGGGAATCGCTTGGTTATTGAGTACTGATGTTCAAATTTTTCTTCATGGCACGAAAGATGCATATGAGTGTTTCTCTATGCTCGAGTACCCGATGTTTATCTCAACCCTAGCCGAAAACATCCAATAAACTAAAGTAACGCCGTCTCTTGTCCATGGCTACTGATCCTTCGTCCGCTGGTGGAAAGCCATAGGACAACCACCAAGAAACGCTCAGCTTGATAACTCAGCAACCCCAGCAAAACCCTACTGCAAACATCTCCCCAGCAGCAATAGATTTGCAAAATGGGATTGAAGTCACTGCAGCACCAAATCACCTGGGCAATCCAACAACTACTTTGTTCGATTCAATATTAAATCGACCAATGCCAAACAATGGAAATACTTCTCC
Source organism: Nicotiana tabacum (assembly GCF_000715075.1). Classification (NCBI taxonomy): domain Eukaryota; kingdom Viridiplantae; phylum Streptophyta; class Magnoliopsida; order Solanales; family Solanaceae; genus Nicotiana; species Nicotiana tabacum. The sequence goes on from NC_134103.1 coordinate 42,961,092, forward strand.
ATATCAATATCAACACCCACATGACAATTTGGAGGCTCGCAACATAGCTACAAAGAGCATCGAACACCCTAAATGCCCAAAACTTCACCAACTGGTTGAGTGTGTATTACCAGAAGCTCAAATTGGCAAAGGAAAATATCAATCTATTGGTAATGATGCAGGGATTGGTACTGAATTTCCAAAAGGCCAATTCGAGGGATAGAACATAACAACAATACAAGAAAATGTTGCTGCAAATTCACAAATACCAGCTGCTCGACGAAATGCCACAGAGAACTACATCAATAATTTGAAGGAGAAATCGATGGACATGCTTCTCAACATGATATTGAAGGTAGTCTTCAAGGAAATTCCCACGGAAACCCAACAAAAAGTTATGCTCATTTGGAGCCTGCTTCATCAGCGGGCCTATTACCGGGGCATAGTGAATTGCCTGATAAGGCCACTGCATCCCAAATGAAGGAGCAATGTGGAGCACAGAAGAACACTCATAGCATTCCTATATCAATGCACCATCAGCAAAGTCCAACAGAGCTAAGCCACACTGTCACAACTGCACTGATGAGCTACCAAAACACTACTCCTCTTACACAAGTGCAAAAGCAACTTGTAAGGAAAGACCAGTTACACAGAAATACCTTACAGACCCTTCCAACTACTGAATCACCTAACCACAACAATTTTCCAAAGATATCATCCATCTTTATTGCACAAACAGAACTGAAAGGAGGAGTAAAAATTGCTTATTTCAATGTTAGAACTGTCTACATTGACCTTGAAAATGAGTATGATCACACTACTGTCTGGATAAAACAATTCATGCTCATACAGGGGCAGAGAATGCAACTCCAAGCATGGACTCCAAACTTTAAAGCCAACGGAGACTCACCTATTATCCCAACTTGGGTGATACTACCAGAACTGCCCTGGAACCTATACTATATGGAGATTCACACATTGTTGCTATCACCAGTTGGTAAAGTTTTGCATCTTGATCTTGCCTCAATACAGAAGACTAGGGGTAGTGTTGCAAAGGTAAGGGTACAGATTGATCTATCAAAATAAAGACCTCATCATGTCTGGCTTGGATTTAATGAAGAACAAGATGAGAATGACGATGGTCAATGGATTGAAGTAGATTATGAGGATCTGCCAACTTACTGCCTACACTGCAAATACCTTGGAAATACAATCCAATTCTACCCAACCAAAAGAAGATAGGAAGAGGGGAAAGAAAAATGATGTTAATGAAACAACAGCTCAAAAAGATATTCAGAAATACCACAACAATTCTGGGAGCATAGCCATGCAACAACCATAGATGTAAATAGGGCACATGCAGGACAAGGACAAAAATCAGAAGTAAAAGCATGTCACACAGAACCAAAGAAAGGACAACACTGAAGGACTTCATCGGAAAATAGCAACACGACAAGCAATAAAGAATAACCATTCCAATGAACAATGGCAAACCTAAAGGAGGAAGAACTTCAAAGGTGTGAATGCTAAGACCACACAGCAAAACATCAGGCAATCTGTTAACACAACAACTGGAAACTAGAAACAACTAATCACTAAGACCACACACATGGCATCTAATCTACCAAATAATATTGTAGTAGTTTAGGAGAATGGGGAGATAGGTGGAGATCAAACAACTACCAATCCCAACAACGTGTGTACATGATTTGGAAGAGGAAAGTTGGATGAACAGGGTGAACCTTCATCAGTAAGGGATGGGAAACCAAAGGAATTAGAAGTCCCACAAGTACTACAAATCCCCAGTGGTCATGAGAAGGGTCACATGACAATTATTAATCGAGAGAATGAATCCATAGGAACACAACCACTCACAACCAAGTCCAAATCTAATCCCAGCCAAAAGAAAAGGAAATAATTGACAAGACAAAGGGAAGAAGTAGATTTGAATCTAGGAATTACTGGAACTGTAGATTGCGACCAAGCTATACTCTCACCTCATGCCAAGGAAACAAGAACTGGAACATTAGTAGTACCATCAGCAATAGCTACCATGGATCAAATCTCACCATCAAATAGGCAGGAGGAAGCAGGAATCAAAAACTTTGAAACAATTACAATCACATAGAATAATGCCAGTTCAACAAGTTCACTCCATCTGTACTAGAGGAATATGATTCCCGGCACAATCAGACTCAAAATAAAGAATCAAACTACAGCAGTGACGACCTAGATGGAGAGGATCAACAAAGCATGGTTTTCCAGAAAAATATAGGGACTATGGAGCACACTAAACTCAAGACAGAGGTGCAGACCACTACAGAAATTCCTAAGATCGGTTCCACATACAATCTCCAAATGAGGGAAGAAAATATGAGAGTTATGAAGATGACTTCTGAGATGTTAAAGGAGGCAACAATGAGGGCTCATGATGATATTGATCAAGCTATAGTACTAAGGGAATCAGGTACAATTGAGACAATGCCCATTGCATGTGCTTCAAGTACTAGATATCCAATACAAATACAGATCAATGTACCATTAAAATCACCAGAGCAGGTGTTACATAATATAATCACATACGAAGTATTGCCTATGGAAATTCAAAATGCAATGGTGGAACAAGAGCAACAAGAAGATGAGGGTGATGATGAGTCTACTACTGGGAATTTTAAAGCTATTGCTAAAGAATGAGATCTATCACCTAGAGTTTCCTCTAGAAGTGCTAAGAAAGGTAAGGAGCAATAGAATAAAGAATCTCTACAACCAATAAGAAAATAGCCCAAGATGGCAGCCTCAATGACTAATTAATGATTAAAACACTAATATGAAACATAAGGTCTGTTAAGACTCAACATGCCTATCAGAGAGTCATCAACATGTAAAGGGAATATGGTTTTTTCATTTTTGCATTTATGGAGCCATTTCAAAAGCAAAGGTATATCCAAAACTACAAGAGGGGATTAGGTATGAAAGATGCAATATCAAATGTCAATGGGAAAATGTGCTTATTCTTTGATGCAGTGGTGGAATGAGAGTTGGTGATTGATACTGAACAGAAGCTCACCATCAAGGTGTATTATAAGGATATTGAAAAATATATTATGATGACTTTTGTATATGCAAAGTGTTCATCACTGAAAAGATTAAAATTGTGGGACAATCTATATTACCTTGCCAACGACATGAAACTGCCTTGCGTAAGTGGAGGAGATTTTAATATGGTTCTTAGTGAAAAGGAGAAGATAGGAGGACTGCCTGTATACCCCCCAGAATATGAAGATTTTTCTTCCTGTGTTAACTCATGTAGATTGTTTGATCTTGGATATAAAGGCAGACCCTTCACTTAGTGGAATAGGAGGTCAATTGCAAAATGCATTTTAAAAAGACTGGACAAAATACTAGTGAACCTACCTTCCTAAATATTATTCCCTGATATAGAAGTAGAGCATCTCATTAGATCAAGTTTTGCAATTTGTAAAACCATTCATATTCCTCAACTTCTGGACAAAAAATGAATCCTTCATGGAGGTGGTTACACAAAATTGGATGGCTGATTTCACTGGTGATCCTTTCTTAATGTTCAAGCAAAAACTAAAGAGGACTAAAATTGCACTATCTAAATGGAGCAAGCTCACTTATGGAGACATTTTCAAGCAACTGCTATTAGAGAAGCTGTGGTTAGGGTGAAGGAAATATGTTTTGAAAAAAAAACAACAGTAGAGAATAGAATACTCCTTCAGAAGGTACAAGCTGAACTTAAAACATACCTGAGCATTGAGGAGAAGTATTGGAAAGAGAGAGCATGTATGACATAGTTTGCAGAAGGGGACAGAAACACCAGATATTTCCATAACTATGTCAATGGAAAAAGGCAAAAGCTACAACTGAAGAGAATACAAAATAATACCGGTGCATGGATAGAGTCACAACATCTCATGGCTGAAGTTGCAGTTGATTTCTTCTAGAAATAATTCATACAAGAAGCTGAGCCTACGAGTTTTGAACTACTTAAAAATGTTCCTACAATGGTATCTGCTGAACAGAACAGAGAGCTATGTACAACTCCTACAAGAGAAAAGCTAAAGGCAGCTGTTTTTGCATTGAGTGGAGAGAGTGCAAGTGGTCCTGATAGATTCACTAGCATATTCTTTCAAACATGCTGGAAGATTATAGGGGAAGATATACACAACACAGTGAAGCAGTTCTATGGAGGAAGACCTTTACCTAAGGTTATAACACACACAAACCTTGTTTTATTACCAAAGAAATTAATGGTCCAAACTTTCTCAGATCTCAGACCTATAAGTTTGAGCAATTTTATACACAAGGTTTTCTCTAGAGTACTTCATGATAGGTTGGAAATGATTCTGCCTTCTTTGATCTCTCCCAACCAATCAGGATTTGTCAAGGGGAAAAGTATTTTTGAGAAGATTCTGTTAACTCAGGATATTGTCACTGACATAAGATTAAGGGGTAAACCTGCCAATGTAGTGATCAAACTTGACATGGCAGAGGCATATGATAGGGTTTCATGGAGATACCTAATGCATGTGCTAAGGAAGATTGGATTTGTAAAATTCTTTATCAATATGATATGGAATCTAATTGCTAATAACTGGTACTCAGTTCTGATTAATGGTCAAGCATCGGGTTCTTCCACTCAACAAGAGGTGTTAAACAAGGGGACCCTTTATCACCGGCCCTATTTATTCTCTCAATAGAGGTACTGTCCAGATCTTTGAATAAGCTATTTGAAGACAAACTGTTCAAGGGTTATGGCATGCCAATGTGGACTGATCCATTAAACCACCTAGCCTATGCTGATGACACTATCATCTTTGTTTTTGCTGATCAATACTCCTTACAGATGATAGTTAAAGTTTTAGCAAACTATGAGCATATGTATGGGCAATTAATTAATAAAGAAAAGAGATCTTTCTATGTGCATTCAAATATTGCTGCAACATTTATCAACACAATGGAAGACATCACAAGTATCTCAAAGGGTGAATTCCCATTTACTTATTTGCGTTGTCCAATCGTTTATACTAGAAGAAGAAAGGATTACTACAATGGACTTACACAGAAGGTGAAGACCAAACTACATTCATGGAAGGGTAAGCTTCTATCTTATGAAGCAAAATTCACTCTGATTTCCAGTGTACTTCAAAGCATGCCAACTCACATTTTCTAAGTACTGGATCCACCTGCCAATGTACTACAACACTTTTTTTTTTGGGCAAATTATACTACTAGGCAGTCTTCCTAGTAGCTAATTTATTAATAATAAAAGAAAAAAATCACAAAGAAAGAGTACAAGTAAGGAGGGCTATAGCAAAGTATTGTTTCCTCTATGCCCTGCCTATATAGTCATCCCTATGCGCCTCCATTGCCTTTTAGTGACAGACTCACGATGTGGCTGCCATCAGAGTCTCACGAGGGAGAATGATCTCATAGCCGTTTGGATATTTTCTAAAGGCATAGGATAAGTAGCAAACACATACTGAGCTAGGCCTTATATTTTAATTCCTATTGAGGCATGAATAATCTCATATACTAGGCAGTATGTAAAAAATAAGAACTTGAAAAAAATAGATATTGTATGATCATCATAGAGTTTATAACATATTCTGTGATGATATTACATATTGTGATGATAATAAAATGGTAAAATAAAATTATGTATGAATAATTGTCTTGCCCTTTTTTCTCGTGCTTTATGAATTCTTCGATTTGTAGTACCTTATCTTCGTCATCAACCCTCTTTGAAATGTCTTCTAACATCATCATTTTTTTCTGGATCAATTGGACTTGTTAGATCTTGTGGAGGTGGTAGGTACAGTCACCTTTTGCTTTGCAACCCTCATTTCCAATCGCCTAATCACAGCATCTTGTGTCATCTTACCATCCCAGCTATGTTTCCTGTCAAGTATCTTCTTCTTACTTTTGTTTGAACCACTTCTCAAGGATGTCGGTGAAAGATCTCCTTCCCTAGCTACGATTGCAAAGGCTGCGTCTAGCATTTCTTTCTCATCCACTTCTTCATAGATACCTTGTCCCATACCCAAACCAAAATCATATATTGGATTGTGTCCGAGCAATATAGCTCCTTTGTCGGTTCATGGATTATCAAGATCTCTTAAGATATCCATATCATGTAAAACAAGAGCATGGAGAATATTTGTTGGTTTCAAGTTGAATATTGCAGCTATTGCATTGTTACTTCCAGTAGGTACTGCCTTGTGCATCGAGGAACTTTCTATCTCTTTCGAGCCTGCTGCAATTATTATCTGTTGTTGCTGCCCAGAAGGTACAAAAACAGCAGCATTTGGACTCAGAAGTTTCTGCTTTTGCAATTTAAAGGAAGAGTTTGAAAACTGCTCTTGTCCTTTGTGAACAACGATTGCTTCCTCATTTGATGGAGAATTTGCTGAGAATTGTTCTGCCTCATAAGCACTATCAGCATAATCTTCTTCTTCCTCCTCCACTTGTTTAGCCCATGTCTTATGACTCACCATAACAATACTTGTCGCACCTTGTTTCTCCTTATAACCACTTCCTTAATTTGTGGATGCTTGAGAGAAAGTTGTATTTGCTTGTTAGTTGTTACCTGTTGATAGTAGTTGCTGTTCAGAATTGACTGCTCACTCGCCATAAGATTCCATCGATTGGGAAGGGACCTCACGGATGGAGGTATTCAACGTAACCAATGGTCCATTGATTTTTGGAGTTGTGTTTATGAGCATTGCTTTCTAAGCATCCTTTACCATTTTGGCAAGATCTGGATTGGATATGTGTAATGTTGGTGAGGCTGCATTAGGTTCTTTCCCAGTCTCTTGCTCATTAACAGGAATAAGTGCAAGAGCCTTGGATACTTCTGCGACGCCGCTGTTTATAGCATTTTGCCGAACACCCAAAATCTTAGCCAAATTGTCGCTGCTTCGACCTCCCCTGTTATTGCTGGAATCTGGTATTATTTGCAAGTTAAAAGCACCAGTTTTTGAAATAATCATTGAAGCACCTGTAGCTTTTGAATTCTGCTTCTATTTTGCAGTACTTGGAGTGTTTGATTGACTGGTATTTAAGGTTTCCTCACATTGAAGTTGCTGCACCCTTTTTCCAGCATCAACGACCATTGTTCCATTCAGTACATTCCAACAGGAAACCTGATTACAAGTACCGTGTTGATCCTTAGCTTTTTCTTGGACATTAAAAGATTGGCCAACACATTCCGCACCTGTTCCAATTTGGACATCATGTACAACTGAAAAAGATGTTTGAGTTGCTACTGTATTGTGAGTTTCAACAACAGCACTTACATAAGACATTTGCAAGGCTTTTTTGGAGCAACAGGGATGAAGGAAGAAGTAGACACTGGAAAAAATGACAAAACTTATGATTGCCAAAGGAGGAGGGTGGAGTGGGGTTTAGATCTCTTGTGCATATTGTACAAGCATTATTTGCAAAACTGTGGTGGAACTTCAGGACTAGTAAGTCACTACGGGCCAACTTCATGTAGAATAAGTATTGCAAGAAAGAACTTCCTGCAGTTGTTCAATTTAAACAAGGCTCACATGTTTGGAGAAAAATGTTACATGCAAGGGAAGAAGTAGAACATGAATTATTATGGGAGATAAAGAGTGGAACCTCAAACACATGGCATGAGAATTGGACTGGCTTAGGTGCATTGTATCATGTCATACCCCCAGAATTCCATATCAATGAAGAACTTCAAGAAGTAGCTGAATTGAGAGAGGAAAATGCCGGGAATGACCAAATGCTGGAACAAAATTTTCAAACAGAAATTGCAGATCACATAAAACAGGAGGTGTACTTTGAGAATAGTAATGGCTATTGGGACACACCAAAATGAATGTCTACAGCATCAGGCGGATTCACAGTAACCACTGCTTGGGAAATTTTGAGGCACAGGGCACATGTAAATGCTGAATATAAGCTGCTGTGGACAAAGGGCCTACCATTTAAAATATCTTTCTTTCTATGGAGATTATGGAAAGGCAAGATACCTACTGATGACTTGTGGAGAAGGAATGATTATATGGTAGTATCAAAATGTTGGTGCTGTGATCAACCCCAAGAGGATTCCTATCAGCATCTATTCTTACTAAATCCTACAGCTAATAGAGTGTGGAGGACATTTGTGCAAGCAGCAGGTATAATTGATAATCTAGTGCAGGTTCACCAAGTCATTCGATCTTGGTGGAATTTTGATTGTTGTCCCAAACTGAAGCCCTTATACCAGGCAGCCCCTGCAGTGATCACTTGGGAAATCTGTTAGAGGAGAAACACAAGGAAGTATGGAGGTACAGTTTCGTGCAACATGGTGATTCATGAGGTTAACATGACATTACACAATCTAGCTAGGATTAGGTATCCTTGGATGCCAAATATCCCTTTACTATGGCCAGACATGATAATATTTTTTGAAGGATACAAACCTTATGTTATGACTAAGAGAATAACATGGGAGCCACCTTATGAAGAATGGTTCAAATGTAACACTAATGGTGCCTTAAAAGGCAATCCAGGATCAAGCTCTTATGATTTTTGTATGAGGAACAGTGGTGGAGATTTGGTACATGTTAAGGCAGAGAGGATAGGAGAGAGTACTAATATTGTGGCAGAAGCAAAAGCGATCGTAGAAGGGTAAGCTTATTGTGTTAATCAACAGCTGCACCCTTTGATCATAAAGACAGATTCACTGGTGATGAAGAGAATCATAGAGGGAGATTGGGAAACTCCATGGTGTATAGGAAAGGAGGTGAAGAGGATAAAGATAACGAAGGAGCAATTCAATGTGCTCTTTCAACATGTTCTAAGGGAGGGCAACACACTGGCGGATTATTTTGCTAACACAACTTTCTTTTTTGCAGGTACCATGACATTTAATTCATTCACTGACTTGCCAAGTGGAAGGAGAAGGATACTCATACTTGATTAGTCAAAAGCTCCTAATTTAAGGATTAGGATTGCCAAGAGAAAAGCTCTAGATTGAACATAGATGCAGTTGAATGCTCAGGCCAATTTAATGATAACTAGATGTACACTGTTAGTCCAGTGCTTCAAAATATGCAACACAACAGCGTGTTGTTGGTTATTAATGGGGTCATTAAGAAATCAAAGCACGCAGGTTCAACCAAAGAAGAAGGTCCTCTAATGCTACTGACAGATAGCCATCATGTAACACACTACTAGCAAGGACTAAACTCCAAAAGAAAACATGGGCAATCGTTAAGCTAAATACGGAATTTGACAAAATATGGCACCAGGTGAGAGCGTTTGAAGGTGCTACTTTGAAGTTATGAACACAGCTGATGGATACGCACAACACTTCATGCTTTGAATAAAATTTGTAATAGTTAGTTCTTAATGTTTTTCATCGCTTTAGACATCCAAACTATGCAATTTGTAATATTTAGTTTTTATATTTTATATAAATTAGCCACTAGGGTACGACTCAAGTGGTATATTTTCTTTAAAACAATATGAGTGTCTCTCGTGAGATGATTGTTTATCGGGGATGTATCAGTCATTTGAGTGGTAGAGTTGTGATCGGATATGGAGATTCTTGTATTCTTGGGATTTGGATACTAGAAGTTCTCATAGGCATACTATACCTTGGGTTGTGTACTGTAAAACTATGGCCAGAGTTAGATATCTAATGGTATATTTTATGGATAGGTTAATGTGGATCTTTGGAAGGTTATTTACCTATTTCGGGAGGATCGAAATTGATTAAGGGGGCCATTAGGAGGCCTGATGAGAATGTGTATACTACATCGAATCAGATTGGTTACTCAGCACAGCTGCTGTTGAGGGGTGTGCCTTTGGCTAAGGTTGATATTATTCCTATCCGGATATGTTACAGGTGTTACTCTCTTTTGCTATGATGGGTAGTGAGACTGTTGGCTATTTACACACATAGTGTGGTCTTGTTTTTGCCTTGTGGAGAAATTCAAGTGAGATAACTCTTGGGGTGTTGAATAGTGGATTGTGTCTTGGTTATGGTCTTCCTATTTTTGGTATATTGTGCTATCCGTTTCTTCTTGGTTATGGTTATGCTCTTGGCATGTTTGTTGTTGATACACAAGTGTTTTTTGATTGTGAGTATTATGGCTCGATGGGTAATCCATGGCGATCGGTATGTTTGGATCGAGTTACGCACCACATCGGAGTTATGTTAAGATATGATCCTTTGTGCTTATTTCGTGTGTTTTGTTTCTCCTCTATGAGATGGCTTCATAACATTGCACTTTGTGGTGGTATCTATTGATCTTGTAGGACGGTTCTCTCATTTGGTTCTCCTTTCATCACTGGATATGTTTGAGTTGTTGCTTGTCTAGTGCACAAATTGCATCGTATGTAGCTCTGGGTTTCATTGGTGTGGTTTGTCAGTCGAGTAGTTTGCACTGGTAAAATGAGATTTTTGGACCTGTAATTAGTGCTATCGGATTTGGTTAAGGTATGTTCGAAGAATAATGTCAATTGTTAGCTTAGAATTTGGCAATGGTTCTTAGCGAGCGAGAGAGCTCCGCGACTTATGGATCTTTTGGGTAGTTATAAGTTTCTACATGTTTCTTTCATCTTTGGCAGTGTAAAAGGGTTCATAACAAGGTTTCTTTGATATGAGGTATGTCTCCGGTATTGGGTTTGTTAATGGGCAGCTATTGTGGTCGGAAGTTATTGTTATGAGTATATGAGTTATGTGGTAGCTCATGTGATTATATCTTGGGATACAGTTATGGCATGATACAGCTTGTTTAGACTTATACGGGGTATAGATGCGCGAATCGGGTCTCATGATAAATTCCGTATATTGGAGACTGGGTTCTAAGGTTTGTGGACTAAGGTTAAAGGAGGAATATTCAGTTAGGTTATGTTGACGTAGGATCACCCATGGTTATGTGTATGGTTAGTTTAGATGGTGATTTGATGGCTTTGGAATGACCCTTGGCACAATCGAGGACAAACATATGTTTAAGTAGGGGAGAATGTAATGACCCGACCGGTCATTTTGAGCATTTGCATTCCGTTTGGTGGTTTGAGGTCTTGTGTATCTTCATATGATGTATTATAACTTGAGTGTATGGTCTGTTTTAGTTTTCGAGTGGTTCCGGGTGTCACGCCCCGACCTCAGGGAGCGCGACCGGCACTCAACCGAGATACCCCGGTTAAGCAAGTGTGCTAGATGCCTTCTACCCAACCTTTCCCATTAACAATATAAGAATCAGTACAAGTGATAGGCATGAGAAGAGTCAAGTGTTCCACATTCTTTTTCCATTATTCAAAGGATATTTATTTACGGTTTTCAAAATATTACGAGTTTATAGATATGATGAAAAATAGTTTTGCCAAATACCAACACTTCTAGTTCCATTCCAAACATCAGACACCATCCACAACCAGTCTATGGAGCCTCTAAGTACAATAGAAGTGAAGAATGGAAGTGTCGGCGATAAGGCCCCGGCTATACCTCAAAGCAGAATATACGACGTCAAATGATATAAAGCCTGGAACATAGTAGGACTCACCAAAACCTGCTGAATAGGGAGTAACTGCTATCGAGGATCATGACCGCCCGCTGATGAACCAACTGCATCCATTGAAGAGGCAGCGCCCCCGACAAAAGGGACGTTAGTACATGTAGAATAGTACTAGTATGTAAAGCTAAATGTCCTCTTTCAAAATAGAACGCTAATATAATAAGGGGGGGAAATTATGGAAACAACAAGAAACAATCAACAATATCCAAATGCCAAGTTTCAAACATAACAATTTTCAAAATACGGATATAATATGTTTGTTTTTTGGGATATCATTAGTACCGATTGAGATATACCACCATGTATTTTGCACAGAGTCCGATCACGACCCGATCGGCTAGGTCGTCTTTCCCGAAGACATCAACCACAATCACAATTACTATCATGAACTACAATCATTATCTCAATCACAATCTCAAGCACAATTTCAATTACAATTTCTAGCGCAATCACCACCATATGTGCGGCATGGCATCCGATCACGACCCGACCGGCTAGGCCGTCTCACCACAATGCCGTATGGATCGACATCAACCTTTTCTAGTAATCACCTCATCCCAATAAAGGGGAATATTCTCATCACAATAATCTTATCCCAAATAAGGGGAATAATCACAATGCACCATACACCGGCACGTGTAGTTTCGAGGTTAGGTTATTCCTACCTACCCTTCCTCGTTGACTAATGATACTCCCAAAAATATTTTGTTTTGCACATAAGGAAAACGAAAGTACAAATATATTTTATATTCACCTTATTATCTTTCACACTATATATATCTTCATTAGTATTTTCAACCATTCACAACATCGTTATTTCCTTGGCTCTCTTGGCCATACTTTTGATTCTTCATTCATGGCACGGTGGACGTATCTCATACTCCATACTTTCATTTCTTTCCTATCATGGATCATCATCATAAATATCAACAAATAGAATACTCCAAAAATCATAACTTTAGGTTCATTAGTAATGAAGACTTTAAACAAAATGGATTTCATTCCAAGAAATGGAGTAAAATGATTGAAAATCAAAGCAAAAAATAAAATCATAAACGAGTAACACATCATTTATTATTGAAAAACTTTTTCCCAAAAGGGCAACACACAATTTCAACTCATGAATATATAAGAGCTCAAAATACAATGGAAATACATACAAAGCATAACATTAGTTAAAACATCCACATTTGGGCATGACTTGAGTACATAAGCTTTTAGGCAAATCTATTTTCAAAGTCAATTTGGAACACTTGAATCAAGGCTCATTTCATAACCTTTCTCACATCATTTCATTTCCTTGGCACCATTGGCCATAAGTATAATTTTCATTCTTGGTATGTTGGCCACATTTTATATCTCCAACTCACTTCTTTCACTTTCAAGCGTCTTTATAGATTATCAATAATATCAACATTCGAAATCAAGGCCTTACGTATATATATGAGCTATATGAGTTTTAGATGCATTGAGTATTCTTTCCAAGTTATGCATAATGGACTTTCATTTGAAACATGAATTGAAGTTATAATGCTTGAACATATAAACCATACTTGACATTTAGGGGAACATCATGGAATTCAAGTGGACCACTTATGCATTCGCAGAATGGACCGCAGAATCACTCTCCAAAATTCATCATGCCAAATCTATGATGGATGTGCAGACGCGAAATAACTATGCGATCGCATAATGGACTGTAGAACAACCTTAAAAACTCAAATGATTCTCTGCTCATCTCCGCGATGATTATGTGACCCGCAAAATGGTTATGCGGTCGCGAAACTAACCACATAATCGCCTTCTTTAGCCAAAAATTTCGATCAAATCCTCAGCACCTCGGCACCAAAAAACCTCAAATTCCTTGAAAAAATTTACGGGGCCTTACACCGGGTTGATTTGGAAGCTTTAAGTTGGAAGAGTTGAACAAGTTTGACTTTTGTGTAGTTAGCCTCAGATCAGAGTTTTGATTGTCCCGTTAGGTCCGGATGGAGATTTTGGACTTGGGTGTATGCCCGAATTTGCATTTGGTTGACTTAGAAGGTTTTGGCTCTAATTGGCAAAAGTTGGCAATTTGAAGGTTTGAAAAGTTCATAGATTTGACGGAGCATTAAACTTGAAGTTATCGAGTTTGGATTATTGTTTTGGTAGTTGGAATAGGTTCTTTATGTCAATTGGAACTTGTGTGCAAAATTTGAGGTGATTCCAAGTTATTTAGACGTGTTCGGCATAAGTTTGGTATTTGGAAATTTGGAATAGTTCGTTAAGCTTGAATTGAGATGCAATTCATGGTTTTGATGTTATTTTGTGAGATTTGAAGCCTTGAGTAGGTCCGTGTTATGTATTGGAAGTTATTGGAATATTCGGACGGGGTCACGAGGGGATCGCGTGCGTTTTAGATGATTTTCATACCATTTTGGGTCATGTTAGTTATTGCTAGTTTTGGTAGGGACCTGGTGTGGTCGCATCTGTGGAGGGTTGGTCGAAGATGCAAAGTCGCACCTGTGGTTGGAGATGTGCACCTTTAGAGTTTGGCCGGACTGAGGAATTTCACTTTTGCGCTTGATGAGCTGCACATGCGAAGCCACAGATGCGGCTGGCTTGTCGCAGATGCGATGAGCGGCCTGTTGAGGCATACTCACAGATGCGAGATTGGAACCGCAGAAGCAGTGTCGCTGATGCAGTCATTTGTTCGCAAATGCGGATTCACTGGCAGCTTGTTACATTTCGAAGGTTGGTTCATTTTATCACAATTTGAGATTGGGAGCTTGGATTTGGGCAATGTTTGAGGGGATTTTCACTACTTGTGTTGGGGTAAGTGTTCTTGATTCGAATTTGATTATTATTCATGATTCTATCTTTGATTTTGGCATTGGATTGATGAATCTAAAAGAGTGATTGGGGGTTTTTGACAAAACTTTTCTAAAGTGAATAATGGGGTTTTGAACATCGATTCGAAGTGGATTTGGATAAAACTTATATGGCTGGACTTGTATTCGAATGGGTTGTCAGAATTTATGAGTTTTATCAGGTTCTGAGGTGCGGGCTCGGATTGACCTTTTGGTTGATTTTGAGTATTTGATTAAAGATTCAACCTTTATTGTTTGGGTTTGGTTCCTATAACATTATTTGATATTTTTGAATTGCTTTTGGCTAGATTCGAGCCGTTCGGAGGTTGATTCACACGGGATGGTGTTTCCAGAGTATCGTTTTTGCTTGTTTGAGGTAAGCATCTTACATAAACTTGGTTGAGGCACTAGTTTCCTGGGTTATTTGTGATGGCTATGTGTTATGGGTAGCACACATGTGAGGGGTTGAGCCCATGTTCGTGTACCGGGGTATTATTCATGCTCGGGGTAGTGCTTAGGCTATGATATGCCTGAAATTGACTGCTAAGCTTCATGATGTTATGTTTCTCATGTTTGTAACCCCCTCCCCTTTGTGAGCTATTTGAACCATGTTTGAGGTTATGTAAAGGTTAATCTCTTGATTGAACATGATAATTGCTACTTTCATGATGTAATTTCCTGATTTGAGATATGGTAGCACACTTCGCACATGCCTACACCTTAGCATGTCACTTTACTAGTCTCTAAGTATGAAATTTGATATTCATTATTGATGTACATGTAATCTTGCATATCTGCTTTATTTGTGATATGGATTGGATTGGTAGCACGTGAGTTATCCGTGCAGTTGTGATAATTGCCACGTGAGTTGTCCGTCCGGTTGTGATTATTGGCACGTGAGTTATCCGTGCGGTTGTGATTATTGGTACATAAGTTGTCAGTGTAGTTGTGATTATGATAGCACGTGAGTTGTCTGTGCGGATCCAAGATGTGATTATTGGCACATGAGTTGTACATGCGGTTATGATTATTGGCACATGAAGTGTCCATGCGATTGAGATATTATTGGCACTGAGTTGTACATTCAACACATGAGTTATCCGTGCAGCGTGTGGATAAGGATCCATCCCCATAGGATGACCCTCTCATGTTTCTCTCTTGATGGAGTACATGCGGTATATGGAAAACTGGCCAGTATGTGTTTTGGATATTGCATTTCTTCTCTGCTTGTAATTTTCTTGGATGTATACATGATTTTGCTGCATCTCTTCTCTATTTGCTAGCTCCGGAGTATAAACATGCCTTTATGCATATCTCCTTTATATGTTATTCCTTACTTGATGAGATGAGACACGCTACATATCTTCCTTATGTGTGAGTCCATATGACTTGACTTGTTTAATCATGCATGTCTTCTCTATATATGATTGTTGAAGGATTAATTGAGGTTTCATGCATATCTTCTCGATAAGCAACTGGTAAAGGATTATCTGGTATTTTACGCATATCTCCTCTATATGCTGGATTGCTAACTGAAACAGAGTATGTTATGTTATCTTTGTGAACCGAGGTGGCTTTATCTGTGATTTATGATTTGATAATATTACTGTTGTATACTTGTGAGATTTATGAAGTGAACAGGTTATTAGCGAGTAACATTGATAACTCTTGCCTCTAATACCTCACCGAGGTTAGTTATGATACTTGCTAAGTACATGGGGTTGGTTGTACTCATACTACATTCTGCACATTACGTGCAGATCTTGGAGCTTAGCTGTTCTGGTTACAAAAGTTGGCATTGAAGATGTACCTGCTTTCCGGATATAGCTATCACTGGTCCTTGGTAGTTTTAGATTCTTATTCTATTTATGTATATTCCAAACATATGTTGTATTTATTTCATATCATCTTTCTAAATCTAAATCTTAGTAGTTCATGACTTGTACTACTAATCCTTAGGTTATTGTATGGAAACTCAGCTATTTTATTTATTTATTATTTTCATTGGAATTGTGTAACTGTTTGTTAGCTTACCTAGCGGGTTGGGTTTGATGCCATCACGAATAGGTAGATTTTGGGTCCCGACACCATGGAACAAGATTGCTTTAGTTTTGTCCACAAGCTTCATCAATGTCAAATACACAGTGATCTAATTCATTCACCACCTTCTAAATTGCATCCCATATCTGCTCATGTCATTTGACCAATTGAATCAAAAGCTTCAAATGGTCACAGATTCATTTAGGTCACCATTGACTACTTCACAAAATGGGTAGTGGTGGTCACTCTTAAATCAGTTACCAAGAAAGCGGTAGTAGACTTTGGGCATTCCAACATTACTTGTCATTTTGGTATCCTAAAAACTAACATTACGGACAATGCTGCCATTTTCAACAGTCATCTGATGACGATGGTATGTGATTTAGTTCAAAATTACACATCACGATTCTGCCCCTTATCTTCCCAAGGCCAATGGACTTGTTAAAGTTGTAAATAAAACATAAAGAGGATTCTTAGGAAAATGGTCCAAGGTTCCAGGCAATGGCATGAAAAGATGATTTTTTCAATTTTGGATATCGCACAATTGTGCGAAATTCGGTTGGAGCAACTCCATACTTACTGGTTTATGGAGCTGAAGCAGCGATACCAGCGGAAGTTAAAATTCCCTCATTTCTAATCATTGTCTAAGCAGATGTTAAGGATGACGAATGGGTTAAAACCCGATTGGAACAATTGATATCGATTGATGAAAAAGGTCTAACCGCAGTCTGTCTTGGGGGATTGTATCAACAAACAATGGCCCGCGCATATAATACAAAAGTGTGTCCTGGACAGTTCGAAGAGGGTCAACTTATTTTGAAACACATCCTTCCGCACTAAGAAGAATCTAAAGGAAAATTCGCTTCAAACTAGCATCCCTACATCATCAAGAGAGTGCTTCCAAAAGGAGCTTTCTATTTGGGGGATATAGAAGAAAATATTCCATATATAACCATTAATGTAGACACAGTTAAAAGGTACTATGCTTGACATGTTTCGACATAGGCGTTCTTAGGTTGGGATGACGAAAGGCTTTCATTTTCGCTACCAAATATTATTTACCCCTACTTAAACCCTTTGAGCCTTATTACCTTCCTTTATTCACGATGTTCAGAACCAACATATCCAGTATCTTAAGGGGAAAAAGACAAAACAAATAAAAACAAATTATCATATTTATTGAACTACATTTGACCTAATTCTGAAAGGCTACGTAGGCAGCCCTATTCTATGATTTGGGGCAAAAGTTACGGTATTTTGGCGATTTTTTGTCCAATTTTTTCCAAAAATGTAATTCAGTCCATGTTTATTTTTGCCTAACCCATTTAAGACCTTCTGACCAACCTGACGTGAATGTTAAGTCAATAGATGGAAGGTGTCAGGCATTGCTCTTTAAAAATGAGAGAAATAAAGTGAGAGAGTCTTACTGGTGAAAACTCTTGTTGGCACCGTAAGGCAATGGTGACCCGAGAAATGAAAATGAGACAGTCTTATTGGTGAAAACCCTCACGGGCATTGTAAGGAGATGGTAAGAAGAGAAATAAGATAGGTTGGTGAAAAACTGCAAAGGGAAACATTGGTCGAAAGAGACCCTGTGCTACCATGGCATCAACACAGTCAAGACAATGGGGATCGGTTTCAAGGCAAAAGGTTATAACGGATTTTAAGAATTAGACAGTTCATATGGATCAAGCATTCAGTCTAAGAGTTATGTCATGTTCATTGAAGTCTACATATACCTCCAGATAAGTGTATCTCTCCATCCCCGAAAGGGATACCTCTTGTATAGATAAATTCTTTCTTTTCTCAATCATCTGCTCAGCTTTGCAGTCTAAGCTTTCATTTAAATTCCTTTAGGTCTAACCCTGTTCCAAAGTCAAGGTAAAAAAGGATGGCAAAATTGGCTACAAGATTCCCAGTTGGATAAAGCTGATTCATTAAATATCACTCGGCATTGACAAACGGCATCAAGTTGCCTGTGACTTGCCTTGATTGTCATATGCCCCAAAATTGGGCAAAAAGCTTCAAAGAAAGTGGTTGAAAAAAATGTCATAAAAATGAAATGTGAGATCGAAAGTTTATATCAATCAAGGATAAGTCGCACTGGGTACGAACAGTCAAGTCGGAGGTTTTGAAAGTAAAGATCCCCATAAATTGGGAAAGAAAAGTGTAATTCAAACATAACCAGCAATCAAAAGGATGGACGGGGCCAAGCAAGTTGTTTGGAGCATTCAAGGCCACAAACCAACCACCATTTTTGAAACTAACAAATATTTCTTTGTTGGAAAATAGGAAAAACTGCACAATGCAAGAAACAACTTCGCAAGAAGCAACCATCATCAAAAAGGAAGTTTTCTCAGAACTCCTCACTCTCTTTTACTCATCTACCCAGAATACATGAAATCATGCTACAACATAGAATACATCAGTCTCTAGTAGTATTTTATTTTAACATAGGGTATACCAATCCCTAGTTGTATTTCTTAACATAGGGTACACTAATCTCTAGTTGTGTTTTTCTTTTGATATAGGTTATACAAATCTCTAGTCACATGTTAGTATAGGGTACACCAATCCCTAACTGTATTTTTCAATATAAGGTACACCAATGCTTAGTTGTGTTTTCCTTTCTGACATAGGGTACAACATTCCCTAGTTGTATGTCAGTATAGGGTACACCATTCCCTGGCAGCATTTCTCAACATAGGGCACAGCAATCTCTAGTTGTGTTTTTTTCTTTTTTGACATATGGTACACCATTCCCTAGTCTCATGTTAGTATAGGGTACACCATTTCTTTCACGATCCAAATTCCCACCTAGTCGTGATGCCCCCTAACCATAACATGCTAGTTAAGCCAAACAATAAATAATATAACTCGAATGAAATATCATCAATAAATAATGAATAAGACGGTGAAAATCCATACGATTACACCAAGGATTGGTAGTACAAGTTATGAGCCACTAAGATTTGGATTTATAATGATTGTTTGAAGAAAATACAATATCTATTTGAATATCCATATTTTAGATTTATTTCGGTATAGAAATTACGATATTTCGGTAGTTCAGTATGGTATACGGTATTGGATTTTTGATATTTCGGTATTTCGATATACTGAAATACCAAAATCTTTTAGTCCAAGCACAACTTTATTTTTATTATTTAGCCCAATAACCTTAAGCCCACAACCCCAAAAGTCCAAAACCCCTAATTCCCTAATCCCTTAGGCTTAAAGGCAAAAAAGAAAAGGAAAAGCTACGCCTACGGGCAGTATCAAAAAACCCCTTTCCTTTTCTATTTTCTAACCTAGGTCAAAAATTTCAACTTTGCTAGTTTGCTTGGTTGTTGCGGATTCACGAGTTACGACTCACGACTACAATAGCTTCACGACCTCGGAGACGTCGACTCCTCTCCTCGACGATTGCTTGTTTGCTCATTGTCGACCTTCATTCAGGTTCATAACTTCTCCATTCTTCATTGTTGATCTTCATTCATGCGAGCTATAATCACATTTATGAGTTAAGTTGATTTAACTTAGCCGTTTGTTTTAATTTCTTTGTTCTTGTTGCTTACAACCTTGGTATGTATTGATACATGTCATTGATTAAACTGGAATTGGCAATCAAATTAGAATTTTCTTGATTAGGATGTTAAACTATCTAGAAATGGTCATTGTGAAGGAGAAAAATCATTCATTGTCACTTTGTTTCTATCTTCTTGTTTGACATTTGCTTTCAAGTATGTCAGTGATAATGCCAAGTTTATGTTTTATGACTTTTTTCCTTCTCCTTTAAAGCTTACTGAATGAGTTGTCACTATAAAAGGAATGTCATAGATTCAATTTGGTCATTTACTCCAAATAGTTTTTCCTTATGGTGTGTGATCTGCTCTTGTACTAGGCTGTTCTTTGCTCATTACACGACCATTCACCCTTGTAGTATTTTGCTTGTAGTGTTCTATTTGGTATTTTGGTTTTAACAATTTATGTTTATATTTATTTTAATTTTGTATAGATGGCGGATGAAAGTAGAGTAAGTGATATTGGTTCAACTGAAAGCTTACCTATTACTGATGATAGCAATGCCAACACAATTGATACTCAAGATTCTAAGAAAAGAAAAGCCATAGAACCTAGATCCGAAGTTTGGAAATATTTTGATAAATTTCAGGAAAATGGGGTCGGTAAAGCAAGGTGTAAATATTGTAAGTAAGCTTATGCTGCTAATTCATCTAAGAATGGAACAACAGGATTGAGAAGTCATTTGAATAGATGCAAAGAATACCCACCTAACATTGATAAAGATAATACTCATACAAGAATAAACTTTCAATCTTGCCAAATTGATGGAGGATCGCTTTGGAAATTCGATCAAGAAGTGATTAGGAGAGCTTTAATTGAGATGATGGTTATTGATGAACTACCATTTAGCTTTGTAGAAAAGGAAGGCTTTATGAAGTTTATGAGAATAACTAAACTACTATTTCGTCTTCCTTCTCGTAGAACAATAACAAGAGATTGTTATAAAGTTTATAGTGAATTGAAACAAAATCTAAGAAGGTCTTTTAGAGAAGCACAACCAAAAATTTGCCTCACAACAGATACATGGACTTCTTTGCAAAGAATAAATTATATGTGTTTGACAGCTCACTTCATTGATAGAGATTGGAAGTTGCATAAAAGAATATTAAATTTTTGCCCTATCACTAGTCATAAGGGTAAAAAGATGGCTAAAGCTATTTGTAATTGTTTGCTTGAATGGAAATTAGACAAGGTATTCACTGTTACCGTGGGCAATGCTTTGTCAAATGATGTCACAGTCAAAGAATTGCCTAAAAAGTTGAATATATGGAAAACTAATATGATGAATAGTAAACATATTCATGTGAGATGCATGGCTCATATGCTTAATCTAATTGTGCAAGATGGTTTGAAAGAAATTGATGCTTCTGTCACACGTGTTAGAAATACTGTGAGGTATGTGAGATCGTCGCCTACAAGGACCTTAAAGTTTAAACAGTGTTGTGCACATGTAAAGTTATAATGTACCAAAATATTGTGTTTGGACGTTCCTACTAGGTGGAATTCGACCTATTTGATGTTGGATACGGCACAAAACTTCGAAAAGGCCTTTGACAAGTTTCATCTTTTTGATGATGGATTTTCTCCTTATCTTTGTTCTCATCTTTGTGAAGACGGTAGTAGTACAAGTCCTCTTGAATCTGATGATTGGGTGAATTTGAGGAATGTGATAAAGTTTCTTGTAAGATTTCATGATCTCACCAAAAAAGTTTCAGATCCGCGTTATGTCACTTATAATGCTCGTTTTGAGGATGTATCTGAACTTTATTGTCATTTGAAAATGTGTTTAATTTGTGAGGATGAGCATTTGAGAAAATTGGTTGAGCATATGCAAGAAAAGTTCAAGAACTATTGGGGTGAGCCTGCAAAGATGAATAAAATTATTTTTATTGCTTCCGTCTTGGATCCACGTAACAAGTTTGAATATGTTAGCCTTCCACTTGATGAACTTTTTGGGGAGAAAAAAGGGAAGAAAATAAATGGTGAGGCGTATGCTTATATGAATTCTGTATTTGAAGAGTATTTAAAAAAGTATTCAACAGGTGCTTGTCCTCAATCTCCATCTAGATCTACTTCATTTGATAACACATCTAATACATCTAATGGGAGTATTATAACTGCATCATTAATAAGGATGGAGTTTCACTTGAAGAAACAAAAGAAAGACAATGGAGGTGGGGTTGCTAAATCGGAGTTGGATAAATACATTAGTGAAGAACAAGATCCTTTTAGTGAAGAATTTGATATCTTAAGTTAGTGAAAAACACATGCTCCTAAATTCCCTATTCTTTCAGAGATGGCTTGTGATGTGTTGGCCATTTCAATTTTTTGTGTGGCGTCGGAATATGCATTTAACACCGGTGGCCATATTCTTGATTCATTTAGGAGTTCATTGACTCCTAAATGCGTGCAAGTTCTTGTTTGTATTCAAGATTGGCTTAGAGAAGAGGAGAATCCTATTAGTGTTGAAGAAAAGTGGGAGTATCTTGAGGAACTCGAACTTGGTAAGATTTAATATTTTGTGTGTATTTTAGTTCAAAATAATATATTACACTTGTTTATGTTGTATGACATATTTGGTCGAATTATCTCTAGATATGAAAAATAATGGAAGTACTACTAGCATTGTTGATGTATAGTTGCAATTTTAGTGGTAAATTAAATACTCTATTTGTTTAGTGATAATGATATACTTTTGTAGTTTTGTTCTTTTATCATCAAAAAACTATATTCTAACTTATGATTTTATTTTATGTTTTGTTAGGTTCAAGTTCAATCGTGCCCCGTGCTACTAAAGTGTGCTCAAATATTTGGGAACACTTTGAGGTGGTAGAAGATAACGAAGAAGTTCACAAAATAGAGTGCAAGCATTGTGGTCGAGTCTTCAATGTTCATCCAAAGAGGGATGGAACTTATGGTTTAAGGAAGCATGCCAGGGCTTGTCTTGAGCGTCTTCCAAAAATTATTATTTAAGTTGAATTCAATGAATTGAGACAATCTATGTTATTTTGCTTTTGTTAGACTGCCTTGTTGTTGTTGCCTTGTGGTATTTTGCATTGTTGATGCACTGTAATAGTATAACAGAGGAGTCGACTTGGAGTTTTGGACTTTGTTTAGACTTAAGTGTTCTATTTTTCTGTACGGTAAAACTAATTGGGTTAACTGGTTAAGTATTCTGTTTTCTATTCTTAATTGGTTTTGTTTTAGTACCAAGTATTCTATTTGTTTTTAGTTGGTCTTGTTCATTAAATTATTTATTTAAGTGGGAGTTCTATGGTTTCTGTATATGGTATATACTGCTGTTATGTGATTGAACTGTACAAAAAAGAAGCAGCAAGGAAGATTTTAGTCAATCTGTTAAATCATGTGTGTAAATATAGCAAAATAGTAGAACTAGAATGTGATCATCTATGCAGTTTATATCATGCAGTTTGCATATCAAAAAAGAAGCAGCAAGGAAGTTTTTTTTTAAGCTTAATTTCAGATCCCACCTTCAAATTCTTCTTTCCATTGTAATATTTGTTTTAGGCTCGTAAACTGCAGCCAGTGATGTTACTGGAAATAATTATTGATCAACCTTTTGGAATAAGTTTGTAGTCTTGACATTTACATGGAATGATCTGTTGAGATGACCAACATGAAAGTGTTTATATGCCTTTTGAACTAACGCGCAAACTCCTCCATGTGCAGGGAAGTGAATATTCACAGTTTGTGTAAACAGCATGTGTTGCAGGTTACCTATCTTAGATTCTAGTAGTGTAATGATAAAACGTCCCTACAAGTTCTCATACAACATGTGCGATATCGAAACTGTACCGAACCAAACAAGAAAATACCGAACCGTACTGAACTACTTTGGTACGGTATTTGGTATGCATAATTGATATATCGAATACCGAAGTACCGAACCGTAATTTATAAATATCGTACCAAAGTATCGAGTGCCCACCCCTAACGTCGAAATCTCACGTGCCATAATCATAACAATTGCACGGACAATTCACGTGCTATAAGAACTCAACCCGCACGGACCACTCATGTGTTGTCAATCCAATCCATCACACATAAAGCATATACAAGAATATATGTATACAAACAATAAATATCAAATCACATACTCATTAACTAAGGAAAATAGCATGCTAGAGTGTATGCATGTGCGAAGTGTACAACTACAGCTCAGATTAGGTAGGTACGCCATACAATAACGAGTAACATGTTCAAACAGGAGGTCAAACCTACTCACGATCTTTAGAATGATTCAATAAGTCTACCTAGTCATCGAACATATAAATCATGTCAGCAAGAAGCACAATATTCAAAACAAGGCATGATATGGCCTAAAGACAAATCCGGTCATGAATCATATATAACATCTTGTAACGATCCGACCATTCATTTTCAAATTTAGTATTTTGTTCAACAGCTTTAGACCTTGAGTACCTTCATATGATGTAAATGGTTTGTTTTGACGTTCACAGGGTTCAGGATTAATTTGGTAAAATAATTCTCAATTAGAAAGTTTTAAATTAGAACAGTTTATCATGGTTTGACTTTTGAGTAAATGACCTTGGAATCGGGATTTTATGGTTTCAATAGATTTGTATGGTGATTTTGGACTTGGGCATCTGTTTGGATTTAAAATTCGGATGTTCCTAGAATATTTTGGCTCTATTTTATGAAAGTTGGCAATTTGAAGAATTATAAAGTTCATAGGTGTGACCGAAAGTTAACTTTGGTGTTATCAGACTCAGATTGTGATTTTGAGATCTTGTATAGGTTCATTTTGTTGACTAGAAATGTTTTGCAAAGTTTGGTTGTGATCCGTAATGTTTAAGTATGATTCTGACGAGTTCGGCGAAGTTAGAAAGTTTGGAAGTTAAGATAATGTTTTTGATCTTTGATTCACGGTTTTGATGTTATTTGTGGTGTTTTAAGATTTTGGATAAGTTTGGATATTTTATTTGTACTTGTTGATATGATTGTACGGGGTACGAAGGGCTCGAGTGTGATTCGGGGGTGATTTCAGACCATTTTGGTTAAGTTAAGAGTTCTTGTATTTTGGTGTTCTACAGAGCATCATGATCGTGAAGCTAGACTCGCGACAGCGAAGAAGGATTTTGGCCAGCTGGCCATTTATGCTTCGCGTTCGCGGTCATGGTGGTACATTTGCGATGTGTGTTTTGGGAGCTGGAGCTTTAAGCTCCACGTTCGCGTGGTTTGACTTGCATTTGCGAGCTCTGTGAAAGAAGATCTCTACGTTCATAGTATGTGGTCGCGTTTGCATAGAGTTGAATCATGCAGAGGGCTCGTTGTCTATCGTGTTTGCGAGATGGGGCTCACATTCGCGGTGATTTGAGTTGTTAGCATTCGCGATTGCGAGGCTCAGATTTTATCGCCTAAAGTATTTTACTGGGCAGTAGTGTTTTGTGATTCACGAAAGCGAGGCTTGTGCCTCGTTCGAGAAGGGTACTTTTGGGAAGATTATATTAGATGTTATTTCGGGATGTTTACCCATTCTTTCATATTATGCGACCTAGACTTGGAGAGGGACAAGTGATTTCTATCTATTTGTGATTATATTTCGAGAATCTACATAGATTTCTACAACTTAAACTTGGACTTTTGAAATGAAATTTGGGGTTTATGCTTACACTTTAAGAGAGTGTATTTCTTAGTTTTGACAATTGATTTGGACCCGAATTTAGAAACTAATTATATATTTGGACTCGGCATGTTATGGGTCATTGGATTTTGGTATTAGTTTCAGATTTTGGGCACGCGGACCCGAGTTGACTTTTGTTGAGTTTTTGAAAATTCTTCAAATATCCAAACCTTATGGATTGGGTTTGCTTCATATATCATTATTTGACTTTCTTGGATGATTCTTGGCTTGATTCCAGTGCTAGAGCGAGGTTTTATCGTGATTTGTGGTTGAAGCTAGCGAGAGTAAAGGTAAGTCTCTTGGCTAATAATTTTAAGAGGGAAATCCCCAGGATTTGACTTGATTGCTATGTGTCTAAGGTATTGAGGGGTGGTGTATATATGTGGTTGCGAGCGTATATGAACTTACAAATTTTATAACATGCCAGGGGTTGAATTGAGGTATTTTATGCCTTATTTTGATTATTTGCTCATCTTGATTAATGATTTGTTGGCTTATATGACTACGTTCGCTCTCTTATTCATGTTAGAGATCATGCCTAGGTTTATGATTAGTATGAAGGCATGGGAATTTGTTCTTGATAGGTTGAATTGCTTGAATCATCCGTAGTCATATAGAAATTTCATGACCATATATTCGCATGATTATTATTAAGTCTTTGTGCATATTTTATCTTTGAATTCCTGGGCATATGCAGATATATTACATTTGGGCAATTGATTCGGACTAAAATTGCGGCATAAGAGGCAAGGTCGTGTGATTAAAATATAGTTATGGCACAGGACATGATGAGTATATATTTGATTATGAATGATGTTATTAAGCTCCTCTTTGCGATTGAATTTGGTACCATCCCTCCGTAGTCAGGTGATTACCCATGTTATTTTGGGCCCTATGAGCATGGTCGATACAGGAATTGTGTATCGGGTCGATACATGAATTTTGTATCGGGTACATGGATATTGTACCGGCCATGGCATTAGATAGGGTCTTGAGCATGCATAGACATCCTCGATTCTTTTAGAAGCATCCATTTAAATGCTAATTGGTGCATGTCATATGTGTATGCTAGTTAGGAGCCTCGACTCAGTTGAGTGAAGCATGCTATCTTTAAATGTCATATCTGAGCAGTGTTATGATTATATCTTGAACTGGAAAAGCATGATTTATATCTTTCGACTATTTTATATCTTGCTACATGTTGACCATGAGGATATTTACTATTTTAGCTCAAGGTTTGTTATTATTATGTGTGTTGTAAGTATCTCATTCCTATAGCCTTGACACTACTTCTTAAAGGTTATACTTGATACTTATTTGGTATCGCCTATGGTGTACTCATACTATATTTCTGCATATTTTTGTGCAGGTTCTGAGACTGGTATGACGGTACCCTTTGAGCTATGTAGAGGTGTGTTATTGGAGACTTCATGTTAGCTACCATACTATTTCGATTCGCAGCACATGGAGTCATCTCTTGTTTATTTTCTTTCCCATAGACAGAAGTGATTATATACTCAGACTTGTACTTATTCAGTACTCGCTCGTGTACTTGTGTCACCTAGTTCTTGGGGGTTGTACTATTTTGGTCGTGTTCGGACCATGTTATGATTGTACCTATATTTTACTGCTTTGAAATTATTCCTGCTTTTATTATGATATAACTCTGTTAAATAAAGAAAATTATACCATATTTTATTGATTGTGAGTTGGCTTGCTTAGCAAGTACGGATAGGCACCAGCATGGCCTGAGGTGGAATTTTTTATCGTGACAAGTTGGTATTAGAGCTCTAGGTTTTAAAGGTCTCAAGAGTCACAAGCAGGTATAATAGAGTCTTGTGGATCGGTATGAAAACATGTGTACTTATCTCCGAGAGGCTACGGGATGTTAGAAAATTTCCTTTTCTAGATTCCTTATCGTGTGACTTTATCTCGACCTGAAGCCTATATATTCAGTTTCCTCCTACTTGTTTGTATGCTATGTTGAGCACTCGATATTAGATGAGATCCGGCAATTTGTGGTGTTGTTGCACCTATAGTGTGGGATGTTTTCCAGACGTTAAGTGTTGACTACTATCGTCGCTTTGTGGAGGGATTTCCATCTATAGTCGCCCCAGTGTTGGTGTTGCCCATAGGTTCGAGGCCTTACATAGTATATTGTGATGCTTCACGTGTTGGTCTCGGTGCGGTGTTAGTGCATAGTGGTAGGGTGATTGTTTACCTATCACGATAGTTGAAGCCCTGTAAGGAGAACTATCTGGTTCACGATATGGAGTTTGGCATTTGCCAGCAAAAGAGAGGAATTTGGGCTATGAAAGTTTCGGCCTTCGTTTATAAACTTGTGAGATTGGGCATCTCTGAGCATAACAGAGTTCTTACTTGTGTGTTGTGGTTTTCTTTGTTTGTGCGCATCAGATCTTGTTAGTGTGATGATCTACTTTTGCTTGTCCTTAGGGACGCGATGTGCAGGCTGGTGCTAAGGAGGGGGTCCTTAGTGTGTCCGTGCATTGCTACTCCAGAGTCGGATTTGTGTTTCAGTAATGATTGTTCGACGAAGATGATCCTTGAGGAGGTTCGTAGTTTGTGGTATTTTGTTCATCTAGATGATACATAGACGTATCACGATTCGAAGCAACAAATTGGGTGGCATGGGATGAAGAAGGACATTACTAGGCATGTCTCATAGTCTTTGATTGTCAGCAGGTCGAAAAAGACCATCATTGACCGAGTGGCTTACTTCGGAAGATGGCTATACCTGCGCGAAAGTGGGGGCATATCGTTATTGACTTTGTGGTAGGGTAGCCACAAGCTTTGAGGAAGGTTGGTACAATTTGGATCATTGTGGGCAAATGACTAAGTATGTGCATTTCATTTTTTGTGAGGACTACTTTATGTTTTGGAGGGTTTTGGATTTGACAAGAAGTGTTTTCTTGAGCTAAAAAGGGAATGTAAATTCTTCATTATCATATTGGTGTATTATATTGCCTTGAGTTTTGGATGTGTTGATGATCTTTTGGTTGCTCATTGGTGGAATGAAACACATTCTTGCAGCCTGTGTACGAGCATAGACTCAGGAGAATCAGTTGACTACAAAGTGGTGGCGCTCATGGAAAGGTCATATAGAGATTTGACGCTAGACATGTGGACTATCTTCTATGAGAAGATTAGAGGTTATATGATTTCATAGGAGGCTGCTATGAAGAGTTATACATTTTTATCCAATGGGATACATGTACCATGATATGAGTCTGGATCGCTTGAGGTAGATGGCACGACTGTCACGAGGTTGAGTATGCATTTGGGATAATAATTTAGGATGTGTTATGGTTAGTGTAATATGAGCTTATGAGAAAGTTAGCTGAGTAACAGTGTAGTCATGGTAATTAAGGAGGAATGATCATTATAAGTTCTTGGGTTGTGTGATTGTGGCTTAAAGCCAAGTGGGAGAGCCTATAATTAATGTTTGGATCACATGGTCATGTATGGTTGTATTCCTTGTCATAGGTGCGCTTACGGATTAGTTATGGCTTGAGAAGGATAACTTCGAGATTGATTCTGTCAATGAATTTGCTAGAGGCGTATTACATTTAATCTAGTTGTTATATGTAGATTGCGAAATGGCTCTGGTTGGATAGTCCTTAGTGGATGTGGTATGTAAAGGGAAAGGATTCACTCAGTTGTTTCTTTAGGAGTATTCATATGTTGATGGAGCACTGATTGTTCGGCATGTTTGGCTACGTATTTTAGAGTAGAGCTGAGTGCGTGACTCTCGAGGATAGTTTTAGTGGGTTCAAGATTTAAGATATAGT
Source organism: Nicotiana tabacum (assembly GCF_000715075.1). Lineage (NCBI taxonomy): Eukaryota > Viridiplantae > Streptophyta > Magnoliopsida > Solanales > Solanaceae > Nicotiana > Nicotiana tabacum. The sequence goes on from NC_134103.1 coordinate 42,990,586, forward strand.
ACCTAAGAATTTTTGAATTTGTTGTGTGGCTGAGGGGTTGAGATTGACGTTGGATTGTGAAAGAGATTTGGGGTATTTCTGTAACATCATCAATTCTATGAGGCAATGATTGAGAGATGGAAGAAACAACTTCATATTCATAGAAGATCTCTTAAGAGTAGGTATTTCGATTTGAGGTGTTATTGGGTGTATACGAGGGAATAAAGTGGCTTACGAGTCTTAGGACGATGAGATTTCATGTTGGGATCACATAGGATTAGTTTTGATTGAGATCCATAGTGTACTGGAAAAGAGAAGTGTTGTCGCAAAGGCGGGTCATGAGTAATTTGAAGAAGTTGGGTTCATTTATCACTAGATTGGATCAGCATAGTAATAGAGATGGTCAATTCCTTTGGCATAATAGGGCTTTATAGATGTTTTTTGGCAATACCTTTCGAGTTTGGTAGTCTGCATAACTTGGTTTATTTAGAGAGATTCAGTTCTGATGGCTCGGTTATGTGCAAATGGATTCTGAAGAGTGGTGATGATTTGACCACGACTTGAGGTTGATGTATTCTACGGGTATGGGGAGGTTGTTATGTGTCATGATTTTCTTTTAAACTGAGTTAAGTGGAAGATTTCTGGTCGACTGAGTGTGTATCCTATTTGTGATCCAGAGTTGATAATGGGATTCTTATATTTTTGTGTTGAGGCATGATAGATGCGGTGAGCTGTGTGGGATTGAGATTGAATGGACAAGTTTGCGGTTTAGTTTTGAAAGGAATGTCATAAGTTCTAGATAGCATGGAGGATTTCAGATGTTTAAGAAGATTCTAACACTATCTTTTATCGCCTAAGGAGAGTGTGTATTGTAGAAGACACATTATAGACTGTTTTGTGGACGTTTGACTAGGACTACAGAGATCATGTGGGCAGTAACCGGGGATGTATAGATTTTTTCCACTTGGTGCGAATGGTTTGTGAGAGTAATTTTTCATGAGGCGACTGTGTATGCATGATGTTCAGTCATTTAAGTGGGAGGGGTAGAGATTAAGTATGGAGATTTTTGTGTTCTAGATGTTTAGAGATTTGATCCTTGTGGAGGCAGATTATTTATGTTCGTTGTGGACAATGGAAGTGTATTAAGGGCTAGAAAGTTGATTGTATGTGTCATCGATGAGATCATTATGGATTTTGGGAGGTTATTTACCTATTTTGGGAGAATTTGAATTGGTTTGGGGGCCTATTGGAAGGCCTAATGAGAATGAGTATTATATATTGGATCAGATTTGCTTGCTCACTGCAGCTTTTCCTATGGGTGTGTTATCGGTCTGAATGGATGTTATTCTTGCCCTAATCTGTATCATGTGTTACTCCTGTATACTATGATGGGTTATGAGGCTACTTGATTATTCAAGCATATACGGTTGTCCTACTTAGGCCTTGTGCTATTATATGAGAGAGATGGCTCTTGAGATGTTGATTTGTTTATTTCACCGAAGTTGTGTTTGTGTATTCGTAGCGCTCTATGCTAACAATCTTCATGTGGTTACGTTTATTCATGGTATGGGCTTGTATTGATACACATGTGTTTGGTAAGCATGAGGATTTGGACTCAATGAGTATTTCCGTGAGGGGCTGTATGATGGTTAGTTCGAATTACACGCTGCAATGTTGTTATGTTTGAATATGATTTCCGGTGCTTACTACGTGTGTTTTGTTTCTACCTAGTGGGATTGATTCATAGCATTATGCTTTTGTGATTATATGTCAGGCTTGTCGAACAGTTCTCTCATTTAGTTCTCTTTCCATTATTGGCTACATCTGAGCTGTCGTATATTTGGTGCATGGATTGCGTCATATGCAGTTCTATTTGGCTTTTGGTGTGGCCTATCAGTCCAGCAGTTTGTACTGGTTGAGATGAGGTTATTGGACCTGGAGTTATTGCAATTGGTTTTGGATAAGTGTGTCTGGGGGAAGAATGTCACTTGTCAGCTTAGATATTAAGCAAAGGTTCTTGTCGGGCGAGAGAACTCCACGACTTATTGATTTAATGGGTGGTTATGAATTTCTACATGTTTCTTTCTTCATTAACAGTGTTGTGATGGTTTGGAACAAGGTTCTATTTTATATAAGGTATAATACTGATGCCAGTGTTGGTAATGAGCAGCTATAGTGGTTAGAAGATATTTCTATAGGAATATGATCGATGGGTATCATGTGGTTACGTATTAGGAGTGTACTTATAGTTTGATACAACTAGTTGAGATTGATATAGTGTATATATGCAAGAATATGAGCTAAGAGGAATTTTCGGATGTTGGAATTTTGTTCTAAGGATTGTAAGCTAAAGTGGAAGGAAGAATCTTCGGTAGGATTGTGCTAATAGACTTATATGGATTGAGGTAGTATGAGATCGCTCATGGGCATGTGTATGATGAGTTTGTGCAGTTATTTCACGGCTTTGGAACAACTCTTGGCACATTTGAGGACAAATGTATGTTTAAGTGAGGGAGAATGTAACGATCCGACTGGTCGTTTTGAGCTTTAGTATTTTGTTCAGCAGTTTGAGACCTTGAGTAGCTTCATATGATGTATTCTGACTTGCGTATATGGTTGGTTTTGATGTTCATAGGGTTCGGGAGTGATTTGGTAGAATAATTCTCAATTGGAAATCTTTAAGTTGGAAGAGTTTACCAAGGTTTAACTTTTAAATGAACAACCTCGGAATTGAGATTTGATGGTTTTAATAAGTTCGTATGCTTATTTTGGACTTGGGTGTATGTTTGGATTTGAATTTGGATGTTCCTAGAAGGTTTTGGCTCTATTTGTTGAAAGTTGGCAATTCGAAGAATTGAAAAGTTCATAGGTTTTACCGAATGTTGACATTTGTGTTATCGGACTCGGATTGTGGTTTTGAGACCTTGTATAGGTTCATTTTGTTGATTAGAACTTTTGTGTAAAGTTTGCTTGTGATCTGGAATATCTAAGTATGATTCGAACGAGTTTGGCGAAGTTAGAAAGTTTGGAAGTTAAGAGAACGATTTTGATCTTTGATTCATTATTTTGATATTATTTGCGGTGTTTTGAGTCTTTGGATAAGTTTGGATATTGTATCTAGACTTATTGGTATAATTGGACGGGGTTCCGAGGGGTTCGGGTGTGATTCGGATGATTTTGGACCATGTTGGTAGAATTTGGAGTTGTTGTGCTGCTGATGTTCTGCAAAGCTTCGTGATCACGGAGCTATACTAGCGATCGCGGAGAAGGAATTTGGCCAGCTGGGCATTTGTGCTTCGCGTTCGAGGTCCTGATGGTGCATTCGCGATGTGTGTTTTGGTTGCTAGAGCTTTAAGCTCCGTGTTCTCCGTATTTGTCTCGCGTTCGCGAGTTGTGGGAAGGAAGACCTCCGTGTTTGCGTTTGCATAGAGTCGGATCAGGCAGGGGGCTCATTGGCTATTGCATTCATGAGACGGGGCTCGCGTTTGTGGTGATTTGGGTTGTTCGCTTTAGTGATCACGAGACTCAAACGCGATCGCGTAAAGTACTTTCCTGGGCAGAAGTGGTTTGTGATTCGTGAACGTGAGGCTTGTGTCGCGTTCGCGAATGGTACTTCCGGGTATATTATATAAGATGTTATTTTGGGATTTTTTCCCATTCTTTTTTATTTTGAGCTTTAAACTTGGAGATTGACGATTTTTCATGGGAATTTTCATATTAGGCAAATGGGTAAATGATTTCTACCTATTTGTGATTATAATCGAGATTCTACATGGATTTCTACATCTTAAAATTAGAATTTTGAAAGCAAATTTGGGGTTTTGTCTATACATTAAGAGGATGTATTTTGGAGATTTGAGTAACGATTTGGACCCGGATTTAGAAACGAATTATATATTTGGACTCAGCAAGTTATGAGTCATCGAATTTTGATATTGGTTTCGGATTTTGGGCATGCGGGCCAAGATTGAATTTTGTTAACTTTTTTGGAATTCTTCACAGATCGAAGCTTTATGGATTGGAATCACTTTTTATCACATTGTTTGACTTCCTTGGATGATGCTTGGCTTCGATTTGCGTGATTGGAGGGCTAGAGCAAGGTTTTATCGTTTGTGGTTGAAGCTAGCCCTGATAGAGGTAGTCTTTTGGCTAACCTTGTTAAGAGGGAAACCCCTAGGATTTGACTTGATTTCTATGTGTTTAAGGTATTGGGGGTTGTGTATGTACGTGGTGGCAAGCGTATGTGAACTTACTAAGCTTATATCATGCATGTGATAGGATTGAAGTACTTTATGCTTTGTTTTGAGTATGTACTTTATGCTTTGTTTCGATTAATAATTTGTTGGCTTATATGACTACGTTCTCTCTTATTCATGTTAGAGATCATGCCTAGATTTATAATTAATTACGAAGGCATGAGAACTTGTTCTTGATATATTGACTTGCTTGAATCATTTGTAGTCATATAGAAATTTCATGAGCACATATCCGCATGATTATTATTAAGTCCTTGTGCATCTTTTATCTATTAATTTAAGGGCATATGCATATATATTATATTTGAACACTTGATTCGGACTGAAATTATGGCAGGAAAGGTAAGATCGTGTGGCTGAAATACAGCTATGGCACAGGACATAATGAGTGGATATTTGGCACCGTCCCTCCGGAGTCAGGTAAATACGCACGTTACTTTGGGTCATCTGAGCGTGGCCGATATATGGATTGTGTATCGGGTCGATACATAAATTTTGTATTGGGTTATTGTGATACATGAATTTTATATCAGGATACATGAATTTTGTATCTGGTACATGGATCTTTTACCAGCCATTGCATTAGATAGGGTCTTGAGCATGCATAGACATCCTTCATTCTTTTAAAAACATCCATTTAAATATTAATTGTTGCATGTCATATGTACATGCTAGTTGGGAGCCCAGACTCCGTTGAGTGAAGCATGATATCTTTAAATACCATATCCAAGCTGCGTTACGATTATCTTTTGAACAGGAAAAGAATGCTTTATATCTTTCAACTGTTTTATATATTGCTACCTATGGATCATGAGGATATTCACTGTTTCAGCTCCAGGTTTGTTATTATTATCTGTGTTGTAAGTATATCGATGCCTATAGCGTCGCTACTACTTCTTCGAAGTTAGACTTGGTATTTACTAGGTACCAATTGTGGTATACTCATATTATGCTTCTACATATTTTTGTGCAAGTTCTGAGACTTATATGGCGGTAACCTTTAAGCTGAGTAGGAGTGTGTTATTGGAGACTTCGTGGTGAGTTGTTGTACTGTTTCGATCAGCAGCACATGGCATCCCCATCTTTATTTATTTCCTATCTATTTTCTTCTCATAGACAGTTGTGATTATGTCTTCAGACTTATACTTATTCAGTAGTTGCTTGTGTACTTGTGTCGCCTAGTTCTTGGGGTTGTACTATTTTAGTCGTGTTCAGACCATGTTATGATTGTACCATATACTTTTTTATTTTGAGATTATTCCTGCTTTTGTTATGATATAACTCTGTTAATTAAAGAAAATTGAATCATATTTTGTTGATTATGAGTTGTCATGCTTAGCAATTATGGCTAGACGTCATCACGGCCTGAAATGGGATTTTGGATTGTGATACACCCGCATATATGCCCGTCACCTCGCATATATGTTGCTTCTCACACATTCCAATTAGACAAAGTCATATCATAAGGGTTATTCCCTCCCAACAAGATTATGCAAGATACTTACCTCATACGGTTAGCCTTTAACCTTAAATCGCATCAAAAGTTTGCTCTAGCCCTCCAAATTATGCAAATCCAAGCCAATCATCAACCAAGGAAGTCAAACAATGCTACAGGAAGTGATCCAAATCCATACTGCTTCCATCTTTGATGAATTTTTAAAAAGTCAGCAAAAGTCAACCCAGGCTCGGGTGCCCAAAATCCAAACCCAATACCAAATCTTGATCACCCATAACCTGCCGAGTCGAAAAATATAATTTGTTTCCAATCAAAACTTTTATAGCTGAACAAAATTAAGATCTTATCATGTTTTAGCAATATATCAAAGTATCAAACAACTTGTTAGCGATTAACGCACTCTTAGTTTAACTTATAACTTCTTTAAAAATTGCAAAGGTAAGATATGAATAGTTTAGCCAGTTGTGAATGCCTCTCATAACTTAGCAATATAATTGACCTTGAAAATATTTCTTAGTGGTAAATCTCATGCTCTTTCCATAATTCTTTAACCATAAATTTGTAGTCTTACAATAATATCATATTTAGGAAAATTCAATTTCCAAACGATAGTCGCTTTTAGGTGCATTTCAAATAAATCAATTATCGTGGCTATGTACACGTTCCCTGATCCATAAAATAAAGGGCAAAGTATGCGTTTTCATGACTTGAATTAATCTAAAAGTAAAAGTATTGTTATGTAACGACCCGACCGGTCGTTTTGAGCATTTGCACTTCGCTCGATTGTTTAAGGGCATAAGTAGCTCTGTAGGATGTGTTATGACTTATGTGAATCGTCGGTTTTGGCTTTCAGGTTATTCAGAATTAGTTTGGAGGAATGATACTCAGCTAGAAGCTTTAAATTTGAAAGGTTTGACCAAGTTTTCACTTTTTAGTATTTGACCTCGGATTGGATTTTTTGATGGTTCCGTTAGACTCGTTGGGTGATTTTGGACTTAGAAGCGCGTCCAGTTGTGGTTTGGAGGTCCGTAGTAGAATTTGGCTTGAAATGGCGAAAGTTGGAATTTTGGAAAGTTTGACCGAGAGTGGACATTTTGATATTGGGGTCAGATTCTGATTCTGGAAGTTGGAGCAAGTCCGAAATGTCAAATGTGACTTGTGTGCAAAATTTGAGGTCAATCGGACGTGATTTGATAGGTTTCAGTATCGGTTGTGGAAGTTGAAGTTTCAAAGTTCAATTATTTCGAATTGAGGTGTGATTCGTCATTTTTGATATTGTTATGTGTGTTTAGAGGCCTCGAGTAGGTCCGCGTTATGTTATGAGACTTGTTGGTATATTTGGACGGGGTCCCGAGTAGCTCGGGTGAGTTTTGGACGAGGTTCGGGTCATTTACATTCCATGTTGCGTTGCTGAAGATTTTTTGGTTCTGGTATGACCGCACCTGCGGAGCAGCAAAAGCAGTAGTACTATCGCAGAAGCGAAAAGGGAGTTGGGCGTGAGAATCACAGGTGCAGGTGCTTGGACGCGCCTGCGCAACCGGAGATGTGGTTCAAGTGCGTAGAAACGCGGTCGCAGAAGCGGCTTAAGGACCGCATGTGCGAGGTTTTGTTGAGTGAGGCTGTTTCACAGAAGCGATGAATTACCGCAGAAGCGGCGGTCGCAGATGCGACAATTTGACCGCAAATGCGGAATAGCTGGGCAGAGTTGTTTTGGCTCTTTCTTCATATTTTGAGATATGGGACTCTGATTGAGGCAATTGTTGAAGCAAAGTTCATCACAGGGATTGGGGTAAGTGTTCTCTACTCAGTTTTGATTATATTCCATGAATCTCTCTTCGATTTTAGCAATTGGTTGATGAATTTTAATGAGGAAATTGGGGATTTTGGCCTAAAGTTTCATACTATAAATTTTTGAGTTTTGAACATCGATTTAGAGTCGAATTTGAGTGAAACTAGTATGGTTGGACTCGTAATTGAATGGGTTGTTGGATATTGTGAGTTTTGTCGAGTTTCAAGGCGTGGGCCTTGGTGTGATTTTTGGCCAGATTTGGGATTTGATCTAGAATTCGATCTTTATCATTTGTAATTGCTCCCTTGGGCTTTATCTGATGTATCTGAGTTGCTTTTGGCTAGTTTTGAGCCGTTCGGAGGTCTCTACGCATGTGATGGCATTTTTGGAGCATCGCTTGGCTTGCTCGGTGTTGGAATTGGCTTGTTCAAGATAAGTAACTCTTCTAAACTTAGTGCTTAGCATATGAAACCCCAAATTACGTGTTGTGTGATTGGTATTAAGGTGACGCACATGCTAGGTGACGGGCGTATGGGCGTGCACCATGTGAATTGTGATTCCATTGTTTCCATGGCACTGTATAGTGGACCTATTTTCATTGATATCTGTGTTTTCACCATGTGATAAAGTAACTGAGTTGCCAATCATGCTAGATATCATGTTTAGGCTTTATGCTGATATTGTTAGGACCCATAGAGGTCATTGCTTGCTGTCGTCTCACTGATTTCATTGATATTTTGTACTCAGTCATATTCATGCATTCATATCATATCTCAGTGTCAGTTGTTACTTATTGATACATCATATCATTGTTCCGGGCTAATTTTCATGACATTGTGAGCCCGTGGGTGAGGCTGGAGAGATTGATGACTGAGTGAGGCCAAGAGCCTGATTATGAGTGACAGTTATGGGATCAGGTTGCACGCTGCAGTGGTTATATTGATGATTATGATAGCGCTTGGGCTGCAGGAGCCCCTCCGGAGTCTGTAACACACTCCCCGTGAGCGCGTATGGTACTATTGAGGGATGGATTTCCCTGGACATGGATTTGTTCAAAGTACTTACTACCTGGAGATGGGTTTCTCCACAGGGTTGGATTGCCCTTTTTCCTCAATACTGGGCGACTTATAGTCAGTGTTGTATATGTTCCAGGATGGATTTTCCTGGGCCGTATGGGCTATATATAGTACCGAGTGGTTGAGCATGATAAGTGGAAAGTGCGAAGTAGTGAGATTGAGTACTCTGAGGGTGTGAGTACATGATTCATCTCTGAGATACATGGCATTGGCATGCACACATGACATACATGCATAGAGACGCATTTTTCTTATGTTGTACAGTATCACGTCATTCATGACTTTTAAACACATTGATATGTGAGCATAGAGAGGTATTTCACACTTGCTATCTGGAAAAGAAATGAAACATCTTACTTATTTTGGAAAGGATTTTTGGAAAAATTTACAGTTTTCAAACTATCTCATACTTTTCGACGATTTTGATAAAGGATTTGGGTTTTTCACTGTTATTCTTGAAAAGCGGAACTATTTTTGGGAAATTGTGATAAAGCCAAGCATTTTATTTCTGAATTGCTTCCTTATTTATATGCTCTACATTGTTATAAATAGTTGTTGGCTATTGGTGTTAGACCCGACCATATTCCAGCTCGTCACTACTTTCAACCTAAGGTTAGGTTTGTTACTTATTGAGCACATGGTGCCGGTTGTACTCATACTACACTTCATTCACATTGCGTGCAGATTTCGGATACAGATGTTGCTGTGTTCGATGGGAGCTGGATTGGAAGATGTACATGTGTCCCTATTGTAGCTGCCTCTTGTTCTTGGTTGCCTTAGATTTTAAAACTATGTTTATGTACTTTTCTAACAGAAAGTGTATTTAGTTCATATCAGCTTTGTAAACTCTATTCTTAGAAGCTCATGATTTGTACTACCAGTCCTTGGGGAATGTATAAGATTTTGATAATTCCTTTATTTAATTGTCTTATTAAAAAGTTATTTTAAACCGGATAGTTATTAGTTGGCTTACCTAGCGGGTTGGGTTAAGTGCTATCACGACTAGTGGATTTTGGGTCGTGACAGATTGGTATCAGAGCTCTAGGTTCATAGGTTCTATAAGTCATGAGCAAGTGTCTAGTAGAGTCTTGCGGATCGGTATGATAACGTCCATACCTATCTTCTAGAGGCTACGGGACATTTAGGATATACTTCCCATCTTTCTTTCATTATCGTGCGGCATTGATTTAGCTTGAGGCGTAATCCTTCGAATTCCTTCCATGCATTCGTATGCGCACGTGAGCGCTCGGTATCGGCTGTGCATCGACGGCTGGTGATTTCCTGGATGAGGCGAGATGTGATTTATGTGTGTTGATGATGGACCAGTCTGGGGGACTTGAGGCTGGGTTTTGACTGTAGCTGGAGCACTGAGGTGTTGACTGCGTGAGCACGTGCTTTTGGATTTATATGTCCGGTAGGGTCCCTATTAGTGGAATTGGTGGCTGGATGGCTACGTGATGAGTATGATGTGACTGCGAGATATGTTCATATGATTTGAATATGACGAGAAGGGTTTGCTTGAGGTGTAGAAAGAACTATTTGGTGCTTCATTTCCATCTTGATTTGACGTATAGTCTTGAGTTATGGGTGTGTTGAAGGATCCTTTTCATGTTGTTTAGTTGAGGAGTGAGTAGATTTTCATGTCGTGATATGAGTTTAGACTCAGGAAGATTAAGTGAGTACGTAATAGTTATGACTGTGGAAGGGTACAGAAAGATGTCAATTTGAGGCTAAGCGGGTGGGTTATCTCCTGCGGGATGTCCTGAGGTTGTGTGATCCCTATGTTGTTTTGTTGAGAGTTCTCTTTTACCAGTAAATTATATGTAGTGCAATTTGAGTTTGGATCACTTGTGGAAGCTAACTTCACTATTAAGAGGATGAATGCGAAATTTGCAAATGATTTGAGGTATTATGTGGTTTGTGATTTGAGTTATCAGATGCTTTATTCCTTGGCCTTGAGCCAAGTGGGGGAGTCTGCTATCGACGGGTTGATTGCACGGTTATGTGTTGTATTGGTTTTAGTTTGAGGTATACTGGTGAATCAGTTATGGCTTACAGAGGTTGAGATCGAGGGTGACTCGAGTAAAGGAAATTTTGGATAAGGGTTGTGTTATGCTTTATAGGTATATGAGAAACATTGGATGATTGAGTTGTTATTTGTAAAGGATGTAGCATGCATGGGGTAGGGATTCACTCGGTTGCTTAGAAGAGTGAATTACTTCCTTAGGTGTTGTCGTGCTAATGGGGCACAGGTCATTCGGTTAGTTTAATCAATTTAATTGAGACCCGAGTAGAGTGGAAGACTCAAGAATGATTCTAATGGATGCAAGATTTAAATGTGGCAGTTGAGAATTTTGCGGATTTGTCGGAGGGTTACACTGGATGGTGTCGATACTCGTAGTATTTCTACATCATTGTGGATTCTACATTTCAGTATCAGGAAGGTAAGATGAATAGCTTGAAATTCACAGAAGGTCTCTTCAGAGTGGGTATCTCGATTGTGGTACTTTGTGGTGCTTAAGAGATCATTCAACGGCTTATGATCCTTAGAGCGGTGTGGTTTTATGCTAGGGTCTTGTGTGGTGAGTCTTGGGTTAAGGATTGAAGTATTATGGCAAAGAGGAGTATCAATTTGAAGGTAATTCAGAAGGAACTAGGAGAATTAGGACAGTTTAGTAACGAGTAGGATCAGCATGATAATGAATGCGATTGTCTCTTTTGTTGCTTATGATGTAGTGAGTTTCTAAAGGTGTTTTGTGATGATACTCTTGGGTTTTGATGGCCTGCGTAGCCTGGTTGAATTAGAGGGGTTCAGTCCCGACGGTTTGGTTTTGTGCAAATGGGATTTGGAGAGTTCTTGATCGTTTCTACCATGGTTAGAGATGTATATTTCCTACTGGCGTGAGGAGCATGTGATGTATAATGATTTTCTCTTGGATGGGATCAAATGGAAAGTTCTTGGCTAATTAAGTATGCAGTTGCTTGTGACTCGGAGTGGATTACGAAGCTCTCATATTTTTTGTATGATGGCATGGTGTGTGCGGTTTATTGTGTAGGATTGAGAATTGCATGTGTAACGTCACGGTTCAATTTTGAAGGGAAGGTCATGAGTCCTTAGGCAGCATGGACAGTTTCAGACAACTAGGTAAATGATATTACTACCTGGTATGACTTAATGAGGGTATACATTTCAGAAGGGGCAATGTGTTTTGATTTATGGATACTTCATTGGTATTGTAGCACTCTCTTATTTGATCGACTGTTGATGTTCAGATTTTGCTTTGTGGCATAGAAGAGTTATAGAGGTATTCCTCATGGGATGATCATGTATTGGAGAAGTGTTAGACATTCAGGCGGTGAAGTTGAAATCAGATATGGTGATTCATGTGTTCTATGGATTTGGAGACTGGGAGTTCTCATGAGTAGATTGTTTCGTGGTTGTGGACTGTGAAAACGTAGCCAAGGTTAGTCAGAAGATAGTATGTGTTGTGATTCAGTTATTGTGGACTTTCGGAGGGTTATTTATCTATTGTGGGTGACGAGAGTTGATTTGGGGTTTATTGGTAGGACCAACATGGATGTGTGTTCTGCACCGAGTCGGATTACTTGGCTCCATACTCCATTGTTGAGGGATGTGCCATTCGGTTGTTGTTGAGCTTATTCGTGTTCTGAAATGATTTGTGAATTACTGTTCTATGCCACGAGGAGTTGTGATTCGTTGGTTATACGCACATATGGTGCGGTTTTATTTGAGCTTTACAGCGAAATTTGAGCGAGATGAGTACTTGGGTATTGCATGATTGATTGCGCATTGGCTATGTTCTTTCCGGATTGTGGTATTGTGTTATTTGCTCTCCGTGGTTATGGTAATGCACTTTGGGTACTTGATGTCGAATTTCGCGTGGTTATTGATTTTGAGAAAGGTAACTCAAGGTATTTAATATGGACCGGCGTTTGGATGGGGTCACACATTTCAGCGAAGTTATATTAAGATATGATCCTTTGTGTTGGATTCATGTGTTTTGGTTCTACAGTGTGTGCTAGGCTCTTAGCATGGTGTTGTGATGGTACTTGTTAAGCTGGCGGGATAGTCCTCTCGTTTGAGGCATTTTCAGGATTGAGTACATTTGGAATGTTGTTATTTGGTGCACGGGTTGTGGCTTTAAGTTATATTGATGTGTCATGTCACTAGAGTTATTATGTTAGATGGGACGAGGTAATCGTACCTAGAATGGAGGCTATCAGATCTGATTGCGGTATATTTGGAAGGATATTGATGTTGATCGGCTTAGAAATTTGCTATAGTTCCTATCGAAGGAGAGAGAGTTCCACAACTTGTTGATCTGGTGAATGGTTATGAGTTTCTGCGTGTTTCTTTCATCGTTGGCAGTATATGAAGGTGTTAGAATGAGGCTTTGTTTGATAAGAGGTTTATTACCGGCATTGGGTTGTTTTGAGCAGCTGTTGTGATTAGAAATTATCGCTATGAGTGTTTGGGTTATGTGGTATATCATGTGATTTCATCTTGAGTTATGGCTATGAGTGGATTCACCTTCTTCAGACTTATATAGTGTGTAGATGCGAGATTCTGATCTTATCAAAAATTTTGGATGTGGAAATTGGATTCTAAGGCTTATGGGCTAGGTTGGATTCTAAGGCATGAGTAGCTCTGTAGGATCTATTATGACTTATGTCAATAGTCGGTTTTGGCTTTCAGGTTATTCAAAATTGATTTGGAGGAATGATACTCAGCTAGAAGCTTTAAATTTGAAAGGTTTAACCAAGTTTTGACTTTTTAGTATTTGACCTTGGATTGGATTTTTGATGGTTCCATTAGCCCCGTTTGGTGATTTTGGACTTAGGAGCGCGTCCGGTTGTGGTTTGGAGGTCCGTAGTAGAATTTGGTTAGAAATGGCGAAAGTTGGAATTTTGGAAAGTTTGACCGGGAGTGGACTTTTTGATATTGGGGTCGGATTCCGATTCCGAAAGTTGGAGCAAGTCCGTAATGTCAAATGTGACTTGTGTGCAAAGTTTGAGGTCAATCGGACGTGATTTGATAGGTTTCAGCATCGGTTGTGGAAGTTGAAGTTTCAAAGTTCAATGATTTCGAATTGAAGTGTGATTCATCATTTCAAAGTTGTTGTGTGTGTTTAGAGGCCTCGAGTAGGTCTGTGTTATGTTATGGGACTTGTTGGTATATTTGGACGGGGTCCCGAATGGCTCGGGTGAGTTGCGGACGAGGTTCGGGTCATTTTCATTCCATGTTGCGTTGCTGAAGATTTTTTGGTTCTGGTATGACCGCACTTGCGGAGTGTTGAGCATAGGTGCGGAGCCGCAAAAGCAGAAGTGCCATCGCAGAAGCGAGAAAGGGAGCTAGGCGTGAGGATCACAGGTGCGGGTGCTTGGACGCACCAGCGCAACCGCAGATGCAGTTAAAGTGCGCAGAAGCGCGATCGCAGAAGCGGCTTAAGGTCCGCAGGTGCGAGGTTTTGCTGAGTGAGGTTGTTTCGCAGAAGCGAGGAATTATCGCAGAAGCAATGGTCACAGATGCGACAATTTTACCGCAAATGTGGAATAGCTGGGCAGAGTTATAACGATCGAGGTTTTGGCTCTTTCTTCATATTTTGAGATGTGGGACTCTGATTGAAGAGATTTTGAAGCAAATTTCATCACAAGGGTTGGGGTAAATGTTCTCTACTTAGTTTTGATTATATTCCATGAATCTATCTTTGATATTAGCAATTGGTTGATGAATTATAAAGAGGAAATTGGGGGTTTTGGCCTAAAGTTTCATAATATGAATTTTTGAGTTTTGAACACCGATTTGGAGTCGTTTTTGAGTGAAACTAGTATGGTTGGACTCGTAATTGAATGGGTTGTCGAATTTTGTGAGTTTTGTCTAGTTTCGAGGCATGGGCCCCAATGTGAATTTTAGTCGGATTTGGGATTTGATGTAGAATTCGATCTTTATCATTTGTAATTGCTCTCTTGGGCTTTATCTGATGTATCTGAGTTGCTTTTGACTAGTTTTGAGTCGTTCAGAGGTCGCTACGCGCGTGATGGCATTTTTGGAGCATCGCTTGGCTTGCTCGGTGTTGGAATTGGCTTGTTCAAGATAAGTAACTCTTCTAAACATAGTGTTGAGGGTATGAAACCCCAAATTACATGTTGTGTAATTGGTATTGACTTGACGCACATGCTAGGTGACGGGCGTGTGGGCGTGCACCCTGTGAATTGTGATTCCATTATTTCCATGGCACAGTATAGTGGCCCTATTTTCGTTGATATCTGTGTTTTCACCATGTGATAAAGTAACTGAGCTGTCAATCATGCTAGATATCATGTTTAGGCTTTATGCTGATATTGTTAGGACCCATAGAGGTCGTTGCTTGCTGTCATCTCACTGATTTTATTAATATTTCGTATTCAGTCATATTCAAGCATTCATATCCTATCTCAGTCTCAGTTGTTACTTATTGATACATCATATCATTGTTCCGGGTCAGTTTGCATGACATTGTGAGCCCGTGGATGAGATTGGAGAGGTTGATGACTGAGTGAGGCCGAGAGCCTGATTATGAGTGATAGTTATGGGATCGAGTTGCACGCCGCAGCGGTTATATTGATGATTATGATAGCGCTTGGGTTGTAGGAGCCCCTCCGGAGTCTGTAACACACCCCCGGTGAGCGCGAATGATACTATTGAGGGATGGATTTACCTGTACATGGATTTGTCCGAAGTACTTACTACGTGGAGATGGATTTCTCCACATGGTTAGATTACCCTTTTTCCTCGGTACTAGGTGACTTATAGTCAATGTTGTATATGTTCCGGGATGGATTTTCCTAGGCCGTATGGGCCATATACAGTAACGAGTGGTTGAGCATGATGAGTGGAAAGTGCGAAGCAGTGAGATTGAGTACTCTGAGAGTGTGAGTGGGATCTCCCGGAATTCGTCCGTAGTCCCAAAAAAAATATGCAGTACAGGGGGATCTCCCAGAATACGTCCGTATTCCCAAAGTAAATATGCAGTACAAGATGAAATGACAGGTATGACATCGAGTTATACAGTTTATACTGGACATAGATAAGGCAAATGAGAACTTAGCTAAACATGACGCACAGAATGTCAATTAGGCAATTAAAACACGTAAACATGCTTTTCTAGTCTAAACTACACAATTTAAACATATTAGTACGACTTAATAAGAGAAACAATTTATGATTTAAAAAGGTTAAGCAGGATTTTTGCAATAACAGCCCGTGTACGTACTTGTCACCTCACGTACACGGCGCCCACTCACAAAATAATATCAAGACATCCTAAGGGGGAAGTCCCCAACACAAGGTTAGGCAAGCCACTTACCTCGAACCGCTCCAATCACCTCGAAAACACGTTCTTTCCACGAGTATCCGACTCCAAATGGCCCGAATCTATTCAAATAAATTGCATAATGTAAATATTACTATGAGTAACTAATTTAGCTAATTAATTCGAAGCTAAAGCGTGAAATTAGGAAAAACGCTGAAAAGGTCACCCCGGGCCCACATCTCGAAATCGGGTAAAAGTCACAAAATACGAACACCCATTCACCCATTTACTCGTACCAAAATTGCTCAAATCTGATACCAAAATCTCGATCAACACTCATCCTCACATATCAGGCCCTCCCAAGCGCTATAATCTGCAAGGACAACTCACGTGCTATAATAATAAAGTATACTGCAGGCGGGCTGCCCTGATCCACACTCATCCTCACAAATCAGGCCCTCGGCCTCACTCAGTCATAAATATGTTGCAGGCGGGCAGCCCCGATCGACACTCATCCTCACAAATCAGGCCCTCAGCCTCACTCAGTCATAAATCTCTCAAGTCACTCGGGCATTTCAGTAAAACAGGGCATTCGGCCCAAAACAACATTTATATGCATCAAAATAGAGTCATAAAACTGAGTTATGCCACTGAATCAAGCCAGAATTCACATTTAGAAAATTTTGCATACAACATCTTCTCCCTCAAAGTCTGAAGCACGGTCCTCAGGTGCTGCTCATGATCTTCTCGAGACCGAGAATATACCAGGATGTCGTCAATAAACACAATGGTGAAGGAATCAAGATAAGGTCAGAATACACTGTGCATCAAATGTATAAAGGTTGTTGGGGCATTAGTCAGCCCAAATGACATGACAAGAAACTCATAGTGACCATATCTGGTCCTGACAGCAGTCTTCGGGATATCCGGCTCCTGAATCTTCAACTGATGATAGCCAGAATGCAAGTCAATCTTGGAAAACACCCTGGCACCCTGTAACTGATCAAATAAATCATCAATGCGAGGCAAAGGATATGTGTTCTTTACTGTAACCTTGTTCAACTGCCGATAATCAATACACATACTCATAGAACCATTGTTCTTCTTCACAAATAAGACCGGAGCACCCCAAGGTGATATACTGGGCCTGATGAAGCCCTTATTAAGAAACTCCTGCAACTGCTCCTTCAAATCCTCCAACTCAGGAGAAGCCATACAGTAGGGAGGAATATAAATGGGCTGAGTGCACGGCAACAAATCAATTCCGAAATCAATATCTCTATTGGGCGGCATACCCGGAAGATTAGCTGGAAACACATCTGGAAAGTCCCTCACTAATGGAACTAACTCGATTGTAGGGGTATCAATACTGACATCTCTCACATAGGCCAAATACGCATCACACCCCTTCTCAACCATTCGCCGAGCCTTAAGAAATGAAATGACCATGTGGGGAGTATACTCCAAGGTTCCTCTCCACTCTAATCTAGGCAAACCTAGCATAGCCAGCGTCACGGTTTTAGCGTGACAATCAAGAATAGCATAATGGGGCGACAACCAGTCCATGCCCAAGATAACATCAAAAGCTACCATACTGAGTAATAACAAATCGGCTCTGGTCTCAAAACCACTAAGAGCAATCAAACACGACCGATATACGCGGTCCACAATGAGAGAATCTACCACAGGAGTAGATACATAAACAGGGGAACTCAAAAAATCCCGAGATATCCCCAAATGTGGAGCAAAATAAGAAGACATATATGAATACGTAGAGCCTGGGTCAAATAATACTGATGCATCCCTATGACAGACAGGGACGATACCTGTGATGACTGAATCTGAAGCAACGGCCTCTGAACGGGCTGGAAGGGCATAGTACCTGGCCTGGCCTCCCCCTCTAGGGCGACCTCGACCTCCCCGACCTCCACCTCGAGCTGGCTGAGGAGGTGGATGGCAGCTAGTGCTGGAAGAATGGTCGGAGGACCCGATGGAGCACGTGGAGGCTGATAAGTCTATGGAGGTGCACCCCTCCTGGCTCTGGGGAAATCTCTAACCAGGTGACGAGTGTCACCACACTCAAAACAACCTCTCGGAGGATGCGGCGGCTGAGACTGACTCGGACCTGGCCTGCTGGACTGGCCGATAATAGCACCCCGAGTAGGAGGCATACTGGATACTGGCGGTGCATAATAGGGCTCCTGAGGTCTAGGAGGAGCTGGAACACCGCTGGCTACTGGAAGATCTGAATGAACAGGGCGACTCACAAAACCCCTACCATAGCGTGCTGCTGGTGCACGAGCTCCTGAATAATGACCAGTCTCTCGAGACCTCTTGGCCTCTCTCTCCTCTCGGTCCCGGGCTAAAATGCCCTCCACTCTCCTGGCAATGCTCACTGCCTGCTGCTAAGTGATGTCCATCTCCAACTCCCTGGCCATACTAGTCCGAATACTATGGTGGAGTCCCTCAATGAAGCGACGAACCCTCTCTCTGACTGTAGCAACCAGAGCCGGTGCATGGTGAGCTAACTCACGGAAACGGACTGCATACTCCGACACAGTCATAGCACCCTGACGCAACTGCTCAAACTCTGCGTGCCAAGTATCCCTGAGGCTCTGAGGAACATACTTACGCAACAACATCTCTGAAAACTGAGTCCAAGTGAGTGAGGCTGCCTCGTCCGGGCTACTCAGCTCATAGGCACGCTACCACTGATATGCTGCTCCCCTCAGCTGGAAAGCGGTGAAAGAAATCGCACTCGTCTCCACAATGCCCATAGTGCGGAGAATACGATGACACTCCTCAAGAAAACCCAAAGCATCATCTGAAGCTAGTCTGCTGAAAGTAGGTGGGTGGTACTTGTTGTGCCTCTCAAGTCTGAGCTGCTCTGCCTCAAAAGAAGCTACCCTGATCTCATGCTGAACCGGAGCCACTGGGGCATAGGAATATTCTTTGGGGCCTGATCAACCTGGACCCTCTGCTCAGGAGTGCGGGCTGCGAGAGTCTGTGCCCCTCCCCCGGCCTGAGATGTAGCGGGAGCTATCGGAAATAGTCCAGCCTGAGCCAGAGTGCTGAACATGCTCAAGAACTAAGCTAAAGTCTCCTGGAGGGCTGGAGTAGCAATAAGGATCTCCGGCGCTGGCCCTCCAGCTGGAGCTGCTGGGGGATCCTCTGATGCAGCTCTCGCAGGTGCTCGGGCTGTACCGCATGGTCGTCCTCTACCCCGACCCCGGCCTCTGGCGGCTCTGACAGGGGGCTCGGGTGCCTGATCGTCGGTCCTCCCATTGCAGGTCCTTACCATCTGTGAGAAAGAATATAATAGAATCTTAGAATTTTTTATGTCAATAACTCACACGACAAGGAATCAAAGAAATATGATTATTCTTAACAATTACATAGCCTCCCGAAGATAAGTACGGACGTCTCCGCACCGATCCGCGAGACTCTAATAAACCGGCTTGTGACTCGCGACTCCTACGAACCTAGTGCTCTGATACCAACTTGTCACGACCCCAAATTATCCCTCCGTAAGGCGTCGTGATGGCGCCTAGTCCTTACGACTAGGTAAGCCTAATATTGCGAAAAATATAACAAAACACAACATTTTAAAGATAAACAACATATTATAAATAGCCAAGAGTAGTACCACTCGGCATAAACAAATTAATTTCCCAAGACCCGGAATATCACTAAGTCACAAGCTGCTATAATCTATGTAGCTCTATACAAAAGTTTGAGGATAATAAAGAAAGTATCTAGGCGAGGGAGTAGAAGGGGACTCCGAAGATCTGCGGACGCAAGCAGAAGTACCTTGAAGTCTCCTAAAATCAGCAGCACGTACTAACCCCGAGGCTGATAGCTCGCACCTGGATCTGCACACGAAAACATGTGCAGGGAAGGGCATGAGTACACCACAATGGTACCCAGTAAGTGCCAAGCCTAACCTCGGTCGAGTAGTGACAAGGTCAGGTCAAGGCCCGACCGGAGTAAATATAACAAATTAAACAGTAAAAGATACAAAAGAAATTTACGATAACATAGTTAGAGAAATTCTCGAAAATTTAACAGTTAAGGGAGCCCTCATCTCAAAATAAGGTAAACACAGTGGGATAATCACTCGGGATACCGTCCTGTAGTTTCAAATGAATATGCAGTACAGGGGGATCTCCCGAAATACGTCCGTAGTCCCAAAATAAATATGCAGTACAGGGGGATCTCCCAGAATACATCCATAGTCCAAAAAGTAAATATGCAGTACAGGGGGATCTCCCGGAATACGTCTGTAGTGCCAAAATAAATATGCAGTATAGGGGGATCTCCCGAAATACGTCCGTAGTCCCAAAGTAAATATGCAATACAGGGGGATCTCCCGAAATACGTTCGTAGTCCCAAAGTAAATATGCAGTACAAGATGAAATGACAGGTATGACATCAAGTTATACAGTTTATACTGGACACAGATAAGGTAAATGAGAACTTAGCTAAACATGACGCACATAATGTCAATTAGGCAGTTAAAACACGTAAAGATGCTTTTCTAGTCTAAACTACACAATTTAAACATATTAATATGACTTAATAAGAGAAATAATTTATGATTTTAAAAGGTTAAACAGGATCTTTGCAATAACAGCCCGTGTACGTACTCGTCACCTCACGTACACGGCGCCCACACACCAAATAGTATCAAGACATCCTAAGGGGGAAGTCCCCAACAGAAGGTTAGGCAAGCCACTTACCTCGAACCACTCCAATCACCTCGAAAACACGTTCTTGCCACGAGTATCCGACTCCAAATGGCCTGAATCTATTCAAATAAATTGCATAATGTAAATATAACTACGAGTAACTAATTTAGCTAATTAATTCGAAACTAAAGCGTGAAATTAGGGAAAAAACCCAAAAAGTCAGCCGGGCCCACGTCTCGGAATCGGGTAAAAATCATAAAATACGAACACCCATTCACCCATTTACTCGTACCAAAATTGCTCAAATCTGATACCAAAATCTCGATCAACACTCATCCTCACAAATCAGGCCCTCCCAAGCGCTATAATCTGCAAGGACAACTCACGTGCTATAATAATAAAGTATACTGCAGGCGGGCTGCCCTGATCCACACTCATCCTCACAAATCAGGCCCTCGGCCTCACTCAGTCATAAATATGTTGCAGGCGGGCAGCCCCGATCGACACTCATCCTCACAAATCAGGCCCTCAGCCTCACTCAGTCATAAATCTCTCAAGTCACTCGGGCATTTCAGTAAAACAGGGCATTCGGCCCAAAACAACATTTATATGCATCAAAATAGAGTCATAAAACTGAGTTATGCGGTAAACAAGTATAAACATGACTGAGTATAGATTTTCAATCGAAAACAGTGAGAGGATGGTAAGAAACAACCCCTAAGGGTCCAAATAGCATTGGCGCAAGGCCCAAACATGGCATTCAGCCCAATTTATAGAAATTCTTTCTAAAATATATAAGTATCAAATGGTTTCAACAAAGTATGCAACTTTATAGTTGCTACGAGATGGACCAAGTCACAATTCCCCAACAGTGCACGCCCACACGCCCGTCACCTAGCATGTGTGTCACTTCCAAATAGTATAATGATACGAAATCCAGGGTTTCATACCCTCAGGACCAGATTTATCGTTACTTACCTCAAACCGCGAAATTCTTATTCTGCAATGTCCTTTCCTCGTGAATTGGTCTCCAAACACCTCGAATCTGGTCATAAATAATTCGTTTCAGTCAATAAAATTCATTGGAATTAATTCCACAAGAAAATAATGATTTTCCATAAAAATCCGAAATTTAGCTCAAAAATTGCCCGTGGGGCCCACGTCTCGGAACTCGACAAAAGTTACAAAATCCGGAAACTCATTTAACCACGAGTCTAACCATACTAATTTTACAAAAATCTGGCCCCAGCTCGACCGTCAAATCTTCAATTTAAACCAAGAGGGTTTTCAAATTTTCCCAACTTAATTCACCAATTAAATGATAAAAACAACCATGGATTCGGGTAATTTAACCATTATTGAGTTAAGAACACTTACCCCATTGTTTCCTCTGAAAATCACCCAAAATCGCCTCACTTCCGAGCTCCAAATCGCCAAAAACTAAAAATGGGAAGAACTTAAACTCACTGCCTAGACTTTTCTTCTTCGCGAACGCGGTTAGTGCCTCGCATTCGCGAAGCACAAAATAGCTCCCGTCCAAATTCCTCCTTCGCGAACGCGACATCACTCTCGCGTGCGCGAAGTACAAAAATGCCTCTACCTCCTTCTACGCGAACGCGATGCTTCGTTACCTCTCATTATGCGAATGCGACACCCCCTACGTGAATGCGTAGACCAATTGCCTGGGGTCTTCGGCTGCTTCCTCTCTTCTTCGCAAACGCGTAACACCTCTCGCGTTCGCGATGCACACCCAGTCCACCCTTCGCGAACGCGTGCTTCTCTTCGCGAACGCGAAGAGCAAATATGCCAGCCTCTCAATTCCTCTTCGCGAAAGCGAGGCTCCACTCGCAAACGTGATGAAGGAAACCAGATGATGCATCAGAAAAATTCCAGTAGAGTTCCAAGTCCAAAATCCAACCCGTTAACCATCTGAAACTCACCCGAGCCCCTCGGGACCTCAACCAAATATACCAACAAGTCCTAAAACATCATACGGACTTAGTCGAACCCTCAAATCACCTCAAACAACACTAAAACCATGAATTACACCCCAATTCAAGCCTAATGAACTTTGAAATTTCTAATTTTTACAAACAACTCCGGAACCTATCAAATCACGTCCGATTGACCTCAAATTTTGCACACAAGTCATAAATGACATAACAAAGGTATTCCAATTTTCAGAATCGGATTCCGACCCCGATATCAAAAAGTCAACCCCCGATCAAATTTCTCAAAAATTAAACTTTCGGCATTTCCAGCCTAATTCCTCTACGGACTTCCAAATAATATTTCGGACACGCTCCTAAGCCTAAAATCACCATACAGAGCTATTGGAATTATCAGAATTTGAATCCGAGATCGTTTACACATAGGTCCATATCCGGTCCACTTTTCTTACTCAATTTTTCAATTATGAGACTAAGTGTCTCATTTCACTCCGAGTTCCTCCCGGACCCGAACCAACTAACCCGATATAACATAATATAGCTGAATAACACAAAAGAAGTAGAAATAGGGGAAAATCGGAGTATAACTCCCGAAACGACCGGCCGGGTCGTTACATCCTCCCCCTCTTAAACATCCGTTTGTCCTCGAACGGGTCTAGAAACATGCCTGGAGTCTCAAATAGGTGTGGATATCTGCTCCGCATCTCCCGCTCGGTCTCCCAGGTGGCCTCCTCCATAGGCTGACCTCTCCATTGCACCTTCACTGAATCTATATCCTTTGACCTCAACCTTCGAACCTGCCGATCCAAAATAGCCACCGGCTCCACATCATAAGTCATATCACCCTCCAACTGAACCGTGCTGAAATCCAAAACATGGGACGGATCTCTAATATACTTCCGGAGCATGGAAACATGAAACAGTGGATGGACACTCGACAAGCTGGATGGAAAGGCAAGCTTATAAGCCACCTCCCCTATTCTCTGAAGCACCTCAAAAGGCCCAATGAACCGGGGGCTCAACTTGCCCCTCTTCCCAAACCTCATAACACCCTTCATGGGTGATACCTTCAGCAAAACCTTCTCCCCAACCATAAAAGACACATCACGGACCTTCCTATCCGCGTAGCTCTTCTGCCTAGGCTACGCCATGCGAAGTCGCTCCTGAATAAATTTCTCCTTATCTAATGCGTCCTGGACCAAGTCTGTACCTAAGAGCCTAGCCTCACCGGCTCAAACCATCCAACCGGAGATCTACACCTCCTCCCTTATAAAGCCTCGTATGGAGCCATCTAAATAATCGACTGATAACTGTTGTTAAATGCAAACTCCGCGAGTGGCAGAAACTGGTCCCATGAACCCCCAAAGTCAATGACATAAGCATGCAACATGTCCTCTAATATCTGAATAATGCGCTCGGACTGCCCGTCTGTCTGAGGGTGAAAAGCTGTGCTTAACTCAACCTGAGTACCCAACTCTTGCTGCACGGCCCTCCAAAACTGCGATGTGAACTGAGTACCCCTATCTGAAATGATGGAAACTGGGACACAATGCAGGCGAACGATCTCTCGGATGTAAATCTCAGCCAACCGCTCTGAAGAGTAAGTAGTACCAACTGGAATAAAGTGTGCGGACTTGGTCAGCCGATCCACAATAACCCAAATAGCGTCGAACTTCCTCGAAGTCCGTGGGAGCCAAACTACAAAGTCCATAGTGATCCGCTCCTACTTCCACTCTGGGATCTCTAATCTCTGAAGCAAGCCACCCGGTCTCTGATCCTCGTACATAACCTGCTGACAGTTTAGACACCGAGCTACAAACCGAACTATATCCTTCTTCATCCGCCTCCACCAATAATGCTGCCTCAAATCCTGGTACATCTTCGCGCCACCCGGATGGATGGAATACCGCAAGCTGTGGGCCTCCTCAAGAATCAACTCTCGAAGCCCATCTACATTAGGCACACATATTCGGCCTTGCATTCTCAGCACGTCGTCATCACTAATAGTCACATCCCTAGCATCACTTCTCTGAACCATGTCCTGAAGAACGAGCAAGTGAGGGTCATCATACTGACGCTCCCTGATACGGTCATAAAGAAAAGTCCCGGAGACCACATAAGCCAATACATGACTAGGCTCCGAAATATCCAATTTGACAAGCTGGCCCCTAAGGCCTGAACATCCAATGCCAAAGGTCTCGCTGCCGCTGGAAGATATGCTAAACTCCCCAAACTCTCTGCCCGGCGACTCAAAGCATCGGCCACCACATTGGCCTTCCCCGGATGGTATAAAATAGTGATATCATAGTCCTTAAGAAGTTCCAACCATCTCCGCTGACGCAAATTAAGATCCTTCTACTTTCACAGATACTGCAGACTCCGGTGATCAGTATAGATCTCACAATGAACCCCATACAAATAATGACGCCAAATCTTTAAGGCGTGAACAATGGCTGCTAACTCAAGATCATGGACAGGATAGTTCTTCTCATGGGTCTTCAACTGGCGCGAGGCATAGGCGATCACCCTACCCTCCTGCATCAAAACACAACCAATGCCTATCCTCGAGGCATCACAATACACGGTGTAAGAACACGAAGCAGATGGCAGATCTAACATTGAAGTTGTGGTCAAAGCAGTCTTGAGCTTCTGAAAGCTCTCCTCACACTGATCTGACCACCTGAATGGAGCACCCTTTTGGGTCAATTTGGTTAAGGGAGATGTAATAGATGAAAATCCCTCCACAAAGCGATGGTAGTAACCCGCCAAACCAAGAAAGCTCCTAATCTTCGTGGCTGAGGACGGTCTAGGCCAACTCTGCACCGCCTCTATCTTCTTCGGATCCACCTGAATACCCTCGCTGTACACCACGTGCCCCAAGAATGCTACTGAACCTTCCAAAACTCACATTTGGAGAACTTTGCATAAATCTTCTCCTCCCTCAATCTCTGCAATGCAACCCTCAAATGCTGAGCGTTCTCCTCCTGGCTATGAGAGTACACCAGGATGTCTTCAATGAATACAACGACGAATGAGTCCAAATAGGGCTGGAATACAATGTTCATCAAATGCATGAACGCTGTTGGGGCATTGGTCAGCCCAAAAGACATCACCAAGAACTCACAATGGCCATATCAGGTCCTGAAAGCTGTCTTGAGAATATCTGAATCCCGAATCTTCAGCTGGTGATAACCGGACCTCAAATCAATCTTGGAGAACACCCTCGCTTCCTGAAGCTGGTCAAATAAATCATCAATACGAGGCAAAGGATACTTGTTCTTGACTGTGACCTTATTCAACTGCCTGTAATCAATACACATTCTCATGGAACCATCCTTCTTCTTCACAAATAGAACCGATGCACCCCAAGGTGACACACTAGGCCGAATAAACCCCTTATCAAGGAGTTCCTGAAGTTGTTCTTTCAATTCCTTCAACTCTGCCGGTGCCATACGATACGGTGGAATAGAAATGGGCTGAGTGCCCGGCACCACATCAATACCAAAGTCAATATCCCTGTTAGGCGGCATGCCCTGCAGGTCTGCAGGAAACATATCAGGAAAATCACGTACCACCGGAATAGAATCATTGACAGGAGTCTCTGCACTAACATCCCTAACAAAAGCCAAATAAGATAGGCAACCCTTCTCAACCATGCGCTGAGCCTTCAAATATGAAATCACCCTACTTGGTACATAATCTACAGAACCGCTCCACTCAACCCTCGGAATTCCCGGCATAGCCAACGTTATTATCTTAGCGTGACAATCTAGAACAGCATGACATGGAGATAACCAATCCATACCCAATATCACATCAAAGTCGACCATACTGAGCAGCAAAAGGTCCACTTAGGTCTCCAGACCCCCAATAGTCACCACACATGACCGATATACGCAGTCCATAATAATAATATCGCCCACATGAGTAGATACATGTATAGATGAAACTAAGTACTCACGGGGCATATCTAGAAAATGGGCGAAATACAAGGAAACATATGAATACGTGGAACCAGGGTCAAATAATACTGAGGCATCTCAGTAACAAACTGACACAATACCTGTAATCACAGCATCTGAAGCAATAGCGTCTGGTCTGGCGGGGAGAGCATAGAAATGGGCCTGACCAGCCCCTGATCTGCCTCCCCTTCTGGGGCGACACCTAGCTGACTGACCTCCACCCCGAGCTGACTGGGCGGGTGGTGAGGTAATTGGTGTTGTAGTCTCTCTCTATGCCACTTAAAGGTGGTGGCTGAAGTCTCCCAAACCTCTCCAACCTACGCTGATCATCCTCAGGCATAGCAGGAACCACATAATCCTGAGCAACAGCAACCGGCTGGGCTGGTGGTAGCTCTGGTGTCTGAAGTCCCTGAATAACCTGCTCGGGTGTGCGAGCGATGGGAGTCTGAGTGCCTCCCCTGGCCTGAGAAGTGGTTGCGGCCATCGAAATAGAGACCGCCTGAGCAAGGCCAGTACATGCTGTTAGAATCTGAGCTAGGGCCTCCTGAAGGCCTGGAATCACAATAGGCACAGGTGGTGCATGAACTGGTGCATAAACAACTGGAACTTTGTCCTATTCTGGGGTAACCGGTGGATCTGCAGGTACTGCCCCAGCTGATGTACGGGCTGCACCTCTGCCCCTACCACGGCCTCTATCGCGGCCTCGGCCTCTCGCGGCCCTGGCTGGTGGTACTGGTAGCTGGCCCTCCTGACCGGTAGCACGAGTCCTCACCATCTGTGAGAGAATGAAACAACAGATGTTTAATTACTAGAATCAACAGATTCGCACGACAAGAATTCAAGAATGTGGAGTTTCCTAAAGGTTCTGCAGCCTCCTAAAGATAAGTACAGACATCTCCGCACCGATCCGCAAGACTCTACTAAACTCGCTCATGACTCGTGAGACCTATGTAACCTAGGCTCTGATACCAATCTGTCATGACCCAAAACTAACCTCTGTCGTGATGTCTCCTATCGTGGAACTAGGCAAGCCGACTCATTTCCAAAACAAACCGATATTTTCATTTCAAAGAAAATTTCAAGGTTATTTAACATAAAACCTTCATTTAAAGAGTTCAGATCAAAGAAAAACAGAAGTGCGGAAAAGAAAAGCCCGACATCGGGGTGTCACTAGTCATGAGCATCTACTACAATCTGTCTAACAATATCAAGGCTAACTCAACCTAGAAAATAGCTAAATACAACTAGAGGAAGATAAGAGAGAGAAAAGCATGGGCTTCGATCGCCAAACAGCTACCTTGCTATCTCCAAGAAAATCTGCAACCAGAACACTCAATAACCACTACCGTATCCAGCTACACCTGAATCTGCACACAAGGTGCAGGGAGTAACGTGAGTACGCCAACTCAGTAAGTAACAACAATAAATAAAGACTGAGCAGTAGTGACGAGAAATAAAGCATATAACGTTCATATCATGAAATCTCAGTAAAGTACAACATGCTTTAAAAATCAGTGTTTGAATCGAATCATCTCGTTTAAACCCGGTTCCAGTAAAAAATCATTTAAAGATATTTTTTCAACAGTTTTTCAAACTAAGGCTCAATGCAAAGGTGAGCAAAAGAAATAATGAAATCACAAACAGCCCCTCGGACAAAACATCACTCAAAAATAGCCCCTCAAACAAACCTCACAGTCACTCATGGCACTCGGGCATACCTCACAATCACTCTAGCCACTCGGGCATACCTCACAATCACTCATGCCTCCCAGTCACTCAGCACTCGGCACTCGCACTCAGTAGGTACTTGCGCTCACTGGGGGTTTGTACAGACTCCGGAGGGGCTCCTTCAACCCAAGCGCTATAATCTGCACGGACAACTCACGTGCTATAATAATAAAGTATGCTGCAGGCGGGCAGCCCCGATCCACACTCATCCTCACAAATCAGGCCCTCGGACTCACTCAGTCATAAATATGTTGTAGGTGGGCAGCCCCGATCGACACTCATCCTCACAAATCAGGCCCTCAGCCTCACTCAGTCATAAATCTCTCAAGCCACTCGGGCATTTCAGTAAAACAGGGCATTCAACCCAAAATAATATTTATATGCATCAAAATAGAGTCATAAAACATAGTTATACGGTAAACAAGTATAAACATGATTGAGTATAGATTTTTAATCGAAAACAGTGAGAGGATGGTAAGAAACAACCCCTAAGGGTCCAAATAGCATTGGCGCAAGGCCCAAACATGGCATTCAGCCCAATTTACAGAAATTCTTTCTAAAACATATAAGTATCAAATGGTTTCAACAAAGTATGCAACTTTACAGTTGCTACGAGATGGACCAAGTCATAATTCCCCAACAGTGCACGCCCACACGCCCGTCACCTAGCATGTGCGTCACTTCCAAATAGTAGAATGATATGAAATCCGGGGTTTCATACCCTCAGGACCAGATTTATCGTTACTTACCTCAAACCGCGAAATTCTTATTTTGCAATGTCCTTTCCTCGAGAATTGGTCTCCAAACGCCTCGAATCTGGTCATAAATAATTCATTTCAGTCAATAAAATTCATTGGAATTAATTCCACAAGATAATAATGATTTTCCATAAAAATCCAAAAATTAGCTCAAAAATTGCCCGTGGGACCCACATCTCAGAACTCAACAAAAGTTACAACATCCGGAAACTCATTCAACCACGAGTCTAACCATACTAATTTAACAAAAATCCGACCCCAACTCGACCCTCAAATCTTCAATTTAAACCAAGAGGGTTTTCAAATTTTTCTAACTCAATTCACCAATTAAATGATAAAAACAACCATGGATTCGGGTAATTTAACCAATATTGAGTTAAGAACACTTACCCCGTTGTTTCCTCTGAAAATCACCCAAAATCGCCTCACTTCCGAGCTCCAAATCGCCAAAAATTGAAAATGGGACTAGGTCCCATTTTCAGAACTTAAACTAACTGCCCAGACTTTTCTTCTTTGCGAACGCGGTCAGTGCCTCGCGTTCGCGAAGCACCAAATAGCACCTGTCCAAATTCCTCCTTCGTGAACGCGACATCACCCTCGCGTTCGCGAAGCACAAAAATGCCTCTGCCTCAATGCCTTCTACGCGAACGCGTTCAACCTATCACGAACACGATGCTTTGTTCCCTCTTACTACGCGAACGCGACACCCCCTACGCGAATGCGTACACCAATTGCCAAGGGTCTTCGGCTGCTTCCTCTCTTCTTCCCGAACGCGTAACACCTCTCGCGTTCGCGATGCACACCCAGTCCACCCTTCGCGAACGTGTGCTTCTTTCGCGAACGCGAAGAGCAAATATGCTAGCCTCTCAGTTACTCTTCGCGAACGCGATGCTCCACTCGCGAACGCGATGAAGGAAACCAGATGATGCATCAGAAAAATTCCAGCAGAGTTCCAAGTCCAAAATCCAACCCGTTAACCATCCGAAACTCACCCGAGCCCCTCGGGACCTCAACGAAATATACCAACAAGTCCTAAAACATCATACGGACTTAGTCGAACCTCAAATCACCTCAAACAACACTAAAACAATGAATTACACCCCAATTTAAGCCTAATGAACTTTGAAATTTGTAATTTCTACAAACAACTCCGGAACCTATCAAATCACATCCGATTGACCTCAAATTTTGCACACAAGTCAAAAATGACATAACAGAGGTATTTCAATTTTTAGAATCGGATTCCGTCCCCGATATCAAAAAATCAACCCCCCGGTCAAACTTCTCAAAAATTAAACTTTCGGCATTTCAAGCCTAATTCCTCTACGGACTTCCAAATAATATTCCGGACATGCTCCTAAGCCCAAAATTATCATACGGAGCTATTGGAATTATCAGAATTCGAATCCGAGATCGTTTACACATAGTTCCATATCCGGTCCACTTTTCTAACTCAATTTTTTAATTATGAGACTAAGTGTCTCATTTCACTCCGAGTTCCTCCCGGATCCGAACCAACTAACCCGATATAACATAATATAGTTAAATAACACAAAAAAAGTAGAAATAGAAAAAAATAGGGCTATAACTCCCGAAACGACCGGTCGGATCGTTACACGGGCCCTACAAAAAGACCACTTAGTCCGGGACCTTTTAGCCCGTTTAATTTGGGATCGGCCCGGAACCAGGATCGTTTGGACTGGCCCACTTAGCTCATTTAGGCCAGGGACTGGCCCACTTGCCACCCTTAGTTATACTCATACTACACTTTCTGCACATTGCATGAAGATTTCGGATGCCGATGTTGCTGTGTTTGATAGGAGCTAGATTGGAAGATGTACCTGCATCCCTGTTGTAGCTGTCTCTTGTTCATGGTAGCCTTAGATTTTAAAACTATGTTTATATACTTTTCAAACAAAAAGTGTATTTAGTTCTTATCAGCTTTGTAAAATCTATTCTTAGAAGCTCATGATTTGTACTACCAATCCTTGGGGAATGTATAAGATTCAGATAATTCTTTTGTTTAATTGTCTTATTAAAAAGTTAATTGAAATTAGATAGTTATTAATTGGCTTACCTAGCGGGTTGGGTTAGGTGTTATCACGACTATTGGATTTTGGGTAGTGACATGTTAATTTTGCACACGTACGCTTGACATGGTTTTACCATGCAAATAAAATAAGTACACGTACGCGTGACTTGTTTCATGATAAATTCCATAATTCGAATACCCAAGCAATTAAAAGCAAAAATGCGCAAATCCATAAAACGTAAAACATCTTAAATTAGTTAAGCCAAGTTAATTAAGAGGTCGTACTAGAACCATGGGATTCGGAGAGTACCTGACACCTTCTCCCCGGCCAACAGAATTTGTTACCCGATCTTTTTTGTTCGCAGATCATAAATTGGATTCAAAAAATTTCTTGATTAGTGATTAAATAAATGGAGACTTCGAACACCATAAACGCTCAATTCAAAGTGATGACTACTAAAAATAATAAAAATAATTTATTTTTAAATAATGTCACTCCAATTGAAAAAACTCATTTTCCCCAAAAAAGGAAGGTGTGACAGTACTTTTGGAGAAAAATAGTTTGTGTTTGACTAATCAGTTTGAAAAATACACGCTTGAAAGGTTTGGGCTTACACCCTATGATACTTGCACTCTGCTAGTATGCCTCAGCTCATTTTTGGGACGCCTCACCCCGACGATCGTCTAGAAAACGCTTTTTAAAACAATGTTTCAAACCAAAAAATGTCTTCACATTTCCCGCTACGTTATTATGTCCTAACTATAGTTTTTTCACGTATATTTTGAAGCAATCTGTGAGTCTAGTTATGTTATTTTAATGTAATGTAAATAGATTTGTGATTTGATAGAATTTTATAATATTGGCTCAATTGCTTCGCAAGGTTCTCATTCTTGATTAAGTGAGATAATTATCTCAATTCCTTAAATTATCAGATGTTGAGTGTTTTAAGAAACTAATCAAGTTGTCATTATATGTCCTTTTTTACTTAGAAAGGAAGATAAAAGATAATTTAGGGTATTAGATTCAATGTAGATAAACATGGTATAGCAAAAAAATTCCTTTTTCATGGGATTTTTTTCTATAGGTAAAAAATAGAGTTTTTTTATAAAGTATATACAGAGTCGGTGAAAATACACAATTTGCATACTGTCGAAGAGACAATTAAGTAGACTAGTCTTAGGGTACGCGCTTTGCGTGTGTATCCTACATCAACAAAATATACTTTTTTTAAAAATTACTAAGAAAAATAGTAAACTATGTGTTTGATTTAAAATAAAAATTAATAAAAAATATATAAGTTCTTGAAAATGATGACTACTAAATATTTTATTTAGCTGGCTCAATGAAAAAAGAATTCTTTACATAAAAGTTCTTAGATGCCTTATTATAGTTTCTGAGGACTTCTATACAAATATCTTATGAAAGAATATTATTATTTCTATGATCTAATACAAAAGAAAATTGTAAATACTATTACCAACAAAGATTTGTCAAATAAAATAAATTTAAAAAAATAAATTTCTCTGCCATTTTCGGAATGAAGAGATTGGAGTTATACTCATAGAAAAAATTGATAAGAGGAAACGTAACGTCTAAATAACTTATATTTTCTACATTAAACAATTTAATATAGAACATAAGGCAAGTTGTCAATAATAATAATAATAATAATAATAATAATAATAATAATAATAATAATAAATGACAATTCCTTTAGAATATAGTTTGTATTCTATTGTTTCCTCTTGATTGCTTCAAGTTTATTTTTTTACAAATTTGACTCTTAATACTATTATAACCAATTTTTCCATATGCTAATGTTATTCTTGTGATGACCCAAAAGGTCATCTTACGTTTTAGAACTCGAATCTGCGCTCTTAAGCCCTAAAAATTTTATTTTTATCCTCTTCGATTTACGTGCGCAATCCGGGCATGTTTCCGAAAAAGCTTTATGTCGAAAATTGATGAAAACAAGAATTTATGCCTTAAAAAGTTAATTTTATTTGACTTCGGTCAACATTTTAGGTAAACGGGCCCGGATCCGTATTTTGAAGGTCCCGGTGGGTCCGTATCGAATTATGGGACCTGGACGTATGTCCGGAATTAAATTCGGAGGTCCCTAGCTTGAGTTATAAATTTTTGATAAAAATTAAAAGTCTAAAAATAATTTATTTTTAAGAATTGATTGGTGTTTGGCATTGTTGGTACCGGGTCCGTATTTTGGTTTCGGAGCCCGGTACAGGTTCATATGATATTTAAAACTTGTCTGGAAAATTTGGTGAGAAACGGAGTTGATTTGACGTGATTCGGACGTCCAATTGAGAAGATAGGAATTTTAAAGTGTTCTTGAGAATTTCATTTGATTTGGTGCTAAATTCGCACTTCTAGGTGTTATTTTGGCGATTTGATCACGTGAGTAGGTCCGTATGATATTTTTAGACTTGTGTGCATGTTTGGTTTGGAGCCCCGAGGGCTCGGGTGAGTTTCGGATAGGCCACGAGATGTTTTGGACTTGGGAAAAATCTCGTTTTCTGCAGATTCTGGTGTCTGGCATATCCTTCTTCATGTTCACGAAGGTCCTCTCGTGAATGCGAAGAGTAAACTGGGGAGGCTGAGACTTCTTCTTCATGAACGCGAAGTGGTGGGGGATTTGCCCTTCGCGAACGCGACCGGCTCATCGCGAACGCGAAGCACTTGGGGACCTGGGGGAGTGTTGGTCGTTCCTTCATCGCGAACGCGAAGCCTAGGGGGGAGTAACCATCGCGAACACGAGCAGGGTCTCGCGAACGCGAAGGCTTGGCAGCCAGTACCCTTCGCGAACGCGACAGTGGCCTCGCGAACGCGATGCACACTGTCGCCCAGTGCATAAAACAGAATCAAACACGGGTTTAAGCCATTTCTTCAATATTTTTCAAAAACCAAACAGGTAGAGGCGATTTTCAAAAGTCATTTTCTTCCCCAAAGTGTTGGTAAGAGATTTTAAACTATTTTCTTTCAATTACCTATTATATTTCTTGAATTATCAACCTAAAATCTAGAGTTTTTATGGTAGAATTAGGGGTTAGGGTAGAAAGCTAGGGATTTCGGAAATTTGGTAATTTAGACCTCAATTTGAGGTCGGATTCCAAAACTAATTATATATTCGGGCTCGAGGGTGAATGGGTAAATGGATTTTGGTCCGAACCTCGGGTTTTGACCAAGCAGGCCCGGGGTCGATTTTTCGACTTTTGGGAGGAAAATTTGAAAATTTTAATTTATGTAATATCATTGATTTCTTTAGCAATATTTGATATTATTGAGTCATTTTTGAATAGATACGAGTGCTTTGAAGGTGAATTCCAAAGAAAAAGTTGTGATTCAGAATTAAGTGGCCTTCGGAGCGAGGTAAGTGTTGTGTCTAACGCTGACTTGAGGGAATTAGGAACCTTAGATTATTTGCTAAGTGAAATTCATGTGAGCGGCGTATATGTGAGGTGACGAGTACTTATGAGCCGCCAATTTACCTGTATTCCATGTTTCTTCCGTTTTCTTATATTGTCTCTTTCCTATGCCTAATTGCTACATGTTTATACTAGTGTTGTTAAATTGATCGCCATTATCATGGGTACGGATTTTCTGTTGGTAATCGAGTATTCATTTAAAAGTTGAGATTTATATTGTGGAACCAAATGTTGAAGTAAGGTTTGTACTTGTTATTCTATCTCCCCGTTGTTATTTATGCATTGCATTATGGTAAGGAAGAGTGTTAATGCACGAAGGGTGATGTCGTACCATATTGTGAGTGTTAATGCACGAATGGTGATGTCGTGCCATATTGTGAGTGTTAATACACGAAGGGTGATGTCGTGCCATATTGTGAGTGTAAAAGCAGAAGAGTGATGCCGTGCCATATTGTGAGTGTAAAAGCACGAAGAGTGATGTCGTGCCATGATGTGAGAGTTAATGCACGAAGGTTGATGCCGTGTCGTTTCTATTAATTTTATGGTGATATTCAGAGTAAAAGCACGAAGGGTAATGCCGTGCATTTTTCCTTTATTGTATTCACCATTCCTATTAATTCATGATATATTGACTACTCCGGTGATCATTCTGTTGTAGTTCTTTATCTTGTATCGCCCTCAGTATGTTTTCCTCCGGACATTTCCTGTTTAGTTCTTCATTTCTGTTATTTGTATATACACTGTTAAATTGTACAGGTTGATTTGTAAGTGCCTTGCCTTAGCCTCGTCCCTACTTCGTCGAGGTTAGGCTCGACACTTACCAGTACATGGGGTCGGTTGTACTGATAGTGCACTCTGCACTTTCTGTGTAGATTTTGATACCGGCTTGGGTTGATTGAGATTTTGCTATTGATCCGCTGTCCGGAGACTGAAGGTAGATCTGTCAGCGTTCACAGACCTTGAAGTCCCCGTCTATCTTTTATGTTCTACTATTTCTTTCATTTAGACAGTTGTATTTCTTTCAGACTATTACTTGTAATAAATTCTAGATTGCTCGTGAATTGTGACTCCAGATCCGGGTAGTAGTAATTAATATAATTTTATGATATTTTGCACTTATTATATTTCATCTTAGTTAATTATTGTTAATCACTGAATGGGAATAAGGAATTGGTTTAATGATTCTCTAACGTTGGCTTGCCTAGCAAGTGAAATATTAGGCGTCATTACGGTCCCGTCGGTAGGAAATTTCGGGTCGTGACAAGCTAGTATTAGAGCACTAGGTTGCCTAGGTCTCACGATTCACAAGCAAGCTTAGTAGAATCTGGAGGATAGGTACGGAGACATCTGTGCTTATCTTCCAGACGCTATGAAGTTTAGGAACAAGTTTCACTTTTATTCTTCTCTGTCGTGTGATTTTGCTTTCTCAATACTGATTGAACTCTTCTACTCTTATTCTCTAGCAGATGGCGAGAACACGTACCGCTTCCTCAGCTGAGCAGCAGCCAGAGCCTCTAGTGGTAGCTCCTACGCGGGGCAGAGGTCGAGGCCGAGTCCGTGCCAAAGGCCGAGGTAGGGGCAGGGCTCAGCCTAGATCCCGAGCAGCAGCCCCAGCAGTGGAGCCTCAGATAGAGCTTGACGAGGAGGTTCCAGCCCAGACTATTCCTGCCGGACCAGCTCAGGTTCCAGAGGGGTTCATTGCTACCCTAGTACTTCAGGATGCTTTGGTCCGTTTGGTGGGCCTTATGAAGAGTGTGTCCCAGACTGGCACATTTCCCATGGCACAAGCAGTCTCTCAGGCTGGAGGAGGAGCCCAGACTCCCACCACTCCCTCTTCGTAGCAGATAGCTCCCCAGTGTCAGGCTCTAGCATCTCAGCCAGTCGGATTAGTTCAGTCAGTTATTGCGGCACAGGTTGGAGATGGGCCAGCTATGTCTTATGAGGCTTTATGGAGATTGGATATATTTACCAAGCTATTTCCTGTTCACTTAAGTGGTGCTCCTTCAGAGGACCCCCAGGAGTATCTTGACAGCTGTCACGAGGTTCTACGAAACATGGGTATAGTCAAGACCAATGGGGTCGATTTTGCTGTATTTCAGATGACTGGTTCCGCCAAGAAGTGGTAGAGAGATTACTTGTTGACCAGACCAGCTGGGTCGCCTACTCTTACTTGGGACCAGTTCTCTTAGCTCTTCATAGAGAAGTTTTTGCCTATCACATTGAGAGAGGAGCGTCGCCGTCAGTTTGAGCGTTTCCAGCAGGGCGGTAAGACTGTTACTCAGTATGAGACCCGTTTTGTGGATTTGGCCCATCATGCTATTCTTTTGCTTCCCACCGAGAGAGACAGGGTGAGGAGGTTTATTGATGGACTTGCTCAGCCTATCAGATTGCAGATGGCTAAGGAGACTGGGAGTGAGATTTCTTTTCAGGAGGCTGCTAATGTCGCCAGACGAGTCGAAATGGTTCTTACTCAGGGAGGTCAGGGGTCTGACAAGAGACCTCGTCATTTCGGTGAGTTCATCGGTGCCTCATCTAGAGGCAGGAGTACTTTTGGTAGAGGCCATCCTCCCAGGCCATTTCATTCAGCGCTCCAGGCATCCCATGGTGCCTCAGGAGGTCGTGGCCCTGAGATGCATTATTCTGGCCAGCTAGCCTACGGTGCACCACCAGCTCCTATTAGGGCACCTCCACTCCATAGTTATCAAGGTGGTTATTCAGGTCGACAGGGTCAGTTTTAGAGTCAGCAGTCACAGCAACCGAGGTTATGTTATACTTGTAGTGATCCGAGACACATTGCTAGACTTTACCCTCGGGAAACGGGCAGCTCATAGCATCAGAGAACTCGTGCCATGGTTCTGGCACCAGTTGCTGCACCACCTGCTCAGCCAGTGAGAGGCAGTGGTCAGGCAGCCAGAGGTAGAGGCCAGACTATTAGACTTGGAGGTTAGACCGTTAGAGGTGGAGACCAACCAGTTAGAGGCCATCCGAGGGACGTAGTTCAGGGTGGTGGGGCCCAGCCTCGGTGTTATGCTTTCCCAGCCAGGCCTGAGGCTGATTCATCTGATGCTATTATCACAGGTACTGTTTCAGTTTGAGTGCCCTGTGATTCTTTGAGTGCTCCTGTGTATGTCTCCACACTAGTGGGAGATGCTATTATTGTAGATCATGTTTATAGTTTATGTGTGGTCACCATTAGGAGTCTTGAGACTCGTGTAGACCTTCTACTTCTCGATATGGTTGATTTTGATGTCATACTGGGTATGGATTGGCTGTCACCTTATTATGCTATATTAGATTATCATGCCGAGACGGTGACCTTAGCCTTGTAGGGGTTGCCTCGATTAGAGTAGAAAGGGACTCTTGGTCATTCTACCAGCAGGGTTATCTCTTATGTGAAGGCTCGGCATATGGTCGAGAAGGGGTGTCTAGCTTATTTGACTTATGTCTGCGATTCTAGTGCGGAGGTTCCTTCCATGGATTCAGTGCCGGTTGTTCGCGAGTTTCCAGCAGACCTGCCGGGGATGCCACCCGATAGGGATATTGATTTCTGCATTGATTTGACTCCGAGCACTTAGCCCATTTCCATTCCGCCATACCGCATGGCCCCGCAAGAGTTGAATGAATTGAAGGAATAGTTAGAAGATTTTCTTGATAAGGGCTTAATTAGACCTAGTGTCTCGCCCTACGGTGCACCCGTGTTGTTTGTGAAGAAGAAAGATGGATCGATGAGGATGTGTATAGATTATCGGCAGTTGAACAAAGTCACCATCAAGAACAAGTATCCATTGGCGAGGATTGGTGATTTATTTGATCAGCTTCAGGGTGCCAAGGTGTTTTCAAAGATTGATTTGAGATCTGGCTACCATCAGTTGAGGATTAAGGTATCCGATGTTCCTAAAACAACTTTTTGGACTCGGTATGGGCATTATGAGTTTCTAGTGATGTCATTTGGGCTGACAAATGCCCCAACAGCATTCATGGATTTGATGAACCGGTGTTCAAACCCTACTTAGATTCCTTTGCGGTTGTCTTTATTGATGATATCTTGATCTACTCCCACAGTCGAGAGGAGCATGAGCAGTACCTTTGGATCGTTCTTCAGACTCTGAAAGACGTCCAGTTATATGCTAAATTCTCAAAATGCAAGTTTTGGTTGAGTTCAGTTGCTTTCTTGGGTCACGTTCTATCAGCAGAGTGTATTCAGGTGGATCCTAAGAAGATTAAGGCAGTTCAGAACTGGCCTAGACCCACATCAGCTACAGAGATCCATAGTTTTCTAGGTTTGGCGGGCTATTACCGTCCATTTGTGGAGGGGTTTTCATCCATAGCAGCCCCGTTGACCAGATTGACCCAGAAGGGTGCCCCGTTCAGGTGGTCAGACGAGTGTGAAGCGAGCTTTTAGAAGCTCAAGAATGCTTTGACTACGGCATCGGTATTGGTGTTACCCATAGGTTCAGGATCTTATACAGTGTATTATGACGCATCTCATATTGGTGTGGGTGCGGTATTGATACAGGGTGGAAAGGTTATTGCATATGCTTCATGGCAGCTGAAGGTTCACGAGAAGAATTACCTTGTTCATAATCTAGAGCTGGCAGCCATTGTTCACGCGCTGAAGATTTGGAGGCACTATCTTTACGGCGTGCCATCTGAGGTATTCACTGATCATCAGAGATTGCAGTATTTGTTCAAGCAGAAGGAACTCAATTTGAGTAAGAGGAGGTGGCTGGAACTATTGAAAGACTATGATATCACCATATTGTATCATCCGGGGAAGGCCAATATGGTGGCCGATGCCTTGAGTAGAAAGTCAGCCAGTATGGGCAGCCTTGCTTATATTCCAGTTAGTGAGAGACCGCTAGCATTGGATGTTCAGGCCCTGGCCAACCAGTTCGTGAGGTTAGATGTTTCTAAGCCCAGCCGTGTTCTAGCTTGTACAGTTGCTCGGTCTTCTTTGTTTGAGCGCATCAGAGATCGACAGGAAGACGATCCTCATTTACTTGTCCTTAGAGACACAGTGCGGCACGGTGGTGCCAAGCAGGTTACTGTTGGAAATGACGGAGTTTTGAGAATGCAGGGTCGTATTTGTGTTCCTAATGTGGATGGACTTCGTGAGTTGATTCTTGAGGAGTCCCACAATTCCCGGTATTCTATACATCCGGGCGCTGCCAAGATGTATCAGGAGTTGATGTAGCATTATTAGTGGAGGTGAATGAAGAAAGACATAGTTGCCTATGTAGCTCGGTGCCTAAATTGCCAGCAGGTAAAGTGTGAGCATCAGAGACCTGGTGGTTTACATCAGAGGTTAGAGATTTCTCTGTGGAAGTGGGAGCATATCACTATGGATTTTGTTGTTGGACTCCCATGGACTCAGAGGAAGTTCGATGCAGTTTGGGTCATTGTGGATAGGCTGACTAAGTCAGCGCATTTCATTTTTATGGCGGTTACTTATTCCTCGGAGCGGTTGGCAGTGATTTACCTCCAGGATATCGTCCGTCTTCACGGTGTGCCCGTGTCTATTATATCCGACCGAGGTACACAGTTCACCTCACACTTCTGGAGGGCAGTACAGCGTAAGTTGTGTACGCGGGTTGAGTTGAGCACAGCATTTCATCCTCAGATGGACGGGCAGTCCGAGCGCACTATCCAGATCTTGGAGAATATGCTCTGCGCATGTGTTATAGACTTCGGAGGATCGTGGGACCAATTCTTGCCCCTTGCAGAGTTCGCCTACAATAACAGCTACTAGTCGAGCATTCAGATGGCTCCCTATGAGGCATTATATGGTAGGCGGTGCCGGTCGCCAGTTGGATTGTTCGAGCTGGGAGAGGCTCGGTTGTTGGGCACAAACTTAGTACAAGATGCCTTGGATAAGTTCAAGATTATTCAGGATCGACTTCGCACAGCTCAGTCCAGGCAGAAGAGTTATGCCGACCGTAGAGTTCGTGATGTTGCATTCATGGTCGAAGAGAGAGTGTTACTTCGGGTATCACGCATGAAGGGTATAATGAGGTTCGGAAAGAAGGGAAAGTTGAGCCCTAGGTATATCGGACCTTTTGAGATTCTTGAGAGAGTGGGAGAGGTGGCTTACAGGCTTGCGTTGCCACCTAGTTTAGCAGCTGTTCATCCGGTATTCCACGTGTCCATGCTTCGAAATTATCACGGTGATCCGTCCCATGTGCTAGATTTCAGCTTTGTCTAGTTGGACAAGGATTTGACTTACGAGGAGGAGCCGGTGGCTATTTTAGCCCGGCAAGTTTGCCAGTTGAGATCAAAGAGTTACCCTTCCGTTCGAGTGCAGTGGAGAGGTCAGCCTATTGAGGAAACTACTTGGGAGTCCGAGTCCGATATGCGATGTAGATATCCTCACCTTCTCACCAGCCCAGGTACTTTTCTATGTCCGTTCGAGGACGAACGGTTGTTTTAGAGGTGGAGAATGTGATGACCCAAAAGGTCATCTTACGTTTTAGAACTCGAATCTGCGCTCTTAAGCCTTAAAAATCTCATTTTTACCCTCCTCGATTTACATGCGCAGTCCGAGCATGTTTCCGAAAAAGCTTTATGTTGAAAATTGATGAAAATAAGAATTTATGCCTTACAAAATTAATTTTATTTGACTTTGGTCAACATTTTTGGTAAACGAGCCCGAATCTGTATTTTGACGGTCCCAGTGGGTCAGTATCGAATTATGGGACCTGGGTGTATGCCCGGAATCGAATTCGGAGGTCCCTAGCTTGAGTTATGAATTTTTGATGAAATTTAAAAGTCTGAAAATTATTTGTTTTTAAGAATTGATTGATGTTTGGCATTGTTAGTACCGAGTCTGTATTTTAGTTTGGGATCCCGGTATAGGTTCATTATGATATCTAAGACTTATCTGTGAAATTTGGTGAGAAACGGAGTTGTTTTGACGTGATTCAGACGTCTAGTTGAGAAGATAGGAATTTTAAAGTGTTCTTGAGAATTTCATTTGATCTGGTGCTAAATTCAAAGTTTTAGGTGTTATTTTGGCGATTTGATCACATGAGCAGGTCCGTATGATATTTTTAGACTTGTGTGCATGTTTGGTTTGGAGCCCCGAGGGCTCGGGTGAGTTTTGGATAGGCCACGAGATGTTTTGGACTTGGAAAAAATCTGGTTTTCTGCAGATTTTGGTGTCTAGCATATCCTTCTTCGCGTTCGCGAAGGTCCTCTCGCGAATGCGTAGAGTAAACTGGGGAGGCTGA
Source organism: Nicotiana tabacum (assembly GCF_000715075.1). Classification (NCBI taxonomy): domain Eukaryota; kingdom Viridiplantae; phylum Streptophyta; class Magnoliopsida; order Solanales; family Solanaceae; genus Nicotiana; species Nicotiana tabacum. The sequence continues at coordinate 43,032,239 of NC_134103.1, forward strand.
GACTTCTTCTTCGCGAACGCATAGGCCTGGATGCAAACGCGAAGTGATGGGGGATTTACCCTTCGTGAACGCGACCAACTCATCGCAAACGCGAAGCACTTGGGGACCTGGGGGAGGGTTGGTCGTTCTTTCATCGCGGACGGGAACAATGTCTCGCGAATGCAAAGCCTAGGGGGGAGTAACTATCGCGAACATGAGCAGGGTCTCGCGAACGCGAAGGCTTGGCAGCCAGTACCCTTCGCGAACACGACAGTGGCCTCGCGAACGCGATGCACACTGTCGCCCAGTGTATAAAACAGAATCAAACACGGGTTTAAGCCATTTCTTCAATATTTTTCAAGAATCAAACGGGTAGAGGCGATTTTCAAAAGTCATTTTCTTCCCCAAAGTGTTGGTAAGAGATTTTAAACTATTTTCTTTTAATTACCTATTACATTTCTTGAATTATCAACCTAAAATCTAGAGTTTTCATGGTAGAATTAGGGGTTATGGTAGAAAGCTAGGGATTTCGAAAATATGGGAATTTAGACCTCTATTTGAGGTCGGATTCCAAAATTAATTACATATTCGGGCTCGGGGATGAATGGGTAAATGGATTTTGGTCGGAACCCGGGTTTTGACCAAGCAGGCCCGCGGTCCGTTTTTTTACTTTTTGGAGAAAAATTTAGAAAATTTAATTTATGCAATATAATTAATTTCTTTAGCAATATTTGATATTATTGAGTCATTTTTTAATAGATACGAGTAGTTTGGAGGTGAATTCCAAAGAAAAAGTTGTGATTCAGAATTAAGTGACCTTCGGAGCGAGGTAAGTGTTGTGTCTAACGCTGACTTGAGGGAATTAGAAACCTTAGATTATTTACTAAGTGAAATTCATGTGAGCGGCGTATATGTGAGGTGACGAGTACTTATGAGCCGCCAATTTACCTGTATTCCATGTTTCTTCCGTTTTCTTATATTGTCTCTTTCCTATGCCTAATAGCTACATGTTTATACTAGTGTTGTTAAATAGATCGCTATTATCATGGTTACGGATTTTCTGTTGGTAATCAAGTATTCATTTAAAAGTTGAGATTTATATTGTGGAACAAAATGTTGAAGTAAGGTTTGTACTTGTTATTCTATCTCTCCGTTGTTATTTATGCATTGCATTATGGTAACGAAGAGTGTTAATGCACGAAGGATGATGCCGTACCATATTGTGAGTGTTAATGCACGAAGGGTGATGTCGTGCCATATTGTGAGTGTTAATACACGAAGGGTGATGCCGTGCCATATTGTGAGTATAAAAGCACGAAGAGTGATGCCGTGCCATATTGTGGGTGTAAAAGCACGAAGAGTGATGCCGTGCCGTTTCTATTAATTTTATGGTGAAATTGAGAGTAAAAGCACGAAGGGTGATGCCGTGCATTTTTTCTTTATTGTATTCACTATTCCTGTTGATTCATGGTATATTGACTACTCTAGTGATCTTTCTGTTATAGTTATTTATCTTGTATCCCCCTCAGTATGCTCCCCTCCCGACATTTCGTGTTTAGTTCTTTATTTCTATTATTTGTATATACACTGTTAAATTGTACAGGTTAATTTGTAGGTGCCTTGCCTTAGCCTCGTCACTACTTCGTCGAGGTTAGGCTCGACACTTGCCAGTACATGGGGTCGGTTGTAATGATACTGCACTCTATACTTTTTGTGTAGATTTTGATATTGGCTCAGGTTGATCGAGATTTTGCTATTGGTCCGTTGTCCGGAGACTCAAGGTAGATCTGTCGGCGTTCACATACCTTGAAGTCCCCGTTTATCTTTTCTGTTCTACTGTTTCTTTTATTCAGATAGTTGTATTTCTTTCAGACTATTACTTATAGTAAATTCTAGAATACTCGTGAATTGTGACTCCAGATCCGGGTGGTAGTAATTAATACATTTTTATGATATTTCGCACTTATTATATTTCATCTTAGTTAATTATTGTTAATTACTGAATGGGAATAAGGAATTGGTTTAATGATTCTCTAACGTTGGCTTGCCTAGCAAGTAAAATGTTAGGCACCATCACGGTCCCGTCGGTGGAAAATTTCGAGTCGTGACAATTCTTATCAAAACAAATTTATGTATCCTATTCGGTTTTTTTGAAGATAATCTTATATGATGAATACAAAAAAAAATTAAATTAATTCTTGTTAATTAGTTAATTCAAAGGCTTAATTATTTATTCGCAACAGTAAAGTAAATAATATTTTTTTGTTAATTAAATCCTTCATATTAGCTCATCCAATTTTAAATAATTAATTATAATATACTATCATCTTAATTAAATTATCAAAGAGTAAAAAATTAATTTGATATTTAACTTTTTGGATTTTTGTGTTTGTAAAATAATTAATGTACTTGACTCTTGTCAACCACTTAAATATTTTGTTAGTGATTTGTTCAATACTGATCGGTGTTTTCGAATATTATGTAATAATAATAATTATTATTATTGCTATTATTACCAAGCTTTTATATAAAATACGTATCAATTGAAATTTTAAAATGGCCAATAGTTGATATGAAAGGAAATATAGATGCAAACTTGACCTTGTATGATTGAAATAAAAGGACAAAAAACACACAAATTATTGTGGAGTTTCGTTGTTGGAAAAGGTGGTATATAGATTATTTTTACGTATATGCTTTTATGATTTTGTGTTTTAGTTCATATTTTTAGATTGTCGATAGTTTTCCCTTTTCCTTTTTAACGATTTATATAAAAAAGAATTAATTGATTTTAATATCCTAAATATTAGGACTTTGTACTTGATTCAAATAAGGAATGATTTAATAAGTAAGATTTTAATTGATTTTGAATTCCTAAATATTAGAAAAATAACTCAAATTATAATTTTGTCCAATATGATATATATTATTAAAGGGTAAAAAAAGGCGAACGACAATTCGCTAAGGGCCTACGTGCATTTAATATATGCGCATTGTGCGTGTATCCCTTCTCAGTGAGTAAATCTTTTCAAGAAAACATAGAAATATTATATTAAAAATAATGTTCGAATTATAAAATAAAAAGTCCAAACTCTTGAAATTCTCTCTATATATATATATATATAAAGGTCGTAAAAAGAAATATTATGTGAAAATTAAATGTAAATTGTTTCAAATACCAAAACGTCACGCACCATAAAGGGAGCATCATCGGTCCTAACCGCGTTTTGTACATTGTAAACAAAACAGAACACACATAAGAAAAATAAATGTAAATAACGAATTGGATAATTAATTAAGCTTTTCTCCAATTATCCATATGCATAGATCCCTCTCATAATTTGATGAAATTCAGTTTTCCCGAAATACATGCTAATAAAAAAGGGAAAAGATAAGTCATATGAAGTGACATGTGTTTCAAGAGTCGTATACATGTCATGTAACACCAATTTGCTTCCCTTCTTTTGAGTAACTCGGTTCTTTTTATCTAAAAAAATTTTTAGACAACTAAAAATTGACTGAGAACGGTATATATAAATACTCTACATCTGAATAATGTTGTGGAAAAACATAATCAATGCTAAAACTTGGATTATATCTGAATTAATAAAGGTTATTTCAACATGCCAATTAAGCTTATACAACCATTTTGAGCAGGCATATGCAAGGGGAGCAGACTTCAAAATTGCTAGTTTCTTAAAAAAGCGACATATATATAATAAAGAGAAGGAAATTAAAACTAAATGTCTCACAAAATGTTTAAAGGACTCACCTGCTAAGAAGAGCAATTATATAGTATCTCGTTGGAAAAGTGCATGAAATCGGCTAGCATTTTTAAGCATCATTATCCATCCCTCTCCTTCAATAATAACAGCTAAATAACCACTATAATAAGCAGTGAATAGGTATGGAGACAACAATTAGCCATAAAAAATTAATATCATCCCTAAAAGCTTATCTAAAATTCCAAAACTACACCTTTATTCCCATCTAGGATTGCAATATAAAGTGGTAAGTAAGTGAATATAACGAACATGAACATGAAAACACCACAGCACCACAAAAAGTATAAATTATTAGCATAGTTATAAACATCTTGTAATCATGAATGGTGTCACCTTCATGTTTGAAAAAACAAATGGCGTCAGCTTCATCAAAATATAGAAATCTCTAGTTCATATCTTTTTTCTGATCCTCATTTGGCTCAAGCATGAGAAAGGATGCAAACATTAGTTCCGGACATTATTCGTCCCAACGTTGTCTTTGATATATATAGACTTTTTAAAAGACTGCAAAATTTGAAGTTATTAACAATCAATACAAATTTTACTTTATGAATCAACATCTTGACATAAGAAAAATCAATTTCTGCAAAAAGATGGATATTTTCTAGAGAAAATTAAGTTAGCAATGGCTCATGGCCCATGGGACAAGTAAGACGGTAAAGAGTTTTGACTTACATATTCTTTGCATGTTCCTCCATATTTGTTTTGGAGCGTGAAGTAAAATTATTGTGTTGGAATTCTAGTTGCAACCAGATTTCTTAGGGTTTCAGGAAGCCATATACTTTGGAGTTCCATAGACTTTAAACTTTGTTTCATTCGTATATGGACTATAAAAATAAAGTTGAACTCTCTTTGTTTGAGAATAGAAGTTGTGGCGAATTGTTTGAGAATATTAAAAGCAGATTTCATGCATTTAATATCATTACGCAAAGAGATATAGTAAATTTTAAATAAGGAAAGATTTGATAACCAAAATTTTATCAGATTTTAAAGTCCTAAAAGTTAGGAAAATAACTAAATTACAATTAAGTCCAGTGTGATCTCCATTTTTAAAGGGTAAAAAAGGCGAACAACATTTCGCTAAGAGTCTTCGTGTTTTTAATATAATATAGATAAGTATGTACCTTAAGCTTTTAGATGGGATGCTCGTACACTTCAACATGGTATTAGAGTAGGTTGAAGTCTTGGATTCGAGTCAACGCCACCATTATAAAAAATAAATTTTCACGCGCTTGGATAATGAAAAACGTAAGTGAAGCCTGCATGTGAGACAGTTAAGTAAATAAAATATGCTCTCTCTAGTAGCTTAAACTTTTAGATGAGATGGTCACACACTTCAACACATACAACTTCTATATAACAAAAGTTGTGTATAACCTAGTCATAACATATAACTTACATACAAATTGCATATAGTTTTTTTATTGTAAACAAATCCTACCAAAACATACAACTTACAAATAACTTTTAGGGATAATGCACTATTACCACCTGAACTATACCCGAAATTGTTACGACACATCTTACCTTTGCGGGGGTAATAGTCACCCCCCCCCCCCAAACTTTTTTAAAATGGAATAAATGTCACCCTAAGTGCTGACGTGGCATAGAGAACCAAACATTTGGCAAGCGGTGAAATACACGCAATGCCATATGTAATTTCGTATTTTTTTATTTTTTAAAATCTATTTTATTTTCTTTCTTTTTCTTTTCTTTTTAATTCGAAATGTAATGGAAATATTATTTTGTATTTAGAAAAATAAAAAAGACAATTATTTTTGTATGAACTTGAAAATTTATTAGAGGTGTTGAGCATATTTGGACGTCGTTGAAGTTTTAAAGTTGAGTTTCAAGTGCTAAATTCATTCTAAATGCATAGTTGTAGATGAGATTCGAAAATAAAAAAAGAATTTTGAATTCACCATTGTTGAACCTTTAAAAAACTTAAAGAACAAAAAAGTGGGTTTGTCAAAATTCTTGGTTGTTAGCCAAATTGATCACTGGGTATGATGATGATATTGTTGTGAAGTTGTAGTTGATATTTGAGCTTGATTAGTGTGGATTAAGCCGAGTTTTTGTAGAATTTCGACACCAAAAATTAGATTTGGAGCTCTTGAAAATGGGTGATAAAATGGGGATGAAGAGCTCTAAAAAATCAGCTTTGGAATTGACACGTGGCCATTTCGTATAGGTTAGAGCCCTTTTTTTTAAGTTCTCACGCGCTTGAAAGAGATGTTCTCACGCAATGCTCCACGTAAGCAATAAAGGTACAAATAATTACGAAAAAATATTGGGGGTAATAAGACCCTCGCAAAGATAAGGTGTGTCGTAGTAACTTCGAATATAGTTCAAGGGGGTAATGGTGCATTATCCCTAACTTTTATATAAATTGTATACAATTATGTTATTGTATATATAGTTTATTTTCCTCTTCGAATTTCAATCAAAAATTCCAACCAAAAACAACTCTAATCTTCATCAAAACTCCCTCAAAATTATAATGATCCAATCAGTCATTTTATGTATTTGAGTCCCCTTACCCCATTTGATGATTCTTGTATGCTTAGTTTTCATTTTATGACATGCAGGAACGGTTAGTTTGGTTCCGGGAAGGTTTTGGAGTGAATTGGAATACTTAATTTCATTGTTGGAAGCATATGTTGCAAGAATTGATCAAGATTTGACTTTTATATAAATATCCTTGAATTCATGTTTTTATGGTTCAATAGTTTCGTATGGTGATTTTGGGCTTAAGACGATGTCCGAATTTGGATTTGAAGGTTCCTAGGATGATTTGGCTCTTGGCTCTATTTACCGAAAGTTGACAATTTAAAGGTTTAAAATTTTTATAAGTTTGACCATGAGTTGACTTTGAGGATATCGGATTCGGATTGTTATTTAAAAACTTGGAGTATGTCCGGTTTATCATTTGGAACTTGTTTGTAAAGTTTGGTGCCAATCCGAGTTGGTTTGGTATAAATCGAACACTAAATTGTGAATATTTGAAGTTCTTTAACTTGAAAGTCGACATGATGTGTTTTGGTGTTTGATTCTTAGTTATAGAGGTTATTTTGATATTTTAAACTTACGAGCGAGTTCGTATGAGGTTTATATACTTGTGTGAATATTTTTGTGTGGTGACTGAGGGGCTCGAGTGAGTTTCAGATGAGTTTTGGATTGAGTTTAAGAAGTTCGGATTTTCTAGTGCTGCAGACCTCGCCTTTACGACGGTTTGCTCGCATTTGCAAAGATCGCAATTATCACGCCCCAAAACCGAGGAGCGCGACTGGAGCTTAACTGAATGAACCCGATCGAGCAAGCCTGTTAGATTTCCTTCTACCCAAGCTCATCCATGAGTGGAGATAATACATATTTTCATTAATTAGACAAAAAAGTACTCATGTCTATAATACTAATTCATTACCAATAGTTTTCACTATTTTAAAGTCTCAAATGGGACAAGTAATACAACCACAACATAACATAGTTTGTCTTTTCCAGTACCAATAGACAACCCACACTATGTCTACGGAGCCTCTATAGATAAAGAAGAATACAATGATAATGCCGGCAACAAGACTCCGGCTATACCTCAAACAGAATACACAAAGAACAAAAGATACATGACCCCGGGATGAAGTGGGGCTCACCAAGTCAGCTGGGAAGAAGGTGTACAGCTATCACTGATTAATACCTCCTGTTGTGGAAGCACATGCATCCATTTAAAGATGCATCGCCACCGAAAAAAGGGACGCTAGTACCGTCGAATAGTATTAGTATGAAAACCAAACACCAATTTAAGAATTTAGAAATACAATATGAATATGATAAATCAGGGCGACAATAGAATGATATAGCTAACCGTTTAAAACAGAGCAAGCTTATTAAATGCTATCAATAATATTTATAGGATTTAAAATGAGATCCTCTGTAACCATCTTCACAAAAAGCGGCCCCGCCGCCTCACCCGATGTATGCAGGTGGAGGTGTAAGTACAATACCATAACTCTACTCAAGCGGCCCTGCCGCCTCACCCCAATGTATATGGGTGGATGTATAACCACAGTACTAAGAACCTACACAAAGTGGCTATGCCGCCTCACCCCAATATTTGTGGGTGAAAATGCATCAACGATACCAATAACAACACAAAGATATATAAAGATATATATATATATATATATATATATATATATATATATATATATATATATGGGTGGTGGTGCCACAACAATACCAATACTATACACAAAGCGGTCATACTGCCTCACCCCAATATAAGTGGGTGGAGGTGCAGTCCCACAATATCATAATCCCTACACAAAACGGTCATGCCACCATACCGCAATATATGCGGGTGGAGGTATATCAAAATCACAATATCTACATATCTTGGCATAATAACCTTCACATAAATCACGACTTGAAATTATAACATGTGCATACACAATCCATAGTTTGGAACACATCCTCAATTTATAATACAATATGATAAGAGCATTTGAAACACGAATTGAACATATATCTTTATCACAAAACTTATCGGAATACTCGATTCGTAATCAACATCTTGGAACTTACAAGGATAATGGGAATTCCAATTCTTAAAGAAGAGTTTAGCCAACATACCTCACTTGAGCTTCCTTATATTCTAAATATTTCGGAATTCTTAGCAACTTCAATCTATTTTAAAAATATAACAAGTTGAACCAAAATTAGGACGATGATAGTGGTTCTAGCTCATTTGAACATTTTATCAAACACTAGGTGTGCATTAAGGTTTCAAGGTCCTTTTATGGAGGATTCCATCATCCCACAACCTAATCTTTACCATTTTTAGCTCAACAATCTTCTTACACCCTTTGATAACAGATGCATGTAAAATAAATAACTCTCATGCCCAAAAATTATCTTGCTAATTACCTATTTCTAGACAAAATATTAAATTGAGGGTTAGGGTGTAGAATCTTACCTCTAGGATGAAGACCTAGTGAGTTTCCCTTCTTAATCTTCCAAAACATGAGCAAGAATTAAAGAATACCTTTTCACTCTATGGCATTCTCTCTCACTCTAAAATGTCAGATTATAGCTCAAAAATGGCCCAAATAGTGTATTTAACGAAGTAGGATTGGGTTTTTAAAAATCCAAAAATGAAGCTCCGGAACAACACGTAATCCTAGTCCGACACCATGAAATATTATTTTCTTTTGTAAAATTTTACGGGTCCTTACATTCTCCCCCACTTAGGATCATTCGTCCTCGAATGAGGGTCAAAATCTGTTATTAGCATCTTATGCAACTCAATTTTTCATACCACACACCAGCAGCCCCAAATTTGACTATCTCCCTAAATTTCCAAAACTTTCGCCATAGTTTCCCTTGTAACTAGGCCTATCCACCTGTCAGAGAGCCCCAGAAACACATCCTTAAAATATATACATAATCCAACAAGGTAACATAACACAAAACAACACCAACTGTGGCCTCACAAGCAATTATATTACCAGAACGGAACACCCTTAACATCAAATGTACAAATCATACATAATTCATAGAAAGTATCTCTTAGCATTTTCATAAGGCACAACTCATAAATATATGGTTATTCAAACAAATAAAGATACTTTTTCTTCATTTCTTCCTCGGCCTCCCAAGTAGCCTCTTCAACCTGTTGGTTTCACTATAGCACTTTCACGGATGCAATTTCTTTGTTTCTCAACTTTCGGACTTGTCGATCAATAATAAAGAAACTGGAATCTCTTCATAAGTAAATTCTTCATTAACCTCAATAGTCTCAACCGGAACAATGACTGTCGGGTCTCCAACTACTTTCTTTAACATAGACACATGGAACACCGGGTGTACTAATGACATCTCAGGTGGTAGCGCAAGCTTGTACGCCACCCCACCGATCCTCTGAATAATTTTGTATGGTCCGACATACCTCAGACTCAATTTCCCTTTCTTACCAAATCGCATTACACCCTTCATGGGGGAAACTTTTAAGAATACCCAATTATCTTCTTTGAACTCCAAATCCCTACGACGAACATCCGAATAGGATTTCTGACAACTCTGAGCAATCTTCAATCGCTCCTTAATGATTTTAACTTTTTCCATAACCTGATGCACGAGGTCTGGCCCTATCAACTCTGCTTCCCCAATTTCAAACCACCCAATGGGAGATCTACATCTCCTACCATATAAAGCCTCGAACAGTACCGTCTGAATGCTAGCATGATAGCTATTTTTATATGCAAATTCTATGAATGGTAAATGATCATCCCAGCTACCTTTGAATTCTAAAACACAAGCGCACAACATATCCTGAAGCGTCTAAATAGTCCGCTATGCCTTCCCGTCAGTCTGCAGGTGAAAGGCTATACTAAGATTCACATGAGTACCCAAACCTTGCTGAAATTTCTTCCAAAAATTAGCAGTGAATTGTGCTCCCCGGTCAGAAATGATGGAAACTGGGGTGCCATGCAACCTGACTATTTCTTTGATATACAACTGAGCATATTGTTCCGCTGTATCGGTAGCCTTAACCGCCAAGAAGTGTGCTGATTTCGTGAGTCGATCCACAATTACCCAAATCGAGTCAAACTTACGAGGAGTACTAGGTAATCCTACCACGAAGTCCATATTAATCATTTCCCACTTCCACATTGGAATTTTTATGTTTTGTGCTAACCCACCGGGCCTTTAGTGTTTGGCCTTCACTTGCTGACAATTCGGACATCTTGCCAAAAAGTCTGCCACATTCCTCTTCATATCATTCCACCAATAGGCTTCCTTAAGATAATGATATATTTTTGTAGAACCTGGGTGCACGGAATACCTAGAAGTGTGAGCTTCAGTCATAATTCTATCACGGAGACCATCCATGTTTAGAACACATAGTCGCCCTTGGTACCTTAGTGTACCATCATCCATGCCAAGAGAAAAGGCCATGGTCTTATCTTTATGAATCCCCTCTTTCAATTACACCAAAAATGGATCGTTGTATTGCTTCTCTTTGACTTCCACAACAAGCGATGATTCAGCCCTATTTTGCACAATTACCCCTCCTTCACTAGAGTCAGCAAGACGAACTCCCAAACTAGCTAATCGTGAACTTCTTTTGCCAATGGCCATTGATATGCCTCCAAGTGAGCCAAACTACCCATGAATTTCCGGCTAAGAGCATCTGCCACAACATTGGCCTTTCCTGGATGATATAGAATATCAATGTCGTAGTCCTTGAGTAACTCAAGCTATCTTCTCTGCCTCAGATTCAACTCCTTCTGCTTGAAAATATATTGAAGGCTCTTATGGTCCGTGATATATCCACATGGACCCCATATAAATAATGACGCCAAATTTTCAATGCAAATACCATTGTCGCAAGTTCTAAATCATGTGTTGAATAGTTCTTTTCATGATTCTTGAGTTGCCTAGAAGCATAAGCTATCACCTTTCCATGTTGCATTAATACACATCCAAGCCCGATTTTTGAAGCATTATAATATACCACAAATCCATTTATACCCTCTGGTAGAGTCAACACCTGTGTCGTAGTTAATATTGCTTTCAATTCTTGGAAACTCTTTTCACAAGCATCTGACCATTGGAACTTAATTGCCTTTTACGTCAATTTAGTCAATGGAGAGGCAAGAGTAGAAAACCCCTCCATAAACTTTCTGTAATATCCAGCTAAGCCTAAGAAACTGTGAATCTCTGTTGGAGTTGTAGGCCTCGGCCAATTCTTCACAGCTGAAATTTTCTGAGGATCAATCTTAATTCACTCACTAGAGACTACATGACCCAAGAATATAACTGATTCAAGCCAAAAAAGGGATCACGTTCGCGTAGTGGAGAACCTGGCTGGGAGCCTACTAGGGTAAGCCTTCGCGTTCTCTATAGGTTGATTGCGTTTGCGTAGGCCTGTGGATCTTGAGCATCGCATTCGTAGGTAGCAGACCGCGTTCATGAGGATAATTTTTGGGCCAGGGGCAGATTGTGCTTTGCGAACGTATGGCTAGGGCCGCGTTCCCGAAGGGTATCGTTGGGCAGACTTTTAAGTTGTCTAATTTCGGGACTTAGACCCATTATTTAATATTTTAAGCCCTAGACTGGGAGAGAGGCAATTTTGAAGGGGATTTCACACAAAGCAAAAGGGTAAGTGATTTCTACTATTTTAATACAATATCTTATTTATCCATGGATCATTACACATAGATTATGGGATTTTAAGGAGAAATTTATGGAATTTGACTATGGTTTTTGGAGAGCGAAAAATAAAGATTTGAACCCCGATTTGAAATCGAATTTGGATAAAACTTACATATTGAATGGGTAGTCGGGATTTATAATTTTGGTCGGATTTCGGGAAGCGGACCCAGGTTGACTTTTTGGTTGATTTTTTGCTATTTGATAAAAATTGAAACTTTATTACTTGGAATTGTTATAGCCGTGTTTGATGTTATTGAATTATTTTTGACTAGATACGAGCTGTTTAGAGGTCGATTAGCGCGGGAAGGACTTTTTGGAGTATTGATTCTCATGCTTTGTGATAAGTATCTTGCGTAGGTTTGGCTTGAGGATATTTTCCCCATAGATTTCGATACTTGCTATGCGTTGGAGTGATGCATGTACGTGGTGACGAGAGTATTTGCCTACACTGTGGTTATTTATGATCCTGGTAGACCTTAAGATATTATGTGTCTTGTTTTGCTATCATGCCTTTGTGTTATCGTATTTTCTTTACTTGTATGACTACTTGGACTATTAATTATGTTAGAAATCATGTCTAGGCTATATGCTCATCTGTTTGAGACATTATAGGGCCATTTTGCTATGTTGAGCACGTTTGCCTTGATTGTAGTCATACTGTCTTCAGTCATGATATTATATTCGCTTGTTATATCATTATTTCTATGTACTTCTTTCCGGTTATCTCACATGTTATTGGTTTTCTTACTTGAGTACTACGGGTTTGAGTGGTTTTATAGCACGTTGGTATTATTTATGTGGTTTATTGATTTCTGATACTTTGAGATATCGGCATGTTGTGATTTGAGCGAATTAATAGCTGAACTGAGGCCATAGATACGTATTGATAATGATATTGAGGTAGGGATGGACATTCAGTACTTAGGTACGGTATTTATGAATTACGGTTCGGTACTTCAATATTCGGATATATCAATTGTGCATATCAAATACCGTACCAAAGTAATTCGGTACGGTTCGGTATTTTCTTATTTGGTTCGATACAATTTCGGTATCGCACCGTCCCTGTCTAACGTGATAAGAAGTGGGACAGGCCAGCGGAAACAATCAATAACGTAAACCAACTCTTTTGCTACTTATCCTTTAAAAGTTCCTAGTTAAAATGGCAGTGATCCTTGACCTTTTGCAGAAGGTAAAATCTGCTTCTCAGCGCCTTAGCATCTTAGATTCTCTTCCATTTATATTTTATCAACATTTCTGAATGTGCCAATTTAGGGGGAAAAATTTGATCCAATCACACGAGAACCACTTTATCCGTCCCAGTTGGTGCCAAATCTAGCCATAAAAGAAGCCGTACCGGCATTTTTGGATAGGCATGGTTGGGCATGCAGGATAGAGTGAAAACTTTTCATTGATATGATCCATATCATCTGATGCATGTCAACGGTGGTGCTAGAAAAACCAAGAACAGAGCCAGAGGGAAGAGAGGACACTGGTTTTTGTGGGAGTCGTCTGGCTAACAGTTTTTAGTATTATTGAATATTCGGTATTTCGATATTTCGGTATTCTAAAATATCGAAACCTCAATACTGAGGACCATTCGAAATATCGAATAACCGAAAAATTGATACCGAATTATATCGAAATACCGAATAAACTGATACTGAAATACCGAATTAATTCGGTCCGGTTCGAAATTTGATTTTTCGGATTTTATGTCTACCCCTATATAAAGATGGCGTGTATGTCAGGCCCCCCTCATTGGGCTGAGTGGTATTGATATTGAGGTGACACGTGCACCAGGACATTTGGACTTCGTTATGATGATTCTTGACTTTCGATCCGATCAGTGCTTCGGCTAGGATCCACCTCCTGGAGTCAGGTAAGGATCCACCCTCCCGGAGTCGGGTGATAACCCATGGTCTTTGGGCCATGTGAGTACATGCACTTGGTATATGCTGAGTGAGGGCTTTATGTTAGGCACCCGTAAAATGCTGAGATTGTGCTTATTTAATAATTTAACTGTGAATTCGTTAATTTTTCATCGTCACTTGTCATGAAGGCATGTAGACGTATTTTTCTCATGCTAATTGAACTTTTTATCTTGAGATTGATTATTAACTAATTTGATTGGAAAGCATACATATTTCCTGTTAATGTGAATTAGTTAAACTTGTTATTCTTGAGGTACTATTCCCATTATTATTATTATTATTATTATTATTATTATTATTATTATTATTATTATTATTATTATTATTATTATTATTATTATTATGATGATGATTATTATTCTGTCATTGTTGACTGTTGAAAGTGAGTAGCGGACTTTGCCAATCTCGTCACTATCTTCAATTTGAGGTTGAGCTTGCTACTTACTTAGTACATGGGATCGGCTGTACTCATATTACACTCTGCACTTTATGTACATATAGAACTGATTGTTAGAGAGTTGCAGCGGCTCCCATTGGTGATTTCAAGATAGCACTGTTATTTCCATCTCCAGGCCTTGGAGTCCTTTCTTTTACTCTTGTTATTACTGTTCATGTACTTCAAACAGTATTGTATCGCTATTCAGACAGTTGTAATTGTCACACCTCCTTTTTCCGAAGATAAGGAGTTTTTTCAATTTAAGTGACATTATTTGAAATGAGATTATTTTATTTTTATTTTTTAAGAGTCGTCACTTGGAAAGATTATTTACGGTGTTCCAATCACCAAATTTAGAATCCCAATTCAAGGAAGTTTGACTCTATTTATGGTCTGCGAACACAGAAGACCGGGTAAGGAATTCTGTTAACCCGAGAGAAGGTGTGAGGCACTCCCGGATTCCGTGATTTTAGCACGGTCGCTTAACAAATTACACTCGGCTTAATTGTTTGATTATTACACGTTTTAAACCTATATGCGCTTCTGCCTTTTACCGCTTTTAATTATATATTTTGGCCATTTTAAGTATTTATGTATTTTATTTGAATAAATTACGATATCGTACACTTATCGTTCTGTACGCATCGCAGATCGCGCCGCGTGAAATGCACCCGCAATTTACGACATGCTTATTTTATTATTATTTGAAATTGGGGTCAAGTCCCGCGAGCGTGCACTTGAAATTGGGATTATGTGTCGCAATTATGCCACAGGAACCGTATCCATAACTGCGGCGATTTTTTTTATCAACGCGCCTAAAGCAACTACGCATTTTTATAAGTTATTTAATTACACTAATTTGAGATTCTTGTGAGGACACATGAGTTATGGATAAATAATTATTATGGAAGACGTGATGTACTCTAGATTTTATGAGCAGCACTAAGAATTTTAAACCCAGTTAATCAAAATTGCAACTCAAAATTATGCCTAAGATTTACTAAAATTCTTCTTATTTGTGCTATATAACCTACTGTATTAGCAAGGCCCATTACATTGAATTAGTTCAAGCTCAAGCCACTACAACGTTAAACAATTGATAAAAAGGAAAATTATAATGAATAAATAATCCTATAAAATTCCATCAGTTCTTCCTTAATATAAAAATCTAACAATAAACTCTAAAATTTGCAAGCAACACTATTTTCAACTGCATGCAAAGAATTGTGAATAACAGAGAGGAAAAAGAGTCACGATAATTCCAAACGGCTCAAAAGAAAAATAAGAATAGACCTTAATCTGAATGTGTGTGTTCTGTTTTACAAGAGAGATGAGGGGGAGGAAATTGAGTTGGAAGGACGGGCGGGTGTGAGCTGTGTGTAACTTACGTGAGTTGAATTCATCCAATAAAATGAGGATAAGTGTAATTTTTTTGAGCCTTGGAGAACAAGAATGGAATTGAAAAATTTTTAGAAAAGAAAAAGAAAAACTAAAACAAATTAATGCTGAAAATATCCAGAAACGTGAGTCTGAAAAACAAATTGTGTCAAAAATGGAATGAAATCTCACTTCTTTGGACGAGTTGGCCAGATTTTATTGGCCTTTCGTTTTCAATTTTTTTTCCTTTTGATTTTCTTTGAAATGATAATGATAAAATACTAATTACTCACTATCTATTGATTAAGATCTCTAACTCTAAAAATTAAATTAAACTAGATAAAAAAATATTTTTTGTAAGTTTTCTTCTAAAGGACAAACAAATGAACAAAATAAGATACTACTCCTACTAGGTCAAAGATAGTAAGGTAAGGTTACTACTTACTTAATATTTAATTATGTTGAAAGCCTCTAACTTAAAAATTGCACTAAACTAACTAAAAAAAATAATTTGAAAACTTTTCTTTCTTTGTAAATAAAAATAAAACTTATACTAAAAGTGAGACTCTTTTTATCATTTTTAATTTTCTTAAGTAAAACCTATAAAGAGGTAAACAAAAGCTAAAACCTGCAAATTAACCTTAAAATTATTTACATACTAAAAATTGATGAAACATTTAAATACGGTCAAAATTAGATGCTTAAAGTAATTATTTATTTTATAGAACTTATGTGCTCGTTGACATTATGTTCTGGGATAGGTCAAAATTATTGGGTCAAAAGTTCAATGGTGGCACCAAATAATCCTTTTTATGCTAATCATGAGACCTCTAAAATATTGATAAGTACAAAAGTGACGGTTGGGCTAGTCTATTAGTCAGTTAGGCCTTTACTTTTCTACGGCCCGTTTTGAATGAGCAAGTAGTGAGTTATTTTTTCAATGGTCATACTGCACTTCAATCGCAGATGCAATTTGTAATAGTGATAAATATAACCAATTTTGAACATATTGCTAATTCAAGTTCAAAATTATTGGGTCAAAATTTCAATAGTGGCACCAAATAATCCTTTTTATGCAAATCATGAGACCTCTAAAATGTTGATAAGTACAAAAGTGGCGGTTGGGCTAGTCTATTAGTCAGTTAGGCCTTTACTTTTCTACGGCCCGTTTTGAATGAGCAAGTAGTGAGTTATTTTTGCAATGGTCATACTGCACTTCAATCGCAGATGCAATTTGTAATAGTGATAAATATAACCAACTTTGAAAATATTGCTAATTCAAGTTCAAAATAACTTACCAAGAAAATGTAACTCTGATACTTTTCTCTAAAATATTCAAAAATATGAACTTGCATACGTGAGAACTAATTACTTCTATTATTTTCCTCTTAGCTAAAGTATGCGATCCTTACCCTTTTTAAATTTACCTCTTCTGCGTTGATTAGAAAGAAATGAGAAGGCCAAACCCCCTCTCCCCATTACCCACCAAAAAATTAAAAAGAAAAGACAAAGTTGTTTACCCTAAAAAATATATAACAATTAAATTTTTAAGTGGTTTTAAGGATACGTGGATTAATTCAATACAAACGATAGATTGAACAGATAAATGACGTAATAAATTGTCAAACCAATCAAGAGGTGTGATCTCGGATTTATTATCAGCTTAATGGAATGCCTGCATTCGATCCCGAGCTCACGTTACTGATGAATTGACAAAAAAAATTAAGAACTTTGAATAACAGTGAGAATAAGAGTATATCACCTTGATATGCATGTTATAGTGTTGTTAACGAATAATCAGACCCCCTTTATATAATAGGGGGATTCTATTCTAAGTACAATTCCGTAAACAGTAAAAATCTACTATTTAACTAATCACTGATTTTCTGCTGATACGTTCGAGGTTCCGTCGAGGCTCCGGTCCGTGGTCCTATTATTATATCAAAATTAAAATCAAAAGAAATTAAACAAGCCTATCAGCTATGAGTTACAAGATTCATATCTATAAGTTTTCTGAAACTTGATCTTGAGACTTGACTGGGTCTTCACGCAGACTCTTATCTGAACCTTTATGCTTGCTAGCTGTAGGTGTTAGTTCATTCTTCTGAGGCTTCTTCTGATGAAAATGGGAATGATCGTGACTTCAGTCATGTCTTGAGCAGTCCACATCTTTTCATCCACTTCTGCATTTTGGATTCATTTCTTTTTCCTTTCCTTTTCTTTATTCTGGATTGAGACTTCTTATTTTGGTCATCTCGAACCCTGTGCCTTGAGGTAAAACCTGCTCAGACACCAAAACAAACAAATGAACGAAATTTTTCTGCCCTAGTTTTCACTAGAAAAATTTCATGAGTTATTGTAACAAAATTTTAAACTACTCCTTTGTTAAAAGCAATAAAGTGTTGGGAATGGTGAATCCTTAAGAGATTAATTTTTTTTTTTTGAGATGGTGTTTCCTTATTTTCAAAATGATGCCTCAACTAAGGATTTGTGTACCTTATGTCGAGAAAATGCGGCTAGGGAATAGTGTACCCTACTTAAGATCAAATCAACTAGGGAGTGGTGTACCCTGCGTTTAAGCTCAATCAACAAGGGAGTGGTGTACCTTATGTTGAAAAACACAGCTAGGGATTGGTGTACCCTATACTAGTAAGGATACTAGGGAGTGGTGTACCCTATGTCTAACAATGATCAACTAGGGAGTGGTGTACCCTATGTTGGAAACACAGCTAAGGATTAGTGTACCCTATACTGATAAAGAGACTAGGGAATGGTGTACATATGGCTAAAATCATCAACTAGGGAGTGGTGTACCCTAAGTTAGAAAATGCAGCTAGGGAATAGTGCACCCTATGCTAACATGCACGTGAGGTTTGTTTTTTATTTTTTTTGAGAAAATCATTTTTAAACAAATGGCCCTAACGCTTATTTTCTGAGGCATGAACAAATGATTTTTTTTTTGTTTTTTTTGTTTTAATCTAGACTTCTCTCTCTCTCTCTCTCTCTCTCTCTCTCTCTCTCTCTCTCTCTCTCTCTCTCTCTCTCTCTATCTTTTTTTAAATAATCCTAAGAGAAAATTCATCAAATTAGGTTTTCTTATCTTAGGAGAAAGATTCATCAGACTAAGTCGTCTATCCTAGGAGAAAGTTCATCAGACTAGGTATTCTAATTTTTATCTTAGGAGAAAGATTCATCAGACTAAGATTTCTATTCTAGGAGAAAATTCATCAGACTAGGTTGTTTTATCTTAGGAGAAAGATTCATCTAACTAAGATATCTATCCTAGGAGAAAATTTATCAAACCAATTTTTTTTTCTTTTTTCCTTTTTAATTATCTTAGGAGAAAGATTCATCAAACTAAAACTTCTATCCTAGGAGAAAAATTATCACACTAGGGCTTCTTGTCTTAGGAGAAAATTCATCAGACTAAAATTTTTTATTAGGAAAAAAATCCATCACACTAGGATGTACTACCCTAGGAGGAAAATGCAAAGAGTAATGGCATGATTTTATGCATTCTAGCAAAAAAATTAAAAGCAATGATTTGAGAAACTTCCCTTTGACGGTTGTTCTCAATTTTTTTTTCTTTTCTTCTCTTTATTTTTCTTTTTCTTTTCATTTTTTATCCTCTTTTTTTTTTGAACCACTTTCCTTGCGCTGCTATGTTCCTGTTTCAAACAAAGAAAGTTTTGTCAGTTTTAAAAGTGGTGGTCGGTTTGTAGCCTTGATGTCTTTGGCATCTTGACTTTGTGCCCATTCGCTTCTAGAAAACCGACTGTATTGGTAGTTGGCTACACTGCTGGGAGACTCTGTTGCTTTCAAAGGATCTTTATTTCTCTGAGTAAACCCTGGTTATTTGCACTCAGTATCATTTGTGTTTGTGGCTCAATCAGCCCATGCTCGACATATTTCAACCATTTGTTCTTTCAGTATCCTATTTTTCTCAACCACAGTAGACACTTATTGAGCCCTCTGACCCTGAGTCTCTTGACCACTCGTAACAACTTCGAAGTCAGTTGTCATTGGCATTTTTCCCTTGGATCTTGTGAATTCTGGATGTGTTGCCAGCTTTTCACAAACCGACCACCTTAAACTTTCTTCACTATTCAAAACAAAGAACACGTTAGAATGGACTGTCCCTATTATTATCATCATCATTTTTTTAACACCTTTTTTAAATGGTCGATCGAACCTGATGTGGGTTGCCTACGTATCATGTGTAGACATGAATGAGATTTTTGCGTAGCTCGGAAAGATCAGGAATAAAGTAAATAAACTAACTTTTTTTTTGGATTTTGGATTTTGTTTTAATTTTCGTAAGAAAGACTTATAAAGAAGAAAGAAAATATATTTTTTTTGAAATTTGATTTTTTTATTTTTTGGGAATTTCGAAAGAAAAACTTCTAAAGAAAAAAAGAAAATATTTTTAGAATTTTGGACTTTTATTTTGAATTTATGAAAGAAAGACTTCTAAAGAAAAAAAGAAATATTTTTGAATCTTGAATTTTTTTTTTAATTTTTGAAAGAAAAACTTCTGAAGAAGAATTTAAATATTTTTGGATTTTTAGAAGAAATTAAAAGGATTTTTAAAAATTGGAGCCTCAAAGAAAGACTTTTCTAATGAAGGAAGTAAAGAAAAATATTTTTGGATTTTTTTGAAAATTATGGGCCGGAACCGATGAGGTTTGCCTACGTATCTCATATCCGGTAAGAATCAGACCCGCGAAATTCAGCAAGTTTTGACACAACAGAAAAAATATGACTTTTTGAAAACATTTGGCTCATTTTGAAATGACTTTTCTTTTTCTTTTTCTTTTTTCAAAATTTCGGCAAAGTTTCAGAATTTTCAAATACCTGAATTTTTCAGAAATCGGGTAAATTTTCTCTCTCCTACCTCACTCTTGGTTTTTCTTGGTTTTCTTTCCCTATTCTAGAAGCCAGTCAACATGCAACATAATGATCTTTTATATTGGGTACACCTGTCCTAGACGGACCCAACCCCTATGTTGAGTCCCCAAAATGAAATGCACGTGAAGAAAACAAACGTTCTTACTAGGGATCCGGCATGAGGCTATGTTATTCTAGGTTTAAATCCCGGGGTGTATTATTCTAGACCTGGCTTACCCGAGCGGAGAACTTGAGCAGGGGGGACAACATACCGAGAATATAGAAGCTTCATCGACTTTGCAACTTGTTCGATCCTCGTTCTAATATTAGGGGTATGACTTAGAGAATACAGCGCATGCTTCCTAGAAGATTTAGAAGACTTAAAGAGAAAAAGGGTGTTGTAACTGTTTTATATACAGTTCACGACAATATCAAAGCGGTAAAGAGCGACAATTAGCACATTAGGCCCAAACACGTAAAATCAAATAATAAACAAAAGCTAAGTATAAAAGTCATCTAAGCTCGAATTCTGAACCCTAAACCCGAGATTCTGGGTTCTATTCCCCAGGGGAGTCGCCAGAGCTGTCATACCTCCATTTTTCGAAGATAAGGAGTCTTTTCAATTTAAGTGACATTATTTGAAATGAGATTATTTTATTTTTATTTTTTAAGAGTCGCCACTTGGAAAGATTATTTACGGTGTTCCAAATCACCAAATTTGGAATCCCAATTCAAGGAAGTTTGACTCTATTTATGGTATGCGAACACAGAAGACCGGATAAAGAATTCTGTTAACCCGAGAGAAGGTGTGAGGCACTCCCGGATTCCGTAGTTTTAACACGGTCGCTTAACAAATTACACTCAGCTTAATTGTCTGATTATTACACGTTTGAAACCTATATGCGCTTCTGCCTTTTACCGCTTTTAATTATATATTTTGGCCATTTTAAATATTTATGGATTTTATTTGAACACGTTACTATATCGTACATTTGTCGTTTTGTACGCATCGCAGATTGCACCACGTGAAACGCACCCGCAATTTACGACATGCTTGTTTTATTATTATTTGAAGTTGGGGTCAAGTCACGCGAACATGCACTTAAATTTTGGATTATGTGTCGCTATTATGCCACAAGAACTGTATCCATAACTGCGACGATTTATTTTATCACCGCGCCAAAAGCAACTACGCTTTTTTATAAGTTATTTTCCTACACTAATTTGAGATTCTTGTGAGGACACATAAATTATGGATAAATAATTATTATGGAAGACGTGATGTACTCTAGATTTTATGAGTTGCACTAAGAATTTTAAACCCACTTAATCAAAATTGCAACTCAAAATTATGCCTAAGATTTACTAAAATTCTTCTTATTCGTGCTATATAACCTACTGTATTAGCAAGGCCCATTACATTGAATTAGTTCAAGATCAAGCCACTACAACGTTAAACAATTGATAAAAAGGAAACTTATAATGAATAAATAATCCTATAAAATTCCATCAGTTCTTCCTTAATATAAAATTCCATCAGTTTTGAGGCTGTTTGAGCTGGCATTTGGGATGTTTTCAAGGCTAGGATTGGCACGGCTTTTTCAGGTGGAGAAAGATGAGCTCTCATGCCTCTTTCATGGTGAAAGTGGTAGTCTAATGAGAGAGAATCAGAGATGCGGCTGTTTTGCTCAAAGAAGAAGAAGACGCTAGCACCTCTTCTTTTGGCGCAGAAGCAGATATTTTGTCCGCAGGTACGAGGGTCGAGTTCTCAGCTGATTCCGCAGAATTGGAGATTATGTCGCAGAAGCGACGCCGCAGAAGCGGCTAATGTGTCGCAGATGCGAAAGTGCTGGGCAGAATAATAAACACAAGGGTTCGCGATTTTGGCTTCATTTTAATATTTTCAAGCTCGGATTGAGGCAATATTTCAAGCAAATGTCACCATATGAATTAGGGTAAGTGTTCTCTACTTGGTTTTGGTTATATTTGATGAATCTACCTTCGTTTTTGGTAATTGGATTGTTAATTTTAAGAAGAAAATTAGGGGTTTTGGCCTAAAGTTTCATAATATGAATTTTTGAGTTTTGAACATCGACTTGGAGTCGGATTTGAGTGAAACTAGTATGGTTGGACTGGTAATTTAATGGGTTGTTGAATTTTATAAATTTTGTCGGGTTCCGAGGTGCGAGTCCGGGTTGGAATTTTGGCCAATTTTGGGCTTTTGATTCATGATTTGATCTTTTTCGATCGGGATTGGTTCCTTTAGCATTTATTTGATGTATTTGAATTGCTTTTGGCTAGTTTTGAGTCGTTCGAAGGTCAGAACGCGCGATGGCATTTTGGAGAATCTCTTGGCTTGCTCAGTGTTGGAATTGGCTTATTCGAGATAAGTAACTCTTCTAATCTTGGAGCTGAGGGTATGACACCCTGAAATACGTGTTATGTGATTAGTGTTAAGGTGACGCACATACTAGGTGACGGGCGTATGGGCGTGCACCATATGAATTGAGACTCTGTTATTCCCACGACATTGTATATTGGTCCTACTTTGTTGATATCCATGTTCTCACCATGTGATAAAGTAGTTAAGCTGTCAATCATGCTAGATATCATGTTTAGGCATTATGCCGATACTGTTTGGACCCATAGTGGTCGTTTCTTACTGTCATCTCATTGATTTCATTGATATTTGACACTCAGTCATATCCATGCATCCATACCATATCTCAGTCTCAGTTATTATTGATTGATACATCATATCATTATTGTCGGGCTAGATTCATGACATTGTGAGCCTGTGAGTGAGACTGGAGAGATTGATGACCGAGTGAGGCCGAGGGCCTGAGTGAGAGTGATATTTTAGGATTGGGCTGCACACCGTAGCATGTTATATTGATATTTTGGGATCGGGCTGCATGTCGCAACATGTTATATAGATATTTTGGGATCGGGCTGCACGCCACAACATGTTATATTGATTATATTTTATGGGATCGGGCTGCACGCGCGCAACGATATAGCACTTGGGCTGAAGGAGCCGCTCCGGAGTCTGCACACCCCCAGCGAGCGTAGTCGACTATATATATATGGATCAGGTTGCACGCCGCAACGGGCTTTATGGTCATATATGAATCGAGCTACACGCCGCAGCGGGTATTGTATAACGCTGAGTGATTGAGTGTGCTGAGCATGGTGAGAGAAAATGCGAGACAATGAGATTGAGTACTCTGAGAGTATGAGTACATGAGCTCATCATCGAGATGCATTGCATTTGACATGCGTACTTGAGATACATGCATAGAGGTGCATTTCCTTTTGCTACCTAATTTTGGGGACATTTGTGATTTTATCTGTATCTTGACATGTAGGCATAGAGAAGTACTTTCCTCACGCTATCTGAAAATGAAACATCTTACTATTTGTTGAAAGGAGTTTTGGGGAAAAATCACATTTTTCAAACTTACTCGTAATTTTGGCTCTTTCGGTAAAAGATTTGGGTATTCACTGAGATACTTGAAATGAAATGCCTATTTTTCTGGTACTGTGAATGAACTGAGCCTTTTATTTCTGAGATACTCTTTTGTTATTGTACTATGCTCTTATGAACTGTAGTGAAATATTGGTGTTGTACCCGACCTTTTTGTTAGCTCGTCACTACTTTCAACCTAAGGTTAGGTTTGTTACTTATTGAGTACATGGGGTCAGTTGTACTCATACTATACTTCTGCACCTTGCGTGTAGATATTGACTGTTGATGTTGCTGTGTTCGATGTGAGCTGGATTTGAAGATGTACCTGCGTCCCGGTCGTAGCTTCCTCTTGTTCGTTGTAGCCTTAGATCTATAAAAATTCTGTTTGTGCACTTTTCAAACAAACGATGTATTTATTTCATTTCAGCTTTGTAAATTCTATTCTTAGAAGCTCGTGATTTGTACTACCAGTTCTTTGGAAATGTATCAGATTCAGATAATTTCTTTACTTAATTGCTTTATTGATTGTTATTGGAATTGGTTAGTGGTTAACTGAATTACCTAGCGGGTTGGGTTAGCTGCCATCACGATTAGTTGGATTTTGGGTCGTGACAAGGTGGTATCGGAGCTCTAGGTTCATAGGTTCTACAAGTTATGAGCAAGTGTCTAGTAGGGTCTTGCGGATCAGTATGATGACGTCCATACTTATATTCGAGAGGCTACTGGATATTTAGGATATACTTCCCATCTTTCTTTCTTTATCGTGCGACATTGATTCAGCATGAAGCGTAACTCTTTGAATTTCTTCCATGCATTCGTATGCGCATGTAAGCGCTCGGTATCAGCTGTGCGCCGGCAGCTTGTGATTCTATGGATGAGGTGCGAGATGTGATTTTTGTATGCTGATGAAGGGCCAGTCTGGAGGACTTGAGGCCGGGTTTTGACTGTAGCTTACGCACGAAGATTTTAATTGTGTGAGCACGTGCTTTTGGGACTTATATGTCCGGTGGTGTCCCTATTAGTGAAATTTGTGATTGGATGACTATGTGGTGAGTATGATGTGACTGCGAGATGTGTTCAAATTGTTCGAATGTGACGAGAAGGGTCTACTTGAGTTGTAGCAAGGACTATGGGGTGTTTGAGTTCTTTCTTGATGTGACGCATAGTCTCGAGTTATGGGTACATTGGAAGATCTTTCATGTTGTTCAATTGTGGAACAGATTAGATTCTCATGTCTTGTTGGTGAGTTCATAATCAGGAAGATAAATGATTGCGTAGTAGTTGTAACTATGGAAGGGTATAGAAAGATGTCAGTTTGAGGCGAAGCAGGTAGGTTATAACTTGCAAAGTAATCTATGGATGTGTGATTTTATGATGTTGTGTGGAGGCTTTCTTTTCTACCAATGGGTTATATTTGTGCGATTTGAGGTATTATATGGTTTGTGTACCATGAGCTTATGAAAGATTTAGTTGAATCCTATTGCGGTATTATGCCAGGTTGGGGTGGCTATTGTAAGTTATTAGATGCTTTATTCCTTGGCTTTGAGCCAAGTGGGGGAGTCTGCTATTGATAAGTTGATTGCACGGATATGTGTTGTATTGGTTTCGGTTTAAGTATATTTGTGAATAAGTTATAATTTGCAGAGGTTGAGATCGAATATGACTCGAGTAAAAGAATTTCTGGATACGGGTTGTATAATGCTTTATAGGTATATGGGAAACATTGAATGATTTTGTTGTTATCTGTAAAGGATGTAGTATGCATGAAATTGGAATTTGCTCGGTTGCTTAGGAATGTGCGTTACTCCCTGCTTGGGTGTTGGTGTGCTAATGGAGCACAGGTCGTTCGGTCCGTTTGGTCGGTTTAATTGAGATTTGAGTAGAGTAGATGACTCTCGAGAATGGTTCTAATGGATTCAAGATTTATATATAGCGATTTGGAATTTTCAAGATTTGTATATGGCTAGAAACTGAGAGCTACATTGGATGGCGTCGAGACTTATGGCATTTTATACCATTGTGGATTATGCATTTCAGCATCAAGAAGGTGAAGGAAATAATTTTAGGTTCGCATAAGGTCTCCTTAGAGTGGGTGTCGCGGTTGTGGTGTTTTAGGTTGCTTAAGAGGGAAGTTAGCGGCTTATGGGCCTTAGGGCGTTGTGGTTTTATACTAGGGTCTCTTGTGTGGTGAATTTTGGTTAAGGATCGTGGTATTCCAACAAGGAGAAGTATCAATTTGAAGGCAATTTGGAAGGGACTTAGAGAAATAGGACAACGTGGTAGTAGGTTGGATCAGCACAGTAATGGATATAATCGGTTCTTTAGGTACCTATGATGTGGCTGGTCTCCACAGGTGTTTCGTTGCAATGCTCTTAGGTTTTGGCGACCTGCATGGATGGGTTAAGTTAGAGAGATTTAGTTCT
The DNA here is from genome assembly GCF_000715075.1 of Nicotiana tabacum. Lineage (NCBI taxonomy): Eukaryota > Viridiplantae > Streptophyta > Magnoliopsida > Solanales > Solanaceae > Nicotiana > Nicotiana tabacum. The sequence goes on from NC_134103.1 coordinate 43,058,743, forward strand.
GATAGCTTGGTTATGTGCAAATGGGTTTCAAAGAGTTCTCAATGGTTTTTACCACGGTTCGAGGAGTATATTTCCTACCGGCATGAGGGATATGTTGTGTATTGGGATTTTCTCCGGGATGAGATCAAATGGAAGGTTTCTGACTGATCGGGTATGTATTCTGCTTGGGACTCGGAGTTAATTATGATATTCTTGTACTCTTCACAGGATGGCATGGTAGATGCGGTGTTGTGTGGGATTGAGATTTGCATATGCCAGGTCATAGGTCAGTTTGGAAGGGAAGGGCATAAATTCATAGGCAGCATGGACGGTTTCAGATAACTAGGTAACTGACATTACTAATTGGTGTGGCTTGATGAGAGTATACATTTCAGAAAGGGCAATGTGTTTGAGTTTATGTATACTTTATTGGTATTGCGACACTCTCCTGGATGATCGACTGTTGATATTTAAATTTTGCTTTGTGGCACGGAAGAATTATAGAAGTATTCCTCGTGGGATGATCATGTATGGGAGATATGTTAGACATTCGGGCAGTGGAGTTGGGATCAAATGTGGTGATTCATGTGTTCTATAGATTTGGAGATTGGGAGTTTTCAGGAGCAGATTGTTTCATGGTTGTGGACTATGAAGTTGTGGCCGAAGCTAGCCAGATGATAGTATGTGTTATGATTCAGTCATTGTGGACTTTCGGAGGTTATTTATCTATTTGTAGGTGACTAGAGCTGATTTGGGGGTCCATTGGTAGGCCAATTAGGATGTGTATTCTACACCGAGCCGGATTGGTTGGCTCCATACTGCTATTGTTGAGGGGTGTGCCCTTCGGTTGTTGTTGAGCTTATTCATGTTCTGAGATGATCTGTGAGTTACTCTTCTATGCTACGAGGAGTTGTGATTCGTTAGTTATATGCACATATGGTGCGGTTCTATTGGGGCTTATAGCGGAATTTGAGCGAGAAGAGTATTGGGTATTGCTTGGTTGATGGAGTATTGGTTATTTTCTTTCGGGTTTTGTGTGACATTGTGTTATTTGCTTCTCCGTGGTTATGGTAATGCACTTTGAGTACTTGATGTCGAATTGCGCATGGTTATTGATTTTTAGCATGGTGGCTTGAGGTATTTCATATGGACCAGCATTTGGATAAGGTCGCGCATTGCAGCGGAGTTATGTTGAGATATGATCCCTCGTGTCAGATTCATGTGATTGTGTGTGATGGGTTCTTAGCATTGCGTTGTGGTGGTACTTGTGGAGCTTGCGGAACAATTCTCCCGTCTGAATCCGTTTTCCATGATTTGAGTATATTTTTGGAAGGTTGCTTATTGGTGCACGAATTGCACGGGTTATGGCGTCATATTGTATTGATGTGGCATGACACTATAGTGGTCGTGTTGGATGAGATTAGATGAGATCATTGGACCTAGGATGGATACTATCGGAATTGATTACAGCATGTTTGGAAGGATAATATCGAAAGTCAGCTTAGAATTTGCTATAGTTCTTGTTGAATGAGAGGGAATTCCATGACTGGTTGATCTGATGAATGGTTATAGGTTCTGCATGTTTCTTTCATCATCGGCAGTGTACGAAGGTTTTAGAACGAGGTTTTGTTTGATATGAGATTTATTACCGGCATTGGGTTGATTTGAGCAGCTACTGTGATTAGAAATCATTGCTTCGAGCATTTGAGCTATGTGGTATTTGAATTTGAGTATTTGAGTTATGGTTATGGCTTTTGGTACAACTTGTTCAGATTTATACAGTATGTAGGTGCACAATTCTGATCTTATAAGAAATTTCGGATGTTGGAAATTTGATTCGAAGGCTTGTGGGCTAGGTTGAATTGAGAAATATCAGTTATGTTATGTTATCGGACCTGTATGGGATATGGTGACGTGGGATCACCCCCGGATATGTACATAGTAAGGTTATACAACGGTTTGATAGCTTTGAGAACAACTCTGGACACGTTCGAGGACGAACGTATGTTTAAGTGGGGAAGGATGTAACGACCCGAACGGTCATTTTGAGAAATTACACTCCGCACGATTGTTTGAGCGCATGAGTAGCTCTGTATGATATATTATGACTTATGTGAATCATCGGTTTTGATTTTCAGGTTATTCGGAATTGATTTGAAAGAATGATTCTCAGCTAGAAGCTTTAAATTTGAAAGAGTTGACCAAGTTTGTCTTTTTGTGAATTTGAACCCGGAAAGGAGTTTTGCTTGTTCCATTAGATCCGTTGGGTGATTTCAGACTTAGGAGCACGTCCGGATTGTGATTCGGAGGTCCGTAGTTGAATTTGGCTCGAAATGGCGAAAGTTAAAATTTTGGAAAGTTTGACCGGGAGTGGACTTTTTGATATCGGGGTCGGATTCCGATTTCGGAAGTTGGAGCAGGTCCGTAATGCCGAATGTGACTTTTGTGCAAAATTTGAGGTCAATGAGACGTGATTTGATATGTTTCGGCATCGGTTGTGGAAATTTGAATTTTGAAGGTTCATTGATTTTAAGTTGAGGTGTGATTCGTCGTGTTGATGTTGTTATGTGTGTTTTTAGGCC